>NC_080542.1:94329693-95554193 GCF_028640845.1 Ahaetulla prasina
ATGAAGTTGAAAACCCCAAGCAAGCTTCCTTCAATCTTTAGTGAAACAAGTTTTAAATGCAAATTTAACGACTCTAAAAACAAAACTTGGCTGGGGAGAGAGATAAAGAGCAAAAGGGTGTTTAGAACTTTGATTTTGGAAAATTATAAATGAATTAAATCTTTAGATGGATTTGAAATAGATTTTGAAATTAAATATAAAAATCTTTGCATCGAAATATTTTTATTTTGAATTCTTTTCAAGAAAGCATGATAGGATGGGACTTTGGAGGTTGGACACTACATGGAATAATGAAGAACTAAAAGACTACAATTAAAGGAGAAGAAAATGTAAATTTGACTTACAAATACAGAATGAAGCAAAATATTTTACTACCATGTTTCCCTGAAAATAAAACTATCCCAAAAATAAGACCTAGCCTGATTTTTAAGTGTGTCCCTAATATAAGCCCTAGGGACGTGATGGCTCAGTGGCTAAAGTGTTGAACTTGTCGATCAAAAGGTCGGCAGTTCAGCAGTTCGAATCCCTAGTGCCGCATAACAGGATGAGCTCTCATTACTTGTCCCAGCTTCTGCCAACCTAGCAGTTCGAAAGCAGGTAAAAAATGCAAGTAGAGAAATAGGGACCACCTTTGGTGGGAAAGTAACAGCGTTCCGTATGCCTTTGGCGTTAAGTCATTCTGGCCACATGACCATGGAGACGTCTTCGGACAGCACTGGCTCTTCGGCTTTGAAACAGAGATGAGCACTGCCCCCTACAGTCGGGAATGAGTAGCACGTATAAGCGAGGGGAACCTTTACCTTTTTAATATAAGCCCTACCCAGAAATAAGCCCTTGTGAAGGGGATGGGCATGGCTAGTACAGGAGGCAGCCCAAGCACATATCCCCTCACAAACATGGGCAGCAATCCGTGAGGTGGCGCTTAGCATGGGGGGTTCCTTCCCTTCCCTGGTCACCTCATGGAGGTTTGACCCCTTAATTGCAGCCCAACGGATTGGCTGAGCCAGTCAGGGCCAGGAGTTGCCTCTCGTTTTGCTTCTCCGGGTGCCTGGAAGTGTATCCAGTGCACTCTCAGCAGCCCATCCCTGCCCGTGATGCCAGGCAACCTTGCAGCCGAGGGCCTGTCTTCCACAGCTTACCTTATGACTCTGGAGCAAGCAGCGACTACAATTTGGAGGTCAGGTCTTGTTCAGGCTGCTGCTACCAACAAGACGTGGCATGATGTGCAGCATGTCAGGATCAGCAACCCTCCCTCCATGCCTCTGCCCAGCTGCTGGCCCTGTTGCTGCTGCCCTCATGGGGGCTCTTTGCCGAGGTTGCTCCTGCCTGGCATCTATGACCTCTGGAAAGCCTCGTCTGCTACTGGCCGGCCAGGCCCCCTTCGCCAATGGTTGCTGGTGGAACCTCACCCATCGCCTTTGGGCTGAGCCCCTCGCCTGCCCTGCGGAAGCTCCATGGTGGCCCTGCAGTGGGATGGAGGAGGGAGGCGGAGATCGCCCCTTCCTCTTTTGTGCCTCAAAAACTCATCTGCCCTGGCAACTGAGCCTCAGGCATGCATCCCTCTCACTGGAGCAAGACAGACAACTCAACTCAATTTATTCTATTTTAAGAGAAAATGATCAGTTATTATAAAATTTGTTTTAGTTGTGATAAAGGGAAAAGTCATCTATCTATCTATCTATCTGTCTATCTATATCTATCTCATGATGGCCAAATTGGAGTAGGATAGAACATTTGGGATGTGTATATGATTTTTTTTAATAGTACCTTTAAAAAAAATGCACTTACAACAATAAAAACTGATGCAAACTTTAAAAAAATAAAAGAATGAAAGGAAAAGGTAGGGGGAAAACTATGAAAAAATAAGAATATAGTAATATGCTGAGTGTATGACTATATTATTTTTTCATAGGTTTTTTCTTATTTTTTCTTTTTATTCTTTTATTTTTTTAAAGTTTGCATTAATTTTTATTGTTGCAATTATACTTTTTTTTAAAGATACTACTAAAAATCATATATACATCCCAAATATTCTTGTCCTACCCCAATCTTGCCCATCATAATTTAGTTAATAAAAATATCAACTATCTGTAAAAGATGTATAGGTCCTATACAAGACTTTTAGAGGACTTAAAACCCGTATACATATATACTCTTTAACATTTTTCAAGCCTTCTCCCTTAAAGCATGATTAGATATATCAGTAACATCTCTAAAATGGTAACCTCATCATTGGTAACCTCATCAAGCTACGTTTCAGTTGTCTGGTTTCCATGCTATAAAATACCCATAGTCGATACAGATATTTTCCAGAAGTGCTGAGTTCAATTCACTAAATTCTGAAAAATAACATTGAATGGTTGAATTTGGAAGTTGAAATCCAAGAAAGATGGTTGTCAAGGCAGAAATGAAAATGGATGGTTCTAATTCAATAAAAATATGTCAAATTAAATGTTATATTAGTGAATATAAACATGGCTCACTGTAAAATGAAATTTGTAATAATGTATTAATATGGTATATAGGAAAAATCTCAGTGGAATATTATTGCTCTGTAAATAAAGAATAGAAATTTAAAATAAAAAATAAGTCTAATCATGTATGTCAAATGGGTTCACACACACACACACGATTATGATGATGTCCATTCAAATATATATATCAGTATTGAATTTTTTCTCTGATGTTGAGGAGAAAATGAAAAGTCTGTTTGTATCAAAGCAATCAGATTAATAGAAATGTATGGAAAGGGAATTCTCTTTGTTTGTGTTTTATTCACACCTAGACAACATGATCACAACACATATGTGAAAGTGTAAACTTGAATACTGTGGATTTTACAATGTATCACAATTATGGGAACACCTGTATTCAACATTCCATAGCTTTCTTAACAGATTTCAGTGCAGTTTGGAATACAACTTTTTAATATAAGGATAAAATCATCATAAGAGACAGAAGTTTATATGTATGAGGGCAATTCTTGCCACATGAAATAAAGCTGTCCCATATCATTCCCTGGGGTTCCCCTTCAATTTTCAGAAAGAGATTTTAGAAATTATCAAAGGTTGTACCTATGCTGGGAAAACAAGGAAATTCAATTTCATACAGATAATTCTACAGTATTTGCAATGAAATTGAACTATTCATACCATGCACAGTTGTGCCACTGATTAATGATACAACTAGAGTCCTTTCGGAAATGATACATAATTTTTATAAATAAACAAAAGCATTTGTGTAAATTGAAAAGGCTGGCTAAGGCCTAAAATTTCTTCTACTATAATAATAGTAGAATTATGTAGTAGTAATGTAGTGTATATCATGATTGTATTCTAAACCTTCTAAACCAAAATTTTATGTGCTCTTTAACTGCGGCTATTTAAATATTTAAATCATTGTCTTATTGCTAATCATACCTAAATTTTTCATGAGCCTTTCTAGAACTTGTCTTAGAATACTAAAATATTTCCAAAGACTACTTTAAGTGTGACTAAACCTTTCATTATAGATTTAAGTTTTCTGAAATAAAACTACTCCTCCTCCTATTAAATTTGTTTGCGTGAATAGAGGTCTGCCAAATCATCTGAGAAGCACCTATTAGAAGTGAGTTAGCCTCCTCTTTTTTTTACAGTGGCAATATTTATTGTGACAGGAAAAGAACTACTGTAGTTAATAATACAGAAGTTATAAACAGGCCATAGAAGTACAGCATGGTCCTAAAACTATAGAATACCATACTCAAATGTATCACAGTCTTTTTTTCTTATTACGGTGTTCCAAGGCTATGTTCATGAAGATGGATATTTTCTGTCACATGTTAAAGCACTATGGATTTTTCTACATGCATATGCTTGCATTATGAGTTGTATAACATTTAAATGATAATATATATATAATATTATATATTATAATATATAATTTATCATTTATGTAAAGAACTAATTGAACTGTTACATAGATCTATACATCTAAGCTAATCGTAAAACAGCCTTGTCATTAAGGAACTTCTTCCCTTGAATGAATGTTTTCAGCTTTTCTATTCTTTCCTGTTCACAGGACTTAGGTAAATTCATAATTTTCACAACATCATACTTCCTTTATACTAAACTCCAAAACATATGGGGAGTTGTTCCATACAATGACAGTTTAGCAAAATGCAGAAATGAGAATCTTGTGCTATTTTTAAAGCACTCTCATCCCCTCAGCTATAATAGATAATTATAAATAATTTTTAATTTATTTTTATTCAATAACCATTGTAGAATAATGGAAGACTATAAAGAAGATTTGCGCCAGGCAAAACCACACTACCAATTCAAGGCAATAAAGGAAAAATCAATTTTAGAATTCTAGCAGTGATAACTGTTAATATCTTATCCTAGGCCATTTGCATACAGTTCCTTCCAAAATAAACAAAAACAAACAAACAAGACATTTGACCTAAAGCAGCTCTTTCCCTTGCCTTCTGCAAGCAAACGTATGTTCTAGCTGCAATAAAAATTTTATTCTTTTCTAGTTATTAAAGCATGCGAAATAACTAATTTTCATAGTCCTACACTATGTCCATCTATGTCCCATTTTAATGTAGAATTGCAATACTATTTCGAGAATCATTTCACCTAACCTGAAACTATAAAGTGCTGACTAATGCTATTTTTTATTCTTTTTTAGTGCATGTGTCCATTAATATATGTCAGAACAGGGATCACTGTATTTTAGGTTCATTGTTATAAACAGATGATTGCATTTCCCAACTTCCAAAATCATCATCTAACAAGTAGAGAAGACTGCCCCCGTACTTTCAGGAACTATGGAAACAGCTATACTGATCCATGGATTCCCAGAGCGGGTGACAATATATAATTGAGTCAATGGTGGGATTCAAATAATTTAACAACTGGTTTTGTGGGCGTGGCTAGGTGGGCGCGGCTAGGTGGTCATGTGACTGGGCGGGCATGGCAACTTGACATCACTCACAGCAAGGTGGGCTGGTACCTTGCTGTGAATGACATCATTGGTCACGTCCACTCAGTCACATGACCGATGCTGCAGAAACAGGCAATTTCCTACCTTCCGGCACTCCACCCTTGGGCTGGCAAAATAAAGGCCCATCTAAAGAGTATTGCCTGCCTGCTGAATACTGGCAAAAGGAGACTAGGGAGGAAAAAAGAGAAGGGCCCATAGAAATGCCCCATTTTCCACGCCATGCTGAATTGGGATAGGGAGGTGGGTGGGGAGCAAAAAGCATACTCAGTCCATACATACTCATCAGCATGACAGGGAATCTCTGTTCCAGCTCGCCAGTTCAGGCATTGGGAGCTTGGCCAATTTTCTTCCAGCGCTTGTGCAGGGAATCCCAGGAGCAGCAGCATATTGCATGCTTTTCACTCCAAGCAGGCTGGACTGGAAAACACATGGCTGGTGTCGTGTCCCACTCCTCCGCTGACGGCCGGGTCAGGGAAATCTGAATCAGGCTTGCCTCTGCAGCTCTGCCCAAAGTCCTAGCAAAGTCCTCAGAGCAGGCAGGAGACCAGAAAGTGACTTCAGCAAGATAAGTTCGACTTTGCCTGACTCAGAGACTGCCAGAAAGCAGATCCTTTATATAGGCCATGGGGTGTGGCTCCATGACTCAGCACTCATTAAGGCCTGCCCCTCCCTTCCTTCTGTTGCCTCCGCCTATCCAGTCTTCTGATGCGAGGGTCACTCCAATCAGCAGCTGTTGGAAATAAACTTTCCTCAGGCTCACATGCTGTGGAGGAGGGGGAGGGGTCTAGCTGCTCCGTTTGCCTGGGCATGGAGCCAGGGCTGGGGCCGGGGGATGCTCCCTCCTCTGCAGCCTGCTTGGGCATGGAGCCAGGGCTGGGGCCAGGAGATGCCCCCTCCTCAGCCTGTCTGGGTATGGAGCCAGGGCTGGGGCCGGGAGGACATTCTTCAGCGTTCGGAAGCAGATAAGCTGACCCCGGCTGCGGTGAGAGCGGGCAAGACACAACAGCTGGGGTGGAGGAGCGGTCCTTTTTAACAAGCTCAAAACTGTTGCTGTAAGCCTGAGTTCCCCGCACGAGAGCTGCAAGCCCAGCTCTGGCTGCAGACATGCAATTGTGAGGGCAGGCTTTTTCCAAGACTGGTCATAGAGGCAAACAGAGATGAGTGCGCCCGAGTACCAGACTTCCAGCTCTCGTGTGGGGAACCCAGTCTTGCAACTCAGTTTTGATCTTGTTAAGAAGGACTGGTCCTCCACCCCAGCCATGTGTTTTTAAGTCTGGGCTGCTTGGAGTGAAAAGCATGCTGTCAAGTCCCAATTCGGGGCTCGCCATACCTGGGGGGGGGGCATGGAGCTGCAACCATAGGAACTGGTGAGTAAGGCTGTAGCTGTGGTTGTGGTGGGACAAATCAGGACAGTACTGGCCTGAAGCTAGCACGATCTCCTTCTCCTCCTTCTTGGCCTCAACCAAACAGGCACACACACCTCATGGAGCCGGGATCTTCTGCAAGGAGACAGTGCATGCAGCAACAGGCCAGGGGAACGGTGGGACACATCAGGAAAGTGCCAGCCTGAAGCTCATCAGCAGGCCATCTTCCTGGCCAGGTGTGGCTGCAAGCAGCACCGGCACACAATGGAGTGCACGGCTAGCACAAAGAACAGGACGGGACTTCTGGCAGCCACGCACCCCATTGCCTTCCAGTGTCACTTGCGGCCAGACCCAGCCAGGAGGGCAGCCTGCTGATGAGCTTCAGTCTGGCGCTATCCTGACATGTCCTGCCATTCTTCTGGCCCGTCGCCGCCGTCACCGCTCTGTTCTTCGGGCCGGCCGAAGCTGCTTGGAAGGTAGCTGCCACGGCCTGTCCTTGCTACTTAAAGGCAGCTTCCAAGGCAGGAAAAGTTCGGGCAAATCATCTCTTCCTCAGCCTGAAACACACAGAGAGCATGCACACATCTCACAGCGCTGGGACCTTTTGCGAGGAGATGGTGCGTGCTGAAGATCCTGGTGCCATGAGGTGTATTTGCCTGTTTGCTTGAGGCCGAGAAAGAGGAGAAGACTTGGCTGAACTTTTCTGCCTTCCTCTCTTCTCACACTGGCAGGCAGGTGAGCAGCCTCCTGACCAGTGGGGCAAGTGTCTTCCCAGTGGGGCCGTGCTAACTGGGAGAGTGCCTCCCTGGCCAGGAACTGCATGGCTGTGCGTTTCCCAGCAAGGGGGAGAGAGAGTTCTTCCAGCTAGCATGACCATGTGGCTTCTCAGACAGCATTCAGAGGCAAGCGGGAAGTTCCGGGAAGTGCAGAAATGGAGCCACGGCACTGGCGGTAAACAAGACAGGCAAGACCTGGGACTGGGGGACAGCTAGCTAGCTAAGCCGTGAGCGCCGTGTGAGAAGGACATGCGGCAGTGGGTGAGCTAGCCAGGCAAGGCCGAGGACGGAAAGGGGGGCAGAAAGGCTGGGCGGGCCAGGCCGGGAATCGAGTTGACTGGGACTTGCAGCCAGGTGTGATATTGACTTATCTTAACTACAGGTTTGCAAATGTGAGCAACCACCTCCACATGTGCCACCTCCGCACATGCACAGGATTTTCTGCACATGCGCAGAGCATAAAGAAAGGACGTGATGACATCCGGTGGGTGGGTGGAACCTCCTGCAGCCCCAGCTACCGGTTCGCCCGAAACAGGTACAACCGGCAGAATCCCACCACTGAACTGACTGGGAAAAACAGTACGATTGTAAGCTTAGATTATTTTGTCATTTGACTTTGGCCATCCAATTAGATACATCTGCTGCCAACATCTGATTTTCCTCCCAGCAATGATGGTTCAAAAAGAAGGCCAAAAGAAAGAAAATATTTTCTCCCTTCCACTGATGGAGGAATATAAATGTACCTTGCATCAGGTTCTGACAAAAAATCTGGAGAGAGACTTAAGCCTTTGGAGGCAGTTTAGAATCCCTCAACACATATATTACAATTACAATTGTGGGCTTAAAATAATAATTAGGATATATTAATAATACCTAATATCAAAGAAAACAAGTGCATGGCTTAAAGAAAAGGGCTAGGTTTCAAAAGAGGAAGCATGAACAGAGAATAATGGATAGACCCATCTAAGATGGTAATTAGGCTTTAAAGAAACGCTGCCAGGCAAGGCTTCATTTGATTATATAGAAAAGAAATCTTTCTAATATCACTCTCATTTAGTTATTGATAGCACCTAAAAATGGAAGAGAGAAAGCAGGTGTTTTCTTCCTGTATCTTATAATACTTTATCCTACAACTTCAATTTGTTTTCTTTCTTTAACTTACTGGAGGCTGGAAGAACTGGTAAAAAAAACAAGATTATGGCTGCATTTTGATAATAAAGAGAACCAATAGAAGCTTGTTTGGTTATAAGTTCTTGTTCAATATCAATGTTCAATATCAATCTCTAGTTTTAGTGCAATTTACAAAGTTACCAACAAAAAAATTCCTTTAATGTACTAAATATAATATAGCACAATTATTATTTTGTATTATCTTCCATGAATGAAAACCTGTATTATCTTTTCCCATAATGTCTTCCAGACTTCGGTCTTCAATGTGACATCCCAATTAACATCCTCATGAAGAAATGTGCCCTGTGGTCATTTTTATACAGATTTAGCCAATTCAGATGTTCCAGATTGATATATCAATTGGAACTGATGCTGAAATATGCGTTTTTAGAATGCTGTTCACAACTTCAAATCCATACCCAGGTACCCATACATATATTATAAACACATGCACTAACAATGCATCTCCTATATAAAATGCATTGTGTGCATGTAATGCAATGGAAACATGCATAAAAATATAGGTGAATTTTTAATTAGATGGTTGATTCTCAAATGGGAATGCCAGTATGCAGTTTTATTTGGAAAATTAAGACTTTGAAGAACTTACTACTCTTAATTACAACTAAGGAAATTATTTTGACAAATTATATAAACCTATCATCATCTTACATAATAATGAATTTTCACTACACATAGATTCATTGCTACTGTGGCAATCTGGCCAGGAAAGAAAACCTTAGAAAATTAAAATTCAGGTCACGTAAATTCTTAGATTTGATATCTAGTTGAATTTCACTCTCACCTTTCACTTGTTCAGAACACAGCTCCTTGGCTTTGTCTTTCATTATTTTTGGAATCAAAATATCCTTTTCTACATGTCTGAGCTTTGGTTCCCCTGAAAGAAAAAAATATACATATTTCCAGCACAGATAAAAGTCACAGCTGAATTCAAAGAATAAGATGTAACATATGAAGTCCAAAATTCTGAAGAAGAAATAAATATGATTTCTATTACAGAGTTTTAAGCTATTTTTAATTTCTCATGACTTTCATTTAGCAATTCAGAAGTTTTTCTGAGATTTTACTACTCACAATATTTGTAAATAATATATCCAAGAAGGCCACTGGCTAGGATTATCCCATTTTATCTTCACACAATTCCTGGCTTCACTATATCTGAGCAGCAAGCAATATCTGAACTCTGATTTTGCCAGTCAAATTCTACTACAATAATCACTACACTAATCACTGTATCACTTAGGTTCATAATTATTCACAAATAATAGGATTTTCAGAACTATAACTCAATAAATATTATACTAAAAAGGTGATATAAAAATAACCATTGTAATATATTTAAATACAATGCAAAGCATTACTCAGATCGTTAGCATTATTTTAGCTAATCTGATACATGTAGAAGCATGCATTATAACATCTGAAGCTATTACTGAAGGGAAGGCTGAAAAAAATTAAGTGAGGAGAGCAACTTAGTTTCTTAGTATGATTTGATTGCTTATTTAATAAAAAGGTAAAGGTTCCCCTCTAGTCGTTCCGACTCTAGGGGGTGGTGCTCATCTCCGTTTCAAAGCCAAAAAGCCACCACTGTCCGAAGACGTCTCTGTGGTCATGTGGCGGCATGACTCAATGCCAAAGGCGCACGGAACGCTGTTACTTTCCCACCAAAGGTGGTCCCTATTTTTTCTACTTGCATTTTTTACATGCTTCGAACTGCTAGGTTGGAAGAAGCTGGGACAAATAACGAGAGCTCACCCCGTTACACGGCAGCACTAGGGATTCGAACCGCTGAACTGCCGACCTTTCAATCGACAAGCTCAGCATCCTAGCCCCTGAGCCATTGCGCCTCTGCTTATTTAGTATCCTATGACAATCACTAAGTGTTATATCTTATTATTCTTGATGAATGTATTTTTTTATGTACGCTGAGACATATGCACCAAAGACAAATTCCTTGTGTGTCCAATCACCCTTGGCCAATAAAGAATCCAATCCTATCCTATCCTATCCTATCCCATCCTATCCCTATCCCTATCCCTATCTCTATTCCTATTCCTATTCCCAGGAGCTACAACTCTCTTTTAGTTTCCAAACCTACAATGCAGGAGAGCAGAAAAACTTCTTTTGATGACCACTAATTATGTCTCTGGCTGCTTCAAAATCTAGGAATTAAAGTTCCTTACTATATAGAAGACAGCACTTGATGAAAGCAGCCTTAAAGGCTCTCTCATATCAGATCAAAATGTCAACACCCATTGAGCATTGAATTGAAGAAGACAGATTATCCCTGACTAAGAGTAACTTTCCAGGGAGAAATCTATTACCTACTGCCTGTTTCTTTAACTAAAGACCATAGCAATAGGAAGACTCTAAAGCTATCTCCAACATGTAAACATTTATTTTATTTTATTTATTCTGTCACACAGTATATATAAGCGTAAGCATGAAATAACTGTACAATTTATATGTATGAGTGTTTAATAACTAAATTAATTGGATATAACGAAAGGAAACAATAGGACAGGAATGGTAGGCATTCTTGTGCTCTTATGCACGCCCCTTATGGACCTCTTAGGAATGGGGTGAAGTCAATAGTAGATAGTTTTTGGTTGAAGCTTTGGGGATTTTGGGAAGAGACCACAGAGTAAGGTAGTGTATTCCAGGCATTAACAACTCTGTTACTGAAGTCATATTTTCTGCAATCAAGATTGGAGCTTAAGCTTAAATCTATTGTGTGCTCGTGTATTGTTGCAATTGAAGCTGAAGTAGTCTTTGACAGGAAGGACATTATAATAGATGATTCTACGAGTTAAACTCAAATCATGTCAAAGACGGCATAGTTCTAAATTTTCTAAACCCAGGATTTCAAGTCTGATGGCATAAGGTATTTTGTTGCATTCAAAGGAGTGGAGAACTCTTCTTGTAAAATATTTCTTGACACGTTCAATTGTATTGATATCAGAAATGTGGTATGGGTTCCAGACAGTCGAGCTGTATTCAAGAATTGGTCTAGCAAATGTTTAATATGCTCTGGTTAGTAGAGTAGTGTTTTTGGAGAAGAAGCTACGTAAGTACTTTTTAAATGCTCTACTTTAATGCTAAGTATATTAAGTATGCTAGATGGAGTCACTGAAGCTAAGTATGCTATATGGAGTCACTGAAGCTAAGTATGCTAGATGGAGTCACTGAAGCAGTTGGCGTGAGTTTAAATGGACTCCAGAGGATGGTAGAGGACAGGAAGGCCTGGAGGAATGTTGTCCATGGGGTCGCAATGGGTCGGACACAACTTCACAACTAACAACAACAATGCTAAGTACTCCCTCTTTCAAACAAACAGTAGATAATATAAATTGCAGTTTATGTTTCACTGGGAGAAATGAGAAGATAAACTATGCAAAACATTATTTCTGTATCTTTATTTTTAAAAAACAAATTGATCATATAAGAATGAGGCAGTAAGTGATAGATTTGGATCAGTACCTATAGAATTTCAAGTCAGTCTCATTTTAAACTACTTTATAAGAAATCTTTAATAAAAATAAAGAAGAACCACTACAATAAAATACCGATCTGACTATCAACTATGGAAGCACTAATGTATCTGAATGTGTTGGACTTAGACAAAATAGCAAAGATATATTAGATGATCAAGGAAAATTAAAAATGAATCAAGAATTTAAAAAATGGAATTGATATAGATTGGTGGCCCTATTTGCAAATCCAGTCGCGATACAAAAAAGACATAGAAAAATATGGTTTCTATAGGGAACTACAAGAGCTGGATAAAATACTACAAGGGACAGAGGGAAAAATGATTTAAAAACAAATTGATCATATAAGAATGAGGCAGTAAGTGATAGATTTGGATCAGTACCTATAGAATTTCAAGTCAGTCTCATTTTAAACTACTTTATAAGAAATCTTTAATAAAAATAAAGAAGAACCACTACAATAAAATACCGATCTGACTATCAACTATGGAAGCACTAATGTATCTGAATGTGTTGGACTTAGACAAAATAGCAAAGATATATTAGATGATCAAGGAAAATTAAAAATGAATCAAGAATTTAAAAAATGGAATTGATATAGATTGGTGGCCCTATTTGCAAATCCAGTCGCGATACAAAAAAGACATAGAAAAATATGGTTTCTATAGGGAACTACAAGAGCTGGATAAAATACTACAAGGGACAGAGGGAAAAATGATTTAAAAAAACATAATTTACTGAGGTTCAAAATGGAAGAAGAAATGGTTAAAGAAACTATGATAACCTGGGCAAAAAATTTCGGCTACACCATAGAATTAAAGAACTGGGAAAAACTATGAGGAAAAAATTATAAACTGACAATGGCGGCAGCATACAAAGAACATTTATATAAAATGTTTTACCACTGGCATTTGGTCCCAGCAAGATTAGTAAAAATGATCCCAAATAGACCAGCGGAGTGTTGGAAATATAAACGGAAACAAGGAACATACTACCACATATGGTAGACATGCCCAGAAGCAAAGAAATACCGGATAAAGATTGGAAAGTGGCTAGAGAAAATTACCAAACAACAAAAAGATCTAAAATCAGAGTTATTTTTATTAGGGATATTAATAGAAAATTACAGTAAAAAAACCCAATATATAAACTACATATAATAACAGCGGCCAGAATTGTTTACACACTAAATTGGAAGAATGAAAGTATACCATCTGATGGAATGGTGATAAAGAAAGTGCTAGAATGTGCGGAGTTGGATAGGCTGACAATGGAAATAAAAGAAAGAGGAGAAATCGAATATTATCTGATTTGGAATACATGGTACAACTGTTTGGAGAATAGAATTAAAGTTTAAGGATGTTAAAGTAAGATAAGATGTGATAAAAATGTAATATATATATTTATGTAACTATAACAAGCACACAGTATATAGAATAACATACATTGCTAATCTTTAGTTAATAGTTATAAAGGAATAGGTATGTATATAAGGAAACTGAAAATAACTTGCATGTACATATGAAGTATACAGATACCAAAGTGCTGTAAAGATGAAAATTGTGAGATAAAATGAAGAAAATTGCTTAATAAAAATCATTTTTTAAAAAAGAAATCTTTAATAGCGTTCTTTAGGGGGGAAATCCATTGTATTATATAATACTTTGTTTCAGTGGTGAAATCTGAACCGGTTTACTACCGGCTCACTGGCTGCGCATGCGTGTGCAAAAGGAGGCATGGGGTAAGTAGAACAGCGCGCGGGGGGGGGGTGATCAGCTGTGGCATGCGATCTTTTTTTTTACTTTTAAAAGCATTTTTAAACCTATTTGGCTGAAGGTTTAAAAAATGCTTTTAAAAGTAAAAAAAAGGCTCTGACAATCTCAAAGCTCAGTTGTGATTGTCAGAGCCTTTTTTTACCTTTTAAAAGCATTTTTCCCTCTCTTCAGCTGAAGAGGTTGTAGAAAAAATGCTTTTAAAAGTTAAAAAAAAAGTCCTTGACAATCAGGCAACTCAGCTGGAATCATCAGAGCCTTTTTTTACCTTTTAAAAGCATTTTAACAACCTTTTCGGCTGAACAGGTTGTAGAAAAAATGCTTTTAAAAGTTTAAAAAAGGCTCTGATGATCGTGCGGCTCAGCTGGGCCTGGGCAGGGATTTTTGCTACCGGTTCTCCGAACCACCACCCATCATCGCTATCAGATCACACGATCCGGTCCGAACTGGGAGCATTTCACCCCTACTTTGTTTCTTCCTCTTTTAGCTCATTGCACTTTTCATCTAGATTGATTTTAGGCGGTATTTGAATAAAGTAGGCATTTTGACTGAGTTCTGAAAATTGAAAAAGTCTTCACTTGCTTTGGAACATTTTTAAAAGATAGAAAAGTTACCACAGTGAGATAAGAGAAGGCCTGCATGAAAACCAGCTATTTCTTTCACATCTCTCCAGATTAATCCCAAGAATGCCTGGACAGAGGACTGGTCAGACGGCTTCTTGCAGTCTGACCATTAGTTATTTTTCTCTACCAAACTTTTAATTTGGCTCAATCTATCTGGACTAAACTGAACAGAGTTGGATGTGACACTGGAAGAAGTGCCTCTGCTCTGTGTCAATGGAGCTGGAAAGATTCCCCTGTAGCAACTGTGGGGATAATACGTAAACTGTTAAATATATTGTGCAAAAATGCCCATGGTGTGCATTTTCTAGATCCTTAAAAGATCTGCATGAAGCAAAACCAGAGGCAACTGATTGCCTGGATAACTGAACTGGACATCCAGTTATGCCACTGCTGTACCTCTGTAGTTTTGTGTACAATTATGTATTATGATTGTGTGCATATATTTACTAATCTTTGTCTTGTTCTCATCATATACTAAATGAATAATAAACTGAGATAATATAACAAAAAGGGACCTCTGGAGGTCTTCTAGTCCAACCCCAACCCCCCCAAGAAGATGACCGTATACTTATATAAATTAGTGATAATTCCTTTTTCCTTTTCCACTAACATTTTCTTTTAATTAGGTATATACATTATTATATACAGGTTATTTAATTTTCTATAGTACAATATTCAAAACTAGTATCAGCGTATTAACTAAGATCCATTTAAGACATGGGACATATTGCTCCAATCTGTTTTGTTTCATCTCCATTTTGCCAATGAAGCCCCTTTGTACAATAGTCAAACAATTGTAACTCTTGCAGGCTTTGATCAAATAAAATATAGCAACTTCTTAGTTATCTATAGTGAGAAAGGAATAGCTACAGATAATCAGCTGATCCTCATTCTCTTTGTCAAGACATCCATGTTTTATATAGTATTAATAACTGTGTGAGCAAATAAATCAGTATAACTTGGTGGACTTGGATTGATTTCTAAACCCCACTTTAGTGGCAATTTTTGAGATAAGGAAGCATTTTACCAAACTAATGCTTCTACATGCTGAAACCTTTATAAAGACTTTTTTTTAGTGGAAGTGTGATGTAGCTTTCTTAGATGACCAGGTAGCATCTGAGTAGTAGGTTACTTTACCTTAATCAAGCATTAGGCCCAAATGATTCTGTTTTAACAATTTCACTGCTTTATTAGTCTTGCATTTATCTGATTAATAATTATGAAACCAAAGTGAATTACTATATATAATTGCTTGGGAGTTAGTTCTTCTAAATTAGGTAAGATTAACAGAACTCAAATTTTAAGCAGTTTGTTTCATTTTCTACCTTAAAATTATTCAGAACATTGCATATATTTCTATTATCCTTAACTTTTAAAATTTGAGATTTTACTACTTTACATTTGCATCAATTCAAATTAAGAGAGAGAGTAAGGATGACACTACCAGAAGAAAAAAATTCAAAGCTTTAACTTCTCACTATGCTATCATCACCTTGAAGTCAATTTTCACCTTTTTCACTGGCTGAATCTGTTATCTTACATTTTGCTTTGGGGCTCATGTGTTCTTGCAATATAGCAGTACTGGATTATGAGAATTCTGACAAGCATGTTTGCAAAAAAAAAAAAAAAGTCACAATGCTTATATTCTTGAAGGTAGAAAATCAGATTCCAACCTAATTCTATAACAATTGGTGAAATAAATATAAAAATATGAATACAGATTGAGAGCAACTATACAAACAAATCAATGGCACGGGTTCAATTACTCAAATATAAAAGTGAATAAGAATAATCAAAAGAAAAATAAATATATCAACCATTAATTCTGACTTTTGCAAATACAGTTCTACCTGTTCAACAAGAAATGAGACATCACTCAAACCTTAGAAATTAAAGGAAACTACAATAACTAAAATGGAGAGACATAAGGGATCATAGCTTACAAGAAAAAAATTAAACTTCCTTGCATGCTACTTTGATGTAAGTTCTCCTTGTGTTCAGTATTAGTTGAAAAACATTACATACACTCCACATAAAGTAATAGGTCAATGAGCTTCCAATCATAGAGATAATAAATTAATCTTCTGCATCATATTCTAATTAAAGCTGTGTGGTGAAATATCAGTTAGTTGAATTTAAACTAATTCTATCAAAATTTAGGATTTAAATCACCTTAATTTAGTTTAATAACAACCATACTTACTTACATCAAATGTTTCAGATTAAAGTACTTTTGTTCAGAACTTGACTTTCTCAAATACGCCTTGTATCTAACCATATCACTTCATTCCCCTTTCTCAACTTTCCAGGATGCTATATAAATATCAAATATGATATCTCTTACCATAATCCTTAGCTACTCCAAAGGTAATGTATGCATCTCTGAACATAAACATGAATGTAATTATGGAAATGCAAAATTCCACAGTTAGAGAACAAACACATTATTAAGATATAGGTGATTCTCCAAGGTAGTTATCATTCAAAGATGCTGGACTGTATCTCCTATAATCTTATTCACTGGAAATACTTGTTTAAATTAACACAACTAGAAGGTGCCACGTTAAAACAGAGGGATCTGAACTTCATAGCTGTTTTACTATGTACCATACACAGGGGGTTTTTTTTTTCCAAAAGAACATCTTTCCATTATTTTAACTCTACAAAAATAAGGTTGGGGGTGAGGGGATTAGAGAGACTTAAAAACAAAATTAGTATTAATAAATTGTCTATAATTATATTTCCCACTATTAAATTTTGCAAAACTAGTTTCCTAGGAGTCAACTGAAGAATTCAATATAATATATAACTATAACTAATGCAGCATATATATAAAATATTTTGAGGTCAAAGGATTGCATCCTGAAATGTCCTAATCTGAGCTCCAGATTGATTATTCTGCTTGTTCCAGAAGTGGTCCAATCTCAAAATAGCTACCATAATTTATTTCATGTTCAAAATAGCCATTCCAAAGTCAGACCATTTCTGCATCCATGAAATATTTTGTACAATTCTGTAGTATTAACTATACAGAACTGAGAAGTGATTTTACATGCTAATTAAGCAAAATGGAAAAATTGCTACTTAATGAAACAATAAGTTCCTGAAGTAACAAAGAAACAAGGGGAGAGGAGATGCTGAGTGCCCCCAACTATTGAGGCTTTTATTCAGATGAGTAAGCAAATTACAGGAAATGTTCAGATTGCTGAATCCATCATTTTCCAAAAAAAAATCTATATGTAAGAAGTATGATATGTCTATCAAGTAAGTATTAAAGACCTGTTTATGAAATATTTTAAAAATATCTGTAATTAATCCATGTTTTTTGTCGGCGTATAACAGCTCATGAATTGGAATAGACAGGGTAACAGGTCAGCCATTTGGGGACTGTTTGATGACTCAGACAGTTGGAGCCTGAACATGGCTTAGCTTGACTGTTATGTATAAAAGAGTTGGTTTGTCCTTGCATTATTGCTTCTGTGATTATATTGCTTCTGTGCTTTTCGATTCTGAGTTCTGGTTCTGGTTTCTGCTGTATGGGTATTGTATCCATGCATCATGCTTTATATTACTGTATATAAAGAGGTTTATTTTATACATGAATCCTGCTGAATTATTTACTTGTGTGCTGGGTGGGTTGCTGCAAACTCTAACATTTCTCCCATACAAATCTTTCTTGTATCCTACCGCTTAATAAGCCAGACTTGTAAACTACATGCATTCAATTAATGTGCAGTACTTTTTAGTATTTAACAATGCCCATACAGTGAGTGGACAAGAAAAGATATATTTTCCACATGATCCTGATAGAAATCAACTTGTGAAGATGCTGTTTGCACAGTAAAACATATTTCTACTAATAATAATGGAATCTTTCCGTGCTACATAAATAGCTACTTCCAAGAGATTTTTTACATAAGAATATAATTATTTTTTTCCTCCTACATCTTCCCATTTAAAAACAAGCATGCTAATTGCTTTTATTTGGTTAATATTAAATTCAATGTGTGCTAAAGTTACTTGACAAGCTTTGGGGCTTTGTTCAATTTGCTCCTTTAATAAGCACTCATACACAATGTAAAATTGGCATTAGCATTTATGAAACTGTAAGATAGTTTGTTTTGTGTTATGTAAATGGAAGAATATCTAAACCAGCCATAAAGGCCTGGGATAATATTTTAAATAAAGATTTAAAACTGCCCTTGCAATCTGTTACAGAATGTATTTAAATACAAATAAAATAATTTACAAGCAAAACATATAAGTATAAATGCAGTCCAGTGTCAATAAATCTGATTTTCAATTCAACAATTTTTCTGTTTGTTCCAAAAGATTGTATTTGTAGTTTCAATTCAACTATTTTTAGGTTTGTTCCAGAAGAATATATTTGTATCATCTTTTGTTTGACTAACAATTGTTAATGTGAAATATGCATGATATAGCTGATATTCATAATATCATAACATAAATATGCATGATATTCAATGCTTCATATTACATACAAGAATTCAAGCCAATTCAGAATCTTATGCTTACATGTACTAACACATATTAATTTATATGTATACAAGGCCAGATAAGGAGAAGAAAGTGAACTCCTAGATAGGTGTAGGCCAACCGCATCCCACACCTTCTGTTTTGATAACTTTTATGGCCTAAACCCTGTGCCACTTTTCTTTCAACATCTGGCACGCCCAGCAACCATGATTGCGAAAAGGCAGTGCAAGTTCTCGCCATTAGAAGCTTAGTACTACCCACAACCAATTCCGCAACCCTAAAGTAGCATGAACAGAGCATAACATTTTGATATTTGTAACTGGGAATTGAAAGGGGGAATCCATTCCCCATCTATCCATTTTATATGGCTCAATTTACTTTAAATTTTATGTCACCATCTGATAATCTTAAATGCATCAAGTACAGATAGTTTTTGTTCAATAACTGATTCAGACTTTGGACAGTGATGAAAAAGTAACTTTATAATCAATGGCTACATTTATGACTTTTGCAGCATCTTTTAATAATGTCAGTTAATAAGCACTGTCCTATGTAAAATCATAGGCAGAGTTGCAGTTGTGTAATTTTTCATCTAGTGATTGAGGATGGCTTAGAAAGAAAGCTAATTATTGGAGTGGCATTCATCAACCTAACTGTAGCACATGGCACTGTTAACCACAGGCTATTGCTACACAAGTTATCACCCAGGGTGTATAAAAATTGATTTTTTTAAAAAAATAAAAAAATCAGATTTTTAAAAAATTTAAATTGGATTTTTTTATTTTTATCGAATTTATTTTAATAAAATGCTTTTGGAGTAAAAATCTAAAGATAGTTTTCTATTTAAGATACATTAATAATTTAGTTTATTCAATATGAAATGATAGCTTAGTTATGTAGCATGAGGCTGTATATTCTGCAATATTTACATTATTGATAAACACATTCAATGAATCCAAGCTCTGCAAGCTGAGATAACATGCACTGCATTGATGCATTCACACAATTTCACAGTAACCATGAGATAAATCATAAAACAAAGTTCAGGAATATTCCTTTATCCCATTGTTTTGCAAATCTATGTACACTACAAACTGTACAGTTGCTTGAAGAGAAGTGCATCTGTACCACCAGATTCTGTGTGAGGAGGAAGGGCAAGCAGTAAAAATGAAACTGATACCTTCTAAGCTGCTTATAAATATAATATTAAAGAGCACCTGTCATTTCAGATCCATCATGGCAATACCTATTAGCAAGCGTCCACTCACCTGATGCCCGCCACATGCCTCATGTTGTTGTGTCACTGCCACATAACCAGCCACCCCATTAAAGTGAATGGGACTGTCAATGAGTCAACAGCGGTCAGAGGAGCAGCCGCTGCGGGACAGTGATGACAGTTGCTCTTTAAAAATTATGATTTAAATTGAGTTGATTTAAATCAAGCCTTTTTACTAGTGATTTAAATCAAATCCACTCTGATATCACCAGAGATAATAAGCTTACCAAGGTCATTAGCAAGTTCCTCCAGAACCGGAGATTTTATTTGATGGTAAGAACAGTAGATGGAGGATGAAGAAGATGCTAGAAAGAAGTGAATTGTCTCCAATGTTGTATAACATATATATGAACAATCAACCAATCCCTGACAACACATATCTATTCATCTATGTGGATGATACAGTAGTGGCAGCACAAGGATCAACTTTTGATGAGGTAGCCAGGAAATTTAGGGTAGCACTTGAAAAATTAGGACATATTACACCATCAACCATTAAAGCCCAACTGAAACAAGACTCAAGTGTGTGCTTTCCTTCTCCAAAATCAAAATGCGCTAATGTGCTAATCGTTCCCGACTCTAGGCGATGCTCATCTCAGTTTCAAAGCCAAAGAGGCAGCGCTGTCCGAAGATGTGGTCATGTGGCCGGCATTACTAAATGCCGAAGGCGCATGGAACGCTGTTACCTTCCCACCAAAGGTGGTCCTTATTTTTCTACTTGCATTTTTATGTGCTTTCGAAACTGCTAGGTTGGCAGAACACACGCTCCTTAGATGTTCCTTTTACACAGAGATTAGGAAAAACATATTCTGCCAATAACTGCTGGCCATTTCGACACTATCTATCTTCAGTGGCTGCTTAAGGATGAACAGTTCATAACTACAGTGCAGGTGGCCAAATTCTGCGCAGCAGCACTGCGGATTCTCCACCATAGTTGTTATATAACAAATGTGGTAAAACCTTTGCACTGCTTAATCCTTCCCCTTTTAGCACTGAAGCCACAATGGGCCACACAGTTTATGGGTTGTAATTGTAGTATAGATAGACCATGTATAATTGACAGATTGGATTTTATTATAGATTTTAGTTGTTATTTATTATTTTATACTAGAATTTTTAATTGTATATATACTGAGAGCTTTTATTTGTTCTGGTCTCTGGTCTAAGACTGTAATAAATTGATTGATTGATTGATTGATTGACTGATTTGTTTGATAGCCAGACTAGCTTTATACAGGATATTTCTTTCAGCAACAGCATTCTGGCCTGGAGAAAAAACACCATGAAAGTCAAGTAAAACATATAAATAAAATCTTAGTAACAACTTAGAAGAAAAAGCAAGAGGGAGGTAAAAGCAGTCCCCAACCAATGTAACATGTTCAATGTTATCACAGCATCATACAGTTTATAAATATTTAGGGACATTTGTAGCATAGAAGTTAGCATACAAACCCAAAAGTTATTTGTTTAAGACATGTATCTATCATTGCCTCCCTTAGAAATATATTATCTCCGAATCACCATTGCCCACAGCCACATTGTAGTCTTTTACCTTCAACCAACTCTAAGCTGAAGATCATTCCCTCAGAAACTCAAAAGTTTGCACAGGACAGTTCTTTTTATATTTTTAGGTTAAACTGCTGTATGTTTAAAAAGTAAATAATGCATGTTCGCATTCTGATCATTTGGGAACACAAACTGTTTAAAGCTACTGCATTCTGACTTAATTCAAATGAGAATAACCTTCCTTGGTCAACATTCTTCAGCACCATTTTTGCCCACTAGAAAGTGAAATATGTGGGGGCACTAAAACCACTCACAAATCTAGAGTCAAAAAGCAACATTGCCTCTTGAATATAACTTCAGTCTTGAATAATGGAACAATAATCCAGTTTCAAGAATGGAATATGAATCTGGAAATCTGTTTATTAGGAAAAGCAGGGGACGTTTAAAGCATTGCTTTGATAACCTCAGTACTTTCTGCATCTGAAATAGTGAGATGACTATATCTCTCAGAATTTCCACCCAGCCTGGTCTTTATTCCTTGCTGGCTGGGAGCCGTAACACCAGCCTACCTGGAAACCCCCAGTGTAAAGACAGAGGAAAAATAAAAGCAGAATTACAACATGTGAGAGGGAAAAGACAGGTGCTGCTGACTGTAGAAGCCCTCCGCCACATTGTGAGTCATGTGCATAAATAGCAGGGGAATCAACTGCCCCTACCTGCAGTACTACAGACAGACTCCATCAGCAGCTTCTTGCCTTACGGAGCAGTTACTGCTCGAAGCAGGAAACAACCCACGCGGAATCTCACAGCCCCGGAAACACGACCTCTACAGCCTTCGTCCTCTACGTCACCAGACAAAAACATCCTCCTGTGCTCATACCGCGCCTGCGTCAAAGAGATTCTGCGGCAAGTAGAGAAAATCGGTCCCAAGAAAGTGCGAAGCAGCGGCCCCTAAGTATTGGAGGGTATTGACCTGGGAGAGCGAGCGCTGTAACTGGAGTCGTTCCGGGCTGTTTCGTTGCGTTTCTAAAAAAGGGGTAACAAAAAAGGTGCCTTTTCAAGGGCCAACTGGACTTTCTGGTGTTTCTTTGAAGACTTTTCGCTTCTCATCCAAGAAGCTTCTTCAGCGAAATGTCTTCAAAGAAAAAACAAGAAGTTTTTATAAGGGGCGTGCATAAGAGCACAAAAGTGCCTACCGTTCCTGGCCTATTGTTCCCTTCATCATATCAAATTGATATAGTTGATGCATATATTTTTTTACATATATGTATATATTTTCTTCAAAATATGTTGTTTTATCTATGACAATTGTTTGTGTATACTGTTGTGAGAAAAAGAAATAATAATAATAAAAAAAGTTCAGTTGCCTCTTGAAAAAGCACCTTTGCGACAACTATGACCTGTATGACTGAGAATCTCCATAGACATTAACCTGAGAACAAGAGGAGTTTCAAGAACCAATCTGACATCTTCTCCCTTTTCAGAAAAAGTCCCCGGATGTCTGTGTGGATTGAAAGACTGAGAGAAGTTGGTACTAAGAACTTTTCAGGGAATATAGTTCAAGGACAAATCCATGAAGTTTCTTAAGCAAGGAGTTGTCACCGTTTTCTGGATACTTTGTTAACTTCCCAACTTAGCTTACAAGGCTAGGTGGTACTTTATAGCCTGACCTTGCTTAGGGTTGTTTTTTTTTGAGATCACTTTTCATAGTCTATAAAAAAAACCCTATTTTTTTCAGGATTATTAATTTCACCAAATTGAAGGGTTCAACAAATGAATTTATTTGTTATCTTTTCTATTCAATTCAATTCATTTCATATATTTGTTTTGCAACTCAGATTTAATTCTCTGTATTTGAAATCAGGTGAATCTATTTAGCATTTACAGTCACTTTTCTGTTCAGTGCATAGTCATTCAATACCCATTTATTCTTAATTCTTAATAATAACAACAGAGTTGAAAGGGACCTTGGAGGCCTTCTAGTCCAACCGCCTGCCCAGGCAGGAAACCCTACACCATCTCAGACAGATGGTTATCCAACATTTTCTTAAAAATTTCCAGTGTTGGAACATTTACAACTTCTGCAGGCAAGTTGTTCCACTTATTAATTGTTCTAACTGTCAGGAAATTTCTTCTTAGTTCTAAGTTGCTTCTATCCTTGATTATTTATTTATTTATTTATTAGATTTTTATACCACCCTTCTCCCGAAGGACTCAGGGCGGTTCACAGCCATAATAAAAATAGAACAATATACAATTAAAACAACAATTAAAAAACTTATTATATATGGGCTGAGATATAAAACAATATCCTATTAAAATTAAACTCTCTAAAAATATAAAATTATAAAATTTTAAAAATCACGAAGCCAGTCTCGCACGGATGAATAAATAGGTCTTGAGCTCACGGCGGAAGGTCCGAAGGTCAGGCAGTTGGCGTAATCCAAGAGGAAGTTCGTTCCAGAGGGTAGGAGCCCCCACAGAGAAGGACCTTCCCCTGGGGGCTGCCAGCCGACATTGCTTGGCGGATGGCACCCTGAGAAGCCCCTCTCTGTGTGAGCGTACAGGACGGTGGGAGGTATTTGGTAGCAGAAGGCGGTCCCGTAAGTACCCTGGCCCTAAGCCATGGAGCGCTTTAAAGGTAGCAACCAACACCTTGAAGTGCACCCGGAAGACCACAGGTAGCCAGTGCAGTCTGCGCAGGAGTGGTGTTACATGGGAGCCACGTGTGGCTCCCTCTATCACCCGCGCAGCCGCATTCTGAACTAACTGCAGCCTCCGGGTGCTCTTCAAGGGGAGCCCCATGTAGAGAGCATTGCAATAATCCAGGCGGGAGGTAACAAGAGCGTGAGTGACCGTGCATAGGGCATCCCGGTCAAGGAAGGGGCGCAACTGGCGAATCAGGCGAACCTGATGAAAAGCTCTCCTGGAGACGGCCGTCAAATGATCTTCAAACGACAGCCGTTCATCCAGGAGAACGCCCAAGTTGTGCACCCTTTCCGCTGGGGCCAGTGTTTCGCCCCCAACAGTCAGCTGCAACTGCAGCTGCCTGTACCGGGGTGCTGGCATCCACAGCCACTCCGTCTTGGAGGGATTGAGCTTGAGCCTGTTTCTCCCCATCCAGACCCGTACGGCTTCCAGGCACCGGGACAGCACTTCGATAGCTTCGTTGGGGTGGCCTGGGGTGGAAAAGTACAGCTGCGTGGATTAGTTTCCACCCATTGCTTCTTGTTCTACCCTCAGGTGCTTTGGAGAACAGACTGACTTCCTCTTCTTTATGGCAACCCCTGAGATATTGGAACACTGCTATCATGTCTCCCCTAGTCCTTTTTATTAAACTAGACATACCCAATTCCTGCAACCATTCTTCATATGTTTTGGCCTCCAGTCCCCTAATCATCTTTGTTGCTTTTCTCTGCACTCTTTCTAGAGTCTCAGCATCTTTTTTACATCGTGGCGACCAAAACTGAATGCAGTATTCCAAGTGTGCCTTACCAAGGCATTGTAAAGTGGTATTAACACTTCACGTGATCTTGATTCTATCCCTCTGTTTATGCAACCCAGAACTGTGTTGGCTTTTTTAGCAGCTGCTGCACACTGCTGGCTCATATCTAAACGGTTATCCACTAGGACTCCAAGATCCCTCTCACAGGTACTATTATTGAGCAAGGTACCACATATACGGTACCTGTGCATTTATTTATTTTTTGCCTAAATGTAGAACCTTACTTTTTTCACTGTTGAATTTTATTTTGTTAGATAGCGCCCAATGTTCAAGTCTGTCAAGATCCTTCAGTAACTTGAGCCTATCTTCTGAAGTGTTGGCTATACCTGCCAGCTTGGTGTCATCTGCAAATTTGATGAGTTCCCCATCTATCCCCTCGTCCAAGTCATTGATGAAGATGTTGAAGAGTACTGGGCCTAAAACAGAGCCTTGGGGTACTCCACTGCATACTTCCCTCCATGTGGATGTAGTTCCATTGAGGACTACACATTGAGTGTGGTTAGGTCAGCCAGTTACGAATCCATCTGGTGGTGGTGCTGTCTAACCCATATTTTTCTACTTTATCTAGTGTTAGGTATGGTCTACTTTATCAAATGCTTTACTGAAGTCCAAATAAATTATATCAAAGCATTCCTCTGGTCTACTAATTTTGTCACTTTGTCAAAGAATGCAATAAGATTAGTCTGGCATGATCTGTTTTTGACAAACCCATGTTGGCTTTTGGTTATTACTTTGCTTCTAGGTGTTAGGTGATTCATTGCTTGATTATCTTTTCCAGAATCTTCCCCGGTATTGAGGTCAGGCTGATAGGTCTGTAGTTTCCTGGATCTGTTTTTTTTTCCTCCTTTTTTGAAGATGGGAACTACATCAGCTCTTTTCCAGTCTTTTGTTTCCTCACAAGAAACCACATAATACAGAATGTAATTTACTTGCTTCTTGTATACCTTGTATTCTTTCCTTTCTGTGAAACACAACTATTGCATCTTTCAAACATTAACTTCTGGTACAATATTCCTTATGTGATACAATATCTTTGAAACATTAATTTTTGATACCTTATCTTTTACTGTATCACTGCAAATATCAAGTCTCAGTTAAAAACTCAGTACTTTCTTCATAAAAAATACACATATATTCATAGCCTCAATCTACACACTTCTAATAGCACCCTTTCACAAAACATTTGTTTTGCATTTATCTGCAGATACATTTAGCAGCCAGGGGATATCACACATTCTTGTTTTAAAGAATTATTCTCAATTAAGGTAAAGGTAAAGGTTCCCCTCGCACATACGTGCTAGTCATTCCCGACTCTAGGGGTGCGGTGCTCATCTCCATTTCAAAGCCGAAGAGCCAGCGCTGTCCGAAGATGTCTCCGTGGTCATGTGGCCAGCATGACTCAATGCCAAAGGTGCCCAGAACGCTGTTATCTTCCCATCAAAGGTGGTCCCTATTTTTTCTACTTGCATTTTTACATGCTTTCGAAACTGCTAGGTTGACAGAAACTGGAACCAGTAACAGGAGCTCACCCCATTACACGGCAGCACTAGGAATTCAAACCGCTGAACTGCTAACCTTTCGATCGACAGCTCAGCTGTCCTAGCCCCTGAGCCACCGCATCCCTCTCTCAATTAATTTAATTTAATTTAATTTAGTATTATAATTAATTTAATTTATTAAATTAATTAGATTACATAAGAATTAATTTAATTCTCAATTAAATTAATTAATTAATTAAAGTCCAAGGCAAATTTTTCCATATGATGTCAATTCCAGTATATACTCTAACCACAAATACTAAGGAAGCTTATACTAAATTGTTCTATGCTAATTTGCAACACAATATCAGTACAGTACATAAAAGCTTAATATTAATTACATGTAAGGCTAAAATTGATAGTAAATAATCATCTGGAATAACAGAAAGATTGGGATTTCATATATGAAACAAAGTGTTTGATAGATTAGCAATGTTCTGCAAACATATAGTAATTAGATTTCTCTTGAAAATGCTTTTTTCCTGATAACCTAAAAAATAACTTTATATAAAGAGATCATCAGATGGATATCAATGAAATCAAATGGATGTCCCAAAGGTGCTTTTTCTGAAGAGGCTAAAAAAGCTTCTTAAATGAGAAGCGAAATGTCTTTAAGGAAGCACAAAGTCAAGTTGCCTTTTGAAAAAACACCTTTGGAACAATCATGATCAAAATAACTGAGAATCTCCATAGAAATCAAATGGACTACATACTTCGAAAGAAAATTCAGAGGAGCTTTATTTAATCAACAAAAAGCCTCACATTCTGGAAGTGAAGGTAGATGGGCCCTAGAAAATGTTGCTAACAACATGGCTTCTGAAGTTGATAAAATTCAAGATAACTGTTTAAAACCTTAAAAAATAATGTAATTAATATGCTTCATATACTTTTTAAATATGTATAGAAAAAACAGTGCCTGAAGGATTAGGGTGGGACAAAAACAAATTTGTTCAAGTTTCATTCAAGGTACTTTTTCCAAGTTATATTGCAATATCAAAAAAGATAGCATAAAGGATGCTCAAAGAATCGAAGCGTTGTACTTATCTCACCAGTAAGATAAGACTCAGAACTTTGCAATTGTGAATTACAATACATGGAATGAGAAAGCCCAGATGTCCAAACTGGATTCAGAGAAGGTAGGACAAGATAGAACTGCTATCATCATCTATCATAATGAATGATGGAAACAGCAGAGAATTTCCAAAAAGACATCTATTTCTACTTAATACATGGCAACATGCCTTGTATTAGGTAAATTTGGAAATAGAGAGGGAGTTATAGGAGGATTTCAAAAATTTGTTACATGCTCTAATCAGGTATGAATGTAGCCCTAAAAATTTTTGAGATGTGCACCAGTATTGCTTCTAACTTATGAAACTCTACAAAAAAATAAACAATTCCACTATTGCTATCCTCTTTGATGATATTGATTTGATGACCAATATTTCTTAGCAACTTCTATTTGTTGATCTTGTTTACCTTTAAAGTCTGGACAAAAACTAACATACTGTTGCCTGCATCCCACCAGGTAAGAACCATATACAATCTACAAACATGCTCAGGGTGTGTGTGCATGTGTGTACATGAACATATGTGTATATATACATGTGTATATATGTATATATGTGTGTACATATACATACATATACATACATACACATACAACTGATTGTTCTGTGTGAGAGGACAGAAGGCAATGGAAAAAGGAAGAGTGATGAATAGAAGGCATATCTATGAAATACTCTTTAATGAACATTTTTTCACATTCAAATTAGAGAAGCTTAAGGCCTTTGGCTGTTTTAGTCATTTATGGAGTGGTATCTGTTACAAAGAGAAAGATATTTCCCTTTTTATTCCATCCAGCTAGAGCAGTTTCATAAAATCATCAAAGAGGATGGCAATAGTGGAATTGTTTATTTTTTGTAGAGTTTCACATGTTAGAAGCAATACTTCACCAGGGCTTATCACATTTCAGAGTGCCAATAATAATACTGGGTACATATAATTCCATTTACATGTTTTATTGAAACCCATTTCTTATTGTAGTCATCAGCAGATTTTATCTTTCCTAATAATCTTCATAGCAGACAGAGATATATTTTTTCCTTGGGAATGATTCATTTGGAATCAAGTGGCTGGTGTGCTTCTCAAAAAAAATAATAATGCCCAAGGCTACCACTACCAATTTCCTTAAAGGGATATTTGAAGTAACCATCTTTGTAGAGAGATTCTTACAAAATTCTGACTGGGTATTTGATGAACCTGCGATTGAAGAAGAAACTCTCTCAAAAGGGAGTTATTGCCTGTTCTCAGTGAAGGTAAATTTCACTAAACAATGCTTGTGTTTCGCGGTTTCACAATGTTCTTGAATATTAAAATGCTTTTGGGGTGATATCTTAACTTCAGACAATTTGCAAAACACAATATCACCATCACTACAGAAAATGCTTGAACAAGACAACATAATTTTACACTGTCTGAACATCTACTGTTAGGCATGTTCAAATCAGATTTTAACTTTCATGTGACTCCACCATTTCAAATACACACACATACCTGAGTTTTAGAACAAACAAAAAAACAAAACAGGCAAATTCTCACCTTTTTTTTGAGGCCTAGTCAGGGGAGAAGCATTTCTTCTCCTCTTTCTCTCCCTCCCTCCCTCCCTATCTCTTCCCTCTCCCTCTTCCTCCCTTCTTCTCTTTCTATATCTCTCCCTTACACAGGCACAAATATACATCTCTCTGAGTTGGGAAATTAATACAAAAGGAAAAAACAAGCAAATTCACACTTTCTTTTCTAGTTTAAACTTGCTGGCTTAACTGGAGAGTTGCCAAGGACAAAAATACCATCAAAATATGACATTTGTTACAAAATTAAGCAGAAATATAACATAACACTTTTAAAAAGTCAGAATATGGCTTTCAGGCAAAATAAGCATCTAAATTATTTTAAAATATGTTTTAACTTACTTATAAATTCAAATATACCTTAGATTACAGAAAAAAACATCATAGAAATCTTTGCCCTAATCATTATAGTTCACTGTTTGAGTGAACATGGCCAAAGGAAGAGATTGCTAGATTAAATTGGTACAGGACCATAATGATGAAACTGAAGCATATTGAATACAAAACTACCAAACTACAAGAAACTGCAATTTATATTCTGAATATTGAGGAAGAAAAGGGAGAAAATTTGGTGGAGATAATGGCAGAGCTGCTGACAAATGCTTTAGAGGTGACCAAAGAAAAGGTGCTTGCTGAGATGGATGAAATATTTAGAGTTCACACTAGATACACAACAAGAAATAGACACCCTAGAGAGGTACATGTGAGATTTACTTAAAAAGCAATAAAAGCAGATATACTACGAAGAGCGAGAGATGACCATTTAAAACATAAAGGGAAAGAAATAGTAGTTTTAAAACAGATCCCCAGAAGAGTGAGAGAAATAAGAAAGGAATATCAATTTCTGACAAGACAACTTATTAAGAATGGAGTAAATTTCAGATGGCTAATACCAGAGGGAATGTTGGTGACTTGGATGGAGCAAAGACATAAATTGGATCCCATAGAAAAATTATATGACCACTATTTTGGGTCACAAGTGGAAAGGCAAGTAACAGAAGAAAAACAGGATAGACAACAATAAGCCATAGGAGAGAGAGAAATGCAACAAAAAGAAGATGAAAGAGAGTTGAAGGAAATAACAAAGAGAGAAGGAGCAAAGGAAAAAGATCAGAGAGAGACAAGAATGACCAGACCAACAAAACCCATCTATAAGTAACACCATGGAAGAAGAAATAAAATTACTGTCAATAAATATAAATGGATTGACCAAAAGTTTCCTGTCTTGGAATGTTAATGGCCTGAACTCACCGTAGAAGAGAAGGAAAGTATTTCATTATTTGAAACAATTTAAAAATGACATTACCTGTTTACAAGAAACACATATTAGATCTTGCTAAATGTTGGAGATGCGATTGTGAAGATGCTACTTATTACCATATATGGTGGACTTGTAAAAAAGTTAAAGCATTTTGGATTAAAGTATGGTGGATCATGCAGAATATTTTGAAAAGAAGATTAAGTTTACTCCAGTTCTTTCTACTAGGAATAATTATGGACTACACAGCTATAGAGACTAAATTGATTTTGAACTTAATAACAGTCGCAAGACTTTTGATTGCTCAGTATTGGAAGAAAGAAGAATTACCTACAATCGAAGAATGGACACTCAAAGTATCAAATCTGGCAGAGATGACAAAATCTCCGCTACTTGAAAGACTATACACTAGAAAAATATATTCTAGAATGGAAAATGTGGATTGATTATATTTTAAAATAAGTATCAGATAAAAAAATATTGAATAGCATATGAGTAAATTTAGGAAATATTTTGTATTAGATATATTTTGAAGGAGAGGGAATTGAGAGTGTGACTAAGTGTGGTGTGACTAGAGATTATAATTTAGGAATTATTTTGGAGTATGATTGTTAGTTTTGATACCCTGCATTTTGTTCTGGGAAGTCGGGATGGGGGTGGGGGTAAGGGGAGGGAATTGGGGGTTTGGTAGAGATGGAGTGATGGTTAATGTACAGGGATTATTGAAGAAATATAATTAATGTAGGATCGGGTCTGCATAGTTACCATTTTAGAACGGTGAGGAGGGAGAAAAGAGAGAGTAGGAGGTAGGAAAGAGGAGAAGAGGAAGGAAGAAGGATAGTAGAGGGAGAAGGAAGGTGTAGGGTGGAGGGAGGAGCGGATGTAGATAAGAGAAGGAGAGGAAGGTTTGGAAAGTAAAGAAGGTAGAAGAGGAAGAGTGTTAAAAGGGTGGTGACTGGGCAAGCCCGACTAATTGTATATAACTGTACATTGGATGAATTATTTGATGTGATTGTAAAAATAAAACTTTTATGGTAAACTTCATAAGAAAATAATAGAATTGGAGTATGAAAATATCTCTGTAAAAGGAGATTTTAATGCAATTGTGGATGCAGAATTAGACTAAAACTAGGACAGTAAATAAAAAGAAAGATGCAGAGATAAAAGGTATGGAAATAAAAAGGAAATTAAGATGGATGTTGAATCAATCAATATTAAAAGACAAGGAATTTATTCAATTCATGAAAAAGAATTAGACTAAAACTAGGACAGTAAATAAAAAGAAAACTAAGTTATTAGTTAAAAATCTTACAGACATGCAGAAAAAGTTAATGAAGAGAATAGATATAATATGGATGATGACTGAACTAAGATCTAATGTACAAGAAATAGACTTAGAAACAAGTAATTGGGCAGACCACAATCCAATAAAAGTTAAATGGAAAGGACAAAAAGGAAAAATATAAACTACAGGCATTTGCAGATGATTTTGTCTTCATTCTGGAATATCCACAAGAAACAGGGCCTAAATTAATAAAAATAAAATAAAATAGAGGAATATGGAGAAGTGGCAGGATTGAAAATAAAATAAAAAGCTAGGAAGACATTTGCAAAAGCTTTTCTTAAAATATTAGAAGAATTAGTTATTTGAGATGTATGGTATGAGTTACATCCCAAGGAAAAGCAATATTCATTTTATTCAAATCGGCATATGTCTTGGTCAAGAATAGATATAATATGGATGATGACTGAACTAAGATCTAATGTACAAGAAATAGACCAAATAAAAGAGGAGGTGGAGTTGCACTATATATAAGAAATAATTACATCTCTACAGAAATAGAGCACAACGATGATGATCATCTTGAATGTATTTGGGTCAATATAAAAGGGGTGAAAAACGATATTGCCATAGGCCTATACTATAGGCCACCCAACCAAACAGAGGAAGTAGATGAACTTTTTGCTAGTCAGCTAACTAAGGTATGTAGGAAGCACATCACAGAGGAGGCGCGTGTGAGTGAAGCGCATGCACGTTCACATTTGCGAACCGATAGGGAAGGTAAGTGAATCCCACCTCTGTGCAAGATGCAAGGAAAGAGGAGAAGAGGAAGGAAGAAGGATAGTAGAGGGAGAAGGAAGGTGTAGGGTGGAGGGAGGAGCGGATGTAGATAAGAGAAGGAGAGGAAGGTTTGGAAAGTAAAAGAAGGTAGAAGAGGGAAGAGTGTTAAAAAGGGGGGTGGTGACTGGGCAAGCCCGACTAATTGTATATAACTGTACATTGGATGAATTATTTGATGTGATTGTAAAAATAAAACTTTTTATAAAAATATATATATATATAAATGGATTGAATTCTGCTATAAAGAGGAAAAGGACTTTTAGTAAATTAGAAAAATTTAAGTTGGACATAATTTGCCTATAAGAGATTCATATTAATATATATATATAAAAAACTGTTGGAATATTTTAAAATTGGGAAATTATATACCTCTCTATCACAACGTAAGAAGAGTGAAGTAGCTCTTTGCATAAAAGAAACAATAAATGTTAAGCAAATTTTCACAGATAAAGGAAGGATTTTGATGGTGGAGATAATAATGAATTACAAACAGATACTTTTGGTAGCAATTTATGCTCCAAATAGCAATTGAGGACTTTTATGGTAAACTTCATAAGAAAATAATAGAATTGGAGTATGAAAATATCTCTGTAAAAGGAGATTTTAATGCAATTGTGGATGCAGAATTAGACTAAAAACTAGGACAGTAAATAAAAAAGCTAGGAAGACATTTGCAAAAGCTTTTCTTAAAATATTAGAAGAATTAGTTATTTGAGATGTATGGTATGAGTTACATCCCAAGGAAAAGCAATATTCATTTTATTCAAATCGGCATATGTCTTGGTCAAGAATAGATATAATATGGATGATGACTGAACTAAGATCTAATGTACAAGAAATAGACTTAGAAACAAGTAATTGGGCAGACCACAATCCAATAAAAGTTAAATGGAAAGGACAAAAAAAGGAAATTAAGATGGATGTTGAATCAATCAATATTAAAAGACAAGGAATTTATTCAATTCATGAAAAAAGAATTAGACTTTTTCTTTAAAGAGAATAGAAAAGAAGAGATCTCATTACAAAATATATGGGACACAGCAAAGGCATACATTAGAGAGTTAGTCATAACTTACATGGGAAAGAAAAATAAGAAGAAACAAAATCAAAAGATATTATAAGAAGAATATAAGAGGTTAGAGACGGAATTACAAAAAGAACCCAAAAAAGTGTCTTAAAAATCAAATGGAATTAATAAAACATAACTTGAACTTCATAAAGAAGAATTAGCACAAAAAATTAAAAGTGCTAACAATTTTTTGGGGGAAATGCAAATAAACCAGGAAGATGGCTGGCATATAAATTGGAAAAGGAGAAGGGAAAAAAAACTAATACACCAATTAATCGACAAAGAAGAAAACCTTCATCAAAATGACAATAAAAAGAAAGATGCAGAGATAAAAGGTATGGAAATAAAAAAAGGAAAAATATAAACTACAGGCATTTGCAGATGATTTTGTCTTCATTCTGGAATATCCACAAGAAACAGGGCCTAAATTAATAAAAATAAAATAAAATAAAATAGAGGAATATGGAGAAGTGGCAGGATTGAAAATAAATAAAAAGAAAACTAAGTTATTAGTTAAAAATCTTACAGACATGCAGAAAAAAGTTAATGAAGAGAATAGATATTCAGATTACTAAGAAAGTGAAATACTTAGGGATTCATCTGACAGCAAGATGTATAACTATTAAAGAAGATAATTACTATAAACTGATGCAAGAAATTAAAGCAGATCTGGGGAAATTGAAAAATCTGCAATTATCATTAATAGAAAGAATAGCTACAATAAAAATGAATATATTACCAAGATTACTGTATCTATTTCAAACAATTCCGATAAAAGTGGGAAAACATACTTTGAGGCACTCAATAAAGTAATATTAAGATATATTTAGCAAGAGAAAAAAGGAAGAATAAGTTTTAAAATGCTCCAAGATCAGTGATGGGATTCAGCCAGTTCTCTCTGGTTCGAGAGAACCAGTAGAGGTGACTGCGGGAGGCTCTGCCCACCCACCTGGATGTAGTGCATAACCACTGTGCATGCAAGAGAAGGCCAAGCACATCACAGAGGAGGCGCGTGTGAGTGAAGCGCATGCACGTTCACATTTGCGAACCGATAGGGAAGGTAAGTGAATCCCACCTCTGTGCAAGATGCAAGGAAAGAGGACGCTTTGGGCTACCTAATTGGAAATTGTACTACCAGGCTGAGGTACTTACAGTATATGGGTGAAAGAATGGGTTGTATTGAGGAATACAAGAGTATTGACTTTGAGGACACCATTTGCAATTGGGCCTTCTTGTGGTATGGGAAAATAAAATAAAATAAAATAGAGGAATATGGAGAAGTGGCAGGATTGAAAATAAAATAAAAAGAAAGATGCAGAGATAAAGGTATGTAAATAAAAAGAAAGATGCAGAGATAAAGGTATGTAAATAAAAAGAAAGATGCAGAGATAAAGGTATGTAAATAAAAAGAAAGATGCAGAGATAAAGGTATGTAAATAAAAAGCTAGGAAGACATTTGCAAAAGCTTTTCTTAAAATATTAGAAGAATTAGTTATTTGAGATGTATGGTATGAGTTACATCCCAAGGAAAAGCAATATTCATTTTATTCAAATCGGCATATGTCTTGGTCAAGAATAGATATAATATGGATGATGACTGAACTAAGATCTAATGTACAAGAAATAGACTTAGAAACAAGTAATTGGGCAGACCACAATCCAATAAAAGTTAAATGGAAAGGACAAAAAAAGGAAATTAAGATGGATGTTGAATCAATCAATATTAAAAGACAAGGAATTTATTCAATTCATGAAAAAAGAATTAGACTTTTCTTTAAAGAGAATAGAAAGAAGAGATCTCATTACAAAATATATGGGACACAGCAAAGGCATACATTAGAGAGTTAGTCATAACTTACATGGGAAAGAAAAATAAGAAGAAACAAAATCAAAAGATATTATAAGAAGAATATAAGAGGTTAGAGACGGAATTACAAAAAGAACCCAAAAAAGTGTCTTAAAAATCAAATGGAATTAATAAAACATAACTTGAACTTCATAAAGAAGAATTAGCACAAAAAATTAAAAGTGCTAACAATTTTTGGGGGGAAATGCAAATAAACCAGGAAGATGGCTGGCATATAAATTGGAAAAGGAGAAGGGAAAAAAAACTAATACACCAATTAATCGACAAAGAAGAAAACCTTCATCAAAATGACAATAAAAAGAAAGATGCAGAGATAAAAGGTATGTAAATAAAAAAAGGAAAAATATAAACTACAGGCATTTGCAGATGATTTTGTCTTCATTCTGGAATATCCACAAGAAACAGGGCCTAAATTAATAAAAATAAAATAAAATAAAATAGAGGAATATGGAGAAGTGGCAGGATTGAAAATAAATAAAAAGAAAACTAAGTTATTAGTTAAAAATCTTACAGACATGCAGAAAAAAGTTAATGAAGAGAATAGATATTCAGATTACTAAGAAAGTGAAATACTTAGGGATTCATCTGACAGCAAGATGTATAACTATTAAAGAAGATAATTACTATAAACTGATGCAAGAAATTAAAGCAGATCTGGGGAAATTGAAAAATCTGCAATTATCATTAATAGGAAGAATAGCTACAATAAAAATGAATATATTACCAAGATTACTGTATCTATTTCAAACAATTCCGATAAAAGTGGGAAAACATACTTTGAGGCACTCAATAAAGTAATATTAAGATATATTTAGCAAGAGAAAAAAGGAAGAATAAGTTTTAAAATGCTCCAAGATCAGTGATGGGATTCAGCCAGTTCTCTCTGGTTCGAGAGAACCAGTAGAGGTGACTGCGGGAGGCTCTGCCCACCCATCTGGATGTAGTGCATAACCACTGTGCATGCGCAGAAGGCCGTGCGCATGCGCAGAAGGCCATGCACATCACAGAGGAGGCGCGTGTGAGTGAAGCGCATGCACGTTCACATTTGCGAACCGATAGGGAAGGTAAGTGAATCCCACCTCTGTGCAAGATGCAAGGAAAGAGGACGCTTTGGGCTACCTAATTGGAAATTGTACTACCAAGCTGAGGTACTTACAGTATATGGGTGAAAGAATGGGTTGTATTGAGGAATACAAGAGTATTGACTTTGGAGGGACACAATTTGCAATTGGGCCTTCTTGTGGTATGGGAAAAATAAAATTCATGGTTACATTACATTAGGAATGCATTATTGTTAGTGTGGGAAAAACCTAGAGAACAACATTATTTGAGGATACCAGTTTGGCTTTCAACAATGGAAGCACAGATTCACTCAAATGTTATTAATATGGAAAATATTGTTAGGTACAAAGATATCTTGAATGAAAAAGGGGAACTCAAAACTAAACAAGAATTGAGCAATCAAAGGATTGATATGGCATGGTACTCACAAGTGCAGATATATTCTAGATATGAGAAAGATGTTAAACTATATTGTTGCCATTATGGAAACTTGGTGGGATGAAACTGACAAATGGAACATACAGCTAAAGGGATATAAATTATTTAAAAGAAATAGACCAAATAAAAGAGGTGGTGGAGTTGCACTATATATAAGAAATAATTACATCTCTACAGAAATAGAGCACAACGATGATGATCATCTTGAATGTATTTGGGTCAATATAAAAGGGGTGAAAAACGATATTGCCATAGGCCTATACTATAGGCCACCCAACCAAACAGAGGAAGTAGATGAACTTTTTGCTAGTCAGCTAACTAAGGTATGTAGGAAGCACGTCACAGTAGTAATGGGGGATTTTAACTACCCTGACATCAACTGGGAAACAAACTCTGCACCAAGTGGAAGATCCAACAGGTTCCTAACAAACCTAGCAGACAACTTTGTTTCCCAAAAAATAGAGAAGGCAACAAGGGGATCAGCCATACTGGACTTAATTCTCACTAACAGAGATAAAATGATAGAAGGTGTTGAAGCTACAGGAACTTTGGGGGCAAGCGACCACGCAATATTGGAACTCGACATTAAGCAAATACAAGTAGTAGAACAAAGTCAAACTAGAATCTTGGACTTTAAGAGAGCTAATTTCAATAAACTTAGAGAGAGCTTGAGAAGGATTCAATGGATGAGAATCCTCAGAGGGAAAACAACTCAAGAAGCTTGGGAAATTTTGAAAAGTGAGATTATAAAAGCCCAGTCTAGCACAATACCAATGAAGAAGTAAAATAATAGATCTCAAAAGAAACCAGCATCGCTGCATAAAGAACTCTCTGACAAATTGAAAGACAAAAAAGGACAAGTGTAAAAAGTGGAAAGAGGGGCAAATAACTAAGTGGAATATCAGCAAATAGCTGAACCTGTAAAGATGAAGTGAGGAAAGCTAAGGCTCACAATGAACAAAGGCTTGCAACAAAAGTAAAAGATAACAAAAACAAGCTTCTTCCAACATGTTAAAAACAAGAAAAAAGTCAAGGAAACAATTGGCCCATTGCTGGGAGAAAGTGGCAAGAAGATGACAAGCAACAGGGAGAAAGCAGATCTACTTAACTCATATTTTGCATCTGTCTTTACACAAAAGGAAAAAACAATCCAACCTATCAAAAACAGCACTACAAAAAACAGATTAGAAACACAAGTTAAAATAGGGAAGAAAATGGTAAGTGAACACCTGTCTACCCTAGATGAGTTCAAATCACCAGGACCGAATGGATTACACCCCAAGGTTCTGAAGGAACTGGCAGACGTGATCTCAGAACCACTGAACTATATCTTTCAAAAATCCTGGAGCACAGGGGAGCTGCCAGAGGACTGGAAAAGAGCTGATGTAGTTCCCATCTACAAAAAAGGAAAAAAAAACAGATCCAGGAAATTACAGACCTATCAGCCTGACCTCGATACTGGGAAAGATTCTGGAAAAGATAATCAAGCAAAAAATCACTGAACACCTAAAAGCAAACAAAGTAATAACCAAAAGCCAACATGGGTTTGTCAAAAACAGATCACGCCAGACTAATCTTATTGCATTCTTTGACAAAATGACAAAATTAGTAGACCAGAGGAATGCTGTCGATATAATTTACTTGGACTTCAGTAAAGCATTTGATAAAGTAGACCATAACCTACTACTAGATAAAGAGAAAAATGTGGGTTAGACAGCACCACCACCAGATGGATTCATAACTGGCTGACCAACTGCACTCAACGTGTAGTCCTCAACGGAACAACATCCACATGGAGGGAAGTATGCAGTGGAGTACCCCAAGGCTCTGTTTTAGGCCCAGTACTCTTCAACATCTTCATCAATGACTTGGACGAGGGGATAGATGGGGAACTCATCAAATTTGCAGATGACACTAAGCTGGCAGGAATAGCCAACACTCCAGAAGATAGGCTCAAGTTACAGAAAGATCTTGACAGACTTGAACATTGGGCGCTATCTAACAAAATGAAATTCAACAGTGAAAAAAGTAAGGTTCTACATTTAGGCAAAAAACCCAAAATGCATAGGTACCGTATATGTGGTACCTTGCTCAATAATAGTACCTGTGAGAGGGATCTCGGAGTCCTAGTGGATAACCGTTTAGATATGAGCCAGCAATGTGCAGCAGCTGCTAAAAAAGCCAACACAGTTCTGGGCTGCATAAACAGAGGGATAGAATCAAGATCACGTGAAGTGTTAGTGCCACTTTATAATGCCTTGGTAAGGCCACACTTGGAATATTGCATCCAGTTTTGGTCGCCACGATGTAAAAAAGATGTTGAGACTCTAGAAAGAGTGCAAAGAAGAACAACAAAGATGATTAGGGGACTGGAGGCCAAAACGTATGAAGAACGGTTGCAGGAACTGGGTATGTCTAGTTTAATAAAAAGAAGGACGAGGGGAGACATGATAGCAGTGTTCCAATATCTCAGGGGTTGCCACAAAGAAGAGGGAGTCGGGCTGTTCTCCAAAGCACCTGACGGTAGAACAAGAAGCAATGGGTGGAAACTGATCAAGGAAAGAAGCAACTTAGAACTAAGGAGAAATTTCCTGACAGTCAGAACAATTAATAAGTGGAACGATTTGCCTGCAGAAGTTGTGAATGCTCCAACACTGGAAATTTTTAAGAAAATGTTGGATAACCATCTGACTGAGATGGTGTAGGGTTTCCTGCCTGGGCAGGGGGTTGGACTAGAAGGCCTCCAAGGTCCCTTCCAACTCTGTTGTTATATTATATATTATATGGATTTTATAAAGAACCAACAGAATTGGATAACATATTAATGGGGCGGAAGGAAAATTGATAAAAAAAAACCTATAGCTACTTAGTGGGCATTAAATTGGAAAGTGAACAAGTGAAGGAGACAATGACAGTATGGGAAAAAGTCTTTGGCTATACTATAGAGTTAGATAAATGGCAGAAACTATGGAACAGGAACTATAAATTAACAATGTCAACTGCATATAAAGAAAATTTGTCATTTTGTGTAAAATTTGTGTAAAATGTTTTATAGATGTCATTTTGTGCCAGCAAGGTTGGCAAGGAAGTTTAAAGATAAGTCAGCTAAATGCTGGAAGTGCCACCAGATACCTGGCTCATATTATCATATGTGGTGGACATGTTCAAAGGCAAAAAAGTATAGACAAAAATACATACATGATTGGAAAAAAATGATAGAGCAGCACATTTACTTAAAGCCAGAAATATTCTTGCTGGGGATTTTACCGGAAAAATATAATAAGGGGAATGCATATTTAATTATTCATATATTAACTGCAGCTAGAATTGTATTTGCACAAAATTGGAAAAGTGAAGAGATTCCCACAGATGAGAATGTGATCAGGAAAATATTAGAATGTGCAGAAATGAATAGACTAATTCAAGGAAGAACAACAAACTGAATATTACATGACATGGGACTTATTTTATCAATGGTTAGATAATAAAAACAGAAGTTAGAAACAGGGAAACAAAAGAAAAATATTAGTGAAAGAAGATATGTTATGAGAGAGAAGCAAATATTATGATTATTATGTTTAATATTATCATTTTAATATTATAGAATATTATAGAATTAATTTTGATTATTGCTTTACAAATATATAATATAAATATATATATCCCATGTAATACCGCTCCTGCGCAGACTGCACTGGCTACCTGTGGCCTTTCAGGTGCACTTTAAGGTTTTGGTTACGACCTTTGAAGCGCTCCATGGCTTAGGGCCTGGGTACTTACGGGACCGCCTGCTGTTACCACATGCCTCCCACCGACCCGTACGCTCTCACAGAGAGGGACTTCTCCGGGTGCCGTCCGCCAAGCAATGTCGGCTGGCAGCCCCCAGGGGAAGGTCCTTCTCTGTGGGGGCTCCCACACTCTGGAACGAGCTTCCCCCGGGTCTACGCCAAATACCTGACCTTCGGACCTTCCGTCGCAACCTGAAGACGTATCTTTTCATTCGCGCGGGGCTGGCTTGAATTTTATCAATTTTAAATTTTCTATTAATAATTTTAAATGGGGTTTTAGTTTATTACATATTTTAACTTTTTAGGCTAATTATAAAATAAATTTTTTAATTCGTATTTTAAATTGTATATTGTATTACCTGTTTTTATTTTGCCTGTACACCGCCTTGAGTCCTTCGGGAGAAGGGCGGTATAAAAATCAAATAAATAATAATAATAAAATAAAATATATCTGTACCCAGACAACATACTGTTTAATTGAAGATGGAATTATTATATTGAAAAATTAAAATTTTAATTTAAAAAAGAGAAGCTGCCATTTATAAATAATAATGAATACATTTCACATGGAAAAATGTGGCTGCTCATAAATAGCTCTACCTTGCAGTCATTTTTGTGTTTGTCTACCATTCATATTGTCATTTGATTAACTAATCACCCGTTTTCTAAAGTGCGAATGTATTTTTACACTTCAACCAAGACAGTGTTAACTATGAAACTATAGATAGCAAAAGACATTAATTATCTATTTCAGAAGTCTCCACACCTTCTGTATCTGAGAGAAAGAAAACTATAATCTGTTTGATGTGTGGTTAACAAAATAAAATAAAAAGTCAAATCACTCTGGACAAACAGTTCAACAATATTTAATGAAATTGCAAAACATAAACTCTATGTAACTTGTTTTCTAACCCTCAATTTATTAAATGTATTCTCCTCTAGTGAATCATGACAGGACTGTAAATAAGAAGCAAAAGTAACCAATGTTAATGGCACTCAAAGGGAAAGGAGGTTGGGAAATTAATTACTACTTTTGACATGCCTAGACTATTATTTGGAAGTTTTTCATGTTGGTTGTAGGTTCTTGATTCTAATGCTTTCTCTATATGGTATAGTTAAGAGTTCACTAAAGATTTATGAAGATACTGGAGAAAACATTGTTTGGTGGACATCGTAAGTAAATGTTAAAAAGTTCTTCCACGATTATTTCAAATGGTTTCCCACAAAAAGGATTTTACTAATCCAAGTAGACTTTCAGAGCATAAATCACTTCAAAATAGGTATCTGTTTAGATAGATAATCAGTTAGCAACAATTGGACAATTGAGATATTGAATCCAGGAGTATGATGAAAAATAAATTTGAAAAGTGAATTTGATCCTATAGAAAGAATACAGTTTTTTCTGCAAAAAAAGGAATAGAATAGAATAGAATAGAATTTTTATTGGCCAAGTGTGATTGGACACACAAGGAATTTGTCTTGGTGCATATGCTCTCAGTGTACATAAAAGAAAAGATACGTTCATCAAGGTACAAACAGGAAAAATGAATTGGAAAAATGACCCATTGAGTCACAGTTGATTAGATTTGTTCCAGACCATTGCTACTGCTTTTGTCATGCAAAAAGAGAGGACAGGTTCATGTGTGCATTGGTGAAACCTAAATCTTATGAACGTATGAACTATGATGCCCACAAAGAATGCATTATTTGCTTTTGGATTTCAAACAAATTGCAGGTTTTATACTTTAAAGAACTAGAATTTACAATGAGCACACCAATATTTTTCTGTTTTCCCCCCCAGGTTGCTTGATTTAATGAATTCCTTTTAATAATATGAATAAAAGTTTGTACAAATGTAATATGAGAAGGTATTGATAAATTTTTCCCTGCATGTATTATAATCTGGAAGAGGTGGAAAAATGATAATAAAGGAATCATCTAAAGCTATTTTTTACTGTAAATAAATGCAATGACACTTTCTTCACCTAACCTAAATATTTGATGCTAATCTAATTTTCCCATTTCTTATTAAACATATTTATTTAGATTTAAATAAATAGAAATTTATAAAGGATAGCAGAGATTTGTTCTGATCTCCCCACCTTCTATCTTCAGTCTGATTGATTTGTTGGAGAAGGCTAGTGTTGAAAACAGTCTCAAAGGTCGTAGTTATAATTTTATCATGTTTACTTGAATGTGGTTACATAGTTGTTACAGATTTTCTCTGTCAAAAGTTTGCCCCTTCAGTGAATAGATTGATTCATTTTGAGATTTCATAAATATATCATTAGAAATAGAGCTTTACCTGGTCAGATTTCCCAGTGTACTTGGTAAAAGGATTCTTACAACTATTTGTGAGAGGAACTAACCATTAAGAACATTATCTAAACTGGCAATACCTATCTATTTGAAAACAGTATGGCCATATTTGCACAACACTCTAACCACTTCTTCATTTAATTGAGATTTTCTCAACCAATTTTCTGGATTTTCAGAATATATTGAATCATGGCCTGATTCCACAAAATGCTTTGTAAAGCATAATAGGCCAAAGTAGTTTAAAATATAATTTGATACCACTATAATCCCTTTTATAGCACAAGGTTTTCCCCCATAATTTTTGGGATTAAATATTTGGAGCTTTTTTGCATATATTAATTCTAAAAAATCTCTAAAGGATTTAATATATATATATTTGAAAGACACATATAATTGAAATATCAACTTTATCTGGTAAATTTTTTGCTTATTTTCCAGAGGTACATTATCTCAGAGATACATATAATATTGATGTGTCTGATAAGAAGAAACAAGAAATCAGTTATTTCATTTGTAAATTTTATTAATTTTGATAAGTATAATTTCTAATAGTTAAAATAAGCATTTCTTATACCATTTCCTTCTTTGAATAGAAGTAAATACAATCTCATTTTGACTATTGTAGAATTGTTATTTGACACTTTGTTGAAATAAAAATTACTACATAATACTATTCAAAAGGTTTGCTAGGTCAAATTATAATTATCTACTTATGGAAAAAGAGAAAAAGAATTCAAGACTAATTTACAGAAGATGTATCTCTTGTAAAGTATCTGGATTTCAATTTTCCTTTTAAAAGGATCTTATTTCATAGCCTATCTCTTGCCAGAACTGAGACGTGTAGAAATCATGTTGTTTAATAAAAATTCTGACAACATTCTTAGATTGTTGCTGCATTTTTGGCTTTTAGTGATAATTTATCAATGAATCTGGTCAAAATTATAGAATTGTCCATCAGGGTCCATTTTTTAAAAAAACCTTAAATCCATGAAAAATAAATTCAAGAGTTGTCCCACATTACCAGGCATTTTATTAGATTACTATTATTGCATCACCAGAAACCAAGGTTATGATAGGTTTTATTTGACCTATAGCTCCATTGTGTCTTCATTCTCACTCATGATGCTTCCCATCAATTACATTTTCTTGATTTTCTTATAATTTTATTATTGTGAGCCAGAGTCATTGATAGTCTAATGGCATACAAGTTTCATAAACTATGTGTGGGTAATCTACTGTTAGATTCACAATCTGAGACTGCCGGAAACTTAATTCAATACTAAGCAAGGATCTAAAATAGAGGAGTTGCAAGCAGAGTAGTTTTCTGTAAATTCAGATGGTTCAGTTCAATAAAGTCAATATTGCAATAATGATTGTTGCCACCAAAATAATGGATCAACATTATCTTGTATGAGTATAGAATTTTGAAGAAAGCACTCATCAGTTGCACTTACACATTGTATTATGTCATGTGTATGAACTTAGCTAGGGGTTAGGAGAATCTTTGCTCAGATTAATCTCTTGCATTATTTGGACCTTTTTGTATCATGAGGTCCTTCTCACAGTCACACATAGCTTTATCATCTCTCTTTAGGGCTATTGAAATGTACTCTATAGGAGGTTATCAGATGATTAGAATGCAGTGACGCAAGTAGTTAGGGTGAGTTTTGATATAACATGATACTGCTGCTATATGAGATGCACTGGTTGCCAGCTGTCTTCTGGATGGAATTCAGTGTGTTAATGGTCATTCTTAAAGCCTTTCATGTTAAGGCCTGAGTATTTGTGGGACTGCTCCTCTCCAATTGTCTTTGTGTACCCCATAAGGATTAGGTGAATTGTCATGCTTTGGATCTTCTTACTGAAGAAATATCAGTTTATATATATCAGAAATGTCCCTTCTTTGTAGCTGCTCCTGTCCTCTGGAACAGTAGTCTTCCTGAGATCCACATGAACCTAATCCTGAACTTTATAAAGACCTGGCTGTTCCAACAGATTCTAGTTATACATTTTGTAATTCAACTAATATGCTGTGTCCCGTCCCCCGATAATTATTTGCTACTTAGTTTTTCTTCCATTGTTCTATTGAGTATTTAACATAGTCTGGAACTGCTTTGAGTTGCTTGATGATCAGCCTTACAAATTCAAAAAAATATTTTTACATTTTTTAAATTTATTATTATGAAATTATTATTAATAAATTTATTAAATTTAAATTATTAAAATATAAAATTAAATTTATTAAATTTAAATAACATTATTAAATGTGACTGGGAAGTAATTATACCTTCTCTATTTATATTATGCATAACAATAAATATAAAATCAAATTTAGTTTTTCTCCTAGTCTTACTCACTATATTCTTAAGTGTGATCACCTGCAAAGTGTGCAAGCCTCAGGCCAGGGAAATTTGTGATCTCTTAGTTTATGAGTTATGTTTAAAGCAGGAAAGTATGGCTTACTCAGCTATAAATTGGTTCAATGCAATTTGTTTACCTAGCCATTTACCCTCTCACACATGGGCAAACAATTTCAAATGCTGTGGTTTGAAGAAAACACATGCCATGAATAATCCTGCCAATCCTGTTTTATTGCAAGGGAAACATTCCTTCAGCATACACCTCACATAGTCCTGTATTTTCTATGTATCATCTGTATTCTCTTTCTGCTGACTCAGATTCACAAAGATGGAAAATTGCTGGTATATTATAGTCGGATAGTTGCTTCCATGCGTAATAGAAAATACTTCAATGGAAGTCTGATTTTATTATGGTGGACAACATTCTCGTAATGATGGTCTCTCTTAGATCTTTTTTCTTCTTCAAATAATAAGGTAGTGAGGTTGGTTTAAGAAAAAAAATGATAGGTTACAGGATTCTTTGGCAATTTGAAGGCCATGTTTGATCTTTTAGGCAGGCAAACATTAATGTTTCTCTCAGGCTGGGTTTATTTTTCTTTTCCCTTCTTTTTTTGCTTGTAGATTTAAACCCACCTTAAAGAAGGGAAAGGATTAGCTTTCTAGCGGGTTTTGCTGTAGGTAGGTCGCCTGTTGTATTTCCTTGGCATGACTTGCCTCAGGGCACTTTGCACATCTGAAGAAATGATGGAAGGACGCCGATCTTTTCTTCTCAGGCGTTCAGCTTCCCCAGAGACTTTTCTGTAGATGCCATCCACGTAGGAATGCAGCATGCCCCAAGCATCTCTGGTCATTCGGATCTTCCTGGATTTTAATCTCTTTGGCAATTTGGAAGTCATTCTAGTTGAGCGGATGTTCCTTCTGAACCTTTTCTTATTCCTCATCCTTCTCTTTCGGACAATATGTCTTCTCCGTCTGGCTTTTACTCTGTATCGTGGTCTTCTACGCATTGTTCTCCTTGAAGCCATTGTTTCATATACCAAGATTGCTTGCTTGCTTGCTTACCTGTCTGCCTGTCTGCCTGCAAATGCCTGTGACTTCATCCTAGTTGTACCCTTTTATAAGGGTAAGAATTCAAATGAGCACTTGCTTCTCTGACCAGTGATTGGCTGCTTAGAACAAAGGCCCAGTTGTATATGTCATACTGCTATACTGTGATGTAGATTGAAATGAAGCTCATAAAAGCTCTTTGCCATATATAAAAATGATTAGGTCATGAGAGGCATATTTTCCCAGTATATCCTTTACTTTTTGAAGCCAAATTATATCCTTGTAAAATATTTTTTATTTTAACAGAATATGTTTTGTGTATTTTGATACAACAAACAATTGTCCCCTACACAATTATGTACCAATTTTGATGGGGAGGGAATATGAGTGTGAAAGTTTATTGAAATGGCTTTGAATCAGAAGAGAATAGGAGGTAGTGAAATATATGAGTGGTGTTAACTATTTAAATAACTAACCATAATGAAAATCAGATAAAATCATGGTTCAAATATTCATTTAGCCATTGGAGGCCATTGTATAACCTTGCCCATTCACTATTTTATCTAATTTATTTTATAAAGTTACACTGAAAATAGCGATTTATATAATTTTCCCATCAATCAACCTCTTGTTTCACCATACTGGCTGACACATATGGGGCTAGATCTTCTCATTGCTTCCCCCCACTTTTTTTTTTTTACTCTGCTTGCTAGTCCCTTTGCTTTGCCTAGTTTCTTTCCTTCACACCTTTTCCACGTTCTGTCTTCTGACATAAATGCAGACCTTTTTTTCTTCCTTACTATACATTTGTTGCTCTCAACAATAATTAAAGTATACAAGTCTTTCTTTTATTCTGTAGATTTATAGACATTTTCTAGCCAATCGGAGCTGTTACTAAAATGAAAAAAGACTTGAAAATGTTGGCAAAGAGTAGTTTTGAAACAGGTAGAGAGAGCGCTTTACAATTGACCAGAGTGAACATTGTCACTTGTTTCTACATTTAAGCAATCAGTTGCCCATAGAAGTGCTAGAGCGAGCAGAAAGTGCAAATTTATTTTTATTTTTAGTTATTTATTTAACGACTTGTGTTTAATATCTTCCTCACTTTTCCTGAAAGGAGAAAGGAGGGATCAGTAGCTAGCTTGATTGTACAGATAGAAAAAGAAATGAATGAAGGGATTTGGGTTGCATTAATTATAAGTATCCATGAATACTGAATTAAGTTAAGATGCATTGATTAGATACACAATGTAGAATGTGTATTGCCTATTTAAATACTATTCCACGTGCCGCCAAAAACAATGAAAACTGAAATTTTCAATTGGTTAAATTAAATTCAATTGCTGGGAGAAAGCAATCCCATTATAAAATTTTATACCTCTGCCCAAATCACAATAGTTCATGACATCATAAAAGCTAGTATGCAGCACGAGGATGAGAGGCTTACAAGCCTTCAGATGTTGCTGAACCACAACTCTGGTCAACTCTTATTACCGATAATGTTTGCTAGGATTGTTGACTCTGTAGTTCAGCTCTTCTAGAGGTTGTCCATCCTTGTGGATCTCTCGCTTCATTCTATTTTCCTGTTCTCAGACAAGTGTGCAATCAAGCAAGTTATTAAGAATTTCTATTTAACAGCCAAAATATATTTGCTGTTTTTTGTTCATCCAATGAACAAAACATTTAGTCTTTCAATGTCACTATTTGGAATTCAGTAACTATACTACATCCAGGCATTTGTCCACTTTTGGTCAAACTTGCTGTGTATATGTTGTATTTTCCAAGAGAAATTCTAAAACTTCATTTTGAATTTCATGATTCTTATCTAGCATTGTATCCCATATTTTTCTTGTCCCTATTTAGATTTCACAGATAAAAATATTTTTGTGGATTTTTACTTGCCTCGCTATCCTAATCCCCCACCCCCAATAGCTCGCTCTTTCTGAACAAACAGCTGCTTTATCCACATGGCTGACACTGTTAACATGTGCTTAAAGAGGAATTTGATCTGTGATGGCCAATTAATTATAAATGCTGGTCATTGACAAATTTGTTTTTAACTCTGATACTTGGATTACATAGAATTTGACTATGTTCAGAAATCTATAATATCACATATATACAAAAATGTCTTCCAAATGCTCATAAACAGTCTTGAATTCTTTTCTGTGTCTGGCATGGTGTTCTAAAACAGATATCCATATAACCCACTCTTGACAAACTGCTTCTCCTTCAACCTCTCTTTTTCATAGCAATGGAGCTTAACCTGCTCAATTTTGTGTCCTACTTTTCTTACTTCTATGCTGCTACTTTTCTTGCCTTATTTGGCAAATGCTGCTTTCTTTCTATCATTAATTCAGATGTTTCAAATTATACCTGCTAAGGTTGAGCAAAGTTGCTTTTTCTTCTGTAAATGCTTGCATATGCTGTCATATTTGTTGCATTAAACAATAATACTTACTTAAGCAGTTTTTTCTGAAATGGGAAAAAACAGGGCTTATTGTGGGCATGCCATACTTCAGATGAAGTTTCTCTAAAAAGGCTCCAGAGGATAAGTTTTCTTATACATTTGCTTGTGCCGGCGTACCAAGGACCTTCAATCATTCCACCCAAGTTCATCTCCCAAATCTTCCCTCTACTCTCTGTCAACTCTTCCAAGAAGATTAGAAGGTATGCAGCAGATACAGAGGAAAATAAGCAGCTTTGTATAAAGATCTCATAATTCTAGTTTTGGAAACCTGCGAATTCTCACTGTATGCTTGAGATTTTTCAAAATCTATTTCTTGATTTCTTTTTCAGATGGCATGAATCACTTATTAGCTCATTAAGGCAATGTTTCTTCCTGTTACATGTTTCACTTCCCTCTCTTATTAATTGTGTATGCTGTGACATCTAATACAAGAAAATGACAATTACCAGAAAACAGTAATTTGCTGCCAAAGCTGAATTGAAAATCAGGCTTTAAAATAGGCTTCTAAGTCCAACTTAGAAACAATTTGTGATTGGTAATTTGCTTGATTTGCTTGATTTGATTTGATTTGACCTATAGTCCAAATTATAATTATTTCAAAGCAAGGAAGAGAATTAGATATTAAGGACAAGTTCATAGACCTGATAGATGGGCTATGGATCAGCTGAAATATTAGAATCACATCACTCTTAATTAATCAGAAACTAGATTTTTGTAGCCTAGAAGAGAATACAGATAAATAACATGGTAAAATCACTATATGTCAGATGTAGACTGTAAATTGCTTTCAATCACACTCTATTAAAGTAATGCTATCAAATTCTTTTCTAGGTAGCCAGACTTTGTCATTTAATTTGCTGATGATTATGAACAATAGTACTATAATAAGCACAGCCAGGTTTGTATGTGTGTTTTTACTTTTTTGGTTTATATTGGATCACATAATCCTATATATCTATTACAACTTTAAATTTACTTCAGAGTGATAAAAAGTAATTTACAATAAAATACAATAATAAACAATAGTGTTCATTCATAGTTTACTATATCTGTTAATGAATGCAATAGCATAGTGTTTGAAAAATTAGGGGAGGGGTAATTAAAAACCAGGTGCACATTGTAGTTACATAGCATGACATATAATTCTACAACTGCTTTCCCCAAATTAATACTGTATGGAATGACAACTCCTATCAGGCTCGTCCAACTGAACCACAGAAAATCAAGCATCCATTTGAGCGAGGCTGAGTTAGTGATTACTTGAGTTAAGACTTTGTTGAATTAAAAGTAATAAAATAAATAAATAATCAAGAATACATAAACATATAGTGACCAGATTTTAACATTGGTAAAGTGGGACACCATTGACCGGGGGGGGCGGTGTTCTAATTTTTTTAGTACCGGTTCTGTGGGCGTGGCTTATTTTGGGGTGTGGCTTGGTGGTCATGTGACTGGGTGGCCCTGGCTATGGGCATAGCCCATAGCGAAGTTTGTAGAGAGTGTGGTTGCATGGCAGCTTCCCCAGTACCTGGATGAAGCCGTCTATCTAGACCCGTTCCAGTCCGGCTTCCAGTCCGGCTTCCGGTCCGGTCACAGCACGGAGACAGCTTTGGTCGCGTTGGTGGATGACCTCTCGAGGGCCAGGGACAGGGGGTGTTCCTCTGCCCTGGTCCTATTAGATCTCTCAGCGGCTTTCGATACCATCGATCATGGTATCCTGCTGCACCGGTTGGAGGGATTGGGAGTGGGAGGCACCGTTTATCGGTGGTTCTCCTCCTATCTCTCCGACCGGTCGCAGACGGTGTTGACAGGGGGGCAGAGGTCAACCGCGAGGCGCCTCACTTGTGGGGTGCCTCAGGGGTCGATTCTATCGCCCCTCCTGTTCAACATCTACATGAAGCCGCTGGGCGAGGTCATCAGTGGTTTTGGGGTGAGTTATCATCTGTACGCTAACGATACGCAGCTGTACTTTTCCACCCCGGACCACCCCAACGAAGCTGTCGAAGTGCTGTCCCGGTGTCTGGAAGCCGTACGGATCTGGATGGGGAGAAACAGACTCAAGCTCAATCCCTCCAAGACGGAGTGGCTGTGGATGCCGGCACCCCGGTTCAGCCAGCTGCAGCCACAGCTGGCTGTGGGGGGCGAGTTATTGGCCCCAACGGAGAGGGTGCGCAACTTGGGTGTCCTCTTGGATGGGTGGCTGTCGTTTGACGATCATTTGGCGGCCGTCTTCAAGAGGGCCTTCCACCAAGTACGCTTGGTGCGCCAGTTGCGCCCCTTCCTTGACAGGGATGCCTTATGCACGGTCACTCATGCCCTCGTAACTTCCTGCCTGGATTATTGCAATGCTCTCTACATGGGGCTGCCCTTGTGTTAAGTTCGGGAAGTAACGAGGCTGGAGACCAGGGTAGTGACAACAGCTCTTTAATATAGGGTGAACCCAGCAACAGGCTGGGGGAAAAACCTCTCCTTTTATACAGTTCTACTGGAGGCTTCGTCCAATCAGCAACGTGCTGATTTCCCGCTCAAATATTTAAAGGTACAAACATGAATACATAACACTCCTCCCCTCCCAGAAAACACTTTGCCTCTATTTACATATTTATTTACATGTTATTTTTCGACGTAGTCACGCAAATAACCTGGGCGTCTCCTAGTTCTTTCTGACCTGCGCGGTTCAGTTCTGGGTGGTGTTTTGAGCTGGTCGGAGGGCTGTTTTCCTCCCAGCTCTTTCTCTGAGCCAACGGGCTCCGGATTATTGGCCGACTCTTTTCTTGGCCATCCGGCCTTGGATTATTTTGAACTTTCCTGCTGTTTCCCTCGGGAACCTGATGGCGTCGCTGGAACTCTGGGACCTCAGCTAAGTCTTGCGCCTCCCCCGGGTCATTGTCAGCTGTGAATTCAAATTGGTATTGGTCATGATCTGTTTCATTTGGTTCGGTTTGATCAGTTATTCGTTTCCTTAACTGATCTATGTGGCGCCCACACTCGGTTGTCTGGTAGCTCTACCACGACGATTTTGGGCGGTTATCTTTATTATTTGTCCTGCGAACCAACTAGGGCCGTCCCCATAGTTTCGGGCCCACACCCGTCGCCTATGCTCATTTCCTTGTCTTTTCTAGTTCCCCTTGTAACCCTCTGGTGTGTAATGGGATTCAAACGGTCAAGTGGGCACCGGAGTTTCCGTCCCATTAGTAATTCGGCTGGGCTTTTCCGTGGCCGTGCTTGGGGTTCTGTGCTGACGGCTAGGAAAAAGTCTATCTTTGTTTGCCAGTCACCTGGCTTGAGCCTGGACAATGCCTCCTTAGCGCCCGGACGGAACGCCTGCAAGGCCATTCGACGCAGGGTGGAAAGGCGCAGAGAGGGCATGTCGGATGCCCTCCTCTGCCAGGTATTCTTCAAACTGGGCTGCCGTGAATTGGGGCCCATTGTCGGACACCAGAGTGTCCGCAACCCGTGAGTTGCAAATAGGTGGCGAGGGCTGCGATTACTGCTTCGGCCGTAGTGGATTTCATGAGTATGATCTCCAACCATTTAGAGAATGCATCAACAACCACTAGAACGTTTGGCGTGGAAAGGGCCAGCAAAATCAATGTGGATTCTTGACCAGGGCCCTTGGGGCTTTTCCCATTCCCTGACTGGGGCCGTTGGGGGTAGAGGTCTGGACTCTTGGCAAGCCTGGCATTTCCCTACCCTCTCAGCAATCTCTGCCCATGAGTGGCCACCATACATAGCTTCTAGCTAAACCCTTCATCCTTACGATCCCTGGGTGACCCTCGTGGAGGAGGTCCAATACCTTTCCCCTTAATTTATCAGGAATTATTACACGATCACCCCATAACAGGCACCCCCCTTGAGCCGAGAGCTCATCTCGTTTTTTAACAAATTCTTTGAACCGTACGCCCGGCGCAATGACACCCTCTCTGTACCCAACCGAGTACAGTCCTTAACACAATGTCCCGGTATGATGCCCGAGCCACTTCCTTAGATGTGACTGGGCCAGAGTCCAACGAGTCAATAAGTAGGATGGGCGTCCCCGGAGTGGGGTCTTCGGTCGCCCCTGGTAGTGGGCATCGCTTAACGCGCCTGCATGCCCCACTTCTTCCTGGTCGATGCTGCAGCTTGTACGAATAAGCGGCTAGAATATAGTCCATCGGGTCAAGCGTGGCGAAAGTGCCACAGGCTGCGGTCGCCAGCCAGTATCCCTAGTAGCGGTCTGTGGTCAGTCACGATTTCAAAATTCACCAAAGACATACTCATGGAATTTTTAACCCTGACACAATGGCTAGTGCTTCTTTGTCTAATTGGCTGTAGTTTCTCTCTGGGGAGGACATCGTTCTAGAGTAAAAAGCTATAGGGGCTTCTGTGCCGTTCGGAAGTCTATGGCTGAGCACAGCCCCCACCCCATAAGGGGAGGCATCACAAACCAACACTAGGGGTAATGTGTCGTGATATTGGATGAGCAGGCTATCACTTGAGAGCAGGTTCTTGACTGCTTCGAAAGCCCTATTTTCTGTCTTTCCCCAAGACCAAACAGTATTTTTCCCTAAGAGCCTATGCAGCGGTTCCGCAACGGTTGCTTTGTTCTTTAAAAAGACCGCATAGAAATTCACCAATCCCAGGAATGCCTGCAGCTCTGCTTTATTTTTAGGCGCTGGAGCCTTCCTAATTGCCTTAACCTTGCTTTCAGTAGGGTGAATTCCTTTCTTGTCTATCCGGTAGCCCAAGAAATCGACGGATTCGACCCCTATCTGGCATTTGTTTGCCTTGACTTTTAATCCGGCTGTCCGGAAAATCCCCAAAACCTTTCTTAAACGCTCCCCCAATTCCTCCATGTCTTCCCCTGAAATTAGGACGTCATCAAAGTAGGGAACTACCCCTGGAAGCCCCTGCAGTAGTCGTTCCATTAGGTTTTGGAACAAACCTGGTGCCACACTGACCCCAAATTGCAATCGGGTGCACTTGAATGCCCCCCTGTGCGTTACAATCGTTTGGGCTTCGGCTGTGCGGGCGTCTACGGGCAGTTGCTGGTAGGCTTGGGCCAAGTCTAACTTCGCAAAGACTTGCCCTTGCCCCAAAGAGTGCAATAAGTGTTGCACCACGGGAACCGGGTAAGCGCTTTTCTGTAAGGCTTTGTTAAGCGTCGCCTTGTAGTCAGCGCAAATTCTAATTGACCCGTCCGGCTTTATTGGGGTGACGATTGGCGTCTCCCACTTTGCGTGATCGACTGGCACCAAAATCCCCTGATTTATGAGCTTGTCCAGCTCCTTATCGATTTTTGGTTTTAGGGCAAAAGGGACTCTCCTCGCCTTAAGCCTAATGGGGGCTACCTGGGGGTCTAAGTTGAAGGAAATAGGGGTCCCCTTGTACTTGCCCAGGCAGTCCTTGAAGACATCTTCGAACTCGTTAAAGAGAATGTCTTTCAGGTTACAGTCACTCCTGTAGATGCCAGTCACTCCCATGCCCAGGGCACGGAACCAGTCTAGTCCCAACAGACTGGGCAGAGTTCCTTCGACGATCGTGATGGGTAGGGTCTTCTTGTGTGGACCGTACTCGACTCGGACGGAGGTGGTCCCTCGAACAGGGATGCGATTCCCCTGGTAATCGTGGACTCGTAGCCGTTGTGCTTGCAGGTGGCGCTTCGCGACGGACGGCAGCGACTTCGCCAAAGTGTCCCAGGACATGATGGTGATCGCTGATCCCGTGTCTACTTCAAGCCGGCACCGTACTCCCTCTATTTTTGGCTTGGTGAAGATCTTCTTCTCCACTTTGGTCGAGGCGCAGTGTTGTGACCCAGGTTCCTGGACCCAGACTCCTGGACTCGGATGATTCAGAAAATGAGGGAGAAGACCTGGCAAGCCCTGCTTCTCTTGAGCCCTCTCCCTCCCTGGCACCCACTCAAAGGGAGGGGGCAAGGCCTGATTCTCCCGGCCTTTTACTTTTTTGGTTTATATTGGATCACATAATCCTATATATCTATTACAACTTTAAATTTACTTCAGAGTGATAAAAAGTAATTTACAATAAAATACAATAATAAACAATAGTGTTCATTCATAGTTTACTATATCTGTTAATGAATGCAATAGCATAGTGTTTGAAAAATGAGGGGAGGGGTAATTAAAAACCAGGTGCACATTGTAGTTACATAGCATGACATATAATTCTACAACTGCTTTCCCCAAATTAATACTGTATGGAATGACAACTCCTATCAGGCTCGTCCAACTGAACCACAGAAAATCAAGCATCCATTTGAGCGAGGCTGAGTTAGTGATTACTTGAGTTAAGACTTTGTTGAATTAAAAGTAATAAAATAAATAAATAATCAAGAATACATAAACATATAGTGACCAGATTTTAACATTGGTAAAGTGGGACACCATTGACCGGGGGGGGCGGTGTTCTAAATTTTTAGTACCATTCTGTGGGCGTGGCTTATTTTGGGGTGTGGCTTGGTGGTCATGTGACTGGGTGGCTGGCTATGGGCATAGCCCATAGCGAAGGTTGTAGAGAGTGTGGTTGCATGGCAGCTTCCCAGTACCTGGATGAAGCCGTCTATCTAGACCCGTTCCAGTCCGGCTTCCAGTCCGGCTTCCGGTCCGTCACAGCACGGAGACAGCTTTGGTCGCGTTGGTGGATGACCTCTGAGGGCCAGGGACAGGGGTGTTCCTCTGCCCTGGTCCTATTAGATCTCTCAGCGGCTTTCGATACCATCGATCATGGTATCCTGCTGCACCGGTTGGAGGGATTGGGAGTGGAGGCACCGCTTATCGGTGGTTCTCCTCCTATCTCTCCGACCGGTCGCAGACGGTGTTGACAGGGGGCAGAGGTCAACGCGGGCGCCTCACTTGTGGGGTGCCTCAGGGTCGATTCTATCGCCTCCTGTTCAACATCTACATGAAGCCGCTGGGCGAGGTCATCAGTGGTTTTGGGGTGAGTTATCATCTGTACGCTAACGATACGCAGCTGTACTTTTCCACCCGGACCACCCCAACGGTTGTCAAGTGCTGTCCCGTGTCTGGAAGCCGTACGGATCTGGATGGGGAGAAACAGACTCAAGCTCAATCCCTCCAAGACGGAGTGGCTGTGGATGCCGGCACCCCGGTTCAGCCAGCTGCAGCCACAGCTGGCTGTGGGGGGCGAGTTATTGGCCCCAACTGAGAGGGTGCGCAACTTGGGTGTCCTCTTGGATGGGCGGCTGTCGTTTGACGGTCATTTGGCGGTCGGCTTCAAGAGGGGCTTCCACCAGCACGCTTGGTGCGCCAGTTGCGCCCCTTCCTTGACAGGGATGCCTTATGCACGGTCACTCATGCCCTCGTAACTTCCTGCCTGGATTATTGCAATGCTCTCTACATGGGGCTGCCCTTGAATGCACCCAGAGGCTGCAGTTAGTCCAGAATGCAGCTGCGCGGGTAATAGTGGGAGCAACTCGTTGCTCCCATGTAACACCACTCCTGCGCAGTCTGCACTGGCTTCCTGTGGTCTTCCGGGTGCGCTTTAAGATTTTGGTCACCACCTTTAAAGCGCTCCATGGCTTAGGACCCGGGTACTTACGGGACCGCCTGCTGTTACCGTTTGCCTCCCACCGACCCGTACGCTCTCACAGAGAGGGTCTTCTCAGGGTGCCGTCCGCCAAACAATGTCGGCTGGCGGCCCCCAGGGGCAGGGCCTTCTCTGTGGGAGCTCCCACGCTCTGGAATGAGCTTCCCCCTGGTTTACGTCAAGTGCCTGATCTTCGGACCTTTCGCCGTGAGCTGAAAACGCACTTATTTATTCAAGCGGGACTGGCCTAAAATTTTATTGGGTTAAAATTTTAGTGGGTTATTTATATCTTAATATTTTAATTTGTTTTAAATCTGGCCACTTTATAATATGTTTGTTTTAATCTCTTTTAATATTGATACTGTGATTTTTTACTTGGCTGTGCACCGCCCTGAGTCCTTCGGGAGAAGGGTGGTATAAAAATTGAATAAAATAAATAAATAAATAAATAAATAAATAGAAACTACTCAGAGGGCTAAAAAAAGTAATTTCTGACCGGTCCTCGCACTTATGACCATCCTCACATTTATGCCCATTGCAGCATTTTTAACAACCATGTCACTTATTTCACAACTGCTTCTATTCATCATGGTTACAAGATAGGGTGCAAAATGTAAAATGTGAGGATAGTTGTAGGTGTGAGGACCAGTCAAAAGTGTGAGGACAGGTCAAAAATAACTTTTTCAGTCCTCCGAGTAGTCCCTATGTACAAAATGCTGCAACAGGGATAAATGATGACTGGTCATAAGTGTGAGGACTGGTCAAAAGTGCGAGAACTGTCAGAAAACACTTTTTTCAGCCATCTGGGTAGTCCCTATGCACATAGGGACTACCCAGAGGACTGAAAAAAGTGATTTCTGACAGGTTCTCGCACTTTTGATCAGTCCTCACACTTATGACCGGTCATCATTTATCCCTGTTGCAGCATTTTTAATAACCATGTCACTCATGTCACAACTGCGGTGCTTCATGTGACCGGGTGGGCATGTCCAGGTGGTCATGTGACATAGCTTCTTTGCCCTAATGACTGTTTGCTGCAATGTTCTTAAGTGTGAAAAAACAGTCATAAGTCACTTTTTCAGTGCCATGCTTGTTAAACCAATTACCAGAACAAATCCATTCTCCCTCCCTCTTTCTCTCCATCTCTTTCTCCCCCTTTCTCTCTTTCTCTCCTTAATCTCTTTCTCCCTCCCTCTCTTTCTCTCAATCTTTCTCTCCTTAATCTCTCTTTCTCCTTCCTTCTCTTTCTCCCCCCTTTCTTGTCTTCATTTTTCTCCTTCTATCCTTCATCTCTCTTTTTCTCCTTCATTTTTCTCTCCATCTTTCTCTCCTTAATCTCTCTTTCTCCCTCCCTCTCTTTCTCTCCTTCATCTTTCTCCCCCTTCTATCCTTCATCTCTCTTTCTCTCCTTCATCATTTTCTTCCCCCCTCTTTCTCTCCATCACTCTTTCTCCAGATGGGTTAGGGTAGGCTGGTGCTGCATGGGTGGGAGGCGGCCGCAGGACAGTCCTGCTGGGTGGACAGCAGGTCGAGACGATTGACACACGCTTCGCAGCCCAGTCCAAGTGCGGAGACCTTCCTCCTCCTGTGAGAACCAAGCGACACCCCCGGGCCTTCCCACGCACCCACCTTGCTATGAGGGCTCGGCTGCTCCCCGCTGTCGGGATGGGCTTGGCTTGAGGGAACTTCGTCTGCCAGGAGAGTCGAATGGGGCCTGGGCGGAGCAGGAACATGCCTCCGTCTCCCTAGCAATGCCCAATTGCCAGCGTGCCCCGTCTGCGCAACCAATGGCAAAGCTCTCTTTTTGAAAGGCAGCCAGAGGGAGCCAATCGCAGTGCAGCACGGGAAGCCGTGGCTGGGAATCCTGGGAGTTGAAGTCCACGTGTCTTGAAAGTTGTTGCCTCCGCAGGAAAAAGCGGGGCTTTTTAAAAACGCAGCGGGATGCGGGACAAATTTGCCAAATGCGGGACTGTCCCGCCAAAAGCGGGACGTCTGGTCAGCTTACATAAACATGAAATAGCTAAGTTAAAATATATTGATTTAAAATAAACTAGTAAGCCTATTTGCATTTTAAACTGAAAGCCAGATTTGTGCAATTAACTTATAATCAAGAAACTGATTTTTGGTTAGTTTAGTAAAAGATTATTGCCAAGCACACCCACCATTTCTGATTAAGTCTTTTTGAAACAGCCTCATAGTGGTAACCTTGATGTTGTCATTGCCAAAGTAAATTGAAGAAGAGAAAGGAAAGATTAAGACTATTTGAAGATTTTTTTCTACATTAAGTAAAAGAAAATGACCTTAATCCAGTTTTTAAATAATCTTTTGCAAGTCATCTTTATGGATAATTGGTATTGGAGCTAAAGCCTATCACCAGTCAAATCTATTTTTCTTGTGCATCCTCTTTATTGCACAAACATGTAAATCTTTTCCAGGATCTTAATCTGTATTCAGATAAGATCCAAAAGACTGATTGAAGTGTGATGAATCAATTCCCATGATAAGAGGCATAAGCTTGTGGATGCTGAATTTCACCACTGCCTGGAAATATAACATCAGATTATGGCATAACATTTAGATATGAACGTATACATATTTACAGCAAATAATTTCAGTCCACTATAATGATATTCCTAATAATCTTTTTTGTTATGAAACATTTATTTTTCTTTCTGTCTGTCTGCCCATTTATCTATCCATGTACCTTTTTTCTTAAATTACCTACCATAATTGTAGATGGAAATATAAAAGATGAAAATTAATTTTTGCTTAGCAAAATATAATACCTGCCTTTGTGAATTGCTTTTATTATTGAAGTTTGACTTTAAAAAAAAAAATTCTGCCATGTATGCCTGAGCCTTGCCAGTATTTGTCCTCTGTTCTATTCTTGCCAGTTGTTCCAATTTATACTACCAAGGAATTCTGCAAGGTCAGAGAGCTTCTCAGGCATTTAAGAATATAGGAAGAGTCCTGGTGGATCAGATAACAACCCACCTAATTCAGTGTCCTCTTCTCATTGTGGACAAATATGGGCAAGAAAATAGTATATTTCTTTTCTTTTTTAGATTTTTTAAAATTCATTCTTATTATTTTTATAAGTAACTCAAATGTATATTTAATACTTAATACTTTCTCCTCCTTTTATTTTCCCTACAACCCTACTTATTTTTTTTTTTAACTTCTTTAGCTGTTGCTTTCCATCAGCTGGCACTTAAGGTTGTTGCCTTTGATTTAGACAATATACAAATATAAATACTAATAACTATTGATATTAGTGACTAGTACTCCAAGAGTTTGTGCACCCATTTCCACTGAAATATAGAGTCCATCCACCTTGTTGCTGGATGTCTTCTCTTTCCTTCCACCTTTCTCAGCATTATTCAGAGGACTATAGTCTTTGCCTAATATGTCCAACATATACTAATTTGAGCCTGGTTATTTGTGCCTCAAGGGAGCATCCTGAATTGATTTGTTTTATGATCCATTTCTGGTTTCTGGGCTTTCCATGGTATTCTCAAAGAGTCTTCTTGAACACTAAAATGTAAAAGCCTAAAAAAAAAAATCTGTTCTGCTTCTTCAAAAGCCAACTTTAGCTTTTCATGTCACAGGAAAAACTATTGCCTGCATGGTTCTGATGATGGCTGATATAGACACATCACAATATCTGAATATCTTTTCCAAAGCTTTCATTGGCGCTTTACAAAGTTCTAGTCTGTTTTATAGTTTTTGATTGCTGATTTCTTTACTGGTGATAGCCAGTTCTGAAATACAGAAGCTAGACTACACTTTGATGATTTATTGGAGTGGTTGCTGTACCTGTTGTCATTAGCTTGACCTTCTTTATGTCAGTATCATTTTTACTTGACTTTTATTACTAGAGCTTCCAGATAATTTGCATTTTCTGTTTTAAGTAGTATTATCAGGATAGTGCTGGTTATTTTTTTATTCCTCCAGTTTTAAATTGCACTCTTCATCTTCCAATGCAACCTCCCTCAAATATTCAGTTTATAGGTTAAATAAATGAAGAAGGTACAGCTTGTTTCTCTCTTTTGCCAACCTGGAATTTCTGTATGTTCTGTTCAGAGCATGGCTTCCTGCACCATGAATAGATTTTGTGTTTGGACAATGAGATGTTCTGGGATTCCCATTCCCCCCCACCCCCGAACATTCCACAGCTCAATATGGTTAACACAATCAAAAGTCATTTTTTTATCAGTAAGGGACATAATGAATTATTTTTGGTATTGCTCATGCAAGATGTATCAATACTATGTCTCTTTTTCTTTCAACATTTCCTAAAATGCCACGGAACATCTAGAATTTTACTTTCCATATAGGGCTTTAATCTATGTTGGATGATTTTAAAAGTTATTTGGCTAACTTGCTAAACCGATATTTTGCATTAGTTTGCACATTCTGTTGGCATTGCTATGTTAATGTTTCTATCTATTAGACACTGTGATTCTCCAGATTTGCTCTCATAGTTAAAGCATTTACTTATTCTTCTTTTGTTGCTTGCTATATTTTTGAAGATATTCCTTCAATTCTTGTGGTCTTCCAATTTGGCTATTTTATTGATTTAGCTTCATCTTTAAGTACTAGAGGCTCTTCTAAGTACAGACTATTAACTACTATACTGTAATTTTAATGCATTCCTTTCTTTAAATTCTTAATTTGGTTACTATCTGTCCATTGGTGTCTGTTACAAACCAAACCAAACCAAATCAAACCGCACCAATTTCATATTGGAATTTCATTCTGAGTTTATAGATGTTTTTTCATTTTCCTGAAGCTAGCGAGCCTTGGATTATTCTCCAGCAAAGAGGCAGCAGCTGCAGGCTTTCCGTGCCGAAAAAGACTGGGGGCTGGAGGCTTCTTGCACCAAAAAAGACTATTTTCTATTATAACTGAGCTCTTCTACATCTTTACACCAGTAATATAGACAATTGGGTTTCTGGCGATGTCTATAATGTCTGTTTTGCTTGTTTAAAGATATTTATGGACATCATCAGACAGAGCATAAAGAAACCCAGTTGTCTATGAAGTAGACAAAATGAAGTAATTTTATTCTTTTCTTTTGATTTCTGTAATATGTGTCAAGAAATTACCTAAGTACCAGGTCCTTTTCTGAAAGTTTATTTTCTTAAGTTACTTAAGGGAAAATGTAAATATTATTAATTTGCAAAATGTAATAAAGACCGCACTCCCATTTCAAACTGCGTACTCGAAATTTGTACAAAAAGCAAAAATACTTGCCTCCACGGACTTCCCCAGGCATAAATGTATTCTCCAGAATCAGAGCTTGAACATTCAGCATTTTCTACTCACTTTTCTTAAAGGTCTTTCATTAATTAAGAGAAACTGGAGAATATTGGAAAGTGAAGGGTTTTTTGTGTTCACTGAAGTTTTAAAACTATTGGGAATTGTTTGAATGAGATATCTGAGCTGACCTTGGAAAACCAAATACACCCTTGCTGTATATTAATGTCAATGTGTTTTCTTAATACAAAATTATCTCTTAATTTAATACCCAGCTGAAAATCATTTAACATGGCTTGTTTTCAGTTCCACTTGCTCACAATTTATCTTATAAGAATTTTTACTACTAAGATGCTACATGTGACCTTTAATTGAATAATTATGTAATGGGAATATGATGCATTTGAGTTAAGAATGCATTATCTGACAACATCTTGGCAAATCTTGAATTTACTGAAGACTTTCCTAGAGAACTCAAAGGGGGAATCAAAATAACCGATGCTCAAAACAGAGTGGCGTGAGGTTGTATAAAAGGGGGAAAAAAGTGACTGACTAATTTTATTCCCTCCTGAACCCAATCCAAATGATTTGAGTGCATCACAAACCTCATCATGCGCCAGAGGTTGAAAATCTCTGGGAATACTAAGATGTCTTATGCCGCTCCTGGTGGAACTGAAATTGTAGTGAATAGAATGCTGGAACCATGTTGTATTATCAGAGGACACAAAACCACTTATTCCAACTAAACACTTTGTGCTGTCATGCTGGAGTGACAGTGAATGGCACTAAAGCATAGACAAATACTATCTAACATTAGGTAAAAACATTAGTTTGTCAAACCCCTTTTTTTAGATCTGCAAAACTGTTAGTGGAAGTTGCTGATATAAAAAGTAAGACAATCATATTTTTCTTAGAGGTCATGTACTTTTAGTAATTTTGTGAGTAGGGAGTGAAAGGTAAGGGAAGCATGTTTCTCAGGAACTAAAACTATGTAGTGTCTCTTGGACATATAATTGGATACATAAAAGCAGATAATCCTTTGGATGGTAAAAAGATAATTATTTCAGTCATAATAGGTTTCAAGCCTTTATTAACAAAAAGATGACTTCAGACTATGCAATACTTTAATTTCAGAAATTATACTCTTTCTTGTAATGCATGTTGTTTAAAACTTAAGTGTCTAATATTTTATTATTTCATTCCTCACATCTATCCTTACATAATACTACATTTTAAAATAAAAAGAGCTTAATAACTTCTCTAAATTATTAGTTTTACATTCCATTAGAAAATACATTTATAGTTAGCATTATGTCAGACAAAATATTAAACTTAGGGAAATGAGATCTGAGCTATAAAAAAGCTGATGACCACAAGATGGAAGCAAAGAGATATAGGAAATGATTTTGCTGCCATCTAGTGCTATACTGTCCCTTATTGCAATTTTCCAAGAATATTTAATTTGAAAGCATATTTCTAAAGTTGGCTCATTTCAGGGGTGAAATGCAACAGGTTCTGACAGGTTCTGGAGAACCAGAGGCAGAAATTTTGAGCAGTTTGGAGAACTGGAAAATACCACCTCTGCCTGCCCTCAGAGTGGGGTGGGAATGGAGATTTTGCAGTATCCTTCTCCTGCCATGACCACCAAGCCATGACCACCAAGCCACACCATGCTCATCAAGCCACACCCACAGAACTGGTAGTAAAAAAAAATGGGTTTCACTAGAATAGAATAGAATAGAATAGAATAGAATAGAATAGAATAGAATAGAATAGAATAGAATAGAATTTTATTGGCCAAGTGTGATTGGACACACAAGGAATTTGTCTTGGTGCATATGCTCTCAGTGTACATAAAAGAAAAGATACGTTCATCAAGGTACAACATTTACAACACAATTGATGATCAATATATCAATATAAATCATAAGGATTGCCAGCAACAAGTTATAGTCATACAGTCATAAGTGGAAAGAGATTGGTGATGGGAACTATGAAACGATTAATAGTAGTGCAGATTCAGTAAATAGTCTGACAGTGTTGAGGGAATTATTTGTTTAGCAGAGTGATGGCCTTCGGGAAAAAACTGTTCTTGTGTCTAGTTGTTCTGGTGTGCAGTGCTCTATAGCGTCGTTTTGAGGGTAGGAGTTGAAACAGTTTATGTCCAGGATGCGAGGGATCTGCAAATATTTTCACGGCCCTCTTCTTGATTCATGCAGTATACAGGTCCTCAATGGAAGGCAGGTTGGTAGCAATTATTTTTTCTGCAGTTCTAATTATCCTCTGAAGTCTGTGTTTTTCTTGTTGGGTTGCAGAACCGAACCAGACAGTTATAGAGGTGCAAATGACAGACTCAATAATTCCTCTGTAGAATTGGATCAGCAGCTCCTTGGGCAGTTTGAGCTTACTGAGTTGGCGCAGAAAGAACATTCTTTGTTGTCCTTTTTTAATGATGTTTTTGATGTTGGCTGTCCATTTTAGATCTTGCGATATGATAGAACCCAAAAAATTTGAAGGTTTCTACTGTTGATACTGTGTTGTCAAGTATTGTGAGAGGTGGAAGTATGGAAGGGTTTTTCCTAAAGTCTACCACCATTTCTACGGTTTTGAGTGTGTTCACTACTGGCTCAGTTAATATAACCAATGGGAGGATTAACCACAATTTAAGATTCAGCTGATGCACTAAATGATGAATTAAAAGAGATATGGATTTTCTAGTCTCCTGCACCACAGAAAAAAAGATGGACTGCATAATTCCAAGAATCACTGAAGCGTTTTCTGATTATTCCAATGTGTAATGAGAGGAATAGTATGCAGTATACTTTGAAAAATTTAGATTCAAATGCCATGAAATTTGGCAAGTACAGTTAGACATTCAAAACCTGTATAGCCACTACTTCTCAGTGTAATGGTTCAGCAACTACAAACCAGTGGTGAAATGCACTTACCTTTGCTACCAGTTCAGGAATATGAGCATGCATGCCTTTTCTGTGCATGCGCAGAGGGTAAAAAATGGGATGTAATGATGTCGCGATGGGTGGGCGGGGCCTCCCACCACCAGCACTACCGGTTCGTGTGAGCCAGATAGATCCAGTCAGATTTCCCCACTGCTATTAACCCATTAGAATTCTGAACCATACATTCAGTTATGGTTCTGACACAAGACAAGAAGTTCAAAGCCACTTGAGAAATGTATAGTCCAAGATATTTTGTAGCTAAAGCAAAGGCTTCAAGAACCTTTATACTTGGGGTATGTATGTATGTATGTATGTATGTATGTATGTATGTATGCATTTCCTGCTGTTGGAAGAAATATCTTTCTTGGTTCAATTCCAAGTGGGGAAAAAGACACTGGAGACTGTTTGGAAAGATGGTTTAATGATGGACAGGATCACATGACGAGTTCCTAAACAGAATCACATGGCTTGAGTTCCTGAGCAGAAAAGAGCAGAGAGTGCCTTGGTTTTATGCCCTCTCTGGGCCTCACCCTAGAGTTTCCTGTTCCTATATAAGAAATGTGCTCTGATTGGTGATCAGACTCCCAGGGGGAGGGGGTCTTAGCTAACGTTATAGGCTGTCTGTCTCCTAGGTTTGGTTGAGGCTTGCTGGGGGCTGATATAATCTCCCCAGGTGCCATGAGGTGAGTTCTGCTGTTAGATGGGTAGCAGGGTAATCCTATCTTTGTTATGTAGAATGGACTGGCTCAGGCCTTAATGACCCATTAACAAAGGTGGGTGGGCAAAGAGTTTCTGCCTCCCTTTTTGTGGAAATATTCTGCCCTTTTAATATTTCCCAAAATATCTTTCCTTTTCCTAGGAGAGAGTGGGTGCTAACTTCCTATACTGCCTTTATTATTTTTACAAATAACTCAGTGTAGTGAACATATTCAACCCACCTTCCTCCTTCTATTTTCCTCATAACAACAATACTTGGAGAGAGAGTAAGTGGCCTAAGGTCATCCAGTCAATTTACAGCTCTCTGGTTACTAGCTTCTTACTAGACTAAACTGACTCACTCAAGAACTAAATAATGGCATTTTTTGAATTTTTAGTTGTCTTCTGGAACTTGCTTCTCATGTGAAGAGTTAATGATAAATCGAATGAGATAATATGACTGAATTTATATTATAAGAAAACAATGATTTATTTACTTGTTTTGTAATTCCTTTGTTTCCTGCTGATGATCATATTTAGATTTTAGGTAAAGCTTTACAGTATTCAGAATGTTTTACATTTATTATCTTATTTACTTATTTAACCTAATAGTCTTATGCACACTTAAAAATCATTTTGAATGCTCTGGATTACTCACTGGGCTTCACACTTGCTCTCTACTATTCTTTAAAGAAGCCATTTCCCCCAGGTTTTCTCATGGGCCTGAAAACTAATTACTTTAATTACTGTGAAGCTAATGTAGCCCTTGAAAGAGCAGCACCTTATTCCAGGCTTTTCTGGGGAAATCTGGGGAAAAAATCTTTTCTTAAGATATCGTTGACTGTTTCAACAAATAGCTGAGAGATGCTCTACTCACCCAAGCTTTGACAAATTTCTTTGGAAACAAAATTGCTGAAGTATGCACAATTGTTTTATAGCTCATTTACTAAATACAGGTACTCCTTGACTTATAATCATTTGTTTAAAGATGATTTATGGACATCATCAGACAGAGCATAAAGAAACCCAGTTGTCTATGAAGTAGACAAAATGAAGTAATTTTATTCTTTTCTTTTGATTTCTGTAATATGTGTCAAGAAATTACCTAAGTACCAGGTCCTTTTCTGAAAGTTTATTTTCTTAAGTTACTTAAGGGAAAATGTAAATATTATTAATTTGCAAAATGTAATAAAGACCGCACTCCCATTTCAAACTGCGTACTCGAAATTTGTACAAAAAGCAAAAATACTTGCCTCCACGGACTTCCCCAGGCATAAATGTATTCTCCAGAATCAGAGCTTGAACATTCAGCATTTTCTACTCACTTTTCTTAAAGGTCTTTCATTAATTAAGAGAAACTGGAGAATATAGGAAAGTGAGGGTTATTTTGTGTTCACTGAAGTGTTAAAACTATTGGGAATTGTTTGAATGAGATATCTGAGCTGACCTTGGAAAACCAAATACACCCTTGCTGTATATTAATGTCAATGTGTTTTCTTAATACAAAATTATCTCTTAATTTAATACCCAGCTGAAAATCATTTAACATGGCTTGTTTTCAGTTCCACTTGCTCACAATTTATCTTATAAGAATTTTTACTACTAAGATGCTACATGTGACCTTTAATTGAATAATTATGTAATGGGAATATGATGCATTTGAGTTAAGAATGCATTATCTGACAACATCTTGGCAAATCTTGAATTTACTGAAGACTTTCCTAGAGAACTCAAAGGGGGAATCAAAATAACCGATGCTCAAAACAGAGTGGCGTGAGGTTGTATAAAAGGGGGAAAAAAGTGACTGACTAATTTTATTCCCTCCTGAACCCAATCCAAATGATTTGAGTGCATCACAAACCTCATCATGCGCCAGAGGTTGAAAATCTCTGGGAATACTAAGATGTCTTATGCCGCTCCTGGTGGAACTGAAATTGTAGTGAATAGAATGCTGGAACCATGTTGTATTATCAGAGGACACAAAACCACTTATTCCAACTAAACACTTTGTGCTGTCATGCTGGAGTGACAGTGAATGGCACTAAAGCATAGACAAATACTATCTAACATTAGGTAAAAACATTAGTTTGTCAAACCCCTTTTTTTAGATCTGCAAAACTGTTAGTGGAAGTTGCTGATATAAAAAGTAAGACAATCATATTTTTCTTAGAGGTCATGTACTTTTATTTATTTTGTCACAACGGTATATATAAGCATAAGCATGAAAGTAACTATATAATACATAAGCATATATATAAGTATAAGTATGCAGTAACCACATTAATTGGATACATAAAAGCAGATAATCCTTTGGATGGTAAAAAGATAATTATTTCAGTCATAATAGGTTTCAAGCCTTTATTAACAAAAAGATGACTTCAGACTATGCAATACTTTAATTTCAGAAATTATACTCTTTCTTGTAATGCATGTTGTTTAAAACTTAAGTGTCTAATATTTTATTATTTCATTCCTCACATCTATCCTTACATAATACTACATTTTAAAATAAAAAGAGCTTAATAACTTCTCTAAATTATTAGTTTTACATTCCATTAGAAAATACATTTATAGTTAGCATTATGTCAGACAAAATATTAAACTTAGGGAAATGAGATCTGAGCTATAAAGTTGATGACCACAAGATGGAAGCAAAGAGATATAGGAAATGATTTTGCTGCCATCTAGTGCTATACTGTCCCTTATTGCAATTTTCCAAGAATATTTAATTTGAAAGCATATTTCTAAAGTTGGCTCATTTCAGGGGTGAAATGCAACAGGTTCTGACAGGTTCTGGAGAACCAGAGGCAGAAATTTTGAGCAGTTTGGAGAACTGGAAAATACCACCTCTGCCTGCCCTCAGAGTGGGGTGGGAATGGAGATTTTGCAGTATCCTTCTCCTGCCATGACCACCAAGCCATGACCACCAAGCCACACCATGCTCATCAAGCCACACCCACAGAACTGGTAGTAAAAAAAAATGGGTTTCACTAGAATAGAATAGAATAGAATAGAATAGAATAGAATAGAATAGAATAGAATAGAATAGAATAGAATTTTATTGGCCAAGTGTGATTGGACACACAAGGAATTTGTCTTGGTGCATATGCTCTCAGTGTACATAAAAGAAAAGATACGTTCATCAAGGTACAACATTTACAACACAATTGATGATCAATATATCAATATAAATCATAAGGATTACCAGCAACAAGTTATAGTCATACAGTCATAAGTGGAAAGAGATTGGTGATGGGAACTATGAAACGATTAATAGTAGTGCAGATTCAGTAAATAGTCTGACAGTGTTGAGGGAATTATTTGTTTAGCAGAGTGATGGCCTTCGGGAAAAACTGTTCTTGTGTCTAGTTGTTCTGGTGTGCAGTGCTCTATAGCGTCGTTTTGAGGGTAGGAGTTGAAACAGTTTATGTCCAGGATGCGAGGGATCTGCAAATATTTTCACGGCCCTCTTCTTGATTCATGCAGTATACAGGTCCTCAATGGAAGGCAGGTTGGTAGCAATTATTTTTTCTGCAGTTCTAATTATGGTTGCAAGTTGAGGACTACATTTGGGAAGTTGCTTTGCTTCTTTCACAGCAAGTTCAAAGATTGTGATTAGTCAATAGTACATCATTACAAATGTATAATACTAATAATAACAGAGTTGGAAGGGACCTTGGAGGTCTTCTAGTCCAAACCCCTGCCCAGGCAGGAAACCTTACACCACTTCAGACAAGTGGTTATCCAACATCTTCTTAAAAATTTCCAGTGTTGGAGCATTCACAACTTCTGCAGGCAAGTCGTTCCACTTATTAATTGTTCTTACTGTCAGGAAATTTCTCCTTAGTTTTAAGTTGCTTCTCTTCTTGATTAGTTTCCACTTGTTGCTTCTTATTCTACCCTCAGGTGCTTAGGAGAATAGCTTAACTCCCTCTTCTTTGTGGCAACCCCTGAGATATTGGAATACTGCTATCATGTCTCCCCTAGTCCTTCTTTTCATTAAACTAGACATACCAGTTCCTGCAACCGTTCTTCATATGTTTTAGATTCCTAATCATCTTTGTTGCTCTCCTCTGAACTCTTTCTAGAGTCTCAACATCTTTTTTACGTCATGGCGACCAAAACTGAATGCAATATTCCAAGTGTGGCTGTTATGTATTCTTGTATGTTCCTTTAAATATTTGAGCGGGAAATCAGCACGTTGCTGATTGGACGAAGCCGTCCGTAGAACTGTATAAAAGGGGAAAAAGTGACTGACTAATTTTATTCCTCCTGAACCCAATCCAAATGATTTGAGTGCATCACAAACCTCATCATGCGCCAGAGGTTGAAAATCTCTGGGAATACTAAGATGTCTTATGCCGCTCCTGGTGGAACTGAAATTGTAGTGAATAGAATGCTGGAACCATGTTGTATTATCAGAGGACACAAAACCACTTATTCCAACTAAACACTTTGTGCTGTCATGCTGGAGTGACAGTGAATGGCACTAAAGCATAGACAAATACTATCTAACATTAGGTAAAAACATTAGTTTGTCAAACCCCTTTTTTTAGATCTGCAAAACTGTTAGTGGAAGTTGCTGATATAAAAAGTAAGACAATCATATTTTTCTTAGAGGTCATGTACTTTTAGTAATTTTGTGAGTAGGGAGTGAAAGGTAAGGGAAGCATGTTTCTCAGGAACTAAAACTATGTAGTGTCTCTTGGACATATAATTGGATACATAAAAGCAGATAATCCTTTGGATGGTAAAAAGATAATTATTTCAGTCATAATAGGTTTCAAGCCTTTATTAACAAAAAGATGACTTCAGACTATGCAATACTTTAATTTCAGAAATTATACTCTTTCTTGTAATGCATGTTGTTTAAAACTTAGTGTCTAATATTTTATTATTTCATTCCTCACATCTATCCTTACATAATACTACATTTTAAAATAAAAAGAGCTTAATAACTTCTCTAAATTATTAGTTTTACATTCCATTAGAAAATACATTTATAGTTAGCATTATGTCAGACAAAATATTAAACTTAGGGAAATGAGATCTGAGCTATAAAAAAGCTGATGACCACAAGATGGAAGCAAAGAGATATAGGAAATGATTTTGCTGCCATCTAGTGCTATACTGTCCCTTATTGCAATTTTCCAAGAATATTTAATTTGAAAGCATATTTCTAAAGTTGGCTCATTTCAGGGGTGAAATGCAACAGGTTCTGACAGGTTCTGGAGAACCAGAACCGAGCTGAAGCACGACAGAACCGAACCCAGCAAACACAGGGCAGAAAAGCGGAGATGGCCAGTTACACTCCGCCCGCACCGTTTGACCCAGCCAGAGAGAAATGGGGAACGTATATGACCCGTTTCGAAAGCTTTCTAGAAGCCAACGAACTGCAGGGAGTTCCAGATAACCGCAAAAGGGCTTATTTCTTAAGCCACTGTGGTCCGGAGGTCATCGATATTGCGGAAGCCCTGGCAGAGCCAACGCCCGTTACAATCGGTGTCGTGGCCAACTCTACAGACTTTACTAAAAACCACCGCACCACACCGTCCAAATATGCGGCGGTTTGAATTCGAGGCGAAGACAGATGGAGGGCGAATCCATCGGTGACTACATGGCCGCCCTAAGGAAAGCGTCCAAGGACTGCGGATACCGAGACCTAGACGAGGTGCTCCTCGAGCAACTCATCCGATGGGTCCGAGACATCCGTTTGCGGCGACGGCTGCTAGCAAAGAGCAACCTGACGCTGTGGCGCTCTGGGCGAAGCCAGAGCACATGAAATGTCCACCCAAGCGGGCGGAGACACTGCAAAAGCCGGTCCACAAAAAGCGCGAAGACAACCCCAGTGCACCAGGAGGAGGTTCAGACCGAATCCGGCGGTGAAGATGAGGAAGGGTCTGCAGAACCGAGAAACGCGACAAAGGGACCGAGGCGAAGTGCGGAAGCTGCGGTGGTCAACACCAGCGCCAACGCTGCAAATTTAAGGACGCGACATGTCGGCGGTGCGGAAGAAGAAGGGCACCTAGCTCAAGTTTGTCGGCGGCCCAACCTTCCCGCCGAAAATTCAAATCGGCCAATCAGGCCGAATCGGCAAGGCGACGCGATTGGCTCAAACAAAAAGGCGCGATTCAAACTAAACGACTGTGGTCATAGGCGCCTCGACCAGTGGAGAAGAAGATCTTCACCAGACCAAAAATAGAGAGTCTGCGGTGCCGGCTTGAAGTAGACACGGATCAGCGATCACCATCATGTCCTGGGACACTTTGGCGAAGTCACTGCCGTCAGTCGCGAAGCGCCACCTGCAAGCACAACGGCTGCGAATCCATGACTACCAGGGAATCGCATCCCTGTTGAGGACCACCTCCGTCCGAGTCAGTATGGGCCACATAAGAAGACCCTGCCCATCACGATCGTTGAAGGACCCTGCCCAGTCTGTTGGGACTAGACTGGTTTCGTGCCCTGGGCATGGGAGTGACTGGCATCTACAGAAGTGACTGTAACCTGAAAGACATTCTCTTTAACGAGTTCAAGATGTCTTCAAGGACTGCCTGGGCAAGTACAAGGGGACCCCTATTTCCTTCAACTTAGACCCCAGGTAGCCCCATTAGGCTTAAGGCGAGGAGAGTCCTTTGCCCTAAAACCAAAAATCGATAAGGAGCTGATAAGCTCATAAATCAGGGATTTTGGTGCCAGTCGATCACGCAAAGTGGGAGGCGTAATCGTCACCCCAATAAAACCAGACGGGTCAATTAGAATTTGCGCTGACTACAAGGCGACGCTAACAAAGCCTTACAGAAAAGCGCTTACCGGTTCCGTGGTGCAACACTTACTGCACTCTTTGGGGCGAGGCAAGTCTTTGCAAAGTTAGACTTGGCCCAAGCCTACCAACAACTGCCCGTGAGCGCCGCTGGCGAAGCCCAAACGATTGTAACGCACAGGGGGGCCTTCAAGTGCACTCGATTGCAATTTGGGGTGAGTGTGGCACCAGGGCTGTTCCAAAACCTAATGGAACGTCTTCTAAAGGGGCTCCCAGGGGTAGTTCCCTATTTCGATGATGTCCTAATTTCAGGGGAAAACATAGAGGAATTGGGGGAGCGTTTAAGAAAGGTTTTGGGCATTTTCCGGACAGCCGGATTAAAAGTCAAGGTAAACAAATGCCAGATAGGGGTAGAATCCGTCGAATTCTTGGGCTACCGGATAGACAAGAAAGGAATTCACCCTACTGAGAGCAAGGTCAAGGCAATTAGAGAGGCTCCAGCGCCCAAAAACAAAGCAGAGCTGCAGGCATTCCTGGGGTTAGTGAATTTTTACGCGGTCTTTTTAAAGAACAAAGCGACCGTTGCCGAACCGCTGCATAGACTTTTAGGAAAAAATACTGTTTGGTCTTGGGGAAAGTCGGAAAATAGGGCTTTTGAAGCAGTAAAGAACCTGCTCTCAAGTGATAGCCTGCTCATCCAATATCACAACTCATTGCCCCTAGTGCTGGTTTGCGATGCCTCCCCTTATGGGGTGGGGGCTGTACTCAGCCATAGACTTCCAAACGGCACAGAAGCCCCTATAGCTTTTTACTCTAGAACGATGTCCTCCCCAGAGAGAAATTACAGCCAATTAGATAAAGAAGCACTAGCCATTGTGTCAGGGGTTAAAAAATTCCACGAATATGTCTTTGGGCGGGATTTTGAAATCGTGACTGACCACAGACCGCTACTAGGGATACTGGCTGGCGACCGCCCAACGCCTGTGGCACTTTCGCCACGCTTGACCCGATGGACTATTTTCTTGGCAGCTTATTCGTACAAGCTGCAGCATCGACCAGGAAAGAAGTGGGCATGCAGGCGCGTTAAGCAGATGCCCACTGCCAGGGGCCATCAAGACCCCACGCCGGGACGCCCATCCTGCTTATTGACTCTTGACTCTGGCCCAGTCACATCTAAGGAAGTGGCTCGGCATCATACCGACATTATGTTAAGGACTGTACCGGTTGGGTACAAGAGGGTGGCCGCTGCGCCGGGCGAGCTTTAAGGAGTTTGTTAAAAAGGGATGAGCTCTCGGCTCAAGGGGTGCCTGTTATGGGGTGATCGGGTAATAATCCCGATAAATTAAGGGAAAGGTACTGGACCTCCTCCACGAGGGCCACCCAGGATCGTAAGGATGAAGGGGCTAGCAGAAGCTATGTGGTGGCCACTCATGGATTCAGAGATTGCTGAGAGGGTAGGGAAATGCCAGGCTTGCCAAGAGTCCAGACCCCTACCCCAACGGCCCCAGTCAGGAATGGGAAAACCCCAAGGGCCCTGGTCAAGAATCCACATTGATTTTGCTGGCCCTTTCCATGGCCAAACTTTCCTAGTGGTTGTCGACGCATTCTCTAAATGGTTGGAGATCATACTCATGAAATCCACTACGGCCGAGGCAGTAATCGCAGCCCTGCGCCACCTATTCGCAACTCACGGGTTGCCTGACACTCTGGTGTCCGACAACGGGCCGCACCACGGCAGCCCAGTTTGAAGAATACTTGGCAGAGGAGGGCATCCGACATGCCCTCTCTGCGCCTTTCCACCCTGCGTCGAATGGCCTTGCAGGCGTTCCGTCCGGGCGCTAAGGAGGCATTGTCCAGGCTCAAGCCAGGTGACTGGCAAACAAAGATAGACTTTTTCTGGCCGTTCAGCACAGAACCCCAAGCACTGCTACAGGCAGAAGCCCAGCCGAACTATTGATGGGACGGAAACTCCGTGCCCACTTGACCGCTTGAGTCCCCATTACACACCAGAGGGTTACAAGGGGAAATAGACAAAACAAGGGAATTGGGCATAGGCGATCGAGTGTGGGCCCGCAACTATGGGGGCGGCCCTAGTTGGCTCATGGGACAAATAATAAAAGCAACCGGCCCAAAGTCATACTTGGTCGAATTACAAGACAACCAAGTATGGAGGCGCCACATAGATCAGATAAGGAGCGAATAACTGAACAACCTAAGCCACAGAAACAAATTATGACCCTCCTTATTTGAACCCACAGCTGACTATGACCCGGGGGAGGCGCAAGACTTAGCTGAGGTCCCGGAGGTCCAGCGACGCCATCAGGTTCCAGAGGGAAACAACAGGGAAAATTACAAAAATAATCCAGGGCCGGATGGCCAAGAAAAGGAATCTGCCAATAATCCAGGGCCCGATGGCTTAGAGAAAGAGCTGGGAGGAGAAAATAGACCCTCCGAACAGCTCAAAACACCACCCAGAACTGAACCGCGCAGGTCTGAAAGAACTAGGAGACGCCCAGGTTATTTGCGTGACTACGTCGAAAAATAACATGTAAATAAAATGTAAATAGAGGCAAAGTGTTTTCTGGGAGGGGAGGAGTGTTATGTATTCTTGTATGTTCCTTTAAATATTTGAGCGGGAAATCAGCACGTTGCTGATTGGACGAAGCCGTCCGTAGAACTGTATAAAAGGAGAGGTTTGTTCCCCAGCCTGTTGCTGGGTTCACCCTATATTAAAGAGCTGTTGTCACTACCCTGGTCTCCAGCCTCGTTACTTCCAGAACTTAACAGTGGCCTTACTAAGGCATTATAAAGTTATAAAGTATTATAAAGTGAAAAAAACTTCACATGATCTTGATTCTATCCCTCTGCAGCCCAGAACTGTATTGGCTTTTTTGGCAGCTGCTGCACACTGCTGGCTCATATCTAAATGGTTGTCCACAAGATCCCTCTCACAGTTACTACTATTGAGCAAAGTACCACATATATGGTACCTGTACATTTTGGTTTTGGTTTTTTTGCCTAAACATAGAATCTTACTTTTTTCACCGTTGAAATATTAAATACTCCATTCTATATTTTATGAAGGTATATGAGTCCTTTGAGGTAGTCCAGGAAATCAAAACGCCGAGTACTAATGCTACCATTATAATTACAGTAACAGAATCTTGGAAGTCTGGAAGCAAGTTCTCCCCTTCCCTGCCTTTACTTTCTAGAGAATTAGAAATCTGAGATGCTTCCTCTATCTTTATTCCTTCTGTGGACTGAGATACCTCTTATCTGACTGTTGCTCTGTCTGCTGCTCTTCCTTCTCTCTCTTAAGTTTATTCTTGTAGGCCATTACATAATCCTAATTAAAATAACTTAGAAAATAAAATCTTACAGCTCAGTTTCTGATTTAGCTCAGGGGTGTTAAACTCAAGGCCCATTGGCCAGATCCAGTCTACCCAATGTGAAGAAGAAAGATCGAGCCAGTGTGGCTTTGGCCCAGTCTACCCAGTGGGAAGGGGAAACATGCCAGCAGTTTGGGGAATGGTGTCAAGCAGGCCAAATTTACCTGTTTGGCCACACCCACCTGTTTGGCCACACCAAGTCAGCCACACACACCCGCCCTTCCCCTCACCCTCAGGTCAACCACAGCCCTGATGAGGCCCTCAATGAAATTGAGTTTGGCACTGATTTATTTATTTATTTATTAAATTTTTATACTGCCCTTCTCCCGAAGGACTCAGGGCGGTTCGCAGCCAAATAAAACCACAATGAATCAATACAGAATAAAATCAATAATTAAAAAACTTATTAAATATGGCCCCAAATTAAAATGCATTTAGAACAATAAAACCCACTTTAAAATTTAAAACCGAATAATAAAAACTTCTAAAAATTCTATGCCAGTCCTGCGCAAATAAATAAATAGTCTTCAGCTCGCAGTGGAAGGTCCGAAGGTCAGGAAGTTGACAAAATCCTGGGGGATTTAGATGCATGCTAGTGACTTATAGTGTCACTCAGTCATTACAGTGGTGATATACACTAATGCAGATCACCATTGTGAAGCAATTAACCGTATGGGAAATTAACATATATTTTCAGTAGCAAATAAAGCTATGATTTGTAGATTGAACTAATAACTTCAGGAGAAAGTTTTCATAAAGAGATGATTGGGGCTACTTAGATGAAGGTATCACCTTGATTTTGGCTTGAGGTAAACTGCTGATTTTTTTTTGTTTTTGTTTACATTTATATCCCGCCCTTCTCCGAAGACTCAGGGTGGCTTACAGTATATAAGGCAATAGTCTCATTCTATTTGTATATTTATACAAAGTCAACTTATTGCCCCCCCAACAATCTGGGTCCTCATTTTACCTACCTTATAAAGGATGGAAGGCTGAGTCAACCTTGGGCCGGGCTTGAACCTGCAGTAATTGCAGGCTACTGTGTTCTAATAACAGGCTCTAACAGTCTGAGCTATTACGGCCCCTCATGAAATGATGTCAGAATCAAGGATTCACAGTAAATTCATTGTATCCATAATCAGAGAAATTTTGGTTTCAAGGTAGTTGCTGTCCCTAAAATTGATACACTCCATTTCCCCAAGTGTCCTTGAAAATTGTAGAATTATTGTAGAGATAATCTTGTTGTCTTGGCTGTGTGATCAAACAAACATCTTTGTTTTTGTTTAGAAGAAATATCTAAAAGAGTGATATATGAAAATCAGAACCTATGTTCCTCTGTTACTTTCCTGCAGATGATGTGCAGCATTGTATATTTATATCTGGAAAAACTTAATGCTAACAACTATGGTAGTCTATGTGAACTTTATTATATTTGGCAGATGTATTTGTAAATGCTAGTCAGAAACAAAATTCTGAATACATTTGGAAAGCTGAACTCCTACCACCTGGACACTGAGGAGGCATTGTTAATTATTATGGTTTTCAAAATAAAACTCTCTGCCTTATCAGTACTTTAATACTTATTTTTATGCTGTTTCTCATTGTGTAGCTTAAGATACTGTCTTTTAGAATCACATTCCTTCCTCAGGAAAAATTCAGAACAAGCATAAATTTAATGTATATGCTACACCTAGTACATATCAGCAGCTTTTCCACAGGGCATAAACTTTGCAAAATTAGTTCACTCTGACAGAGTGCTGGAGTACTAATATGATGCCAACCTAGTGAATTGACAGTAAGGGTGTACTTTCAGTTTCCCTTAAATTTTTAATTTTTAGAGAACATTGTTATGTATCTCCCTACTATGGTTGGATAAAGTAAGTTGCAGCAAAGCTGCAATGCCCTTAAGAAACCTAATACTACTTTAAAACACATTTTACTCATTGTGGGGAAAGCCAAAATAAATATTTCTAGTGTCTGCTATAGTTATAAAATGGGTAGCTGAAACTGTGGTGATTTTATTCCAGACTGAAATAAAAAGTCTGGATTTTATTCCAGACTTTTTACAGAATCTTTTTTTCTTTTTTTCCCTTTTGAACACAAAGGAACAGTTACATTCTTTAATGATTATATCCAGTAGCCACTTCAGCTGAATTCAGCTCAAAGAAATATTTGACTTTTTCATTCAATTAGGAACATATTTCAAGAATATGATTTAGTTTTTTTACAACTTGCAACTCTTGACCACCAAAAATATTTCATTTAATGGGATGAAGTCATATTGCTGCTGTGGTAAAGAGCTGCACCTTAGAAAAAAGAAATATACCAGCTCAGAAAGAAAAAATCTCACAACAAAAATCCCTAAGAAAATAGCAACATATAGCATAATACTTTATATTCTTATTGTTTTCCTATTCTAAAATACAAAGCAGGGTCAGACTTGGTTAGTAATTGGATGGGAGACCATCAGGCAATTGCAGAGATCTAGAAAATCTAAACTCCCCCCCTTTTAAAACTGCTTTATTACCATAGGTACCCCATACTCTGCAAGCATATTATTGAAAAATGTTTGGCTGGGCACATAGAGGTACTGTACCTAGAATTCAATGTGCATGGCACTGAGTATTGTACTAATCTTTTTTATATAAATCTTCAGAACTTTCTTAAACTCATGCTTCTTGTGCTTTGATATAATTCTATTGGGCTGGCTAAGGATCATAGGAGATATAGTCCCAATGTGTTACGTATGGAGGTACGTGGTAATATTTGCATGCTTGCTGCTGATTGGGTGTTTCAGTGGCGGGAAAATTAAAGCACCGTCAGTGGTCGGCTTGCATGCCGGTGCTTTATAAAGAGCTGGGCTCGGCTGCTGCCAAGCTGTTCATATTCTGCCTGCTGCTGAATAAAGTGCTAAAAGATACCGCTCATCTCTTCCTTGTCTTGATCTAACACTGGCGACGAGGGTGGGATCTCAGGAAGGACAAAGTAACTGACCATCTCCATGTGGCAAGCCATGGCCATCTTATGGAGTGGAACAACCATCCATCGGCTGGCCAGAATGGCAAACCATTGCGCACCCACCCTGGCAACCTACGATCCAAGATTGGAAGAATGGTATATCTACGTGAGCAACTTCAGGACCTTCATGCAAGCGAATAACTATGAAGACTTGCCAGACGACTGAAAAAGAGCCATCTTCCTAACCTACTGCAGTCCGAAGCTCTACAAAATGGCACAGACCCTCTGTCAGCGTTCCAGAAAACCCCCTCCAGCAGAAAAGACTCCAAAGAAAACATCTTTCAAAGTTCTTTTACTAGCATAGGTAAACTGGCACAACTGGATAAACTCTGAATCTGGGAATCTGGGTTTATCCTCAGTAAGACAAACTCCAAGCTCACCACCCTCTTGACCCCTCTGCCGATCACATGTTCCAATCACCAACTGTCCCATCTCGAGACATCATTCCGGCCAGTCCTTCTCCAGATGTGGGCTCAGCCGGACCTTGACTGGCAGGAAGAATGTTATTATGTCTAATCCCCCCTCCTACTTTCCCACACATGGAAAAGTGGCAGTATGGAAGCCTCCAGCCTAGTATGGCTTCCAAAGCTGACACCCTCATCTCACCAGCAGACATCAAGTCCATCTCATGGTCCATGCTACAAAGCAAACTCAGGGACCACTATGCCCCAGCTGCCAGCCCCATGGTTAGCAGAAGCAAATTCTACCAGTGCTGCCAGCGAGAGGGGGAGACCATCAACGACTTTGTAGCAGACCTTCGTGAGCTCACTTCCAAATGCGAGTTCAATAACCAGGAGGAAATGAGGGACTGAATCCTACTGGGCATGAGAGACCTGGCCCTCCAAAAGAAACTAATAGTCAGGTGAGATGTCACATTCAAGGATGCAGTAGAGAAAGCAAAAGCAGCCGAAACTTCAGACACTTTGGCTGCAGACTATAAAAGGACCAGTGGCGTGCACCAGAGCTACCACAAGCCCGAACCCCTATGGGAAAACTCTGAGGATGAAAAGGGGGGGTAGATGACAACACCATGCACAGAGTCTACCCAGACCGATGGAGAAACCGCTGAGATGGGGACACCCAACAACCCCGTTGATCAGGCTGCCTGGGAGCCCATACGAGGTCATTGTGCCGTTTCAAGGATGCCATCTGCTCCTGCTGCCAATGGAAGGGAAATATCACTGAGGCCTGCTGAGCCACCAAGCCCATTCTTCTCTCCAGCAGACCACCAATGGCACCCAGATGACAAGGACCAGCCAAACATGGACCCCAACTGAACTGACACAGGGAAGGTGCCTACCCGGATCACTGGGGGATCCACCACCTATGTGGGGCATACTGATGCCTGCAATGGGGAGAAGTTCCATTTAACTGTCTCCATCAAGGGGAGCCCATGCAACATGGAACTGGGCACTGGGTCTTTCTTCACAATCATCTTCTGGGAGACCCTGAAGAGCCTAAACCCTAACCTGAAGAAAAGCCAACAAAAGCCTCAACAAATCCGCCTGAACGATTTCCAAGGATACCCCATCACCATGGTGGCAGAGCTGAGGTCAGGGTCGAGTTCAAGGAATTCTGTGGCCATCTGCCCCTAACAGTCATCTCCAGCAAGTGCCCCACATTGCTGGGCGTAGAGTGGTTCAAGTCACTGGGGCTAAGCATCATGGGGTTGTAGCAGGTCCAAGGGACTGAGCTGGACCAGCTGCTGGCCGAATTTGGAAATGTGTTCGACAGGAGCCTAGGTAAATCTACAGGGAAACACATATCATTCAGCCTAGACCCCCAAATCACCCCCATCAGGCTCAAGTGTTGCAGGGTTCCCTTTGCTCTGCGGCCCAAGGTAGATGAGTAATTAGACAAACTAATTGCCCAGGGAATCTTGGAGCCAATTGACCACGTGACGTGGGAGATCCCAATCGTCACCCCAATGAAGCCAGATGGGTCAATCAGAGTGTGCGCTGACTATAAGTGCACAATTAATAAGGCCTTGCAGCAGCATGCATACCCAATCCCAGTGGTACAACATCTGTTGCACTCCCTGGGCAAGGGCAAGGTATTGGCCAAATTGAACCTGGCCCAAGCATACCAGCAACTGCCTGTAAATGAAGCCACTGCAGAAGCCCAAACAATAGTGACTCACCGGGGGACATTCAAATGCAAAAGACTGCAATTTGGAGTGAGTGTAGCCCCAGGGCTTTTCCAGAGCATGATGGGGAGGCTGCTGCAGGGCATTCCAGGTGTCATCCCCTACTTTGATGATGTCCTAATATCAGGACAATCTCTGGAGCAATTAATGGCCAGACTGAGAGAGACTTTGGGGAGGTTCCAGCAGAGAGGCCTTAAAGTAAAAAACAGAAAAGTGCCAAATCAGGGTCATGCAAGTGGAATTTCTGGGGTACCTCACTGATGGATCAGGGATCCACCCGACCCAGTCAAAGGCCATCAAAGAAGCCCCAAACCCCAGGAATAAGGCAGAATTACAAGTCTTTTTGGGACTGCTGAATTTTTACGCTATTTTTTTTAAAACAAAAGGCGACTATTGCTGAACCACTCCACCGACTTCTGGGGAAGATAGCAGTGTGGACATGGGGACGAAAAGAAAATGACGCTTTCACCGCAGTAAAAGACCTACTATCATTGGACAGCATCCTCATCCAATACACCGAGACCCTGCCACTACTACTGACCTGTGACGTGTCCCCTTTCGGAGTGGGAGCTGTTCTGAGCCACAGACTTCCAGATGGGTCAGAGGCCCCAATAGCATTCTACTCTCTTTCTCTGGCAGAATGGAACTACAGCCAATTAGACAAAGAATTCCTAGCTGCTGTGGCTGAAATCAAGCAATTCCACAAGTACCTTTATGGTGGAAGATTTGAACTCATCACCGACCACAAACCCCTACTGGTCCTCATCGCAGAAGATCAGCAAACCCCAGCATTCATGTCACCCAGACTGACAAGGTGGTCCATCTTTCTAAAGGGCTACAATTACAAACTAATCCACTGGCCGGGCAAGAACATTGCGAACGCAGATACCCTCAGCAGATGCCTCATGCCAGAATTAGTACAGGAACCTGCACCCACCACCCACATCCTGCTCATTGATGCTGATGAAGACAGCCCTATCACATCCGTGGAGATCGCAGGCCATACCAGAAGAGATAAGGTACTGTCCAAGGTTGTGAACTGGGTGTTGAGGGGCTGGCTGCCTGGAAAGGTGGAAAAAGAATTCAGACACTTTGAAAAGAGACAATCGGAACTGTCAGTGTAAGGGGCTGCCTGCTATGGGGAGAAAGGGTAATAGTTCCCCAGAGTTTGTGAAGACAAGTGCTCAAAACATTACATACCAGACACCCAGGCATCGTGAGCATGAAAGCACTCGCCCGGAACTACATCTGGTGGCCCAATATGGACCAGGACATTACAGAATGGGTGGCAAAATGCATGCCTTGCCAAGAAACGCATCCAACACCACCCCACATGACCCCCAGAGAGTGGGAGGAACCCAAGGGACCCTGGTCAAGGGGAACACATAGACTTTGCAGGACCCATGGGGAGGCAAACATTTCTAATAGTGGTGGACGCTTACTCAAAGTGGTTGGAGGTTATCATCATGCCCCCCTGCATGACTGAAGCTACCATATGGGCCCTGAGAAGGCTGTTTGCCACCCATGGACTACCGGACACCCTGGTATCAGACAACAGACCTCAGCTGACTGCTAAGACTATTGGGGGGACTGGGGATCCAACATGTTGTGGGAGCCCCATTCAGGCCGGCCAATAATGGTCAAGCAGAACAAATGGTCTGGCTGACCAAAGAGACTCTCACCTACATGGGGCCCAGGAATGGGCAGGAGAAAATTGACCAGTTCCTACTTGCGCAGCATATCACCACCAGCGCTGCCACTTGGGTATAGCCCCGCTGAACTGTTAATGGGACAGAAACTGAGATCGCAAATGGACCGACTGCACCCCAACTACCACCCAGATATGACCAGACAACAACAAGTAAGCAGGGAGTTTGAGACAGGAGACCCAATCTTCACCCAGAACTACGCTGGGCCTCCCACCTGGATTCCAGCCACCATCACTACCATTACGGGGCCCAAATCGTACAAGGTAGAGCTAGACAACGGCCGAGTATGGAGACGACACATTGACCAGCTACAGACCCGAGTACGAGAGTCACAACTGAGAAGGCCTGGGAGAGAAACTCAGGAAAACAACTCCAACAGGCCCAAATCTGCACCCTGAGGACCATACAGTAACAACAAACCCGACCTCAGAGAACCAGCCCTGATTGCCAGAAAGGACAACGACCTGACCTACAAGCTGAGGGAAGTTCGCAGTGACTTATCTGAGTCCGGCGAAGTTCCTCGGAATGGCCAGAATGAGAGCCCTCTCGACACTTAGCCTGGAACTGCAATGTGGGAAGCGGAGTTCCAGGCATTTCCATTGCTGCCAGCCGGAGACGCTATAGGTCCAACCTCACCCGAGGGAGACCAGAGAAGAACTGATTTGCACAGGCCCAGTAGGACTATTAGGCGTCCTGCCTACTTATGTGATTACGTAAGCTGTGTAAGGAACTGATTGGCTTTGTCCTTTCCAGGAGGGGAGGGGGAGTTACGTATGGAGGTACGTGATAATATTGCATGCTCACCGCTGATTGGGTGTTTCAGCGGCAGGAAAATTAAAACACTGTCAGTGGTCGGCTTGCATGCTGGTGCTCTATAAAGAGACGGGCTCGGCTGCTGCCTAGCCGTTCGTATTCTGCCTGCTGCTGAATAAAGTGCTGAAAGCTACTGCTCGTCTCTTCCTTTCCTCAATCTAACACAATGAATCTGATTAGTGGATTTGCATGAATTATCCAAGATCAGAGCATGAATCCTTGCATTTGGATATATCTCATCTGTAAAATATTTTTGAACTCTGTGCTACTCTTGCAAACATTGGAGAAATTACTATCTATAACAATCCATAAGCCTGATGTGCACCATTGCATTAAAAATATTTCACATCACATAGAATTATGTAGTTCTTGATTAGTTCCTTGATTAGTTCAAGGAAATATATGTTGATTTTTACATGTTGCACATCAAGGCCATTTTTTAAGATACTCAAGAGAAATACTCAAAGTGGTAACTAAGGTTGTGTCTTGAATAAAAAAAATAGTTTTATCCATTCCAGTAATTCCTATAAATCAATATTTGTTTGTTTCTGATACCAACTCATCATCTATATCATTGGATGAATGAGCCACTAAAACTGATTTCCACATAAGGACTATTATTATATACCTATAAGCAGTGGTGGGATTCAGCCAGTTCGCACCACTTTGGGAGAACCGGTTGTTAACTTTCTGAGCAGTTTGGTGAACTGGTTGTTGGAAGAAATCATTAGGTCAGAGAACCGGTTGTTAAATTACTTGAGTCCCACCACTGCCTATAAGCCATGCAAGAAAATGCTTAAAAAGTTTGTTCTCTTTATGAAAACCAAGCTAGCAGTTTCCTCTTTCTCCAATCAATGGAAACTATATAAATTTAATTTTATGGCATAAGATTAAAATTCATTTTCTGTCTGCCCCTATTAGCTCTGTTCTATTTTTTTGTTTGGTGCAATTTATTTAGAATATTTAATTTATCAAATTAATTTTATAGAATGTATATATTCTACAAGCAAAAATTCTCCCATGCCTCTTTACATCTATATAGTTTCTATTAAACACAGACTTTAACAAACTAATTTTCAAAACAGAGACATGCTGACCCATTCTGTACACACTTCTCAAAGCATATGAGTCTACTAAGGAACACTATCTCTTTTGTTCAATAGTGAGATTTCTTTTTATTATTATTATTATATTTCGTTCTGGTCTTTTCTGGTTTCTGGTCTTCAAATAAAGCTAATTACAAAAAAGAAAAAAAAGTTGGAACTGGTGGAGAGTGATCATTTAAAGCCATTTCCTTTGCAGAAAGGAACAAAAAGAAGTACCGAGGGCATGGATAGGCCTGTAAAAAAGAAAAGAAAGGAAAAGAGAAAAACCATCTAATGAGGATGTTGAGATAAGTGCTTGTGAAGAAAACTGGCAAAAAAAGAGCTTTTAGTCTAAAATCCATAAATAAGTGGGCATCAGATGGGTACTAGAACATTTATAACAAGAGAGGCCACCAAGCTACATCCCTCTATGCAAGAGCTACAACCTTAGAAATGTTCTTTCTTAACAAGCTATTTTCTTTTCTTTTCAAATATTAATTTAAGGGGGGGAGAAATACTTGAAAATTAAGGCGCTTTATTCATGTCTTTGAATCCATTATAGAAGCGAGCAGGCAGGCAGGCAGGCAGGCACTGGGACTGCTTTATCACTATAGTATAATATAATGTTGAAAATGGGCAAAGTCCTTACGCGTACGCACAAAGAAGCTATTTGAGGATTGGCCCTATGATCCTTTGGTGATCATGATGGTTCTGAAACTGGAATGATATATGTTCTGCAGATGTACACCTTTAGCAGAAAGCATTAATATGTCTCATTGTGCATGGTGATTCTTGTCTTGAATTAACTAGAGATTCATCCCTGTGCAAAGAGATACGCACACCAGATATTTAAAGTTTTTTCTAATTATCAGAGAAGGACTTGGTCCTCAAGCATTGTCTAAATCAGAATTTAATAGTTCTTTTGGAGAGCATAAAAGAGAGAGAAAAACTATTTGAAAAGGTTACGTCTAGGCTGGATTATTGCAATGCTCTCTACATGGGGCTGCCCTTGAGGTGCACCCGGAGGCTGCAGTTAGTCCAGAATGCGGCTGCGCGAGTAGTAACGGGAGCCGCTCGTGGCTCCCATGTGGCTCCCATGTGGCTCCCATGTGACATCGCTGCTCCGTAGCCTGCACTGGCTTCCTGTGGTCTTTCGGGTGCGCTTCAAGATTTTGGTTACCATCTTTAAAGCGCTCCATGGCTTAGGACCCGGGTACTTACGAGACCGCCTGCTGTTACCTTTTGCCTCCCACCGACCCGTACACTCTCACAGAGAGGGTCTCCTCAGGGTGCCATCCGCCAAACAGTGTCGGCTGGCGGCCCCCAGGAGTAGGGCCTTCTCTGTGGGGGCAGTGATGCTCTGGAATGAACTTCCCCCTAGCCTGCGTCAAGTGCCTGATCTTCGGACCTTCCGTCGTGAGCTCAAAACATATTTATTCATTAAAGCAGGACTGGCATAAATTAGCGATGAATTTTAATTGGGTTTTCTTAATATTTAAAAATTTTAAATCTAAATTTTTAATTATCAGCCTTTATAATTTGCTTTTTTAAAATGTTGTTTTAACTGTATATATTTTGTTTTTATTTTGGCTGTACACCACCCTGAGTCCTTCGGGAGAAGGGCGGTATAAAAATTTAATAAATAAATAAAAAAAAAAATGGACATAAAAGGGGGAAGAACAGAAAATTTATTTCATAGTCTTGGGCTATTTGGATTCCTGCCCTCCATTTTGAAGCTGGTAAGCAGAGCTGACCGAATCAGCCAAAATAATTTACTCACAGTAGCCCAGCCTTACCAGTTTTAATTATTGTGATTTCTGGTTTTCCTGACCTAGCAACTTTTCAATATATAGGAAATCAACATCCATTGTTCACCAAATTGGTTGATAATTGTAGATTTGATGTTCTATACATAGGAATGACAGTGTGTTGGAGAAGTCTAGATGAAGCATGTGTGTTCTTTTGTAACTGTTTTATCAACTTAAGATGAAGATTTGTTATGTTGAAGTCAATAATCAAGAACTGAAATACATTGACACTAGTTGAATGAAGCCCGCAACATGCTATTTAAATTATCAAAAGGAAGTCTGACCATCTTAAGAAGTAGGATGAACTATTTTTGACCTTTATTTTGCAGTCCTGTCTCCTATAACCCCTATAATCTATAAATGGTATAATATACCTCTAACATTGTCAGAATCTTAGTCAAATTTTGGAGTTACTGAAATTAATTTTCAAGAACTGAACAACATATCATGCATTATGTTACTTAAACCTGGAAGCTCCTAAAGGAGCATTCGTTTGCCAAAAATGTCATTGCTCAACACAGAAGTTCTTCAACTGACTTCAACTAAAATAATGACTGCAGTGTCTCCTTAGCTTTTCCAGCATTCCATCACTCCCCTTTTCCTAAAAGTTGAAATGTGGTTAGTGACAATCTATGGACCTTTCATAATGCACATATCCCGAGTTGTTTTATCAGTTATTTGATTTCATGCTTGATTTGTATTAGTAGGAAACTGCATTATTGGATGATTTGTTTGTTTTTTAAATCCATTCAGACATGTTTTTGTTTTCTTTATTTACTTATCTGAATAATTTCAGTGAGGTTGTCTTGGCAATGAAGCATTAGGTTGTACATTACCTAGTCTTCACAAATTCCCATCACATGCTTGGCATTAGCTAACATTGTCTGTTAAATGAGTTATAAATTATAATTATAAGCTGCAGCACTTTAATCGAGCAATCATTTGGGAAAAGCCATGTTCAGACAAGAAATTAAAAGTCAGAATGGGGAAACCAAGTGCTGTGAATTATACTGATATCACCAGATTAATTCTAGTGAGATGTAAATATGATGATATTTTTCATCAGTGATGATTTTTTATATTCTAGTGCTTTCTTTCCTTTTAAAAAAGCAACATTATTTTGATAGTATAGCTTTAAAAATTGAGAATATGATGGCTACAGTTTGCAATAAGATGCATGTGGGTATTATAATTTTCCTAATTAGTTGAGGACTTAATATCTAAATATATAAAAATATATTATAAAGCTGGGTTAGAACAAGGGATCTTGTATCTAATTTTTAATACATGGCTTAACTTTTAATTTTGGATACAGTGCTGTCATGAGATTACTGTTATCCAACAAAGAAAAAGGAAAAAATGTAAATCTGTTGGTATTGCATGTAAGTTTCTATGGTATAACTAATGAAGGGAAGAAGATGCTTAGCATATTGTCTGGTGAGACAACACAAGAAGGATCTGAGCACCTATCCTCTGCAAGGGAAAAAAAGACTAACAAGGTGTTGTTTAATGCCTATTTTTCTTAGTAAAGTGCTAAGCAGCTGCTTCATTCTCTCTATAGTGAGGAAAGGAGACTGGAGGAAGTTCTACCCTATCTCCTCCCCAGAATGAAAATGATTGTTGATCTGTTATGAAGTTAGAGAGAGCAGCAGAAACAAATAGTAAGATCAACTTGTCTAAAAAGGAGGCAGGCTGACCATTCCATCTGGGTTCAAATATTGCCATAATATTGTGGTGTTGCATCTCTCAGCCTTCAGATAGAAACTCACTAGGTGAGTTTGATCCCATATTTTTCAATCCAATCAACCACACCGAATAATATTATTACTGGGGATATATGGGTAGAGGGAATGTTATGTATACTGCTTTGGGCTTCTGAAGGAAAAACAGGAACTAAAGCTAACAATACATTTCCTTGTATGGGATGAACCAAGTCATTGTCATTTCAAACCATGAGTAATAGCATGCAGTACTGTCCAAATCCAACTATTTCTAAATAACAATGGTTGAAGAATAGGAAGATAGGAAGATTGAACAGCAAATTGTTCTCTGGATTTTTTAGCCTAAATCTTTTAGCTCTAATTCACTATATAGGAGACAGACCATGATTGGTGTCTGCAACAAGTGTATTATTATTATTTATTATTTATTTATTTATTATTATTAGTCCATTTATGAGGAAAATAAGTATCTACTCTGTTTAACAAATAAATAAATTGCATTCATTTCATTTGTTAATACTGTTCTTCCCAAACCTGGTTAAATTACCCAAAACTGAGTAAAAGTAATTTTTGTTTGGGAATTGTATATATAGCTATGAGGAACAGAAGTCTATATATGAAAAATAAAATTGTCATTTAATCTTAAAAATTAATAAAAAGAATAATGTTAAAATGTGCAATCCAAAACTCTAGTGGATTTATTGCAGCATAAGATATGGTTGGTCACATTGGCAGCCACAATTTGGACTAGATTTGTGTTTTTATCCAACTATTAAGTCCTTCCCAAGGACTTGGAATAGATAGATGTTTTTGAAGGTATTTAAGATATTGTGGTGAAATGTAAAGATGTAATTTGTTCATAAGTTGCTTTTAATATCTACTGGAAGGGTCCATATATTTGTTTCCAGTTTTGAAAAATAAGTTCTTTAGCTATTGCTTTATAAAGAATCAATTCTGTTTGTCCAGGCTTTCATTTCCATGCAATAAAAATATACAGTTTTCTCTTACTTGAAAATTGAAAGTAATTAATAGATACTTATAAAAATATATTTATTTTCAAAATTATAGTTAGGATCAATACATCATACATTGTGGAAAGGAAAGTAGAAATATTTTGTAGTTACTGACTGTGAAGAGTCTCTGTTATGTAACTTTCTATATTTTAATTATTTACATTTTAGACACTGATTTCTTTATAGCTCATGGCAATACAGATTTCTGAGATTAAGTTTAGCTGAAGTGTAAAGTGAAAAGATGTGTGTTGGTATGAAGAAATAGGATTGCCTAATATTTTCTCAAAAAATCCGATTTGTGCAAACTGCTTGTTGGTATAATGTCATTAAAACAAACTTTATTCTGTTGACCACTAATACTATACTCCTATTAACACAGAGGTAAACCTTTGTCCAAGTGCATGTAGATTTAATTATTCTTAGTCTATAGACCTATTGAGATCAATGGGATATGGGAATTCTGGTGAAGAAAAGACAAATTGAAGATGGCTCCACTAAAAGTGGATCTAGTGAACATGGCAAAATGAAGAGCCCGAGCAGAGATCACCATTTGTGACTTTCCTAGTTGGCTTTTCACAAGCAAAATCAATGGGGGAAGCTGGATTTATTTAATAACTGTATTTCACTTAACAAAGGCAGTGTTTCACTTAACAAGCATGGCAAGAATGGTCATGAAATTGGGCATAACTCACTTATAACTGTCTTATTTAGCAGTGGAAATTCTAGACCAACTGTGGTCATAATTCAAAGACAACATATTTGTGGGAAAGTTAAATCCTATTCATCACACAAAGCCATAAATATAATGATTGGAGTTTTGGTAAATCCAGTCATTGTATAAACCATGGTTTTGTTTGATGTTGCAACATGGTAGACATATCTGGTGACAAAGGCTCTGTAATTAGAGAATTGCTATTTTTGACGGAATTGGTTGGAAAATATTTTCTAGAGTATAGAGAGAAGGTAGAGATTGAGGGAAGTGAGAAACAATTGCTGTCAATAAAAAGGGAGATAGAAATGATTAGGGCTGGAGATCTTCTGACAGAAGGAGGCTCCTAAAGTAAAGGGGCAGAAAGATGATAAAGTGAAAGAGAAATTACAGGAAAGAGCATAGAGAAAGTTGAGTTGTGTATGTGCAGGAGAAAGCGGGGTGAGAGAAAGAGGCATAAAGCAAGAATTTAGACAGAAAGGCAAATGAGCCATGATAAGAGAAATAGCTATAGTAGTTTGGGCTCAACTCTAGCAATAGTGGTTTGTAAACCATAGTTTATGTATGAACTTGTGTTAGTATTGGGATTACAGTCAAAACCAACCATCAGCATGATATTTGAATTCAGTCATAGTGATCCTGGGCCAAAAATAGCAACAGCAATAGCACTTAGACTTATATATCACTTTACACGGGGGGCCGTGGTAGCTCAGGCTGTAGAAGCCTGTTATTAAAACACAGCAGCCTGCAATTACTGCAGGTTCAAGCCCGGCCCAAGGTTGACTCAACCTTTCATCCTTTATAAGGTAGGTAAAATGAGGACCCAGATTGTTGGGGGGGCAATAAGTTGACTTTGTAAAAATATACAAATAGAATTTGTACAGGGGCCGGGATAGCTCAGGCAGTAGAGAAAGCCTGTTATTAGAACACAGAGCCTGCAATTACTGCAGGTTCGAGCCCGGCCCAAAGTTGACTCAGCCTTCCACCCTTTATAAGGTAGGTAAAATGAGGACCCAGATTGTTGGGGGGGCAATAAGTTGACTTTGTAAAAAAAAAATATATATATACAAATAGAATGAGACTATTGCCTTATACATTGTAAGCCGCCCTGAGTCTTCGGAGAAGGGCGGGGTATAAATGTAAACAAACAAAAAAAAAGAATGAGACTATTGCCTTATACACTGTAAGCCGCCCTGAGTCTTCGGAGAAGGGCGGGATATAAATGTAAATTAAAAACAAAACAAAACAAAACAGTGCTTTACAGCCCTCTCTAAGCAGTTTACAGAGTCAGCATATTGCCCCCAACAATTTGGGTCCTCATTTTACTCACCTTAGAAGGATGGAAGGCTGACTCAATCTTGACCCTGGTTAGTTTTGAACTGCCAAATTGCAGGCAGCCCACAGGCAGCAGACCTAACCAGTGCACCACCATGGCTCAAAATATTCACATTGGAAAAATATTCACATTGGAATATCTGTCTCTCCAACTGGTACATTTAAAATATGGCTATAGGTTGTAGGTATATAGTACTCCACCAAGATACAACTTGAAATAGGAGACCATTTGTCTATTTAGACTTAAAATAATAATCACTTTCAAATATATCTATTCTTTGTAGAGCAAAGAATAAAATCTATTCTTTGAAGAGCATTTTACACCAATAATCACATTTAACCATCATCACGTAATACTGAAGTGTGGCAAAATTAATGAATCATTGAATTGTCATACAAATATATAAGGAGATGCTGGCACAGAATGGCCTTATTTTTTCATTCTTTTAATATTAATAGCAGTCAGGTTGAAATGTTTATTCCTTGTATGAGTGTTGCATTGTACAGGGACAAATTATATCAAATCCTAGTGACTGGAACTTTGTCCAAGAAGACCCAGTACCTAATATAATATAATATAATAACAGAGTTGGAAGGGACCTTGGAGGTCTTCTAGTCCAACCCCCTGCCCAGGCAGGAAATCCTACACCGTCTCAGTCAGATGGTTATCCAACATTTTCTTAAAAATTTCCAGTGTTGGAGCATTCACAACTTCTGCAGGCAAGTCGTTCCACTTATTAATTGTTCTAACTGTCAGGAAATTTCTCCTTAGTTCTAAGTTGCTTCTTTCCTTGATCAATTTCCACCCATTGCTTCTTGTTCTACCCTCAGGTGCTTTGGAGAACAGCTCCAAAGACTCCCTCTTCTTTGTGGCAACCCCTGAGATATTGGAACACTGCTATCATGTCTTCCCTAGTCCTTCTTTTTATTAAACTAGACATACCCAGTTCCTGCAACCGTTCTTCATATGTTTTAGCCTCCAGTCCCCTAATCATCTTTGTTGTTCTTCTCTGCACTCTTTCTAGAGTCTCACCATCTTTTTTACATTGTGGCGACCAAAACTGGATGCAATATTCCAAGTGTGGCCTTACCAAGGCATTATAAAGTGGCACTAACACTTCACGTGATCTTGATTCTATCCCTCTGTTTATGGAGCCCAGAACTGTGTTGGTTTTTTTAGCAGCTGCTGCACACTGCTGGCTTATATCTAAATGGTTATCCACTAGGACTCCAAGATCCCTCTCATAGGTACTACTATTGAGCAAGGTACCACATATACGGTACCTATGCATTTTGGTTTTTTTGCCTAAATGTAGAACCTTACTTTTTTCACTGTTGAATTTCATTTTGTTAGATAGCGCCCAATGTTCAAGTCTGTCAAGATCTTTCTGTAACTTGAGCCTATCTTCTGGAGTGTTGGCTATTCCTGCCAGCTTGGTGTCATCTGCAAATTTGATGAGTTCCCCATCTATCCCCTCGTCCAAGTCATTGATGAAGATGTTGAAGAGTACTGGGCCTAAAACAGAGCCTTGGGGTACTCCACTGCATACTTCCCTCCATGTGGATGTAGTTCCGTTCAGGACTACACGTTGAGTGCGGTTGGTCAGTCAGTTACAAATCCATCTGGTGGTGGTGCTGTCTAACCCACATTTTTCTACTTTATCTAGTAGTAGATTATGGTCTACTTTATTAAATGCTTTACTGAAGTCCAAGTAAGTTATATCGACAGCATATTTGTCATTTTGTCAAAGAATGCAATAAGATTAGTCTGGCATGATCTGTTTTTGACAAACCCATGTTGGCTTTTGGTTATTACTTTGTTTGCTTCTAGGTGTTCGGTGATTCGTTTCTTGATTATCTTTTCCAGAATCTTCCCCGGTATTGAGGTTAGGCTGATAGGTCTGTAGTTTCCTGGATCTGTTTTTTTTCCTGATATTAAATTTCTGAGAGTACCTCCTTGCCTTCCATTACATATTAATGGAGATTAAAAATAGTTAAAATGTTTGCTTCCAGAATTGGATGACTATTGTAGGAATAGTAGGCCTAAGGAGAAACACCTTATGTGAACGTAAGAGCACAAAAGTGCCTACCGTTCCTGTCCTATTGTTTCCTATCATTATATCAAATTAATATAGTTATTGCATACTTTTGCTCATATATATGCTTATATGATATGTAGTTATTTTATGTTGATGCTTGTGTATATTGTTGTGACAAAATAAAATAAAAAACCATATGTTTTGCTTATTTTGTACTCTCTTTATTTTAAAAAGTGCTACTGATTGTTTTAAAACTATTAGCATATTTGATTGAAACTATGAATGATCTGAGGTGATCAATGCCGCCCAATTTCAAGGAAAGGAATATTAATAAAAATGTTATATAGATAATGTACTATTTACCAAGAATCAAGATAATAACAAGACACTTACCCCAAGGTTGTGGGGAGAAGCTTAGTGGAGAGATAGATACAGGTAATCCTTGACTTATGACCACAATTGAGTCCAACACTTCTGTTGCTAAGTGAGTTTTGCCCCATTTTATAACCTTTCTTGCTGTAGTTGTCAAATGAATCATGCAATTGTTTAGTTAGTAATATAGGTTGTTAAATGAATCTGGCTTCCCCATTGACTTTGCTTGTCAGAAGGTCACAAAAGGTGATCACATGACCCTAGGACACTGCAATCATCATACATACAAGCCAATTGCCAGGCATCCAAATTTTGAGCATATGACCATGTGGATGCTACAACAGTCGCAAATCTGAAAAATGGTCATAAATCACTTTTTTCAGTGTCATTATAACTTTGAATATTCACTAAATGAACTGTTGTAGGTCAAGAACCACCTGTAGTTGAATATTCAGTAAACAAGAGCCCTGATGAAATATTTAAAATGTATTTAACAAGCAGTAACAAAGATATAATTTTTTAAAAGTTGAACCAAATAATGGACAGAACTTTAAAAAGATTTTGAAAAGTGGGGAAAAAAACGCTCTCCAGCTTAAAATCAGTTGCAACAATTTAAATGAATATATTAACTAAAATAATGTTAAATGATAATATATTAAATGTATGTGTCACACAGCTCCTGGCAATTTCATATTTATTTATTTAGTCTTCTAGATCAGATAGAACTCTTTTTTACCATACAGGACCCACAACATACCCCTCCTGCTGGATCTGTTGAAAAAGGTGGTTTCTTTTGGTGCCAATTTCAATCTCAGAATTGTCCTCCCGCCCCTAAAATTGGCAAAAGAACAGTTAATAAATTTATCTGGAAAAGAAAAACAACCTAGAGTAAAATAAACGTTTTTACAAGATTACAAAGCTAGAATAGGCTCCCAAATTTTAAAACTGTTACTGTGCATATTGCTTGTCATGGTTGATCGAATGGATAAAATCCCCAAATAGCAGAATGTCAATATTAGAAGGTGTTGGCTTAGCTAATGGACTTCACAGATATACAGTAAAAAGACACAAAAGAAAGGACATTTTATAAGATAGAGCTTGATAAAAACATAGAATACCACAAACAAAATATAACATACTTTGTTAAGATTTATTTTAATGCTGATAGTCACAAATTTTACTCAACCCTAGAAAAGAGACACTCTACTAACGATACTTGGACTGTGAACCAAACTTAGGAAATATGCAGCATTGGCAAAATCTGGGTGTGTACACCCAGAGCAAAAGTTTGACTAAATTTAAGCAAGAATTATACTCCTAAAACAAGGCAAATTCAGACATTTTTTGCATGATTTTCTAAGGGATAAATAATTTACATAATTATGGTAATTGGAAGCCATTTTAGTATTTAGAAATATTTTAATACAATTACCAGTTAATACAATGGGAGCGAATTTAGTTTTTTATTTATTTTTCTCCTTTTTAAAACAATGTCTTATTGATTAATTAATTGATTTTTTTCCAAGTTGTTTTCCTTTGTGATTATGTGCATGTACTTTGGAAAGATGACAGTAGTGGTAGTGATGGTATTAATATTAATATCATGTTCAGAGTTTTATAGAGATGTTTAGTTGTTTCTTAAGATATATAATGAATCTAATATATGAATAAAGAATGAAAATATTAATGTTAAATTTTGTAATAATCGTAAGTCCATTATTTATGTTCTAATATTTTATTTTTTATTTGTTGTATTCCTATTTTTTTCTTATTTTATGTAGATATTTATTTTGTTCTTAGATATTTTAACAAATATATTTATTAATTTTTTTAAAGTTTGTCCAATTTTGAATGAATAGATATAGGAGGATTTCAAAGCCATCTTTGTCAGTTGGTGCCTTTGTTTGCTTGTTTCAATTAAATATTTGTGTCTCGGTTTTGTGAGCACTTGTTTTGAAAATGGCAACTAAGAAATTTGTAAAATTTCAGAAGACTAGAAAAATCTTTATACTCCAAAAGCTGTGATATTTTTTATTCTCTGACCCCTTTCAACATGGTAGTGGTAATAAGGTATATTTTATTTTTATTATAATTGAAAAAAATGACAGCATAATAATTATATAACAAACAAGCCACATTTCAGCATAGGTTAGGATTTATGAAAAACATGCATACCAAGTCTCTTTTCAGTGTGCCAATACTGCTCTGATTTATATCATGTGCATATGTCAAAAACTTTCATAATAATTGTTAGAGCATCAGCATAAATAAAACATTTCCAAAAAAGAATTCATATATTTATATGTCACATATTTATTCGGAAATACTTAAAAGTACATGCCTTATTTGAATGGTTCACTTATGTTATTTTTAATTGGAATATTCAGATCTAGAAATCTGATCCAGCAGATCCAATCCAAAGCATTTTTGGATGAAAACAAGGAAGAACAAACAACCAAGATACTATTATAAGAGTGTGCAAAAGACTCTGAAGTCAAACTAAACTGCTAGACTAATTTACACAACTCTCAACTGGGGGGAAAATTAGATGGATAAAAACTAATGAACAGCTGTGTACAGCAAGTGTACATCCATGGCTTGGTATAGGTAAACAGAAAGTATAAGTGGTACACTACAAGTGGGCATTTTTAGACTTTGTATTATGCAACACATAAATGGTTGGATGTAGGATTAGAAAATATAATTATCAAAATTGCAAACAACACAAAGAGGGGATAACAAATGCATTAGAGGACAGCATCAAGATTTGGAAAGAACATGATAAGCTGGAACATTGGCAAAAAACAGCAAGAAAACTTTCAACAGGAACAAATGCAAATCCTAAATATAGGTCAGAAAAATCAAAGGCATGAGTACAGAAAAGAACTGGGGAGAACTATATTTGGCTGAAGTGCATATAAAAAGAATCTAGAAGTCTTGATGGATCACAACCTGAATTGAGCCAAAAGTGTGATGCAGCTGTAAAAAAAAAAAGCAAGGACAATCTTAGGCTTCCATTAACAGAATATAAAGTCAAGATTAATTTTTCCTTTCTATTCAGCATTGGTGAGAGTGCATCTAGAATATTGATTCCATTTTGGAACACTATGTTTCAAACAAGACATAGACAAATCAAAGTGTCTGAAGGACAGCAATCAAGAGGATAAGTATACAGGAAGGAGAGAAAATTAGGATTATTTGGAGGCTTTAGTATATTTACCCAGATAACATAAGACTATAGGAGACATCATAGCTATTTTAAATATCTGAGGCTATGCTATAGAAGGTGGCACATAAGAGTTTTAAATGACAAGGAAATAGATTTTAGTTGGAACATCAAGAAACATTTTCTAACTGTTAAGAGCTATTCAGCAAAGAAAAAGGAAACCTCGGGAATTGATTGGGGCTTTTTTTAGTGGAGATAGTGAAAGAGAAGCTGGATAGTCATCTGAGAAGTTGTACAATAGTAATGGATTTCTGCTCTGAACTGGAGTCTGGTCTGTATAACCTCTACAGTCCTTTCCAATGCTTCTATTCTATGATTCTATGAAAAGATAAGTAGGGAGAAGGCAATACAATGCTGCTGATAATTTTAATCTCTTGTAAAATCCATCCATAATTAGTTAACTAAAACAGAACCAAAAGGCTCTCAGGATAAAATAAACATGGATAAATATAAATATATTTATATTTATATTATATATTTAAATATATAAATATAAAATAAACATCCCCAAAGCTTTAACCAAATACTATCTACTATCGACCTCACCCCATTCCTAAGAGGTCTGTAAGGGATGTGCATAAGAGCACCAGCATGCCTACTGTTCCTGTCTTAATGTTCCCTTGATTGTATCCAATTCGTATGGTTATTTCATGCTTATACTCATATATACTGTTGTGTTTGACGAAATAAATAAATAAATAAAAATTGGAGGAAAAGGCAGTAGTGATTTGCATGGCTTTGCTTAAAAGAGCTATTTATACTTTGGAAACCAGTGTGGCCTTGTACCTTATCTTTTAGTTTTGGTGCCTTGAAGTAAAATTGTCTCATTTGAGATGGCTAGATAACATTTGGACACTTAGATTTTGTTATTACTGTTCTTTTTTTTTTCAGCTGACAAACCAGGTTTTGGAAATCAAACTAATATCTCAGCAGTGCCCAAAACAGTGTGAACACCTCTGTCAGCTCCTCCTGTTTTTCTGTCTTTTTTATATAATTAGACAACTCTGAATACTTAATCAGTCCCTTCTTCTTCCCTTTTGAATTGTTGTAACATGGGTGCTCTTTAATGGCGAGAAAGAAAAATAATGTGAGGAACAAAGAACTGGCCTTTCAGCTATCCTGATTGGAATGGGTATGATGGGAGTTTTACTTGCAGGCCTACTTTACTGTACTGACAAGAGAAGCAAAATATTTTTCCTCGCATGCAACTATATGTGCAAATCGAAATGTCATCCTAAAGATTGCTAGTTGACCAAGTAATTATCTGAAAGGGAGTCTTAACCAATTTTGAATTTTTTTTTGAAATAATTTGAAATACTTTTGAAATCAAGTATAAGAATACCATCAGGAAAGCCATTAAATACAATGATCAAGTATTTCAACAGATAACGCTGGTAACACTGACTCTTGTATGGACACTGGTGAGGAAGTACAATAATAATGTAGGCTAAGTGTTTCTTTGAGCTTTGAAAACATTCAGGAGGTTTTGAAATGTTAAATATTTTTTTTGAAGACAGAACAATAGCTGTTTGAAACACTAGCATTTTGTAGCTTTATAGCAATGTTGTTAAAAAATACTTCTGATAGCAATTTAGCTTCTATAAGTTTCATTTTATAAGCTTCTATTGTTGCTTCTTATTTGGAATTCAATTAAAACAACTTTAAATCCACTGCTTTGGGTTTACTGATTTTAAAGGAATTTGGATATTTATACAGCTTTAACTAACATTTATGAATATAGATGAAGTTCAACAGCCTAACCTTATATTGATAATTCAGTTAGAGATGAACTAGTGAAATACTTCCATACTCTTAAAGCACCAATCATCTAAAGCAGGGGTGTCAAACTCAAGTGCTTAAATCTGGCTCATGGGGCCAGCCTGGAAATAGTAAAGGATTGGCCCATAGCACCTCTGGCAGGCAAAACGGGGCATGGGGTCCATGGGATCCCCCTGTGCCCCATTTTCAGCTTGGATGGCCTCTTGTACTGTGCCAACCAAAATGGGGTATCCCCCACCCCCATGATCCATTTTGGAAGGCAGGGTGCTGCAGGAGGCATCTGTCCATCTCCACATCACCCCAGCTGGCCCACGGAGGAGAACTACAAAGCTGATCTGGCCCTCTAAATCTGACACCCCTGATCTAAAGAGTCTCTTGCCCAGGAACTGAAATTTCAGGAAGCAAAATAAAATGGAACAAAAGCTATAAGAAGGACTATAAGCCTTTGACATTATTTATAAGCTAACCAACACTCCCAAGCTACTCAAAAAATCATGTAGGAATCCTGCATATATGCATAAGCAAAACATACTGATACATAAATAACAGACCTAGTTCCTAAAAAGACACCATTGGAATCTAAATAGCTTTAATTTGTCCGTGGTCATAAAATAGCATCACCCATTTTCAAAGGTCTATCCAACCAGCCAGATCACAAAATTGATACCGTACATCCGTGGTCAGCTATTATCAATTATTTCTGTCTAACTCTGCACACATTCATACACAATCCTAACAAAAATTATAGAGGTATTGGCTTGCATCCTTGACAAAGGTATGTAGGCAAAGCATATGATTCCTATGTAATATTTGACCCTCCCACACTACATTTTAATACCAGAAAACAGAATAATGCCGCAATCAGTCTCTATAAAAAAAGAGGAGTGTAGGCAGTTTGTTAATAGGGTTGAGTCAATATCTGCATTTAAGATTTAAGATATCCAATCTGAAATTTGATCTAGTAGTCATAAAATGGCTCTTTAGTGATCTTGAAAATCTTATCTTCAGTCTGCAGATTAAATCCTTTAATCTGATCACACTATACCCTCTTAGATGGTGGCTGGTGGAGCTGATTTTGCAGCATCTTTTCATAGCTAAGCAATATCCAAAAGGAGGGAGAATTTTTATCAGAAAATGCATTTTAGAAAGTTCATATTCAATCATATCTCCATCCCAATCCTTCCCAATTTGTATCTTTGAGATGCCTTAACATTTTGACTCCCAGTCTATATGGCTGGAATATCTGGGAAGTATTATGCCTTAAAAGGGGCTAATAACTCTAGAAAATATTGCATTAATATCTTGTTCTGATCCTGGATTAAAGCAAACTATAGCCTGCTGCTATCTGTAAAAAAATTATTTCCAACTCTGCTTTGCAGGGCAAGTGCAAACCAAAATTTCCCTTTTCAGGAAAAGTGGCAAGTCATGAGTTGTTCTCAGATGAGATCTGGGAAAAAATAACTGTCACATTCCAAGGAAAAGGAAATGGGGTAACGTTGAGGCTATTCCATTCTTACCGACATAAAACTGAATTATGATATGGTGCTATGTCTGAACAACTTTCTGTCTTCTGAAGCTTTATTTCTGAATTTCAGTAGTTTGCTTTACAACTTAACCCTGAGTATCTTTACTTAGAAGCACATATAATGAGGTCGGGCACGAATGCTTAGAGTTAGGGAATATAGAATATAGAAATCAATCTAAATCTATTATAGGTTTGCATGTGATTAGTCAGTCTAACTCTTTAAATAACCCAATTTTTCTGGATTAAAAAGGTCATATTTAAGATGAGAATTATCCTGCAAAATCCAGAGATCTTTAAAAGCTACCATAAGTGAAAACTGAACTCCAATTTCCATAGTTCCTTGGAACATACAAATGAGCTAATTTTTAAAAAGGGCCCCACAGAAAAGAATCCAACATCCCTATTTAGCATTGGAGATATGAAAAAAAGTAATCACTTTTTTCCTGAATATCTGTCTACCCTGTGATCCTAACATACAATTTGAGGATGTTAAACAAAATAAATAAAATTTTAAATTGGATTAAATGGAATAAAGTATATTAATATTTCTTAAGTCAAAAGAAACATGCTATGAAATTGGTTACTCTTGTGTAGCACAATTGACATCCCTTGCACTAGTTGCAGGACAGTGCTTTGAAAAAGTAAAACAGACGTGACCTCTTTCAACAACTCAGCTACTATCATTGGACTTGCATAAACAGCTTGGCATCTGCCGGCACATCTTTAGCAAGTTGGCAGCCTCAGTGCCCTTTGCAGGTTGCAATCAAACCTGCCTTCTACAGAAGCCTCTTTCTGGCTGATTAACTTTAATGTAATTTTAATTAAAAACCACAGTGTCAAAGGGTTTAGCTGCTCGAGAAATAAGCACAGATTGTAGCACAGTGGCAGCAGTCACTTGGAAAATGGAAATGCATCCTGACAATATTGGGAGGGAGCAGATAAACAAAGCTGCAGCGCTCTTACCTGACAGGATCTAGGGCACATCATGAGTATAAGAATCGCAAACAATTGACATCTTCCCATACAAATCTAATACTTTTGGTTTCAGAGGCCTCCTGCTGCTTTTTCATTTTGAGCATCTAAACCTATTGTCAAAAAGAAAAGAAATCTTGCAGCTTCTTCTTATTCTGTAAATCTTTAAAGTAAGACCACGTACTGTAATAAGTGTATGGTTTCTACTTTGTTTTTCACATTACAATTTCACTCCATGAATCTAATCTGCAGTTTCCTTCATCACCAACATTAAGACTATGAAAAAGAAAAAAAGAAAATAAAAATGAGATTACCATCTTTGTCTCTTGAGTCTAAAAATACATTCTGCATGCAAATATTTTAATTTATCTTTATTATTGTCTTGCTTCTCTCTAAGCCAAACATTACTTTTCATTCTATCCCTGTTTTTTCTCAGAAAAACCTCTTTTTTCCTTTTTAAAGAAAAAGTTGTAATTATTCCACCCACAAAACTCAGTTTTCCATTTAAACATATGATAAAATATCTCTGCATTCTGGGGATCTATGGGTATATGCAGAAATATACAAATTTATTGTTGTACCTAGTAGCAGGTTAATTCCAACTGGCTGTCTTTGATTTCAGTCTTAATTTTGTGCTCATCAAAGTGTGTGAGTTTCATATTGATTTCCTAACATTTGTCATTTGTCATTTTCTATTTTGAAAGTATTTTACTCACTGCAGAAAGCTTTCCAGCAAACAAGTGGCATTCTGTAAGGACACAAACTTGGCAGCAGTCAAAAAGCTCATCACACAAAACAGAGTAAGTACTGGATTTGCACACCTTAAAAATAAGATGGTATAGCAAGACATTTGCTGCCTTGCTTTTTTAACATTATAGACTACTGGATGAGGCTGGTTATCATTTATAAGATATGCATGTATGAAATTGAAAAAGAATGATAATATTTATAATAAAATGTTAACAACAAGCAAAAAATCTAAGCTGCAGAAATATAACAAGTATGACTGTTTGGAGGTACATTAAGTTTAAGATCTCAACTGTAGAAAAACAAAGGGGGGGGGAGAGAAATGACTTGATAAGTGCTCCAAATGATTTTATTTATAGCAGACATTATGCAGCAAGAAAATGTGTTGGATTTGTTAGAGGAGCTACTTTACATTTCCAAAACTCGGGAGAGTTCCAATCAGTAATTTTTGTTCCTCCATTCTCCTTTTGATGATTTGGGCATTTTGGAACAGATGGTGCCTATACAGGTGGGATAGTTTCCATCTGAACAGAAGGGTCACAAATGTACCTACTGAGAGGATAGACAGAGCGATGGGAAAGAGTTTTGAGTGGTAGGCAAGGGCATGGAAAACCTATATCAAATCCAGCAGAGAGGAAGAAACTAGTAAAGTAAGCAGATGGAGAGCCTTAACCATTGCTGAAATGCAGCACCATTCATAATCAATGTAATCTTGGTGTCAAAAGGCTTAATGAAATGGAATATTAAATTGATATATAGAACATTTACAAAAGTTCAAATTTAAGTTATATGGCTAGGAGACAAACATAATGTCAGGTCCTCATTGTGTCCTGCCATTCTGTTGGAAGGGTGGAGGAGGCCAGCTGCTGGCACTTTTTGCATGCTTTTGCTGTAACTGCCTGGGAATTAGGGAGGGGGATTGTCTTTGAAGACAGAGCAGACTCTCTCCTAGCTGGTTCCAGCCTGGATTCAAGGCCATCATGCTCTGAAAGTGAACTGTTATTTGCTTAGCACCACAAAGTTCTCAAAACAACCTTGCAGCATCACATTGGTTGCCAGTGGATTGGTTATGGGGGCTGGGTTTGGGGATAAAAGAATTGCTTTGTACTTTGCGTGGGCTTTCTCAGATTTCATCTGACTTTATTGCACTCTCTCACTAAAAATTCTTTTAATTCAACTCAATGTAGTCAAAAGTCTTGCTTTTCTGAGGGATTAGCTGGGGCAGGTTCTTACATTAGGCAAAATCTGCAAAGTTGATCAACCCAGACAGGCATATTGCCCTACTATGGGACCATGCACACCATGTCAGCCCAAGGCAGTGACCAGGAGGAAGCTGAGTGCTGGGGAAAGCATCCTCCAGTCTTCTCCCTGTGCTGGACCTCACCAAGTGGATGGAAGAGATTGAGAGCCTAGGTGATTCATCGAGACCCAGATGGTCCATTGCAGTCATAAAGAAGGAAGACTGGGAAGGAGGGGTGAACATTACCTGGGATAGCTGAGGCAACTGATGGCAAGAAAGGCAGCCGGAGCTGGAAGAGCTTGAAGGCAAGGAGGAAAAGGTGGTGAATTTGATCACACTGACTACTGATGAAGCAAGCCATGCGATTCATGATGCATGTCTTCCAAACCCTGAAAGCATGCGAGCCACATGCCACAGCTGCCACCAGTGCGGCCCAGCAGACCCAAGAGGAGAAAGATGGGGAATGAACATCAGCATTAGACACCATAGTGGGGGCTTCAGTGAGTCTGCTAAAAATTCAAGCAAGTCACCTTCCCCAAAAGCAAGAAGAAAGCCAGAAGGCAACCTTCCCACAGCATGAAATCAAGGCAGTAGTGCAGGGGTGGTATCCCAAAGAGTATTGGGACTTAAGAGAGATGCTCAGTGAAAAGGGTCTGGATGAACTCTTCCCATACCAACCGAGTGCCATAGAGAGCCTACTTGGGGATAAATTGCCTAAGCTGAAGTTACCTTCAGTGACTCCAAGAGAGTTAGATGAACTGTGAGTGTTAATTGACAAAAAATTCATTTAACCAGCCCAACAATGCATAACAAACCCATCCTGTTTCATGAAAAGAAGGATGAGATGCTTTATCTGTGCATGGATTATAGATGGTTAAATGATGTTTATGTGCAGAATGTCTACCCCCTGCCCCGATGAAGGACATGGGTAAAATTTGGCCAAAGGCAAAATATTCACTAAACTGGACCTGCAAGAAGCCTGTTACTGGCTGAGCATTTATTTATTTTATTTATTTATTTATTTTTCGTATTTTTATACCGCCCTATCTCCCTAGGGACTCAGGGCGGTTTACAGGCAGATAAAAAATACATATAAATACAAAATAAAACATCAATTAAAAAACTTATTCCAAATAGCCGAATAATTAAAAATAACAGTATACATAATAAAACCCATTAAAACCAGTTTAAATTTAAAATCTAAAATCTAGTCCAGTCCTGCGCAGATGAATAGATGAGTTTTAAGCTCGCGGCGAAAGGTTCGGAGGTCCGGAAGTTGATGAAATCCTGGGGGAAGCTCGTTCCAAAGGGTGGGAGCCCCCACAGAGAAGGCCCTTCCCCTGGGTGTCGCCAGATGGCACTGCCTAGCCGATGGCACCCTGAGGAGTCCCTCTCTGTGAGAGCGCCCTTTGGGATGCTTCCAGGTCCTTAAACATAATTTTAGGTACTCCACATTATGGTATAATTGCCAAGAACCCATAGCCAACCTATAGCAGGGTGGAGATAGGAAGGATAAATGTACAATAAAAAGGAGTAAAAGCGGGATCCTATGTTAATATTTTGAGCTTAGGAAATAACTGTCACATAGACTAGATAATAAAATGAAGCTATTTAATTCAAAGGGGGCTGTAACTATTTTTCACCTATGCTTGGAACATCATGCTGAAATTTGTAGATTTGATTTGAGATCATAAACAGAGGTAAACTTAGTACATTATCTAATGGAGAACTAAGCATTTAAAACCCAATGATGAGCATAGTCCACTTGTCTAAAGAATTTCTATGAGCCCACTATTGCTGATGTGTCTTTACTGGCCTGTCAGAATGTCATTGGCACAAATGAGACACATATAGAAGGCTACAAGAAAGTCTTTCACACATATGAAATATTAGAAAATAGAAATATGCCATTTGATGACTAATTTAATTTTTGATGTAGTAGGAACTTTGTTCTTAATGCTTTCAGCGGTATGCATATACAATATGATAACAAGGTTTTAGCTTTCATGTCCTTAGTTGTTGGGTTACCTTTTACTACAGAAATACAGATTGCTGAAATTCTGCAGAAAGGAAGTGAATATTTAGTTTTGCTTTAAATGAACCTTTCTCTTGTTCTTTAATCACTTGAGAAGATTGCTATTACATTGCCTGACAGGAATTTCTTTAAAATAATGAGGTGGAGGGAGAAGGCACTGTTCTATTTCTATGTTTTTAAAGAATTGAAGAATTGGTCTATGTCTATTATGTGTAAATTTCATAATAGTTATCATGCTTATGAAGCATGGAAAAGAGTTACTAGAAGTTCATTTTCTTTAAAAAAAATATTCATGGTCTAGGCTAGTACCAATACTTTAAGGTCAAGGGGCAACTTCGTTTTTGACTTTCCACGCATCCTTGGGCTGACCCCTTGATTCCACCTCCAGCTGGTCAATGAGGGAGTCAAAAATGGCAGCCAGCTAATATCCTATTTTCACTTTTCCCATTAGATTTGCTTCTTAGCAAGAAAAGAAAAAAGTAAAAATAAAACACCCACTAGTGTATTGGAAAATTGCAAACAGAAGAGTCAGGAGTAGTAAGGAAATGGTGTCAAGACAGAATTTTACCTTGACTTTAGCTGGATGGAGGGAGTTACAACTCCCAGAAGCCAAGAGGATGGATAAGATAGGAGTTCTGAGCAATAGAAAATTACTTATCCTGAAGTTCCAAAGGAAATGTTGAACAATTTTCTTTGCTGCTTTCTCTGCAACAACTACTAAGCCAGAAGTCAGCTTGTTCCATTATAGAACAGCACTGCATACCCTGTGGCATTGTTAGGCGAAAGGGATGTCTCCTGATCTGAGATTGATGCAGCTCTTGTTTATAGATCATGTAGATCGTGTAGCTGTAGTTCCATGCCAGAGGCTGCACTCCAAAACTGACTGCTGGTAATTTGATGTCATTAAATTTAAATTTAATTAATGAAATACAATTAATAGAATTACTGTCCCGGCTTTTAAAAAGAAGTCCCAGTCACATTATAATGTATATAGTCCGATGACAACTTTAATTAGAAGCTCTCAAGAACCTCTGCAATTTGCATGGCTGCATGTGGCTTTGAGATCATAGATCAGAGAGTCCTTGAGAGGTGTGGCTCTGGTCAGTAGAAAATCCACCTCATTGACCTGATTCTCAATCTGATAGTCTGGCAGATTTGAGCATTTTCTCTTATGTGAAGTTGTCCAAATGTCCATTCAAGTATAGCTCAGGATTTCATATATTCCAGGAAGATAATTAATCAAACTCAACTGTTAATCTGCATATTGGATTTGGTGTTCTGTTTGGCCAGTTCTAGTGATCAAACAATGGAGGAATTCTGAGAAACACTGCAGTTATGGTTAAATTACATTTTGGTCATTTTTTGAATTGGAGCTGCTAAAGACCTCTGTAGGACTTGTTAAAAAGGATCTACCCAAGAGCCAGATTCTGACAATGGATTTTTTTTAATTAATATTATTTGTTAGTTTGTTTTGACTATGCTAAGCAAATTTCTTGACTTATCTTTCATTAATACTATTTATATAACATGCTAAGCCAAAAGATGGCTTGCTGTCCTTAGCTTAGTGTGTTGTGTAAACCAAGCCACTATAGATTATTCTATTAATAATGATTAAGCAGTACATTATTATTATCATTATTATTTACTTTATTCATTTAGCATAAAACTCAGTCAACTGAACACTCAAAAATACATCACAAATACCATTGACTGGTGCTAATGGTTGATACTGGTTGCTGCCAGCATCCTAGATATCAACCAAGTACTTTCTTAAGATATACAATGTTCCAAGTAGCACAGTTTTTTGCAGTTCTGCTAGTGTTATTGCAGGAAGCAGCAATTTGTTGATGTATCTTATAAAATTCTTGGACATGGTACCAAGTGGCCCAATGACAATGGGTATCACTGTTACATGTTTCATCCATAGCCGTGTAGTTTCGATGGCCAGGTCACGATATTTCATGATTTTTTCCAGTTCTTTTTCTTCGACTGTGGCATCTCCTGGTACCACGATGTCAATAAATTGTACGTTTCGGTTTTCGACAACTGTGATATCTGGCGTGTTGTGTTCCAAGTGACAATCCATCTGTATTCGAAAGTCCCACAAGATCTTCACCTCCTCATTTTCTATAACTTTTTCCACTTTATGTTCCCATGACTTTTTGGATACAGGCAAGTCGTATTTTTTACATAATGACCAGCGGATTAATTTAGCAACTTGGTCATGTCTAGCTTTGTAATCAGTTTGTGCAATTTTGCTGTGCGATATTAAATATGAATTATTATTATTATTGTTGTTGTTGTTGTTATACTTTATTATTATACTTTATTATTATGTTGTGTGTATATAATCAGAAACTGAAAGAGAATACCAGCTGCTATGGCTAGGCCAGAAATCTGAGTAAGGTTACATTAGAAAGAGAGAACAAAGAAGAAGAATTAAGAACCAAGCTACAAATCAGGATCAAAGAAAGAATGATACACATTAAATCTCAGGAAAATTTGGTTAATTAAGATTTCTAGGGGACTAAAAAGCCATTTTGTGGTACTTTCAAGGGATTTTAGCCCGCCTGAGTGGCAGTCAGTTTAACACAACAGTTAAAAACTTCATCACATTGGGGAACAGTTAGTTTCATCTGGCCAAATGTTGTCAGCTATGAAGAGATTGAAGTCTTCTGATTTTACCTGATCATATTTCTAGTGCAAATTTCCAGTCGGAATTTGGGCTGCAGTAAGGTGCACAGGAACAAAACTTCAGCTATCACCAAACCCAGTGATTCATTCAAAACCACATTGCATGATGGCAGAATAACAACAGAGTTGGGAAGGACCTTGGGGGTCTTTTAGCCCAATCTCATGCAGGAGACCATCCACTGTATCTTGTCCTGCCTTCAGGTGCTTTGGGAAATAGATTGACTACCTCTTCTTTGTGGAAGCCTCTTAGATGTTGGAAGACTGCTATCATGTCACTCCTAGTTCTTTTCATTAAACTAGAAAGTCCCTAGCCTCCAGTCCCCTGATCATCTTTGTTGCTCTTCTCTGCACTCTTTCTAGAGTCTCCTAAGTTGTTTGACCCTAAATAATTTCTAAAATTAAATAATAATAAATGGCTCATCTTAAACAGAAAGCCGCACTTAAAGTTCTAAACATTGTAAAATCTGTGATTGAAGAATATGACCACTCAATCTCTGAAATTCAATCAGTTAGTTCTCTTATGAATCTGAAGTAAAATTGAATTATTAATTTGAATGCATCCACAGCATCAACATTTTGTGGATGACCTTTTTTCCATATAGGATATCTTGCAAAGCCATTTCCCATGATTTCAGTGGGAGGTCAACTGTAGTCAAAGTGGATTGCTCAGCAACCCTGAATCTGGCCTTTGCTGGCCCCTGGAGAATGTCATTATGAGTCTTGCATTTACACCCAATTTTTTTCTATCCAGACTGTTTGGATTTCATGTTTAGCATCTCTCCCTCTGAAATCCTTTGGGTACCACAACCACTCAGTGTTGCCTCTCAATGCTTTTGGAGCTTTTGAACAAGGTTCTTACAATATTGCATATGGAAACATGCAAGTGGTGCTTTTATGATCGCTCAGGGATGATGTTTCCCTGAAGCCTTTTTATGTTTCCCAGATAAAGCTGAGCTGCTGCCTCAAGCCTGTTCAACTCCCCAATGCAGTTCTGTTCCAGATCAAAGTTTCTTCTTTCAAATGCCCAAGACTCTGTGCATAAAACAATATGGTATATAGAGCATTTCTGTGCATACATGTAAACTTTTTTTTGTTGAAGGAAGACTGAGGTGGTGATCCAGTAACAAGGAATGTATCTAATTGTGTGAAATCAAGTGCAGGGCTAGAACAATGGTAAAAATAACAGTTAAGTCTATGAAAAAAGGGCCACATTGAAGGGGTTCAAGGAGTTTGAAATAGAAAATATATCAAAGTGCACCCACATACAAGTGCTGCCTATGGTGTTGCCCTTGTATGGTTCTCCTATGTGACACACAATTTGCACATCAAGCTGTGGTGGCCCTGTCCATAAACACAGATGACGAGTGTGGGAAGATCATAAAAATTAAACTGATCCTAATAATGTACAAGAATTTATCATATCTTTTTCACTCCATTATGCCATAGAAATATTTGTTTCCTGCCACAGTATACAACTTTCATAATTTTGAAGCCTCCCTGTCTGCCTACAATTCCCAGTCTCCAGGGAGAATTTCTTTGATGGTGTCTTCCCTTGGGAGATAATTGAAGCATGAATAGCCTGGAAGGTTGCTATGTATTTGAGAAATTATTATACAGTGCAAGACAGAATATTCACATCCACTTCATGGCAACCTTGTTTAACTTATGTAAATTCCAGAACACCTCACTCAACATGAGTTCACAGACACTTTCTTCTCCCTTTGGAAGAAATTTGGAAGGGAAAATTTCATGAATAAGACACACCTAGAAAACATGCAAAATTTCTCTGTATGATTCTAATCTTAAATATAATTTCTTCCTCCTTTCCTATTGTCTCAACTTTCCAGGTCCATCTGGAAGAACAGCTAAATTCCATACTAAAAATGGGGTGTGATTCACTATGTTGGCAAATGTGTTATCTTTCTTTCTTTTATTCCTTTCTGGTTTTGATGTTAGTACATGTGTTATGGAAATTGCATTAAATGTATACAGTAACTGTGATCTATTTTACTGTCTATCTGTCTATCTTTACAATATTGGCAATTCAGTATTCCCTCCAAAAAAGGATAGTAGTTAATCCCAATGCCACATTTTGAAATGGCGTAGCAAGAATTTAACAGATTGTAATGAGAAGAGGAAAAAGGAAGTTAAGATCCCAATGTTTAGAATTAAATGCTTATCCTCAGTAAAAACTAGATACAGATCTGAGTGAGAAGAAGCAAAAACAGAGGAGACACCTTATAGAATTGGCTGTCAGCAAGGTTGATGAAACTGTTTCCATGTAGATTCATCCAGATGTGCTGTCCCAGACCTGGAGCATTTCTGGGGAGGCATTTCATTTATTGTTTGGGATCCATCCATAAGTTGACACAGAAATGCAGGGCACAGTATTCCTCCTTGGAAACACATTAATATGGTGGTGCTTTCATCTCTTCTATTCGAGTTGCTCTTTGGATTGATGGAATATTTTTATTCCTATCTTCTCTACCTTTTTCTCTCTGCTTTAAAAATACAACATAAAAAACACTTTACAGATAATTTAAAAAAACCATGTCTTTAGAATGAATTAAGATACAGCCAAGTGGTTCCATTCAGATGAAATCCACCAGTCTTTGGGGCAGCAGGAAAGTGTGCCATCATGAATTGTGTGAGCTCTATTCTGCCTTAATAATGAGAGTGGTGAGTGGTGCTATAATTTAAAGAATGAATTCGGGATGAGTTAAAGGAAATGATTGGTGAATTCCCTGACTTAGTTTCTGTGGCTGCCAAGTGTCACCTGATATCAGAAAAAACCATCACCAATTACTCTTCTTAATATGGGAGGGAACAGGGCGAGGGGAATGGGTGCTTTGAATGGTAAATTTTAGCCACCTGTGAAATTGTATAAATTATAAATTACAGGTATGAAGTGCTCTCTTTCTGTGACTTGTTAATCAGCAACTTCTGAGCACTGATCTAAGGATCTTCTGAAAGTGCACTAAACTCATGTCACAGGCATGGAAGGAGAACTGACCAGGAGCGATCAGTAAGAGGTGAAGTCTCTTGTCTAGTGCTACAAGGAAATAGCTGGGCAAGCAATGAAATTTGTGGCAGACAACAACTTACAGTGCCCCACCAACTAGGCAAAATGGCATTCTCCTTTTATAAATAAATAAAAGTAGTAAAAAGTGCAACCATAACAAATCAGAGCTTTCAAATTTCAGTTCTACATTTTATAAAAATAAATGATTTTTTTCACTTCCTCACTTATATTTCAATATACACCTCCTGCTCAGATTTGAATGAGCCATTTTAATACTATAATAAGATCTTTCCCTTGAAAAATCTTTCCACTATAAATTCTCCCTTAGAAGAAATTACTCAGATTATTCTCATTGTTTGAAAATGTTTTAAAAAGTGGATGACATAAGTAAAACTGAGTGAGAAGGTCTATTCATTCTTAGCTTTCTATGCAAGATTGAGACATACATTGTTGGCAGGAAATAGAAATTATTAGCACATTTCTGAACATTGTGCCTTAAGTAAAACTACATATCATTTGAGGGTTAGGGTTACAAGCTCATTTTTGCAAGTGATATCCCTATTTTGAGAATGTGTAGAATCGAAAATGTCCTCATTTTTAAAGCACATGTGGCCATTTTAGATTGTTGAAGACACATCAACTAAATATTTTAGTTTGTAAGCACCATATGGCTAACACTTCTCATTGCTGTGCCAGCTGCCAATTTATTTATTGGTGTTTCAGTTTCAAATCACTGTCTCATTGACAATGAAAGCACACGTATTTCATTTTTGCTAGATGTATGCCTCTGAATTCAGTAGCATTATCAATAGAACTAAGACTTATGTACCACCTCATAATGCTTTACAGCATTTTCTAAGCGGTTTACTGAGTCAACATATGGTCCCCAACAATCTGAGTCCTCATTTTACCAACCTTGGAAGGATGGAAGACTGAGTCAACCTTGAGCTGGTCAGGATCAACCTCCTGGTGTGTGGGCAGAATTATCCTACAATAGTGTTCTGACCACTGCATTCCAACAAACACCACTAAAGCTCCTGAGAGCAATTTAGAGCTGATTTTAACCTATAAAGCCCTCAATGGCATGGCACCAGGTTCTGAAACTATTTGCACCAACATAGGAATATGAGAAGGCTTATATAAATGATAATTCAGTTCATATCTTATAATAATATTTCATTCTGCAAATTTCAGAAATGATGTACTGTATGTATCAATGCCCCTGATGGCTGTACGAGAAACTCTGGGAGCTATAATTCAACACATTTGGAGAACATTATAGCAGCAGGTGATTGCACTCACCTGCTGCTCACGCAAATGGAGCTTCAGATGCACACCCTTGCCCATTGACCCTCTACTTGTGCAAGTGGAGCTGCTTGTACGCTTGCCCACCATTTCCATGGCCCAGTTCCAAACAGACTACAGCCCAGTACTAAGCAGTGGCCTAGGGGTTGAGGACCTCTGTTATAAGGGAAAGACTACACCAAACTCTCCATGAAGTTTCCAAAGATACTTTTATTTCACTGTTGATTGATAGATTATAAGAAATATCCAATAAAACCATGGTTTCTAATAAATGCCCTGAAAATAAAAAGCTTCCTTGTTTTATTTCTATTTCCATCTGAAAATGTGACTAAAGGATCTAATAGATCAATGAGTTAGGCCACGGATCTACAACCTTAAACACTCAAAGAGCCAGTTGGGACCATTTCCCATAGAAAACAAGACACCGGGAGCCACAAAACCTGGACAAACAACTCGACACACTCACTCCCACCCAGTCACATGATCTCCCACAGCCATGACTACCCAGGTTTTGTGGCTCCCCATCTTTTCTTTTCTATGGGAAATAGTTAGCTTCCTCTCCCTCTCTCTCTCCCTCCCTCCCTCTCATCTTTTTTTCCCTCTCTGTCTATTTCCCCCTCTCTCATCTCTCTCTCTCATCTCTCTTTTTCTCTCTCTCCCTCTCCCTCCCTCTTTTTCATCTTTCTCTTTCTCTCATCTCTGTCTTTCTCTTTTTCTATCTCCCTCTCTATCTCCCTCTCTCTATCTCCCTCTCGTCCCTCTCTCTCTTTCTCTCTTTCTCCCTCTCATCCCCCTCTCCCTTACATCTCTCTCTCTCTTTCTCTCTCTCTCTCTCTTCCTCTCTCCCTCCCCACTTCCCACTCCCATTCCCCAACCCCCACACCTAGGGAATAACTGTAAGGAAATTCAGCCACATTTTCTAAACCTTGAGTTGCAAAAGGAGTGACTGTCAGGCTCTTACATCACAGCGCCATGAGGTTGCCGCATTAGATCTCCTCATGTACTTCAGAGAAGTATCATCCCAAGCAGCAGCAAACTCACATAGGCACTCATATGCATCCTGCAGCTCAGTCCAAAGTGGCTGGAAAATATAGTCCCTTGATGCCCCTGAAGATACCTGGCAGGCAAAGCAGGGGTGAAATCCTACCAGTTCGGACTGGTTCAGGCAGACTGCTGGGAATTATAGGCATCAGTTCACCAAACTGGTAGTAATTACCCCTCCTTGGCCCCACCCATGCCCAGCCAATCACCACTCACCTCTTCTGGCTGCTCGATATTCCACAGAATTCAATGTCAAATGCAGCAGAGAGAATGCTAACTTTTCTCCCTCCATTCAGAATGGAGCTGCTGAAGCCTATCCCTTTTAAAGTAGTTCCCAGGAGGGAGGGGGATGGGGGGAGAGCGGAAGGGGATTTTCCTGCCTGTCATCCATTCCTCAATCTCAGCACAGACTGAGGGAAGGATCGTAGGCAGGAATATTCCCCTCCCCATTTTCCTGCCATTCACAACAAGGAGTGGCTGGGAGGGGGGGCCCAGTGAGGAGCCCCTCAATGTGAGTGATGTTGAGTTGGCCACACCCACCCAATCACATGATCTCCAAGCCAAGCCACAGAACTGGTAGGGGAAAGTGTTTAATTTCACTCCTGAGGTGAAGGTATGGGATGAAGCTCCCCTCCCCATCACCAAGGCAGAATCCGCTGAATCCTGGAAAAACTTGGCAAAGGCCAGAAAGAGGAGATCACACAGAGCCAAATTGAACTGAATCTGTCTCCCTCTCTCTGTCTCTCTCTTGCTGCCTGATTGGCAGGAAACAGTGGGCAGCTACTTATTTATTTATTTATTTATTTATAATTTAATTTCTATACCACCCTTCTCCCGAAGGACTCAGGGCGGTTTACAGCCATATTTAAAACACACAATACAACCAACAAGTTTAAAACAGAATTTAAAAACAAATATTTAAAAAGGCCGAATAAAACTAAAATGGTCAGAGACCGACATAAAACCCAGTAAAAATTACAATTAAAATTACACTTAGGCTAGTCCCGCATGATGAAATAATACAGTCTTAAGTTCCTGTTTGAAGGTCCAGAGTTCGGGGAGTTGGCAGCTCATTCCAAAGGGCCGGAGCCGCCATAGAGAAGGCTCTCCCCCTGGGGGCCGCCAACCGACATTGTTTGGTCGACGGCACCCTGAGCAGGCCCATCCTGTGGGAGGGCACAGGTCGTTGGGAGGCTATCGGTGGCAGAAGGCAATCTCGTAAATAGCCTGGTCCTAAGCCATGGAGCACTGTAAAGGTGGTAACCAACAACTTGAATTGCACCTGGCAGGCTACCGGCAGCCAATGCAGGCCGTGCAGGATAGTGTTATGTGGGAGCAACAGGGTGCTCCCTCTATCACCCGCGCAGCTGCATTCTGGACTAGCTGGAGTCTCCTGGTGCTCTTCAAGGGGAGCCCTATGTAGAGAGCATTGCAATAGTCCAGGCGGGATTTGTTGGTACTGGATGCATGACCTGCTCTCTACCCAGAGAGAGAGAGAGAGAGAGAGAGAGGGAGGGAGGGAGGGAGGGAGGGAGGCCAGGGGTGAGTGGGGCAGGGAATGGGTTCCAGGAGGAGGGGATCCAGTGTCCACAATTGTGAAGCATGCTTTCACAAGGCGCTGCTAGAGCAATGGGCTGGTCATGGAGAGGGTATTGGGTCTTCCTCCCACTCCATGCCAAAGGAAAACCAGCTTAGCTTCTCCTTCCCTCCTACCCTTCCCCCTTCCCCTTGCTCCCTTCCCCCCACTCAATCCTATTTCAGGACAAAGGAGTGCGTGCTGGAAACACGTGTTGGGGCAACATTGAAGCACATCTTCTGACCACTCACCAGAAGCTCTCTGTGTTCCTCCAGGCCCAGCTTGCTAAGGGGGGGAGAGCAGCCCTGATGCCTCTGCTTCCCCTCCCCCCCCACAGCCCCAGCCATCGCTGCCCGAGGAAAAAACAGGGAAAGAAAGTGACCAGAAACATAGCTCTTGCTGAGGCAAAAGAGCTGAGATCAGGGAAGGCACAAGCAACAGAGAGCAGCGCGTTTCAAAGGTGGCAGTTTGCATCTGGAGGTACCAAAAGTATCCCTCTGCAAAAGCTGGGCCATGTCTCTCTGCTGTCCAATTCACCAATGTGGGTGCTTCTGCCGGGCCATCTTCCCCTCCCGCTGGGCTTTTGTGCTTGGTGCTCAGTGGGAGATGGGAGCACTTCCCCATGCTACCCCCTTCTTTCTCTTGCCCCTGCCGACAAGGGACGAGGAAGTCCAGGCTTGAGGGATGGCCCTCACTGCACAAAATCTGCCCCCACTGTTCTCTCCCAGCCCTCTTTGCTGGCGGCAACAGCAAATGTACTGCAGCAAAGGCAGAATGCTGTTGCTGTGCAAAGGCAAGTGCAGGCGTGCTTTGCTCCCATACCAAGGCTCCAGCCATCCCTCTGCCATGGCAGGATGACAGGGAGCCACAGCAGAGGGCCCAAAGAACCGTATGCGGCTCCAGAGCTGCAGGTTGCTGATTCCCAAGTTAGACTGAGATAGGACTGTTGCGAGATATTTAGGTCTGTCAAAATCTGAGTGTCACATCCACTAACTATAGGCTAATTTCAATTGTTCTTGGTTGCAGCTAGTACTGAGTAACAAATGGATCAAATGTTGTTGTTTTTATTGAAGCAACCAGGAGGGAGCGTACTGCTTCCCTTTTGCCTTTCAACCCTGATCCAGGAGCCCTTTAGGCAGTTGCTTTCACAACAAACTTGATCTTCAGCTTACTAGAATAGAGCAAAACCAGCTATACAGTGCACATACACTGGGTCCGCCTTGCCTTTCAGGGGTCCTTATGACTCTCTGCCCGCCCCCCTGCCTGTCCCACTGGTCCCCATCAGATATCCCTAGCAATGATGCGGTTCCGCAGTCCCGGACAGGGCCTTGGAGTAAGGGGCATCGGCATTCCTAGAGCTCAGTTTGGGAGACCAGCAGGCAGGAGAGCTCTGCCCCAACTCTGGCTGGGATGAAGTGCCCCCCATAGCCCACCACCAAGAACAAGCCAGCACAGCCCCCCTCTTATACCTCAACAGCACCTTCCCACTTCCTGGCCCGGCACGCCTCTTACCCCCTGGTGGCATCTCCATGCTGCGCTCTCCTCCGGGTCTTCTGGAAGAAGCTCACTTCCCAACTGCAGCTCCTCCTCCTTTTCTTTCTGGTTGCTCCAGCATCCCAGCCAGAAGTGGCAGCACGAGAACCACTGCTTCCCCCTTGCCCCTCACAGTCGCAGGAGCAGCAAGCGGGATGGCAGTTTGCCCAGCCAGCAAACGCTTCCCTGCTTCCCTGTGTGCCCAAGCCAGCCAGGCACTCCGGACCATGGCTGCACAGCAGTGCCACGGGCTGGAGGGCTGGGGCCACGCAGGAAGCCTGTTCAGGCAGGGAGGGAGGGAAGCTCTGGCCTGCCCGCTGGCAGCTCTGCTCCTCTTGGTCTTTCAGGTTCCAGTTGGCCTTCATGCCCCTCGTAGCACCAGAAACCAAAAGAGCAGCCACCCAGTGTGCATGCACTCACTGGAAAGATGAACTTCCAGTTTCTGGCCTGTGCATGTGCACTGGCCAGCTGGTCTTCACATGCGCATGCACGCCAGAAACTGAAAGATCATCTTCCCAGCATGCGCATGTGCACCGGGCAGCTGCTCTTTCAGCTTCTAGTGCTCCTTTGTGAGTGAAGACCAGCTGGCCAGGGTGCTGGAACCCGGAAGAGCAACGGGTGATAGCTCGTTAGCCTGAGGGTTGGCTCTGTGTGCCACTTTAGCACACGTGCCATAGGTTCGCCATCATGGTTTAGGTTATCTATTCCAACCTCCTACTGAAGCAGGAGACCCTACACCGTTTCTGACAGGTGGCAGTCCGGTACCTTCTTGAAAGATCTTGGGGAGGGATGATCTTGGGGAGGGATGAAGTGCGCATTAATGGAGTGGGAAAATGCATATATAAATGGATGAATGTGGATATATATTTGTAAAATTCAGGACTAGGGTTGCTTACCTATGATAAGAGGAGTTAATCTTTTAGAGCTTCAATATGTTCTCCTCCACCTCTACTCTTTGGAATACCACTACTTTGGAAAGAATGCAGGACATGGAAAGGGAAATTTGCAACCATTCCTAACTCTCTTTCAGCAATACAGTGCATCTCCCGCTCCAGAAAAGAGCAGGATACATTTGCATCAACACTTCAATTGGCATCACAGCCATTTCCCTTTGTCTCACTCAATTGCCCAGTACCAAATGTGTTACTATAGAAAGGAGTATATAGTCTGTGGCCCTGTGCTTGTATAGCCCATTTTGTGAGCTGCTGTTTGGCTTTGTTTTTTCTTCATCTCGTCCTCCTTCAAGCATGGTGTAATAGGTTTTAAGTTTGTTAAGCTGTTCTGCCAGCCCCCCTCCCAATGCCCTGCTGTTCTATTATATTGAACCTGGATGCAGGAGACTCTGCCAGCTTCACCCAGATTGCTGCTCCAATAAGAGCCCCACTGCGCGACTAGTGTCATGATAAGTGCTAGGGAGGGAGCTCACCATCTTGGCATACTGTTCTCATCTTATTAAATTCAGCTTTGTGAAGCAGGGAGTCTGCCTCTCAGTCTGGCTGGCTCTATCTCCATCCAACTGCTACTGTCTGACAATATGAAATTAGAAACCACCACAGCTGAGGAGTTTGTGGGGGGGGGGAATGAGTAAGGAATGAAAGGGGAATTGTGATGTATGTGTGTGTGTTTATGTGTGCATTTTAGTGGCACTTTAAATGTACATTCTACAGTTTCAGAGCAGTCTTGTGCAAAATGGTACAATCCACCTTTTCTTTCACATTGAAGATTGAAAGTAATATGCTCCAGTTTTATCAGCTGCCTAATTTCAAGGCTTCTGCACATGCTCACGAGGCTATTGAATGATGAAAGAAGCAGGTAACAGGAAATAATAAAGCTGCTGCAAGTGGGTAAGTACAAGTTGTCCTCAACTTATGACTGGTTGCTCAGTGACTATTCTCTTAGCAATACTCACAACCCAACCCTGAGAAACTTAAAAGGAAAGTCTTCACCTGTACAGTGGGAAAGATAAGCACAAGGAATGTGACTAACTCTGTACAGGCTGGTTCCCTCCAGTGCCAAATGAACTTTTACACTTTTGTTTTATTATAATATTAAAAAACAAACCCATCCTTCAGTATTAGAATGAGAGAAACATGTTACATGCTAAAAAAAGGGATAGACTATGGTTTGTGCAAGCGTTAGATTTGTGAGTTTGCATTAACCAATTAATGATTTCTGTATACTTTTTCTCATTTTAAGAAGGTATAAAAGTTGCCTATAAACAATGGTCAACTGTTCTTACTAATATGACAGGGAGTCACCCAAGGGATTTGGCTTCCTAAGCAAAGTACATGAAGACATCATGTATCATTCTGTGTATAGTGGTGAAAAGATTGACAATTGAAACCTCACTATTACCTCACTAAATCTTTGGCAGGGAGGCTGTTTTAGAGAGGAAAGAAGTTTCTGTGGAATATTCCGTACATCTCTCTTCTCCAAAGAAGGAGAATGATCTGGAGACTCAGTAGAACTTGGCATCTGTTGATTGAGCTAGTTGCCTCTATAGGAGGGATGGCCGAGACTATATTCTGTGGCCAATATCTATCTTCTGAAACACTCTCCCTCCCCCCCCCCACTTTGATGATCTGGCAGCCCTTCCCTCCACATGCACACATTTTAGCCTTGGAGCCTTAGAGAAGGCTATCCAGACCTGGATTTTTACCCAGGCACTGGGGTCAAGTGAGGATATCTTGGGGCATCCCAAAGGCATCAGGTTGTATGGTTTTATGTTTTTAGGATTTGGACTTTTACTCACAGAGTTGTATTTCAAGGTGGGCAGCCATAAAAATCTCTTAAATAAATAAAAATAAATAAATGAAGTACTTATTATCTGGCTTATGTTTTCCACCATTTTGATTCACCTGGGATGTTTCCAATCTGAGAATTTTCCAATCACTTTCTCCTCATTTAACAACCACAGTTGAGATTGGCAATTCAGTCATTAAATGGGATGATCACAAAGTGAAACTCCGTGCTCATGATCTTATTTCAACTTTTCCTTGCGTTATAGGTCTTTGAAGGTCATAAATGTGAGGATTGGTTATAAAGTTATTTTCATCACTGACGTATCTGCAATCACTAAATGAGGACTACATATAGTTGTATACATTTCTTACTGATCTTTTTCTAAGTAAAAATGCCATAAGTGCTTTAATTTTTATCATAGGGAAATTATTCTGAATCCTTGATCATTTAGTTCCTGTGTTCTGTACTTTTCCACCTCTACAATAATTTTTTGTTGGTGGAATGATGATTATTCCTTTATCTTAAAGGATAAAGACAGTGACTTGAACAAATATGTGGTTTTATATAAATCATTCATGAAGACTAGAAACTGATTGCTTACTTATTTCTATTGAAATTAATTTGGGTTAATTTTTTATTTTTCCAGATAACATCTATTTCATCACCCAGTTGTTCAGTGAATCATCAGCACTTGGAATGGGATGAAGGGGGATCATCATGACTTCTGGAACAATATACTATATGCCAGATATTGTAGATCTCCCATCATTTTCCTATGCAGGACTAGCTCAGGCAAGAGATGCTGGGGGGCAATATATGTCCTCAGCTGTTGTTGTTTTTTTCCCAGAACATCTTGGAAGCTCTCTGTATTGCAGAAAAGAGCTACGTCTGTTACATACAGTAGTACAGATTATCTTGCATTTTGCTACTTTTCAAATTCAAATTTTAAATAGTATTAAATCAATGCACGTCCAGCTAACATCCACGGGTAGAAATGGGCACTCCATGGGTCTGTAGTCCTTTTTATGACTCCTGGAATTTCCTATTCCCAGATTGTGTTTACAACATTTAAATTGCCAAGCAACAACAATATGATTTTCTGCCACATTGTGTTGCTGAATGAAAAAAAATTAAGATGTTGAAATCTCTGACAGATTTAATATATCTTTAAAATTTTAACATACTTCCAATATCCAGAAACGCTCATAAATCAGGATGAAAATTCCGGTTCAGTTGTTGTCATTATTAATAATATTATTGATTTGCTCATTGTAGTTTTTGATAAAACAATAATTCTATTTAAAAAGTGCAGGTTCAGCTTAAAGGTTTGTCCAATGTAAAGTAAGGTGGTATTTATCATTCTGGAAATGTGGTCTAAAAGACAAAATGGTGCCCATGACCACCATGGGGCAGGGCTTCCATTGCAGAGTTGTAAATATTTTTTTTATTTTTTTATTCCTTCCTCCCACTTTTTTGAGAGCATCACTCTTGTGCTCTTGTTTCCTAAATGAAATAATGTAAATAAAAACCATAAATTCATTCTATGAATTTAGCATCACTGAAATCTATAAACATAATTGATTAATGTTTAAAAATTATACGTGCTTAGAGATTCTAAAGATATAAATACATAAAAATATTTTCCTTTTATATTTCCTTGGTGGAGGATATGATAATTGCTCTGATTAAAGTATTTATGTAGAGCATAATTCAACAGGCCAAATGCCAAAACTGGGATTAATACATAATCAGATTACAGATGCAGCATTGTATGACAGAAATATTCTAAACCTTGCAGGTTAGAATTTGGTAGGCTGCTTTAGGCCTCTGTCTGTATTTGTAATATCTGGAACACCAGTGAGGACATCATTTGAAGAACAAACTGAATTTGAAGAACAAACTAAAACATGCCTTTTTTCATGAAGAGAAACTCCCACCTTCACAAATGAAACTATCCAAACACAAGTAAAGTTATATACAAGACAGTCTGGGGAAAAACTAATAACTAGAATAACAGTAGGATGAAGAGTATAAAATACAGTGGTATTTTCATGAAACTTTGCAAACATGAGTCAAACATATGTAAGAAGTTAGCAGCCACCTGTCTCCTAGGAAAATGAAATATTCTAGGAAATATTAAAAAGGCAGAATATTATATTTTTCATAAAGGAGAATCATGTTTCTAAAGACAAACTCAGAGCCTCAGCTCCCTGTCCCCTCTCACCCCGAACATACTTTGGTGCCAACCTATCTACAAGACAAAGGTTGGGCCAGCTTATCTACAAAGAAAAGACATGGCCCTCAGGACATGACAGGATTAGCCCTCTACCCATCTAGCAACAGAACTTACCACATGGCAACCTGGGGAGATTACGTCATCCAGCAAGATTCAACCAGGCTTGGGACTCAAGACCCTACAAAGTTACCCCTGCATAGCCCCATGAGAGTCTGACAACCAATCAGAATACAGGAACAGGAAGGGTATAAATCTCTCTCTCTGTCTGTCCCTCCCTCCCTCCCTCCCCCTCCCTCCCACACACCCCTCCCTCTCTCTCGCCATCTCCCTCCCCATGTGCTCTTTTTGACCAGGACCTCAAACCATGTAGTCCTGTCAATCATTAAACCATCTTTCCAAGTAGTCTCCATGTTTTCAATGTCTTTCTTCACTTGGAACTGAACCCAGATGGACATTTCTTCCAACACATACAAATATGGTTTGAGGAAGGACTAAGGAAGGCATTCGAAATTTACAGTAAAGTTTAGTCAACAGCTACATTACTGTTGTAGATTTAAATGGAGTACAGTTATTAAACTACATTCATAGAACACTCTTAACTATCACCGGTAATAATCTGCTGTGTTTCCCCAAAAATAAGGCTACTCCAAAAATAAGTCTGCAGGGATGGGTGTGACCAGCACAAGATGCAGCAAATGCTTGTCCAAAAATGCAACTATTGAATAATCCTATAATCAGGTTAAGTGTATTTTTATTTATTATTTATTTATTTATTTTTATTTATTTGTTTGTCACAACAGTATGTATAAGCATAAGCATGAAATAACTATACGAAATTGGATACAATCAAAGGAACATTAGGACAGGAGTTGCCTCTTCTCCTTGTTCAAGAAAGTAAAGACTCTTGAAACTTTGGCATTTCAAAAGGAACCTTTCATTGAACTGGAGTGATAGCAAGACAAAAGAAAAGCAAACTCTGAATTATCTCAGGCAATACAGTTAGGATAAAGGAATTAGAAACCCCTCCTTTCAGTCCAATGTTGATTCAGCCAATCCGCAAGTGTGGAGATGTTATTGTAAAGGCCATCTTGAGAACTTGATAAGGGAACTTTGTCAAAGTCATCCTCTGCTGGCTTTCGAAGTGATTCAACCCATGTGGCCCTCCCTCCCCTTACATTCCCCAAAAGGTAATAAAATCTCAGGGTGCCTAACTGCCAGGATAAAGTTTATAAATCAATAGGTTACAGGTTGTGAGTGATATAAGGAAGAAAGTAATAAACTATATAATATAACCAAGGAGGTCCCTCCCCTGAAGAATGGCAGGATCATGATCGGGATCTGACATTAAGCTTGTCTGAATTCTAAAAGAAACATAATTTTGTCTTATCCAAATGTCACATCTCAATGCAGGAGCATTTGGGGATGTGGGAAATAAAGTTGGTAGCTATAACTGCATTCTCAAATCTCAGATTGTTGAGATGGATCCTGCCTAACCCAATGCCTTCCAGATTTGATAACTTTCAATTCCTATAATTCCATGGCTCATACTAGTTAGGAGCTATTGGAGCTGGTGCAACCTATCTGGAAGATGACATAATATTGGGGAGAGCAAATTTAGATTTCTTATACCTATTCTCCAAATCAATCAAATACCATACAGAAGGATGAGAGATCTACTGGATGAGAACAAATATATCTGTGTGCTAGGCAAGACGAAAGAGAATCCTTGGATATTGGTAAGATATGCTATCCCTTATCAGATGATATCTATCAAGGAAATCAAATTTCAGAAGGTCTTGAAGCCAGGGAACTAACAATCTATGGGAGCTTCCCTAACAGTTTGGTTTCTAAGTGTTAATGGTAGGTGCTTTGTCCAATTTGGCATCCTGCCACGACTGACTTTCAGCTGTATAACACCAAATATACAAACTACAGCAATAGGCATATAACAGGCAATACCAGTGGTAGGATTCAACTGGTTCTGTTTTGAAATTGAATGAACATAGGCTTCACTCAGGTCCACCAATCTGGGAGGAAAATATTCAAACCTCATTGGCGGACCCATCTGACAGCTCCCTATAAAACAGCAAGCAGTCAGATGAGCCAGCTTCTGGGTTATACTGATCTACTAATAAAGAGCTGTTGTTACTGTTAGCACTGAGTCCTGTCTCCTCCATCACCCGATCTAACAGGTTCACACCACTTCGGCTGAACCAGTTTTAAAATGCTGACTGGCCCGCCCTGCCTTGCCCTTCCAGAAGTCCCCCAGCACCCCATTTTTGTTGCTAGGGGGATACAGGGTAGCCTACTAGGCCCAAAACGTGGTGTGTGTGTGTGTGTGTGTGGCACGGCCCCCCTGTGGCCTGTTTTTGCTCACAGAAGGCTACAGGAGGCCGAGTGCTACCTGTCACACCCCCTGGCCATGTCCACCATGGGCACCCCCTCCCAGCTGGTCGTTAGGGCAGAGAACTAGTTATTAAGTTATTTGAATCCAACCACTGGCAATACCCACTTTCTTTGCCCAATAATAGTTCCTGCTTCTACAGTGCTCTATATACTAAACTGCAAAACTAACACTGCATTATTTCTCAGTACAGCTTGAAAATCCTGATAAACATTATGCAATAGTATTAATTAGATGCAAAGAGAATGACAGAAGAAATATATTCACTAGCTCTTCAGAACATCCTTGATGATAATGGTAGAGATTAGAATTATTGCACTTCCTTTCAAGCAATAGTATAAGAAAGCAATAGTTTCAGCATTCATTTTCTAGACAAGTTACTTGAAAAAAACTTGCAAGGGATTACTATGGTAGAAACTGTCAAGTATGCTGTTTGGGTATGAAGAATAATTATGAAAGATTAGACATTGCAGTGGTGACTTCTAAGATTAAGTAATATGCTAAATTGCCAAAGCCAGTTTAGAAAAAGCCAGTCCCTAAACTAGAGATAAGCTATGTGTTAGATCGGGCGATGGAGGACACACGAGACCAAACCAGTGACAACAGCTCTTTAATTCAGAGTGACTTCAGCAAACAATACAGACAGAAGGTCTTCCTTTTATACACACCTGGATCAGGTGATAGCCAATAGGGTTTGAATGTTTTCCCACCGGATATCCCCACCAATAGGAACATACATAACATTCTTCCCCCCACAGAATGCACTTTGCCTTGATCTTGCATGCATTAGTCAGGGCGTTCCCTGTGTCTACTTGACTTGCGCAGCTCAGTTTTGGCGGGGGAAGCATGCTGGTGGGAGGTGCTTTCGGATCCTCCCAGCTCTTCCATTGGGACCTCTTGTTGTAGATTATTGGCGGCTATGTCTTCAAACCCTTGTGGATTACTAGCTGTTGGGATGTCGACCAGAATCGCAGATGGACCTGAACATCGCTGGACACCGAAGTCGTCAGATAAGTATTCCAGTTCTCTCGGGTTTGAGTTAGCTGTTGGAGCAATTGGATTGTAGTTAGGGCCTGGTTTTTGTGTTGTTGGTAATGTTTGTCTATGGATCTGATCTATGTGTTTCCGTTTGATTCTGCTGTTTCCCATGTCTACTGTGTACGATTTGGGGCCAGTTCTTTCGGTTATTCTGCCAGCCACCCATGTGGGGCCCTCAGCATTTTTTGTGAAGATTGGGTCGCCTATTTGGAATTCCCTTGTGCCCTCCCCTCCCCCTGGTACCCGTCAGGGGAGTAGTTTGGGTTAAGGCGGTCAAGAGTGCATTGTAGTTTGAACCCCATAAGGAGTTCAGCCGGGCTTAGACCCGTGGCTGAACAGGGCGTGCCATGTTGGGCTGCGAAGAAAGTGTCAATCCTCTTCTGCCAGTCTCCCAGGCCCAGGTGTGCCAACGCCTCCTTGGTGGATTGGAAGAATCTTTCTGCCAAACCATTGGTGGCTGGTTTCTAAGGCACTGAGAGCGCATGGTGGATTCCTAACTCTGCCAGATAGCCCTTGAATTTTTGGGAAGTGAATTGGGGACCATTATCAAAAACGAGGGTGTCCGGAAGCCCATGAGTGGCGAATAGTCTCCAGAGAAACCTGACCACAGATTCTGCTGTGGTAGCTTTCATGAGGAATACCTCCAACCATTTGGAATAAGCATCCACAACTATGAGGAAGGTTTGGCCGTGGAATGGTCCGGCAAAGTCAATGTGGATGCGGGACCAGGGGCTCCGGGGGTGGTCCCACTTTCTCACTGAGGCTGCAGGGGGGTTGGGTATGGATTGTTGGCATGGTGAACATTGGGCAACCCAAGCCTCAATGTCCATATCCATTTTGGGCCACCAAATGTAGCTCCTGGCAAGACCCTTCATGCAAACAATTCCTGGATGTCCTTCATGCAACATTTCCAGCTCTTTGTTTATTTTTGGTTTAAGGGCAAAAGGCACCCCACTGGCTTTTAGTCTAATAGGGGCTATCTCATGGTCCAGGTTGAATGTGATAGGGGTCCCCATGTACTTGCCCATGTTCTAGCGAAGATGTCCTGGAATTCGTGTAGCAGGTCGTCTTTCATGCTTCCACAGCTGGTTTGAATCTCTCTAACCCCGTAGAGACCCATCCCTAGAGCCCGGATCCAATCCCAGCCCAGGAGGCTAGGGAGGTGTCCGTGGACAATGGTGATGGGTAGCTTCTTCCGGTAGGGACCGTAGGTCATGTTGATGGTGGCAATGTCTTTTACGGGAACCCTGTTTCCCTGGAAATCATGCACCTGGACTCATTGGGGTTGTAGACAATGTTTTTTGATGTGCGGGAGTGACTCTTGGACTGTGTTTCAGGAGATGATAGTGATGGATGATCCAGTGTCGATCTCCATCTTGATCCGTTGTCTGTCAATGCCGACCATTGTAAACATTTTGTCTTTGGGTTTTGTGGTTGCTTGCCCGATTGTGACTTGGTTTGAATTCATGTTCTTTTGGGGCGGCCATTTTGGCCGCGCCTGCACAGAAATGGTGGCTGGTCAGCCGGCTTCCATTCCCCGCAGTCTCTCTGGTGGGAAGGTTGAACCGGCTGCGTTGCTCTGAAAACACGGGCTAGGTGGCCTTTCTTTTCGCACTGGCAGCACAGGGCATCATGGAAGCAGCAGTTGTTCTGGAGATGATCTCCCCCACAGCTGGAACATATGTTTCAACTGTCACGGTTGGATTGATCTGTGCAGAAAACTGCCTCTTCACCGATCTCCTTGTCCTCATCCTCGGGTTGGTTGTCCTCTTGGGGTTCAACTTGGGCGACTGCTTGATGAACTGGTGTTGCAAGTGCGTTACTTGCTCCAGGGCATTGCATCATTTCAGTGGCTTTGCTGGAAAGCTCGTGTCCCTTGGCTTCATCGATCGTGACTTGCCAGGTTAAGTCGTGCTTGGAAAGTAGTTGTTGCCGCAATCAGGGGTCTCTTACCCCACAAATGAATTGCTCAGGTAGGGTTTCTTCTAAAAATCCCTTGTACTCGCCAGGGGTGGCTGCTTTCCTCAGGGCAGCAATGTATGTGCCAATGGATTCTCCATCGTGCTGGAACCACTGGCGGAACTCGAACCGCTGGGCATATTTAGATGGGGCTGGCGCGAAATGGGCTCGAAGTGTGTCCTTCAGGACATTCCAGTCCACCATTTGCACCAGGGTTGAATCGGTGAGCAATTCTGCTCGAAAACAGCTGCATCAAAAACAGCTTGTCCACAATTGTGGAGGAATAGAGCTCTTTTTCGATTGTCCGGTAAGCCGTGGTTGTCGTTGGCTTCCAGGAAACAATCAAATTACGCCATGAACAACCCCCATTTCTCGACCAATGGGTCAAACGGCCTCAGAGAGCGGGTGCTTTTGGACATCTCAGTGATTCCTGGTCTCTCTTTGCGCTGGCTTCTGGCCAGGCTGGTTCTCTTGGTGCTGGTCCATTCAATTGGCTTGTGTTGTCCTCAATCCCACCTTCGTCACCAATGTTAGATCGGGCGATGGAGGAAACATGAGACCAAACCTATGACAACAGCTCTTTAATTCAGAGTGACTTCAGCAAACAATACAGACAGAAGGTCTTCCTTTTATACACACCTGGATCAGGTGATATCCAATAGGGTTTGAATGTTTTCCTGACGGATATCCCCACCAATAGGAACATACACAACACTATGCTTGAAGAGATAGGGACTATGTCTCAGCCTCCCAGGTTCAGAAGACTGCACACTGACTCTGGGATGCCACTAAAAAGGGTTGGTTTCAGGAGCCTGTTTTTAAAAAAATAAATATTAAGGAGGAGGAGGTGAGGTGATAGTAGAACAACTCTTATCCTTATCCAAATTGCATTCCTAAACTGGCTATTTTATAATGGAATTCCACTGGCATGCAAATGAGATACTGAGCAGGTCATACTCTGCCCTAAACCAGTGTCTCTCAACTGTACTGAGATTCAGAGGCTGTATTTTATAAAAGAGAAGGAAGTCATTTCCAATGATAACAAAAAAGGTAATGAAAAGATAAATAATAACCTTTTATGTTTCATATAAAGAAGGGCATATACAAAAGACAAATAAAAAAAAGAAAACAGGAAAATAAAATGTACAACTTGCAAAAAATCTTATTTGCAGAATCAAATATCTTACAGTTTCCCCATCATGAAACTTATAGAACAAGAACAATGACAAAGACTATAATTTGGTCAATAGAAGTAACAGCATATTTGGGGAAGAAAAAAGTAATGCTAAAATTTTGAACAAAACTTTCAGTCATCTCACTATCTTTTTTTTTTTATTGAAAAAGTTTAAAAAAAAACAAAAACATTTCCCCCCCTTTTTTTCCCCCTCCCTCCCAGAAAACCCCCTTTCCCCCTCCCTTCCCCCCCCCCCCGGCTTCCCGGGTCAATCACAAGGTATTGTTATACATAAACCAAACATAGAATAAAATTTTCCCTTCCAATCCAATTGACCTCATCCAAAGCTTTTCATCTCCCAACCCCCTCCCCATTACATAAAATAACTTTCTAATTATTCAAAGGCAATCTGATATTTCTTAATCTGATATCTGTTTTGTAGATAATCAATCCATTTATTCCATTCAATTAAATATCTTTCCTGCGTATTGTCTTTTAAAAAAGCTGAGATTTTAGCCATCTCAGCCAAATTAATGACTTTCAGTATCCATTCTTCTATTGTAGGTACCTCTTCTTTCTTCCAGTATTGTCCAATCAACAGTCTTGCTGCTGTTATTAAATTCAGAATCAATTTAGTCTCAATCCCTGTACAATCCGTTATAATTCCCAAAAGGAAAAATTGTGGCAGGAACTTTATCTTCTTCTTCAGTACATTTTGAATAATCCACCAAATTCTTATCCAAAAGACCTTAATTTTCTTGCAAGTCCACCAAATATGAAAATATGTAGCGTCATCACAATCACACCTCCAACATTTCGCTTGGATATTAGGATACATACATGATAATTTTTTGGGATCTAAGTGCCATCTATAAAACATCTTATAAAAATTTTCCCTTAAATTCTGTGCTTGTGTAAACTTAACATTTCTAACCCAGATTTTCTCCCATGTTTCCAACATTATTGGTTCCTGAATATTCTGTGCCCATTTTATCATACAATCCTTTACCAAATCCTTTTCCGAATCTATTTCAAGCAACACATTATACAATCTCTTTATATGCTCCTGGGTCTGATTTCTAATTTGCTTTATTAAATTTTCCTCCCTTTGCATTATACCAATTTTTTGATCTTCTTTCCATCTAGCACTTATTTGCCCATATTGAAACCAAGTATAATTCCTCCCTTCTTCATTTAATACCTGTAATGATTTTAATTGCAATCTACCTCCTTCAGCATACAAAAGTTCTTTATAAGTAATCATTTCCTGTTTCTGTTCTATATTTATATTCTCTATTGCATGTCTGGGGCTCGCCCATATAGGAATCTTGTAATCTAATTTATAGGAATATTTTTTACAGACCATAAAGAGCACTTCTCAACACATGATTCTTAAAAGCCCTATCCACTTTTTTCATAAAATAAATACGCATGCCATCCATATAACAAGTCATAACCTTCTATATTCAAAATTCTTTCCTCTGTTAAGTTAAACCAGTCACTTATTACTGAAAGGGTTACTGCTTCATAATATAGTTTAAAATTGGGCATTTTAAACCACCTCTTTCCCGTGAGTCCTGTATTATTTTCATTTTAACCCTCGCCTTTTTACCCTGCCATATAAATTTATTAATCCCAATCTGCCAATCTTCCAAATTTTTATCCATTTTAATTATTGGTATCATCTGGAACAGAAACAAAAATCTAGGTAACACATTCATTTTAATAGCTGCAATCCTTCCCAATAGCGATAACTGCACTCATATCATTCTGAACTTTTTGCCATAGCAAGTCATAATTATTCTTATAAAGTTTCTTGTTCGATGAGCTAATATAAACCCCTAAATATTTAACTTTTTTTACTACCTCAAATCCTGTCATTTCCTCTAGTTTTTGTTTCTGTTGTATAGACATATTTTTAATTATCACTTTTGTTTTATTCTGATTTATTTTAAATCCTGATACCTTTCCATATTTATCAATTACTTCCAACAAAAATCTACTTGAATTTATAGGATTTGTTAAAGTAACCACTACATCATCTGCAAAAGCTCTAACTTTGTACTCATATTGTCTAATCTTAATTCCTCTATTTTCATTAATTGTCGTATTTTATCTAATAATGGTACCAGAGTCAAAACAAACAATAATGGTGATAAGGGACATCCCTGTCTTGTTCCTTTCGCAATCTTAATAACTTCTGTCAAACTACCATTTACTATAATCTGTGCTGTTTGCTCTCCATAAATCGCTTTAATTATTCTAATAAAACAGTCTCCAAATTGCATTTTCTCTATTAATTTAAATAAAAAATCCCAATGCAATCGATCAAAGGCTTTCTCTGCATCCAAAAAATAAGTGCTGCTGAAGTATTCTTCTTTTCCAAATATTCCTATATATTAATAATCTGTCTAACATTATTCCTCATCTGCCTCCCTTTTATAAAACCAGATTGATCAGTATGAATTCTTTGTTGTAAAACTAACATTAATCTATTTGCTATTATTTTTACAAAAATCTTATAATCATTATTTAAAAGTGAAAGCGGCCTGTAGTTACCGGGTTTAGAGCAATCTTGCTCCTCTTTGGTATCAGTGAAATAAAAGATGTTTTCCATGACAGGGTATTCCACCCTAGTTGTATCTGATTAAATAATTCTTTAAGTGGGCCTAATATTTCATCCTGTAATTTTTAATAATAACTTGCTGTAAGACCATCTGTACCAGGGGTTTTCCCCATTTTTAATTGTTTAATTGCCTCCACTATTTCTCCAGTAGCTATCGCCGATTCAGCTCCTCCCTCTGTTCTAATGTTAAAGTATTAACCTTATAATCTTTCAAATAATCATAAATGTCCCTATTCAATATTTTGTCTTTTGCATATAGAGCAGTGTAAAATTCTGAGAATGCCTTTTTAATTTTATCCTGTTGATATATCTCTTTGCCTTTATATTCTATTTTTTGTATGACACGTGCTTTCTGTTTTTTCCTTAAGTTATATGCCAACCATCTCCCAGGTTTATTTGCATTACAAAAGGTATTATGTTTAGCATATTGTATATTCGTTGCCACCTGGTCTGCCATTAACATATTGAATTGACTCTGTAATATTTTTATAGCCTCTTTAAGTTTGTGATCTTGTGGGTTTTGAATTAATAACTGTTGCTTCCTTTGAACTTCTTCTTCCAAGTACCTACGCTGCCTTTGTTTATTATTCCTCTGCCTATTGTCCAAGTATATCAATATACCTCTAATAAAAGCTTTACTTTTACTTTTACTCCCACACAGTTCCTATAGGTGTCCCTTTGTCCATATTAAAATCAAAAAATTCTTTCAACTGTTTCTTACAATGATTTACATTATCCTCATATCTAAACAGATTTTCATTCAACCTCCATGTTCTACCACCTTTTTTCCCTTGTAATAATTCCATCCATACTGGGCTATGGTCAGTTAAACACCTCGGAAATATCTTCATTTTCTTCACCCTAGAAAGCAAGTCATTAGAAATTAAAATAAAATCAATACGTGAGAAAGATTGGTGCCTATCGGGAAAAAAAATAAAATCTCTCTCATCTGGATTCCGTAACCTCCATATATCTCTAAACTCAAAGTCTTCCATCATTTCAAAAAAGGATTTTGGTAATTTTGCATGTATAGGTATCTTCTTAGAAGAGGTTCTCTTATCACTTCTTGTATCAATTACTCCATTCCAGTCTCCTAATAAAATAAACGAACTATAATCCCAGAGGTCAACCTCTCATGTAACATTTTATAAGACTTTTCTTGTTGCTGATTAGGTGCATAAATACCTATCAGCAAAGTCTTTTTTGCATCTATCACCAGTTCAATAGCAATAAATCTTCCTTGAATATCTGCCTCAATTAGCTTAGCTGGTATATCCTTCCTGATATATACAACAATTCCATGCTTCTTTTCCAAAGCTGATGCAACAAAATGTTTACCTAATTTTGAGTTAATTAAGTATTTTTGGTCTGATAATTTTATATGTGTCTCTTGCAAACAAATCACATCATTTTTGTTTACCTAATTTTGAGTTAATTAAATATTTTTGGTCTGATAATTTTATATGTGTCTCTTGCAAACAAATCACATCATTTTTAAATTGTTTCAAGTAGTGAAATATTTTCCTTCTTTTCTGAGCTGAATTCAAGCCATTAACATTCCATGACAAAATTCTATTTGCCATTACTGGCCTCCTGAAGCTTTGAAGCAAACAACGGAAGATCCTCCTCCGGTATCTTCTGTCTAGCTCCTCCCACAGCTTCCATACTGGGATCCTGACTTTTACTTTGAGACTGTTGCTCTTCTTTACGCTTAAGAGCTCCTCTTGTCACCCTTTGCTCTTGTGGTTCCTCTGATGCTGGCAGCAATGAAGGCTCTTGGATCACCACGCCTTCTTGAATCTCTTGAAGTTTTTCTATCACTTCTATTTCGACTTTCAAAACTGTAGAAAGAAAATCCTTTGCCTTTAAAACAGTGTCAATTCTATATCTCCTTCCTTGATAAAATACTGTCAGTCCAACTGGCACCTCCCATCTGAATTGAATCTGATGTTTTTTAAGTTCTTGTGTAAAAAAAACAAATTCCTTCCTATCTCTTAACATCTTGGAAGGAATCTCTTTCAGCACCTTCAGCTCCTGTTCTCCAATTTTTAAAGTTATCTGATATGAAACTTGCAGAATCTGATTTCTCATAGTCCTTTTCACAAAATAAACCACAATGTCCCGAGGAAGCTTTCTCTGTCTTGCGATCCAGAAGTTAACTCTATATATTTTATCAATTTGGTAAGCTACCTCTTGGGGTTCGACTTCAATAAATTCAGCCAATGCTTCTGATATAATTTTTCTTAAGTCTTCTCCTCACTGTTCTTGCATACCACGGATTCTAAGAGCTCCTTCCATAAGTTTATATTGTAATATCACAACCTGATTTTCATTTTGTTCCACTTTTTTCTGAACACCTTGCATTTTGTCTTCTAAATGCTTATTTGACTGAGAGATCTGTTGCATTTCTTCTTCCAGTCCCTCAATTTTTTTACTCAATCCTTGAACAGCCATGAGAATATCTTCCCTTATTTTTGCATTAAAATTCTCCATCATCTCTTTTTGCCTATCTTCAGAAAGTTTTAATTGTACTTTCAATATATCCTCAAGACTTGGTTCAGATCCCCTTCTTCCAGAAGGCTTTAAAGGTTTAGCTGCCATTCTGTCTTCAAAAGAATCAGGAATTTAAACTTAACAACTTTCCTTTACTCCTTTCAGTATAAGAGAACTCCGTTTGTAACAATCCACAAATAACGCTACTTTGTTGTACTAAAAAATTTTACTTTCACTTTCAGACGCCATTTTAAAAGTCAATTAATCAGAGGCAGAGAGGTTTCAAGTTTCAAAAAGGGAGTCGGTATACTTGCCGTGTTGATTCTACTTCAAAGATTGAACGCTTGTGAAATTCCTGTCTGCTTAGAAATCAATCAATTTAATAAGTCCTTTTGAGCAGAAATGACCCCTACTCCTTTTTCCTGAAAAAAAACAAGAGCGCGTTTGAAGTTGGAGATAGTGAAGTTTGGTGGGACCATAAATCCAGGAAAATTCACTCTTAAGAGCAAACCCCCTGTCTAGATCAACCATTCTCCCACAACTCTGCATAACCCTCTTATGCCCAATGGGTATGCTAAGGTCAGTGAACAGTGATTTATACTGTTTCACTGACTTTTACGATCTTCTAACGCGGAGTGCCCTGTTAGAGCACCTGGCAGGAGCGGTGACGTCACTGGAGCCCACTCAGTCATCTCACTATCTTATTATATACATTTAAATAGAAATCCTTAGCAAGCAACAAATGTAAGAATGCAAGACCATTACATAAATTATCACTTAGTAAGTGGGGAAAAGTAACTAAGTTGCACTGTTGTTTATTTCAATCATACAGCATTTAAAAGATATTATTTCGTGACTTTAAAAGCTAAGGTCATGAATGAAAGCATCAAACAATCAGCTATGAAAATCTGGTTTTCTGTGCACTTAATTTTTAGTGAAAATTTTCTTAGAACATATTTTGTCCTCAAAGGAATTGATCTCACACACACCACCTTCTATCTAATAACAGCCTATGGTTGCAGTTGAAAAGGATCCTATTGAAAATATATCCATTATAATGGGGACATTAAAAATTTTGAGCAGGTATAGGAGCAACAATGATATAATCACAACATTAATAAATACATTCTGGTCAGCAGTGGAAGAGATTCAAGAAGGAATGGGTGTGATCAAGGACATATGATAGCAGAACTATGCTGTTGACCTGTTATTTACCATTACAAGACAAAAACCTAATCTTGTGCAGCTTCTTCTCCAAAAACACTACACTACTAACCAGAGCATATAAAACATTTGCTAGACCAATTCTTGAATACAGCTCGATTGTTTGGAACCCATACCACATTTCTGATATCAATACAATTGAACGTGTCCAGAAATATTTTACAAGAAGAGTTCTCCATCATCTCTTTTGCCTATCTTCAGAAAGTTTTAATTGTTCTTTCAATATATCCTCAAGACTTGGTTCAGATCCCTTCTTCCAGAAGGCTTTAAAGGTTTAGCTGCCATTCTGTCTTCAAAAGAATCAGGAATTTAAACTTAACAACTTTCCTTTACTCCTTTCAGTATAAGAGAACTCCGTTTGTAACAATCCACAAATAACGCTACTTTGTTGTACTAAAAAATTGTACTTTCACTTTCAGACGCCATTTTAAAAGTCAATTAATCAGAGACAGAGAGGTTTCAAGTTTCAAAAAGGGAGTCGGTATACTTGCCGTGTTGATTCTACTTCAAAGATTGAACGCCAGAAATTCCTGTCTGCTTAGAAATCAATCAATTTAATAAGTCCTTTTGAGCAGAAATGACCCCTACTCCTTTTTCCTGAAAAAAAACAGGAGTGCGTTTGAAGTTGGAGATAGTGAAGTTTGGTGGGACCATAAATCCAGGAAAATTCACTCTTAAGAGCAAACCCCCTGTCTAGATCAACCATTCTCCCACAACTCTGCATAACCCTCTTATGCCCAAAGGGTATGCTAAGGTCAGTGAACAGTGATTTATACTGTTTCACTGACTTTTACGATCTTCTAACGCGGAGTGCCCTGTTAGAGCACCTGGCAGGAGCGGTGACGTCACTGGAGCCCACTCAGTCATCTCACTATCTTATTATATACATTTAAATAGAAATCCTTAGCAAGCAACAAATGTAAGAATGCAAGACCATTACATAAATTATCACTTAGTAAGTGGGGAAAAGTAACTAAGTTGCACTGTTGTTTATTTCAATCATACAGCATTTAAAAGATATTATTTCGTGACTTTAAAAGCTAAGGTCATGAATGAAAGCATCAAACAATCAGCTATGAAAATCTGGTTTTCTGTGCACTTAATTTTTAGTGAAAATTTTCTTAGAACATATTTTGTCCTCAAAGGAATTGATCTCTCACACACACCACCTTCTATCTAATAACAGCCTATGGTTGCAGTTGAAAAGGATCCTATTGAAAATATATCCATTATAATGGGGACATTAAAAAATTTTGAGCAGGTATAGGAGCAACAATGATATAATCACAACATTAATAAATACATTCTGGTCAGCAGTGGAAGAGATTCAAGAAGGAATGGGTGTGATCAAGGACATATGATAGCAGAACTATGCTGTTGACCTGTTATTTACCATTACAAGACAAAAACCTAATCTTGTGCAGCTTCTTCTCCAAAAACACTACACTACTAACCAGAGCATATAAAACATTTGCTAGACCAATTCTTGAATACAGCTCAATTGTTTGGAACCCATACCACATTTCTGATATCAATACAATTGAACGTGTCCAGAAATATTTTACAAGAAGAGTTCTCCATTCCTCTGAATACAGCAAAATGCCTTATGCTACCAGACTTGAAATCCTGGGTTTAGAATAGAATAGAATAGAATTTTCATTGGCCAAGTGTGATTGGACACACAAGGAATTTGTCTTGGTGCATATGCTCTCAGTGTACATAAAAGAAAAGATACGTTCATCAAGGTACAACATTTACAACACAATTGATGGTCAATATATCAATATAAATCATAAGGATTGCCAGCAACAAGTTATAGTCATACAGTTATAAGTGGAAAGAGATTGGTGATGGGAACTATGAGAAAATTATTAGAAAATTTAGAACTACGTCGCCTTTGACATGACCTGAGTTTAACTCATAGAATCATCTATTACAATGTTCTTCCTGTTGAAGACTACTTCAGCTTCAATCGCAACAATACACGAACACACAATAGATTTAAGCTTAATGTTAACCGCTCCAATCTTGATTGCAGAAAATATGACTTCAGTAACTGAGTTGTTAATGCCTGGAATACATTACCTTACTCTGTGGTCTCTTCCCAAAATCCCCAAAGCTTCAACCAAAAACTGTCTACTATTGACTTCACTCCATTCCTAAGAGGTCCATAAGGGGCGTGCATAAGAGCACAAGAATGCCTACCATTCCTGTCCTATTGTTTCCTTTCATTATATCCAATTAATTTAGTTATTAAACACTCATACATATAAATTGTACAGTTATTTCATGCTTACACTTATATATACCGTGTGACAGAATAAATAAATAAATAAAAATAAAAAGAGGACATATGGCGTATGCCACTGCTTTCCTTCTCTCATTCATTCACTGAAGTCTTTTTTATATCCCCTCTGCCTGATGACACATCGGACAGATACAATCCTTAGCAGCATGTACAGCAGTGGTATGTGATAACAAAAAGCAAACAATGAATGAAAAATATACTTTCCTCCATAATGCAGGCATAGCAGTTAAAAGTAGTTTAGTTTTTTAACATGGGATCTTGAAAGACTTGATGACTATATCTGTTTCGCAGAAGCATTCCTGCCATCATTTTTGTAAACAAATAGCCAAAATTAATAGCTGATTCAGCACAGAATATTCCAGTTTCTATCATATCACGTATGTCATATTGCGTAAAGCGCACTATCAATGTAAAAATTTGTTCAATCAATGTTTGGCAATTTGTAGGCGATAGATTATATGAAGCCCATAATACAAATAGAAATGCTGCCCAACATCATTGGACTTCATTTTTTTTAAAATTCCCCTATGGAAAGCCCCCCCTCCACCTTCCTAGAAGAATGAAATATTTTGTGAAATATTAAAAAAGGCAGAATATTCTTCCTAAAGGAGAAATGGAGAAACGTGTTTTAGAAGAGGAAGCAGCCCCCAAATCTTTCTTAATAGTCCATAGCAGATGCCAACACTTAAGAGATAAAGAACTTATTGAAAGAGGAAGACTAGCATCTAGATAGCTCTATTCATAAGCAGAGCAAATACTGCAGGCAGAAATCCATTCAAGCTATGATATTTTGAAATTCTCTGCAGCCAAGTCTGAACAAAGGCAGAAGGGTAGGATTAGATGCAGCCCCTTACCCAAGATCCAACACAGAACAATAGGAATTGCCCAATTCCATTTCAGAACACAAGACCCTTCATTATATGACCCCCAGAGCAGTCCAAACTTCACCTGGAGCTCAGATAAACAATAACCCAGAGGTTGACCAGATTAGCTAAGACAAGAACCTAGGATTTGCATTTCATTTTTTGTCTATAGAGCCAACAATGACCCCTACATAACCCCTACATGACCCCATAGGAATCTGGCAACAGTCAATAGAGTATTAAAGGACATGTTCTTTCACAGGAACAGGAAACTCAAATACAAAGCCCAAAGAAAGTATAACCCCCTCCACAATTCTCAACTCCATTTTGTCAGTTGCACCAAAACCATAAACGCTAGTAGTTCTACTTCATCATTAAATCATCTTTCCAATCAGCCTCCATGTTTCCAGTGTCTTTCTTCCAGATTGGAACTGAACCAGATGGATATTTCTTCCAACACAGCAAAAAAACCATCGTTCATGGCCACATATGACTTTTTCCCAGAGTTCATTCATTTTGTCATTGGGGCCTGTCGCACAGGAAAAAGTATGGATACTTCCTTTTTTCCAAGAAGCCAGTGAATTATATGTTTTCTAGCAGTGATAGCAATATTTAACTTTTCTTTAAATCTTGCTCCATCTCTAATTCTTCAGTTCAAAATGTACAGAAAGAACTAGTGTTATGTATTTAAACTTTAGGAGGGAAGTTTGGGTGGGAACTAGCACGTTGCTGATTGGTTGAAGCCTCAGCCAAAAGAGTATTTAAAGAGGGGGTTTTGCCTGTTGTCTTTTGCTGGGATCACAATAAACTAAAGAGCTGTTGTCACTCACTGGTCTCCTGCCTCTTCGTTGCCCAAACTTAACATTGGCGACGAAGGTGGGATGAGGCAGTGAGATCGGAAAAAGAGCTGAAGGAGCAAAGGAATTCGCGAACCCAGCCAGTTTAAGGGGCGGATAGTTAGCGATGTCCAGCTACACGCCGCCAGTGCCATTTGACCCAGCCAAGAAAAAATGGGGGTCGTACATGGCTCGTTTCGAGTGTTTCCTCGAAGCAAACAAACTCCAAGGAGTCTCGGACAATCGGAAGCGAGCGTACTTCCTGAGCTACTGCGGTCCAGAGGTTTTCGATACTGCGGAGTCACTTTCAGAGCCAATCGGTACCGTGGCAAACACTACAAACAACACTTCGAGCGCACTACGCACCGGTACCCTCAAAGTTCGTCCAACGGTTCGAGTTGAGGCAATGGGTACAGCGAGAGGGCGAATCGATAAGCGTGTACATGGCTGCATTGAGGAAAGCCACGAACCACTGTGACTACAGAGATTTGGAGGACTCCTTACTCGAACAACTCATTTGTGGGGTCAGGGACATCCGACTGCAAAGGCGGCTGCTGTCTAAGAGCAACCTGACTTTGGCAATAGCCTTGGACGAGGCCAGAGCTCACGAGATGTCCACCAAAGCGGCGGAGACTTTGCAAAAGCCGAACGCGCAGGGTGCCGGAGCGAAAACAACACCGGTCCACAGCGAAGAGGTCCAGGCCGAATTGGAAGGTGAGGAAGAGGAAGAAGTTTTCCACACCGGGAGGCCGGAAAGAGGTGACCAGGACGAGTGCGTGAGTTGTGGGGGCAAACACCAACGACAAAACTGCAGATTCAAAGACGCGGTTTGTCGGCGGTGCGAAAAGAAAGGACACATAGCTCAGGCCTGTCGAGCCCCCCTACCTTGCCGCCAAAAATTCAAACCAACCAATCAGAGCGACGGAGCAGCGAGACGGCCTGGGATTGGTCAATTCAAAAAGGGCGCAAAGTTAAACCAAACCGCTGTGAGAGTGGGCCACGCAGCGACTCGACTAGAAAAGAAGATTTTTACCAAAACTTACATTGAAGGGGTAAAACTAAGAAAGGTATTGGACATTTTCAGGTCTGCTGGGCTTAAAGTTAAGCTTAACAAATGCCAAATTGGGGTAGAGTCCGTAGAGTTCCTGGGATACCGAATAGACAGGAAAGGGATCCACCCCACCGAAAGCAAGGTACGGGCCATCAGGAAGGCCCCAGCTCCAAAAAATAAAACGGAATTACAAGCATTCTTAGGGCTTGTTAACTTCTATGCGGTATTCTTAAAGGATAAGGCAACAATAGCCGAACCGCTACATAAATTACTAGCAAAGAAAGCTGTTTGGTCCTGGGGAAAAGCGGAGACTAGGGCATTTGAGGGGGTAAAAAACCTTCTGTCCAGCGACAGCCTCCTCATCCAGTACAATGGCACGTTGCCACTAGTACTAGTTGGCGATGCTTCTCCCTACGGAGTGGGGGCTGTGCTCAGCCATAGGCTACCGAATGGAACAGAAGCCCCTATAGCGTATTATTCCCGAACAATGTCCTCAGCTGAAAGGAATTACAGCCAGCTTGATAGGGAGGCATTGGCTATAGTCTCCGGGGTTAAGAAATTCCACGAATATTTGTTCGGGTGAGATTTCGAGATTGTCACGGACCATAGACCCCTACTGGGACTCCTAGCGGGCGACCACCCAACGCCCGTTGCGCTTTCACCCAGGCTGACCCGATGGACTATCTTCCTGGCAGCATACTCTTACAAGTTGCTTCACTGCCCAGGAAAAGACTTAGGGCATGCGGACACTCTGAGTAGATGCCCATTACCAGAGACTATCGAAGACCCGACCCCGGGGACACCCGTCTTGCTCATTGACTCTTTGGACTCTGGCCCAGTCACATCTAAGGAAGTGGCTAGGGCATCGTATCGGGACATTACAATAAGGACTGTAATTGGTTGGGTGCAAAGGGGATGGCCCGCTGCGCTGGGTGAGCGTTTCAAAAACTATACCAAAAAACGAGCGGAACTGTCGGTTCAAGGGGGGTGTCTGTTATGGGGGGATAGAGTGGTTATCCCGGAAAAATTGCACGGAAATGTTTTGGAACTGTTGCATGTGGGACACCCGGGAATTGTACGGATGAAGAGTTTAGCGAGGAGTTACGTTTGCTGGCCTCTAATGGATAAGGACATTAGCGACAGGGTAGGGAAATGCCAATCCTGCCAAGAGTCAAGGCCACTACCTCCTACAACCCCAATCAGAGAGTGGGAGAAACCCCAGGCCACTACCTCCTACAGCCCCAATCAGAGAGTGGGAGAAATCCTGGGCCATGGTCCAGGATTCACATAGATTTTGCTGGGCCATTCCATGGGCAGACCTTTTTAATTGTAGTCGATGCCTACTCAAAATGGTTAGAAATCATCCTCATGAAAACCACAACGGCCGAAGCAGTAATCACAGTCCTTAGGCATTTATTCGTAACACACGGCCTGCCCGACACCCTAGTTTCCGACAACGGCCCGCAATTCACGGCAAACCAGTTTGAGGGGTACTTAGCAGAAGAGGGCATCAGACATGTCCTCTCAGCGCCTTTCCACCCGGCGACGAACGGACTTGCAGAACGTTTCGTTCGGAGCGCCAAGGAAGCGTTATCTAGGATAAGTCCAGGCGATTGGCAAACCAAAATCGATACCTTCTTGGCAGTCCAACATAGAACCCCCTGTGTGACAACTGGCCGCAGCCCAGCGGAACTATTAATGGGCAGAAAACTCAGGTGCCCATTAGACCGACTAAACCCAACCTACACCCCAGATGGGCACAAGAGTATCCAAGAAAAAACTAGGGAGATGACAACGGGTGACCCTGTATGGGCACATAACTATAGCGAGGGCCCAACATGGCTAAAAGGGACAATTATAGGCATAACCGGGCCAAAATCGTACATAGTAGATATGGAGGATGGCAGGGTTTGGAGACGCCACATAGACCAATTAAGAAAACGAATACCAAGTAATACAGATACCAAACAACCAGACCCTGACTACCAAATGTTTGAATCTACAGCTGACTCAAACCCGAGGCGAGCGGAGGACTTATCTGAATCCGATGACGTCCAGTGACGCCAACCGGTTCCTCCTGAAGCCAGCAGGAACAACTCTGCAAATAATCCAGGGCCGGATGGCCCAGAGGAGGAGCTGGGAGGAACAAACAGTCCCTCTGGCCAGCTCGACTCACTCCCAGAGAATGAATTGCGCAGGTCAGAAAGAGTTAGGAGACGCCCTGTCTACCTGCGTGACTACGTGGAAAAATAACTTGCAAATTTTATGTAAATATGGGTACAATGCGTTCTGGGAGGGAAGGAGTGTTATGTATTTAAACTTTAGGAGGGAAGTTTGGGCGGGAACTAGCACGTTGCTGATTGGTTGAAGCCTCAGCCAAAAGAGTATTTAAAGAGGGGTTTTTGCCTGTTGTCTTTTGCTGGGATCATAATAAACTAAAGAGCTGTTGTCACTCACTGGTCTCCTGCCTCTTCATTGCCCAAACTTAACAACTAGGGTATCTATTAAATCTCAACCTAATGAAATATCTTGCTAGGGAATTTTGGAAGTTTTGTTTAGTATGTTTTGCTGTCAAGTGGCAGAAACAGAGTGCCTTTCCCATGTCCCAGAAGATATGGATAAATTGAGACAGAGATGAGAATGGAGATACCTTATCCTTTGGCATCCATTTTCAGTGAAGCTTGTCACCTGATGACTTTGCAGGTAATAATCCACTGAGGCACCTCAATTACCTTAAAATGATGATGGTGGTGGTGGTGATGATGATGATAGTTGCTTAAGATTGGCCCACAGTTTTCCAGGTCTACTTGGTGAAGGGTAGAATTACTTAACAAAAGTCTGATTATTGCCTCCTCTAAATTTGAGGGCAGTCATTTATCCTAAACATAGAGCCTGTTCCAGCTTGGTTAATATAATCAGTAACATGAATTTCAGCTCTTTGGTAGCAACCTTGAACTCTCCAGATATCTATCTTCATCAAGAAACAAAATACTTGCCAAACATATTTTTCTCCACATTATTTAAGAAATATCCACATAATACTTTTGACTTGATAATACTTTTTGACAAATGAAGGTTTGTCCATGATTGCTTTCAAATCATAAACATAAACAAGTGTAAAACTCTTTAGAAATTTTTTTCCAAGGGAATTCTGATATCTCTCATCTCTACATATCTCTTAACTTCTCTTAACCTTAACTTCTCTTCCTTCCCATTCATCCTATTCAAAGGAATTTATATAATATCAGGTGCCAAATTTCTCTTCACATTTTCTTTTAGCCAGACCTACTTCTCCAGCAATGGGATGGATTCAAATTCAGTGCTTAATACGCTGAATGACCCCTTAAACAAAAGTATATGCCTTTTTGCCTATATGGCATAAAAAGAAAAAAAATTAATAGCTATCTTTTTGTGAAACCTTGCAGATTATGTTTCTCTTCCTTGTCTGATTCTAGGAGGCTGTCTGCAAGTCCCTGCAGTTTTCTTGGAAAAAGAAAGAGAGAGAGAAATAAATAGATGCTAGATAGATGCTAGATAGCTAGACCGAACAGACAGACAGGCAGATGATAGATGAAAGAGAGATTTGTGGTTTTTTGTATGTACGTATGTATGTATGTATGTAATGTAATGTATGTATGTATGTATGAATGTATGTATGCATGTATGAATAACTGCATCAAAAACTATTTGCAGTATTCCTACCACTGATCAGTAGGGTATAGAGAGTATATAGCATGAAACCTACAACAAACCTTCCTGCATCTGGCTTGGGTTTTACATGGTTCCGTTATTTGCTGACAAGAATTCATTAGAAAACCAGTGAATTTTCTCGGTTCAAAGTTCAAACTAAAATTTAGAAGTATTCCTGTACTGTGCCAATGTTCCAGAAGAATTAAAAGAAGCAGGTAGGGAATGAATATGGGAGCTTCCCATGACTTCACATGCTTTCTGTTGCGATCTCTAGATCCCTTGCAAGAGATGCTACTAAATTGAAATTTGTAATATGGAAAATATACTAAATTATTATATGCATCTAATCTAATTTTTAAATTAATTATATTTAACTTTTATCTTTGGTTCTTAATTGAAGCAAATTGCAATAAGTCTATTTTAATATATTATTAGCATAGAAAAACTTTTTTTGAACAGCAGAGCAACATATTTTAAAAAGAAAAATAATAACTAATTTGAGTTCCTTGAATTATAGACACAGTTAGTAATACCCTCCACCTTGAAGGCCTTTTTGAAAAGTTGTCATTCTTTACAGAATTATAATAGTGTATTGTTTTAAAAGGGAAAATGAGAAGATTTTGTGTCATAGATGCCAATGGTATGTTAGTATTATACTGTAGTTTATATTATTTGACTTAAATAAAGATAGTCTATGTGAAAAATGTAATTTTTTAAAAAAAATAAAATTTGATTTTTAGTGCTGCTTCATACAAGAAATACAAATAGCTGAAGCAGATAGTTGGTTTCAGTTTATCTTCTGCTCTATATCCTGACTTTTGCCCTTCATTCATTACACCCTTGGCTGATGTGGGTTGGATGACTCTAATGGAGTACTGCTATGGATCTTTGTCATTCCAAGAAAACAAAAAGATGGAATGTTATCAGGAGGCAAGATGTCATAGGTAAACCTAATTAGGAGAAATCCACAAAAATATAAAATATTGGAGTGAGATTGAGCATCAGTGTTTTCAGCAGGCTAACATCTGAACTCCTGCCCCTTGTCTCCTCTGTGACCTCAACTCTCAATTGTCCTTGTTCCCATGCTGATTCACATTCATCGCTTGGTTACTTCCTATTGAACCAAAGTGAGAAAATAAGATGGCATGAGCTCTATTAACACTTTTGCTCCAGTTGAAATGGAGAGATGAGGAGTCAAAGTTTTGTCATATTTTGCATACAGCTGATGCAATGGGACCTACTGAAGCCTTAGGTTCTTGGAGAGGAGCCTAAAAAGGGACAATAAGGACATCAAGTTACCTCATTAGCAGGAGTTCTCAGCTCAGTAAAATAAGCCTGGATTTGTCAGCTAGAATCTCAGCTTTATTATTTTGCCTTTATGCTGGTGGAAGAACCTGCACTAACTATGGACCATGCAATAGCTTCTGCCGGAAGTGATAAAAGAAATAATGGTGATTCACCTTTTTGTAGTTAATTGATCTTAATTTAATTTTGAATGAATATCCAGATCAGCAGAGATTAATACCAAGATTAACACTAGACCAACAATCAAGAAGTAAATATACTAATCAAGGAACCATCAACTCAGATAGAAAAGCTAACAGTAACAACAGCCAAATCAAGGAACCATCAAGATTACTTCCACAAATATTGACAGGGCAAGCCATTAGTATATAAAATATGAACAAACCCTATTCTCTTCTAACATTGATGGCATGACTTAGTTTGGTAATCAAAAATCTGCAAGAAAACAAGTCCAGAGAACACCAAGGACCCCACAGTTCAACCCTAAGATAAAAATATTTTCTTTTATCAAAAGAATGAAGTACCCCAGGAAAGGGCATGCCTGGATTTGGGACATCCATTTATTGCCTTTGCATTTAGGAATCTTCTTTCAGAGATTTGTGAATATCAACAGTTAAAGATGATGAATATAATTTCCACTGGGATTTGCTTTGCCAGCTCCAGAACAAGCATTGCCATTAATTCATAACAGCAGAAGTCTAGCACTGGTAGAATGTGACAACTGCAAGTTCTTTGGGAATCCAAATTTAGCAAAATGAGGGTATAATTTGTAAAGACTATCAACAGTGAAAAGAGCTGAAAATGAAAAGGGTGTTAATAAAACAATCACACAGTCAGTCTGATAAAGCAAGAACATTTCCCAAAGCCAAAATTCACCTAGATTGCAATGCTCATTTGTGTACACACACACACACACACACACACACACACACACACAAATGAGCATTATATATATACATACATATAGATACATACATACATATTTATGTGACTTTATGGCCTGTTGGATATCCTGCCAGTGGTGAGTTGTTACTAGTTCACCCTGGATTGGGTGAACTAGTAGCAGTGGCAGCAGGAGGCTCCACCCACCCACTCAGATGCTTTTGCGCATGCACAGAAATGTTTTTGCACACGCACAAGTGAACGTGCCCATGAGCAAACTAGTAGCAACAGGATTCGAAACCCATTACTGCATCTTGCCATCTGTTGATACTTGATTTCTTATTAAATATAAATTATATATGAGTTACAAATACCAAGGAACTATTTCAATCAAACAGGATAAAAGTTCTATATATTTAAAATTCATTTTAAAAACATTAATTGTGATCCTATAAAAGGTAATAGCTCTTCTACAGTATTCACCATAATGATTTTTTAATGTCATATTCTACTGATGTTCAAAGTTCTGAATGGGTTAAATCCCTTAACACTGTTTTGTTTAATATGCTTGTGCAGAGGTTCAGCATTACGATTTCCAAAGGTACTGTAGGAAATACTGGGACTGATAGCACAATGACTTCTCATGGGCCATAGGTTGCTCAGCAAAGAATTCTCAACCCCTATAATTTTAACAAGAGAATCCTTTTGTACAGCACAGATGCAGTTTATCACGAAAAAGCAAGGATTCATATAATCATAATATGTACCTTTGGGTCAAAGACAATGTAAGAATATATCTTTTTATATTTTATGTAGTTTTCTTATTATAACTCTTCGAGATTAAAGCTTTAATGATAAATTTCACTGGGCTGTATTTATCATAGTCCTGTATCATCTCCCTACTTCTACAGTGCTATATTTTAAGGGTCTTTATGGTATTTCTTTCCTGGGAAATATGGAACAAAAGGGGACAACCAACAGCAAGGTGAATTGACTCAATTACAGTGGTGATGGGTGCACATTTGGAAGATGAAGCTTCTTCTTGGAGAAATTATGGGGTTGCTAAGAGTCAGTACTGACTTGATGACTCATCATCATCATCATCACTGCATTTCAATCCAAATTTAAAATAAAAATGCCTATGAGAGATATATATGAACAAAATATATGATTTACATGAGATCTGGTGTTTCAGAATATACTTTCATTCAATGCAGATTGAATTGGCATCTTATTTAGGATTCAAATCAGAAAAAAGATTTGGGAAAGTGAAATTTACTTGCTGAATATAGAGCACATGAAAACCACTTAAACTATTGTGATATTTTGGATGAAATGGCCCTTTGCTATTTGTTGATTTGTTAGCTTTTATGTCTGTAGAGATTACTATTAGCTTTTATATTTTCCCTTTTCTCCAGAAATTGAAGTTTGGATTCTTAGTCCTTCCTGCTCCAAGTGATAAAGTTTTCCTAATGTCAGATAAATGCACACAAATATTTTGCAGTTGGTATATGTATGAATATGTCTATACTTTGCTTGTTTGGGATGACCTGCTAAAGGTTTGCAAGCACAGCCATCTCCTCTTTGATAATTAAACCTGTTGTTCTTTAACTGATAAGATGATGGAGTATAGAAGAAGTAGCTTTACAGACATTGTTTTGTAGGCAATACTTATAATGCATGCAGAATGCAAATTAAAGGATAGGCTTAGATGTATCGAAGCATTGAAATTAGAATCTTTTAACACCTGAATTCCCTCCTCCCTCCCTCCCTCCCTCCCTCCCCCCTTTCCTCATTATTTTATATATAAATTACATTGTAGACAAAGGACTCAGTATATTCCATACAAGTAATAATTTGTAATTTCTTGTTGTTAGAAGAGAGAACATTCAGTCACTCCATTTCATTCCCACATTTGGGAACATTCAGTCACTCCATTTCATTCCCACATCCCTCCATTTCATTCCACTTGGAAGCGTGCTGCCTTGGTTTAAGAATTAACTTAAAAAATTCCTTCTTTGACATTATTTGGAAGTCTTGTTGATTGTTACTCAGACATTTTCTAAGTGTTGATTCATATACATACTCAGTTATGAATTTTTTATTTGAAGGAATTTTATGGTCCAGGTGAAAAAGTTGTTTCTTTATCATGCACATTTTATTCATATTTCTTGCTTCATTACACTCAACATGTGATTCCATCATATCCATCAGCTAAAGTTATTTCTCCTTACATTTGTTTCCAGATCATAATAGAATCCATCAGTTACAATTACCTGTAAATTAGAAAAAATCAGGGGTATTTAAAACTTGGTAAATTCTACATACTAGTCTATGATTGCCAGAAATCATGTCTGTGTAGTTTTTTCTATTCCACCTATTGGCGAATCATTAGTGATTTTCTCCTTTAGTATCTCAAGTCTTTCTATCCACCATTCCTGTATTTGACTTTTTCTAATCTCTAAGGATTCTTGCATCTCACATTCTCTCAGGTTTTGTTTGAAACATGCATTTGCTTTCGGTGCTTCTTGTAAGTGTGGTGCTAACCAAATGGCTCATTGACCAGAATGCAATCAGGAAGAAATAATAGATTTCTCCTCTGCTTGCTCTTTCATTTCAACCACCCGACCTTTTTATTTATTATCTTTACTGTACCTCCAACTAATAATAAAATATAACAACAACAACAAGAACAACAACAACAAGAAGAATACTCATGATCTTCAGGTACCTTTTCTTTAGTTCTCCCACTGTGAAAATAAGAGTTATCTGTTATTAAGAGGTTTATTTCTTCTAAAACATGTAGCTCACTGTCATTGTTGATTTCACTATTTGCAAACTGGTTTTGTCATTTTATTGATAGCATTCTAGTAAAGAACTCTTCTTTAATATATGCAAGCTCACAGCTCTCAACAAGCTTTACAACTCCGTTAATGAGGGGATTAACAGGAGCACGGCAATGTATTTAACCTGCGGCACTAGCTCTGTTTCAATAAGGCTTCAACAGCCTATTAAATGGAGTGGGGGCTCAATTAACCCAGACAAAGGCCACTCTACAGAACATGGCAGGGAGGACCACAGTTAACATCTGCCTAAGCAGCTTGTTCTGAGCTGGAAATAAAGAGGGTGACATGTTCTCGCCCGCAAGCTATGATATAACTGAAATGGTGATTCTAGTTCATCTGGACTGACTGAAAAGGTGACAGCATCAAAACCCATCACTATCTTGCCATGTGACAGTTTGTAAAATCCAAGTGCACTCAAGGGTCAGCCCTGAGCCTTCTGCAGTTGAATATTTAAATTTGGTACCCCTGCTGAAGAAGGTTGGGTAGATGAAAGGAGTAAGAGAATCAGACTTCCTTCATGGTTATAGTCTGTAAGGACCTTTTAGGAGATGTGTTAAGTTTAAACAATTTCTTCTTGGGCAGATATCTCCTGGGCATAAAGATGTTACCTGTCTTCCATCAACATGTTGCTAAAGCAAATGTCTCATTCTGGCATTGTGTACTGTTTACTAGAAGCTGTTGTTTAAAATGATTTGGGAATTGGGGAGAACGAGAGTCCATAAAAGAAATGAAGTGGCTGACTGTTTCTTCAGAAAAGGGTTCTTAGGACTTAGCTTAATATTTTCAAGCAGGAAGTCACTATAAAGGAAACAAAGACATGGCAAATTCATAGAATTGTTAACTGAAAAATGTGGACTGAATTGAAAACTGTTTCTATCAAGGCTTTGAGTCTCAAAACAATTCACTTCATGATAATGCTACTAATACCAGTTTTAATCCTTAGACCAGGAACTGGCAATCAATTTAGTAACTAAAAGCCATGTTAGCAAGTCAAGGTCCTTATTGGATAGGGTGACAGTGAAAAGTGAACAAAGAGCACTAGGATTTTTTTTCCTGGGTTGGAAAAGAATTTGGAGAATCCTGTCTTTTAATTTAATGTCAAGTCTATTTTCATCCTTGCAATTTTTGTGGCAAAAACATGTTTCTAATAATGGATTGAAGGAGCTCCAAAAGCTATAGCAAATAAATGACATGAAATAAAATCAATTGGGTGGTATATATTTTAGTGCCTCAGGTTGTCTATTTATGTCTTACATACATCTTCATTTGATATATCTTTTGCTGCCTATTTGCCCAAAACTCTCCTAAGTATTTTTAACAACCTCTCTATCTATTTTCCCCCCTTGTCTGATAGATGGCATTATGCTTTCACTGTCTGTAGAAGTTCCTGCTCGGCCTTCAAGTCTGACTTCAACCTGCAAAGGATTTTCTCACATTGCACTTGTATTCTTTAACTACCACCATGATGATCTAGCTTTCCGTGAACAGAATTTGCAGTATTGATTTTTTCCATGATCTCTTTCTGACAACATCCCTGGTAAGCTTCTAGATTTCTAAATACTTGGCCAGAGGTGGAACAGGTCAAACTAATCCTAGAAAATAAGCAAGAGAGGGAAGAGGAAATTGGCCTATGCTTTCCATCCCACAGACATAAAGCCTTGAGAAGAATTACATAGGCTAGGTCCCAGCAAACTATTTGGAAACTGTTAACCTGGATCAGCTAAGTTTTTTGAAGTCATCATGAAATTAAGCCCCCAGTATAAGACTGACTGCAAACAAAACCCAAGGCTGAGCATGCAAAATCTAGCAAAGGAATGGAATACTGTACCTGTTCAAGTTGGCAAGTTGCTGATGGACATTGCTCCAGGAACTACATTTTGAAAACTGAGGGTTTTTAGAGTAGTTCTAAAAGCTAAACTAGGTCCTATAAAGTGAAGACCACTGGGAGAGAATGTCATTAGCTGTTCAATGAGTGCAGAAATAAGTATTCATGCCAAAGCACTGATTAGGATAAAATTTTATACTAATAATCAAACAATTACATTAATGAATAAACAAATCCTAGAATTCATGCACACACCTGCACTAATGTAGAATTTATGCACATATCTGCATTGATGTAGCTCATTATGTTGGGTATGAAACTCTGCTGGCAGAAGTTTCAACAAAAACTCTAATATTGTACAGAGAATCTGAAACCCAGCCAATTTGGGGAAAAATGCAGGAAATGCTGGGGTTACAAGTTATGTCATTGTCCGTACTTTTCGATACAGATAGTCCTCAATTTACAACAGCTCATTTAGTGACCATTCAAAGTTACAACTGTAATGAAAAAAAGTTACTTGTGACCATTTTTCACACTTATGACCTTTGCCATTTTTCACACTTATGACCCATGGTCACGTGATCAAAATTCAGATACTTAGCAACTGACTCATAATTATGACAGTTGCAGAGTTCCAGGGCCACACAATCCTCTTTTATTACCTTCTGACAAGCAAAGTCAATGGGAAAGCTAGCTTCACATAATATCTTTGTAACTAATTTAACAATTGCAGTGATTCACTTAGCAACTGTGGCAAGAAAAGTCATAAAATAGACAAAATTCACTTAACAAATTTCTCACTTAACCATAGAAATTTTGGGCTCAATTGTGGTCATAAGTTGAGGATTGCCTATAACATTCATGCCTGCTAGAGCATTTTTCTGTCTGTAATATTGATATGTTACTGATAGCAGGTGGGTGTTTCTGCAGTTATTTGCTGCAGTATTCTTGTACCGTCTAAAGTAGAGATATTGCCTAGCCTGGCTTCAGAATGTTTAAATAATTAAATAATTTGTATTCTGAATATCAACACATGTAAACATTGAACAATGAAAGACAAATGGAAGCAGCTAGTAGTAAAAATGATAAAGTGATATTTGAGGCTAGTTATAGAACAGATGAAGACAAACAAATAAAATATAATAGAGCCGTAATGGAGATTAGTCAGCAGCTCTAATCTGGATAAAGATATTTGTCTTATTCTGAATAAAATTGCTCTTTCCATGAAGAATATCTTGGGACTATTTATGGAACAGGAACTTGATGTGTAGGAGATGGCAGTGGTTAAACACCTTTTATCAATTCCAGCTAATATCATGCAATAGACTTTCCTAGATAAAATAAACTTAGAAACATAATTCCTTCTCTCTTTACTTTCTCGTAGCTCACTGTTACTCGCTATTGCAATGTAACCTAAATGATACCTGAGACTGATGACCAAAAAAATTTGATTTGATCTCACATCATCTGCACTCAGAGGTGGGTTTCAGCAGGTTCTGAACAGTTCTGGAGAACCGGTAGTAAAAATTCTGACTGGCCCCACCCCCATCTTTCTCTGTCTCCCAAGTCCAAGCTGATTGGGAGGAAATGGAGATTTTACAGTATCCTTCCCCTGCCATGCCCATCAAGCCACGCCCACCAAGCCATGCATGTCCACTAAGCCACGCCCACAGAACAGGTTGTAAAAATTTTTGAAACTCACCACTGTCTGCACTGCTTTCCTACTTGTTTCTGACTTCAGTTTATAATTTATTGTATACAATTAAACAGCATGTTTCACCTGTTGAAAGGTTGAATATCTTTTTCAAGAATGGTCTTTTTCCATATATGATGCCACTACAAAACTTAAAGTCAACACTGAAGACTCTAATATCTGTCCAAGTTTTATATGAGATATAATGAATAAGTGTGGGACTGGATCTTTTTATAGAGGTGACCAAGCCTTCCCTAGGTAGAATAAAAGGTAAAGGTAAAGGTTCCCCTTGCACATACGTGCTAGTCATTCCTGACTCTAGGGGGCGGTGCTCATCTCCGTTTCAAAGCTGAAGAACCAGCGCTGTCCTCAGACGTCTCCGTGGTCATGTGGCCGGCATGACTCAACGCCAAAGGCGCACGGAATGCTGTTACCTTCCCACCAAAGGTGGTCCCTATTTTTTCTACTTGCATTTTTATGTGCTTTCGAAACTGCTAGGCTATCAGAAGCTGAAACAAGTAACGGGAGCTCACCCCGTTACACGGCAGCACTAGAGATTCGAACTGCTGAGCTGCTGATCTTTCGATCGACAAGCTCAATGTCTTAGCCCTTGAGCCTTAGGTAGAGTAGCCCACCCTTATAGTTCCTAGGCAATTCTTTCTTTCTTAAAAACAGCTTACTATCTAATTATCTTTATATACCTGGATTACCATAACTGATGAAATAGTTGGTTTTTATCTTGCTGCTATTTTAAAATATGGCCCATCTTTTAAGTTGTGTTGTTTTGTTTTTGTAACTCACTTTGAACTGCAGAAAAAAAGAGAATAACAATAAAAACAATAATTAAAAATGCTTTTAATCTGGTTTTTTTTTCTGTCCTAATTCTTTGTTTTGGAAAATTAGCCCTATTAACATGATGTAGAAATGGAAAACATATGGAACATGGAGGCAGGGAAAATTGTACTTAAAATTACATGCCTAAACCAGTTTGAGAATAACAGTGCAGCACTCTATTTAGCTGAAAGGATGAAGAGTTTTTCTCTCTGATTTTTTTCATTTTCAAGTTAAAATAACATTTTAAAGTTGCTGAGAATACAGTATTGAAATCAAATGAGGATGTTTTTTCAAATATCTGTTTTGTTTTGATCAAACTATATTCAGGGCAACCTCCTTATTTTATGATTATTGTACAGTATCTAAAACTTTTTTTGCACATTTGCTAGTTTGAATCTAACGATTAGCAAATATATTAAATTCTACCTAATTATTCTCACTCAGTTGATTGGGGGTATTCAACATCAAGGTAATAGATATTATCTTTAACATCTATTAACTTGATGTTGAATACCCCATAATCAATTGAGTGAGAATAATTACCATAATATCTAGGTAGAATTTAATATATTTGCTAATCTTTAGATTCAAACCAGCAAACATGAAAAAATAAGACCAGGAATATAAATGCTAAGAGCTTTCCCTGCCTTTGTCCATTGTACATATGTGGTATTGTATCAAGTTAGTCTACATAGAATAAGTCTCATCTTCTCTGCATCAGTTCTAAAGCATCTGTAGGGTCACAATATCTCACTCTGATGTAAATACAGAGCAAATGTTGCTGCTGTGTTGGCAGAAGAGGTGTGTGCAAAATATTTATGACAGATAGTTTTTACCACCACTTTGAGATGGTAAGATTAAATTTGTGAACGTATTATAAATTCATGGGAAATTGAAAAAACTGGTTAAAAAGCTCAGGCCACACATCAGGTTAAGTCAAGGAAAACTACAAACAATATCAGATGTAAAATCCAAAACAAGTGTTAAGGAACGTCTGTGTAGAGAAAGAAGCAAGAAATAATATTACAGTGAGTGAAAAACTGAGAATGTGAAAGTGTAACATAAAAAGAGATTTGCTACAGATACCAAAGGTAGCTAAATAGCTAAAGTAATACATAAAGGTACAGTCCCAGCATTTCTGTCTCCACATGCAGTTACTGGGAAAGTGGTCCTATTATTCACCTTCAGCCTTTAGGTGCTTCTGTATAAAAGCCTTCTGGTGCTGCTTGTTTATTACTTTCCTACTCTTCTTCTATGTGAATTGTTTCCATACTGCAGCAGAAATTCTGGATTTCACTTTCCCTGCTCAATGGGTAATGCATAATGGGATAAAGATTATTTTTTATGTCCCCCCTCTCCTTCAACATAATGGAAATAATTTTTATCTGGGCATACAAAACACATGAATACTTTTTGTTTTTTGATTTGCATATAGGATTATGTAAAATGCCATGCCATTATTAGTAAAGAAGGATTTGGCTAGTATGAGAATAACATCTCCATCCTATCCTAGGAATTATTATTTGCAAAGTTTTGATTCCTTTATGACATTTTCTTTTCAGATTGCCTTGATTAACCTTGTGCTAAAGATGTAAGTTGAACCTTTATTTAGTAAGTTGAACTTGTTTAATAGTATTCAACAGGACCTGTGTTTAACTCATAGAATCATCTATTGCAATGTCCTTCCTGTTAAAGACTACTTCAGCTTCAATCATTACAATACAAGAGCAAACAATAGATTTAAACTTAATGTTAACTGCTTCAATCTTGATTGCAGAAAATATGACTTCTGTAACAGAGTTGTTAATGCTTGGAACACACTACCTGACTCTGATCTCTTCTCAAAATCCCCAAAGCTTTAACCAAAAACTGTCTACTATTGACCTCACCCCATTCCTAAGAGGTCTGTAAGGGGCATGCATAAGAGCACAAACGTGCTTACCATTCCTGTCCTATTGTTTCCTTTCATTATATCCAATTAATATAGTTATTACGTACTCATGCTTATATATATGCTTATGCATTATATAGTTATTTTCATGCTTATGCTTATATATACTGTTGTGACAAAATAAATAAATAAATAAAATAAAAATAAAGTATAATAAATGGTGCACTTAAGGCAGCTGAGAGGAAAGATGAACTCCATTTCTACCACCATGTTAAGAATAAGTAAATTCTAACAGTCATAATGGACTCTAAGTGTGTGAGAAAGGAAGAATTGTATGGTTATCAAGATACTTCTGGCTCTCAATTTCTATTCTATTCTATCCATATATAAAAGAACAATACAAGTGGTGGGTTTCAAATTTTTTTACTACCAGTTCTGTGGGCGTGGATTGGTGGGCATGGCATGGCATGGCTTGGTGGGCGTGGCTTGGTGGGCATGGCAGGGGAAGGATACTGTAAAATCTCCATTCCCTCCCCACTCCAGGAGAAGGTTACTGCAAAATTCCCATTTCCTCCCAATCAGCTGAGACTTGAATTTTTACTACCGGTTCTCCAAACTACTCAAAATTTTCGTTACTGGTTCTCCAGAACTGGTCAGAACCTGCTGAAACCCACCTCTGAATACAGATATATAGTTTATTGATAATTAGATATGATAGAGCAGCGGCACCCAAACTTTTTGCTTCCATGGACAATGGTTTTGTGCATGCAATACACGCACAAATGGAATTTCGCACACTTGCCAGCCCTTGCACGGTTCCCAGTACTGATCCGCAGCCTGTGAGTTGAGGCTCCCTCAGCATGAGAAATCAGTTCATAGATCTGACTGTTTTTATGCTGGGAAATCCAAATTATAGCTAATTCTTTTGATAGAGATAATTTGTCCCTGTTCTTTGTAGAAACAGCATATGAACACCTATGGAAGGCAACACCAATTAGAGGAAAACACTTTACAATGAGAATTTCAACCACTGCATAGGGATTTGGCACGCATGAGCGCACACACACAACTACTGGCTTGGCCAATTAACTTGGATACTGAATTGAGAGAACAGGCACATTAAGTTAGGTCATCTATCTACCTGAGACACAGGTAAACATCATTTAATGACAAATTTCCTAGTTTTGCATTTTGATGGTTAATAAGCAGTATAGTTATTGACCCAATTGGCTTGTAGGCAACATAATTAGACATCAGGCTTTTTAAAAGATTTTTGAAGGACTGCCAGAAGACATCCCCCCTTTGTTTATTTTTTATTATAGTTCATCAAACAGTCACCCAGATACCGTGTTTCCCCGAAAATAAGACCCTGTCTTATATTTTTTTGAACCCCGAAATAAGCGTTGGCCTTATTTTTGCAGAGGTCTTATTATTTTGGGGCACATGAAACAAGATGGGGCTCCTCTTATCATCTTAACCTGATTTCCAGCTCTGCATTTAAATATTTTCGGGGAGGGTTTATTTTTGGGGAGAGGCTTATTTTAGCACATGTGCTCAAAAGCCCAATTGTGCTTATTATCAGGGCTGTCTTATTTTTGGGGAAACACGGTATTCAGACTAGGTTTTGCATTTTTGTCCATCTATTAAGGTTTCCCAAGGACCTGGGATAGGTACATATGGATGCTTGATGATGTTACAGATATCATCATAAGATATAAGCTATTCTAAGTAAAGCTGCTTTTTGCAATTGACTGATGGTAAATTTGTCAATACCAATGATATTCAAATGGTACTCCAATTGTTTTGGGATTGCATTCAAATTGCCTATACCTTTCTTTTATCACAGCTATCTTATTTCTATTTGCATGTTATTTCTCCTATTCTTTCTCTTCTATTCTGTGATCTCCAGATACTGCCACAGCCACTATAAAGATTTTTTTGTCTTTCTTATAACAGGTGCCTGTCTGTTTGAATTCTAAAGTTTAGCATCTTCGTTTTCAATTAGTTTCTTTATTTATAATCTTACCAACAAAGACATAACTAGAAGCCAATATGAGTTTGTCAAAAACAGATCAAGCCAGACAAATCTTATTGTATTATTTGACAAAGTGACAAAATTAGTGGACCAGTGAAATGCCATGGATATACATTTATTTGGACTTCAGTAAGACATTTTATAAAATAAACCACAACCTACTACGTGATAACATTAAAAAATCTGGGTTAGACAGCATCATCACCAAATGGATTCATAACTGGCTGACTAAACTCAACATGTGGCCATAATGGAACTCCATCTACAGGAGGGAAGTATGCAGTGTATGCATCTATGTGGAGAGAAGTATGCAGTGAGGTACCCCAAGGCTCTGCCTTAGGCCTCATAAGCTTCAATACCTTCATCAATGATTTAGATGAGGTGATAGAAGGGGAACTCATCAAATTTGCAGATAACACCAAACTTGAGGTGTCAAGAAACTTGGCAGACTTGAATATTGGGCCCTAATGCAGCTGCGCGAGTAGTAATGGGAGCCGCTTGTGGCTCCCACGTAACACCACTGCTCCGCAGTCTGCACTGGCTTCCTGTGGTCTTTCGGGTGCGCTTCAAGATTCTGGTCACCACCTTTAAAGCGCTCCATGGCTTAGGACCCGGGTACTTACGAGACCGCCTGCTGCTACCCTATGCCTCCCACCGACCCGTACGCTCTCATAGAGAGGGTCTCCTCAGGGTGCCGTCCGCCAAACAATGTCGGCTGGCAGCCCCCAGGAGTAGGGCCTTCTCTGTGGGAGCATCGACGCTCTGGAATGAACTCCCCCCTGGTCTACGTCAAGTGCCTGATCTTCGGACCTTCTAAAAACATATTTATTCATCCAAGCGGGACTGGTATAAATGGATTGATTTTAAATTGGGTTTTAGTAGTATTTTAAATTTTAAATTCATTTTAATTCTGAGCCATTTAGTAATTTTATATTTTAAATCCGTTTTAATTGTATATATTTTGTATTTTACTCTGGCTGTACACCGCCCTGAGTCCTTCAGGAGAAGGGCGGTATAAAAATTTAATAAATAAATAAAATAAATAAATAAATATCTAACAAAATAAAATTCAATGGTGAGAAAAGTAAGGTTAATCAAGAAAAACCAAATGCCTAGGTATAGAATAGGTGGTACCTGCTTCAATAGTAGTAACTGCAAGAGGGATTTTGGAATCCTAGTGAACAATTGCTTATATAGGAACCAGCAAAGTGCTATAGCTGCAAAAAAAGCCAATGCAGTCCTAGGCTGCATTAACAGAAGGATAGAATCAAGATCACATGAAGTGTCAATATCACTTTAGAATAATAAGACCATACTTAGAATATTACATCCAGTTTTGGTCACCACAATATCAAAAAAGTATTGAGACTTTAGAAAGATTGCAGAGAAGAGCAACAAAGATAATTTGGGGACTGGAGGCTAAAAGATACAAAGAATGGTTGCTGTGATGGCTTCCCAGATGCCTCTCTGAATGCCAGTTCTGATGAGGAACAGCCAGTTCCAGGCATGATGAAAGGGGATGTGGAGGACTGTTTGCAGGCTGCCACAGGCTCAAAGTCAGGAGCAGCAAGGCCAAGCCCAGCACAGCAATTGCAGTAGGAGCAACCAGATAAGCAGCTAGCTGAGCTAGGGACAGGAGAGGCACAGCTGCAGCTGGGAAACCCAGTGGCTTTGAGAAGAGAGGGCATGCAGCTTCAGCTGGCCAGCAGAGATGAGGAAGAACTGCCTCCTCCTCCCTAAAAAGGCTGAGAAGAGGCAGGCACAACAAAGTCAGCCAGGTTACTTGTGAGGCAGCAGCCTTGCTCTTCTTGATGGGATGCACTTGTTTAGCTCAGCAAGTGGAGTGGGACTGGGAACAACACATCTATTTCTTTGCCTTGCATTCATCAACCTCCATGCCTCTTGCCTTGAACCTTGTTTCCTGACTTGGACTGTATACCTTGGACCCTGGCTCATGCCATGACCTCTAGATTTATTCCACAGATTTTGCCTCTGCCTCACGGACTTGTTTTCACTTCATGGACTTGCCTTAGCCATGCCTCTGTATTGTGGACTTGTCTTTTCCTGTGGACTCGTGTGGTTTTAATTTGTTTTAATTCCTTCCAAAATCATTGGAACACATGGCAGTTGGTAGATACTAAATTACCTATCTTAATTTATAGACTGTCATTTCTCAAGCAATGTCAGGAATCTGGAAGGATTAATTAGGCTAAGAACCTACAAAGGCATGCTCTCTGGTAGATAGGCAAGAAATACATGTGTGAAGACTAATCAACAAGCTATTATTTGCAGTGAGACTTTTTTGTGTAATGTAGTCTGCACTCTTTCTCCTGAAATCTTGAATCACCTATTTGTATATTAATTTCTTTTTATTTATTAGAACTGTTTGAATGCTTTACATAATAGAAAAACATAAACAGATGATGTGCATGCAGAAATACATAGAAAACAATAGAACATACCTTTGAATGCCTTCCTCCTTATTCAAGTCTTTCTTGTACATGATCAGCATTAGGTGACAGGTTTAAATTTTCTTTTTCTTTCCCACTACTGAATTATTTTATTTATTTATTTGATTTCTACACTTGCCTAATTGATTCTTGACAATGTACATCATAAAATGTAAAAACAAATTTAAAATAATGCAAAGTATATAGTCAATGAGTAGAATTATTGCTGTGAATATTAGTACATCCAAGAAATAAAGCCCATAACACGCTCAAGGCCCAAGGCCCAGATAGGCAACCAAGTCTTTGTGCCCTTACAAAAGGCTGCAGAGTCATGGTCATTCTAATCACTGAAGGAAGAATGTTCCAGGGAGACGGGTTACAGCAGAGAAGCCATGTCTCCTGGTTTGTGCTAGCCAAAATGTCAGAATCCATAACATGTCCATCCTCTGCATTGAATTGGAGGGGCAGAAATGACTGGGACAAGACTGTTTTTTAGATAATCTGCCTCAAGCCATGAAGGCTTTAAAGATGATAATCTGTGCCTTACAAAGTTTTTGTTACTAAGGAAGACCGTTGTTAAGCGAGTTTTTCCCCATTGACAACATTTTTCCCACATTTGTTAAATGAATCACTGCAATTATTAATTCACAGTTGTTAAGTGAAACTTGCTTCCCCATTGACTTTTCTTGTAGTAAGTTCTCAAAAACTGATCAAATGACCCCAGGACATGGCAACTGTCATAAATACATGCCAGTTGCCAAGTGTCTGAATTGTGGTCACTTGACTATGGGAATGCTGAAATGGTCGTAAGTATGGAAAACAGTCATAAGTACTTTTTTCAGTGCTGTTGTAACTTTGAATGGTAACTAAACAAATGGTTGTAAATTGAGGACTATCTATATAAAGATTAAAAAAATGAATAAGTAAATGTCAGCCATGCCAACTGAGTCAGTTAGGGGGGAAAAAAGACTCTCTGGCCCATAGTTAACCAAAAGTACACTTCACGAAAGCCAAGTGGTTACAGAAGGAGCAAAGCTGAATCTGGAGTTAACTTCCCTTTAGTTCCATCCACCGCCCTGGTTTTCAAAAAGTGTCCAAATAGGTGCTAACAAATTGTTTGGGTATAAAGGCCCCTGTCTTTGCAGACTGGTTGGTTCTGCATTCCTTTGCACGACCTTTGAATGGCCGGAAAGTCTCACACATAATGCATGGTTTTGATTCCTCATGCTAACTCTCCTCTTATCCCAATCTGCTGGATCTCTCCCCATCATAACATATCGCAGGCTGTCAGCAGGCAATGTGTAGCATAGCAAAATGGCAGTCCTGGCAGTAAAATATTTTGATGCAAAACAAGAGCTTGAGCTTTCTGTGATGCTGTTCTGCAGGCTTGTAACAAAGGATAAGAATAGAATGTTTCCACTGCAATACGTAAACGACATTGTGTCTTAAAGAATGCTAATAAATTAATAAGCTAATAACCTACTAATAAACTGAGAGAACTTTGTGCTGAATTCTATCATCAGTTTGCACCAAATAATTTTAAAAATTCTGAAGTCTTAGACAATCCTATTTGGCAAACATTTCTACTTAGTGAAGAGAACAGCAAAAATAACAAATGAGTGGGTTAAAAAAGAATAAAAACAGGGCAGAAGTGCTTCACTTGTCTACCTGTCATGGTTCCATCTTTTCCAAGCTGATACCCTCCAGATGTGGTTGGAGTACAGTTTTTAGAATTCCTAGCCATAATGGCCAAAAGTTGAAACTTCCGGGAATTGCAGTCCCTATACATCTGGAAGATGCCAGGTTAGGGAAGTCATTCATGAGGAAGGAAAAAGCTTATGGGTCTCCTTTTGGTGTATCTTCATGAATATAACATACCAGAAAGGTTGTTGGCCAAGATAGTCAATTTGAAAATTAAACTATATTATATGGTTGCTTGTAGGCCCATTATTTATTTAATTAAGCAGCTTTACTATTTTCTTTCTTCATTTGTCTTTGAATACTTCACAAGCAGGAAAGTTTAGTCTTTCTGATTTTGGCAGGAAATGCTAACTGACCATAGCACTCCACTGCCTCAGTGGAGAAATGTAGATGTTGTGTTACTTTCCAGCCATCAAGGGAAAATGGACTGACACTCTATTTTGTTAAGACAAAATTGTCAGAGCCCACTGGAAATAACAAAGCCTGACAGTTCTTCAGTTAATTCAAGGACTATTGGGCCTGTAAATTTCCATTAGGCCTGACAGCAATAGGGTTTAATGTGACATTTATAAGAAGTGGAAGGTTGGTAGCTTTCTTTCACACTTAGAAAGTCAAGGAAAAGGTGGGGGTCAATTCCCTCTCTCTCTCTCTCTCTCTCTCTCTCTCTCTCTCTCTCTCTCTCTCTCTCTTGTTTCATATCCCTATAGAAGCACAGTTTTCAGGGGGTGGACAGGACAAATTAATCAGAGCTGTAGAGTGGGATAGAATTTGTTATCAAAATCCATAGTTACAAATCCCAATAAATGGAGTTTGGAAGGATTATCCCAATGTTGGCGAACCTTTTCGGCCGAAATGGGAGTGCACACACACGTGCGGGGGAGCAACAGAAACCAGAAAAGCAGCTCCCTGGCTTCTGGTTTCTGGCATGCATGTGTGTGCAAAGACCATCTTGCCTGCATAGCATGGGGGCCAGGGAGCTGCTCTTCTGGTTTCCAGCGTTCCCGCGTGTGCAAAGACCAGCTGGCCAGTGCGCATGTATGCGCCAGAACCCGGAAGAGCAACAGGCAACAGCTGGTGTGCCTGGAGAGATGGCTCTGTGTGCCACTTCTGGCACATGTCAGGGAATTATCCCATTGCTTTTTTTTCCTCTCCTCTAGCTATAAAAGAATTGAAGAGGTTTGTTATCTTCCATAATCAAGCCATTAGAGATGGTTTGTACTAAGAAAATTTATATATTACCAGATCATAGGCAGATCTGGTACAAATTACAAATTACAAATTAAAAGAAAAAAACATAAATGTCTGTTCTGACTAGAGTGGTGGTTTTAGGGTCCAATATGTGGAATACTGACTCATATTTTGTACTTATTTGTAGAAGAATAATATGGATCACATTGAAGCTATGTAATTAAAGGTAAAAATACAGAACCACTTAAAGCTTCCTTCTTATTTTCAGATATGTTTGACTTTAATTCTCATAATTCCCAATCAGGGAGGAAATTGTTGGGATTCACATTCTAACATATAGGGAAAGTACCCAGTTAGGGAGAAGTGACTTAAATTGTAATATCCTTGTAAAAACATTACATGAAGTACCTCTAATTGCAGAAGAAACTGATTCTTTTATCTTATCAAAACCTAAGCCATCTGGCAAACTGCTGCTACCTAAAGCAATTGTTGAGCTGTGAATTTATTTATTTATTTATTTATTTATTTATTTATTTATTAAACTTATATACCGCACCATCTCCCATAGGACTCAGGGCGGTTCACAGGCATATTAAAACAATATAAAACAATATAATAAATAAACATTTAAAACCCAGATTAAAACTAAATATTATCAAAGCCTGATCACTAAAACAATAAGAACCAATAAAACCCCCATTAAAATTTGGTTAAAACATTTTGTTCTTAGGCTAGTCCCGCACGCTGAAATAATAGAGTCTTCAGTTCACGTCTGAAGGTCCGGAGGTCAGGGAGTTGTCGTAGTCCAGGAGGAAGCTCATTCCACAGGGCTGGTGCCGCCACAGAGAAGGCCCTCCCCCTGGGGGTCGCCAACCTGCATTGTTTGGTTGACGGCACCCTGAGGAGGGCCACTCTGTGGGAGCGCACAGGTCGCTGGGAGGCAATCGTGGCAGAAGGCGGTCTCGAAGGTATCCCGGTCCTAAGCCATGGGCGCTTTAAAGATGGTAACCAAAACCTTGAATTGCACCGGAAGACTACGGTAGCCAGTGCAGGCCGCGAGGATAGGTGTTATATGGGAGCAACGCGGTGCTCCCTCTATCACCCGCCCGCATTCTGACTAACTGGAGCCTCCGGGTGCTCTTCAAGGAGCCCCATGTAGAGAGCATTGCAATAGTCCAGGCGGAAGTGACGAGGGCGTGAGTGACCGTGCGTGGCGTCCCGGTCAAGGAAGGCGCAACTGGCGAATCAGATGGACCTGATAAAAGCTCCCCTGGCGACGGCTGTCAAATGATCCTCTAAGGACAGCCGGTCGTCCAGGAGAACGCCTGTTGCGCACTCCTCCTGGGGGTCAGTACTTCCTCCCCACAGTCAGCGATGGTGTAAGCTGACTGTACCGGGAAGCCGCACCCACAGCCACTCTGTCTTGGATGGGTTGAGTCGAAGCCTGTTCCTCCCCATCCAGACCCGCACGGCCTCAAGACACCGCCCATCACCTCAACGGCTTCATTGGGGTGGTTCGGGTGAAATGTACAGCTGGGTGTCATCAGCGTACAGATGATAGTCCACCCGAAACCACGGATAACCTCACCCAGCGGTTTCATAGATGTTGAACAGGAGAGGCGAGAGGACAGACCCTGAGGCACCCCACAAGTGAGGCGCCTTGGGGTCGACCTCTGCCCCCCTGCCAACACCGTCTGCGAACGGTCAGAGAGATAGGAGGAGAACCACCGATACACGGTGCCTCCCACTCCCAATCCCCCCAACCGTCTCAGCAGGATACCATGGTCGATGGTATCAAAAGCCGCCGAGAGATCTAATAGAACCAGGACAGAGGAACAACCCCTGTCCCGGGCTCTCCAGAGGTCATCCACCAACACGACCAAAGCCGTCTCGGTGCTGTAACCGGGTCTGAAGCCGGACTGGAACGGGTCCAGATAGACAGTTTCCTCCAGGTGCTGAGGAAGCTGATTTGCCACCACACTCTCAACAACCTTCGCTAAAAAGCAAAGGTTGGAGACTGGACGATAGTTCGCTAAAACAGCCAGGTCCAGGGAGGGCTTCTTGAGGAGGGGCCTCACCACCGCCTCTTTCAAAGCAGCGGGGAAGACACCCTCCAACAAAGAAGCGTTGGTAACTTCCTGGAGCCAGCCTCGTGTAACCTCCCGGGTAGCCAGCACCATCCAGGAGGGACACGGGTCCAATAAACATGTGGTGGAGTTCAACCTGCCCAACAACCTGTCCATGTCCTCAGGAGTCACAGGATCGAACTCCGCCCAGATAACATTCTCAAGACCTGTCCCCGTCATCCCACCTGAATCTATCCAATCAGTGTCCAAGCCGTCCCGAATCTGAGTGATTTTATCAGACAGATATTGAACAAAATCCTCAGCGCGACCCTATAAGGGGTCCTCCCGAGCCCCCTGTGTGAGCAGGGAGCGGGTCACCCTAAACAGGGTGGCTGGGCAGTTATCTGCCGATGCGATGAGTGTGGAGAAATAGTTATGTTTCGCCACCCTGATCGCCACTAGGTAGGTCTGAATATATGACCTTACTAGTGTTCGGTCAAGTTCGGAGCGGCTGGACCTCCAGGCGCTCTCTAGGCTTCTTTTCCGGCGCTTCATCTCTCTCAGCTCCTCGTTGTACCAAGGACCTGGTCGAGTTCATCGCCGGGTCAGAAGCCGCAAAGGCACAATGCGGTCTAAGGCGCCAACGGCCGCCTCATCCCAGGCGGCCGCCAATTCTTCAGCCGAGCCGTGGGCTAACTCCCTCGGAAATGGCCCAAGCTCCGTCAGAAACCTCTCAGGGTCCATCAGGCACCTGGGACGGAACCATCGAACCGGTTCCGTCTCCCTGCGGTGAGGTGTAGCGGTCCGAAAGTCAAGCTGAAGGAGTAAATGATCTGACCATGACAAGGGTTGAGATATTAATTCCCCTAACTCCAGATCATTTAGCCACTATGTATGTATGAATGAAGAAAAAAAGAAAAACAATGACAGGAACGATAGGCACGTTTGTGCTCTTATGCACGCCCCTTATGGTCCTCTTAGGAATGGGGTGAGGTCAATAGTAGAAAGTTTTTGGTTAAAGCTTTTGGGATTATGGGAAGAGACCACAGAGTCAGGTAAAGTGTTCCAAGCACTGATGATTCTGTTACAGAAGTCATATTTTCTGCAATCTAGATTAAAGAGGTTAACATTAAGTTTAAATCTATTGGTTGCTCTTGTATTATTGCAATTAAAGCTGAAGTAGTCTTTAACAGGAAGGACATTACAGTAGATGATTCTATGAGTTAAACTTAGGTCTTGTCGAAGGTGACGGAGTTCTAAGTTTTCTAAGCCTAGGATTTCAAGTCTGGTGGCATAAGGTATTTTGTTGTTTTCAGAGGAGTGGAGAACTCTTCTTGTAAAATATTTCTGGACTCATTCAATTGTATTGATGTCAGAAATGTGGTATGGGTTCCAGACAGGCAAGCTGTATTCAAGGATTGGCCTAGCAAATGTTTTATATGCTCTGGTTAGTAGTGTAGTGTTTTTGGAAAAGAAGCTACGCAAGCTACTATAAGGGGCGTGCATAAGAGCATAATAGTGCCTACCGTTCCTGTCTTATTGTTCCCTTCATTATATCAAATTAATATAGCTGATGCATATTTTTTTTGCTTATATATATGTATATAATATACATACACATACATATTCTTCAAGATATGTTGTTTTATTCATGACAATGTTTGTGTATACTGTTGTGACAAAAAGTAATTAAAAAAAAGATTAGTTTACAACTCTTAGAGCCTTTTTTGCTATGTAGTTGCAGTGGGCTTTGGCACTTAGATCATTTGATATGAAAACTCCAAGGTCTTTAACAGGGTGGGGGTCATCTGTAAGGTAATGTCCATCAAGCATGTACTTAGTGTTTGGGTTCTTTTTTCCAATATGTAAGACTGAGCATTTGCTGGTTGAGATTTGGAGTTGCCAAGTTTTAGACCAAGCGGTTAGATGATCAAGGTCTTTTTGAATAATAGATGTCTTGTCGGTGGTGTTAAATAGTTTGACATCGTCAGCGAAGAGAACACAATTACTTGAGATATGGTCACAAAGATCATTTATGTATAGTATGAAGAGTGTTGGTCCAAGAACGCTGCCTTGAGGAATGCCACTCTTGACAGGAACAGGATTTGATAGAGCATTGCCAATTTTGACCACTTGTTGTCTATTAGACAGAAAAGCAGATATCCATTTGTGAAGGGGTCCTGAAATGCCATAGGATTTTAGTTTTAGGAGAAGTTTATCATGTACTACTGAGTCAAAAACTTTGCAGAAGTCTATGTAGATTGCATCTATTGTTTTGCCTTGATCAAGATTTGTAGTCCATATGTTTTTATAGTGGAGAAGTTGTAAGTTACATGATAATTTTTTCCTGAAATCAAACTGATTATTAGAGAGTAGGTTGTTTGTTTCTAAGTGGAAGGTAATGGATTGGTTGATGATTGATTCCATAACTTTGCAGGTGACGCAGGACAGAGAGATTAGTCTGTAATTTTCAACTAAACTGGGGTCTCCTTAAGGGAGACATCAGGCCCAGTAAATGGGTTTGCAATTCTTTATAAAAGTTATTTCAGCCCTAACTCCAAATCTTTACTACAGATGCAAAAAACATCTATATGTTATACATAAACTCCAAAAAAATCTACATCTAAATTCATGATTATGAAGCTGTTGCTTTTTTATTAACATTTTTGAAAATATTTATCTCTAAGTGCATATCAAGTTTTTCAGTAAGTTAATAATGTCAACATACAATATTGTATATTCCTTAATAAAACAATCAAAGATATTCATTCAATTAAATTATCATTTCAACCTAATTTCCTTGTTTAATATGGTGTCAGTCCAATGTGTGTGTGTGTGTGTATGTGAGAGAGAGAGAGAGAGAAAGAGGGAGGGAGGGAGAGATTTAACTCAGTGCTGAATTCTCATATTTATTCTCTGAATAAATGAAATGTATTCATTTTTTAAAAAATATTTTAAAAACACACAACATATATCTTCGTTTTAAATTACTAAAATTAGTCACCTAGTCATACAATCACAGAATGTAACAGAAAGGACAATAAAAGATATCTAACAACAACAACAACAACAACAGAATTGGAAGGGACAATTTTACAGAAAACTAACCTGGGTTAACAAACTGCTAAAAATTCACAGAAAATCTCTCACCTGCTATACATGGATGACTTGAAGCTATATGGAAAATCAGAAATTGAAATCCAGTTACTGACCAATACAGTTCGAGTTTTCAGCACTGACATCAGCATGGAGTTCAGGCTGGACAAATGCGCCACAGTGGCACTGAAGAAAGGGAAGATCGTAGAAAGTGATGGAATTGAAGTGCCCAATTGGCAAACCATCAAGTGCAACCAACCCGAAGCCTACAAATACCTGGGCATACCGCAGCTGGACAATATCAAGCATGGACAAGTGAAAAAAGTGGTCAGCAAAGAATGCATGCAAAGGGTCAGAAAACTTCTAAAAAGTAAATTGAATGGCGGTAATACCATCAAGGCTATAAACAGCTGGGCCATACCCGTTATCAGATATACTGCTGGAATTGTAAACTGGACACAGGCAGAGCTGGACAGTCTGGATAGGAAAACAAGAAAACTGATGACCATACATACATGTTGCACCCACGTAGTGACATTGACAGGCTATATTTGCCCAGAAAGGGAGGCAGCAGAGGACTTTTGCAAGTGAAGCAGACAGTTGAACAAGAGAAACATGCTCTGGCAGATTATGTGAAAGACAGTGTTGAACCAGCTTTGATGAAGATCAACAAGAGGAAGCTGCTAAAAGTACGGCAAGCCAAATATCAATATAGGAAAACAATGACAAGCTCGAGCTGACAGCTGGTGTAACAAAGCACTGCATGGATAGTTCCTTGAAAAGATCCAAGGAAAAGTAGATAAGGAAAAGACCTGGTTATGGCTGACCAACGGAACATTGAAGAAAGAAACAGAAGGCCTAATTCTTGCAGCCCAAGAACAAGCCATTAGAACAATTGTAATCAAAAAATCTGCTGATCATCCCAAATGCAGACTCTGCAAAGAAGTGGATGAAACCATTGATCACATACTGAGCTGTTGTAAGACAATAGCTCAGACTGATTACAAACAATGTCACAACACAGTAGTTCAGATGGTCCACTGGAACTTGTGTCACAACTACCATCTGCCTGTAGCAAAGAACTGGTGGGATCATAAGCCTGAAAAAGTGATTGAAAATGAGCATGCAAAACTACTGTGGGATTTCTGAATACAGACTGATAAAGTTTTTGAACACAATACCCCGGATATCACGATTGTGGAAAAGAAAAAAGTGTGGATAGTCGACATTGCTATACCTGGTGACAGCAGAATTGATGAGAAACAACTTGAAAAAGTCACTGTCGTGTCCCACTCCTCCGCTGACGGCCGGGTCAGGGAAATCCGAATCAGGCGTGCCTCTGCAGCTCTGCCAAAGTCCTAGCAAAGTCCTCAGGGCAGGCAGGAGACCAGAAAGTGACTTCAGCAAGATATGTTTAGACTTTGCCTGACTCAGAGAATGCCAGAAAGCAGATCCTTTATATAGGCCATAGGGTGTGGCTCCATGACTCAGCACTTATCCAGGCCTGCCACTCCCTTCCTTCTGTTGCCTCCGCCTATCAAGTCTTCTGACGCGAGGGTCACTCCAGTCGGCAGCTGTTGGCAATTGATCTCCCTCAGGCTCACATGCTGTGGAGGAGGGGGAGGGGTCTAGTTGCTCCGTTTGCCTGGGCATGGAGCCAGAGCTGGGGGCTGGAGATATTTCCTCCTCTTCAGCCTGTCTGGGCATGGAGCCAGGGCTGGGGCCGGGAGGCATACTAGAACATTCCTCCGTGTTCGGAAGCAGATAAGAAGGCCCCGGCTGTGGTGAGATTGGGCGAGACACAACAGTCACCAGATATCAAGATTTGAGAATCGAATTGCAGAGACTCTGGCATAAACCAGTGCAGGTGGTTCCAGTGGTACTCAGCAACTGGGAGCTGTGCCTAAAGACCTAGGCAAGCACTTAAAAGCAATTGGCGCTGATAAGATCACCATTGGTCAGCTGCAGAAGGCCACCTTACTGGGATCCACTTGCATAATTCGCCGATATATCACACAGTCATAAACACTTGAGAAGTGTTCAACTAGTGATCTGTGATACGAAATCCAGCATAGTTATCTCATTTGCTGTGTATACTGTCATAACAACAACAACAACAAAGTTGGAAGGGACTTTGGAGGCCTTATAGTCCAACCCCCTGCCCAGGCAGAAAACCCTACACCATCTCAGACAGCTGGTTATCCAACATCATCTTAAAAATTTCCAGTGTTGGAGCATTCACAACTTCTGAAGGCAAGTTGTTCCACTTATTAATTGTTCTAACTGTCAGGAAATTTCTCCTTAGTTCTAAGTTGCTTCTTTCCTTGATTAGTTTCCACCCATTGCTTCTTGTTCTACCCTCAGGTGCTTTGGAAAACAGCCTGATTCTCTCTTCTTTGTGGCAACCCCTGAGATATTGGAACACTGCTATCATGTCTCCCCTAGTCCTTCTTTTTATTAAACTAGACATACCCAGTTCCTGCAACCGTTCTTCATATATTTTAGCCTCCAGTCCCTTAATCATCTTTGTTGCTCTTATCTGCACTCTTTCTAGAATCTCAACATCTTTTTTACATCATGGCGACCAAAACTGAATGCAGTATTCCAAGTGTGGCCTTACCAAGGCATTGTAAAGTGGTATTAACACTTCACGTGATCTTGATTCTATCCCTCTGTTTATGGAGCCCAGAACTGTGTTGGCTTTTTTAGCAGCAGCTGCACACTGCTGGCTCATATCTAAATGGTTATCCACTAGGACTCCAAGATCCCTCTCACAGTTACTATTATTGAGCAAGGTACCATATATAAGGTACCTGTGCATTTTGGGTTTTTTTGCCTAAATGTACAACCTTACTTTTTTCACTGTTGAATTTCATTTTGTTAGATAGCGCCCAATGTTCAAGTCAGTCAAGATCCTTCTGTAACTTGAGCCTATCTTCTGGAGTGTTGGCTATTCCTGCCAGCTTGGTGTCATCTGCAAATTTGATGGGTTCCCCATCTATCTCCTCGTCCAAGTCATTGATGAAAATGTTGAAGAGTACTGGGCCTAAAACAGAGCCTTGGGGTACTCTACTGCATACTTCCCTCCATGTGGATGTAGTTCCATTGAGGACTACATGTTGTGTGTGGTTGGTCAGCCAGTTACGAATCCATCTGGTGGTGGTGCTGTTTAACCCATATTTTTCTACTTTATCTAGTAGTAAGTTATGGTCTACCTTATCAAATGCTTTGCTGAAGTCCAAGTAAATTATATCGACAGCATTTCTCTGGTCCACTAATTTTGTCACTTTGTCAAAGAATGCAATAAGATTAGTCTGGCATGATCTGTTTTTGACAAACCCATGTTGGCTTTTGGTTATTACTTTGTTTGCTTCTAGGTGTTCGGTGATTCGTTGTTTGATTATCTTTTCCAGAATCTTCCCGGTATTGAGGTCAGGCTGATAGGTCTGTAGTTTCCTGGATCTGTTTTTTCCTTTTTGAAGATGGGAACTACATCAGCTCTTTTCCAGTCCTCTGGCAGCTCCCTGTGCTCCAGGATCTTTGAAAGATATAGTTCAGTGGTTCTGAGATCCGTCTGCCAGTTCCTTCAGAACCTTGGGGTGTAATCCATCCGGTCCTGGTGATTTGAACTCGTCTAGGGTAGACAGGTGTTCACTTACCATTTTTCCTGTTTTAACTTGTGTTTCTAATCTGTTTTTGTAGTGCTGTTTTGATAGGTTGGATTGTTTTTTCCTTTTGTGTAAAGACAGATGCAAAATATGAGTTAAGTAGATCTGCTTTCTCCCTGTTGCTTGTTACCTTCTTGCCACTTTCTCCCAGCAATGGGCCAATTGTTTCCTTGACTTTTTTCTTGTTTTTAACATGTTGGAAGAAGCTTTTTGTTATTTTTCGGAAGCAGATAAGAAGGCCCCGGCTGTGGTAAGATTGGGCGAGACACAACAGTCACCAGATATCAAGATTTGAGAATCGAATTGCAGAGACTCTGGCATAAACCAGTGCAGGTGGTTCCAGTGGTACTCAGCAACTGGGAGCTGTGCCTAAAGACCTAGGCAAGCACTTAAAAGCAATTGGCGCTGATAAGATCACCATTGGTCAGCTGCAGAAGGCCACCTTACTGGGATCCACTTGCATAATTCGCCGATATATCACACAGTCCTAAACACTTGAGAAGTGTTCAACTAGTGATCTGTGATACGAAATCCAGCATAGTTATCTCATTTGCTGTGTATACTGTCATAACAACAACAACAACAAAGTTGGAAGGGACTTTGGAGGCCTTATAGTCCAACCCCCTGCCCAGGCAGAAAACCCTACACCATCTCAGACAGCTGGTTATCCAACATCATCTTAAAAATTTCCAGTGTTGGGGCATTTACAACTTCTGCAGGCAAGTTGTTCGAATTATTAATTGTTCTGTCAAGAAATTTCTCCTTTGTTCTAAGTTGCTTCTTTCCTTGATTAGTTTCCACCCATTGCTTCTTGTTCTACCCTCAGGTGCTTTGGAAAACAGCCTGATTCTCTCTTCTTTGTGGCAACCCCTGAGATATTGGAACACTGCTATCATGTCTCCCCTAGTCCTTCTTTTTATTAAACTAGACATACCCAGTTCCTGCAACCGTTCTTCATATATTTTAGCCTCCAGTCCCCTAATCATCTATGTTGCTCTTTTCTGCACTCTTTCTAGAATCTCAACATCTTTTTTACATCAAGACGACCAAAACTGGATGCAATATTCCAAGTGTGGCCTTACTAAGGCATTATAAAGTGTTATTAACACTTCTTGTGATCTTGATTCTATCCTCTGTTTATGCAGCCCAGAACTGTGTTGGCTTTTTAACAGCTGCTGCACACTGCTGGCTCATATCTAAATGGTTATCCACTAGGACTCCAAGATCCCTCTCACAGTTACTATTATTGAGCAAGGTACCATATATAAGGTACCTGTGCATTTTGGGTTTTTTTGCCTAAATGTACAACCTTACTTTTTTCACTGTTGAATTTCATTTTGTTAGATAGCGCCCAATGTTCAAGTCAGTCAAGATCCTTCTGTAACTTGAGCCTATCTTCTGGAGTGTTGGCTATTCCTGCCAGCTTGGTGTCATCTGCAAATTTGATGAGTTCCCCATCTATCTCCTCGTCCAAGTCATTGATAAAGAAATTGAAGAGTACTGGGCCTAAAACAGAGCCTTGAGGTACTCCACTGCATACTTCCCTCCATGTGGATGTAGTTCCATTGAGGACTACATGTTGAGTGCGGTTGGTCAGCCAGTTACGAATCCATCTGGTGGTGGTGCTGTTTAACCCATATTTTTCTACTTTATCTAGTAGTAAGTTATGGTCTACTTTATCAAATGCTTTACTGAAGTCCAAGTAAATTATATCAGCAGCATTCCTCTGGTCTACTAATTTTGTCTCTTTGTCAAAGAATGCAATAAGATTACTCTGACATGATCTGTTTTTGACAAACGCATGTTGGCTTTTGGTTATTACTTTGTTTGCTTCTAGGTGTTCGGTGATTCGTTGCTTGATTATCTTTTCCAGAATCTTCCCCAGTATTGAGGTCAGGCTGATAGGTCTGTAATTTCCTGGATTTGTGTTTTTTTTCCTTTTTTGAAGATGGGAACTAAATCAGTTATTTCCAGTCCTCTGGCAGCTCCCCTGTGCTCCAGGATCTTTGAAAGATATAGTTCAGTGGTTCTTGAGATCTCGTCTCCCAGTTCCTTCAGAACCTTGGGGTGTAATCCATCTGGTCCTGGTGATTTGAATTCGTCTAGGGTAGACAGGTATTCACTTACCATTTTTTTCCTGTTTTAACTTGTGTTCCTAATCTGTTTTTTGTAGTGCTGTTTTTGATAGGTTGGATTGTTTTTTCCTTTTGTGTAAAGACAGATGCAAAATATGAGTTAAGTAGATCTGCTTTCTCCCTGTTGCTTGTCACCTTCTTGCCACTTTCTCCCAGCAATGGATCAATTGTTTCCTTGACTTTTTTCTTGTTTTTAACATGTTGGAAGAAGCTTTTTTTGTTATTTTTTACTTTTGTTGCAAGCCTTTGTTCATTGTGAGCCTTAGCTTTCCTCACTTCATCTTTACAAGCTCGGACTATTTGCTGATATTCTGCCTTAGTTATTTGCCGCTCTTTCCACTTTTTATACTTGTCCTTTTGTTTTTCAATTTGTCAGATAGCTCTTTATGCATTCATGCTGGCTTCTTTTGAGATTTATTATTTTTCTTCTTCATTGGTATTGTGCTAGACTGGGCTTTTATAATCTCACTTTTCAAAATTTCCCAAGCTTCTTGAGTTGTTTTCCCTTTGAGGATTCTCCTCCATAGAATCCTTCTCAAGCTGTCTCTAAGTTTATTGAAATTAGCTCTCTTAAAGTCCAAGACTCTAGTTTGACTTTGTTCTACTACTGTTAAATCTGAATTTAAACTCTTGATATCTATAAGCATTTCCAAAAGATGGTCATCATCTATTGCTCAGTAATATTTATTTAGTAAATTTGAAGACTGAATTAATTGAAAGTCCTTATCCACCTGGCTTTTTCTTTATCTTCCTGGAAACTGTCCATACGTCCATGATCAAAATAGCATGGGACCAATTGAAATTCTTGGGTTTCAATTGAAAAAATTGAAACTTTCTTGATGATTTAAATATTCTACATCCTGTAGACCTCACTGTAAGTATAACAGTGATTGTAGCACCATCTAAAATATTATTTTTTAGTAGTTCTTAATTTTTTTTTCAAATTTCTTAAATCATTTTGAAAACCAACATAATTAAAACAGAAATAAGCATAAAACAGCAAATGACAATGATGCAACATAAAAATTAATTAAAAAGCAAATTAAAATTATCACCTCCCATTGTGCATGTGTCAAAAATAAGAACTATGTCATTAATTTGAAGAAGAGAGTTGGGAATTCATCTGAGTTGGGAGTGGGTGGGAGTTGCAAGCTGGGGATTCATCTAACAAATGTCATTTGGACTTTGCCCAAAAAACGATTGCCTTCAGAAGTCCAGGGCTATACCTAGTCATTTTGCTACTCTGTAACATATCATCATCATGCATTCACACATAAAATCTAAGCCAGCCAAGTGTTTTGGCACATGAGAAAAGGGAAACTTTAGATGCCTCGCCCCATTACTGTTCCTAACTACAATGTATTTAACATTGTTACAATAATTAACATGTGAATCAATAATTTATGGCTTTTCAAGCTGCTTCCAGAGTGCTTAGCCCTTCTCACTCAGGCTAGACTCATTCCTTTTTCCTCCAATTCCTATTTTGAATAAGAAATGCAATAAGAGAATCTTTTGAATATTTCAGTAAAAGAAAAAGCTGATAAGGCAAGCTGGGCCGAGGCAAGCAGTTTTTTTATAGTTTAATTAAAAATGACAGCACAACACTTTGAATTATGCGCAAAAACAACAGCATGTAAGTCAGAGCAAGTGCTTTAACACCAGTGCACGATGTTCCCTGTGGCCCATCTCTGGAAGCAACTGGTGGGTACATTTTGCATTAATATGTATTTCCAGAAACCACTAAAGATAGTCTAACATAGCATATTGTACTTATTTAGCTTGGAGGCTACATCGCTGAGGTACTAGGAAAAAGCACTTCCAGCCAGCAGGGAAATACAGTTCTTTCAAGAGAATAAAGCTCCATCACAAACTCCCAGAGCAAAGACATCAAAGACCAATGGTTTGGGGAGAGGCTTATTCTTGACATTCTTCTAAAGCTCCTCTTTCTATTACCTACTGGTTATCCTTCCTCCTGAAAGACGAAAGTTGATTCCAGAGAATTATTTTCATAAGCAAGAGAAGGCAAAGAATAGTCAAAATGAAATATGGTTGGCCAGGCAGAGGACCTCGGTAATCACAATCAAACTACTGACTATGCCAGCTCAAACAACATTTTATAATATGGACCTTGCATTTTCTATAAATTCAGGACTGGAATTAGATCTATTCTACAGTTCTACAGTTCCACAATTCAAGAGTAGGCAGTGCCATCCCTGTCTCCAAATAACTGCAGATTACCTCTCTTGGTATTATAGTAGGTCCTTCATGACTTTCCATATTTATAAAATTAAAAGAAGAATTGGGAAGTCGGTATGTTGCAAAGTGAAATATCAGCATTCATCATTAATTTTGCTTACTACGATGGGTACAGAGCACAAATAGACCACAGAAGTATTATTGGAAAATAAACCGTGTAGGAGAATGCAGTTCGGCACTGATTAGGAAGAGTATTTAATTATGCAGAAAAAAGATAACGATAAGCTGGGATGTCAGAAAACATCCTGGGAAACTAGAGAGGATATTGGAGAACAACCTGCTTGTAACATCTACCCACTCCTATAATTTCAATAGAAGAGTTAAATCCTGCTAAAATTCTTTCTTGATATCTGCATGATTTATTTATGTTCAATTTGGGATAGATTGCTCCCACAATATGTACCTTAATAGTATAAGCCTGAAATTCATAATTACTCTAATATTTGGAGCTAATTATTTTGTTATGTATAGAATGGCAGTCTAGCTTGCCAAGAACCATAAACTGAAGATGGGTGAATGGATAGTTTTGCTCATTTGAGTGTTATGACAAAAAGTGGCTCTTGTGGATCCAAGATCCATCCAGAGGAGAATACAGCAATGGTGATTTATGAAACAGTGTTACAGTATCATATCTACTTGTGCCAAGAAGATATGTAGGATACTTCTAATTTCTTTTGTACCTTACTAAAAATGCCACTGTCCCTTATTCCTTTGCTGGCAAATTGTTCTTTTTAGCTTATGAACACAGAGATGGACAATAACTCTTCTCTGACTCTCTTAAGACCTATTCTTCCAACCCACTTTGCACCAAAGACATTTTCCAGCTCCTGTACTCCCAAGGGTGCCTCCAGCCAAACCTTGTAGATGAACCATTCAAAATCTAGGCTGACCTTAATGAAGGGCTGACGTATTTCACTCATAGCACCTGGCCAGCAATAAGACTGCATCCAAGTGACATTCATCATAGCTGTTAGCAATGGCCTTTAATGCATCTGGTATTTAACTAGGGTGAAATGCCCCTGGGTTGTATTATATTGCTTAATGTTAGATGAATGCAGTTTATTCCCTTGCTCAGAAAAGTTCAGGTTTAACATCAATTGGTAATTTATGAGCAGTTTGTTTCCTTGCACAAAAATGGTAGGTTTTCCTTGTTTCTGCTGCATTTTGTTTCTTCTGCTGAACTCAAATCACACATTCTTCCAGTATCTGTGATATTACAACTCTGGCACATTCAAGACCCAATGAACCCGTAACATCATTAGAGCCAACAATTATAAGAATTCTCCTGTTTTCTCCAACTTAAATGTTGTGAAAGACTCCAGTATGTGTCTCTGTGTGTTTCAAGCACAGCAATAAATGAGTGCAAATAAGCCCACTTTTCTGTGAAATATTGGAATCATATGTTTAGAATTGACAAGAAATAGGAATTTATTTCTTCATTATTTTAAAGGACAAAGTCAGGTAATTCACTAGGTTTAGCAGGAAATTCATCAGTGCTCTTCAGAATTAATTATTAACGTTTTGTATCCCGTCTTTTTATTTGGCAAATAATACAAAGCGACGAACACATCCAACACTCTTTCCTCCTCTTATTTTTTCCACAACAATAGCCCTGTAAGATGTGTTGGGCTGAGAGAGGGCGACTGGCCGAAGGATACCCAGTTGGCTTTCATGGTTAAGGCAGAACTTGAACTCATGCTTTCCAGCCTGGAATTTCAACTATTACACCAACCTGGCTCTAATGGAATTTTCATTGAGAACCCTTCCACAAGCATACTTTGCATTTCTCCTGAATTAGCCCTGGACATGTTAATATGTGCACAAAAAATAGCCACTTCCACAAATTATGTTAAAAAACAAAAATTGGATGGCTTGGTTTTCTTTGCAATGAACTCTTGCTTTCTCATTCCCATCCAATCTCTAAGTTTAAACAAGCCCTTACACTTCTCTCCACCTGAATAATTATTGAATGTGGGATGTGTTGCTAAGATTTTGTTTTTTCTTCTGTTCAATTGTGTCTGAAACTTAGAGACTGACTGAATAAATCCCTTCAATAATCTTCATTTTTCAGAAGTAGTTTGCCATTGGCGCCTTCCTAAAGAAAGTATTACCAAAATATTTTTTTCCTTTGTGTGTTAGCCCAAAGAATCAAATTTTAAATTAAGCCAAGAGCCCATGTTCATTAAGGACATACACAGGAGTAATGCTAATCAGGTTAGATGGGATGGGCAGGCTCTTAAACATTGCTACATTACAGGAGCTAAAAAGCAAGCCTTTTCTGTGGCAGCTTCTGCCCTATGGATCACACACCCCTTCCCAATGTTTGACAGGCCTCTACCCTCCTAACCTTTTGAAGAGCACTCAGGACCTGGATTATCCCCCAGATACTGGATAAGCAAGAAGTGACCGAATGTCAGAAACTTGGCTTGGTGCCAGTTCTTGTTTTCAATATTCATGGTTATAATAGTTTTAATATATTTTGTGTGTGTGTGTGTGTGTGTTAGTTGCGAAGTGGTGTCCGACCCATCGCGGCCCCATGGACAACGTTCCTCCAGGCCTTCCTAATATAGTTTTTATGTTGCTTCAAATAAATAAGTTGTTAAGCCAGGATGGCAGCTGTATCATGCAATCAAAATACCAACTCTCATGTAAAAGAGGATGAAGCTGTGGCCATTATTTTAACTATTTTGACCCCCAGATAATCTTGATGCCTGCTATGAATTGTTTACACCAATCAGACAAAAGTAGCGTGTGCTCATTACAGAACAGTAACATGGTATTTTATATGATAAAACTGATATCTACTTTAATAGAATTCAATAACCTGGAATTTGATCTACAAAGGCTTAGGACACCACAAATATATATAGATGTCATAAGTCATCAGAAATGGTTTGTTATTTTAGATATAACTCCAATATTGGTTCTGCACTGTATTGAATTAGAAGCTTGGGTGATGCTGGAAAACTGATGCTCAGGTACTGAAACCTGGGATGTTTTGTAGGAAGAGCTCAATTAGGATGCTAGGAGCAGGATGAGTTGCAGGGTAAGGGAAGTGAGCCAATAATTGGTAAAAGATGATGCAGCAATTAGGAGTAGTGACTGTGGTTTCTATCAGCTGCCCCAAAGCTGGAATTTTCTTTGCATGTCCTGGGAATTCATTCATTGCAGATTAGCAACTCAGTGTCTCAGTGCATTTTATATAAATTCATCCAGGCTGTTTAGAAAAATCTCTATTTGCTATCCCATATAAAATTTACTTGAGTTCAGTGGAACTTTTTTCTGAGATCAGGTGAGCCTAATTTCACGGAAATAAACATAAGATCTCATAGTATTTAAAAAATACCTGAACTGATTTATTTATTTATTTATTTATTTATTTATTTATTTATTTATTTATTTATTTATTTATTTATTTATTAAACTTATATACCGCACCATCTCCCATAGGACTCAGGGCGGTTCACAGGCATATTAAAACAATATAAAACAATATAATAAATAGACTTTTAAAACCCAGATTAAAACTAAATATTATCAAGGCCTGATCACTAAAACAATAAGAACCAATAAAACCCCCATTAAAATTTGTTTAAAACATTTTTGTTCTTAGGCTAGTCCTGTGCGCTGAAATAATAGAGTCTTCCTAATCTACCTAAGATGGCACCGACGAAGGCTGCCTCGGTGAAATGCTCTCTAATTGTTTCTTTATTTCTAATTGTTCTCTGTGACTCACTACAGATTTCCTACTCACGAGACCATCTGCTAAAAATTAAGGAACATTTCTTTAAGGAGCAGCTTTCTTTAATCTCACCCCCACCTGTCTTTACAAACACGGAGGAGATTCTAACACAGGAGGAGGCAATTCCCACGGAGCCATGGATTACTAAAAAAACCAAACGACGGAAACGAAGGAAACGAGGTAAACGATCTGGGATCTTAATCAAGCTAAGAACTCGCACTAAAACTCCTCTGCCTTCAATTTTCCTAACAAATATACGCTCACTTGCAAATAAGATGGATGAAATACTCCTCTTAAACAAATACTATTCTGATTTTCGCAATTCAGCAGTCCTATGCTTCTCTGAAACCTGGTTAAATGAATCAATTGAAAATAGCAGCCTGAACATTCCAGGATTTCAAATTGAACGATCAGACAGGATTCCAGAAACATCTGGTAAAAGAAAGGAGGAGGCTTATGCCTATATATTAATTCAACCTGGTGTCAAGATTTTAACATAATTTACAAATTCTGTGACAACAATTTAGAGACTCTAATTATCAACTGCAAACCTTACTATTCGCCTCGTGAATTTTCCTCATTTCTTCTAATTGCTGTTTATGTCCCACCACAAGCCTGTGTAAACGAGGCATTACGAACTCTAGCTGACCAAATCATGGAGGCTGAAGCCAAACACCCTGATTCACTGGCCATTGTTTTGGGAGATCTAAACAAGGCAAACTTAAGGAAAGAACTACCAAAATACTTTCAGCATGTCAATTGTCCCACCAGAGGCAAGAATACTCTAGACCACTGCTACACAACACTAAAAGATGCCTATCGGTCTTTACCACGTGCAGCTGTAGGACACTCTGATCATTGCATGATTCACCTTGTACCTGCTTACAGGCAAAGACTTAAAGCCATAAAACCAATAATTAAATCAGTGAAAACCTGGACGGAGGAATCAGAATTAAAGCTACAGGCATGTTTTGACTGCACTGATTGGAATATTTTTAAAGATACCTCTGCAGACCTGGATGAACTCACAGATACTGTAACATCATATGTCAGCTTCTGTGAAGACCTATGTGTACCTACAAGGAACTTGTGAATACACAGTAATAACAAACCTTGGTTTACACCTAAACTTAAGCAGCTACGACATTCCAAAGAGGAAGCCTACAGAAAAGGTGATAAAATGCTGTACAATCAGGCCAGAAATGCACTAACAAGGGAGATAAGAGCAGCAAAAAGAAGCTACTCTGAAAAGCTAAAGAATCAATTTTCAGCAAATGAACCAGCAAACATGTGGAAAACTCTTAAAATATCACCGGCTATGGCAAACCTCCTTCCCAGGCTGAAGGTAATCAACAACTGGCAGATGACCTGAATGAGTTTTACTGCAGGTTTGAAAGGAAACTACAGCCACCTATCTCCACAACCCCCATCTCAGACACACCAACAACAGCCAAGCCTCCTACAACTGACCCCATTTCATTGGGTTCACAACCCCTAGTGATCACAGAAAAGGAAGTGCAGGACCTATTTCACAGACAAAAGCCAGGAAAAGCTCCAGGCCCAGACAAGATAACTCCTTCTTGCTTAAAAGTCTGTGCTGACCAATTGGCCCCATCTTCACCCATATTTTCAATAAATCACTAGAGATGTGCTATGTTCCTTCTTGCTTCAAACGCCTACCATCATCCCAGTGCCAAGAGGCCCACCATCAAGGAACTGAATGACAACAGACCAGTTGCTCTAACATCTGTAGTCATGAAAACCTTTGAAAGGCTAGTGCTTTCCTACCTGAAAACCATCACGAATCCGCTCTTAGACCCCTTGCAATTTGCATACCGAGCAAATAGATCAACAGATGATGCTGTTAATATGGCTCTGCACTACATCCTACAACATCTTGAGTCTCCAAAGACCTATGCAAGGGTCCTTTTGTAGACTTTAGTTCAGCATTCAATACCATCATTCCAGACATTCTTCTAACTAAGCTAAACCAGCTACAGGTACCGGAACAGACTTGTAAGTGGATCACAAGCTTCCTAACAAACAGGAAGCAGCAGGTGAAGCTAAGCAAGATCACATCAAATACCTGTACAATTAACACAGGGGCCCCCAAGGCTGTGTGCTCTCCCACTTCTCTCTCTGTATACCAATGACTGCATCTCCAATGATCCATTTGTTAAGCTACTGAAGTTCGCAGATGACACAACAGTGATTGGTCTCATTCGAGACAATGACGAATCCGCATATAGACGAGAGGTCGAACGACTAGCCTTGTGGTGCAACCAAAGCAATCTGGAACTGAACACACTCAAAACCGTAGAAATGGTGGTAGACTTTAGGAAAAACCCTTCCATACTTCCACCTCTCACAATACTTGACAACACAGTATCAACAGTAGAAACCTTCAAATTTCTGGGTTCTATCATATCGCAAGATCTCAAATGGACAGCTAACATCAAAAACATCATTAAAAAAGGACAGCAAAGAATGTTCTTTCTGCGCCAACTCAGTAAGCTCAAACTGCCCAAGGAGCTGCTGATCCAATTCTACAGAGGAATTATTGAGTCTGTCATTTGCACCTCTATAACTGTCTGGTTCGGTTCTGCAACCCAACAAGAAAAACACAGACTTCAGAGGATAATTAGAACTGCAGAAAAAATAATTGCTACCAACTTGCCTTCCATTGAGGACCTGTATACTGCACGAATCAAGAAGAGGGCCGTGAAAATATTTGCAGATCCCTCGCATCCTGGACATAATCGCATGCCACCCAGAGGTGGCATGCGAAAAAAAAGAGCCTTTGGGGGTTTTTAGATAGGGCTTTTTTAAGGGGTGGGAGGGTTAGGGCGGGCGTTGGGGGTAGCCCGTTGGGAGGGGAGCCAGTCCTTGCGCGTGCTCGTGACGGTTTTTTAATAGGTTCGGAGGTTAGGGGGGGAGATTGCGTTCCTGTTGGTGAAGGTGGCCCGATTTTCACGGTAAGTGGGAGGGGCAGATATGGCGGAAGGGGGATCATATCGTTCTGGGGCGCGCCCGATGTTTGCAAGCGTCGCACGCCCGATCCTCGCCCTTTCCGTTCCCGGATGGTCAAGACCCCAGAGCCTGAGCCTGCGGCTGATGTTATGCAACGCACGGTCCGTAGTTAATAAGGCCCCTAATATATGACCTTATCCAGGGGCGCCATGGACCTTATAGGCGCATGGAAACCTGGCTGGGCACGGAAGGGGGTGTGCCCCTTGTGGAGATGTGCCCGCCAGGTTTCCGTGCATTCCATCAGCCGAGGGCTCAGGGTAGGGGTGGCGGGGTGGCGGTTGTGATTAGAGAGAGTCTAGAGCCGAGGGAGACCACTGTACCTCAGATTGCCGGGTGCGAATCCCTCTTTGTGAGATGGGGTCATAGGTGCCAGATGGGTTTGCTGATCACGTACCTGGCTCCTTGCTGCGTGACAGCTGCCCTGCCCGAGCTCCTGGAGGTGCTGGCCGGGGTGGCAGTTGAAACCCCCAGACTTTTAGTCATGGGGGACTTTAACTTGCCATCGTCCGGCTCGTCATCGACGGCAGCTCGGGAGTTCATGGCTTCCATGACGGCCTTGGACCTGACCCAAGTAGTTGATGGCCCTACTCACATTGGGGGTGGCACTCTGGACCTGATTTTTGTCTCTGGTCAGTGGTCGAGAGATCTGGACTTAAAGGAAATAGTCACTGAACCTCTGTCATGGTCAGATCACTCTCTCCTTCGTCTGGACTTTCTGACCGCCATTCACCACCGCAGGGAGACGGAGCCGATACGTTGGTTCCATCCCAGGTGCCTGATGGACCCGGAGGGGTTCCGGACGGAGCTTGGGCCATTTCCTGAGGGTCTGGCTCACGGCTCGGCTGAGGAACTTGTTGCGGCCTGGGAACGGGCCGCGGCGGGGGCCTTAGACCGTGTCGTGCCTTTGCGGCCTCTGACCCGGCGCAGGTCCCAACCGGCTCCTTGGTTCTCCGAGGAGCTGAGAGGGATGAAACGCCGGAGAAGACGCCTAGAGAGTTCCTGGAGGTCTAGCCGTTCGGAAGCTGATCGGACACTAGTGAAGTCCTATATTAGGACTTACCTAGTGGCATTGAGGGAAGCGAGGCGTAGCTACGCCTCCTCCCTCATTGCATCGGCAGATAACCGCCCAGCCGCCCTGTTTCGGGTGACCCGCTCCCTCCTACACCAGGGGGAGCGGGATGACCCGTTGCAGGGACGTGCTGAGGAGTTTAACGGTTATCTATACGATAAAATCGTTCAGCTTCGGGATGGTTTGGACCAAGATTGCGGTGATACGGGTGAGACAGCTGAGGGTGGTCTTGGCGACATTTTATGGGATGAGTTTGACCCTGTCGCTCCCGAGGACATGGACAGGTTGTTGGGGAGGCTGAATGCCACCACGTGTTTACTGGACCCGTGCCCCTCCTGGCTGGTGCTGGCCACTCAGGAGGTGACACGAGGCTGGCTCCAGGCGATTACGAGCGCCTTGGTGGAGGGTGTCTTCCGCCGCCTTGAAAGAGGCGGTGGTGAGGCCCTCCTCAAGAAGCCTTCCTGACCCGCTGTTTTAGGTAATTATCGTCGTCTCCAACCCGCTCATGGCGAAGGTTGTAGAGAGTATGGTGGCATATCAGTTTCCTTGCACCTGGATGAAACTGTCTATCTAGACCTGCTCCAGTCCGGTTCCCGGCCCGGTTACAGCACGGAGACGGCGTTGGTCGCGTTGGTGGATGATCTCTGGAGGGCCAGGGATAGGGGTTGTTCCTCTGCCCTGGTCCTATTAGACCTCTCAGCGGCTTTTGATACCATCGACCATGGTATCCTGCTGCGCCGGTTGGAGGGATTGGGAGTGGAGGCACCGTTTATCGGTGGTTCTCCTCCTATCTCTCGACCGGTCGCAGTCGGTGTTGACAGGGGCAGAGGTCGGCCCGAGGCGCCTCACTTGTGGGTGCCGCAGGGTCGATCTCTCGCCTTCTGTTCAACATCTACATGAAGCCGCTGGGTGAGATCATCAGTGGGTTCGGTGAGGTACCAGCTGTATGCGGATGACACCCAGCTGTACTTTTCCACACCGGACCACCCCAACGAAGCCATCAAGTGCTGTCCCGGTGTCTGGAGGCCGACGGGTCTGGATGGGGAGAAACAGGCTCAAGCTCAATCCTCCAAGACAGAGTGGCTGTGGATGCCGCATCCCGCACAGTCAGCTAACCGCGGCTGACCATCGGTGGCGAGTCATTGGCCCCGATGGAGAGGGTGCGCAACTTAGCGCCCTCCTGGATGAACGGCTGTCTCTAGAAGATCACTTGACGGCCGCTCCAGGAGAGCGTTCTACCAGGTTCGCCTGGTGCGCCAGTTGCGCCTTTCTGGACCGGGAGGCCTATGCACGGTCACCACGCCTCGTGACGTCTCGCCTGGATTACTGCAACGCTCTCTACATGGGGCTCCCTTGAAGGGCATCCGGAGGCTGCAGTTAGTCCAGAATGCGGCTGCGGGTGATAGATGGAGCCCCGTGGCTCCCGTGATAACACCCATCCTGCGCAGGCTGCACTGGCTACCTGTGGCCTTCCGGTGCGCTTCAAGGTTTTGGTGACCACCTTTAAAGCGCCCATGGCATAGGGCCGGGTTATCTACGGGACCGCCTACTGCGACCAGATACCTCTCACCGACCCGTGCGCCTCACAGGAGGGACTCCTCAGGTGCCGTCAGCTAGGCAGTGTCGTCTGGCGACGCCCAGGGGAAGGGCCTTCTCTGTGGGGGCTCCCACCCTCTGGAACGAACTCCCCCCAGGACTCCGTCAACTTCCAGATCTTCGGACCTTCCGTCGGGAGCTCAAGACTCATTTATTCATCTGCGCAGGACTGGCTTAGATTTTTTAAATTTAGAGGGGTTTTAAATCGATTTTAATATTTATATTTCTATTTTTAACAATTGGTATTATTAACTATTGGCATTAGAATAAGTCTTTTAATGATTATTTTAATTTGTATATTGATGTTTTTTATATGCCTGTAAACCGCCCTGAGTCCTTTGGGAGATAGGGCGGTATATAAATTTAAATAATAAATAAATAAATAATAAATAAACTGTTTCAACTCCTACCCTCAAAACGACGCTATAGAGCACTGCACACCAGAACAACTAGACACAAGAACAGTTTTTTCCCGAAGGCCATCACTCTGCTAAACAAATAATTCCCTCAACACTGTCAGACTATTTACTGAATCTGCACTACTATTAATTGTTTCATAGTTCCCATCACCAATCTCTTTCCACTTATGACTGTATGACTATAACTTGTTGCAGGCAATCCTTATGATTTATATTGATATATTGATCATCAATTGTGTTGTAAATGTTTTACCTTGATGAACGTATCTTTTCTTTTATGTACACTGAGAGCATATGCACCAAGACAAATTCCTTGTGTGTCCAATCACATTTGGCCAATAAAATTCTATTCTATTCTATTCTATTCTATTCAGTTCACGTCTGAAGGTCCAGAGGCCAGGGAGTTGTCGTAATCCAGGAGGAAGCTCATTCCACAGGGCTGGTGCCGCCACAGAGAAGGCCCTCCCCCTGGGGGTCGCCAACCTGCATTGTTTGGTCGACGGCACCCTGAGGAGGGCCACTCTGTGGGAGCGCACAGGTCGTTGGGAGGCAATCGGTGGCAGAAGGCGGTCTCGAAGGTATCCCGGTCCTAAGCCATGGAGCGCTTTAAAGATGGTAACCAAAACCTTGAATTGCACCCGGAAGACTACCGGTAGCCAGTGCAGGCCGCGCAGGATAGGTGTTATATGGGAGCAACGCGGTGCTCCCTCTATCACCCCCGCGGCCGCGTTCTGGACTAACTGGAGCCTCCGGGTGCTCTTCAAGGAGCCCCATGTAGAGAGCATTGCAATAGTCCAGGCGGAAGTGACGAGGCGTGAGTGACCGTGCGTGGCGTCCCGGTCAAGGAAAGGCGCAACTGGCGAATCAGATGGACCTGATAAAAGCTCCCTGGCGGCTGTCAAATGATCCTCTAAGGACAGCCGGTCGTCCAGGAGAACGCCTAAGTTGCGCACTCCTCCTGGGGTCAGTACTTCCTCCCCACAGTCAGCGATGGTGTAAGCTGACTGTACCGGGAAGCCGCACCCACAGCCACTCTGTCTTGGATAGGTTGAGTGAGCCTGTTCCTCCCCATCCAGACCCGACGGCCTCAAGACACCGCCCATCACCTCAACGGCTTCATTGGGGTGGTTCGGGTGGAAATGTACAGCTGGGTGTCATCAGCGTACAGGTGGTAATCCACCCGAAACCACGGATAACCTCACCCAGCGGCTTCATATAGATGTTGAACAGGAGGCGAGAGGACAGACCCTGAGGCACCCCACAAGTGAGGCGCCTTGGGGTCGACCTCTGCCCCTGTCTCTGAACGGTCAGAGAGATAGGAGGAGAACCACCGATACACGGTGCCTCCCACTCCCAATCCCCAACCGTCGCAGCAGGATACCATGGTCGATGGTATCAAAAGCCGAGAGATCTAATAGAACCAGGACAGAGGAACAACCCTGTCCCGGCTCTCCAGAGGTCATCCACCAACGCGACCAAAGCCGCCTCGGTGCTGTAACCGGGTCTGAAGCCGGACTGGAACGGGTCCAGATAGACAGTTTCCTCCAGGTGCTGAGGAAGCTGATTTGCCACCACACTCTCAACAACCTTCGCTAAAAAGCGAAGGTTGGAGACTGGACGATAGTTAGCTAAAACAGCCGGGTCCAGGGAGGGCTACTTAAGGAGGGGCCTCACCACCGCCTCTTTCAAAGCAGCGGGGAAGACACCCTCCAACAAAGAAGTGTTGGTAACTTCCTGGAGCCAGCCTCGTGTAACCTCCCGAGTGGCCAGCACCATCCAGGAGGGACACGGGTCCAATAAACATGTGGTGGAGTTCAACCTGCCCAGCAACCTGTCCATGTCCTCAGGAGTCACAGGATCGAACTCCGCCCAGATAACATTCTCAAGACCTGTCCCCGTCATCCCGCCTGAATCTATCCAATCAATGTCCAAGCCGTCCCGAATCTGAGTGATTTTATCAGACAGATATTGAACAAAATCCTCAGCGCGCCCCTATAAGGGGTCCTCCCGAGCCCCCTGTGTGAGCAGGGAGCGGGTCACCCTAAACAGGGTGGCTGGGCGATTATCTGCCGATGCGATGAGTGTGGAGAAATAGTTATGTTTCGCCACCCTGATCGCCACTAGGTAGGTCTGAATATATGACCTTACTAGTGTTCGGTCAGGTTCGGAGCGGCTGGACCTCCAGGCGCTCTCTAGGCTTCTTTTCCGGCGCTTCATCTCTCTCAGCTCCTCGTTGTACCAAGGAGCTGGTCGAGTTCGTCGCCGGGTCAGAAGCCGCAAAGGCACGACGTGGTCTAAGGCGCCAGCGGCCGCCTCATTCCAGGCGGCCGCCAGTTCCTCAGCCGAGCCGTGGGCTAACTCCCTCGGAAATGGCCCAAGCTCCGTCAGAAACCTCTCGGGGTCCATCAGGCGCCTGGGACGGAACCATCGAACCGGTTCTGTCTCCCTGCGGTGAGGTGTAGCGGTCCGAAAGTCAAGCTGAAGGAGTAAATGATCTGACCATGACAAGGGTTGAGATATTAATTCCCCTAACTCCAGATCATTTAGCCACTGTCCCGAGACGAAAATCAGGTCCAGTGTGCTACCCCCGACGTGGGTGGGGACCGCAACTACCTGGGTCAGGTCCAAGGCCGTCATGGAAGCCATGAACTCCTGAGCCACCATTGACGAATCGCCCGCTGACGTCAGGTTGAAATCCCCCATGACCATAAGTCTGGGGGTCTCAACCGCCGTCCCGGCTATCATCTCCAGCAGCTCGGGCAGGGCTGCCGTCACGTAGCAAGGAGCCAAGTACGTGATCAGCAAGCCCACCTGCACCCCCCGGCCCCACCTCACGAAGAGGGTTTCACAACCGGCTATCTGCGGGACAGCAACCTCCCTCGGATCGAGACTCTCGTTAATGACAACCGCTACCCCCCCACCCCTACCCTGGGCCCTCGGCTGATGAAACGCACGGAAACCCGGTGGGCACATCTCAGTGAGGGGAACCCCCCCCTCCGTGCCCAACCAGGTCTCCGTGATGCCCATTAGGTCCGATTCAAATGATTTAGCCAATAATGAACAGCATTGTGCTTGTAGCATTCCGGTTGTTGCTGAGTTAATAGTCCCACTGTTCCTTATGATTACCACTGATGAATAGAGTGGCTTGGAGTTGCGGGCACTAGGACAGGAAAGTGACTCTGTGTTTATCAAAACAAGCATCCTCTCTTTATTCTAAAAAATCGAGTATTCATCTAATCTGGAAGAGAAGAGTGCTTCCAGATTAGAGGAATATTCCAATTTTTAGAATAAAATGAGGTTGCTTGTTTTGATAGACAGTAGCTCTATAGGGACGCGGTGACTTAGTGGCTAAGACGCTGAGTTTGTCGATCGAAAGGTCAGCAGTTCAGCGGTTCGAATCCCTAGTGCCATGTAATGGGGTGAGCTCCCGTTACTTGTCCCAGCTTCTGCCAACTTAGCAGTTTTGAAAGCACGTAAAAAATGCAAGTAGAAAAATAGGGACCATCATTGGTGGGAAGGTAACAGCATTCCGTGCGCCTTTGGCGTTGAGTCATGGTGGCCACATGACCACGGAGACGTCTTCGGACAGCACTGGCTCTTCGTCTTTGAAACGGAGATGAGCACCGCCCCCTAGAGTTGGAAATGATGAGCACATATGTGTGAGGGGAACCTTTACCTTTACTTTACTTTTAGCTCTATAGGCTTTTTAAATTATTATTTTGCATTCACCTTCTTTTTCTTTTCTTGCCTAAGAAACACTAACTGTGTTAAGCAATTGGACAATATTTGTTTAATTATAACATAACAGTTTCCAAAGAGGCAGGGAGAGCCCAGAGCTGCTTTTGTTTATCTTTGCAATTATCCAAATTGCAAACAGGCATGACAGTCCAGGGATCCAGATGCCAACCTGTATCAAGACGAATTCCAAGACACAGCATCTGGCTCCTTGTCCAAGTCCAAAGGCAGCTGTTGTGCTGGTGACCACAGACTTGCCTCAGGGTTTGACATGTCGTTGAGTTCATCACTTGGTCAGCTCAGTGGCCACACTGCCCTTCTGACTACTGTCTCACTGTGACATGTCCTGCCATCTGTGCAAATCTGACTTCTTAAACAAACTTTATGGACTATTTCTGTTTATTTCTATTATTGATGAAATCAAATTGTTTTGATTATGTTTGAGAGCAATTTGATCCAGGTGTCCCACAAACATTCACATCTTAATTTTTCGTATGTGCATAAAGAGAAAGCAACAGTATCATTAGACTCTAATATGGTGAGCCCAGCTCTATGATTCCATATTGGGAAGGCATTAGCAAAGTTTTGACTGGTCTAGTAAGACTCGGTTAGTAGCAGATAAGGCAGAAGACTAAAACCAGGAGACCGTGAGTTTTAGTCCCACCATAAGCATGAAAGGTGGCTGGGTAGCTTTGGGCCACTCTCTCTCAGTTCACAATGTCAGGCTCAGGTGACAAGCCAGTTGGTCAATTCTATGACCACCAATGGTTCAATCCTAAGTTGATAAAAAGAAATCCTAACAACGTTTAAAAAAGTAAGATAGATATAGATCTCTCTTTTTTTACCACAAAACCTCTTCTCTGCTGACTACATGTAGCCTCATATTTTCATATTTTAAATATATCAATGGCTATTGTATATTACAGCCAAACAACTAGGTCATTACTGTTTCGAAGCCTAAATGGTTATCAAAATAGCAGTTGCTACTGCTTTTATGCCCTGATGTTAGGCCTTTCAAAAGCATTAAGCTGACTACTATTGAAAAAGATACTGGAGCCTGAAAAAAGCAGGGCTTGTCAAACAATAAGCTATATGTAGCTGCAGCTTTTTTCATGCTGATTTCATCTTGTTTTGTGGAGAATAACATTCATCCTGCCGTGAATCATTAGTAGCTTAGTTATGGTTTATTAGTAGCTTAGCTATGGTTTATTGAGTAATCTCAGTTAATTCGTTTTATATTTCACATATAGTAATATTTTGAAGCACAATGTTCAGTGGTGGGATTCAAATAATTTAACAACCGGTTCTCTGCCCTAATGACTGGCTGGGTAGGCATGGCTGGGTGGGCATGTGATTGGGTGGGCATGGCCAACTCGACATCACTCATCACATTCAGCCCCTCCTCACAGCCACTCACCTCAAGGACCACAAAAAGATACAATTTCCCTCTCTGTTTATTTACTACTATTGAACATCTAAAATACACTATTTAATCCTATGTACTATATATATGCCAAATGTGTGATACACATTACATAATATAGAGTGTGTATAGGCACACAAAAAGATACATTAGGTACTATATATGCTGTATGTGTATGTACCCACAGAAAGAGAGAGTTCTTCTAAAACTATACACATTGAACCTCATTCACCAAGAATTCACTTTCTGCCATACATTTAACTATAATTTCTATACATTAGAACATTACACACATTTTCAGATTTACTTCCCTAGCCTGCACATGACCATTAGAGCCAGGAGATGTCATGAGCATTGCCAAGAAAGTCTGGGCAACGAAAGGGGTGTCAGCCAGTGGTGGCAGTGGGCAACCAAAAGCACATGGCTGGAGCCTATACAGCCATCCTCCCCCTCACCTTAATGAAGCCAATGTCTTCAGTGTACTAGCAGAAGCACTGGCAACACAAGTTGAGGCCATAGTTGCCGTCCATGCCCATTGGAGGATACATGGCTGTGAGAGGAAGAGAGGTCAGGTGACCCGGACCTAGATGCTTCCCGGCTCCCTTCATCCCAGAAGCACCAACCTCGCACTCTCCCCCCTCTGCTAGCAGCCGCCCCCTTCTTCCTCTCCCTCCCTGCTGCCAGGAGATCCCGTGTTCCTGGCTGCTGCCATTCCAAATGGCAGGGGGAAGCTGGGAGGCCAGACACTCCCACAATCTGACCAAATGGGCAGCCAGGTAGGAGAGGAGTGATCCAGGAAGTGCAACCACTCACTGTCCCCCTCTGCTGGCAGCCACAAAAGGTGAGTCTAATGGGGGCAATATGTGGGCTGAGGGAGGGGGCCGAGCAGCAGCAGCTCAACCTGGCTCGTCTTCCTCTCTGCCACTAGCTGCGGCAGGAAGGGAAGGGCAGGTGAGGATCAAGGGGGCAGCCAGCTGGGAAAGCCGAACCATTGTCCAATCCAGAGCAGCTGCCAGCTGGGGTGGGTGAGATGAGGCAGAGCCTGTGGGGCACGCCTCTCTTTAAGTTCCCAGCCCTTTCTTTCTAAAACTGCCCAAACAAGGGAGGGGAGGAAGGGCCCCACCCAGCCCCTTTATCCCTGTACATGACAGCAACTTACATGACAGTGAAGGCAAGCAAAGGCAGGCAAAGGCAGGCAAAGGCAGGCAAAGGCAGGCAAAGGCAGGCAAAGGCAGGCAAAGGCAGGCAAAGGCAGGCAAAGGCAGGCAAGCGGGGAAGGAGCTGGATAGCACTTGGACTGAAGCCCGGCAAAGAAAGAAGGAAGGAAGGAAGGAAGGAAGGAAGGAAGGAAGGAAGGAAGGATGGATGGAAGGAAGGAAGGAAGGAAGGAAGGAAGGAAGGAAGGAAGGAAGGAAGGAAGGAAGAAAAAGGGCTAAAAAGGAGCCAAAATGGGCCAAAAAAGGGCCATAAATGGGCCAAAAAAGGGCCATAAACAGTTCGAAAAATGAGCAAGGCATGTGAGCAGCCAAAGCAGACGAGGCGAGAAAAGGAACGGCTGTAAGAGGGCAGGCGGGGCAGGGCAGTAAGGCGCTGGTGGAGCAAAGCTAGCCAGTGGTGGGATTAGCCAGTTTGCCGATCTGAGCAGAATTTTAACAACTGATTTGCCCGAACTGGTCCAAACTGGCTGAATCCCACCTCTTGACAATGCCTGAGTTTAAACAGTATATGTGGGTTTTGAAACCTGGGAAGCAAATGTGGAGGTGACCTCTAGATGGAAGCAGAGAAGCAGAAAAATCTAACAATGAAGCCTCCCATTATTTAAAAAAAAGCAAGCAACCTTAATTTTAGATGTCTTTTGTGTGTTTTTTCAATAGGTATCTAATAATGATGACCTGATAGGCACATCCAGTCCAGCATTCTTTTCTCACATTGTGGAACCATATGACACAAGAATGATTTGGAATGTCAGAGGATCATACAATTCAAAGGAGCCATTTCAGCAACTGAAGCCAACCATGCATGATTCCAAATTAGAGAATTCGTTTAATAGCCAGATGTGAAACCTCTGCTTGAACACAACCAGAGGAGAAAATTTCTCCCAATATTGAACTGACCTTACTTTCTAATTTTAACATTCCATTCCTTCCTGAACTGCAAACAAAACCTGCCTTCCTCTAGCTGAAGTTCATTCGTTTGCATCTCTTTTTTTTGGTCTGGAACCTGCACTGCATATCGGGCATTAATACAATTGAACATGTCCAGAAATATTTTACAAGAGGAGTCCTCCACTCCTCTGCTCGCAACAAAATACCTTATGCCACCAGACTTGAAATTTTGGGTTTAGAAAATTTAGAACTATGCCACCTTCGGTATAACCTGAGCATAGCTCATAAAATCATCTGCTACAATGTCCTACCTGTCAATGACTACTTCAGCTTCAACCACAACAATACATGAGCACACAACAGATACAAAGTGAACCGCTCCAAACTCGATTGCAGAAAATGTGACTTCAGAAACAAAGTGGTCAATGCCTGGAATGCACTACCCAACTCTGTGGTTTCATTCCAATACCCCCAACATTTTAATCTAAGACTGGCTACTGTGGACCTCACCCCATTCCTAAGAGGTCTGTAAGGGGCGTGTATAAGAGTACCAGTGTGCCTACCGTCCCTGTCCTAATGTTCCCTTTAATTGTATTCATTTTATGTATTCAATTCATGCTTATACTTATATATATTATTTAATACGTACTCGACAAAATAAATAAATAAAATAAATAAATACTCTCCTGAATGATAAAGAACATCTTATGCTCTTCTTCAGGTGATACCTCCTCAAATGTCTGGCATATTCCTCCTTTTACAAAACTAACATAAGTAAAGAATTTTTTTTTAAATGGCAGTTGCGACCATATGACCAAAGCCCTTCCCCTTTCTAAATGCTTGAAATGATGAGGTAAGACCACCATCTTGACTTTTTGGGCTCCCCCCGTGGTTACCACTCACAAGTTCTTCAATATCGTATAGTAAGTATTTAATAAGAATTAATTTTATTAATTTATTTTAATCATTTAATACGAAATAATAATTTGATTCTCTCATCACCTTATTGCTTTCTAAATTTATAGTCTCTTTAAGCAAACATCCAGAGCAGGGGTTTTACATGTTGGCCACACCCTGCCCAGTTTAAAAAAGGTGGTGAGGTTCCAATATGTCATGTGACACTGCTGTGACAACGTGAGTTTGACACCGCTGATCTAGAGACCTATAGTGTGTTTACAGTTTATATGGAGTGTGGCTATCCAGTTCCCATACATCATCTCAAAGGCAATTCTAATTTTGATTCCTTTGCTAATATTTTCCAGTAAGAAATTTATTTTTTTCATGGCAGCTGCTTAAAAGACCAGCTCCATTTTCACTTAATTGTCCCTCCCATCCCCAACAAACTTGCCAGTTACTGGTACCTTTGAGTTGTATAAAGCTGAGTGGGTGCATCATTTTGTATTTGCCTATCCCATTTTAAAGGGCCTTTGTCTATTGGAAGATCATGCTACTTTGAGCTTGATTAACAATGTTAATTGTTAATTGTTAAATGTTAATTGTTAATCAAATTAACAATTTGATGTAATCAACAAACCTGGTCACTTCAGTGCTCATATTTAATTCCAGATCTTTTGTGAACAAGTTAGAAGAGAAGCAGTCCAATTAATATTTCTGTTTTTTTCATTATTAGAACTATTTCTTCCTGTTGTCAGTTTCCTGATTTTGATTGGTCATGGATTGGTAAACAGTAGCAAAATTATTTTAAAGAAATTCCTAATTGTTAAATGTCTTTCAGGAGTCTTTGATGACTAGAATTGTGTAAAAGACTTTAATAAACAATAATAAATAATATAAGAGCTGTGGTGGCACAGCGGTTACAAGTTTGATTCTCTCAATCCTGACTGGCTCAAGGTTGACTCAGCCTTCCATCTGTTCAAGGTTAGTAAAATGAGGACCCAGATGTTGGGGGCAATATGCTGACTCTGTAAACCACTTAGAGGGGCTGTAAAGCACAGTGAAGTGGTATATAAGTCTAAGTACTATTGCTTTATTCCAAATTACTCCTATCTCTATGTTAGCCTAGTGAGGTGTGATTACATTTTCATAAAAATCATATTGCTTTATCTTCAGAAATCCTTTGTCTTTCTATATGTTTCTACAGAACCTAAGCACTTAGTAATGTTTCATATTAGCAATCTGAGTTCTTGTAAAAATATTTGAATGGCACTATCTGAATACTATGATTTCTTTGTTTCCTGCTTGTCATGACATATAAAGTATAGTTTTTCCTTTATTTTCCATTTCTTCATGAAAAAAATTTATTCATGTATAAGAATGTACCCTTCTGCATGAAAACATGGGTTAAACTTTGTTTCAATTAATTCAACTTCTCTCCAATCTCTTAATCTTTGTTAGTATTATTTTAACTCATCATACAACATTGTTGTATGACCAATGTACTGACCAATTGGCCCCCATTTTTACCCATATTTTCAATAAATCACTAGAGATGTGCTATGTTCCTTCTTGCTTCAAATGCTCTACCATCATCCCAGTGCCGAAGAAGCCCACCATCAAGGAACTGAATGACTACAGACCAGTTGCTTTAAATCTGTAGTCATGAAAACCTTTGAAAGGCTAGTGCTTTCCTACTTGAAAACCATCACGGATCCGCTGTTAGACCCCTTGCAATTTGCATACCGAGCAAATAGATCAACAGATGATGCTGTTAATATGGCTCTGTACTACATCCTACAACATCTTGAGTTTCCCAAGACCTATGCAAGGGTCCTTTTTGTAGACTTTAGTTCAGCATTCAATACCATCATTCCAGATATTCTTCTAACTAAGCTAAACCAGCTACAGGTACTGGAACAGACTTGTAAGTGGATCACAAGTTTCCTAACAAACAGGAAGCAGCAGGTGAAGCTAAGCAAGATCACATCAAATACCTGTACAATTAGCACAGGGGCCCCCCAAGGCTGTGTGCTCTCCCCACTTCTCTTCTCTCTGTATACCAATGACTGCATCTCCAATGATCCATCTGTTAAGCTACTGAAGTTCGCAGATGACACAACAGTGATTGGTCTCATTCGAGACAATGACGAATCCGCATATAGACGAGAGGTCGAACGACTAGCCTTGTGGTGCAACCAAAACAATCTGGAACTGAACACACTCAAAACCGTAGAAATGGTGGTAGACTTTAGGAGAAACCCTTCCATACTTCCACCTCTCACAATATTAGACAACACAGTATCAACAGTAGAAACCTTCAAATTTCTAGGTTCTATCATATCGCAAGATCTAAAATGGACAGCTAACATCAAAAACATCATTAAAAAAGGACAACAAAGAATGTTCTTTCTGCGCCAACTCAGTAAGCTCAAACTGCCCAAGGAGCTGCTGATTCAGTTCTACAGAGGAATTATTGAGTCTGTCATTTGCACTTATATAACTGTCTGGTTCAGTTCTGCAACCCAACAAGAAAAACACAGACTTCAGAGGATAATTAGAACTGCAGAAAAAATAATTGCTACCAGCCTGCCTTCCATTGCGGACCTCTATACTGCACGAATCAAGAAGAAGGTCGTGAAAATATTTACAGACCCCTCGCATCCTGGATATAAACTGTTTCAACTCCTACCCTCAAAACGACGCTATAGAGCACTGCACACTAGAACAACTAGACACAAGAACAGTTTTTTCCTGAAGGCCATCACTCGGCTAAACATATAATTCCATCAACACTGTCAAACTATTTACTGAATCTGCACTACTATTAATCTTCTCATAGTTCCCATCACCAAGCTCTTTACGATTATGACTGTATGATTGTGTTGCTAGCAATCCTTATGATTTATATTGATATATTGACCATCAATTGTGTTGTAAATGTTGTACCTTGATGAACGTATCTTTTCTTTTACGTACACTGAGCATATGCACCAAGACAAATTCCTTGTGTGTCCAATCACACTTGGCCAATAAAAAATTCTATTCTATTCTATTCTATAAGCCATTTCCACAGTGTTTATGCACAACACACATTTTTTAAAAATAACAGATGGAACTTAATTGGTAGCATCACAGCTGACCTCTTGATCTTTTTTTGACCCTATCCTGTAAATACTTCTGGCAGCACTGAATTGTCACCAAGTGTGATAGAGAGGAAATGTCTGTGTCTGTTTACAATTTCTAATTTGTTTGACATAATAGCCAATATGACTTACAAAAATTTATTTAAATATAGTTTTCTCATTCTTCACACATAGTTCATATTCAAATGACTTCCAAGACCAAAATTCCACAATCATGGCCATACCAAGAAAGTCCTTTCAACTGATTCAAAGATAGGAAAGATTACTTTTCTTCTTTACTGTGTGACTGCAAAAGTGAAAATGCCAGGATTAACAGCCATCAATAGGCACAGAAAAATAAAGCATACTTACATACCATTCAAAAGAGACAACAAAAAGAATATGGGTTTCTGATGAAGGAATTGTAAGCTGAAGATGAATGACCACAGTAGGATAAAGAGTCACGAGTTAACATCATGGTCCTTAAGCAAATCAATGTATTCCCACATGCATTTTGTTGTTGTTGTTGGAAACTAACTGAAAATGCTGGAAATTGGCAAAAATCTTGTAAATTGCCATCACATGACTGTGGAACACTGCAATCTGCCTTAAAGATGAGCTAGTTGTCAAATGCCCAAAATATGGTTATCTGACTGATTTACATGGGTGTGTGTGCAGCAGTCAGAATTTCAGAACTGAGTTGTAAGTTGCTTTTTGGGGATTCTATCGTATCTTTATACAGTAACTAAGTGACTGGTTGTAGGACAAGGACTACTTGTATTCAGATACATATATATTTCTGATATATTTGTATGATTATCTTTTTTTAATCTACTATATACTGTATAATATGTCCCATTATTTCATTATACTTACCTTTACAAAGTCTATGTCTATAAGCAATTTGCTTATACATGACCCCATACATCAGGTCTTCAGTCCATTGAATATTTGGAGCCACTCTTTTAGCCATTGTAAGGGCACATAAAATCTATTACATTGTTCAATTGTCAAATCCATATACAAAGTATTGAATAAAATTTAATTTCATTATTAAGATATAAATTATATATCTATTAATCTAATAAATATATTGTAATCATTAAAAGGCTATATAAATAACAAGCCAAGAGAGTGTCTGGATAATTTTACTACAAAAGAGGCTTGTGGGAGAATTTGAAAAATTTGGTGAAAAGAGTTAAAGAAAAAAATGAAAAGAAATCAAGTGCTAGGACAGGGGTAGCCAACCTTTTTATACCTACTACCCACTTTTGTATCTCTGTTAGTAGTAAAATTTTCTAACCGCCACCAGTTCGGGGGGAGATGTGCGAGCTATTCTGGGACGAGGCTCTTTTGTTTGCAGTTGCACTATAGCGCCATTTAGTTTCACTTACGTAACGTGAACTAAACTTATGCATGGGCGATACAAATAGTATATTTTCAGAAATTTAAATTGTCACGGGGAATTTTATGAAAACCTAATGAAAATGTTTTTAAATAATGCTATGATAATTTTTTAAAAAGTCAATTAAATTAAAAAAAAGGAAAGTGCTTCAGTATTGGACAAAACCAGTGGTGGGATTCTGCCGGTTCTAGGCGGTTCGGCTGAACCATTTGTTAAATTGCCAGTTCGCCCTGCCCCTTGCCCCTCCCCTCTCCACCATTACTTACCGTTGTCTGTCGGCGGCTGTGTGGCGCTTGGATCGGGTGGGCAGCAGCTTGTGCCCACCCGATCCAAGCGCCATGTGGCCGCCGACAGAATCCAAGCATCTCTCTAGCCAGCGATTAAAGTGCCTTGCTGGTGGCCACAAGCTGCCCAGCACAAGATGCCCAGCTTGTGGCCGCTGCCCACCTGATCCATGCACCTCGCTGCCCACCCAATCCAAGCGCCACGCGGCCGCCGACAGAAGCCTGCCTGCATCCAAGCATCTCTCTAGCCAGCGATTAAAGCGCGGCCAGCGAGGAGCTTGGATCAGGTGGGCAGTGAAGTGTGTGTCAATCGCCTCGACCTGCTGCCCACCCAGCAGGACTGTCCTGCGGCTGCCTCCCACTCACGCAGCACCAGCCTACCCTACCCCATCTGGAGAAAGATGGAGAAAAAGAGGGGGGCAGAAAATGATGAAGGGGAGAAAGAGAGATGAAGGATAGAAGGGAGAGAAAGATGAAGAAGAGAAAGGGGGGAGAAAGATGGAGAGAAAGAGAAGAAGGGAGAAAGAGAGATTAAGGAGAGAAAGATTGAGAGAAAGAGATGGGAGAAAGATGAAGGAGAGAAAGAGGGGGAGAAAGATGAAGGAGAGAAAGAGAGGGAGGGAGAAGGAGAGATTAAGGAGAAAGATTGAGAGAAAGAGGGGAGAAAGATGAAGGAGAGAAAGATGGAGAGAAAGATGGAGAGAAAGATGAAGGAGAGAAAGAGAGATTAAGGAGAGAAAGATGGAGAGAAAGATGGAGAGAAAGGGAGAAAGATGAAGAAGAGAAAAGGGGGGAGAAAGATGGAGAGAAAGAGAGGGAGGGAGAAAGAGATTAAGGAGTGAAAGAGAGAAAGGGGGAGAAAGAGATGGAGAGAAAGAGGGAGGGAGAATGGATTTGTTCTGGTAATTGGTTTAACAAGCATGGCACTGAAAAAGTGACTTATGACCATTTTTTCACACTTAAGAACATTGCAGCAAACAGTCATTAGGGCAAAAAAGCTATGTCGCATGACCACCTGGACATGCCCACCCGATCACATGAAGCACCGCAGTTGTGACATGAGTGACATGGTTATTAAAAATGCTGCAACAGGCATAAATGATGACCGGTCATTATTTATCCCTGTTGCAGCATTTTGTGCATAGGGACTACTCAGAGGGCTGAAAAAGTTATTTTTGACTTGTCCTCACACTTTTGACTGGTCCTCACACCTACAACTGTCCTCACATTTTACATTTTGTGCCCTATCTTGTAACCATGGTGAAGAGAAGCAGTTGTGAAATGAGTGACATGGTTGTTAAAAATGCTGCAATGGGCATAAATGTGAGGATGGTCATAAGTGCGAGGACCGGTCAGAAATGACCTTTTTTAGCCCTCTGAGTAATTTCTATGCCCATAGCCATGACCACCCGGTCACATGAGCAGCTAGGCTCGCCCACCCAGTCACATGAACAGCTAGCCATGCCCATCCAGTCACATGACCACCAAGCCACACCCCAAAATAAGCCACCCCCACAGAACCGGTTGTTAAAAAATTTGAATCCCACCACTGGACAAAACCCCTACTGCCCACCATGAAAGCTGGAACGCCCACTAGTGGGCGGTAGGGATCAGGTTGACTACCACTGTGCTAGGATATTATTATTTTTACTTCAAGGTTGTTGAAGTAAAAAGAAGGGATCTAAAGTTTATATTTAAAAATATATTATTATCTTGTAATGAATTTGTAATGTATCTTTAAATGGTTTCGGCGGGAAACAAGCACGTTGCTGATTGGTTAAAGCCGCCGGTTGAACTGTATATAAGGAGAGGTTTTTCCCCAGCCTGGTCGCTGGGTTCACCATATATTAAAGAGCTGTTGTCACTACCCTGGTCTCCAGCCTCGTTACTTCCCGAACTTAACACTGGCGACGAGGGTGGGATTTCGAGGCTAAGAGCATCAGGAACGAGCTGAAGCACGGAAGAACCGAACCCAGCAAACTCAGGGCAGAAACGCGGAGATGGCCAGCTACACTCCGCCCGCGCCGTTTGACCCAGCCAGGGAGAAATGGGGAACGTACATGACCCGTTTCGAAAGCTTCCTAGAAGCAAACGAACTGCAAGGAGTTCCAGACAACCGCAAAAGGGCATATTTCCTGAGCCACTGCGGTCCCGAGGTCATCGACATCGCGGAAGCCCTGGCAGAGCCAACGCCGGTACAATCGGTATCGTGGCAAACTCTGCAAAATCTATTGAAGAACCATTTCGCGCCAACACCGTCCAAATACGTACGGCGTTTTGAATTTGGGGAGCGCAGACAGCAAGAGGGCGAATCCATCAGCGATTACATGGCCGCCCTGCGAAAAGCCTCCAAGGACTGTGGGTACCGAGACTTGGATGAGGAGCTGTTAGAGCAACTCATCCGTGGGGTCAGAGACATTCGTTTGCGGAGGCGGCTGCTATCAAAAAGCAATCTAACGCTGGCAAACGCTCTGGACGAAGCCAGAGCTCATGAGATGTCCACCCAAGCGGCGGAAACCCTACAAAAGCCACTCACGCCAACGGCGAGCGCGAGCGCGAAATCAACCCCGGTCCACCATGAAGAAATCCAGACCGAATCAGACGGCGAGGATGAGGAAGGAGTTTGCCTCACCGAGAGAAGGGGCAAAGAAGACCGGGATGAATGCGGAAGTTGCGGAGGGCAACACCAGCGTCAACGATGCAAGTTCAAGGACGCTACATGTCGGCGGTGCGAGAAGAAGGGGCACCTGGCTCAAGTCTGTCGAGCACCCCAACCTTCCCGCCGAAAATTCAAACCAACCAATCAGAGCGCAGGATCGGCAAGGCGACCCGCGATTGGTCAAAACAAAAAGGGCGCGAACTCAAATCGAACGACCGTGATCATAGGCCGTGCAGCAACCTGCGTCGAGAAGAAAATCTTCACTAAACCGAAAATCGAAGGAGTGCCGTGCCGACTAGAAGTGGACACCGGGTCAGCGATCACAATCATGTCCTGGGACACTTTTGCGAAAGCTTTGCCAAGAATCGCCAAACGCAAACTGCAAACACAGCGGCTACGAGTTCACGACTACCAAGGGAATCGCATCCCTGTTCGAGGGACCACCTCCGTCCGCGTCGAGTACGGACCACACAAGAAGACCCTGCCCATCACGATAGTCGAAGGGACCCTGCCAAGTTTGTTGGGACTAGACTGGTTCCGGGCATTGGGCATGGGAGTGACTGGCATCTACAGAAGTGACTTTAGCCTAAAAGACACACTCATGAACAAGTTCGAAGATGTCTTCAAGGACTGCCTGGGCAAGTACAAGGGGACCCCTATTTCATTCAATTTAGACCCCCAGGTAGCCCCCATTCGGTTAAAGGCAAGGAGAGTCCCTTTTGCCCTTAAACCCAAGATTGACAAGGAGATAGACAAGCTCATCAGTCAGGGGATTCTGGTGCCAGTCGATCACGCAAAGTGGGAGACGCCAATCGTCACCCCAGTGAAACCAGATGGGTCAGTTAGAATCTGCGCTGACTACAAGGTGACGTTAAACAAAGCCTTGCAAAAAAGCGCTTACCCGGTCCCCGTGGTGCAACACTTGCTGCACTCGCTGGGGCAAGGGCACGTTTTTGCCAAGTTAGATTTGGCCCAAGCCTATCAACAACTGCCCGTAGACGCCAACACAGCCGAAGCCCAGACAATTGTGACTCACAGAGGTGCTTTCAAGTGTACCCGGTTACAGTTTGGGGTGAGTGTGGCTCCTGGTCTATTCCAAAATTTAATGGAGCGACTTCTGCAAGGGCTCCCGGGGGTAGTCCCCTATTTCGATGATGTATTGATATCAGCCGAAAATTTAGAAGAATTGGGGGAGCGTTTGAGAAAAGTTCTGGGCATTTTCCGGTCAGCCGGTCTAAAGGTTAAAGTGAACAAATGCCAGATAGGGGTAGAGTCCGTAGAGTTCTTGGGCTACAGAATAGACAAGGAGGGAATTCACCCCACGGAAAGCAAGGTCAAGGCAATATGAAAGGCTCCAGCGCCCAAAAACAAAACAGAGCTACAGGCATTCCTGGGTCTAGTGAATTTTTACGCGGTCTTTTTAAAAAATAAGGCAACCGTTGCCGAGCCGCTACATAAGTTACTGGGAAAGAATACTGCTTGGTCTTGGGGAAAGTCGGAAGCTAGGGCTTTCGAAGCAGTAAAAAACCTACTCTCGAGCAATAGCTTACTGGTTCAGTATCATAGCTCATTGCCATTGGTATTAGTCTGCGATGCTTCCCCTTACGGGGTGGGGGCTGTGCTCAGCCACAGGTTTCCAAATGGCACAGAAGCCCCAATAGCCTTCTACTCCAGAACGATGTCCTCGACAGAGAGGAACTATAGCCAGTTGGATAAGGAAGCGCTAGCTATTGTGTCAGGGTTAAAAGTTTCACGAATCGTTTTGGTAGAGACTTTGAAATTGTGACAGACCATAGACCACTGTTAGGGATACTGGCTGGCGACCGCCAACGCCTGTGGCACTTTCGCCACGATTGACCCGATGGACTATCTTCTTAGCCGCCTATTCCTACAAACTGCAGCATCGGCCGGGAAAGGAGTTGGGGCATGCGGACGATTAAGCAGATGCCCACTACCAGGGGCGATCAAGACCCCACCCAGGGACGCCCATACTGTTAATTGACTCTCTGGACTCTGGCCCAGTCACATCTAAGGAGGTGGCTCGGGCATCATACCGGGACATTACTTTGAGAACTGTACTCGGTTGGGTACAAGAGGGTGGCCCGCTGCGGGCGGCGTTTTAAAGAATTTGTAAAAAAACGTGGGGAACTGTCGGCTCAAGGGGGGTGCCTGCTATGGGGGGATAGAGTGGTGATCCCAGAAAAATTCAGGAAAAGGGTGTTGGACCTCCTTCACGAGGGTCACCCAGGGATCGTTAGGATGAAGGGCCTAGCGAGAAGCTATGTGTGGTGGCCCTTAATGGACTCAGAAATTGCTGAAAGGGTAGGGAAATGCCAGGCCTGCCAAGAGTCCAAACCGCTACCCCCAACGGCCCCAGTTCGGGAATGGGAGAAACCCCAGGGCCCCTGGTCTAGAATACACATTGATTTTGCCGGCCACTTCCACGGCCAAACCTTCCTGGTCGTTGTAGATGCCTACTCCAAATGGCTGGAAATCATTCTCATGAGATCCATGACAGCCGAGGCCGTGATCTCAGTCCTACGGCACCTATTTGTAACCCATGGGTTGCCCGACACGCTAGTTTCCGATAACGGCCCGCAATTCACGGCAACCCAATTTGAGGAGTACTTGGCAGAAGAGGGCATCCGACATGCCCTCTCGGCGCCTTTCCACCCTGCGACGAATGGCCTTGCAGAGCGTTCCGTCCGGAGCGCAAAAGAGGCATTGTCCAGACTTAAGCCAGGCGACTGGCAAACAAAAATCGATGTTTTCCTGGCCGTCACAACCGGCAGAAGCCCAGCCGAATTATTAATGGGCCGAAAGCTCAGGTGCCCCCTAGACCGTCTAAATCCAAACTATACGCCGGAGGGTTACAAGGGGGAAATAGGAAAAACAAGAGAAATGGACATAGGCGACCGAGTGTGGGCACACAACTATGGTGAAGGCCCAACCTGGATAGCAGGACAAATCCTAAACAGAACAGGTCCAAAATCATACTTGGTGGAGTTAAGGGACGGCCGAGTATGGAGGCGCCACATAGACCAAATACGAAAACGCATAGCCGAACAATCTGAATTAATCGAAACGGGCCCTGACTACACAATGTTTGATTCCACAGCTGACTCAAACCCGGACAAATCGCAGGACTTATCTGAAATTCCGGAGGTCCAGCGACGCCCACAGGTTCCAGTAGAAAACAGCAGGGACGACTCTGCTAATAATCCAGGGCCGGATGGCCAAGAGAAGGAGCTGAGAGGAGCAAACAGCCCCTCCGGTCAGCTCGACCCACTCCCAGGGAATGTACTGCGCAGGTCCGAAAGAGTCAGGAGACGCCCAGTCTATTTGCATGATTACGTTGAAAAATAATATGTAAATATCATGTAAATATGGGTAAAGTGTTTTCTGGGGGGAAGGAGTGTAATGTATCTTTAAATGGTCTCGGCGGGAAACAAGCACGTTGCTGATTGGTTAAAGCCGCCGGTTGAACTGTATATAAGGAGAGGTTTTTCCCCAGCCTGGTCGCTGGGTTCACCATATATTAAAGAGCTGTTGTCACTACCCTGGTCTCCAGCCTCGTTACTTCCCGAACTTAACAGAATTTTTGCTCTGCAGGACTAAAACAATGAAGCTTTAAGGATTTGTTATAGGTACGTGATGAGATATGGAAAGAGGAATCATTTGTTGTATTCTAAGAGAAGATAATAAGTTACCAAAATAGTTTTTACTTGTGATGAAGAAATCATTTCTTCATATGTCAGTTTTTCTTTCTTTACCATATTATTTTTTTCTATTTTTCTATTTTTTTCATATGTGCCCTTCTATTTTCTCATTTAATTTTTTTCTTTAGTTTGTATCTTTACAGTCATAATTTTTAATAAAATTTCTATTACAAAAACAAGAGAAAAAAATACTAAGAAAAAAACAAAGCACCAAAACAATTCAGAAGACATCCGCTTCAGCAGCCCAAATACACATAAGAAGGAATCAACATCAGACAAGAAATCAAGCAGAAAGCTATATTCTAATGAAGGAGCCAACAGGGAGGAAACTACACTCCCACAAAACCTTGTAGGGCCAGCTACTGTGTATAAAGAGATAGCAAACTCACAGTCAGTCACATTGATAATGTTACTAGTTGGATATTGAAATGTCTGCAAGAAAAGAACCAAACTCAGAGAGCCCAGAGAATTCCAAATTCATTCCTGAGTTACACGTAGTTCTAATGTTAGAAACACACCAACAAAAATCAGTTTGTGACTTTTTCCATTCCCTTAGTAACAGCTCTGCTTTTATTTATATGACAAAGTAGAGAAAGGGGGTCGGAATGAATGAGTCAATAAAGAGAGCTAACTACCTCTCTCATACTGATGCATTGGAGAATTGTCTCCATTATTTTTCTGTAAACCCTGACTGCATCTAGTCTTTAAAAGTTCCATCTTATTTTTGCTAGTTTCTTCTACCAACAATATTGGAACACATTGTGTTTCAGTTTTCAGAAAGTTATCCTGCTTCTCTATAAGGTCTTTAGCTCCTTTACATAATTCATCTCCAGCATTGAATTGGAAAGAATAAAAAGACACGATTAAATAATTGAGCGAGGCCAACAATACTCAATTCAATCAACAAGGTTCTCTGGATATCTCAGAGTGCAACCTCCAAACCCCTGGAAACGTTTTCCTGATATCAGTCATTAACTGGTCTGGCCTGGGATTGAAAAGGTAACATTCAAATCTTCTGGAGGACACCTGGTTGGGGAAAGCTGGCTTAAGTCAACACTTACCTTTTATTCTACAGATCATGAAATAAAACTGGCAGTCTCAGTTGGCAACATGGCAGCCTAAATGTTCATAGGGCTAGAAGCCCTTTTCCCCCATATCATGAACTGTGAACCAGATTTAGAAATAATGTTTTTAATTAAAAGTAGTGTTTTGGAGACTGTTGGCAGTGGCTATCGGGCATAAGTGAGGAGATATTTCCTGACAGTAGATGGTTGGGATTTGGATGCACGAGACTGCTGCAAACCACTTTCAATCCTGCTTTGTTAAATCAAGGGCTTTCATTCTCACTAGACTCTCTTCAAAGTGGCACATGCAGCTCGACAAAGAGATCTCATTATCACCCATAAAATAAATTGGTCTTGCCAGTGTCAAGAAAATTTTTGTAGCTCTCCAGCATAGGCCTCTATAACAGAAACACATAAAAGCTCTGGAGTTTCCTCCACACAAACATTGAGTGGGGTGGTAGGGGTGGAGTGGAGTGGGGATAGGGCTAGGAGATTTGGGCTGCAAAAATTCCAGCAACCATAAGATAATAATAAAGGGTATATCTGAACAGTAATCCTTAGTGTTCATCCTGAATTCATAGTCCAGGTCTGATAGGAGAGAGGAAGTGGGGAGGGGGGAGGGAAGGAGGGAGAGAAGCTGGGTTCATAATTACCTTTATTCTAAAAATAATTAGGAAGAATTAATATTTTGTTTATTGAGTTAAGAGAATGCATAAAATGACAACCTTAATTTAAAACAGTGAAAGAACTATTAGGCTGACAATTCTAAAGATCATCCGTTTTATCTCATCAATAAAATGGGAAATTGGAAATTGCCTGGATTTTTATTTCCAAATCCAGGGTTAAGCAGAATAATTGATCAACTTTTTTTTCTCATTAAGCAACCTCTTTCTTTTTCTTCATCATCTTGGAATTGTTTACTTCTCTAGTAATTCAGCTGGAATAATTATCTTCACTTGATGAAATGAGAGATTGATACAAAGGTATTCCCCAGGTTTAGCAAGATGAGTGGTTGATAATAGGGCAGTTTGGTTAGGACCTTTTCTTTTGATCTCTAAGGGAGAAATCTTTATCAGAAACCATTTAATTTCACTCATGCAATCATGTTTTATCACAGTTCTTCTTGCTTGCTGCTTGTATTTTTTCTGGAGCAGTTAATTTAGATCATCCGGGCTGTGGAAAGGGCCCAGATCAGTAGTGGTATTCACTTACCTTCTCTACCGGTTCGCCAGTGGGAATACACGCGTCACCTCTGTGCATGCACAGAGCGTCCATGATGACGTCCAATGGGTGGGCAGAGCCTCCTGCCACCACCAACGCAACCGATTCGCCCAAACTGGGGACAACCAGTAGAATCCCACCACTGGCCCAGATACATTTCAGCAGTTATGGACGTAAACCATACTCAAACCTCTGGGATTACAGTGGAACAGATATCTTCCTGAATTGGAGCAGCATATAATACATATAAAGAGCTTCAGTCATAGCACTGTGGCCTCCATCTTGACATTTTTGAACATATATGTAATGGCTATGAAAAAAACTTTGAGGAACAGGAAGCAAAGATAACAGTCATATAAGAGAAATCTGAATCCAAAATGGGAATTTATTTGAAAAATTGTCTCCCTAGTTCTTATTTTACCATTGTTCTGGTTGTGGGTATTCTTCCTGTTTCTCAAGAGTTATTTTCACAGCCATTACAATACATTTACATGCACAAGTGTATGTTTTTGCCATGTGCAGAAACTTGTTCTTTCTATTTTAGATTTCCTTCCTTCCTTCCTGTTATTTTACATGTGCAGAAACTTGTTCTTTCTATTTTAGATTTCCTTCCTTCCTTCCTGTTATTTTACATGTGCAGAAACTTGTTCTTTCTATTTTAGATTTTAGATTTTAGATTTAGATATTTTAGATTTCCTTCCTTCCTTCCTTCCTTTCTTCCTTCCTTCCTTCCTTCCTTCTGTCCTTCCGTCCGTCCGTCCTTTTCTTTCTTTCTTTCTTTCTTTCTTTCTTTCTTTCTTTCTTTATTTATTTATTTATTTATTTATTTATTTATCCTATTTCTAACATCTCTCTTATGCATGTGATTACCAATGCATGTTTTCATAGTACTTGAGGTGTTTTTATGGCACTCAAGTGCTTAAACCATTGAATAATAAACCCTTGAACTAATGGAAAGTTGTTTTCTGCACCCCCTTTGCAGGAGAAAGAAAATGAGCTACAGGAGGAAGGTAGTGGCTAGAAGTAATCCACCATCAAAAGCATGTTATAACTATACCAATAGTTTTACAGTTATTATTTTTATTGTGACTGCTTTCAGACTTTGTGATAGGCTGTGGAATTAAATAGAAATAAAGTGGGTATCAAATAACATCAAGGGGTCAATGGATTTTTATATGAAAAGTGAATACGGCTAGATGAAGCTACACAGTTACTTAAATGTAAAACCCACACAAGGTGGCAGCATCTAGTTGACCTTGATTGATCTTAGAAAGTATGCAGAGTTGCCTTTGATTAGTTACTTGGAGGAGAATGCTTAGTGAATTTCAGGGCTGCAATATTATACTGGGAAGTCAAAACACAAATTGGAAAAAGGAAGCAAACTATTTGGATGATAATTTTTTTTTAATTTGAGTTTGATTTGACTTTTTCAAAGAAATGGAATAATATTTGTGTTACATGGCAAAAAAGGCATCATGAGTTGCCTTTTGAAATATGAAATATCATCTTGACATATGACTCAATGCATATGGAGCAAAATTGTCAGAACCTTGGCAAATCTGAGTATCAGGGGCATCCTTGGAAGAAGGGGGAGATCCAAAAAGTTAAAATGTTGAGTGCATCCATACATTTGAAAACATGTCCATTTTTGCAGGACTGCAGGACTTTGAAACAGCCCTCCCATCCTATCTGTCTATGGAGATCCTCAGCCATCCAGGTCATGGTTGTCCCAAAGGTGCTTTTTTCAAGAGGCAACTGGACTTTTTGGTTTTACTTTGAAGACATTTCATTTTTCATCCAAGAAGCTTCTTTAGGTCTGCCTGGATGGTGGGGAAGGGAAGGATTTATACTCCTTGCAAACAGCTGGTCATTTGCATTCTTTTACAGAATAGTTAAGGTCATCTGGAGGTTTATCTGTGTCATCAGGTCACCTGAGTGGTGCAAATGGGTGTGGAGCCTCATAAGTGCATGGTACAACATAGGAAAACAAACACATCAGGACTAGATTCAGCAGTTCATCTGCATTTAAAAGACACAAGCCACTCCTTTGAAGACAACAAAATCCATATTTTGGATGGAGATGACCCCTGGTTTGAAAGAGGGGTTAAGGAGGCAATCTATATCAAAATTGAATAGCCATCTGTCAATGGAGGGGAGGGACATGATATCACCTATCTCCAGTCTACAATACAGTCCTTTCAACAGTTCCAAGAAGGCTCCACACCCATTTGCACCACTCAACTGACCCTGATGATACAAATAAACCTCCAGGTGACCTCAATGACTCTCTAAAACAGCCGTCACCAACCTAGGCCCGTGAGAAAATTTTAGTGGTCCATGGAGAAATCTTTGTATTTTTGCCAGTCCACCATGGTGGAGGAGCTGTGGTGCAAGTGGGCCAAAGCAGCGATTGCGATGGAAGCTGTGGGTGCAAAGTACTCCTTGCACTTGCGCGGAATCAGCATTCCGCCTCGGCATATTTGCCCAGCTGGTGGTACAAAGCAGCCCTTGTCTCCTGATGCTTGGGACTCAGAGCGGTAAATGGCAATTGGTCCAGGGAGCAGCCAGATTTTGCTCTCTATTGTGGATGCCAGATCAACCCCCTGCAAGCTCTCATCTCAAGAGGAGTGCTCACTGCAGCGGCGTGGGAAACTTCAGCTGGGCTCCTCGAGAGACGAGAGCTTGCAGGGGGCAGTCCGGTGCCTGCAATGGAGAGCAAAATCCGGCTGCTTCCCTGATCAGACACCGTTTACAGCTCCGAGTCCCAAGCATCAGGAGACGAGGGCTGCTTTGCTCCACTGACTGGGCAAATATACTAAGGCGGAATGCTGATACCACACAAAATGAAATAGAGAAAAAGAGACAGAATGAAAGAGAGAGAAAGAGAATGAGAGAGAGACAGAGAAAAGAGAGAATCAGAGTGAGAGAATCAGAGTGAGACAAAAAGAATGAGAGAGAATGAGAGAGAGAGAGAATAAGAGGGGAGGGAGAGAGCACACCGCCTTTTTGGAAGAAGTGCAGGGGGCTAAGGGGGATGTCTTGCCTTAAGTATCGAACCCCACCTCAATTTCACAAGGTCAGCGCAGCAGAGAGTGGTCCTTCCCGGCAGGCCTTGTTTCTCCGGAGCACTCCACCCCCCCTCCTGCTTCTGCCTGCCTACTCCTCCTCCTCCTCCTCCCAGAGTAACTGGGCTGCTTTGAGGGAAAACTTAAAGGGCACTCTGCCACCCGGCTTGCCCGCCTCCCCAGGGATGTTGCCTGGCTCTGAAAGGGATGCGTGGAGAAGAGAGAATGAGAGAGAGACAGAATGAAATAGAATCAGAGAGAGAGAGAGAATCAAAATGAGAGGGAGAGAGAGAGAAAATGAGAGAGAAAGAGGGGAGAGAGGAGAGAGAAAGAGAGAAAGAGAGAGAGAGAGTAGGGGAGAGAGAGAGAAAGAGAAATGAGAGAATGAGTGGGAGAGAGAGGGGGAGAGAGAGAAAGAGAGAATGAGTGGGAGAAAGAGAGAGAATGAGTGGGAGAGACGGGGGAGAGAGAAAGAGAATAAGAGAGAATGAGTGGGAGAGAGGGGGGAGAGAAAAAGAAAATGAGAGAGAAAGAGTGGGAGAGAGGAGGGAGAGAAAAAGAGAATGAGAGAGAAAGAGTGGGAGGAAGAGAGGGGAAAAAGAGAGAAAGAGAAAGAAGAGACAGTGCCTGAAGGATCCCATCCCATCATTGGGAGTCCAGACGCTTCAGCAAGTGGCGCGCTGGATTCGTATTAGTGGTCCGCGGGATTTAAAATTATGAACTTGGTGGTCCCTGAGGTCCAAAAGGTTGGGGACCCCTGCTCTAAAATAATGCAAATGGCCAGCTGTCTGCAAGGAGTATGAATCCTTCCATTCCCCACCATCTAGGCCTGGGCTATCAAACTCCTGGGCATAGGCTGGATGCATCATGTGGTGCCACGCCTGGTTTAGCAAAGCAGAAAAAAGTTGTGATACGTTATTTGATGACACTGTGATCACGTGACTTGGAAACCCCTCTTCTAGACAGAGCTGAAGAAGTTTCTTGGATGAGAAGTGAAATGTCTTCAAAGAAAAACCAGAAAGTCCAATTGCCTCTTAGAAAAAAAGCACCTTTGGAACAACCATCCTATCCTACTTCATGGATGCCCCTGCTAAGGTAATTTATCATTTCAGTGAATTTTTATCCCATCGTTTATGAAATTTAGTAACCTTTTTTTGGATAGAAAAAACTATTTGTTTCAGAGATTGTACTGTGTGATTAAAAACCTTGAAACAAATTTATTTTTTCCATTAGGAATTCAGGAAGCAATAATAATAATAATAATAATTAATAATTGATTTGACTGTAAAATCATTTGACTTCTCCTAGATCAAATAATGCTGGCCTTTTAGAAAGTACCCCTTATGATTTTAAAGTGTTTCCAATGCAGTGCTTTATTAGCTTCTTAAAGCACAATGTGGCTGATATCACTTGCAAAATTCTTTGTTTTTCAAAAATGTTGTTAAATTGTTCAAGGCCACTTCTGATTCCCTAGTGTTAAAATATGAATCTTCACACTTCTGAGTCATCAGCTTAACCAAGCTGCAGCTTCAACTTCGTAGAACTTCCTGGGAGTAAAGCGCACAGTACCCACAGAAGGGTTGAGTCACAATTTCCAGGGCAACTCTGACCCAGCCCTGTGAGAACAGATTGGGACCTCCCTTTCAGTTGCTGACCTCCTCTCACAGCTCTGCCTAGCTGAGAAATCATCAGTAACAACAATGAATGTGCTTTTGAAATTAGAAGTTTGCTTATTTTGGAGGAGGGGTATTTATATATTTCGTATTTCTCAACCGCCGGTCTCCCTCCCTATCCTTATCACAGCTTGTGTTTCTGCGGAGCTTCTTGGCTGTTTTGTGGGAAAAGCTATTGCCACGGATCACATATCTGGAAGGAGCTCATTCATAGTATTGAAACTGCTTTGAAAATTATGTGGAAGAAATGCTTTTGGCCTCTTCAGCAAATAGCATGCCTATTTATTAAAGCAGCCCAGCTTTCTTCAGGTAGCTGCAAGAATCTGAAAAAAGATGTACTGCTTTAAGGAACAGCTAAAATGCTGGCCTGCTTTAATAAATCATAGAGATATGTTTAAAGCCATTAACAATGTCAACTGCATACAAGGAGAATCTGTATAAGATGTTTTATAGATCAGGGGTCAACCTTTCGGACCTCAGGGATCACTAAATTCATAATTTAAAATCCCATGGACCACTAATATGATCCGCCTAATAACTGGGTGGGTGGGTGTGGCTAGGTGGTCATGTGAATTGAGTGGGTCTGGCCAACTCGATGTCATTCAAGGGACGCCTCACTGGTCTTTACTTGCCCCTCCCCTCCCAGCCACTCCTCGCCTGCCCACCCAGACTCCTTAGGGCCTCAATAGGAAGCAGTTGTTGGAGCTAAGCAGCCACCATGAGAAAGAGTTGGCAAAACAGCTGGCTCAGTTCAAATTGGATCTGACTGAGAAGGAGGCTCAGCAGAAGCACCTCACTGAGGACTACAAGCATAGGCTTTCCAAGCAGACCTATAGGAGTGCAAGGCCAGGTACTTGGAGGCTCAGCAGGCTGAGATGGTCACTCAGTTCCAGGCCTTGATGCAGTCCCACTGGAACAAGGCCCTCCAGCTCTTCGCCACCAGGAGCACTTCTCTCCAGCCTTCACCCAAAGCCCTGCACCAGGAGGCTAACGCAGACCCCAAGTTGGAATTTCTGCCCCCCTCTGACCCACACAAAAAGACCCTGAAAGGGGAGACTCTCTACAGCAACACAAATGTTCACTGCATGTATCCATCCCAGGGGCCGTAGTTTGAGAACCCCTAATTTCGTGCAATATAAAAAATGCAAATAATTTTTCTGAGGACCACCAAACTTTTCTCACGGACCACCAGTGGTCCACGGACCACCAGTTGGTGACCACTGTTATAGATAGCATTTGTCACCTGAAAGACTGGCAAAAATGTTTAACGATAAATCAACTAAATGTTGGAAATGCCATCAGACACTGGGATCATATTATCATATGTGGTGGACATGTGTAGAAGCAAAAAAAAATACTGGGCAAAAATTTGTATGTGGTTGGAGAAGATGATGCAACAGCATATTGATTTAAAACCTGAGATATTCCTGTTGGGGATTTTACCAGAAAATTATAGTAAAGAAAATGTATACTTGATTATTCATGGAATAACTATGGCTAGAATTGTATTTGCACAGAATTGGAAAGGTGAAGAGATTCCTACAGATGAAAATGTGATTAAGAAAATATTGGAATATGCAGAAATGAATAGATTAACACTTGCAATTAAAGGGAAGGAAAAATCTGATTATTATAATATATGGGATTTATTTTATCAATGGTTAGAGAATAAATATGAAAGTCAGGTATAATAAAGATAAAAAAGAAGAGAAATGTTACAATAATAGATATGTTAAGTATTAAGCATTAGTATTAAAATAAGAGTAGATATAAACAATGAATATGGTGTTAAGTTCTATTATAACGCAAGAAATTTGTACCCAGATGACATATTATTTAATGAATGATGAAATGTTTGTATTAAAATAAATTTTTTAAAAAATATTTTAAAAAAGAGATATGTTTAGAGTCCCCATATTTTGGGTGCCTCTTGCCTTCAGAACAAGTTGGTTGGTTTCTGTTATGATACTGTTTCAAGAAATTTTTTTGCAAGAACAAATAAATATATGGAGGGGAAATACCAAGAAAATTTTTAAAAATTATTTTATTTTATACGCATGCTCAGAGCATCCGTGTTGATGTCCAGGCAGGTGGGCGGAGCTAATGAGACCGAAACTGCCAAACTGCTGGCAGCTGACAGTCAGCAGAAGTAATCTGCAATACTGCATTCTAACCACTGCACCACTACAGCTCATAATAATAAAGGCATTAGAGAAGAAATCTAGTAATAATACAATCCAAAACTGAAGATGGTTCTTGGATGAGAAGTGAAACATCTTCAAGGAAAAACAAAGTCCAGTTGCCCTTTGAAAAAACACTTTTAGGACAGAGTGCATCCCACTATAAACCTTAGCACAGATTTGGCTATACAAAAAAGTCATATATATCTTAGTAAGGTCCTATGTTTGAGAAATTACTTCTGGTTTACTAGAGGAACTATGTTTTGAAACTAAGCTCTAATTACAATTAAGAAAACTATATTATAGTAGAATATTTGAATGCAGTCAATGCCTGATTATTGATAATCAATTATTAAATTATGATTATAACCAGGATAAAAAAGATATTAAATAATAGTCTAAAACTAAAAATAATTAAAAATAGTTGTTTTATTTATTATTTTCAACATGGATCCATACTACAATTTCTTAATTCTTTAAATCATTTTAGTTTATTATCAAAAAGCATACTACTTTTAATAAAACAATTAGAATAATAGAATAAAACATTAGAATAAAACTGGTGTTTTTCCACATATCTTGTAATAAGCAACTCCTATCATAGGATTATACTGTTGGAAGAAATATCCATCTGAGTTCAGTTCCAAGTGGGAAGAAAAACACTGGAAACATGGGGACTGCTTGGAAAGATGGTTTAATGATGGACAGGACCACATGGTTTGAGGTCCTGGGAAAAAAACAGCACATGGGTAAGAGAGGGAGAGAGATTTATACCCTCTCTTGGGCCCTGCCTTAGAGCTTCCTGTTCCTGTGTAAGGAATGTTTTCTGATTGGTTGTCAGACTCCCAGGCTTGGTTGAATCTTGCTGGGTGATGAGGTAATGAATAGGCTTTGGGCATTTCCTATTATGGTTTAATGGCTTTGTCCTGGTTTGGCTCTTGAGTGAGGACTAATCTATCATATCCTGTGGGCCATGTCTTTTGAGTGTAGATAAACTGGCCCAGCCTTTGTCTTATAGATAGGTTGGCACCAAAATATCTGCTGATGGTGGCGCAGGGAGCTGAGGCTCTGAGTTTGTCTTTAGAAACATGTTCTACCTTTTTAATATTTCCTAGAATATTTCATTTTCTTAGGAGATGAGTGGGTGCTAACTTCCTACAGTACTGTTATTTCTAGCAAGTTTATCATAGCTAGAATTAAATTAAATTATCCAATATAGGAAAAACAAATCCTTTGATTAGCAGTTTAGAACTTCATAAAATAATAATATTAGTATTTAAAGTTAGGATCAAAGTACATAGGAATTAATGCTGGATATATATTCAATAACTTCACTAACCAGGCTGTCCCTTCAATAGCACCTTATTTATTATTGCAATAAAATAATGTATTATTCAAATTTATTGACCTGGAACAATGTCTGTTAGTGCTAGCCTTAGTATATTTAAATAGAAGTAAATTTTATTAAGTATGGGACAAGGGGATGAACCTCTTGGTGACTAAGGTTCAGGGTTAATATTTTGCAAATGAAATGCTACAACGTGATATGGCTGCATCATTTGTGTTGCAAATAAAAGGGTCTAGATAGAAGGATCTGCATTTTAGCTGTAATATGCCTGTTTTCAAGCTACATAATAGTTTTCATATTTTTCTCATCTCAAAGGGCAGCAAGTTCTCTGAGTGCTGTAAAAAAGAAACTCAAGGACCAATAATTTGGTGATCATAGTTGCCCACCTTACAGTTACAAAAGTCTTATTCCTTAATAGGTATCCAGAGGTTAGAATCTTATGGAATTCTAGTAGGTGAGAAACTCTTGTGTTGCTTTTCAGCTGGAAAAAAAATCTTATTCTAGCATATTTTTATGAACAAACACTAGATGTTTTTTTTTAATTTTTTAGTGTATTTTGTTTTTATTTTATTCTATGTTAAATACCTTAAATTGTGAAAATTAGGCTTGTTTAGTAATGCTGTAACAGATTGATAATGCTGTACTTCTCTTTTTGGGAATACATCCCATTGAGTTTAGTGATAATTTACTTTCAGGAAAGCTAACATGGGCTTGCATCCTTGTTTCTTGAATTATTTCTATTGTTATTGTTTTAAACCCACTGATATTTATGTCTACTTTTAATAATCATACTAAGGGAGGAATGATTCTTTTTAAACAGAATAAGGAAACTGGGGCTCTCCTGATCTTGCTAGTCTTTTAAGTACCTTTTGTTACCCCTGCTATCTGAAGCTATTGGGAGTTGTAGTTCAGTCAACAGATGAAAAACTACCAATTGCCTACTGTTACAATCACATTAAAACATCTTTCAAGATATGTGAGTCCTACCAGGTAAAAAGCCTCTTGCACTCTGTATTTTAAATAAAACATTTGGATTGTAAAGCTAACATCTTTATCATTACCAAAGTAAATTCTGTCTTAGAATTTGGTCACCTTTCTGGTCCTTTTGCAGTTTTTGGTCTCCAAAGTGCCCTCTCCATTGTTTCTGTAGCTCTCTTTGAGATCCTTTCCCTTGAAGGTGAGATATTGATGTGAACATATGCCATTGTAGGATCACATCCCAGGATTTTTACAAGAACAGACTCCTAAGAAGGGTTGTAGGGATAAAAAAAATTACAATAATCAAGTCTAGAGAAGACAAAAGTGCAAATAAGACTTTCAGCAGAAGTGTGACTGAGACAGTGTTGAAGATAGGGCAATATAGAAGAAGTGTTAATAAGCAGATTTACAGAGAGACAGAATGTGAGAAGCAAAGGTAAGCTGAGGATCAAAGAGAGTACATGGAGAGTTTTTGCTGCAACATGACAACAAAATTTAGAATTGCAAAGAACAAATATGAATGTCTTTTCTACAGTGACTGGTGTTGGATTTACATCACTTTTGTGTATATTATAATAAAAGGCAAACAAGATTTCAGATTACACAGAGAAACTATCAATCCATCTTAAAACCAATCACAAATCTAAGGTATCCCTCAAGCCCTAAGACTCATTATGGTCACCAAAAGACTTGAATGGAGTCACAGGTGTTTCAGGCAGGGGAGGAGGGATGTGTCAAAAAAGTCAAAAGGTGGTGATTATGGCTGAAGCTCCGCATATTTTTATGTGCATTGGGGCCATTGTCTTCATTTTTAAAAATCACACTAGCCTCTAGAAATCTCCATAAATTATTATTGAATTATAACAGAAGTAAAAAAAAAATCTGGCTGTCATATTGACAGTACTGTATTACTGTTATTTAAATGTAAATCAAATTAAGTTTAGCTTTTCTTCTGCCTCATTTATTACTTTTGCAACTACAACTTACGCTTGTGTGCTATCTAGGAAAATAGCAGATGAAACTTTGAGTTCAGAAACATTGTGTTCTCACAACTATCCCTCTTTTTAAATCTGTGTTGATTGTTACTGGAAAATCTCAACTTATGATCACAATTGGGACTAGAGTTTCCATTGCTAAATGATGTGTTTGTTAAGTGAATTGTACCCAATTTAAACACTCTTTTTTTAACCATAGTTGTTATGCAAATCATTGGAGTTGTTAAGTGAATCACAAGGTTTGCTAGTTGAAACTGACTGGGAAGTTTGCATATAGTGATTACATAAGCCCAGGACATTGCAACCATTGTAAATGCATGAAGTAGCCAAGTGCCTGAAATGCAATCACATGACTATGAAGGCACTGTGACAATTGTTAAGTACAAGTAGTGATTGTGAATACTTTTTTCAGCATCATCGTAACTTTTAAAAGTAACTAAACAAATGGTTATTGTTAGATTCGGGCAATAACGAGGCAGGAGACCAGGATAGTGACAACAGCTCTTTACTATATGGTGAACCCAGCAGCAAACAACGGTAAAACCCCTCCTTATATACAGTTCAGCTGGAGGCTTCAGCCAATTAGCAACGTGCTATTTCCCGCTCTTATTTTCCCTCCAAAACCCTTAAAGATACATTACACTCCTCCCCTCCCAGAAAACATTTTACCCCTATTTACATAAAATTAACATTTACTTTTCTACGTAATCGCGTAAATACGCAGGGCGTCTCCTGACTCTTTCGGACCTGCGCAGTTCATTATCTGGGAGTGAGTCGAGCTGGCCGGAGGGACTGTTCGTTCCTCTCAGCTCCTCCTCCAGGCCATCCGGCCTTGGATTACTTGCAGACTCGTTCCTGCTTTCCTCAGGAGGGACCGGTTGGTGTCGCTGGACTTCATCGAACTCAGATAAGTCCCGCGTCTTTTCCGGGTTTGAGTTAGCTGTGGATTCAATCATTGGATAGTCAGGGCCTGTTTCGTCTATTTCTGGTCTTGTGATTATTCTTTTCTTAACTGGTCTATGTGGCGTTTCCAAACCCGGCCATCCTCTATCTCTCTGAGATATGATTTGGGCAGTTATTTCTAGGATTGTTCCTTTTTTCCAGTTTGGGCCATCACCATAATTGTGTGCCCATACGGAACTCCCTACTGTCAATTCTCTTGTTTTGCCTGGTGTTGTTTTGTACCCGCCTGGTGTAGTTCGGGTTTAACGGTCTAACGGGCATCTAAGCTTTCTCCCCATCAGTAGCTCTGCTGGGCTGCGCCAGTCGCTACACAAGGGGTTCTGTGTTGTACCGCTAAGAAGGTGTCAATTTTAATTGCCAATCGCCTGGCCTGATTCTGGACAATGCCTCTTTTTCACTCGGACGAAACGCTCTGCAAGGCCGCTCGTCGCAGGGTGGAAAGGCGCCGAGAGGACATGCCGGATGCCCTCTTCCGCCAAGTACCCTCAAATAGGGTTGCAGTGAACTGTGGCCCGTTGTCTGAAACTAGGTGTCTGGTAACCCGTGTGTTACAAAAGGTGTCTCAGTACTGAAATTACAGCCTCTGCGGTCATGGATTTCATTAGAATGATTTCCAGCCATTTGGAAAATCGTCTACCACTATTAGGAATGTTTGGCCGTGGAAGGGCGGCAAAATCGATATGGATTCGGGACCATGGGCCCTGGGGTTTTCCCACTCTCGCATTGGGGCCGTTGGTGGTAGTGGTCTGGATTCCTGGCATGCTTGGCATTTCCCAACCCTATCGCTAATCTCCATGTCCATCAAGGGCCACCACACATAGCTTCTGGCTAAACCCTTCATTCTCACGATCCCAGGATGGCCTTCGTGCAGAAGTTCCAGAACTTTTTCCCGCAATTTCTCTGGGACCACCACTCTATCCCCCCAGAGCAAACACCCCCCTAGCACCGATAATTCCCCGTGCTTTTTTACATATTCCTTAAAACGCTCGCCCGGCGCCATCCTCTTTGAACCCAACCAATTACAGTTCGCAATGTAATGTCCTTGTAAGAAGCCCGAGCCACCTCCTTGGAAGTGACTGGGCTAGAGTCCAAAGAGTCAATTAACAAGACGGGTGTGCCCGGAGTGGGGTCTTCGATAGTCGCTGGTAGTGGGCATCTGCTCAAAGCGTCTGCATGCCCTAACTCCTTTCCTGGCCGATGTAGCAGTTTATGCGAATAGGCAGCCAGAAAGATAGTCCATCGGGTCAACCTGGGCGAAAGTGGCAGGCGTTGGGCGGTCGCCAGCCAGCAACCCTAGTAAGGGTCTATGGTCTGTGACGATTTCAAGTCACGACCAAAACATATTCATGGAACTTCTTTACCCGGAAACTATGGCCAAGGCTTCCTATCCAACTGACTATAGTTCCTTTCAGCTGAGGACATTGTTCGGGAGTAAACGCTATAGGGGCTTCTGTGCCATTTGGCAGCCTGTGGCTGAGCACAGCCCCCACCCGTAGAGGATGCATCACAGACTAACACCAATGGCATTGTGCTATTGTATTGGATCAATAGGCTATCACTAGACAGGAGGTTCTTTACTGCTTCAATGCTCTAGCTTCCGCCTTTCCCCAAGACCATGCAGCATTTTTCCTAGTAATTTGTGTAGCGGCTCGGCTATAGTAGCCTTATTTTTTAAAAAAACCGCGTAAAAATTTACCAGACCCAAAAACGCCTGCAACTCTGTTTTGTTTTGGGGTGCTGGGGCCTTTCTGATTGCCCTAACCTTGCTCTCAGTGGGTGGATCCTCCTGTCTATCCGTAGCCCAGGAATTCTGGATCCTACCCCGATCTGGCACTTGTTTAATTTGACTTTTAGACCGGCGGACCGGAAAATATTCAAAACTTTTCTCAGTCGCACCCCTAGTTCTTCCATATTGTCAGCGGATACCAGTACGTCATCAAAGTACGGTACCACCCTGGGGAGCCTGCAGAAGCCGCCCATTAAATTTTGAAATAATCCTGGTGCCACACTGACCCCAAACTGTAACCTGGTGCATTTGAAAGCACCCCTGTGTGTTACGATTGTTTGTGCTTCGGCCGTGCTGCTATCTACGGGCAACTGCTGATAGGCTTGGGCCAAATCTAGTTTGGCAAAAACCTGCCCCTGCCCTAGCGAGTGCAGCAAGTGTTGCACCACTGGGACGGGGTAAGCGCTTTTGCAAAGCTTTGTTTAGCGTCGCCTTGTAATCAGCGCAAATCCTGACTGACCCGTCTGGTTTCACTGGGGTGACTATGGGTGTCTCCCACTGCATGGTCGACTGGCACTAGTATCCCTGGCTTACTAGTTTGTCCAGTTCCCGGTCAATCTTGGGCTTCAGGCGAAGGGAACCCTCCTAGCCTTTAAACGGATAGGGGCAACTTGAGGGTCTAGGTTGAAGGAGATAGGGGTCCCCTTGTACTTGCCCAGGCAGTCTTTGAAAACGTCCTCGAACTCCTTCATGAGTTCGTCCTTGAGGTCGACTTCATTTCGGAAGACTCCTGTCACTCCCATGCCCAATTTCCGGAACCAGTCCAGTCCCAACAAACTCGGTAGAGTCCCATCGACGATGGTGATGGGCAGAGTTTTTTCGAACTGTCCATACTTGACGTGGACGGTCGTCACCCCTCGAACAGGGATCCTGTTCCCTTGATAGTCCTGCACTTTTAGCTTCTGTGGCCGCAGTTTGCGTTTCGCGATGGCAGGCAAGTTTTTTTCTAAGTTGTTCCAGGACATGATCGTAATTGAAGATCCAGTGTCCACTTCCATTGACGGCACTCCTTGATGAGTGTTTTAATAAAGATTTTTTTTTTCTAGGCGTGTTGATGCCTGGCCCACTCTCACCAGTCTGATTCAGCTTCGCCTTTTTTGAATTGACCAATCCCGGGCGTTTCGCGGTTCCCGCGCTGATTGGTCGGTTTGAATTTTGGCGGAAGGTTGGGGCGCTCGGCAGGCCTTCGCGATGTGCCCTTTTTCACATCGCCGACCGTGGCATCCTTAAATTTGCACTGCTGCCGTTGGTGTTGGCCTCCGCAACTCGCGCGTCGCCCGGTCTTCCTCTCCGGCCTCCCGTGTGGAAGACTTCTTCCTCTTCCTCCTCTTCCGACTCGGCCTGACTTTCTCGTTGTGGATCGTGGTTGTTTTCGCTGCCGCCCCTGGCGCAACCGGCTTTTGTAGGGTTTCTGCCGCTTGGGTAGACATCTCGTGAACCCTTGCCTCATCCAGGGCGATCGCGTGCGTCAGGTTGCTTCTAGACAGCAGCCGCCGTCGCAAACGGATGTCCCTGACCCCGCAAATTAGCTGGTCGAGCAGCGCGTCTTCCAAGTCTCGGTACTCGCAATGGTTCGCGGCTTTCCTCAGTGCTGCCATGTAGACACTGATGGACTCGCCTCTCGCTGCATGCGCTGCCTTAATTCGAACCGTTGACAAACTTGGAAGGCGTTGGTGCATAATGGGCTTTCAACAGTCTGCAGAGTTTGCCACGGTACCGACTGTACCGGCGTTGGCTCAGACAGCGATTCTGCGGTGTCGAAGACCTCGGGACCGCAGTGACTCAGGAAATATGCCCGTTTCCTGTTGTCCGAGACTCCTTGGAGCTCGTTGGCTTCGAGGAAGCACTCGAAGCGAGCCATGTATGACCCCCATTTTTCCTTTGCTGGGTCGAATGGCGCTGGCGGTGTATAGCTAGACATCGCTATTCGCCGCCTCTTACTTGCTGGGTTCGTAAACTCCTGGCGCCCTTCTTGCCTCAAAATCCCACCTTCGTCGCCAGTGTTAGATTCGGGCAATAACGAGGCAGGAGACCAGGATAGTGACAACAGCTCTTTACTATATGGTGAACCCAGCAAGCAAACCTCCTTATATACAGTTCAGCTGGAGGCTTCAGCCAATTAGCAACGTGCTATTTCCCGCTCTTATTTTCCCTCCAAAACCCTTAAAGATACATTACAGTTATAAGTCAAGGACTACCAGTATATTTTTCCAATTCTGAACTTCAACTGAGAGACATGAATTGTCACACTTAATTAAGTGGATCTGTGCTGTTGAATGCATGAAGGAAATGGACTCTGTTCAAACACGATGGCAGGATTGTTGGATGCTAGTGTTAACTCTAGGAATGAGAATCAATGTGATCTACAAGCAGTGGTGGGATTCAGCCAGTTTGAACCACTTCGGGAGAACCTGTTGTTAACTTTCTGAGCAGTTTGGTGAACTGGTTTTTGGAAGAAATCATTAGGGCAGAGAACCCCTTGTTAAATTATTTGAATCCCACCACTGTCTACAAGTGAAGGTCCTGGTCTAGAAGGGGAGATCTGAGCTGGTTCTGCCTCGGGCTCAAGTCAAAGAGATGACTTTAGTCCAATCATTTTCTCTCTGCCCTAGGAAGAAGGCAATGGCAAACCACTTCTAAAAATGTTGCTTAGAAAGCTTCATGGTCTTATCTGTGTAGTAACCAGGTAACAAAACTAACTTGAAGGCTAAAACAAAACTCTACCCTGTCCCCCAGTAATATAACATCTTTATTGTTTATATCCCAAGGGGTGTGATGACTCAGAGGTTAAAGAGACTGAGCTTGTCAGCTGGAAAGCTGAAAGGCCCAGTTCAAGCCCTGAGTGCCACACAATAGGATGAGCTCCTGTTACTTGTCCTAGCAATTGCCAACCTTGCAGTTCAAAAACATATAAATTTGAGTAGTGAGAAGATAACAGCATTTCATGTGCCTCAGCACATAATCATGCTGGCCACATGACTACAGAACTGTCTTCGGACAATACTGGCTCCCTCAGCTAAGAAACATAAATGAGCACTGCTCCCTAGAGTTGGACATGACTGGACAAGGAAATCTTTACCTTTACTATTGTTATATCCCATCATGACCAAAACTGTTGAAGAGAACAATGTTGTTGCAGCAATACAACAATTTGGTGCCGTTATTTCTATCTAGTTTTGGAGACTGATACTTTGTGATAGCCTCCAAAGAATGAAAGGTCCTTGGAACTCTCCAAGTTTGGTTGTTTTCTTACAGATGTTTCATTACCCAAACTAGGTAACCTCACCATTGCTAGCAAGGAGTGATGTTTGCTCTCAATTTATATTCTAGTGTCAGTGTTGGTGGCAGTGGTCTTTGTGGTACTTTGGTTGAGCTGTTCACTGTTAGTTCGTTTGGCATGTCCTTGATTGGAAACAGCAGCGGGGACTCCTCATTTGAACCTCGAGTTTCAAATATTTTCCTTTATGAGTCCGAGAATATATCCTGTTTAAGTCTCACTGTTCATACTTCCCTGTGAATTGTTATTGTTTGGATGTGCATCAGTGAAATACACACCAATGTGTATGTTGGAGGGAATGCTCATAATCAAAGGTTAATCAATAGTTCAGATATATGGACAAGAATACATATGTTATCAACATCTGCCTTTGATGACTATAGTACAATAAGATGGTTCGTGCTTTTTGGCTAGTTGGGTTGTTTGTTTTGCTGTTTCTCAGTGCAGAAGACAATTACACAAAACTTACACAGGACAATTGCTCCAATGGTGAACTATTATAAGCTTAAATGCACAGCAGTGTAGCTTTTCAGATCTTTCCAAATTGCTATTTCTTCATTGACAAATGAATTGACAATGTTCTTCATTGACAAAATTAAAAAAAATAGCATACACGGGGAGCTAAGTAACTATAATTAAAATAAACCATTTTTATTTTTACAATTTACAATCAAGTAAATTTGCATTTACAATCAAGAAATCAAATTTAGTCTTGACCTTCCTATTTTTTTGTTATGCATCCTCCCAAAGGCTATGGGGGCCTTAGATTTAAGAAACTTCCTTTCTGTCTTTCTTCTTTAAGGGATGCTGAAGAAAAATCAGTAGAATTCTTGCTTAGCTAGTATGATTTCTGAAACTGCAATCATACAAAAATAAAAACAGAAATTAAGCAAACCATCTTCTTCCTAGCATATGCCTGCAAGTGTGGGATCCGCTTTTTGGCTCACTAAATGCCATTTTGCATGGTCAGCTGCATCTCCAGGGTGCAGACCCACAGCTTGCATATTTTTCTTGATAGTGTCTTGCCATTTCTGTTTTGGATGCCTGTGAGGTTTCCAGCCATTGACCTCTAGTTGGCAGGCAGTCTTGGCAACGGTAGTAGGTGCTGCTCTAAGGACATGTCCATACCAGCGGAGCCAGCCTTCTCTCATCTTCTCTATAATTAGTGCCACACCAAAATGTTGTCGAATGGTGTCATTTGTGATGTGGTCAAGAAGGGAGATTCCTGATATCCAATGGAGCATTCACATTTCCATGGCATGGAAATAGCTTTTGGTCCCTATTGTTGCTGCCCAGCATTCAGGGCCATACAGTGCAACAGAGTGGATGGATGTCTTGTAAACAGGCTGGCATTCATCTGTTATATAACACAACAGTGGCAGATGAATTAAGAAATTAAGCAAACAATGATGAGGCCAATTATTGGTGCTATATCAATATGTACCTAATAATATTGTTATACAAATGCCACTTTTTCTTCATGTGTTCTGAAAATATGTGAACTGCTGCATTTCCATTATGACATCCAAGTATATTCATTATAATATTGACAAGCTAAGTAAAAAATCCAATGTAGCTATCTTAGATTCAGCAAATTGTACTGCCTTCTGTGAACAGGATTTATTATTTTAGGTTAAGACTGGCTTATAAGTAAGAAGTGTGGAAGAGAAAGAAACCTAATAAGATTTTTTTATCTTTTTAAAAGTTAATTATTTTTATGCAGCTACAAATAAGAAACATAAAACACATGAATGCAAATAAAAGAAAAAAGATTAAAAAGAAGTAAAATAAAAAAATAAAACACAACAATTGTAACTATATCACAATTATTAAAGTTCAATTTTAAACAGTTACATCTACCATTTAGTCATCGTACTGTCATTGTTGACAAAAGGTAATACGTTTCATCAAATTTTGCTGTTGGCCAACTTTTGCTGTTTGGTGTACAAGTACTTATCCAAGGACACATGACAATCTGTACAAGGGCCGTAATAGCTCAGGCTGTTAGAAGCCTGTTATTAGAACACAGCAGCCTGCAATTACTGCAGGTTCAAGCCCGGCCCAAGGTTGACTCAGCCTTCCATCCTTTATAAGGTAGGTAAAATGAGGACCCAGATTGTTGGGGGGGCAATAAGTTAACTTTGTAAAAATATACAAATAGAATGAGACTATTGCCTTATACACTGTAAGCCGCCCTGAGTCTTCGGAGAAGGGCGGGATATAAATGTAAACAAAAAAAAAAAAAATCTTTGTAGGAACAATCCAGGCATGGTTGATCCATATTCTTAGTTATTCTTAGTGCTTTTGATATATAACTAACAACACAGGGAAATCTTATTTATTTATTTAATTAATTAATTTATATACCGCCCTTCTCCTGAAGGACTCAGGGTGGTTTACAGCCAGATAAAAACAAAGTTACAAAAAATTAAAAACATTTTAAAAATCTAATTCAAATTAGGCAAAAACAAATAAAAACAGTGATAAAACCATAATAAATAAGATATGTTTAAATGTTAATTTTCTCTAAGATTTTGGTTCACTGTGATAAGAATATTCAACTGATATAAGATAATTAAATTGTAATATCAAAGTATCCCTACTACTGCACCTTCAAAGTTATTACATCTCCTTTGTAATGTAGATAACCATCTCTTTTTGAAAAAGAGAAATTGAGAAATCCACGAGCCTGGAAAAAAAACTTTTTGGTGAATGCATCTAAATTTCAGACAATAAGAAATATGTTGCAATTTATTTGGTCACTGAGGCCACCAGATTTGGGAAAACAGGAAAAACCAGTTCATTTTTCAAAGTTTCTTCTTAATTAATTTTTATTTATTTTAGTAAAGTTATTAAAGGTCAATATAATTAAACTATTTGTTTCAATCTCTAAAGAACACTTTATCTAATATATTCAAAACCACAGGATGTTCCAAGGTAGTGAAAATATTCAGTTCCTACATAGAATATAACAAATGTTTTACCTGACTATATTGCCATGAAACCCTTTTAGGCAAAATATATTCTTTTTGCAAAACCTTTCAAAAGTTTTAAAGTATCATTAACAATCAAGGTAACCCTTTAGCAGATTTGGCTGTCTGATTCTGCTTACAGTGGGGTATTAATAAGATATTTGTAGGAGGGGCACATTTATTGGAAGGACAATATGACAAGAGCTCTATCCAGCCCCTGAATCTTCTGAAATATATGCAGCATTATTAGAACTGAAGAGGCTGGGTTACCTGTCTGCTGTTTTTGTAAGAACAGTTATAGAAGAGGAGACTATTTTTCACCTGTCCCCCATTAAATCTACATGCTCTGAGCACCCATTTTTCTTTATCATTATTTCAGTGCACCATTAGCCGTGCTCTCAGAGTGCATCCTAAGCTATTAAGGGGGTGAGATTTTTATACACAGCTTGTTAGGAGATGCCTCGGAACATGAGGCCGTAACATCTTCTCACCTCTGTCAAAAAAGAAATCATACAGACAGCTGGTATAGTAATGCACATTTGCTGCTCAAACCTAAGATGACATCTCTTGGCTGATCTTTTAGATAGCACAGAGCTGCATAATGAGAGAGCAAAATGTCATGCAGGCATGCTTCTCTTGGTAGCCTACTTTATGTAACCTGTCACAATGCCAATAGGGAGACCTCAAAAGAAGTGTTGAGATTTCTTAAAGGGTTAAAAAAAAAGAGGAGTAGTCTGAGGGACTAGTCACTTGGCTGTGACACACAAACAGTAATGACTTTGGCCTATCATGGAAGTTAGCTAGATTATATGATGGAAAAACTTCACAATAAAAAAATAAATGTCCCTTATTCAACATCAGCATGATTTGATTCTAAAAAGGAAAAATGGGGCACATTGAATGTGTCTGAAAGAATAAATTATAGATAATATTGCAGTTGTATAAAATTGTATAATTGTTTTCTCCCCTCCCCAAAGAAATGGTTTTACAGGAGCAAAAAAGAAAAAAAGGCTTTAAAGGGCCAAGTGATATGCATAACCAATATATTTTCCTTTGCCCTCTTCTTTGGGTTGTCTCCTACATCCCTGATATTTTAGAACCAACTAATGAAAATATGAAGCAAAATAATGCCTCTTTGAAGATAAATAAACTGGTTCTCTAAGCACATAGAATTATCCATTTGAAATTCACTTACATTGCAGCCGGAGATAAAATGGAGTTCTCTTTGGGAGCCTTGAGGCTAAACACATCTTACTGGAGAAATAAACCATTCTTTTATGATTTCTGAAAAAGTTAATGTTTTAATAATTAAAGAAGAAACACAAGTTTCTTTAACTCTTTTTGTATAGTCAACTGATCATCCACTGACTATAAGCCGTATTAAAGGAAGAGGAGGAGGAGAACCAGTGCTGACATTGTATGCGTTTACTTCTTTCCCATCCTGTTATTCTCTGCCCTACATTTAGCAACACCTTGTAATCTATAATGTCTTCTTGACAATCACATGTGAATCAAATCTGGAGAACACTGTGCCATCAGATGGAGAAATACAAATATATACAAATTAATATACTTATCTGAATGGGTGCCAGCTTTGATCCATGCCATCCAAATCTCTTCACTATGACTGTGAAAAGGGATCCCATATATTAGAGCTCCTTTACCTAATTTAAGTTGGTGGTATATCACTTAATTCACATTTCATCATATACAAAATTTCTTGCTGCAAGTCGGCATGAGCCATGGACATTTTCATACCTTACCAGTCAGCTAATATGCATAATGGCAGAAATACGGAACAGGTTTATGCAACTTCTTTGCATGCTTTCTTTTTTGGTTCCTCCACCTATCTGGGAGAAAATTCACCAAAGTTTTGTATCATGTTAGCATTTCTCACTTTGATATGACACATCTCCTTCTTCTCAGATATGAGTCTGTTCAGTCACTTGCCCCTTGTTTTTGGCTATTGTTGGAAGAAATGTCCTTCTGGGTTCAGTTCCAAGTGGGGAGAAAGATAGTGGAAACATGGAGGTTTAGAAAGATTGTTTAATGGTGGACAGGACCACGTGGTTTGAGGTCCTGGGCAATTGAGTACATGGGTGTGTGAGAGAGAGATTTATACCCTCTCTTGGGCTTTGAACTTGCTTCCTGTCTTGTGGGAATGCATGTATTCTGAATGGTTGTCAGGCTCCCATGGGGCCATGCAGGGGTAACTTGGTAAACTGTCTTGAATCCCAGGCTTAGTTGAACCTTGCTGGGTGATGCAATCTTCCCAGGTGCCATGTGGTGAGATGGGTAGAGGACTAATCCTATTATGTCCTGAGGGTGAAGATCTTTTGTTTTGTAGATAAGTTGGCCCAGCCTTTTTTTCTTGTAGATAGGTTAACCAGTCTTTCTGTTATTAACAAATGTGGGGGCTGCTTTCCAAGAGCATGTTTCTCTTTTTCTCATCCAGGCAGGTATAATATTCTGCCTTTTTAATATTTCGTAGAATATTTCATTCTTCTAGGAGAAGGGTGGGTGCTAACTTTCTACACTATTTAGTGGAAAATTTTCCTCCTGGTACAGCAGAAAACAGGGCCTTTCTCTCTTGCTTCCCTCCTCAGCTTTGGAACTCCTTCTTCAGAATTTTCTCCTGATGTTGTTGTTTATATAGTTTCAGGCATCAAACACAAATCTTTCTTTTTAATACAATGTTCTTAAATGTTGTTGAACAATCTCATTTCACTGCATTTTTTTATTGCTTACAAGTGAAGTTAGTGGTATTGAGGATGTGATAACAGTAAAACTTTAAGTAAACTCTCTTATCTAGAAAATTTAAATTTAGTTTTGTTTATAGATATATTAGCTTTATGAATGCATGTATATATATGCATTCATACACTCACATAAATACATAGAGAGAATACCCTACATGCACTCATCTTAAAATAAGTGCTGTGATTCATCTATAAATTTGCACCTTTCAAATGAACTTTTTTATTTCACGGCAGAAAACGTGTGGACTATATAAAATTGGCTGCTGGAGCAAATGTGGGGTGTGGGTTTCTAACACTTCACAGCCTTTATAGAGGCTCCTCAGGTTGTACTAAATCTATATTTTACCACTTGAAAAACCACACTCTTTCTTCAGAAGATGTTTTCTCATTTGCAGTTACAAAGCTCGTTTCATTACTGGACTTCACTGGAGTTAAGGAAAGGATCAGCATAAGGAAGAAATAGTGTATTCTGAGTTGTTGTTTTTAACTTAGTTTTATAATATTAATTTCCATATAACAGAATAGAATAGAATAGAATAGAATAGAATAGAATAGAATAGAATAGAATAGAATAGAATAGAATTTTTATTGACCAAGTATGATTGGACACACAAGGAATTTGTCTTGGTGCATATGCTCTCAGTGTACATAAAAGAAAAGATACGTTCATCAAGGTACAACATTTACAACACAATTGATGGTCAATATATCAATATAAATCATAAGGATTGCCAGCAACAAGTTATAGTCATACAGTCATAAATGGAAAGAGATTGGTGATGGGAACTATGAGAAGATTAATAGTAGTACAGATTCAGTAAATAGTTTGACAGTGTTGATGGAATTATTTGTTTAGCAGAGTGATGGCCTTCGGGAAAAAACTGTTCTTGTGTCTAGTTGTTCTGGTGTGCAGTGCTCTATAGCGTCGTTTTGAAGGTAGGAGTTGAAACAGTTTATGTCCAGGATGCGAGGGGTCTGTAAATATTTTCACGGCCCTCTTCTTGATTCGTGCAGTATACAGGTCCTCAATGGAAGGCAGGTTGGTAGCAATTATTTTTTCTGCAGTTCTAATTATCTTCTGAAGTCTGTGTTTTTCTTGTTGGGTTGCAGAACTGAACCAGACAGTTATAGAAGTGCAAATGACAGACTCAATAGCTGAACTGAATCAGCAGCTCCTTGGGCAGTTTGAGCTTACTGAGTTGGCGCAGAAAGAACATTCTTTGCTGTCCTTTTTTAATGATGTTTTTGATGTTAGCTGTCCATTTTAGATCTTGCAATATGATAGAACCTAGAAATTTGAAGGTTTCTACTGTTGATACTGTGTTGTCTAGTATTGTGAGAGGTGGAAGTATGGAAGGGTTTCTCCTAAAGTCTACCACCATTTCTACGGTTTTGAGTGTGTTCAGTTCCAGATTGTTTTGGTTGCACCACAAGGCTAGTCGTTCGACCTCTTGTCTATATGCGGATTCGTCATTGTCTCGAATGAGACCAATCACTGTTGTGTCATCTGCGAACTTCAGTAGCTTAACAGATGGATCATTGGAGATGCAGTCATTGGTATACAGAGAGAAGAGAAGTGGGGAGAGCACACAGCCTTGGGGGGCCCCTGTGCTAATTGTACAGGTATTTGATGTGATCTTGCTTAGCTTCACCTGCTGCTTCCTGTTTGTTAGGAAGCTTGTGATCCACTTACAAGTCTGTTCCGGTACCTGTAGCTGGTTTAGCTTAGTTAGAAGAATGTCTGGAATGATGGTATTGAATGCTGAACTAAAGTCTACAAAAAGGACCCTTGCATAGGTCTTTGGAGACTCAAGATGCTGTAGGATGTAGTGCAGAGCCATATTAACAGCATCATCTGTTGATCTGTTTGCTCGGTATGCAAATTGCAAGGGGTCTAACAGCGGATCCGTGATGGTTTTCAAGTAGGAAAGCACTAGCCTTTCAAAGGTTTTCATGACTACAGATGTTAGAGCAACTGGTCTGTAGTCATTCAATTCCTTGGTGGTGGGCTTCTTCGGCACTGGGATGATGGTGGAGCGTTTGAAGCAAGAAGGAACATAACACATCTCTAGTGATTTATTGAAAATATGGGTGAAGATGGGGGCCAATTGGTCAGCATAGACTTTTAAGCAAGAAGGAGTTACCTTGTCTGGGTCTGGAGCTTTTCCTGGCTTTTGTCTGTGAAATAGGTCCTGCACTTCTTTTTCTGTGATCACTAGGGGTTGTGAACCCAATGAAATGGCGTCAGTTGTAGGAGGCTTGGCTGTTGTTGGTGTGTCTGAGATGGGAGTTGTGAGATAGTTGGCTGTAGTTTCCTTTCAAACCTGCAGTAAAACTCATTCAGGTCATCTGCCGGTTGTTGATTACCTTCAGCCTGGGAAGGAGGTTTGTCATAACAGGAACTTATGCCATAACAGGAACTTATGTTAAAACTGTATACCATAATTTAGGTCCCAGAACTGTATGCCTTCCCCTTAAGAATGACACCCACTCCAAGAAAGGTCTTTTTCAAGATGGCTGCAGAATGGTAGAAATTTTTTCTATTCATACTGACCATCTGCTGATTTTACTGTCAAAGCTGGTTTTCTTACAGTGCTGCTCCCTAGATTTGAATGGGAGCATTTAGAAAACAGCTTTTGAATGGCTGTGGATTTACCTGGGAAGGGGAGTCTTAAAGATTTTAATTCCTATGGGAGCAGTCAGAAAGTCATTGGACAAATCCATCTTCTTTTCCGCATTTTGTTTTGTTAAGCACATCGCGTTTTAACTTTCATTCAAATATTTTTTTGAATTTATTACTTTGTTTTGCTTTTTGTCTTTAAAAGTTGATCGGCCAGCTTTATGCTGAATTACTCTAACCCCATGTTGGACTTTATCTGTTTTTTCCCCCCCTAATTTATGTTGTCTTGATAACTTTGGCTTTTCTGCTTGGAAACATGGCATGCTTTTGGATGGTGAAGGGTTTTTTTTAATTTGAATTTATATCCTGCCCTTCTCCGAAGTCTTAGGGCGGCTTACACACTGTTAAGCAATAGTCTTCATCCATTTGTATATTATATACAAAGTCAACTTTTATTGCTCCCAACAATCTGGGTCCTCATTTTACCTACCTTATAAAGGATGGAAGGCTGAGTCAACCTTGGGCCTGGTGGGACTTGAACTTGCAGTAATTGCAAGCAGCTGTGTTAATAACAGACAGACTTAGTCTGCTGAGTCACCAGAGGCCCTAAGTGAAACAATCAAAGTGGTTTGATTTGATTTATATCAATATTGAACTTTTACTGTAGGGTTTTTATTTTATTAATTTGTAAAATGCTTGGTTTAGGGTGTTTTTTTAACTTTTCTCAAAACTTTGGATCAAAAATATTTAGCAATATTCATAACCAATTGCACTCTGATTCAGGTGACTCTGAGGGCAAAGATAAACTCCCAAGTGGCCTCAAGAGCTCTCAGGGAGAGTGCTAAACAACCAGACAACTGCAAAGAAATACAGTTCTTCCATCCCCTCCCACCACTATCTGGTCAGAACCTACCCTTCCATCCCCCCATCATCCAGTCTCAACTGTATCTCCCCTTCCCCCCCCCCCCCCGGCCCATCATAACTGAAGCTTCTTGGGTGAATTTTGTTCTTCCTCAAGGAAAAAATAGTCCAGTTGTCTTTTGAAAAAGCATCTTTGAGACAACTATAACCTGGATGATTGAGAATCTCCACAGACATTTAGGACTAGCCAATCCATTACAAAGAAATTTGTGCTGTATAGACTTAGAACTAACTCATTTGATTGCATATATCTCTTTAAAGTTCAAGCCTGCAATCTTTTACAATAGCAGAAATTGTACTGCATGGAAAAGTGACAAATTGGCCTTCCCTAGGAGGATCAGAGGAGATGGGAAAATAGATTTATCACACCATTAATTGGGAACCAATTTCATCTAGATTTTGTTGGTAACATAGGTCAGTTCTGGATATTGGACATAGTATATTTAAGCAGACAACAATTTATAACAGAAAAAACATGGATATTTGACCTGGGACCAATTACTGTTAATTTATGGGATGATTTGGGATGGAAAGATATCAGGGAAAATGTTCTACAAGCTGGTTACAATAACAGTTTATTAAAAAAGGGTTTTGAAAATTTAACCTTGTCTTTTTTATCTGTATTGTTCTTGCTGTTAATTATTTTATCATTAATATAGTATATATGTTAAGTTCGGGAAGTAATGAGGCTGGAGACCAGGGTAGTGACAACAGCTCTTTAATATAGGGTGAACCCAGCAACAGGCTGGGCGAAAACCCTCTCCTTTTATACAGTTCTGTTGGAGGTTTTGACCAATCAGCAACGTGCTGATTTCCCGCTCAAATATTTAAAGGTACAACACTAATACATAACACTCCTCCCCTCCCAGAAAACACTTTGCCTCTATTTACATAAATATTTACATGTTATTTTTCGACGTAGTCACGCAAATAACCTGGGCGTCTCCTAGTCCTTTCTGACCTGCGCGGTTCAGTTCTGGGTGGTGTTTTGAGCTGGTCGGAGGGGCTGTTTTCTCCTCCTAGCACTTTCTCTGGGCCAACGGGCTCCGGATTATTGGCCGACTCTTTTTCTTGGCCATCGGGCCTTGGATTACTTTTTTCAATTTCCCTGCCGCTTCCCTCGGGAACCTGATGGCGTCGCTGGAATTCTGGGATCTCAGCTAAGTCTTGCGCCTCCCCCGGGTCATTTGTGGCTGTGGAATCAAATTGGTATTGATCATGATATGTTTCGTTTGGTTCAGTTTGGTCGGTTATTCGTTTCCTTAACTGATCTATGTGGCGCCTCCACACTCTGTTGTCGGGTAGCTCTACCACGTATGATTTTGGGCCAGTTACTTTAATTATTTGTCCCAGAGCCAACTAGGGCCGTCCCCATAGTTTCGAGCCCACACCGGGTCGCCTATGCTCATTTCCCTGGTCTTTTCTAGTTTTCCCTTGTAACCCTCTGGTGTGTAATGGGGATTCAAACGGTCCAGTGGGCACCGGAGTTTCCGTCCCATTAGCAATTCGGCTGGGCTTTTCCCGGTGGCCGTGCTTGGGGTTCTGTGCTGGATGGCTAGGAAAAGTCTATTTTGTTTGCCAGTCACCTGGCTTTAGCCTGGACAATGCCTCCTTAGCGCCCGGACGGAACGCCTGCAAGGCCATTCGACGCAGGGTGAAAAGGCGCAGAGAGGGCATGTCGGATGCCTTCCTCGCCAGGTATTCTTCAAACTGGGCTGCCGTGAATTGAGGCTCATTGTCGGACACCAGAGTGTCCGCAATCCGTGAGTTGCGAATAGGTGGCGAGGGTTGCGATTACTGCTTCGGCCGTAGTGGATTTCATGAGTATGACCTCCAACCATTTAGAAAATGCATCCACAACTATTAGGAATGTTTGGCCGTGAAAGGGCCAGCAAAATCAATGTGGATTCTTGACCAGGCCCTTGGGGCTTTTCCGGTGGCCGTGCTTGGGGTTCTGTGCTGGATGGCTAGGAAAAGTCTATTTTGTTTGCCAGTCACCTGGCTTTAGCCTGGACAATGCCTCCTTAGCGCTCCGGACGGAACGCCTGCAAGGCCATTCGACGCAGGGTGAAAAGGCGCAGAGAGGGCATGTCGGATGCCTTCCTCTGCCAGGTATTCTTCAAACTGGGCTGCCGTGAATTGAGGCTCATTGTCGGACACCAGAGTGTCCGGCAACCCGTGAGTTGCGAATAGGTGGCGAGGGTTGCGATTACTGCTTGGCCGTAGTGGATTTCATGAGTATGACCTCCAACCATTTAGAAAATGCATCCACAACTATTAGGAATGTTTGGCCGTGAAAGGGCCAGCAAAATCAATGTGGATTCTTGACCAGGGCCCTTGGGGCTTAAGTTTCGGCTAATTATAATAAGTTTTTTAATTCACATTTTAAATTGTACATTGTATTGTCTTTTTTACTTCTGCCTGTACACCGCCCTGAGTCCTTCGGGAGAAGGGCGGTATAAAAATCAAATAAAATAAATAAATAAATAAATAATAAATATGTGTTAGGTTTTTTTTCCTAATGCAATTTTTAATGCCTTTTTGCAATGTGTGTTTGTTTGTTTGTTTGTTTGTTTTAATCTTTTGAAGTTTTGTATTTTATTTTTAAAAAAATAAGATAAAAAATAAAATTAAAAAATGACCAAACAAAATGAATGACAACTACTCCTTTTAGGCCTTCAAAGGTTGTCACTGAAATTCCATTTTTTTAATATGACAGAAAGTTAAAATTGATTAAATACATACTGAGGAATAATATAATAAGTACTTCTAATTATTGTAATGAATTTAAGTACATTTACATAGATTGAAATTAAATTGTGTTGCAAATTCTTGCCTTAAAATATTTTACACAGCAGGGGTTGGTTGCCGCCAGGACAAGGAAGAATTTTTCAGAAATGGGTGAAGTTTGGGTGAAGTTGTGCTGGAACTTTCTTTTGTGCTTTATAAAACCTGCTGATTTTTATCTCTAAATTTCTTCTATTTGTAACCTTTAAAATACCACATCAAGAGAACTTGTGAAAAGTGAAACAAAGACATACAGCCTTCAATATGAAGAGAAGTCCCCACTTCCTTTAGCTGTTGAATCAGCAGGGCATTCCACCCTGCTTGGGCCAGCATCACAAGAGCATCAAAATGAAAAAAGAAACTAAGTAAAATTCTCATAGTTTATTCTGAAAAATACTTTCTTTCTTTTCTATAGATGCAAGGGTAAATTTGCACTTATTACAATAACCAAGATCTTTCTGCACTGTATTATGATTACTTTTGACTTTAGCTGTGGAGTTTGGAGTTCAATAATAGCAACTATTTGTTAAGTTCGGGCAATGAAGAGGCAGGAGACCAGTGAGTGACAACAGCTCTTTAGTTTATTGTGATCCCAGCAAGGACAATCGGCAAAAACCCCTCTTTAAATACTCTTTTGGTTGAGGCTTCAACCAATCAGCAACGTGCAATTTTCCCGCCCAAAATTCCCTCTCAAAGTTCAAAATACATTACACTCCTTCCCTCCCAGAACGCTTTGTACCTCTATTTACATAATATTTGCATGCTATTTCTCTAGGTAGTCACGCAGGTAGACAGGGCGTCTCCTAACTCTTTCTGACCTGAGCAGTTCATTCTCTGGGAGAGAGTCGAGCTGGTCGGAGGGACTGTTTGTTCCTCCCAGCTCCTCCTCTAGGCCGTCCGGCCCTGGATTATTGGCTGAGTCGTCCCTGCTGTCTTCAGGAGGAACCGCTGGCGCCGCTGGACTTCATCGAATCAGATGAGTCCTCCGCCGCCTCGGGTTTGAGTCAGCTGCAGATTCAAACAATTGGTAGTCAGGGCCTGGTTGTTTGGTTTCTAGTTTGTTTGGTATACGTTTCTTAACTGGTCTATGTGGCGTTTCCATACCCGGCCGTCCTCCATGTCTACTACGATGATTTGGGTCCGTTATGCCCAGAATTTCCCTTTAACCATGTTGGGCCCTCGCTATAGTTGTGTGCCCATACTGGGTCACCCACTGTCATTTCTGGTTTTTCCTTGAATACCCTTGTACCCGTCTGGGGTATAAGTTGGGTTTAGTCGGTCTAGTGGGCACCTGAGTTTCCTGCCCATTAAGAGTTCTGCTGGGCTGCGCCAGTTGTTACACAAGGGGTCCTATGTTGACGGCCAGGAAGGTGTCTATTTTCGTTTGCCAGTTGCCTGGACTTATCCTAGATAGCGCTTCCTTGGTGCTCGAGCGAAACGTTCTGCAAGTCCGTTCGTCGCCGGGTGGAAAGGCGCGAGAGGACATGTCTGATGCCTCTCCGCTAAATACCCCTCAAACTGGTTTGCCGTGAATTGCGGGCCGTTGTCAGAGACTAGGTGTCGGGCAGGGGATTACGAATAGATGCCTTAGGACTGTGATTACTGCTCGGCGCTTGTGCTTTTCATGAGGATGATTTCTAACCATTCTGAGTAGGCATCTACTACAATTAAAAGGTCTGCCCATGGAACGGCCCTGCAAAATCTATGTGAATCCTGGACCATGGCCCTGGGGTTTCTCCCACTCTAACTGGGGCTGTAGGGGATAGCGACCTCGACTCTTGGCAGGATTGGCATTTCCCTACCCTGTCGCTGATGTCCTTATCCATTAGGGGCCACCATACATAACTCCTCGCTAAACTCTTCATCCTCAAAATCCCTGGGTGGCCCACATGCAACAGTTCCAACACATTTTCGCGCAATTTTTCTGGGATAACCACCCTATCCCCCCATAACAGACACCCCCCTTGAACCGACAGTTCCGATCATTTTTTCGCAAAGTCTTTGAAACGCTCGCCCAGCGCAGCGAGCCAACCCCTTTGCACCCAACCGATTACAGTCCATATTGTAATGTCCCTGTATGATGCCCTAGCCACTTGCTTGGATGTGACTGGGCCAGAGTCCAAAGAGTCAATTAGCAAGACGGCTGTCCCCGGGGTTGGGTCTTCAATTGTCTCTGGTAAAGGGCATCTGCTCAGAGCGTCCGCATGCCCTAAGTCTTTTCCTGGGTGGTGGAGCAATTTGTAGGAGTATGCCGCTAGGAAAATAGTCCATCAGGTCAGCCTGGGAGAAAGTGCCACGGGTGTTGGGCGGTCACCCGCTAAGACTATCTCGAAATCTCGCCCGAACAAGTATTCGTGGAATTTCTTAACCCCGGAGACTATGGCCAATGCCTCCCTATCTAGCTGGCTGTAGTTCCTTTCCGCAGAGGACATTGTCCGGGAATAATACGCTATAGGGGCTTCTGTTCCATTCGGTAACCTATGGCTGAGCACAGCCCCCACCCCATATGGTGATGCATCGCAAACTAGTACTAGTGGCAACGTGCCATTGTACTGATGAGGAGGCTATCGCTGGACAAAAGGTTTTTACCCCTCAAATGCCCTAGCCTCTTCTCTGCCCCAGGACCACACAGCTTTTGCTAGCAACTTATGTAGCGGTTCGGCTACTGTTGCTTTATTCTTCAAGAATACCGATAGAAATTAACAAGCCCCAAGAATGCCTGTAATTCTGTTTTATTTTTGGGGCTGGGGCCTTCTAATGGCCCGTACCTTGCTCTCCGTGGGTGGATCCTTCCTGTCTATTCGGTATCCTAGGAATTCTACAGATTTCACCCCAATGTGGCATTTGTTGAGCTTAACTTAAGCCCAGCAGACCTAAAATGCCCAACACCTTCCTTAGTTTTACCCCAGTTCCTCTAAGTTTTCAGCTGATACCAATACATCGTCAAGTATGGTACCACTCCTGGTAGGCCCTGTAATAATCGCCCATTAGGTTCTGAAGAGCCCTGGGGCCACGCTAACTCCAAACTGGAGTCACAGACATTTGAAAGCCAGTGCGTGACAATTGTCTGCGCCTCAGCTGTGCTGCTATCTACTGGTAGCTGCTGGTAGGCTTGAGCCAAATCGAGTTTGGCGAAGACCTGCCCTTGCCCTAATGAGTGCAGCAAATGTTGCACCACTGGAACGGGGTATGCACTTTTCTGCAATGCTTTGTTAAGCGTTGTTTTGTAGTCAGCGCAAATCCGGACCGATTCGTCCGGTTTGACTGGGGTTACTATGGGTGTCTCCAATTTTGCATGATCGACGGGGACTAGTATTCCCTGGCTTACTAGCTTGTCTAATTCTCGGTCAATTTTGGGCTTTAGGGCGAATGGAACCCTCCTAGCCTTTAACCGGATGGGGGCGACTTGGGGGTCAAGGTTGAAAGAAATAGGGGTCCCATGTACTTGCCCAGGCAATCCTTGAAAACGCCCCTCGAACTCCTTCAGTAGTTCATCTTGAGGATGACGTCGTTCCTGTGGACCCCGGTCACTCCCATGCCCAAAGCTCGAACCAGTCCAGCCCTAGCAAGCTCGGTAGAGTTCCGCTTACTATGGTGATTGGCAGGTCTTTTGAATTGTCCATATTTGACTTGGACGGATGTGACTCTAACAGGGATCCGATTCCTTGGTAGTCCTGCACTCTCAGCTTCTGGGTTTGTAGCTGACATTTTGCGATGGCTGGCAAGTCTCTCACGATGGTGTCCCAGGACATAATTGTGATTGACGACCCAGTGTCTACTTCCATTTGGCACTGCACCCTTCAATGTAGACTTGGGTAAATATTTTCTTCTCTAGTCGTGTCGATGCGTGGCCCACTCTCACAGTGGTCTGGTTTAACTCGCCTTTTTTTAAATGGACCAATCCTGGCCGCTCATTGCCCCCGCCGCCTGATTGGTCGGTTTGAATTTTGGCGGAAGGTTGGGGGCTCGGCAGGCCTGAGCTATGTGTCCTTTTTTCACACCGACAAACCGCCCTGAATCTGCAGTTTTGCCGCTGGTGTTGGCCCCACAACTCACACATTCGCCCCGGTCACCTCTCTCCAGCCTCCCGTGTGGAACACCTCTTCCTCTTCCTCACCTTCCGATTCGGCCTGGACTTCCTTGTTGTGGACCGTGTAGTCTTTGTCCCGCACCTTGCACGCTTGGCTTTTGCAAGGTCTCCGCCTTGGTGGACATCTCGTGAGCTCTGGCTTCGCCCAGGGCTATCGCCAAAGTCAGGTTGCTTTTAGACAGCAGCCGCCTTTGTAGTCTGATGTCCTGACCTCGGACGAGTTGCTCGAGTAGCACCGCCCAGGTCTCAGTATCCGCAGTCCTTGGACGCCTTCTTAAAGCGCCATGTAGTCACCGGCGGACTCGCCTCCATCTGTCTACGCTCCGAATTCAAACCGCTGCACGATTTGGACGGCGCGAAATGGTTCTTCAGCAAAGTCTGCAGAGTCGGCCACGATACCGATTGTACCGGCGTTGGCTCTGCCAGGGCTTCCGCAATCTCGATGACCTCCGCCCACAATGGCTTAAGAAGTAAGCCCGCTTGCGGTTATCAGGGATCCCTGTAGTTCGCTTGCTTCGAGGAAACACTCAAACGAGCCATGTACGACCCCATTTCTCCTTGACCGGGTTGTACGGTGCGGGTGGCGGTTTGCCATTTCCGCTTTCTGCCCTGAGTTTGCTGGGTTCGAACTATCGCGCTTCAGCTCGGTTCTGGTTCTCCTTAGCCTCGAGATCCCACCTTCGCCGCCAATGTTAAGTTCGGGCAATGAAGAGGCAGGAGACCAGTGAGTGACAACAGCTCTTTAATATAGGGTGAACCCAGCAACAGGCTGGGCGAAAACCCTCTCCTTTTATACAGTTCTGTTGGAGGTTTTGACCAATCAGCAACGTGCTGATTTCCCGCTCAAATATTTAAAGGTACAACACTAATACATAACAATATAGATGATAAGTTAGTAATTTGCAAATAGATTTAGTAGTTTTAAAAATATTTGGACCTGTTTCGCAAGGAGTGGGAAATTAATATTGTAGTAATGTATCAATTAGTATTCAACTTGGGGATAATATGTACATAGGTGTTAGGGTTTTTTTCCTAATGCAATTTTTAATGTCTTTTTGCAATGTGTGTTTGTTTGTTTGTTTGTTTTAATCTTTTTAAGTTTTGTATTTTATTTTTTTAAAAATAAGATAAAAAATAAAATTAAAAAATGACCAAACAAAATGAATGACAACTACTCCTTTTAGGCCTTCAAAGGTTGTCACTGAAATTCCATTTTTTTAATATGACAGAAAGTTAAAATTGATTAAATACATACTGAGGAATAATATAATAAGTACTTCTAATTATTGTAATGAATTTAAGTACATTTACATAGATTGAAATTAAATTGTGTTGCAAATTCTTGCCTTAAAACATTTTACACAGCAGGGGTTGGTTGCCGCCAGGACAAGGAAGAATTTTTCAGAAATGGGTGAAGTTTGGGTGAAGTTGTGCTGGAACTTTCTTTTGTGCTTTATAAAACCTGCTGATTTTTATCTCTAAATTTCTTCTATTTGTAACCTTTAAAATACCACATCAAGAGAACTTGTGAAAAGTGAAACAAAGACATACAGCCTTCAATATGAAGAGAAGTCCCCACTTCCTTTAGCTGTTGAATCAGCAGGGCATTCCACCCTGCTTGGGCCAGCATCACAAGAGCATCAAAATGAAAAAAGAAACTAAGTAAAATTCTCATAGTTTATTCTGAAAATACTCTTTTGGTTGAGGCTTCAACCAATCAGCAACGTGCAATTTTCCTGCCCAAAATTCCCTCTCAAAGTTCAAAATACATTACAACTATTCATCTGAAATTAAAGGTAAACACTACAGTGGCAACATTTTCAGAGCATTTTGACTGCTTCAGAGTGGTAAAAGCCATTGAATGCAATGCAGATTTCCAACAGTATTTTCAAGAAAAGGGGTGGGATGCAAATATTTGGGAATTGGTCTTCCCATTCAAGCCTTGCCTAAAACAGTTAAGAATGGTACTTCCTTTCATTCCACAAAAAAAAAACCACCCTGCATGACCATGCAATTGAACTTTTTGCCTCTTTCTACCCAACTTCTCTTTGGAATAGGATGTTGGAAGCCATAAAGTGAGTAGGAGCAGAACAATCATAAGCAGAAGGGCTGCTTAGGCTGAGAAGATATCAGCAGACCCCTCACATCCTGAACATAAACTGTTTCAACTGCTCCCCTCAGGATGACACCATAGGGCATTGTATGCCATAAGAACCAGACACAGGGACAGTTTTTTTTCTCTCATGCCATCACTCTGTTGAACACCTAAATCTCATGTTTTAGCTGTCCAATATCTATGCATATATAACCCATGTAGCATGACTGTACTGTTATTGTTTTCTTTCTTATCTTTTTTACTCTCCCTCTTATTGAAGATACTATGATTATCTCTTTTATTTATTAAACATGAACCTCAGTCAAGTAAACATTTAAAAATGTATCACAAATATTATTGATTGGCACTGATGGTTGATACGGGTTGCTGCCAGAAACCTAAGTTTTGACTAAGTACCTTCTTAAGATGTACTATGTTCTGAGTAGTACAGTTTTTTTGCAGTTCCACTGGTGTTATTGCAGGAAGCTGCAATTTATTGATGTATTTTCTAAAATTCTTGGTCATGGTACTAAGTGCCCTGATGGCAATGGGTATCACTGTTACATGTTTCATCCATAATCACGTAGTTTTGATGGTCAGGTCGTGATATTTTGTGATTTTTTTCCAGTTCTTTTTCTTTGACTGGCATCTCCTGGTATAGCGATATCAATAAATTGTATGCTTCAGTTTTCGACAGTTGTGATATCTGGTGTATTGTGTTCCAAATGACGATCCCTCTGAATTTGAAAGTTCCACAAGAACTTCACCTTCTCATTTTCTATAACTTTTTCCACTTTATGTTCCCATGACTTTTTGGATACAGGCAAGTTGTATTTTTAAATAATGACCAGTGGATTAATTTAGCAACTCAGTCATGTCTAGCTTTGTAATCAGTCTGTGCGATTTTGCTGCACTCACATAAATGTGAAATAGATTATTATTATTATTTAAACATGAAACTCAGTTAACCGAACATTCAAAAATGCATCACAAATATCATTGACTGATGCTAATGGTTGATACGGGTTGCTGCCAGCATCCTAGATATCAACCAAGTACCTTTTAATATTATTATTATTATTATTATTATTATTATTATTATTATTATTATTATTATTATTATTATTATTATTATTATTATTATTTACTTTATTCATTAAACATGAAACTCAGTCAACTGAATTGTTATTGTTGTTGTTGTTGTTGTTGTTGTATTGCTTTGCATATATACTGAGAGCTTCTGTACCAGAGACAAATCCCTTGTGTGTCTAATCACACTGGATAAATAAAGTATTCAATTCAATTCAATACTTCTTACAGGAGCCTCACTCCAAACTTTTGAGGCCACTGGGTATTAAAGTTGAGTTCCCCTACATTAAGCAAAGTGATACCATTATTTCAGGCAGATATTGGGGTGGTCATGAATGACAGTAAATTACAATTATTTAAAAAGTTTGTTCTATACTGCCAACAGAATGAGGAGAAATTGTATTTTCTGCTTCAAGTGTCCTGAATAGTGGGTATCGTGCATAATGAGAAGATTCATTTCTTGCAGTCTCTGAAAGCAAAATATCTTGAGCATCTTCTGAGAACATTGGCATAAAGCAATATACACTGAGGCATAACACTCCAAATTATCATACTTATTGATATATCTGGGTCAAAAAAAGTGCTCTGACTTCCCACTGTGGTGAAATACTTCACATTTTTCTTAAATTATGGTAAATTCTATTTCAATATGAATTAGCATAAATTAGCATGTGCAAATTACAAACATATCTGAGTTCTCTGGTTCTTTTTGAGGCCATTTCTGTCTTTCTGAAGGTGCCTATGCAGCTATCCTAGTGTTAGATGCCTCTGTATCTAATTGAGATCACAGAAAGAAAAATAGAAGATGAAGCACTTAAGTCTTCAGCAGTCAGATTCTTGGAAAGTCTGCTGGCCACTGTCAGTAGCCAGCAATCACTGATCTCAGATGATTACATTTCTTATGTTCATATCCATGACAGTCAGTAACATAGTGATTACGGAAACCAGGAAACCTAGACTGAAATCCCAGTGAACACAAAACTCACAGAGGATTATTGTTATGAAAATATAATTTGTACATACACCTCCAAGTACATATACCTTCAGCTGCTATAGACTAGGAAGGATATAAATGCAATCAGTCAATCAGTCATACAACAATTAAAGTCCCATTAATCTCATTGCAAAATGAGAAGGTACAGGACTTGAAGTAATGGATTACAATAGGTATGCAGCCACATATGTAGTTAGAAAATTTTAAAATGTATTTTATCAATCAATAATTCTGAATTCTTAAAAAAGAAGGGGTAGGATCCAAAACAATATATACACATAAGATCAGTGTTGTTGAAGAACCTGCATGGAATACAAGAGAATTGGAAAAGGGTCAAAGAGAGCTATCACAGCTTATTTAATATGTAACAATGCAACACCCAGCTGCATAATGCTAACTATAGCACAAGGTGTTAATAATTGTTCTCAGGCTGTTCAATCTTCCAGGATCTGCAAAACTCAAGTAACAAAATGCAGCAGTTTTGATGGGCATAAAACGCTATTCTGTTAATGCAGCTGGGAGAAAATTGATAAAGTAGCATTATAGGTGGTGGTACTACAAGTAATAATACCTGTTAAGCATTAACTTTTCAGAATTTAAAACAAAAACACAGTGCCTGCCTTTTGACATAAAATATGAATCCAGAGAGAGAGGGAGAAATTGTCCCACTATTTTTACTATCAAGTTTCTTCAATCTAAAGTAAGGCTTCCAGGCATAAAAAATTACAATCTCCATCTTCATTATTTAAGGCAGTTTCATTGACAAGACCTCAGCAGAATTTCCCCAGATATGTGACTCAACAGACCTTGATAGACTATAGCTGTGATGGAGCCCTCTCTGCTGGCATGTGCATCGTCGTCCTAGGTCAGATCTCCGTGGTGTTTCTTTCATGAGCTTCTGTTTCCCTGCAAATGACGAAACTGAAGCTCATGAAAGAAAAAGATCTTACCACTTGCCGCACTGCCGGTGTTGGGATGCCCCACCTCCAGCCAGCCAACTGGTCTTCGGGTCTCTGCTGTGTATGCATGCATGTCTGTGCATGCATGTTTGCACCCACCTTTCAGTTTGGGCACGTGCACCATGCAGTTTGGGCCCTTAGTGTTTAAAAGGTTCGCCATCACTGGACTATAGGCTCATACTTGGCTTATGGCTCTCTAAGACACAGTACACTATTATATACTAGGAAGAAGAAACCAAAGGAATTAGTTCCTTGAGTAGAGGGGCATTTTCCTCTTTAATTTAATTACAGAATTTTTTAATGCTCTTTGTACGGTTCTTGTCCTGGGCTGCTCTGTGACTGTTGTCTCAAAAGCTCTGGTTATCAATTCACCCACTTGGTATTTCATGCTGGATGAGAATGAAGATCGTTATAAGCAACCAAGTGAGAAAAGGGTAATGTGGATATAGACATATAGGGAAGAAATATAATTCAATAGAAGAGAATATGTGTAGCACAGAACTGAACTGTGGAGTCTTTAGTGTTCTCTGAGCTCAGACAGTGCCCAGGATTCAACAGAAATACATTTGATTGGTATGATTGTTCTTCCTTTAGATTACTTCTGGTCAGTTCAGATTGATTTTCCTTGATCACCTCTGACCATCTCTTTAATCAACCAGGCAGGCTATAATTAAATTGCCTGAAGGCACTGTATTGACCCAAAAGATTAACATTTCCTACTTTGGAATACATTTTTATATAATTTTGCACTGTCTCTTGTTAACTTTATTATTTATTTATTTATTTATTTTATTAATTATATTTGTACACCGCCCTTCTCCCGAAGGACTCAGGGCGGTTAACAGCCAGTTAAAAATACAATAAATACACATTAAAAACAGACTAAAAATTTATATAAATAGTGGCCAAAATATTAAAAAACTAAATAATACAGAAAACTAAAACCCATTTAAAATTACTTACTCATGCTAGCCCAGCTCAAAGAAATAAAAGAGTCTTCAGCTCACAGCGGAAGGTCCGAAGGTCAGGGAGTTGGCGAAGCCCCGGAGGCAGCTCATTCCAGAGGGCAGGAGTCCCCACAGAGAAGGCCTTATCCCTGGGGGTTGCCAGCCGACATTGTTTCACCGACAGCACCACAAGGAGGCCCTCCCTGTGGGAGCACACAGGTCGATGGGAGGCTGTTTGTGGCAGTAGGCGGTCCCATAAATAGCCTGGTCCTAAGCCATGGAGCGCTTTAAAGGTGGTAACCAACACCTTGAATTGCACCCGAAAGACCACCGGAAGCCAGTGCAGCCCGCGCAGGAGAGGTGTTATATGGGAGCCATGAGGTGCTCCCTCTATCACCTGCGTAGCTGCATTCTGGACCAGTTGAAGCTTCCGGGTGCTCTTCAAGGGGAGCCCCATGTAGAGAGCATTGCAGTAGTCCAGGCGAGATGTAATGAGGGCATGGGTGACTGTGCGCAGAGAAACCTGATCCAGAAAGGGATGCAACTGGCGGATCAGGCGAACCTGATAAAAAGCCCCCCTAGCGACGGCCGTCAAATGATCTTCAAGAGACAGCCGTGCATCCAGGAGGATGCCTAATTTGCGTACCCTCTCTGTGGGGGCCAACAACTCGCCCCCAACAGTCAGCAATGGAGTAAGCTGGCTGTACCGGGAAGCTGGCATCCAAAGCCACTCGGTCTTCGAGGGATTGAGTTGAAGTCTGTTCCTCCCCATCCAGACCCGTACGGCTTCCAGACACCGGGACATGACATCAATGGCCTCGTTGGGGTGGCCTGGGGTGGATATGTACAGCTGGGTGTCATCAGCGTACAGATGACATCACACCCCAAAGCCACGGATGATCTCACCCAGCGGCTTCATATAGATGTTGAACAGAAGAGGCGAGAGGACCGACCCCTGTGGCACCCCACATAGGAGGCGCCTCGGCGTCGACCTCTGCCCTCCTGCCAACACCGTCTGTGACCAGTCGGAAAGATAGGAGGAGAACCACCGATAAACGGTGCCACCCACTCCCATCCCCCCGAGCCGTCGCAGCAGGATACCATGGTCGATGGTATCGAAAGCTGCCGAGAGATCTAATAGGACTAGGACAGAGGAACAACCCCTGTCCCGAGCCCTCCAGAGATCATCAACCAACGCGACCAAGGCTGTCTCTGTACTGTAACCGGGCCGGAAGCTGGACTGGAATGGGTCTAGATAGACAATTTCATCCAGGTACTGAGGGAACTGTCGTGCGACCACACTCTCAACAACCTTCGCCGTGAAGCGAAGGTTGGAGACAGGACGATAATTAGATAAAATGGCTGGATCCAGGGAAGGCTTCTTGAGGAGGGGCCTCACCACCGCCTCTTTCAAGGCGGAAGAGAAAACACCCTCCATCAAAGAAGCATTAACAATTCCCTGAAGCCAGCCACGTGTAACTTCCCGGGTGGCCAGCACCAACTAGGAGGGACACGGATCCAGTAACATGTGGTTGCATTCAGCCCCCCCCAGTATCCTGTCCATGTCCTTAGGAGTCACAGAATCGAACTCATCCCAGATGGAAACATCAAGACCAGCCTCCGCCATCTCGCCTGGCCCTACCCAATCTACGTCCAACCCTTCCCGAATCTGAGTGATTTTATCTTGCAGATACTGTACAAACTCCTCAGCTCGCCCCTGCAGGGGGTCTTCCAACGCTCCCTGATGAATAAGGGAGCAGGTCACCCGAAACAGGGTGGCTGGGCGGTTATCTGCAGATGCAATGAGGGTGGAAAAATACTCCCGTTTTGCCACCTTCATCGCCACCAGATAGGTCTAAATTTGAGACCGCACTAGTGTCCGGTCAGATTCGGAGCGGGTGGCCCTCCAATTACCCTCCAGGCATCTTCTCCGGCGCTTCATCTCTCTCAGCTCCTCGGAATACCAAGGAGCTAATCGAGAGCAGCGCCGAGTCAGAGGCCGCAAAGGCACGACCCGATCCAGAGCCCTCACCGCTGCCCCTTCCCAGGCAGCGATAAGGTCCCAAGTCGAGCCGCGGGCCAAGTCCTCAGGTAGCGGCCCAAGCTCCATCTGGAACCTCTCTGGGTCCATCAGGTGCCTGGGACGGAACCAGCGAACCGGTCACGTCTCCCTGTGGTGAGGGTCGAAAGTTGAGTTGAAGGAGAGAATGATCCGACCATGACAAGGGTTTAATAACTATATCCCCTAGTTCCAGATCATTCAACCACTGTCCAGAGACGAAAACCAAGTCCAGAGTTTTCCCCCGATTTATTTATTTATTTATTTATTTTATTTTATATGATGCCCACCTCATTATCTAAACTGATTCTGGGCAGCTTACAATACAATATAATTAGAATAAAAAAATTAAAATGAGTTAAATGAAGAATTAAACTGAATAAACAAATAAAATATATTAAATAAAGAATAAAAACTAAGAGCACGAACAATAGGGAGCTGGAATCTTCTCTATTAACTTATGCATATTGTTGATCACTTCCTCTGTACAATTTCTGCCTATTCAAGCAGTTGGTGTAGTACTGGACAATGGGAGGTAATTTGTTTTTAGGCATATTTTCATTGCATGATTCAGCCTCTGAATCTATCTTATGATACCAATATCATCTGGACTTTCTGTGTGAAAGAAAAAAAATGAAATTTTGCCTTGGGTTTTGACAAGTGGGTTATTATTATAGAAATGGCTAGTGGTTATTATTTGGCAGAACTAAAAATTCATACTATAACATTACTACGTATCTTGCAGAACAAAGATGGAAGTCACTGCTTTTTGTCTCTTTTTTATTTTTCCCCCTCTTCTCCCTCGTATCTCTTTTATTCCCTTTCCTTTTCCATGTTTCCTATTTTTGTATTTTATACCAAGAAAGAAATAGTTAATGATATAGACATACACGCATATATACAAGAACAAACAATATCAATGTACGTTAAATTCTCCTATGTTCACACACAAAGTAGTAATAAAGCTGAAGTACTAATTTCCTCCACTTATCACAAATGTATATCCCATGCTCAAACCCCAGTAATTGCCTTAGCTGCTTAAGGAAATATTAAGTAATATGTATTGAAGGAGGACTATACTTGGCTCTTTTCTCATACAGAAGATATTACTCTGAATCTTGGAGCCTTTTCAAATAATTTGAAATTTTTCCAGTTATGAAAATTTGAATTTCAGCCCTCTGTTTATCATCTTGCCAAATTCGGTATCAGTATAAATATCAATTTTTATTTTTATTTTTGTTTGTTTCTTTTTATACTTAATGGTGCACTGATATCAATGACCCAATAAATAGGAATGAGCAAAGAAATTCAAAACTGGCTCTTTGAATATTTTAATTGATTGGTTTTATTGTGCTGATTTTAATGAAAAATACCATTTCAAATACTGGTATTTATCTCCAGTATTTCAATACCATCTCAGTTAATATCCCTTGCTATTTCACAATCAGAACATAATGTGATTTTGCTAATATTCAGCTCAGAAATTCATGGCTATCATGATGTCTGTGGACCTGACCCAATTCATTGAAGGATCAATGCACATGGAGGTGGGGAGGTGTCACACATTAGCTTGATTAGGTCTCAAGGCAGCCAAAAGGTAATCTGGTTTGAGGCACATAAACATGTATCCTTTGTCATGGTGAGATCACTTTATGATAAGACGGAGTTCTCTTATGTTAATCATTATCATAGGAAGCTTATCTATCCGAGGTCTTTAATGGCTCTCTTTAAGTTTCAGAGGGAGCTTCGGTAAATGTTTGCAAATATGTTACACAATTTTACTAAGGCCTTTCCCCACAGCTTTCAGGTGAGCTGCAGAGTTGTATGGAACATTGCTTAGCCCAAATCCATCTTGTGTAGCATTTGTATCTATTCCTGGATTAGGAAGCACTGATCATAGTCATTAATGCATTAAAGACCACTTAGAAGCTATAATTTATCCAGAATCCATCAGCATATGTAATTATAGGTACACCTTGGTATGCACATATAATACAAATACTACACAAGCTGCACTGGTTACCAGTACACTTCTGTATGCCATTTAAAATGCTGGTTTGAATGTACAAACCCTTCCTGGCACAGGACTGAGATATTCTAGGGACCCTCTTACTTTTATTATCCAATAAGATACCCATCCAATAAGATCAGGTAGGGTTGACATGCCCTAGGTCCTATCTAATAAACAGTGCTAAAATCAGTAGGATCCAGAAAGCAATTCTTCTGTGCCATACCACCTGCCTTCCTTCCTTGCCAGCTGTTTTGATCCTGGCACTCAAGCTTCCATGAAGAAAAACAATTTAGAAACACAAGATTTATAAATTCCATTCTTTCCAGTGAATCCTCTGGAATAACTGGAAGTAGAACTTCCATGTTACACATTCAGTGATTTGTTGTATTGAATCAGAAACTGTGATGAACATTAATTCTAGATTATAGAAACAATAGTATGAGATTAAAACAGTATGACTAGAAGTGTAAATTGAAAATGACAGAAACTCTGGCTTACATCTGTATTAGAGGAGAAGATCACATGAGCCCAGTATTCATACATCTAACACAAAATTATGGCTTATCATATAATGTATGCACAGACTGTAGACATTTGTCATATGAACCTTCTACAGTTTATCCAGGTTGGTTTGGTGGATATAGTGATTCTCTGATCAAAGTTGCAAAGAATGGGAATTTGACTGGCTGACTGGCTTTCTTCTTAATTCACAGATTATTCCAAGACCTTGGAGAACTAGAAGCCGTAATTTCTGGGTTATCTGTCCAAATGCTTCCATGTTACCCTATTAAGAAGACTTGATTACAGATCTGCTTTGTAGTTGCAATATCTCTCAAAACAATAAATTACTTGTCTTAATGTGTTGTGTTATGCTTGTGTATATTGTTATGACAAAATTAAATAAATAAATAAATAAAATAAATAATGAATAAAGTAATCGGAATCACCAGGTGGTCAATACAGAAATCAGATTGGGTATGTGGTCTGCAACCAAAGATGGAGAAGCTTTATACAGTCAGTAAAAACAAGACCAGGAGCTGACTATGGCTCAGATCATGAGCTTCTTTTTGCAAAATTTAGGCTTAAACTGAAAAAAGTAGGGGAAAGCACCAGGCCACTCAGGTATGAACTAAATCATATCCCTGATGAATATACAGTAGAGGTGACAAATAGATTTAAGGAAGTAGATCTGATAGACAGAATGTCTGAAGAACTATGGACAGAGGTTCGCAACATTGTACAAGAGGTAGCAACTAAAACCATTCCAAAGAAAAAGAAATGCAAGAAAGCAAAATGGCTGTCTGAGGAAGCTTTGCAAATAGCTGAGGAAAGAAGAGAAGCGAAAGGCAAGGGAGAAAAAGTTAAATGCACCCAGTTAAATGCAGAATTACAGAGAATAGCTAGAAGAGATAAGAATGCATTCTTAAATGAAAAGTGCAAAGAAATAGAAGAAAACAATAGAATAGGGAGGACCAGAGATTTCTTCAAGAAAATTGGAGATATGAAGGGAACGTTTCATGGAAAGGTGGGCATGATAAAGGACCAGAATGGCAGGGACCTAACAGAGGCAGAAGAGATTAAGAAGAGGTGGCAAAATTACATAGTAGAACTATACAAGAATGAGCTTAACATCCCTGATAACCACGATGGGGTGGTTACTGACCTTGAGCCAGACATCCTAGAATGTGAAGTCAAATGGGCCTTAGGAAATCTGAGCAACAACAAAGCTAGTGGAGGAGACAGTATTCCAGCTGAGCTATTCAAAATCCTAGAAAATGACGCAGTAAAAGTGCTACACCCAATTTGCCAGCAAATCTGGAAAACTCAAGAATGGCTACAGGATTGGAAAAGGTCAGTTTACATTCCAATTCCAAAGAAAGGCAATGCCAAAGAATGTTCAAACTATCATACCATTGCACTCATTTCACATGCTAGTAAGGTTATGCTTAAAATCCTACAAGCTAGGCTCCAGCAGTATGTGGATCAAGAACTACCAGAAGTACAGGCAGGATTTCGTAGAAGCAGAGGAACTAGAGATCAAATTGCCAACATACGCTGGATCATGGAGAAAGCTAGGGAGTTCCAGAAAATAATCTATTTCTGCTTCATTGATTATGCTAAAGCCTTTGATTGTGGCAAATTGTGGCAAGTTCTTAAAGAGATGGGAGTACCAGACCATCTTATTTCTCTCTTGAGAAATCTGTATGCGGTTCAAGAAGCAACAGTGAGAACTGGACACGGAACCACTGATTGGTTCAAAATTGGGAAAGGAGTCCGGCAAGGCTGTATACTATCACGCTGTCTATTTAACTTATATGCAGAGCACATCAGGAGAAAGGCGGGGCTAGATGAATCAAAAATTGGAATTAAGATTGCTGGGAGAAATATCAACAACCTCAGATATGCAGATGATACCACTCTAATGGCAGAAAGCGAAGAGGAACTAAATAGCCTCTTGATATGGGTGAAGGAGGAGAGTGCAAAAGTTGGCTTGAAACTCAACATTAAGAAAACTAAAATCATGGCATCCGGCCTTCTCAATTCCTGGCAGATAGATGGGGAAGAAATGGAGGTAGTGACAGATTTTATTTTCCTGGGCTCCAAGATCACCGCAGATGGGGATTGCAACCAAGAAATTAAAAGATGCTTGCTCCTGGGGAGGAAAGCTATGGCAAATCTAGACAGCATACTAAAAAGCAGAGACATCACCCTGCCAACAAAAGCGTATATAGTCAAGGCTATGGTTTTCCCAGTTACAATGTATGGCTGTGAAAATTGGACCATAAGAAAGGCTGAGCACCAAAGAATTGAGGCCTTTGAACTCTGGTGCTAGAGAAGACTCCTGCGAATCCCTTGGACTGCAAGGCAAACAAATGAGTCAGTCCTAGAGGAGATCAACCCTGACTGCTCTTTAGAGGGCCAGATTCTGAAGATGAAACTGAAATACTTTGGCCAGTTAATGAGAAAGAAGGACTCACTGGAGAAGAGCCTAATGCTGGGAAAGAGTGAGGGCAAAAGAAGAACGGGAAGACAGAGAATGAGATGGCTCGATGGAGTCACTGAAGCAGTAGGCATGAGCTTAAATGGACTCCAGAGGATGGTGGAGAACAGAAAGGCCTGGAGGAACTTTGTCCATGGGGTCACGATGGGTCTGACACGACTTCGCAACTAACAACAACAAATCTGAATGTTATCACTATTTTTTGAATATGTCTTTTTCTCCAATATCCTTTGTCGGTTTAAATATCTTTTTATCCAATTTTATTTGGATTTCATGATTATGCCGTTACTTTTTGATTTTACATCAGAGAGAATGGGAGAATTGGAAGAAAACTTTTTCCTTTGTGCTTGTGAAGTAATTTTCATCTCTCCTAAAGGCTTTTTTAAAGACTAAAAAAAAGTCTTTAAAATTAGGGGGTTTAAAATTATTTACCTGCATCCAGGGGCATCTGTGAGGATAGACTGGGGAGCAGGATGATAAAAATAAAGTCAAGCTCAGGTCATGTGATTGAAGCCCCATCTCTTTTTAAGAAATGAGAAAGGAATTATGTACATATGCTTGGAATGAATGCTTTTGCATTCTGTTTATTTATAAATTCCACACCTACTTACGTAAGGCTTTCTAGAATTGTATTCTAAGTTTTTTGATATTCAACAATTTTATGGTCTTCTAGCAAGGATTCAAATTCTTTCCACTCCTGCAAATATTACTTTAAGTTGACCCTGATTTCATCCAGTTGATAGCCTGCCTATTTGCTTGAGAGGAGAGTTAGTAGAATAAACTTGTATGCATGTGGGTGAGTGGGTGCACCTTTGGGCTTGATCTTTATTTTTCCTTGCTTTAGGCTTTGAAAATAGAAAAAAAATGTTATAGTGGTTTGTCATCATACAACTTGCCAAAAGGGGTGTTAAGAAATTTCCCGGGTTCTTCCATATGTGTGAGCTGCAAAGAGGTGCTAAATTGCTAAAGGAAATTAAAATGGAAAATGAAAGGGCGGAAAAGTCCTCTGTGCATCTGATACAAGCAGCTTTTAAGAGCAACGTGGCTAGTTATGCTGGAAGAAAAATTCCATCCCTTCTGTGTATGGATGATTTCTCTAGGAATAATAATAGAAAGGAAAAAGTTGCAATCAGAAAATCCAGCCTCCGGTTGTATGAGTCCAATCATGTTGGAAAGAACTTTCATACTTTGGAAACAAAGAATGGTGAGGAAAAGTAATAAAGAATTGTTTAGACAAGTTGTCATTTTAATAAGATTTTACAACTTGAATTTTATAGTGATCAGTCCAGTACACATTACTCTTTTCAAGTGACTGAAGGCAGCATGCAAGTAAACATTGTGTATTCCCTTGCAACAGACTTTGTCTTATTTCAGCCTTCTTCCCTTCTCTCCCCTCCTGTGTCAGCAAACCTGCTGAGACTGTCTGAATGGCATTCAATTGTTCCAGCAAAATTAATGGCTGCAAGAGTAACCAATTATGGCTTGATTGCTGTTCTTTTGGCATTCCAATGCATAGCATTTACTGCACTCATTCCTTTTAATTCAGAGGATGTATGCCATTCAGGCCTGGGCATTTTGGTGATATTTCTCACATTCTAAATCCTTTAGTATGGTTATAGCATAAAATACTTAGAACTCCATCTGAAATAGCCTGCTCTGAATGGCATTTCCATTCAGGGAGGGTGGGAGGGGGAGAGAGAGAGAGACTGGAACTACCCTTACTTTTTTTGTGTCTTCCTGCCAACAGGTTGGAGTAGGTGTGACTGCATCATAGTTTAAAAATGAAGATGAACCATCATATCAACTTTCTATTAAATTACACAATTGTGTTAGAGAAATATACATACACATACAGTGGCAGAATTAAAGTAACTGGTGAGCTTTCTCTATTCAACTACAAGTGGAATCTGAACTGTACTAACAGATTTAGGTTGTGCTACATACTAGAATAATAAAATTTATAATTTTCAGAAAGAATTTTGTCAGAATGGGTAGGAATTCTGGATTCTGTTGTTTCTGAACATCTGCAGGTGACAGTTTAAGAATTCTGGACCAATATATTGGGATACTATTCAACTTTCCATCTTCCTTCACCTGTAAATACATATTTGTTCACCCAAATTATTCTTCCTTATTTCTACTTTCTTTAAAAAGAAATCTTACGGTGAGTGTCTGATTACATGGTAGGACTATACTATTATTTTATTTTATTTTTTATTTTTTTATTTTTTTTATTTACATTTATATCCCGCCCTTCTCCGAAGACTCAGGGCGGCTTACAGTGTATAAGGCAATAGTCTCATTCTATTTGTATATTTTTACAAAGTCAACTTATTGCCCCCCCAACAATCTGGGTCCTCATTTTACCTACCTTATAAAGGATGGAAGGCTGTGTCAACCTTGGGCCGGGCTTGAACCTGCAGTAATTGCAGGCTGCTGTGTTTTAATAACAGGCTTCTACAGCCTGAGCTACCACGGCCCCTATTAAAACATGTATGAATGAAGGAGCTTTTTTTCTAAAGAAAAAAAGGTGTCCTGATCAAACAAAATAAGAAAAGCAACCTAACATTCTATCTGTGTTGGAACCTAAAATGTAACCTACTGTAGATTGCATCTTACATTATATCTGCATCCAAATTATAACACAAAAATATAACCCAAGAAATATCAAAAGAATAAGTTTAGACAGACCAAAGAACAGACCCAATTTAGTCTCCTGGCCCATCTTTCTCCAACTAAAATACGTTGCACTCAGTTTGTATCGTTCTTAATTGAAATGGCCAATAATTAAGCTGGCTGAAAAAGAAAGGACAATAAAACATAACTGCAAGTCCCCAGTCAAATTGCAAAAGGAATAATATGTCATAGTAATAGTTGTTTTGGGATCTTATAACAAGGTTTGTTATAAACCTCCAACCTTTTCTTGGAGCTGAACAGATGTTTGCTAAATTCTATAGTATTTTATCTCCATACTTGACAGTTCGCAATGGCAACATTCCATTGCCCTTTACAATTAAAGTCCTATTATAAGGAATCAATTTGTATAATTAGAAATGACTCAGTGTCCAAATGGCTTGTTGCAACATTCTGGTTACTATCCAGTTTTTGGATAACTCACAATCACTGAAGGGAATCATGATATAAAAAGAAGTAAATTGTTTTAACAGTTTTTATAGTTAAAAGTACTGTATGGGAATTCAAATGTGACATATTCTCCTTGGCACATAAGATATAGAAATAGTGGCTGGAAGCCATATAGTGTTACAGGGATTTTACAGAACTGAAGTTGCCTTAACTGAAACTATTGCCAATAGCCAGCCATACAATTACAATAATGTTGTAGATGCCTGTTGGAAAGTTAGGAAATCAATATAAACTTTTTTGCATGTTGATGAAAGAATGCTATGGTTTTATTATAACAATAAAGATTACACACATATATATATACAAGAGAGTTCCTAATTTCTTTATCACTGACTCAGCTAGACTCAAAGTAGTATTTTGAGTATCAAATCCACATCAGTAAGTCTCTCTCCACATCCATGCAGACTGCTGGTGAAGCCTTTATCTAAGGTAATTTGCCCCTACATTAGCACTGCCTGATCCCTTGTTTGTCTAAAGAATTTAGCACTACAATATCTCTGCATGTTAAATAAGGCAATGTTATCTTGTCTGCTTTAGGGGTATAGATATGGTAAGAGAAGCAAATAAGTGATGTGGCCCTGACTGCAGAGGAAAGTTCTACTTACCTGAGGAATTATGAGAATCTATCATATAAACAGAAACATTTATGGGCCAAGGCAAGGCTGCAAATCAGATGAGGGCCTAATATGAAGAACTTCAAAGAGATCAGAAAGAAGAGAAGAAACAATTTAAAATCATAGTGTAAAAAGAAGGTTCCTAGGAAACTTTCTATGGTAATAGAAAGTAATATACTATATAGATGTGTTCATTGTGCTAAAGAAGAAGAAATGTATATATACTCAAAACATACTGATTTATATGCATATGCTGTATATTATTCTGGAAATTACTTCGATAATTTAAGTAGAATACACCACCATAGTAGTGAAGAGGCTCATGAAGCTATATGTCTGTTTCATTTCAGCCTGGAAATTATATCTTGATGACTAAATGCAGATGAGCAGACTCAGTTGTATGATTTATTCTTTGCTAACTGGTCTTTGCTGAATGGTTTGGGATAAAAATAGGCAATGGATCAGATACTCTGCTGAATCACTATATACCTAATCATGGCTTCTTCAATATGCCAAAATTGCTTGGACTGATATGTAATCTTAAACCAAAAGCGCTAACCTTCAAGCTATAATATCTGCACTGCAGAAATCTGACCAAGATAAACCATTGGTAAAACAATTCTAATGCACTCTTACACTTTAATATACTACCAACTATTCCAAAGATATCTTAGAGGTGCTGGGTAAGAAATAGTAGGCTGATCACTACAAGGCAATTTAGGTTACTACTACTATATATGTTTAGGTCCATAGGCCCTAGAAATAAGATTTCTCCTTTCTCACTTAATTCAGTTATCATATTCATCTGGATGGTTTCCCTGCCTGAAGCAACAATTCCAACATATACTATTTGTTCTCCAAAGACACTACCCCAATCTTCACTTCCTTGCCCTATGGTCTTTCTGTTAGTTATTTCTACTGATTTCCCCTAGTAGTTTGCTACTAATACTAGTATTTCTAACTTCAGGCTTTTCTTTGTTGATATTTTGTCTGCTCTTGGTGGCAATGGGTTCCACTGGCTTTTTAGGGTGTTGGTGGCTGTTGCTTTTTTCACGTCTTGATCTTGCCATAGAGTGTCTCCCACTACCATCATCAGGAGAGTTGCTGATGGAGGCAGAAAAATCCAGATGTGATTAAACATGAAAAAGCGAAATGAAACCTTTTTTATAAGGCTTCATCCAAAGATAAAAATAGGACTAACTCATGTCATGTCAGACAACTGGACTTGTGCTGATAAGTGGGAATAAATAAGTGTATATGCAATCTCATTCTGCCTTATTCATCAATAAGCTATTATATTTTCTACTTTCTGGAGGTCTAGAAACATGATATTTTAAATACCTAGAGAAAATAGTGTGTGTATGATAATAGTAATAACTTGACATGTTTCACATTCAGGTTGTTTTTTTAAAGAATTCAATCTGTAATTTGAAAGATAATCATGTATAACCAGAAGGATTCAATTCAGCAACATTTTGATGACTAAATGTAGATGGGAAGATAATACAATAAAAAGTAAAATGGATCACAAATACAGTAAAATGTAGCTCTAGCTATCTCTGGAGACATATACATCATATACAACAGAATCTCTTCTGTTTCTTTCTTTCCCACCCAAGTTTCTTGGTATGTTTCATGGTTGTATGATATAGCACTGATATTTGCAAACATTCCAATTTAGCCCAAGTCATGTATATTACCTTTACCAACTTTTAACATTCCACTAGCAATGAAGTCTAGTAGCCAAAGTCTTTTTCAATCTGCTATGAAGATACCATTATTGAGTTAAATATAGTTGAAGTATATTTAGATGTTGACCTTTGACTTCCACCAATGGAAACAAAGCATTGCAGAAACACCACAATCTGAAAAGTACAAACAAATACCAGGCCTCAGTACCAGCCGTAGGGGATTTCTAATTGTCAACTGAATGGATCAACCTGTTATGATAAATGTCATCTATTTGGTGATCTTCCTATAAGATGGTAAAGTAGAAAAAGTGGTGGGAACGTTGATGCTTGGTTCATTCCAGGAATTGGGAGATAATTCAGAGATCTCTGACTATAGCTGTATTTGTTCATAAAATGAATGTTTATGTCCAGAATTTACTGCAACAAAATGTTTTGTACAATTTTTAATTAATGAGCTTATATTTGATAAATAGCCCAGTGCATTTGAGTTATTATTCTTGGGATAGAAGAATAAATACTTTGAAACCACCAATTGCAATAGTTAATGAAAATCTGCAATAAATTTAACACCAAGTAATTGGTCCTATGTGTCATTTCCATTCTTACTTTTTAATGTTTGTACTGTTTGTACTGTGGTGTTTATTTTTGTATTATTTATGTTTTAATTTAAGTTACCCAGAAGCACAAGGATAGTGATTATATATTTTATTATAAATAAAATAAAATAAAATTTCAACTAAAGTGGCTTAGTTTACATATCATGGCAAGCTATGGTTTGCTATAATCATAATGTAGATTCCAAATTAAAAATTCTATTCCAAATGTTTGGATTAAAATCTGCCTTTATAGTTTTCGTCATTTATTTCTTTACATTGTGATCCAAAAGGAAATCTTTATCCACAACTATGATTTGTTGATTGAAATGTTAGTTTGCAAACTAGTTTCAAACTCTTAGAATACATTTACAATCATTATTTTTTGGAGAGATTTTGACCAAACTCATAAATTCCCAGCATCTAGGTAAACATTTTTTGGTTTAAACTAACAGCCACACATAAAAGTTCTACCTAAAATAATTGTGTTTTCTGAATGTATATAAAGAACATTTGGTTTAGTGAGGGCAAATATTTTCCATGGTTTAATTCAATGAAAACAGAAAGTGTGATTCTCATATATTTGAGCTGATACAGTCAAATTATTTAAATATTTAAGCATACAAACAGAAAGATACATGAAACTTTGGTATTGGCAGTTTAGCCAACTGTTGGGTGGGAAAGCTTTAAAATAGTCATTCAGAATTTTTTGACTACAAGACTTATTTGGAAATAATTTCCAAATAGTCTGTCTTAGAACAATAGGAATGGTGTCAGCAGGTATCTTTGTATGTGATGCAGGGGGTAGGTAATTTAATATTTAACAAGCAATTAAAAACATATCCTAGGTCAATATGACTTAGAAAAATATATAAGAATGAAGAATAAAACTGGGCAAATCTATATGTTTGCTCACATGATTTGCTCAAGATGATCTTTATACTGAGCTTTGAAAACATGGCACCCATGGATGCTATGACATTTCTGACCATTCAGATGGTATCATACAATCTCAAAATTAATAATTGTTTTTAAAGCAGGTCAAAAACTTGTAAGAGTGCCTAAACCTCATGAAATTTCAAGTGAGAACATTAATAGTTCAAGTGAAAGTGTAAGAAACTCATGAGCACTAACTTTCTTGCAAGACATCAGCCTTTTTTAAAAAAAAATATCCTTTACAATCTGCCCCAAGACTCAATAACTGACTCCATAATAAAACCTTGCAATCAAACAAAAATGACTTACATTCATTTAAGGGGGGGGGTCACTTGGAATTAAAAATAATAGCAAAAACCTCGTATCAAATCATATCTGAAGCTAGAAACTCTAATTTGAAATGCCACCATTGGGATTTTATCCTGGCATGCTGCATGTCAACTCCAGTTTGACATGCAACATGTTTGTCCTAACCAATAGTTTGGTTAGGAGAGAATTTAGAGTCACTGAAGCAGTAGGCGTGAGCTTAAATGGACTCCAGAGGATGGTAGAGGACAGGAAGGCCTTGAGGAACATTGTCCTTGGGGTTGCGATGGATCAGACACAACTTCACAACTAACAATAACAAATCTTTGTTGGGATGATGTGAGATGACTATTGATTCAATGAAGATCTGACAGTTCAAATTAACCACTTTGTTTAAATTTGGGTAAGGAACATGCAGCCCAAGAATTTTATGGGGTTCGAAATCCTATTTACTTTTTTCATACAAAAGGAGCTGTTGGTATGGTCAGGAACTCCCTCTGGAAATGACCAGATCTTTGTGTACCTGCCTCATATGATGAGTCACAGAACTGAAACAATTCCTTTGGCAGGTCCTGAAATGATTTCACTCATTCAAATTAGCAACTGGAATCAATAAGATCTTTCAGAGCTCTGGTGCATTCCACTGAACACTTTGATTTGTCTCTTAGTTTTGTTTTCAGTTTTGGTTTGGGGCTCTTCTGAATTCCAGATCCAAGATGAAACAGAATAATTTGGAACAGATTTTCACTTATGCAGGGAAAGTAGATAGGAACAAAGTTTACTTGGTTCTACAAAGTTACATTCCCAATCTGGGGTGGGGAGTCTGGAGCTTCAGACTATGCAGATAAGAACTAAACAATCTTAAATCATTGATTTGAAAATGAGGAAAGAAACTGTTGAACGGATTTATTCTGAAATCATCACAATCCTAGCGATTAACCCATCCAAATGCTTTTTTAGCAGAGGACCAGGAACTGGTTGTCAGAGGGTGATACATTTCAGCATTTAAAAATGATCAAATGGATCGTTATTTTTCATTCAGGGCAATCAAATTAATAATTTCAAATATGAATTCTATTTACTTCAGTATTTTGAATTTCTCCATTCTTACTGGGCTATTAATTTCTATTTTCAAAAAAAGAGGAAAAATTCTTTTTGGGGGCCTCTTTAAAAGATCCTGAAAACAACTTTGGTTATCCTAATCACATGAGAAATAAACAATAAGATTGCAACCATTTAGAAAAACAGATTTTTTTCAAAAAAAAAGCTATAAATTCCTGCACATATTTTTATAGAATTTAGTTAATTTCATGATCTCCTAAAATTCATGCATTGTATTCTTTCTTCTGGGGTGGGGGGAGTTAAAATCAAATGTGCTTTTCTCATGTTAGATGATGGGAGACCTCTCCTCCTCCTCAATCTGACCTTGCTCTCTGAGCCAGTGGTGGGTTGCTATCGGTTCTGACTGGTTCTTAAGAACCGTTGGCAAAAATGTGGCCAAGTTCACAAAAAAAGTAATGATGCCCAGCTGGCCATGCCCCCGAACCGGTTCCCTTGGCCGAAGAGGTTGTAAAAACAAAAGGTTTTAAAAGGCTTCTCTGGTGATCCCAGCTGAATTGGTTGATCACCAGAACCTTTAAAAAACATGTTTTCTACAAGCTCTTCAGCCAAAGAGCTTGTAGAAAAAATCATTTTAAGTGGTTCTGGGCTGCATCAGGCAACTTCAGCTGGGATCGTCAGAGGAACCTTTTAAAATCTTTTTTTCTTCTGGCGATCCCAGATGAGTTTCCTGATCATCACAGGCTTTTAAAATCATTTTTTACAACCTCTTACAACAGTCCCCACCCATGCCCACCCAATCTCCCCCTCCCCTACTTACCTAATTACTGTTCCTTTCGGGCTCGCAAAACCATGGATTCTGCAATCAGCTGCATCAGCTAGCAACTGAATCTGCCTGCCTGCAATCCATCTCCTCAGTGAGCAACTCAATCTGCCTGCCTCAATTGGATAAGTAAACTATTAAAAAATAGTTAATTTGGGTTTTTTTAAGGAGTTGGGTTTTAAGACAGCATTTAAAAGTTAAGGAAGCTTTAAATTTAGCTGCTTTTATCTAAAACAGGGGTCTCCAACCTTAGTAACTTTAAGGCATGTGGACTTAAACTCCCAGAGTTCCTCAGCCAGCTTTTCTGGCTGAGGAACTCTAGGAGTTGAAGTCCACAAACCTTAAAGTTACTAAGGTTGGAGACCCCTGATCTAAAAAATATAAATAAAATAATAAAATAAAATAAAATATTTGTGCAGCTTTCTGAGATTTGGTGTGTTCCTGTAGTGTTTCACTTTAACTACACAAACACAAAATCTCACAAAGCTGTATGTGGCATTTTGTATGTGTGTGTGAGAGAGAGAGTCAGTTGTATTATGTTGTGTTGTGTGTGTTTAAAGTGTGAAAGTTGGTTTTTGAGCTTTTTGTGGCTGTGTGAAGTTCCTGCTTGTTGCAGGGCCATTTTGGGTGAAGTGCAGCTGCTTTTACATTGTGTGTGAGTCAGTTGTGTTGTGTTGTGTGGGTTGAAAGTGTGAAAGTTGGTTTTTGATACCTCTTATTGTTTTGCATACTTTATTATTTTTATTATTTATTGTTATTGGCCACGCCCACCGAGTCACATGACTGCCAAGCCACTCTCACCCAGTCACATGACCACCAAACCATGCCCAGTGTCACATGACTATCAAGCCATGCCCACAAAATAAGCTACGCCCACAGAACTGGTAGTAAAAAAATTTAGAACCCATCCCTGCTCTGAGCATAGAGTTCACTTGGATTATCAACAACCTGGACTGAATCATTTGTTCCTATAATTCTAGACTGAGATCCTAAATCAGATTGGTAAACCTACAATGCTCAAGTAATTTTTATTATTGTCTCTTTAAAGATTGTTTCTGCACTAATTGGAACAGGTTAATATTGTAAAGCAGATGGAAGTTATTTTATTGGGTCTGCTTGTCTCCTGGAGCTTGTTTTTCATTCTACTTATTTTTCATTAAAGAAAAACATATTTTTATGGCTAGACTGTTATTTTATTTCCTACTGGTTTTTAATTGTTTTGCATAATTCTATCTGCTTTTTATCTCAGTAATGAAGAGGCCACAATAGTTCAGCAATTAAAGATGCTGAGTTTATCAGTTGGAAAGCCTGACAACCAGGTTTGAGATATGAGCACCATGCCTTGGAGTAAGCTCCTATTCTTGCCCCAACTCCTGCCCACCTAGCAGTTTGAAAACAAGTAAATGTAAGTAGATAAATAGGTACCACTTCGGTGGGAAGGTAACAGTGTTTTGTGTGCCTCAGCATATAGTCATGCAGGCCACATGATTACAGAAATGTCTTCAGACAATGCTGGCTCCTTCAGCTAAGAAATGGTTATTACCATTTATATACAATTGGGCACGACTGGACAGGGGAAATATTTTCCTTACCTTTATTTTTATTACATTGGTAGAGATGTGATTAACAGTACAAAAGTTATTATTATTAATAATAATAATAGTAATAATATGTCTTGGTTGAACTCTGTGATTTTTTTATTATAGTACTGCAACTTGAGAGAAAGGAATTTGCCACATCCAACTGATTACATTTTATTGACAATCAAAATTTGGAACTGAGATACCTTCCGCTTCCAAAAGACAATGTGTATTAACTGCACATTTATTATCTATCTGAGTTGACAGTTTCAGTCAATTTAGTTAACCAACAGTATGGTTCTGTAATACCTTGGATATCATTGGAGATCCCTTCCTTTTCAGTTTTAATCGTTGGGCAATGATTAGGCATGATCAGTGTAGGATCTGGAGAAAATGCTTGAACAAACAATGATGTGGGGATACTACTAGAAAGATGAGAAGCCATGATTTTTGAGAATGAAATGATTTGTATAACAGATTATCATGAAATTGCAAGTAATTTCTTACATTGATAAGAATACCACAAAAAGGTGATGTACTCAAAATCATTTTATTATGATTGCTCAGTTGCAGAAATATGCTACAGGAATTGGTGCATCACTGAAAAGATACAGGTCTTCCTCTTGTTGGGGAAATAAAATTCAGGCAAAATTACAGTGATTCATTTTTTTACCAAGGCTGACTTAGCAAATAAGGCTTGCAAAATATCAAAGGGGAAGTGGCAGGTCAGTTCCCTATGGACATATATTGAAAAGCAGAAAACTAAATATAAAATAACTGTTAATAAAAAAGAGACCATTTTGGTATAGATTCATGGTTTATTATTTCAGTACAAGGAAATGCATCTTTATGAATTAACACTTATTTTTCATAACCCTTACTTTATATTTTGGAACATCTGATTGAGTTATTTTTTTCCATAAAGCGAGCTCCACAAAAATTGCATATCAATGGAAACTCACCAATCAAAAATAAATTGTTATGTTTGGTTGCATAGTCAGAGAGATATTTAGACTGGATCTCATATTTTTATCTACCTATTGAATCCTCCCAAAGGACCTGTGATAGGCAGATGTTGTTTAAAATCTTAAAACTATCATTGCAAGATGTAAGTTTTCCAAGTAAAGCTGTGTTTGCAATTGATTGATGGTGATTTTATCAATGCCAAGAAACAGTATTTGACAAATGGACTGATGGTACATGGTTGGATACACCCAGCCAGATGTTTAAACTGGAGTATGCACTTTTCTCTAGCAAATCTTTTCAAGATTTGGGATAGGCAGATGTAATATTTGTCATCATTGTCAGTCATTCAGTCATATATGACCTTACTCTATGGATCAGCACTCTCCATGCCCCTCTGTCTCACATCCTTCAGATCTGCCATGGTCATAACAAGTGTTTTCCTTTATAGTGTCCAGCCAATGAGTACTAGGATAACCCCTTCTTTTTTCCACTGTTCTGTCTCAGCATGATTGACTTTTCAAGTGAGTCTGCTTGCATGACATTGCCAATATATGACAGCCTTTGATGATCTTGGCTTTGAGTGAAATTTTTGATGACACTTGGTCCAGGACATTTATTTCTTACTTGTGCAGTCCATGGGATGCATAATAGTCATTTCCAGCACTATAATTCAAAGTCATCCATCCTACTTCTCTCTGCCTTTTTCAGAATCCAAGTTTTAGCCATGAAATAATTGGAAAAATGTATTGTGTTGACTAATCTGAATTGGTTGATAGATTGATATCTTTACTCTTCCAGATGTCATTCATGCTGGACATTGCAGTTCTTCTTAGTGCTATACGCCTTCTAATCTTAGGCCTGCAGTCATCACTTTGGTCAATTTTAGAGCCCAGGAAGATCAATTCCTTTATTATTTTGATAGTCTCATTGTTGATCTGCACTCTGAACTGTGTGTTCTTTGCAGTCATCATTATCTTTCTTTTCTTGATAGTAAGATACAGTCCACTTTTTTTGTTTTCATCTTTCATGCTCAAGATTCACCAGTCCAGCTCTTCCTTGCTCATCAATGTTGTATCATCTGCATATTGGACGTTGTTGGTATTCCTACAGCCAATTTAACCTCAATGGTAGATTCCTCCAAATGTGCATTTCTCGTAACTATTTCTCTGTACATGTTGAGTAGTACAGATGATGGGATGCAACCTTACTGTGTGTCTTTTCCAATTCTGAACTGTTTTGTTCTTCATATTGCATTTTTACAGTGGCTGTCTAGTCAGAGTACAATGACTAAATGAGATGGATATGGCGTGGTGAGATTCACAGTTCTTTGAGGCAGTTTCAGAGTTATCATGGTCAACACAGTCAAAAGCTTTTGTGTAGTCAATGAAGCACAAATAGAGATCTTTTTGGTATTCTTTTGCTTTTTCCATCATCCAACATAGAATGGCAATATGATCATGCATACTTCTTCCTTTACGAATCCCGCTTGTACATCAGGCAGTTCACTTATGGTGATTGGATTCAAATATTGCTGGATTATCTTCAAGAGAATTTTATTCATGTGTAGTATCAAGGCTATGATTCTATGGTTGGAACAGTCTTTTGTATCAACTTTCTTTGGTATTCATGTAATATTATTGTTGTTGTTGTATTTCTTCCTTACCCACAAAGCACAGTGCTATGCAAGAACAAGTAAATCTAATTATTTATTAAATTTATATGGTGCTCAACTCACTGATAAAATGACTCTGGGAAACTAACGAAATGGTAAAAAGATAAATATAAAAACACTTAAAACAGTTAATATTTAAATAAGAACTATCTAAAATTAAAGATCTCTGATATAGGAGAATTTTAACCTAAATACGAAATTTTCTTTTGAAGGAAAAGTTAGAAGAGAGGAGCCAGACATTATTTGGGGGTGGAAAGCATGTTGGATGTTTTTACTCAGCAAAAAAGCAAAACGATTTTAGCCTCTAAATATGCAGAGACACAATATCAAGTATCACAAATTTGTGCTGGTGATGCAGCCAGCAACACTTAATTATCAGTTCTGCAAGTAAATTAGGTGAGAAAGTTACTTGTCTTTTTATATTTATTTTATTTATAAAAGCCTTCAAAGAAGATATCAGCATATTATGTAGAATTTTATGTACCATTACTTAAGAAAGAGGGAGGGGAGAGATAAGTGACTACCAGTAGTTCTCAACTTATGACACAGGGGAGCCCAAAATTTCTGTTGCTAAGTGAGACGGTTGTTAAGTTTGCCACAATTTGCAACCTTTTTTGTTAAGTGAATCACAGCAGTTGTTAAGTTAGTATTTGGCTTCCCCTTTGGCTTTGCTTGTCACATGACGCTGGGACATTGCAACCATAATAAGTATGAAATCAACTGCAAGTGTCTGGATTTTGATTATATGATCATGTGTGAAAAATGGTCATAAGTCACTTTGTCCAATGCTGTTGTAACTTTGAAAAATCATAAGTGAATTGTTGTAAGTTGAAGACTTACTTTAGCGATCGCTAAAATTTAAACTCTGTGCAATTCTCTTTTACCCTTTGAATATAGTTGTCAAAGTACCAGTAATTATTGGTACCAGTGGCAGGTTGCTCCTGGTTCATCCCGGTTCAGGTGAACTGGTAGTGGCAGTGGCAGGAGGCTCCACCCCACCCACCCACCATCAAAAATGATCTGCACATGCGCAGAAGTGCCACACACTTGCAAAGGGAGCACCCACGCCTGCGCGCTACCAATAGCAAACCAGTAGCACCAGATTGATACTGTACCAACTTTGTCAGTTCTGATAGAAATTTGTGAATGTCTTATACAAGCCATGCTGTTGCTGTGACCATAGTTCTGTTCAAGTTTTGGATTAGTATTGTTTAGAATTAATTGCTTCTTTGTTCAAGAAATATGACATGGGAAAAATAAAACTTTGGAAAATCTATAACAATTTTCCATTCTGTTTCCTCACATAAAGGTTTTGAAGGACAGCAAAAGTATTGAGCTGAGGTCATTCTCACACTATTAATCCATTTTTGTTCTTCGTATGAGATTCCTCAGTCAATGTCATCCATACAGCTTCCATCTACTGCTCACAGACATTGAACTTTTCCAAGTATGCATCATAAGAAAATTGCACAAATGGTGCTATGAGTTGAAGATGATTATCTCAGAATAGTGTCTTCTTCAAAGTAATAACATATCCACATTCACTCAGGATGCTTAAAATATGGTAAAACTACGAAATGTTTTCAAATTAAAACATTTATAACATGGGAAAGACTTGTAAAAAGGCATGGAATCATTGTTCTAGATAGCGCTGTTGAAGAAGAACAATGAACAAGTGATGATTTACAGCAAAAGATTCAACTATTATATATCAGATAAAAAATTTACAGCTAAAAATATCTTTGTTAATTTTGAGTTTGAAAATAAACCAATGGTGGGCTTATAAATTAAGAAAAGAAAGAAAAAATATATTGAAAATTCCTTTTGATTCATATTTTAATGTTCTTGTTTTGCTTTGTCTTTGTTACTTTTTTTCCTTTGTATTTTATATTTTAATCTTTTGAATAAAATAAAAATTTAAGCCAAAAAGAAAAGAAAATTATTTTGAAAAGTCAGGAAGAGATAATGTATTAATGGAAAATGCAAGGATATAGAACACTTTTTATGACTTTTATTCCAAATTCTATAAAAGGTAAGATGTTTCCTTGGAAAAGATTGAGGAGAATCTTAAAAAACAGAGTATACCAAACTCTCACCAGTGACAAATTATGAATACTCGCTAACTACTATGAAGATATAGGAATCCATAAAAAAAGAAAAGAAAAGAAGGAAGGCCCCTGGACTGGATGGATTATCATGTTGTTATTATAAATGTTTTTAAGATCAATTTCTGCAACATTTTAGAAAATAATAAGTTCTGTTTAATAGGAAGATGTAATGGTAAAATCACAAAATGAAACCAATATTGCAGGAAGGAAAGGGCAAGATTTAACTTCTACTAAGAATTATAGAAAAAAATTTTTATTGAACAATAATTATAAAATATTTGTGTTAATCGGTCGATTAAAAAAGAATCTGCACATTTTTATATTTATATTTTATATATTATATTTTATATAAATCTTTATATTTATGACGATCAGTGTAGATTTTTTATCTAAAAGACAATTTTAAAAAACAGTGTGAGAACTGTATAAGATGTAATAGAATATTTGCAACAGCATAAGAAAAGGCAAGCCACTTTAATATTTTTATATGCAGAGAAAGCTTTTGATAATTTGAATTGGGCTTTTTTGTTTAAAGTTCAGTAGGGTATTTTATTCAAAGATTCAAGTCAATGTACACATCTCAGAAGGCTTTGATTATTATAGTTGATAGTGATCTAACTAAATTATGTGATATCCAGCGGGAGACAAGGCAAGGTTGTTTTGTTCTCTTTTTTGTTTATTTTGAAGTTTTGAATAGAGACATCAGAAAAGATGAGAAAATAATAGGTCCAAACATTTAGAAAGAGACTAATAAATTGACAGTTTTTGTGGGTGATTTTGAAAGGGATAGAAGTTTTGATTTAAAAATTGGAAGACTTTAACACATTAGCAGGTCTTAAGATTAATAAACAAAAAAATAAGGTTGATAAAAATACGAATCCATAAGATTAAGAAGATTTAATGAAAAAATATGGTTTTGAAATTGAGAAAAGGGTTAAATATATGGGTGTACTTTAGCTAATATGAATTGTATTTTTTTTCAAAATAACCTTGTTAAGGTATGAAATTAAGCTTTTAAAGAATATGTTGAGATGTGAAGAATAACAATTGCCATTGTTGGGAAGAATTTATATGACCAAGATGAATGTTTTGTCTAGAATATTATTTCTATTTCAGATAATATCTACATTGATACTGATGTACTATTTAAGCAATGGCAAAAAGATATTACTAAATTTGTCTGACAAGACAATTAAATATAAATTGCTGCAGGATGCTTAAGAAAGAGGTGGGTTAGGATTATTATATTTCATATTATATTTGATTGTATTAATTATCAGATTATCATATTAGAATTGATATTTCTATACTGATCATGTGAACTGTTAATACCACTTTATAATGCCCTGGTAAGGCCACACGTGGAATACTGTATCCAGTTTTTGGTCACCACAATGTAAAAAAGATATTAAGACTCTAGAAAGAGTGCAGAGAAGAGCAACAAAGATGTTTAAGGGACTGAAGACTAAAACATAAAAAGAAAGATTACTGGGACTGGGCGTGTCTAGTTTAATGAAAAGAAGGACTAGGGTGACATGATAGCAATATCTCAGAGATCGCCACAAAGAAGAGGGAGTCAAGCTATTCTCCAAAGCACCTGAGGGAAGGGTAAGAAGCAATGGATGGAAACTAATCAAGGAGAAAAGCAAAAGAAGAAATTTCCTGGTCGAACAATAAATCAGTGGAACAACTTTTTTTTTTTTTGTCACAACAGTATATGCAAATATTGTCATAAAAAACAACAACACATCATATAAACATATATATAGGCTAGAATATGTATAAAATATAAAATATAGGCTAAAATATGTATATATATAAGCAAAAGTATTGATTTGATATAATGAAAGGGAACAATTGAACAGGAACGGTAGGCACTTTTTGCTCTTATGCATACCCCTTATAGTCTTCTTAGGAATGGGGTGAGGTCAATAGTAGACAGTTTTTGGTTGAAGATTTTGGGATTTTGAGAAGAGATCACAGAATAAGGTAGTGAGTTCCAAGCGTTAACAACTCTGTTACAGAAATCATATTTTCTGCAGTCAAGTTAAGTCTGAATCTATTGTTTGCTCTTGTATTAATGCAGTTGAAGCTGAAGTAGTCTTTAACAGGAAGGACATTGCAATAGATGATTTTGTGTGTTAAACACAAGTCTTGTCGGAGTCAAGAAGTTGTGAATGCTCCAACACTGGAGAAGAGCTTAGACAACAATCTGTTTAAATGGTATAGGATTTCCTGCCTGAGCAAGGGGTTGGACTAGGTGCCTTCCAACTCTGTGATTCTATTCTATTCTATTCTATTCTATTCTATTCTATTCTATTCCATTCCATTCCATTCTGCACCTTTTGGTTTAATATAGATAAGAGTGGGTTATTAGAACTGGAGGGATATGATTAAAAATTTAACTGACATTATATTTGCAGCATAATAAGGTTAATGTAGATTTAAAAAATATTGTTATTAGACATGCCATATTGAAAATTTGGAACGGGTACAAAGCAAGATTCTCTCCTAAAATCCCTTTATGGTTGTCACCCACAAGAAGCTATTTTTAGAAGAGAATTAAACAATAATGGTTAATTTATGTTGATACACTTTTTTTGCAGCGAATTTAAGTTAAAAACAAAAAAACATGGAATAGGGAGGTTATATATATCCTTGGTTTTCATATTATCAGCTAATATAAATATTTCAATTTGATAAGATGAATTATAAATCTGAAAATGGTAAGACTGACTTTGATGTGTAATTGTGTACAGATGATGGTAATGTTATTACTAAGATGTACAAGCTTTTACTGAAAATGGAAGAGAATGAACATTAAAGATTATACTACAGACATTTGGATCAATGACAGAATATTAAAGAGAATTTTTCTGAAATGTGTACCACTAATATCAGATAAATTGTTAAAAATGTATAATGGAATTTAAACTTTTGTTGAAAATGCAAATGAAAATAGATATTTTCATGTTTAGTGGATATGTAAGAAATATTGGAATCATATGCATATGTATATATTTCAGAAGATTTGAAAAACAAATGTGTAATTGAAACTTGAAAATTTTCTTTTAGGGTTAATGGATAAACAGATTGAAAGATCATATGCATATATATATATATGAGAAAAGTGGCAAAGCTCCTATATGCACAAAGGTGGAAGGACTCATATATATCTACAGTGGAAGAATGGATGGTGAAGTTGATGGAATTGGTGGAGGTGGTGAAATTGACAGCTTTTATTTTTACTTGAAAACCATCTTTAGACATTTTGTGAGAAATGAAATGAAATTTTGATTTTGGGATTTGATGAGTAAAATTAATGGGGATTAGAAAATAATATTGATTGTTATTCTGGAGTAAGAGTTTGTTGTCTTTTTGATTTATTTTATTTATTTTATTTTATTTTTCAAATTTATATACCGCCCTATCTCCCTAAGGACTCAGGGCGGTTCACAGGCAGTTAAAATACATATAAATACAGATTAAAAAACAATTTAAAAACTTATTCTATTGCCCGAAATTTAAAATAGTATAAATAATAAAAACCCCTTAAAACCCATAACTTTAAAATCTAATCCAGTCCCGCGCAGATAAATAAGTGTGTTTTAAGCTCGCGACGAAAGGTTCGGAGGTCCGGAAGTTGGCGAAGTCCTGGGGGGAGCTCGTTCCAGAGGGTGGGAGCCCCCACAGAGAAGGCCCTTCCCCTGGGTGTCGCCAGACGGCACTGCCTAGCTGACGGCACCCTGAGGAGTCCCTCTCTGTGAGAGCGCACCGGTCGGTGAGAGGTATTTGGTAGCAGTAGGCGGTCCCGTAAATAGCCCGGCCCAATGCCATGGAGCGCTTTAAAGATTGTCACCAGCACCTTGAAGCGCACCCGAAGGCCACAGGTAGCCAGTGCAGTCTGCGCAGGATAGGTGTAACACGGGAGCCACGAGGGGCTCCCTCTATCACCCGCGCAGCTGCATTCTGAACTAACTGGAGCCTCCGGATGCCCCTCAAGGGGAGCCCCATGTAGAGAGCATTGCAATAATCCAGGCGAGACGTCACGAGGGCGTGAGTGACCGTGCATAAGGCATCCCGGTCTAGAAAGGGGCGCAACTGGCGCACCAGGCGAACCTGGTGGAAAGCTCTCCTGGAGACGGCCGTCAAATGATCTTCAAAAGACAGCCGTTCATCCAGAAGAACGCCCAGATTGCGCACCCTCTCCATCGGGGCCAGTGACTCGCCCCCAACAGTCAGCCGAGGACTCAGCTGACTGTACCGGGATGCCGGCATCCACAGCCACTCTGTCTTGGAAGGATTGAGCTTGAGCCTGTTTCTCCCATCTGTGCCAAAGAAAATTAGAATATATCTTTTTTTTCTTTTTTTTCTTTTTTGCACTTTCATTTTGATTTTTTTCTGACTTTTTCTTTTTTCAGTTCTTTTTCTTCTTACTTTATCTTTTCTTTTTGTTTATTTGAAATTCAATACGCGCACACACACATACAGTCATACATGCACAATACATATATAAAGAGAGAGAGAGGCATAGACCTTTTAACTTGTTTTAATTCAGTTTTTAAATATATTTCTTTATGGTTTTATAACTTTTTTTTGTAAATTTCCCAGAATGGACGATAACTAAATTAGACAGACAGACAGAAAGACCAATACGTACAGTAGATACATAGATAATGGATATACAGCAGTAGAAGATACTTAGGCTGTGAGATGAATTGGGTCAATTCTCTCCTTGCAAAAAAAGAAATAAGAACACCTTGAGAATGTACAAAGACCTCAGCTAGTTCCCTTCTAAAAGTAAAACAAAACTGATTTCTCTAATTTCACACTATCATAAACCTCTTGTCTAACAGTTTTAGTATCCTGAAGAGAATGGCAAATGCCAAAACGGCAGCACAGGGAACATTTTTCCAGCTCCTAGAACTGCCAAATGAAAATCTCAGACCACCACAACTATCCTGAATCAGGATAATTCCTTTCCTTCCTTCCCACATGAGGAGAATCATATTATCTTCATAGTGCAAAGATGCTTTTCATAGCCAATCAGTTACCCATATAAATCCATAAAGACAACATCCATTATATTTTCTTCTTAGCCACTGATATCTTATAACGTATACTCTAGAAATATAATACATCCAACAGTGATAATAGCTATCATTCATTCATTCATTCTGTGATGACCCAGGGCATGGAACAAAGGCAACACAGCCAAAGAATAAATACAAGTCCATTTATTAGCTCCAAACTTTGTCCCCAACGTCCCTTTACTCTCCGGTCTGGAGAAAACCTTTCCACAAACCTGTAAATAGACAAAACTTCCAACCATAATTCCAACAGGGTAAAATAAGGTAATTAATCTGGCAAGGCAAGCAAGATAAGAAATTCCAGAATTGAAGTAGCACGGCCATAAATTAAACCAGTTGGGAGAATGCCAGGAAGTCAAATAAAGCACTCAACACAAACATGAACTCAGTGTTTGTTCCCGACAACTGCCCCACCCATTTGCCTCGCCTTTTAAACTTGGCCAAACAGAGCAAACACGCACAGTTGCACACACATCATGGTGTATGTCTTTGCTTACACATGTTAAAGGCCGAGAAGGAGAAGGAGACTTCGCCAAACTTTGGAAGAGCTTTTTGTCCAAGACTTCTCATGTATTCAGGAGCTAGCCTATACCTCTCCCAATGATGAGTTTGGTGGCGATCTAAGGAAACATCTTCCAGCTCTTCAAGATTGACTTTAAGAGTGCCAAGAAGCCAAGAGCAAAAGTAGCAGCAGCAGGGGTGACAGTGGCTTGTGTGTATGTCCCCCCACTGCAAGGAGTGTGAAGAGATGCAGACACCACGTCTCTGAGAAAAAGAAGAGATGCCGGCAATTGACTTTAAGAGCGCCAAGAGGCTGAGAGAAAAGTAGCAGTGGTGGGGGCAACAGGGGGTGTGACGTTTCCTCTGCAGTCCCCTCCTGGGGGACAACCAGGGTTTCTGTTAGGTTCGGGCAATGAAGGGGCAGGAGACCAACGAGTAGCAACAGCTCTTTAGTTTATTGTGACCCAGCAAAAGACAACCGGCAAAAACCCCTCTTTAAATATTCTTTTGGCTGAGGCTTCAACCAATCAGCAACGTGCAATTTCCCGCCCAAAATTCCCTCTCGAAGTTCAAAATACATTACACTCCTTCCCTCCCAGAACGCTTTGTACCTCTATTTACATATTTACATGTTATCTCTCTACGTAGTCACGCAGGTAGACAGGGCGTCTCCTAACTCTTTCTGACCTGCGCAGTTCATTTTCTGGGAGAGAGTCGAGCTGGTCGGAGGGACTGTTTGTTCCTCCCCACTCCTCCTCTAGGCCATCCGGCCCTGGATTATTGGCAGACTCGTTCCTGTTGCCTTCAGGAGGAACCAGTTGGCGTCGCTGGACTTCATCGGAATCAGATAAGTCCTCCGCTCGCCTCGGGTTTGAGTCAGCTGCAGATTCAAACAATTGGTAGTCAGGGCCTGGTTGTTTGGTTTCTAATCTGGTTGGTATATGTTTTCTTAGCTGGTCTATGTGGCGTTTCCATACCCGGCCGTCCTCCATGTCTACTACGTATGATTTGGGTCCAGTTATGCCCAAAATTTCCCCTTTTAACCATGTTGGGCCCTCGCTATAGTTGTGTGCCCAAACTAGGTCACCCACTGTCATTTCTCTGGTTCTTTCCAGACTACCCTTGTACCCGTCTGGGGTATAAGTTGGGTTTAGTCGGACTAGCGGGCACCTAAGTTTCCTGCCCATTAAAAGTTCTGCTGGGCTGCGGCCAGTTATTACACAAGGGGTCCTATGTTGAACAGCCAGGAAAGTGTCTATTTTCGTTTGCCAGTCGCCTGGACTTATCCTGGATAGCGCTTCCTTGGTGCTCCGAACGAAACGTTCTGCAAGTCCGTTCGTCGCCGGGTGGAAAGGCGCCGAGAGGACATGTCTGATACCCTCTCCAGCTAGATACCCCTCAAATTGCTTTGCCGTGAATTGCGGGCCGTTGTCAGAGACTAGGGTGTCGGGCAGGCCGTGTGTTACGAATAGATGCCTTAGGACTGTGATTACTGCTTCGGCCGTTGTGCTTTTCATGAGGATTATTTCCAACCATTTTGAGTAGGCATCTACCACAATTAAAAAGGTCTGCCCATGGAACGGCCCCGCAAAATCTATGTGAATTCTGGACCATGGCCCCTGGGGTTTCTCCCACTCTCTAACTGGGGCTGTAGGGGGTAGCGGCCTCGATTCTTGGCAGGATTGGCATTTCCCTACCCTGTCGCTAATGTCCTTATCCATTAAGGGCCACCATACATAACTCCTCGCTAAACTCTTCATCCGCACAATCCCTGGGTGGCCCTCATGCAACAGTTCCAACACATTTTCGCGTAATTTTTCTGGAATAACTACCCTATCCCCCCATAACAGACACCCCCCTTGAACAGACAGTTCTGATTGTTTTTTCGCAAATTCTTTGAAATGCTCGCCCAGCGCAGCGGGCCAACCCCTTTGCACCCAACCGATCACAGTCCTAATTGTAATGTCTCTATACGATGCCCTAGCCACCTGCTTGGATGTGACTGGGCCAGAGTCCAAAGAGTCGATTAGTAAGACGGGTGTTCCTGGGGTGGGGTCCTCAATTGTCTCTGGTAGAGGGCATCTGCTCAGAGCATCCGCATGCCCTAAGTCTTTTCCTGGGCGGTAGAGCAACTTATAGGAGTATGCTGCTACGAAAATAGTCCATCGGGTCAGCCTGGGGGAAAGTGCCACGGGCGTAGGGCGGTCACCCGCTAAAAGCCCTAGAAGGGGTCTGTGATCTGTGACTATCTCGAAATTTCGTCCGAATAAGTATTCGTGAAATTTCTTAACCCCGGAGACTATGGCCAACGCTTCCCTATCTAACTGGCTGTAGTTCCTTTCCGCCGAGGACATAGTTCGGGAATAATACGCTATAGGGGCTTCTGTTCCATTCGGTAATCTGTGGCTAAGCACTGCCCCCACCCCGTATGGTGAAGCGTTGCAAACTAGTACTAGTGGCAACGTGCCATTGTACTGGATGAGGAGGCTATCGCTGGACAAAAGGTTTTTTACCCCTTCAAATGCCCTAGCCTCTTCTTTTCCCCATGACCACAAAGCTTTCTTTGCTAGCAACTTATGTAGCGGCTCGGCTACTGTTGCTTTATTCTTCAAGAACACCGCGTAGAAATTAACAAGCCCCAAGAATGCCTGTAATTCTGTCTTGTTTTTTGGGGCTGGGGCCTTTCTAATGGCCCGTACCTTGCTCTCCGTGGGGTGGATTCCTTCCCTGTCTATCCTGTAACCTAGGAATTCTACGGATTTCACCCCAATCTGGCATTTGTCTAGCTTAACCTTAAGCCCCGCTGACCTAAAAATTCCCAACACCTTTCTTAGTTTTACCCCGAGTTCCTCTAAGTTTTCAGCTGATACCAATACATCGTCGAAGTATGGTACCACTCCTGGTAGGCCCTGTAATAATCGCTCCATTAGGTTCTGGAAAAGCCCCGGGGCCACGCTAACTCCGAACTGGAGTCGCGTACATTTGAAAGCCCCCCGGTGCGTGACGATTGTCTGCGCCTCAGCTGTGCTGCTATCTACAGGTAGCTGCTGGTAGGCTTGGGCCAAATCTAGTTTGGCGAAGACCTGCCCTTGCCCTAAAGAGTGTAACAGATGTTGCACCACTGGAACGGGGTATGCACTTTTCTGCAACGCTTTGTTAAGTGTTGCTTTGTAGTCAGCGCAAATTCGGACCGAACCGTCCGGTTTGACTGGGGTTACTATGGGTGTCTCCCATTTTGCATGGTCGATGGGGACTAATATTCCCTGGCTTACTAACTTGTCCAATTCCTGGTCAATTTTAGGTTTTAGGGTGAAAGGGACCCTCCTAGCCTTTAACCGGATAGGGGCAACCTGGGGGTCGAGGTTGAAAGAAATAGGGGTCCCCATGTACTTGCCCAGGCAATCCCTGAATACGTCCTCGAACTCATTCAGTAGTTCGTCTCTGAGGATGACGCCGCTCCTGTGGACCCCAGTCACTCCCATACCCAAAGCTCGGAACCAGTCCAACCCTAGCAAACTCGGTAGGGTTCCATTTACTATGGTGATCGGCAGGGTCTTTGTGAATTGTCCGTATTTGACTTGGACGGCTGTAGCTCCTCGAACAGGGATCCGATTCCCCTGGTAGTCCTGCACCCTCAACTTCTGGGTTTGTAGCTGACGTTTAGCGATCGCTGGCAAGTCTCTCGCGATGGTGTCCCAGGACATAATTGTGATTGACGACCCAGTGTCTACTTCCATGGGACACGGCACCCCTTCAACGTAGACTTGGGTAAATATCTTCTTCTCTAGTCGTGTCGATGCGTGGCCCACTCTCACAGTGGTCTGGTTTAACTTCGCACCCTTTTTAAATGGACCAATCCCTGGCCGCTTCGCTGCTCCCACGCTCTGATTGGTCGGTTTAAATTTTTGGTGGGAAGGTTGGGGGGCTCGGCATGCCCGGGTATGTGTCCTTTTTTTTCACACCGCCGACAAACCGCATCCTTGAATCTGCAGCTTTGCCGTTGGTGTTGCCCCCCACAGCTCACACATTTGTCCCGGTCACCTCTCTCCAGCCTCCCGGTGTGGAACACTTCTTCCTCTTCCTCACTGTCCGATTCAGCTTGGATTTCCTCGCTATGGACCGGTGTAGTCTTTGTCCCGGCACCTTGCGCGTTTGGCTTTTGCAAGGTCTCCGCCGCCTTGGTGGACATTTCATGAGCTCTGGCTTCGTCCAGGGCTATCGCTAGGGTCAGGTTGCTTTTAGACAGCAGCCACCTTTGTAGTCTGATGTCTCTGACCCCGCAAATGAGCTGTTTGAGTAAGGAGTCCTAAAAATCTCTGTACTCGCAGTGGTTTGCGGCTTTCCTCAATGCCGCCATGTACACACTTATAGATTCGCCTTCTCGCTGTACCCGTTGCCTCAGTTCGAACCGTTGGACGAACTTTGAGGGTACCGGTGCGTAGTGCGCTCGAAGTGTTGTTTGTAGTGTCTGCCACGGTACCGATTGTACCGGCGTTGGTTCTGAGAGTGACTCTGCCGTATCGAAGACCTCTGGACCGCAGTGGCTCAGGAAGTACGCCCGCTTCCGATTGTCCGAGACTCCCTGTAGTTCGTTCGCTTCGAGGAAACACTCGAAACGAGCCATGTACGACCCCCATTTTTCCTTGGCTGGGTCGAATGGCGCTGGCGGCGTGTAGCTGGACATCGCTATTTTCCGCCTCCGCAAACTGGCTGGGTTAAGGAATTCCTGGTTCCTTCAGCTCTTCCTTTGGATCTCACTGCCCCAACATCCCACCTTCGTCGCCAATGTTAGGTTCGGGCAATGAAGAGGCAGGAGACCAACGAGTAGCAACAGCTCTTTAGTTTATTGTGACCCAGCAAAAGACAACCGGCAAAAACCCCTCTTTAAATACTCTTTTGGCTGAGGCTTCAACCAATCAGCAATGTGCAATTTCCCACCCAAAATTTCCTCTCGAAGTTCAAAATACATTACAGTTTCACTCTTTTCCTCAGAGGCAGTGTCTGCTTCCCATCACACGTGGTGCGCGTGTGATGCTGCCTCAGGACATCTGCACACCCTCCTGCAGCACTGCCGTCACCCCTCTCAGCCCCAGCACATTGGTTGTGTCTCCCCAAAGGGCCACCTGCCCACCCCCTGGCTGGGCGGGAAGCAGTGTGTCTCCCATCACAGGCTGGATGTGTGATCCGACCTCAGAAGGCAAGCAGGCATGGGGGACCACTGGGAAAGCCACGTGGAAGGCAAGTTTGGCAACCCAGGCCAAATTACTGCTATCGGTTCTCCCGAACCAGCGCAAACCGGTAGCAACCCACCACTGATTGACTGTCTTTATTGTAGAATTAGGATTTCATGCAAATGCCTATTTTAATAGATGCATGAAATAAAAAATGAAAATGATAAAAGCATCTTTTTCTCTTTTTCTAACACTTACCCACTCACTTCATGCTTACTGGTCCAATAACAAAAAAGTGGTTTGTAAAGTGAGATCAGAAACTGCACTGATACATTCTGAAAGTAATAGTTTTATATACAGCATCAAATGATTAATGAGATCTAGCTTCTAGGGGTTGATAAATTCATGGATAGATCTGAGCACACACCTAATCCTCTAATTGTTTGATATGAGCATTCCTGAGAAACATACTCTTTGCATACATTTAAAACTAACCCAATGTTGACAATATCATACCCACTATTCCATTTGCCCAGCCGTCTCTGGAAATATTTAACTTCCTTGGTTTCCCATGCTTCATTAATCAGAAATATTGTGTGTCAACCCTAAACTACAAATATTCTTCTTTATTAGAAAATACTTCCCATCTTTTGATCTGAAATTCTGGATAATCAAGAAGCCAGGAAGAGACATGTAATTGAAAAACCAATAGAATAGAATAGAATTTTTTATTGGCCAAGTGTGATTGGACACACAAGGAATTTGTCTTGGTGCATATGCTCTCAGTGTACATAAAAGATACATTCATCAAGGTACAACATTTACAACACAATTGATGGTCAATATATCAATATAAATCATAAGGATTGCCAGCAACAAGTTATAGTCATACAGTCATAAATGGAAAGAGATTGGTGATGGGAACGATGAGAAGATTAATAGTAGTGCAGATTCAGTAAATAGTTTGACAGTGTTGATGGAATTTTGTTTAGCAGAGTGATGGCCTTCGGGAAAAAACTGTTCTTGTGTCTATTTGTTCTGGTGTGCAGTGCTCTATAGCGTCGTTTTGAGGGTAGGAGTTGAAACAGTTTATGTCCAGGATGCGAGGAGTCTGTCCAGGATGCGAGGAGTTATATACTACTATAAGCCATATAATGATAAAAGTCTAGAACTATGATGATACAAGCATAAATCTAAATCTTCCCTCAAATGTGGAAAGAGGGAATTGGGCTGATTTTTAACTCAGTTGAGACAGATTATGGCATTTTATTCCTGATTAAAAATAATTCATTGAACTTGACCTCCAATACATAACTAGAATTTCAGGTCACTGAGTATCCCAAAAATTGCACAAACAAATTTGTTAAAGAAAAGTGATTTGACAGGGTCACTAGATTTGGAAACAGGTAAGTTTTAATAAGATAAGGAGAAGGGATAGAAAAAGAAAAGATGTATACTATATATCACTCACTTTTTCTTATGGTGTAATTCACTGTGTAATGGTGCTCTTAGCAACTGATTATTTGAAGGACCACCTCTCCCCTATTACATCTACCTGGCCTACCATGGTTGAAGGCAAGGCATGTTATGAGTCATATTGATTAAGGATTGTCCTCTGGTGGAAATATTAAAAAGGGACTTCTCAGTGGTGCCCTTTTGTTATGAAACATCATTTTCCCCCAACATCCTGCTCCTTTTCTGAAAGGCCCTAAAAATGTGGTTTTGTCAGCAGGCCTGGGGACCACAAATTGAAACAGAGCCAATCAAGTGGCTAATCTAATTGTGTTGTTGCTCCCATGGAGTGGAGTGGGGGAATAGAGTTTTTTAAAGTTTTTGTTGTATGATGGGTCTTTTAAATTTTTAAATGCCCCTATGTGTGAATTGGAAAGCTATATACATTTGTTTATTATATAATAAAATAAATCTTCAGTTAAATGTCCTTATTCTAATTCTTACTTTATAACAGAATAATAGAGTTGGAAGGGGCCTTGGCCTAGTTCAATCCCCTGCTCAGGCAGGAAACCCTATACCATTTCAAACAAATTGTTATTCAATCTCTTCTTAAAAACCTGTGTTTCAGCACTCACAATTTCTGAAGCAAGTTATATTCCATTAACTACTGTCTTTATCAAACTTTCCACTTCGCACCTGTTTTTGTTTTATTTAACTTTAACTTTTCTAGCTGTACTTGTTTTCAAGTTGCCCTTTTCAACCAAGTTCATTTGCATCTTTCACAAAATAACTTGTTTTTGTTTTTTTTAAATTCCTTTTCAAATTGTTTTTTTATTATTTCTTAAATCTATAAACAATGTAGCTGTGTATTTGTCTTCTTTGTCTTTTATCCTTGCAGCAGAGTTTCACTTTTTCCTCACTTACATTTAAGATGAGCAACAGGAAGAGGAGGACGAACAATTAACCAAATTGTACGGACAGAAAGTTTACTTGGAACTTGGACAATATGCAAAAATGCTCTGAGTGAGTTAATTGTTTTAGAAAAATAATCTTAGAATCTCTGAAGCAATTTCTGCAAAACTTGGTGTGCTATTATCCCTGATTTTGTTCTATCTTTCTTTTAAAACCCATAAAATAACTAATAAAAATAAACAATGCTATTTGTTACTTTTGAAAATGAGAGGCTGGGGCTCATTTTTCCCAATTTTTGCTTAAGAGTTGGGAATGAGCAAGAAAAGACTGTCTTTCAGACTGAGATGGCTACCTCTTTATTTCTATAGCTAAGATTCTGGGAAGCCCTTATCCAGTTAGTAAGTTCAAAAATGCTACTGAAAGGAATTCTAAAGGAATTCTGACATGCTCTAAGTACAAGGTAAAGCAATAGAAAGAGTGTATTAAACATTTCAGGAAATAAAAAAATAGATTCTGGCCCAGAATTTCTTAAGGTGTAATTGAAATCTACAGAATAGTTTTATACACTGCACTTATTCATTGTTGTTGCTTTATGTTTTAATTTCTGCCAAACATTAAGAACATTTTGGATTTTTTTGTGCAAATATGAGTCTATTGCTATTTTAAAGATTGCTTTAAAGACTGGAGGGGAGGGGATTCTTTGCCCAGGAATATAATAAATAAGTAATAGATGGCATGAAACCTGGGGAGATGAATTAACAGGCTTACATAGAAATAGCCACAGATCCCTTTTGGGAATCTCCTGAATGGCCTTTTCATTGCTGCCTTATGATCACTGTCATGCCAGATTCATTCAGATACAGATCCTGTATGAAATGCTAATAATAAATATCCTCATAGGGTACAATCTCCAGGCATACATTATCTCTTGGGAAATTAAACAATTTTACTTTGCAGCTGTTGACAAACACTCTTTCCTATTAACATGGTGACAATTAAAATATTAGCAAGCATATTAGCGAGCATGTAAGAATGTTCCTTTTCCATTAAAATAAATAATCTTGCAGATACTTATCTGAAGTTGTGGCCATCAAACACTGCCTGGAGACTTGGCATAGATAGCTTGTGGGAAATAAAAGCTCTGACTGACTAAGTGCTGGACAAGGAGAATAAAAATCGCACCAAAATTTCAGTGAAGTCCCAGAACCCCTTCAAAAGTTTCTCCACTGCTTGTAATTTTCAATGAGACATTAAGGGTGTGTGTGTGTGCATGTGTGTATGTGCATATATAAGGTGAGTGCACAAATGTATTTGCGCTGGTCCTCCCCCGAACATGCTATGGTCAAATCCATTCTTTCTCCAAAAATGTTGATCACATCTAATCTAATCCATAAGGAAGATTCTTATACTGCTCTTATCTCCCAGAGGAATGAACTTTCAATGCAAATTAGGCAACTTCCCCAGCCACCTCACCTCCAAGTTATTTATTGAAAAATGAATGTGGGTTTATTTATTCACCAGCGCTTTCCCTGTAGTTGTCAGCTGAAGTAATACACATTGATGTATTATTTAAACCCTTCCACTTATTATTCTTATGCTCTACTTCATTCACATTTTAATTTTGTATTTTCCATATTTATTATTCCAACTGTGACACTACTCTGACATTAAAAAATATTAAAAACTGTAAAAATGAACAAGACAGATAGCAGACCCGTGTTTTTTGTGTCTTCCCAGATAAAAAGAGTAAAAATCATTGAATTTTAATTACTTATTTTTTTTAAAAAATCAATCTCCTCTCTCACTAATATACAAAGAGCATAATTTGTAAAAATGTTATCAAATAATCAACTTTGTATCTGTCTAAATAAATCCTCTGAAAACCCAGTTTAACAATGGTATCACTTCATACAAAATGTCTACTTTCATGATTAATGGATTGATCTGATATCCAATTTACAGTCTCACACTCAGCTGACCTCTACACGAAGAACAAATTTGCACACGATTTCTAACATCCACATTGTGTTGGTTAGACCCTGTGAGTTAAATAATCACACTATGTTAACAAGAGATTTTTGCCTAGTCAGCTGAGGAAAATACTACAGATATTAAGCAGAAGCTAGATTGCACTCTTAGGAAAAAATAAATGTTTTCCCAAGTTGATCTCAGGCTGATGTAACAAGGCATTGTTGTGTTCTTAAACAGAAAGTGATTAAGAATACACAGATTATTTTTTATTGTTAAACATCATTGTTAAGATATTGTTGACAGATGTCTTCCTTTGCACTTGCATGACTTGCCTTCCTTTTATATTTGCATGTGCTTGGTGTACATGGTAAAATGTAGTAGTTCTTCAGAATTAGTGGAACCAGGCCAAAAGAAATACATTTTCAACTAAAAAATTGTACATAACTGTTGTCTATTTGTGGTATCCCTGTCTTGAGCCTAACACATGCCTATGAAGTTCTTTCTTCAATTTTGGGGAAAATGGAACTTATATAGCACCAAGTCTGGATGATATGGTAGACAATGATATGACAGTGAGATCTGACTCTGCAATTTCTTTTTTAGTGGTTTGAGTGATACCATGCTCACTATCTCACTACAGCAAAAGTTCCTTCTTGTGATCCTTAACTTCAATTTTTTCCCCTAAATTTAAACGTTGTAATGTAGCACTCTCAGTTGATAGTGGTGTCAAGTACAAGGAAGTCGATGTAAATTACATCATCTGCATTTCAAAAACAAAAATCCTATCTCCATGAGTGTTTCTATTGAAAACTAGACTTTGAATTTTAATTACTTATTTTTTTTAAAAAATCAATCTCCTCTCTCACTAATATACAAAGAGCATAATTTGTAAAAATGTTATCAAATAATCAACTTTGTATCTGTCTAAATAAATCCTCTGAAAACCCAGTTTAACAATGGTATCACTTCATACAAAATGTCTACTTTCATGATTAATGGATTGATCTGATATCCAATTTACAGTCTCACACTCAGCTGACCTCTACACGAAGAACAAATTTGCACACGATTTCTAACATCCACATTGTGTTGGTTAGACCCTGTGAGTTAAATAATCACACTATGTTAACAAGAGATTTTTGCCTAGTCAGCTGAGGAAAATACTACAGATATTAAGCAGAAGCTAGATTGCACTCTTAGGAAAAAATAAATGTTTTCCCAAGTTGATCTCAGGCTGATGTAACAAGGCATTGTTGTGTTCTTAAACAGAAAGTGATTAAGAATACACAGATTATTTTTTATTGTTAAACATCATTGTTAAGATATTGTTGACAGATGTCTTCCTTTGCACTTGCATGACTTGCCTTCCTTTTATATTTGCATGTGCTTGGTGTACATGGTAAAATGTAGTAGTTCTTCAGAATTAGTGGAACCAGGCCAAAAGAAATACATTTTCAACTAAAAAATTGTACATAACTGCTGTCTATTTGTGGTATCCCTGTCTTGAGCCTAACACATGCCTATGAAGTTCTTTCTTCAATTTTGGGGAAAATGGAACTTATATAGCACCAAGTCTGGATGATATGGTAGACAATGATATGACAGTGAGATCTGACTCTGCAATTTCTTTTTTAGTGGTTTGAGTGATACCATGCTCACTATCTCACTACAGCAAAAGTTCCTTCTTGTGATCCTTAACTTCAATTTTTTCCCCTAAATTTAAATGTTGTAATGTAGCACTCTCAGTTGATAGTGGTGTCAAGTACAAGGAAGTCGATGTAAATTACATCATCTGCATTTCAAAAACAAAAATCCTATCTCCATGAGTGTTTCTATTGAAAACTAGACTTTGAATTTTATTTTGTTTTATTTTATTTTTTTCTTTTGAGAGGAAATTAATAGCTTGTTTATATTACAGAAAACAAAAAGGACTTTGTTTTGAAGTTCAAGCTGGTTTGTTGTTTTTTCTCTCTGCCGCGTGGAGAAAAATGGCGCTGATTAAGCTGTGAGGTAATTGTGTTTCTTTGTGGAGTGAATATGACTCATAAGTTACTGATAAGCTACTAATGAATGAATGAATGAATGAATGAATGAATGAATGAATGAATGAATGAATGAATGAATGAATGAATGAATGAATGAATGAATGAATGAATGAATGAATGAATGAATGAATGAATGAATGAATGAATGAATGAATGAATGAATGAATGAATGAATGAATGAATGAATGAATGAATGAATGAATGAATGAATGAATGAATGAATGAATGAATGAATGAATGAATGAATGAATGAATGAATGAATGAATGAATGAATGAATGAATGAATGAATGAATGAATGAATGAATGAATGAATGAATGAATGAATGAATGAATGAATGAATGAATGAATGAATGAATGAATGAATGAATGAATGAATGAATGAATGAATGAATGAATGAATGAATGAATGAATGAATGAATGAATGAATGAATGAATGAATGAATGAATGAATGAATGAATGAATGAATGAATGAATGAATGAATGAATGAATGAATGAATGAATGAATGAATGAATGAATGAATGAATGAATGAATGAATGAATGAATGAATGAATGAATGAATGAATGAATGAATGAATGAATGAATGAATGAATGAATGAATGAATGAATGAATGAATGAATGAATGAATGAATGAATGAATGAATGAATGAATGAATGAATGAATGAATGAATGAATGAATGAATGAATGAATGAATGAATGAATGAATGAATGAATGAATGAATGAATGAATGAATGAATGAATGAATGAATGAATGAATGAATGAATGAATGAATGAATGAATGAATGAATGAATGAATGAATGAATGAATGAATGAATGAATGAATGAATGAATGAATGAATGAATGAATGAATGAATGAATGAATGAATGAATGAATGAATGAATGAATGAATGAATGAATGAATGAATGAATGAATGAATGAATGAATGAATGAATGAATGAATGAATGAATGAATGAATGAATGAATGAATGAATGAATGAATGAATGAATGAATGAATGAATGAATGAATGAATGAATGAATGAATGAATGAATGAATGAATGAATGAATGAATGAATGAATGAATGAATGAATGAATGAATGAATGAATGAATGAATGAATGAATGAATGAATGAATGAATGAATGAATGAATGAATGAATGAATGAATGAATGAATGAATGAATGAATGAATGAATGAATGAATGAATGAATGAATGAATGAATGAATGAATGAATGAATGAATGAATGAATGAATGAATGAATGAATGAATGAATGAATGAATGAATGAATGAATGAATGAATGAATGAATGAATGAATGAATGAATGAATGAATGAATGAATGAATGAATGAATGAATGAATGAATGAATGAATGAATGAATGAATGAATGAATGAATGAATGAATGAATGAATGAATGAATGAATGAATGAATGAATGAATGAATGAATGAATGAATGAAAACTTTGCAAAACAAAAGAGGAAATGACAATGATTAAAGATGAAATGGAGCAGATGCATGTGCATGAGGCAAAAGTAGATCGGCAAATTGGCAAAATATTTTATAAAATGAGCAGCAAGATAAGAAATTCCAGAATTGAAGTAGCACGCCATAAATTAAACCAGTTGGGAGAATGCCAGGAAGTCAACAAAGCACTCAACACAAACATGAACTCAGTGTTTGTTCCCGACAACTGCCCCACCCATTTGCCTCGCCTTTTAAACTTGGCCAAACAGAGCAAACACGCACAGTTGCACACACATCATGGTGTATGTCTTTGCTTACACATGTTAAAGGCCGAGAAGGAGAAGGAGACTTCACAAACTTTGGAAGAGCTTTTTGTCCAAGACTTCTCATGTATTCAGGAGCTAGCCTATACCTCTCCCAATGATGAGTTTGGTGGCGATCTAAGGAAACATCTTCCAGCTCTTCAAGATTGACTTTAAGAGTGCCAAGAAGCCAAGAGCAAAAGTAGCAGCAGCAGGGGTGACAGGGGCTTGTGTGTATGTCCCCCACTGCAAGGAGTGTGAAGAGATGCAGACACCACGTCTCTGAGAAAAAGAAGAGATGAGGAAATATAATTTTGTTATCAGAGGAATCTCGGAAGAAAAGGAGGATAAATTGAAACAGCGGGTTCTGAAATGGATTAATGTTTTGGATACACAACTTACGTTCACAATAGCAGACCTGGCAAGAGTTTTTAGAATTGGATAAAGAAGGCAAAATGGTTCTAACAGGAATGTGCTTGTCAGGTTCGCAAATCTTGGTGATAAGTTGGAAGTTATGGCCAAGTTAAGAGAGTTGGGAGATGCTTTGAAGTTTGAAGGGAAGACTATTCAAGTCTTCCCGGATATATCAAGAGAAGAAAGGGCATGGAGATTTTTTTTAAAACCAATCACAAAAGTTTTGAGGGATAATGGAATTAAATACAATTGGAGGCCACCACAACAATTGAAATATTTTATAAAATGAGCAGCAAGATAAGAGAATTTGTCTTTTGGAAGAAGAGATGCCGGCAATTGACTTTAAGAGCGCCAAGAGGCTGAGAGAAAAGTAGCAGTGGTGGGGGCAACAGGGGGTGTGACGTTTCCTCTGCAGTCCCCTCCTGGGGGACAACCAGGGTTTCTGTTAGGTTCGGGCAATGAAGGGGCAGGAGACCAACGAGTAGCAACAGCTCTTTAGTTTATTGTGACCCAGCAAAAGACAACCGGCAAAAACCCCTCTTTAAATACTCTTTTGGCTGAGGCTTCAACCAATCAGCAACGTGCAATTTCCCGCCCAAAATTCCTCTCAAGTTCAAAATACATTACACTCCTTCCTCCCAGAACGCTTTGTACCTCTATTTACATAATATTTACATGTTATCTCTCGTAGTCACGCAGGTAGACAGGGCGCTCCTAACTCTTTCTGACCTGCGCAGTTCATTTTCTGGGAGAGAGTCGAGCTGGTCGGAGGGACTGTTTGTTCCTCCCAGCCTCCTCTAGGCCATCCGGCCCTGGATTATTGGCTGAATCGTTCCTGTTGCCTTCAGGAGGAACCAGTTGGCGCCGCTGGACTTCATCGGAATCAGATAAGTCCTCCGCCGCCTCGGGTTTGAGTCAGCTGCAGATTCAAACAATTGGTAGTCAGGGCCTGGTTGTTTGGTTTCTAGTTTGTTTGGTATATGTTTTCTTAGCTGGTCTATGTGGCGTTTCCATACCCGGCCGTCCTCCATGTCTACTACGTATGATTTGGGTCCGTTATGCCCAAAATTTCCCTTTAACCATGTTGGGCCTCGCTATAGTTGTGTGCCCATACTAGGTCACCCACTGTCATTTCCTGGTTTTCCTTGAATACCCTTGTACCCGCCTGGGGTATAAGTTGGGTTTAGTCGGTCTAGCGGGCACCTAAGTTTCCTGCCCATTAAAAGTTCTGCTGGGCTGCGCCAGTTGTTACACAAGGGTCCTATGTTAAAGAGCAAGGAAAGTGTCTGAAGAAAGGTTTAAGGAGATTATGGATAATAATGAGAAAATAAGAGAAGAAATAAAAGAGAATAATAAAAAATAAGAGAAGATATCTTGAATGGCTTTTCAAGGTTTGGCAAAAGACTGGAGGTGGTGGAGGAGGAGGTGCAAGAAATTGTTCAGTCAAATCAACAAATAGAAAATAGAATGGGGAATGCAAATCAAATTGGATAAAAATGAAGATCAAGTGGTGGTGATGCAGTATAGAATGATGGAAGGAGCTCTGAGAATTAGAGGTTTGAATGAAGACAAAGGGAAGATTTAAAAATTTTATCAGAAGCTCTGGCTGAATTTATTGAACTTGATCCACAAGAGGTTGCTTATCAAATTGACAAAATTTTATAGAGTTAATTCTTGGATTGCTAGGCAAAGAAACTTCCTAGAGACATTGTGGTTTATTTTTGAAAAGAACAGTGAGGAATCAAATTTTGCAAGTTGCTTTTCAGAAAAACTTGAAAATAGGGAACAGGAGTTGAAGGTTTTGAAAGAGATCCTCCCAAGATGTTAAGGGATAGAAAAGACTTTACATTTTTACACAAGAACTTAAGAAATACCAGATTCAATTTAGATGGGAGGTTCCAGTTGGCTTGACAGTGTATTATCAGGAAGAAGATATCGTATTGACACAGTGCTTAAGGCCAAAGATTTTCTTTCTACAGTGCTGAAATTTGAAATAGAAATAATAGAAAAAGAATTCAAGAGACTCAAATGGGTGTGGAAGCTGAGGTGATTCCAGTGATGTTACCATCAGAGGAACAACCACAAGAACAAAGACTGACGAGGGAGCCCTTAAGCGTAAAGAAAGGAGCAACAAACTCAAAGTAAAGTTCAGGATTCTGCTACAGAAGCGGTGGGAGGAGCACGGCCGAAGATACGGGAGGACGATCTTCAGTTGATTGCCCAAAGGCTACAGCAGCCCAGTAATGGCAAATAAAATCTTGACTTGGAATGTCAATGGTTTGAACTCAGCTCAGAAGAGAAGAAAATATTTCATTATTTGAAACAATTAAAAATGATGTTATTTGCTTACAAGAAAGCATATTAAATTATCAGATCAAAAGTACCTAATAAACTCAAAGTTAGGTAAACATTTTGTTGCTTCAGCTTTGGAGAAAAACATGGCATAGTGGTTTATTTGAGAAAAGATATACCAGCCAAGTTAATAGAGGCAGATATTTATGGAAGATATATTGCTATTGAACTTACAATAGAAACAAAAAGGACTCTCTTGCTTGGTATATATGCACCCAATCAGCAACAAGAAAAATTTTATAGAATGTTATATGATAAGTTGATCCTATCGGATTATAAATCGTGTATTATATTGGGAGATTGGAATGGAGTAATAGATACACGAAAGGACAAGAGAATTTCTTCCAAGAAGATACCTGCACATGCAAAGCTGCCTAAATCCTTTTTTGATATGATAGAAGATTTTGAGTTAAGAGATGTATGGAGACTGCGGAATTTGGAGGAAAGAGACTATACCTTTTTCTCTGATAGGCATCAATCCTTCTCACGTATTGATTTTATTTTAATTTCTAATGATTTGCTTTTTAGGGTGAAGAAAACTAAGATATTTCCAAGATGTTTGTCTGATCATAGTCCTGTTTGGATGGAATTGCAATATGGAAAAGAGGGTAGAAGAACTTGGAGATTAAATGAAAATTTGTTTAGATATCAGGATAATGTAAATCAATGTAAAAAGCAGATGAAAGAATTTTTTGATTATAATTTGAATAATGAAACATCGATAGAAATGGTTTGGGATTGCAGTAAAGCTTTTATGAGAGGTGTATTAATATATCTTAATAATAGACAGAGAAATAAGCAACAAAGACAGCGTAGGTATTTAGAAGAGGAAATTTATAAGAAACAACAATTATTTATACATAACCCACATGATCAAAAACTTAAAGATGCAATAAAGTTACTACAGAATCAATTTAATATGATAATGGCTGATCAGGTGGCAACAAATATACAATATGCCAAACATAATACTTTTGTAATGCAAATAGACCTGGTAGGTGGTTAGCATACACTTTAAGGAAAAGACAAAACAACGTACTATAGAAAAATAGAATACAAAGGTAAAGAGAGATATCAACAGGATAAAATTAAAAAGCTTTTTAGAATATTATACAAATTTATATCTTAAAGATAATATATTGAATAGGGATATTGATAAGTATTTGAAGGAATATAAGGTTAAAAATTTAACTTTAGAACAAACGGATGAATTGAATCGGCCTATAACCTCGGAAGAAATTATTTTGGTAATTAAACAATTAAAAATGGGAAAACTCCTGGTATGGATGGGCTTACAGTTAGTTATTATAGGAATTTACAGGATGAGATGTTAGGTCCACTTAAGGAATTATTTAATCAGATACAACTAGGAGAATTCCCCTCATGGAGAACCTCTTTTATTTCATTGATACCAAAAGAGGAACAGGATTGTTCTAAACCTGGGAATTATAGGCCAATCTCACTTTTAAATAATGATTATAAGATTTTTGTTAAAATAATAGCTAATAGATTAATGTTGATTCTGCAGCGAAGAATTCATAATGATCAATCTGGATTTATAAAAGGGAGACAGATGAGGAATAATGTTAGGCAGATTATTAATTTACTGGAGTACTTAGAAAAGAAAAATTTTATTCCAGCAGCATTTATTTTTCTCGATGCAGAGAAAGCTTTTGATCGATTGCATTGGGATTTTTTATTTAAATTAATAGAAAAGATGCAATTTGGAGATGGTTTTTTAAGAATAATTAGGGCAATTTATGGAGAGCAAACAGCACAGATTATAATCAATGGTAGCTTAACAGAACCTTTTAAGATTGCGAAAGGAACAAGACAGGGATGTCCTTTATCACCATTATTGTTTATTTTAACTCTAGAACCATTATTGGATAAAATACGAGAAGTAAAGGAGATAGAGGGAATTAGAGTTAGACAGTATGAATATAAGTTAAGAGCTTTTGCAGATGATTTGGTGATTACTTTAACAAACCCTATAAATTCTAGTAAATCTTTGTTGGAAATAATTGATCAATATGGGAATGTCTCAGGGTTTAAGGTAAATCAGAAAAAGACAAAAGTGATAATAAAAAATATGGCCAGACAACAGAAAGAAAAACTAGAGGAAGTAACAGGATTTGAAATTGTAAAGAAGGTTAAGTATTTAGGGTTTATATTACGTCATCAAATGTGAAATTGTATAAGAATAACTATGAGGTTTTATGGCAAAAGTTCAGAAGGAGTTGATTGTTTGGAAAAATTGCAATTATCTTTGCTGGGAGAATTGCTGCTATTAAAATGAATGTTTTACCTAGATTTTTATTCCTCTTTCAGATGATACCAATAATTAAGAAAGATAAGAATCTTGAGGAATGGCAGAAGGGATTTAACAAATTTATATGGGAAGGTAAAAAAGCTAGGGTTAAAATGAAAATAAATCAAGATTCTCGGAAAGGGAGGTTTAAAATGCCTAATTTTAAATTATATTATGAAGCAGCTGCTCTCTCTGCAATAAGTGATTGGTTTAATTTAACAGAGGACAGAATTTTGAATATAGAAGGTTATGATTTGTTATATGGATGGCATGCATATTTAATTTATGACAAAAAGTGGATAAGGCCTTTAAAAATCATGTGCTAAGAAATGCCCTTCTGCGTGTTTGGAAAAATACTCTTATAAACTAAATTATAAGGTTCCTATATGGGCATGTCCTAGACATACAGTAGAAAATATAAACATAGAACAGAAGCAGGAAATGATTACATATAAAGATCTTTTGTATACTGAAAGAGGTAATTTGCAGTTAAAATCTCTGCAAGTATTAAGAGAGGAAGGGAAAAATTACACTTGGTTTCAATATGAGCAATTACATGCTAGATGGAAGGAGATCAGAAAATTGGTATAGAGCAGAACGAGGAAATTTGGTAAAGCAAATTAGAAATCAGTCTCAGGAGCATATAAGGAGATTGTATAATGTGTTACTTGAAATAGATTCTGAAAGGGACTTGGTAAAGGACTGTATGATAAAGTGGGCACAAAATTTTCAGGAGCCAATATTATTGGAAACGTGGGAAAAATTTGGGTTAGAAATGTTAAATTCACGCAGGCACAGAATCTGAGGAAAATTTTATAAAATGTTTTATAGATGGCATCTAGATCCTAAAAAATTATCGTGTATGTATCCAGAAATGCAAGCAAAATGTTGGAGATGTAATTGTGATGACGCTACATATTTTCACATTTGGTGGACTTGTAAGGACATAAAGGCCTTTTGGATAAAAATTTGGTGGATTTTACAAAATGTTCTGAAAAGAATATAAAGTTCCTGCCGCAATTTTTCTTGTTGGGAATTATTACGGATTGTACAGTAATTGAGACTAAATTGATTTTAAATCTAATAACTGCAGCAAGATTACTAATAGGACAATATTGGAAGAAAAAAGAAGTACCAACAATACAAGAATGGATATTGAAAGTTGCCAATTTGGCTGAGATGGCGAAGATATCAGCCTTTTTGAAAGACAATACGCAAGAAAGATACTTAAAGGAATGGAAAAATGGATTGACTATATTCAACGTAGATATCAGACTAAGAGTTATCAGACTGTTTTGAATGATTATGATGTATTATTTTGATTGCTTTTGGGGAAGTTAGGAATTGATGATTGTAGGGGTATAATTAAGTTGGGACGAAAACTTTTAGCATATGTTTGTTTTACTTTTAACTATACCTTGTGCTCGTTCCGGGAAGTCGGGGGGGGAGGGGGGTTGCGAAGGGAGGGGGGAGGAGGGGGGGAAAGGGGGAAAAAAAATTTTGTAAAACTTTTTGAATAAAAAAAAAAAAAAAAGAGTCTTGGAAAATATGAAGCTGAATGCGGGTCATCGCTATCTTTTTTTTTGTGTGATGAATTTAAATAGACAGCCGAAGAAGTGCCCGGGCATTGGCAAATCCCTCTCCCCATTCTCTTTATAGAGGCGAACCCGATGAGGATGTGGGGGAAGAAGATTGTTTGTTCTTTATTGTTTTTTTTTTTTTGTTTTGTTTTGTTTTCTTATTGTTGTTTATATGGTAGTTTAATGTCGGGTGGTGGGGGGCACAGAAAGGAAGATGCGGGGATAGGATTAAAAAATTTATATTTTAAATGTGAGGTATAAAAATAATGTCATGGAATGTGAAGGGTACAGGAATCAGATTAAAGAAGAAGATTGGAGCTTAAGATTAAAAGGATTTACCAGACATTTTATTTTACAAGAAACTCATCAGAAATCTGAAGATTCAAATAGAATGTATATAAAAGGTATGCAAATATATGAAACAGCATTTCGAACTACAAAAGCTAGAGGAGTTGCAACACTGATATCAGATAGGGTGTACTTTGAAAAACATAAGGTAATTTTGGATGAAGATGGAAGATATGTAATAATTGTTGGAAATCTTAATGAGGAAAAAGTGACACTTGTTAATTTATATTTACGAATGAAAACAAAGAGAATTTCTTGAAAAATAACAAAAATTTTGGAGAATGAAAGTGTAGGGAAAGTAATTGTGGCTGGGGATTTTAATTAATCAGAGATAAAATAGACAGTACTAATCCCACCCGCTGTGGAGGAGCAAATAAAATGGGGATTTTAAATATGTGGATGCTTCGAAACGGCGTGGTTGATGTGTGGAGAGAGGTTAAAGGAATTGAGAGAGTATACACTTTTTTTTCTAAGATATATAATACATATTCTAGAATTGATTATATTTTTCTTTCTAAAGATTTGTTGAATAATGTGGATAAGGTAGATGTGGGAATTTTTAAAGATTCTGATCATGCAGAAGTTATGGTGGACTTAGATTTTAATTTTGAGAAAAAAAGAAGCTATTGGAGATATGACGAGAAATTGTATAAAAATGAAAAGGATAAAAAATGGATACTTAAAAAATTGGAGGAAAGTTGGAGATTAAATGATAACGGGGAGGTTAAATTTGAAATTGTTTGGGATGCGATGAAAGCGGTGTTTAGAGGGGAGAGTATCAAATTATCAAGTAGGAAATATAAAAATTATAAAATTAAAATGGAAAGAGATAAAATCAGATTAAAGAATTGGAAAATCAATTTTGCTTACTAAAGAAAAAAAATTCTTCAGGAGCTTAATATGTTAAGAAATAAAATGATAGAAGAAGATACAGAGTTAGTAAAAGAAATTTGAGATTTTAAATAGGAATTTTTGAATTTAGTAATAGAAATTCTAAATTATTGGCAAAGATGGCGAAAGATAAAAGAGAGAAGAGAGAAATTGGAGTTTTGATAGATGATAGAGGTATAAGATGTTATAAAAAATTAGAGAAATGTGAAGTGGTTAGAAACTTTTTTCAGAATCTATATTCAAAGAAACCAATTAATCGGGGAAAATTGCAGAGTTATTTAGAAAAGTATGTGGTGAAAATTGATCAAACATATAAGGAATTGATGGAAGAAGATATAACACAAGATGAGATTAATGGAATAATACAAAAATTAAAATTAGGGAAAGCTCCAGGTGAGGATGGATTACCTGTTGAGTTTTATAAAGAATTTAAAGAATTAATAATACCAAGATTGCAAAAATTATTCAATGGAATATTACATGGTGGGGAAGTACCTTCGTCATGGAATAGAACGGTGATATCCCTAATTCCTAAACCAGATAAAGATTTAGAAAGGATTGAGTCCTATCGGCCCATTTCTTTAATTAATCAGGATGCAAAGATATTTACTGCTATTATAAGTAATAGATTAAATAGATTTATAGATAGATATATAAGTTATAATCAAGTAGGTTTTGTGAAGGGTAGATACATGAGTGATATTGTTAGAAGAGTATTAAATATTATAGATGTAGCTGAATATAATGGTGATAAAATTGGTATAGTATCATTGGATATTTTTAAAGCTTTTGATTCTGTACAATGGGAAACAATTAAAGTAATTGTGGAGGCTTTAGGCTTTGGTAATAAGTTTATACATGTTATTTCAAAATTGTACCAAAAGAGCAGTGCAAGAGTGAAGGTGAATGGAATATTAACTGAAGAGATAAAATTAGAAGCTGGTACGAGACAAGGATGTCCCTGTCCCCAACATTATTTTTATTGGCTATGGAAATATTGACAAAATGATAGAAAAGATGAAGAATTAGAAGGATATAAGGGTATAAGATAAATTTGTATGGATGATACTTTAATTATTTTGAAAAATGTAGAGAAAGATCTGAAAAGATATATAAGCATTTGATAGAATTTGAAGAAATGACAGGATTGAAAGTAAATTGGTCAAAGTCAGAATTATTGATGGATAGTAATGGTAATGAGTCTGAGAATATGCAAGAGCAATTTGGGATAAGGATTAAAACACATTGAAATATTTGGGTATAGTGCTTTCACTTAAGGTTAAAGAATTGAAAAACTTAATTATGATGTGGTGATTAACGAAATTGAGAAGAAGATAGATAAATATAAAATTTTAAAGTTGTCTTGGTTTGGTAGAATTGCAATGTGTAAGATGATGTTGCTGCCCAAGTTCAACTTTTTATTCGAGATGCTACCACTAAATTTGACAGAGAAAGATATTGAAGGATATCAGAAAAAACTGGATAAATTTTGCAATGGTGGCAAAAGACCCAGATTAGTGAAGAAAATGTGGTATCAAAATCAAAAGGAAGGTGGATTAGGAATCCCCAAATTATTTAATTATTACTGTGCGTATGGTATCCGGATAGTGGTAAAAATACTTAAAGGTGAAGATAATTATTGGAGAGATTTAGAGTTAAGGGATATAGAAATTTGGATCAAGGTGGTTTTAGATAAAGCAAATTTAAAATGTGTAAGTAGAAGTTATTGGTTAAAGGGATTAAGTAAAATGTGGAATAAATTTGTTAAAATTTTAATTCGGATATAATCTTTTGGGGAGACAACTGGAATTTGGCGATTAAAAATAATATAAAACGTAATGAAGTGATTAAAGAGGAAAATATAGAAATTATTAAAGATTGGATAAAAGTTATGGAAATGAAAGGAGGAATAAAGAAATTATTGAAAAATTAGGGTTAAGTTGGTTTGAAAAATACAGATAGAAAATGGACAAAAAACTAAAGGAAAATTATTCGATAAATAGATGTGAAACTGAATTTGAATATTTAGTATCTCGGATTATGAAAGATGAAATTGGGCTAAAGGGACTCGTTAGTAGGGTTTATAAGATTATAAATTCTGATGAAAAATTACAAAGAGTGATGAGGACAAATTGGGAAAAAGATCTTAATATTGAAATACCAGAATCAGATTGGAATGTGAATTGGAAGAGTAGAATTATGAGAACTTTATCTATAAGGATTAAAGAGCACAATTATAAAGTTGTTTGGAAATGGTATTTGACTCCAGTAAGATTGTCACAAATGGATAAAAAAACTAGTAAAAAATGTTGGAGATGTGAGATGGAATTGGGGACTTATGAACATATGTGGTATAATTGTGATAAGGTTATGAAGTTTTGGCAACAATTGGAGAAAATGATATTTGAAATGATGGGGAAAGTAATAACATTGAGAGTGGAAACTATATTATTGTTGGTAATTAAGGAAATAGAATTAACAAAATATGAAAAAGAATTGATTAGAATTATGATTATAATAGGTAGAATTATAATAGCTAGATATTGGAAACTGGATGTGATTTTTAGAATAGAAGAGTGGAATTCTGAAATGTGGAAATTAGCTTTAAATGATAAAATGACATGTGATATTAAAATTAGAAGTGGTGTGTATAAAGAAGATATTTTCTGGAAGACTTGGAAACCATTTGTGGACTTTGCGCTTGGAACATTGGACGCTTCAGTACCTGTACCTCGAGAACGTGGATTTTGGCAATCATGAGGATATATCCGAAGACCCAAATCTTCCTTTTATGTATAGCACAAGGGTGTAATAATGTATTTTCTTTTTGTTTGTTTGTTGCAAAAAAAAAAAATAATAAAAAAAAAATTAAGACATCCATATCATTCTTCATCACATAAATCAGCCATTCATGGTTCATCATATGGACCATTTTTTGGTCCAATGATAACCACGTAAACACAGTCATCAGGGATAAATTTAAATTGGAGGGACACTTTTGGGAGCCCAAAATTCAGTCAAATCACACAAGCAATACACACATTAAATTTTCTTCATGGCAACTTCCTGCCAAATAAAATGAAAGAACAAGTGCTAGCACCATCTGTTAGTGGTATATGTATGTGTGTACATGTGTGCATGTGAATGCACATACCTGATAGTATTTTCTGCGTAACCCCCTTGTTGGGTATGGTGTAGGGTGTTTGAAATAGCAACAAAATGGTTGAGCAATTGGCTTGTCAGAAAAGAATAGCTGGCTCTATGGAACATAGAGTATGGAACAGTTCTGACACTTTTCAACCAATCCTCAGAGGATAATAAAGAAATAAGGACAAAATGAATGTATCCCTCATGGGCCTCCCCTTAAGAGTTTAAAAGCAAAATATTGATTTTGAGTTACCCTGCTTCAACTCAGCTTCGCTTTCATGATCTTTTTATTCCCTGGAATATTGCAAAGTCCATTTCTTTTGTTTTTAGGATTTTCTTTTCTTCAAATCATGGTGAAATTGGCATGCTAACCTTCCTGTATCTAAAAACATTGTCAGTTGACACCCTGAAGATTTCCAGGCAACTCTAACCATTTATGACATCTTTAGCCACATATCTATTATGTTCAAAACAGATAAAATGGGTGAATTGATTTAGACTAAAACCCTTGACAAAATCTCTCAGTGGTCATCTAAGATGGTCTCTTGGTGTTTTATAGAGCTTTTGCTTCCACCACAAATGTCATCTTTCTGGATTCTCCATTTTGTGTTTGAACTCGATCTACCTGCTCCCGATTGCTTTAGCTGTCAGTTGGATTGGATATATCCATGGTATGGATGACTGAGTATAATTGTTATGTGTGAAAAAAAAAAGGGGGGAAGATGTTTTTATGTTTTAAATGGCACTAAGTGTACAGTATATTGCTCAATTAACCATGCACATTTTCAGCTGACAAAATTTAAAATAGATTAATTTAATTTACCAAAGTTATGTTACATTGTGATGATTTTTAGGGATCTTCAAAACCAAAATTCAATGGCAAAACATTGAAACTTGGCAGCATTGTTTTCAGATTGCCTTGGGGAGGGGAATAACGCCTATCCATTCCTTTACTAACTTCCTGCCCACAGAATTAAAAAAAGAAAATAATAATTTTAAGTTAAAATGCTGAATTTAGAAAACTAAAAGTATTGTGCAGCTAAAAGTGCATCTATGAGAGTGATGTGCCTGTTCAAAGTTTGAAGCACTTTTTCTAAATATTTTTCAAGTGTGTTTCAGCTTTGTTAATGTGAAACTGAACTATGAGTTGAAGCTTTACTAAAAAATTCCCATGGACCTATAGAGGAATTCCCATGGACCTATAGAGGAGTAAAGGAACGACCTATCCCTGTTGCTGTAATTATTATAGCATCCTAGCTATTATGGTTCCATAATGCTAAAAAGAAACAGGGAAGGTGATAGGAAGGCATCCATAGATGCATATATCTGGGGAACCAAAAGAAAAGCACAGAAACTAATGAGGAAGGAAGAACCCTAAATGGAAAAAATAGGCCCTTGGTAGACTGATCCACATAGGAGCCAAGCATTGAGGGTTGTCTTTCCTGCAGTATGGAAAGGACAAGCAGCAGGAAAAGCAGGTGTTATTTTGCCCTGCTGCCTCCCATAAAGAAATAAACCATCTTTCCACAATCTGATTTATTTACATGGCTTTGAATTGCAATCAGAAGTTATTATTTTGATAGTGACTCTGGGTCACTATCAGGGTCAAAAAGGGACCTAAAATATAACTAGACTAAGTTCCACACTAAGCCCTAATTTCTTTAACCATGATTCAATGGATAGCCTCAGTTGCAACATGGCTCAGATATCACAATATCTATGTTAAGACAGTCTTTATTTTATATGCATTTAGATTAATGTGTCAGCAGTACAAAAAACTAATTCTTCTAAAATAAATCAGTTGAAAAGCTTGTATATAACCACTTCAGAACTCTTAGTTTACAAAAATTTTAAAATGTTAATTTGGATTAGCAGAGGATTTGGGGGTTGCCATTAGTGGCTGTATTCTTCAAACAGTTTTTGGAGTAATTCTGAAGTTTCTGAAAAAAAAAAGAACAGATTCATGGGCTCTTAATTATCTGCAAATGGTTCTGATTAACAAGTGAATATGATATTTGCAGCACATTAAGATGGCAATATACAAATCACAATTTTCAAAGGATTCAAACTAGGACATGATTTAATCCTTTTAGACTTCTTTTTTTTAATCACAATTACAATTACAGTAATTCTTTTTTTCCCCCTCCAATACAAGATTGAACTCAGATCTTTTTATAGTGGGTCTAGTGCTGTTTATTTTTATTTTTATTCACACATTGCACTAAGCACAATGAGTTTAACTCACAGATCTTTAAGACTATGGTTTGGACAGGCTGTCCTAAACTGTAAGTGAATTCCGTTATCACATTAGGACATGATGTAATAATAGTTTTTGAATAAAATATGATTTATTCAAGTGGCTGAACTGACATAACACATTAAAACAAAACAAAACAAACCACCTTACAGCTTAGTCACAATCTACACAATCAAATCATCTATGATATCAAAAATAAATGCAGGCCTATTAAATTTGATGTACAACTAAAAAATAAAATTCATGTTCAAGCTCTGTTTTTGTTAGTTCAAGAAGTCTTGAACTCTGTTGAACAAACCGCTCAATAGGAAAAATATTTTAACAAAAATATTTTGTTTAGCTAAAGACAACTATCAGGCAATCTTTATATTAGTTATTTTCATTATCTATTACAGGCACATATTTTTATTGCTCAGTATGGCAGCATAAAAAAAAGAAAATATTTTAACACTTTCTTAGCACAATGAATTCCTATCCATTCTAAGTCATACTATGCTCAATGGAATTCACTCATGAGTAAGTTTGAATAAAAACTGCAGCTTCCATTACTGTAAAATTAAAAACTCACAGAAGTGGATACAACTCAGTTATAAGATATAGCTTTGGAAGGTTTTAAATAAGATCATGTAAAAGATGGAAATGCAATAGAGAATTAAACTATAACTGTTTAAGTTGGAAGAATTAGAGTTTTATTAAGTTACAACTATCTGTAGTCATAAAAGGGACTATAGTACTAAAAAAACAAGCAATAGGCTTTTGACAGCAAATTTTAACTGGAAATAAATTTAATTTATAGTTGCAACTTTAAAGTGTCATTTTGAATAAAAAATATCATAAATACTGTGAAACAATCCTGCAAAAGCTTTTGTCCATTTAAAATTGTATCTTGCTTCAATGCAGTAATCCATAATGCATAAAATAAAGTGTTAATCAAATATTTTACAGGACTGGGGTCATTTAATTTTCAACTTCTTAAAGAGTTTTGCTTTAAGACACATCATTGGAGACAGAACTATGTGATAATTAATAATATAATCAAGCTGTTAGTAGCTGCCAAGCATTTTTGCCTTGCAATATAAAATGGAATTAACATTTCTTCCAGATTGGTGGAAAAATGAAGATCATTTAATTGTTAATAATATAACATATATTAATAAATTATTTCAATCTTTCTCCATTCTGTCACTCTGCAATTGGGAATTCCAATTCCCAGAATCCCTGGTTGAAATGTTTCATTCCATCACATAAGGAGAGACCAGTTTAAGAAAGGATGTTATATGTAGAGTTTTAGAGAACAATTGAATACTCAACTTACAGCTATGCACGCTTCACAAATTGTTCAGAAATATCTTTACTTTGTACAAGGATCTTTAAGAATTGCATTAAATCTTATTCTATTTTAATCAGCCCATTCATTAAAGCAGCACCTTCATATTTCAAGCTCTTATATGGATATATTAGAGAAGCAAATTGGTAAATGGTGAAACTTATGTGCTGATTTCAACATATAAATGTCATGCTTTATGTACGGCCATCAGAAAATTAGCATTTAAATACATAATTGCAGTAGTTATGTACTTAATATCAAAATATGTGTATCATTTTTTGTATCATCATGGTTTGCTGCTGAGGACATATTCTACCAATATATGCTTTTGTGTGCAACAGTCACTTAATCCAACAAGATTCACACTCAGAAAATACAAAAGTTGCAGGATGATTAAAGATGATCTAGGCAGTGCTTGAGTTACAACTGTAATTGAGCAAATACAGTGGTAAGTCATGAAGCTCATAAAGCAGATCACCACTGCACTAGACCCAATTTTACAACCTTTCTCACAGCAGTCATTAAGCAAATGTTACTGTCATTGAATGAACCCATTGTTTGCCATAGGTCAGTTTGCTGAACACTGGAAATAAACACCAGTTTCCAGTAAAATTGTTGTATACAGTAAACACATCACTATAACACTATAAATGGCTGTAAATATGGGCTGGTTGCCGACTGTCCAAAATGTGATCAGATAACCATGGAAAAGGGGGATATCAGAACTTCGAAAGCAGACCATAAGTAGTATTGGAGGGAATTTGCTAGAACTTCAAATGGCCACTAAGTGACTGGTTGTAAACCAAGAACTACCTGTAGTCACAAGCTATTTACACTTAGAACAAACCAATGAAGTCATAGAGAAGATGTTTTGGTGGAATTGGGTTCCATCTAATATTTTTGCAGATTCTGATCCAGCAAGTGATACTAAAACTACATTGAAATTATGTAGAGTAGTAGATGGAGAGAAAATGCATAGATATTATTCTTATTTTCTAAACTTTATTAAAGGTCTAGCAGAATTTCAGGGCCTTTCTGAAAAGCATGGAGACAGAACATTTATTTGACACTGGCACTGTTACACACAAACGCGCTCTCTCTCTCGCTCACTGCAGTGAATGTTGATATAATTCTTCTGAGCCCTAGCCTAAGAAAGCTTCCATCTGTCAGGGAGACCTAGTTAGGAATATATGTAACTAGACAACCCATGATGCCTTTCATCTTAATTTTAGATATATTTCTCAACGTCTTCAACCACGGCTAAGCCTCTAATGTACTGGAAAAGGTCTTAAAAATTCAGAGAGATATTCAGAGATGTATATGCCTTGAAAAGAACCCATGTTGAACTATATAGCATAATCAAACATCAAAAATTAAACATATGTTTTATGACATGTTGTACTATGTTATAAAATGTACAATATTTCTTATATCAAAAAGCACTGTATATAATTTGCCAAATTTCAATTCCATGATAATCCTGGGTTCCAAATTTTGGATACATTCTGGTAAGATAGCCCATTTGAAGTAACTTGGTGAGTTTTTTGCCCTATGGTGCACCATTTCACTCAACTAAAGGTTATAAACAAGAATTTTTGTACTAGACAAAAATTGTGCCCCATTGGTCATCTTTTCAGAATTATTTCTTTATCAGGTTCCTCAATGTTCTCAACATTGACAGAACCTCTATATACTACTGTACTTCAGTGGAAAAGATGAGACATATTTGGAGCTGTATCTGCCTTGAAAATAGTGTCAGGGTTCCAAGTAACACCCGCAACAGAAGTGAAACTCTAAGGCAGTCATTTTCCTCAAAGTTCCATTTTATTAGAGATGTTATATTGGCATATCTGGAAAAACCTTTATCTGAAAGGCCCTGGGTTTTCCCCACCCAAAGTAAAGTCAAAGTCCCTTCCCCTGCACCCACATGTCTATCACATGGACCATTCTGGGCTTGTTTCCCAATCACACCTCTCCAGGTGCAGGCTAAATGTCCTTGACTCCCAGAGAAAAGAATGTTGTTATGGCTATACAATTACCCTGTCTCCATCCAACCTCTCTCCCATTTCCCACAACATGCCCATCCACAGAATATGGCAGCCCTGAAGATCCAAAGTTAAAGATGGCTTTCAGGGCTGACAAATAGCCCATGTTGAATTGTATAGCACAAATACAAAATGTATTTTGTATTATGTCAGTAACAGTTTTATGATAATTTTTGTCATTGAAAATGACAAATTGAAATTTCAATTCCATACGAGTCATGGGTCCCATCCTTTTTATTGGCATGACTTTTTTGCTCCCCCCACCTTCCTGGGAACAAAACCTATCACAGGAAAAACTAGAAGTTAACTGGAAATCTAGGTCATACTTTGTGACATTTTGATAATTCCAGCTAAAATTTTAGGAGGTTGTCTACAGACTAATATGGCTACATTAATTGCTGTTTTAAAAAAGTTTGTTAAATAAGCAAACCCTGACTTCAATAAAGAGATCTTGTTGTAGGGTAAAGGCACTGAAAGCTCTAAATCTAGCTAATAAAGTTATAATGCAGCCAGGTTTGTTTAAGTTTAAACCACAGTCAAAATCAACTGTTTACTGATGTGTGTGTGGTGAGGAAGGTAGCACTGTTGCCCAAAGACAGCAGGAAAATATCAAATAATAATAAATATGGCAAGGGGGTATTTTGAAAATCTACTGGCAAAATGGAAAGAAGATGTGATGTCATTAGCAAAATCACTTTGCTTAGTAAATAATACAAAAGTAGTTCATATTCCGTGTTGCCACTCTCCAAGGTGCTGAATGGTCACATAAATCATTCATTCTACTTTGCTTGAAATATGGTGGAAGCAACAAGTGTTTGCTATAAAAGATAGCTAAGACCAATCAATGAAGAAAGTGACTAAGGATATACAATCTCATAATTTAAAAAAATGCTTACTCAGAAGTAAGCTCCACCCAATTTAACAGGTTCTATAAACAAGTTTTGGAACAGCAGTTTGAGATGATAATCCCAATTCTTGTTACACAACATTTTTCTTGCATGAAAGTGGGGAATAATTTGTTAAGACTAACATACAATTTTCTATCTACTATGAATGAGAAAGGTTCATTTACATCTAAAGATTTTTCTAGTATAACAGCTTCTTGTGTATAGCTAGATTTAAATTCTTTTGATCAAGTGTAACTCCTTGAATTCTTCATGTCTGGACTTCAAAACCATACATGATGGCAAAAATTCAAGATTCCAGAGTAAATTAGGAGGAAGTTATATCTTAATTTAAGATTAACTTAAGATCTTAACTTAACGTTATCTTAACTTATTTGGATTTCCCTAAACTCAGCATAGCAAAATTGTATCTGAACTTTTATAAAGCTACTAGTTCATGAGAAAAGGAGAGAATCCAGCAATGCTGTCCTTTAAGATGTGAACAGACTCATATCTCATTGTGATTAGTATTGCTTAAAGGTAAACCACTATTTATTCCCAAATAATTCATTTTCAGATGTATGTTTTTAAAATGAAATCTTGATCTTTCACTGTTTTCAGTGAGAAAACCTTCTTGAGAACTAACAAGACAAAGTTAATTGTTTGGTGAACTGAAATCCCGTACAAAGAAAACACAGGTAAGGTTTTATTTGCCATGGAATGGTAGCACTTTTGTTTTAAAAGTGATGGACATCTTTGCTACAAAACTGGCTGCCAACAGTAGAAATTTGCTGTCCTTCAGAGTTTAGCTCGATTCACACCATTTTTAATATGAGATATTTTTTTTAATGATCTACCCATAGTTAAACAATCTAAGATTTACCCTTAGATTTGATGGATTCACAGCCAATTGAAGATCTGGCTGTAAACCCAGCCAAAAACCTGAAAGAGTCAGCAGAAAAGCTTATAGAATAGAATAGAATAGAATAGAATAGAATTTTATTGGCCAAGTGTGATTGGACACACAAGGAATTTGTCTTGGTGCATATGCTCTCAGTGTACATAAAAGAAAAGATACGTTCATCAAGGTACAACATTTACAACACAATTGATGGTCAATATATCAATATAAATTATAAGGATTGCCAGCAAAAAGTTATAGTCATACAGTCATAAGTGGAAAGAGATTGGTAATGGGAACTATGAAACGATTAATAGTAGTGCAGATTCAGTAAATAGTCTGACAGTGTTGAGGGAATTATTTGTTTAGCAGAGTGATGGCCTTCGGGGAAAAACTGTTCTTGTGTCTAGTTGTTATCTCACAAAAGGACAAATTTTCTGTAACTTACAATAAGAACTTGCTTCATTTATATAGAAAGGAGGAACTAACCAAGGAAGACTTTGTCTCACATGTTCATTTCAAACTAAATTTCAATAAAATCAACGAATTTCTCTCCAGCATTTCGTAAAAACAAGTGGAAATGTATACTGCATATCTTAAGATTTTTTTAAAGAGTTAATTTATGAGTTTTTTTAAATCAATGAAATTTAATCGATACATGTACTCACTTACAGTGAAACCAACACGCAGGAAAAAATTAGGTTCTTCTGATCTTCCATGTTCTTTTATAGGGTTAAAGCTGTCAGTCTGAAAAATTATTACCAATGATCCCCTATTTATTAAAGCAGGAGCTTCGCACATCTTGCAAGCACTCCAAAAGACCTGCTTCGTTTCGCTTTTAACCGGTATGTTGTTTTTTAGGAACGAAATTTGAATTTCTCAGGCACTTGGCCAAGAGGGGAACACTAAGCTTTAAAACGTATTACTGTACAGCCGCGATCAATGTCGTTTTACGGTAGTTTCCTTGTTTGGTTTGTTAACTGGGGCTTTTTCGTTACGGTGAATAACGAAGACGCCGCGGGAAAGAACCCCCGGTATCCAGACATTGAACTGACAGTAACTCGGAGCTCTCGCCATATCAGTGCTCCTTATTCGACTTTTTAAAAGCGGGCCTTCGCTAAACACAATGAGAAAACGTCCACTAATCACGGACAATTTAGCGCTACGTCCCAGGACAGATTTGTAAAAGGCCTCATAGTTATCGAGGGAGAATGTTCCGGAATTCCCTCGACTAATGTGTTACTGCTGGCGGCGTCATGCCATTGGGCGTGCTCTTGCGTAAGCTTTAGGAGTGGTTGCGCAAAGACTCCGGTAATAACGTGCGTTGCGGTGCTGCTTGCAGGTGACCGATTCCAATCCAACAGTGTTCGGAACAGCCAGGGTTCCAAATCAAGGTAAGAGCTATTGGGATCGAAGATCTCCCTAAATATGCTCAGTACTTTTGGTCCCGCCCTGACTGAAATTTGGTGGACAATCTCATGATTTTTCTCAGCGGTTTACTTGGGTTATTCTCTATAAAAGTCTAGCCGTACTCGAAAAATAAAGTCCAGTAAACACAGGCACACAAACAATTCCAAAGCCTACTTCTATTGAGGCTGCATTGGAACTAAACCTCATTAAGTTCAAGGAGACCAGCATCCAGTCTTATAGATTGCAGCTTAACGGTGCAGGCCTTTTTATGCCTCTGAAAGTTAAGCGAATTCAGAGGTTCTTGCTCTCAGCTAAAGATGCGTGGAATGGCAGCAGCTTTGGTCTGCCCGAATCTCGAACAGCCTACGTTAGAATAGCTGGTAGTAAGTAAACACTTTTTATTACTTTTCAAACGAATAATAACTAGAGAGGATTGAAATTGCAAGGCTCGGTGATCGAGGGACAAAGTAGAATTCGCCTTCCATGAGTGTAACAGGAAAATCTCTTCCCTGGTTTCTGGTTCCGGTTCCCTTCATCCGCTCTTCCCCGCTCAGAGCCCTGAGAAATCGTGGAAGGTTCGACACATTGTACTGCCGCTCTCGCTCTCTCTCTATCTTACACACACACACAAACCGGGGCAGCACTAGAAAGGAGAGAGCTCCCGGTTTGTCAAGGGCCAAGTTCTGCGCCAATGCTGAGGGCGACCCTTGCCGAGTTTTAGGCAAAATGTGGGTCCACCGCGTCTCCTCTCCCATCTTGGTTGAGGGCGCTGGCGAGCCAAGGCCTTGCCTGTTGAGGGGGGACGGTGACTTCATGGGTCAAAGGCAGTGGCTCTTTTTTCCTTTGATCCCGAAAGTTGATTTTGGCCTTGCAGAGGTTGGCAATCTAAGAACCAACTTGACACCCACTGACTCCGCTTTCCTTTAAATTGAGAGGGAGGCTTTTAAAAGTTAAAAGGTTTCTCTTTACCTTTCGTGGAAGAAAAACTTAAATCCGTCTTATTTACAGAAAACCTTTTTCTTTTTCGGGTTCACCGAATTGTTTAACAATGCAAAGAGAAGGGTAACTTTAAAAATATACCGCCCTCCAGGAGTCACAGATGACTTGTTTCAATTAGTAACTGTCTAATTAAATTAGTGTCTCCTGGCTCAGCCAATAGGTGGACGAGAATAAGAGAAGTTCGTCTCTGAGTGGAACCGCCTCCAAGCCCCTCCCCGGGTACAAGAAAGAAGCGCGCGCCTATATATATGTATACATGCTCCCGAGCGCGGTCGGCTGCAGTCACTGGCATGGGATTAAAGGGACAGGGGTGGTGGGTGGCTTTCAGTAGGTCGCCACGGTGGGCGGCTAACAACCTTTTCTCTTTAAGACGTCTGAGAAGCGTAGACCTTGGGAGAGGTGAGGTGCATGCTGTTTGCGGCTCTCGCTAGAGCTGTTCTCCGAGAGTTCAGGGACGCTTCAAGGCGGAGGCGAGGGGGGAATTTCCTGGCGAGATGCAATTGGGGGAGCAACTCCTAGGCAGTTCTGCTAATCTGCCGAGTGCCCCATTTTATCCGCTGGAAGCCGCGGGCGGGAGAGCCGGCGCTACCGCGCGACACCTCAACACTGGGTCGCCGCCGCGCCTGGACTTGGAGAAGGGGCCGAAAAAGTTCGGGAGCGCCTCTGTACCGGCAGCGAGCCTGTTAGGTGAGGCTGAGGCGGCGGGCGAGACACCGCCCTTCGTCACTGCCGGCCAGATGCCGTCCAAGGCGGCGGCCGAGGTCGCGGACGGCGGGCGCAAGAGCTCACCGTGTCCAACTGAGGAAGACGTGTTGCCGCCGCCGCCACCACCACCACCACCCCCGCCAGCGCGCTACTCTCTAGATGGCCTGAGTCCTGAACGGTACTACCTGCAATCTCCCGGCCCGCAGGCTAGTGCTGAGCTGGGCAGTCCGTGCTCGCTTTTCCCGTACGCTGGGGCGCCCGGGAGTGCGCAGTCCAGCTCCATGTACCAGGCGCCCAGTGGAGCGCGCTACCCCTATGGTCCTGTGCTGACGCCGCCGGGCAGCTTTTCGACGGCAGCGGGTAGGACGCCCTTCGCTGCAGCCGCGAGTACGTATCAATATAGCCAAGGCACATCTCCCGGTGCTCTCTATAACCCTTATCCGCCAGCGGCGGCGGCGGGGGGCTCCTGCGGCGGCCTAGGGGGACTGGCGATGCCAAGCGGGGCAGGGGGACTCCGTGCCCAGGTTTTCCTCTGCAATCGGCCGCTCTGGCTGAAGTTCCACCGACATCAGACCGAGATGATCATTACCAAGCAGGGCAGGTAGGTTTTGATGACGGGTGGCCGTTTCGGAGCGCAGTTTTCCTGCTGGGGCATATCTGTTAACTACTGCATTCCTGGGATGGGTGGCAAAAGGAGAGCGGAGCGGCATCTCTCGCTAGTCCGGATTTAAGTTTTGGGTGAAAGCAACTTCGCGTGCCCGAGAAACATCTGGTTTCAAAGACGAGTAAATTCGTTTCTTCGAAATCAGTCTGTTAGGTTTGGAAACATGCTTTCGAAAGGAGAATTAGTCGATCCAGTTGCACTCAAAAGGGAGAAGAAATCTGCAGCAAATGACTTGGGGATCCTGGCTACCCTTATAAGTGAGTTCTGGTTTTGCTTTTTTAATGGGCTCCCTTGTTTCATTTCTTTCCTATTTCAAAATTCGAATCCTATAATATTTTTAATGAAATACTATTTCTTAATTCTCCTAAAGCCAGTGCACAGTTCTTAGATTGCTACCCCCCACCCCCTGCTGTAATCAGGGGGTGCTACATTTATGTGTTAAAGTGCATTAGAATCCACACCAGCTCTTATCCTCTTGGAAAGAGACTCAAAATTTCATTTGGTATTCTGATTTTATGAAAATCAATTTGCCTTTTAGTTTTAATATTTTGTAACAACCTGACTCTGGCACCATTTGTTTGGAAATTGATCTGATCAAAATTGCTAGGAAATCACACCACTGTCTTTTCATGTTACTTAGCAAAGCAATTTGTGTGACTGAAGTTTATATTTTAAAATTTCAGGAAGACCAAATAATCCAATTTCAACAAAAAACAAACTCTTTCCAAGCAGGTCTTTCCCCCACCCCTATGAGAGGGTATGATTATGGGAGCTTGAAGTAGAGTTCTGTTCTATTCTTCTTTAGCTTCTATTTCCATCCTAAAAATTAAAATTGGTTTCCTTGATAAATACCAGCAGTATGCTTACTTTTCCCCAATGGGTTCATTTTGAATAATTATTAGAAACAGCATATGGTTTCAGTGCAGAGAATAATACCTGTCCCAGGAAATCAGGGTTTGAAATTCAAAAGTTAAAATTCCAACCCTCAAAACTGATGATGAAAATAGAGGTCTGCATATTTACACAGGATAACTGTGGAGCAACTGCTGGAGGATCTTGATTCTCCAAAGCAGGATTCTGCTAGGTGATGGGGAGGTCTTTTCTTTCCTGCATCTACTCTGATGCTTGCAAAAGAGAGAGGATATTTGGAGCCAAACCCTCTCCTAGCGACTCTCTAAATATAAAACCTGCAAGGGGACCACCATCTGCCTCCTTTTCTTTGCCCAGGTGCTAGCCAAGGCTGAAACATGCTGCCAGAGGGACTCTGCAGGAGTTTTTGGCAAATAGCTGCAGGCTACTTCTCTAAAAGCCCCTTTTTTCTTTTTCTTTTTCTTTCTCTTTCCCAATTCAGGCGGATGTTTCCTTTCCTGAGTTTCAACATAACAGGCCTCAATCCTACTGCCCATTACAATGTTTTTGTGGAAGTAGTGCTTGCAGATCCTAACCATTGGCGCTTCCAGGGAGGAAAATGGGTGACATGTGGCAAAGCTGATAATAATATGCAAGGTAGGATATTATTATGTAAGGCCTATGCCTACAGCTGGTGGGGAAGGGAGGGTTTTTTGTTTGTTTTTGGTCCTTCCTCTTTCACCCTAGAGGTGTGTGGAACATTACCCTTCCGTAGTTGAGTAGGAAACCAACAGATTCATTTTTGCCCCACATATGTCTTCTTGTAGTCAAAAATTTCATTGTGGAAGGACAATATTTCTCCCACTTTCTAAATGAGATATTCATGGTCTCTGCTTGTGCCCAGAATCTGGGAAAGTACAGAGCTATTTCCCTCTTACAGTTTCTTACAGTCATTTCAACTGTAGTTAAGACAATTTTTTAAACTGTATATATGATTAAATTGCTGAAGTGATGGCTGGTATAGTTTAAAGATGTTGCAAAAGATTAGCAAGGAAATTATCTTTTTTATTATGATATATTCTTGGTCTTATTATGGATGCTACATTTTCTCAGCCTAAAAAAGCCAGTGGCAGCATATTACTAGATGTGCAAGTGTTTGAACAACAGTGCCTCTTTTCTACATCTGATACTTTTCTACATCTTAGTAGCTACATACTTTGGCTAATGTATGGTTATGTCAGTGTCTCTGGTATAGAAGGAGGGAGCTAAAATATATTTTTGTATTTTTTTCCCCCACTCCATCTAATAGGCAACAAGGTTTATGTTCATCCTGAATCTCCCAATACTGGAGCCCACTGGATGAGACAGGAAATCTCTTTTGGAAAACTCAAACTTACTAACAACAAAGGGGCTAATAATAATAATACCCAGGTAAAAAAAATTATGTACTTAAATGCGATCTGAATCAGACAAAATTGGCCCAGTAGTCTTGAATATTGACTCAGCCTTGCCTTTTAACAGAGATAAACTGGCATGTAAATGATAAATAGGCTATGAATCCTAATTCTGTACAAAATTTTATAGATTTTAAATATATTATAACAAAAGATGGCTAAACTGTTTCTAGATGATTGTTCTACAGTCCCTGCACAAATATCAGCCTCGGCTCCATATTGTGGAAGTGACAGAAGATGGTGTTGAAGATATGAATGACTCTACTAAAACACAAACTTTCAACTTTCCTGAAACACAGTTCATAGCTGTTACTGCATATCAGAACACTGATGTAAGGATAACATAATCTCACTATGCTAATTGGTTTTTTATCTGTAGCATAACGTCTTTCACCTCATGCCCTTTTTAAAAATTAAATGATAAAAACATGTTAGCAAGCAGACTTGTGAGGCTGAGTGTTTTGTTATTAGTGTGGGATGTAAATTGCTATTTCCATCAATCTGTGTTCCAGCAATCTATTTAGCAGATTTATAAATACATTTATTTTCTCATTCATTAATTCATTCTCTATAGCTGCCAATGTGAAGCAAGTGACTCCAGATAGTGAACAATCATAAAGCAGTTAAAAACAATTACAGTATAATATAAATTAAATATATATGGCAGTTGAGAAAAATAATCATAGATATCAATATAGCTAGGAAACAGAGCCCTTCATACCTTTAGGATCCCAAACCTGGACACAAAGTCAGGTGTTTAAGGCCTTACAAAGGGACAATAGGGTCAGAGTCATCTTCAGTCCTGAGAAAGAATGTTCCAGAGGTCGGGAGCCTTGGCAGTCAAGGCATGCCTCTTTGAATCTACCTGTCAACATTCCTTGCCTGAAAGGACCTGTAACTCATCCAACCTGCAATATTTATATAGAAAATTTAATTTTCCATGTAAATATATTTTTTCCTTTTTACACATACAAAGAGCTATTTGTCTTTTTAGGTATAACATCTCTAAATAGGTCATGCTATTTTTCTGATTTACTTTCCAGATCACACAGCTTAAAATTGATCATAACCCTTTTGCAAAAGGCTTCAGGGACAACTATGATTCGTAAGTAATGTTTCGTGTATTTCTACATAGTGCCAAGGAAAGTGAAAGATTTCTATTAGCTCTTAATGTTTCTTTTAATTAGTACATTTACTTTGAATTTTATTTTATTTTAAAAAGTGACTTTACATCTGAGCAAAGAGCTAATCTGTTAAATAACAAAACTACCAGTACTTAATGTAACTAAGGAATAATAGATATATATATTTGGGAGTAAGTTCTATTGAATGAAGGGGTTGGCTTTCCGAATAGATAGAACTTATATTGCACATTGCAGTAGATGTGTGAGTTACGTTAGCAGGGACTACTAGATGTAGAAAAATGTTTAGTTTGGAATATAACTTCTTAAAAATTTAAATTAATCAGTTATCTTTATTTAAACACATAATTTTATTATATTTAATTACTATTAATAGAAAAAAGTGGATATTGGACGTAAAATCTCTAGCACTAAGATGGCATGCCAGTGAACTGTGGTTAGAGCTCCATTCAGGTTCCATACATGTTAACATCAAATTTCTGAATGGCAAAGAACAGTATCTTAGCCTTTCTCTTTTATATTTGTAGCATGTACACAGCTTCAGAAAATGACAGATTAACTCCATCTCCTACGGATTCTCCTAGATCCCACCAGATTGTCCCAGGAGCCCGGTACACTGTACAACCCTTCTTCCAGGAACAATTTGTCAACAACTTGCCACCAGCTAGATTCTATAATGGTGAAAGAGCTGTACCACAGACCAATGGCCTCCTCTCTCCGCAGCAGACTGAAGAGGTGACTAATCCACCACAGAGATGGTTTGTCACTCCGGTCCAGCAGTCTGGGGCCAACAAACTCGACATGAATTCCTATGAAACTGATTACTCTCCAAGTAGCTTACTCTCTTATGGTATCAAATCCCTTCCCATTCAGACATCCCATGCACTGGGCTATTACCCAGATCCAACATTTTCTTCTGTGGCTGGATGGGGAAGTCGAGGCTCTTACCCAAGGAAAATGTCTACAGGTTTACCTTGGACCTCGAGAACAAGCCCTCCAGGTTTCTCTGAAGACCTCCTTTCAAAAGAAAAAGTAAAAGAAGAAATGGGGTCATCTTGGATTGAGACACCTCCATCCATAAAATCTCTAGATTCAAATGATTCTGGAGTTTATATTAGTGCTTGCAAAAGGCGGCGACTGTCCCCAAACAGCTCCAGCAATGAAAACTCTCCAACAATGAAGTGTGAGGATATTAATGCTGAGGACTATGGCAAAGATGCTTCTAAAGGCATGGGGTACTATGCCTTTTATACCAGTTCTTAAATGTTTGAGTCCTGGTGTCTTGAAATTTGAATAACTGTACATGTTCAGTGGTGGTGCTGAGATCCCTTGGTGAGGAACCTTTGGTATTGTCACCTTTTGAAATGGTCTTGTGCAATTCTATAGAATGTGCCAAAGCTTTTGTCTGACTTCCACAGAAAAAAAAATGGAAGAAACAAGGTAGCACTAAAAGAAAAAGAAAAAATAGTCTCTTTCTTCTGCTCATTTCCAAGATTTAAGAGAAAAGCAGTATTCTAAAATTAAATTAGGTTTTCCTTCAAAATGGTCAAAGAGGAGGTGGTGGTAATACATAGGTACATTTTAATCAATGGTTATGTTTTATGCATTGCCAAACAATTTAGAGAAAGGAAATTCTAAATTTCCTTTAGAAATCTCTGTAAAAAGGGAGTCCAAATTGGATTTGTTATTGCCGACTATCTGAAAAATACTTAGAGTAGAAAAGAATTATCCTTTAGAATAATTCTTCATGTATGCAAGAACAGAAGTCTTAGTTTATAGCAAGTAAAACTTTTTTTTGACTGGGAGACTTTTGATCTCATGACAGTGAAATATTCCCTACAAAATGGCAAATAATGATTCCATATAATATGTACAGTTCTGTATCTAGGCATAATTGTAGGCTATGGCAAAATACTCTCTCTAGTTCTGGCAGTGCAGTTGAAGAGGATATGTTGGGAGTTCTCTATTTAAACAAATTCTAAATTGAAAGTGGGCACTAAGGCTGGGAGTATGTCAAAGTATCTATTTATTGGTAAGTGGTGAGTGTATTTTTTCCCCAACTGTTTTACATGGAAAGTGGTGTACTTCCTGTTGCGCAGTCTGTAAATAGTATTATCAGATATTGAGATCACAAAAGGCTTTAAAACAAAGCATTAGTTTTATTTGGGGGGATGCTCATCTGTACATAATTTATAATAAATGTATTACAATGATAAGGACTTCTTACTGTATTAGTTGTTGAGAAATTTCCTTTTCACTGCAAATGTTATATGAAGGTTTGGGTGCCGGATCGAGATTCTGTTCTGAAGCAGCAAGTGGTACCTTTATTCCAAAATAAAATAATTTTGGCAGCAGGCTCTGAACAAGGTAGGTAGAACAGGGTCAGTAGAAGAGGAGAAGGTTGCTACACCCCATTCCTCTATTAAGCTGCTGCATAACCAAAAGGCTGACCCTCCTTACCCAGCTATAAAACCCCAGATTCTCTAGTGAACAAGAATTTTATCCAACATATCAGCGTCTCTTCCCCCCCCCCCCTCCCCTCCCCAACGCCTACCCACGGGAAGAGGTAGAACTTAGTCCATATAAGCAAAAAGCGAACAGGTCGCCCTTAAGTTGTTTGGATCTCCCCTCGTGCTCCTCCAGAACATTACAAGATGCAGTGCGAGACACTGTATTCCGAGTCATAGCCGCTTTGAGACCGTCGGCAGCTAATTCGGGGTTGAAGAGAACGGAGGTGTTCTCCTGCTCTGCTTGGGAAAATATGGACTCGCGCCAGTAGCCAAAGAAATATGTGTCCGGGCTAGGCTTACATGCGCTCCGCGATGCTCCAATGCCGCTTCGTCCAGGCAGCCTCCCTGAAATGGCATCAAGCTCAAGTGAGGGACGAAGAGAAGGAATTCTTGGATCTTGCGCAAGCCCATTCTTTTCTAACCACCAGGCGACAGTCCTTGTCTACGTCGAGCAGCAGAGACTTTCCTTGAAACCAAAGCGACTTCAAGTGGAAGTCACGTCTGCAGCTTAATTCGAAGAGCAGAGACCTGTTCTGTCTAATTTCTGGATAGATTTTTAAAATCATTTTTATCACGCCGAAGCTTGTATGCACAAATGTCTTCCTGATTTGAATCAGATGCTCAAAGATCCTGGCGTTTAGGAAGTTAACATCAATATACACACATAGTGCAATTTTAATTAAAATAATTGTAACACAAACTAGATAAAGATACTGCACGTACCATTTTGCTTGTAAGCTGATAGCAGCCGAGCTTGGGGGTGGGGGAATAATTAGCGCGCGCGGGACTTACTGCGTCTGACTTTCTCCTTAAACGGAAGAAGGGGCCTCCGAGAGCTTCCTTGAAATCAAGGTCAGGCCAGCCCGTCGCGTGGCTTCAGAAACTCTTGGCAAAAGACACGACTTCTGCTCCCATTCTTCCCTCAGCTGCAGCCAGAAAATTGGACCCGGCACTTAGGGGTTAGGACGCCGCTGTCAAGAGGGGACCTAGCCAGGAGGTGAGAGGCGAAGTGCGGCACCCAACTATTTTCGGCCAGAAAGCGCAGAGTTTCCAATTTGATAGCCTTTTCCTCACGAAGGAAAACTGTATGTTCCGAAGGTTGTCTGTTTTCTCGGTCTCGGGGGTGGGGGGTGGTCTTTTGTTCCCTGCCACCGAGGCGCCTCCAAAGGCAAATTCCGAAATGATTCCAATTTGGATTATTATTCTAACCAATCTCCATTTGCTCCCTCGTTTTCTCTATTCCTCGGTTGTCCTGCGCCAATTGCCGAATAGCAAAGCGATTCCCCTCCCTCAGTAGCGTTTCCACGCAACCTGTATATTTTTTTCAATGCAGCGTTTAAAAAAAAAAGGAAAGAAAGAAGAAAGGCGGGTGGGAGGAAGGAGGAAAAAAACTCGTGAAAAGTCCTCACACTGTTTAATGGAACTTATAAGTGCCTGGCTGGCCCCAATTAACACCTTATGATAAGGCATTCCTAAAATGGGGTGCCAGACGCCAAATTGCGAATAAATGTATCTAATTAATCCGCCTAAGTTGACAGTGATAAACAAATCTATATTTAAATCGAGATGAAAGATGCAGATTATTTGTTTACAATAACAGTAGGAAAGTTAAAAGTGCTGTAAACGCGCGTCCACGCGTAACATTCAAACCTCTTCTGCTTTAGCATTACGGATACAGCTGCCGGTTGCAGCCTCAAATAATTCGCTGCGGGCTGGACTCCATCAGCGCCCATGTGCAAAAGTGGGTCTCCCTGGGATTGAATCCGCAGACCGATTTGCATGAAGTCCGCGATTTTCAGAGAGTAGATTTTATTGCCAATTCAGAAGACACTGGGTAGGGCGATAGTTTTGGTTGCCCAAATCTAAAATGAGAGGCAAGGAATGCAGGTCAAGGTGATTGCCATAGGAAGCAGAAATTGGGATCTTAATGTGGAAAGAAAGCAGGAAGTAAGACTGGGAAATACGTGCGTAAGCTGATTACTGACTCAGGTGCAGGAACACTTCCACTAATTACAAGTCTGTGAATAACTACTTTGGTACCTAATTCAAATACATTAAAATCCATGAAATTCGTGTCCTGTTTCTGGTGTTTTAACTCATATAACTCAATCAGGATATAGGCCACAAATGGTCAAGTTCTGAAGCCTCTGACAAATGTCAGACTGTGCCATTCACTTGTTTAGAAGACAAACTGGACAATCCAGCTGTTGTAAAAGGTGAGAGACACTTTGAGGGACCCCTGGTTTCCCAACCTTTTGAGAATTTTTTCAAACTTCCTAACCTAGCCTATTGTCTTAAAATTTCCTGGTGGTCTCTCATCCAAGCACATTTTACAGAAAGCCAAATTTCATTAATGAAATGTAAGGTTCTAAATGTTTTTCCCCCCCTATCTATCTCATATACAATGGGACGCAGTGGCTCAGGGGCTAGGACCTTGAGCTTATTGATCGAAAGGTTGGCAGCTCAGCGGTTCGAATCCCTAGTGCTGCCGTGGAATGGGGTGAGCTCCCGTTACTTGTCCCAGCTTCTGCCAACCTAGAAGTTTCGAAAGCAGGTAAAAGTGCAAGTAGAAAAAATAGGGACTACCTTTGGTGGGAAGGTAACAGCGTTCCGTGCGCCTTTGGCATTGAGTCATGCCGGCCACATGACCACGGAGACGTCTTTGGACAGCGCTGGTTCTTCGGCTTTGAAACGGAGATGAGCACCGCCCCCTAGAGTCGGCAACGACTAGCACATATGTGCGAGGGGAACCTTTACCTTTACCTTTATCTGATATACAAGGAAGAAAAAAATGTGTAATGTTCTCTTAAAAACGCTTTTAAAAGTCTTCTCCCCATATCGACCAATGGGAGGCACTGCTCTTAATTGGTCACAACAAATTCCATAAATATGAGTTCACCTTTACTCAGTGAAAAAGTCTAAATAGCAAGAACTCTGCCGCATTTCGACGCGGAGGCCAGGGACAAAGGCGGTGACCTCAGCAGCTTCGCGGTCTGCAAAGACCTGTGCTTCGCAGACCGCAGAAGTCTGGTCTCAGGTCGGTGGGAAGCAAACTGGAAAGGCGACCGCGTGCTGTAATACACGCGTGTATTATTTCTGGATGCCCGTGCAAACTGAATGAAAAGTGAATTCTCCTACTCCACCCTTCCCCCATTTCAAGCACCCCAAGCGCGCATCCGGATTTAGACGAGAAATGCGTAGGACAGCAGCAGCGGGACTCCCAACGGCTTCCAACCGCAAGTTAAACAAAACCAGCGGCTTCTGCTGAGATCGGTTTGGTAGTTCACTGCAATAGATCCTGCAATGAGCCCAGTTTAGGTCCAACTCAAAACAGTCCCACTGAGTTTTACACCTATTACTGAGTCTATTCGTAACTCTCTCAATGCGCTCCCTCTCTTTGAACTTCCAAGTTATATTTTCTTCCTCAGTTCCTAATTGTTTTTCCGTGTCCCAGGGAGGGAGGAAGACCTGGAGAGAGATAGGGAGGGAGAGAGAGGGAGAGAGAAATTTGGAGGCTCTGCTTTCCTGATGTTCAAGGTTGAAAATGCCATTCCACACCTGTGGTTTAAACTGCATCTTCCTGCTGCTGTCAAAGCAACAACCTTGCCATCTGGTTATCTGGATTCTTGACTCCATCTGCTCAGTACAATTTCTGGGCAGTGGTGAATATGACAATACATCCTCCTGCCCCACCCACTGCCCCACTATGGTGTCTTCACCATTCTTTGCTGGCAGTGTCACCTGGTGAGAAGAAATGGGCTCAGATCCCAGAGCTGTAAGAAGGAAGAGCAAGCCAGATTTGTGAGATAGGGTTCTTGATTTTTCTGAGCTTGGTGCGTTTTTCCCCCAGATATTTCATTACCGAATTAAGGTACACCATCAATGGTAGAGAGAAGAGAGTGAGGTTTGTACTTATTCTTTATATACACAGTTTAATTCTGAATGTCTTCCCATTTGTGATGTGCACTATTTCAGCTTCCTGTAAATTTACTTTGCGTACCCCATATGTTGTTCTGGTCTGAAACTGTGGTATGGTGCTCCCACTTCATATCTGAAAAACAACTTCTGGCCACAGACACAACAGATCACCTCAATGCACTGCCAAGCTTTTTAGATTTTATACCTTTTGGAGTTGTAATGGGGTGGCATCTGCTGTATTTCATGACTGAAGGTTGTAGAGCTGTTGGATTGTGAATGAGATGAAGATTATGTCATATGACCAAGGGGGGAGAGGTGGAAGAGCTTATATAAATTGCAGATGGGGGTCTGTCCTGAGATAAAGAGGCTTTAAAACAGATAGATAACCTATTCACTGATAAAAGGCTTTCCTGAGAAATTCAACCCTAAAGCTTTGGGATTTGCCAATGAGTCCAAAATTTGTAAATCTATGCCCCTTTGTAGCAGCCTCTTTTGGGAGAAAAAATCCACAAACATCTGCATCCAAGCACCCTAAGAGTCTGGATAGGTCACAGCCCCCAACTTTGAGATCTGGATCAGCCTAAATATTTGGTTGGGATGGAGGAGTTACAGGAGAAAGTTTTTCCTGATCAATGTGAGTTGGAAATTCAGTGTGTAAATGTCACTCTACTCTGCCACACTTCAGGAGAAGATGTGTTCAAGTCAGCATCCCAGTTTAGATTAGTCAGTGGCAGATTCCCGGGGAGAAGGACAGGGTGCCTAAAGGCACTGGGGGAAATTATACGAGTTTTTGTTCGTCACCTGAAAGGACAATACGTTGACAGTCAAAGTGGAATAGTGCCTTTTTTATTACCGGAAGAAGTTTCTGTCCATAAAGCAGCAAAGGATGAGTTATAATTCGAGTTGCAAAAAGCAACTTGTCGCTTGCTGCCTTTACTGCTGGAGTCTATTGGCTCTCATACTTCTGCCTGAGTTGCATTCAGTTGGGCAGGAACCTTAGCGCGCCCCGTTTTGAAGTTATGCCGAGAAGGCAGCCGAAAACTCGTCTTTTTCGTCGCTTCAAAATGTTTTACATTTTCCAGCAGGGGCGCCATTCTACAAAAGAGCGCTGTGTAACCACTGCCTTTGCATTGCTTGGCTCAGACCGGTGAGGGTGGGGCCGAGGTGAAAGTACTTCTGGAGCGGACTCGCGGAGCCGACTTTGTCGCGAAGAGTGAGCAATCTTGCCATTTGTCGATTCACCTATTTCCAGGGTCTGGTGGATGAAAAGCACGTGCGCGAGGACGCTTGAGAAATAGGAGAGCTTTTATCGACTAGCTGATTGAAGATAAGTCTGTTCTAAAGGCAATTGCTCCTGGCATTAATCAGAAAGTAATTCCCATGGTTTTCTCAGTTGCTAATCTTTTCTCTTCAGGAGAGGCTGGATTGGTGAGGATTATATTAAGACTGACTCCAAATCGCTTGTCCCCGATGTTTTTTATAATTTCCCATCAGCGGCCAAACAAATCATATAAAGTATATCCGACGGACTGTGCAGATTGTTTCCTGCTTGCAACTTAAACAGCTAGACATAGGACAGTTGCTTTTCTGGAACAAATGTGGAGAAAGTGGTTTTATTTATCATTTCTATCCTTTATATCTCAAAGTTCCTCCATAATATTAAATTATATTATTGCAGTGGGTGACCTTTGACCTTCCAAACGTTGATCCTCCCTAGTGCCTCTGCTGACTGGGAGCTATAGATCAGGAGTTATCAGAGGGCTGCTGATTCCCAATCCCTGTCTGTAAAATTGATATTTTATCTACCTCTAGGAATGAAGCAATTTGATTTCATTTCAAAAGAAATGTATAAATAGGTTGGAACCAAACAAGGCTGCAAAAATCCAAAGAACAATTTTGATAGCAACTAAAAAATACTGCCATCTGGTGACTATCTTGGTTGATACTACGGTATACTATACCAAAATTATTGGGATTTACGGTAGATTAATACAGAATTATAACTGAATAACAAGAATTGAAAGGGAGCTTGGGGATCTTCTAGTCCAGGGGTAGTCAACCTTTTTATACCTACCGCCCACTTTTGTATCTCTGTTAGTAGTAAAATTTTCTAACCGCCCACCGATTCCACAGTAATGCGCCATGTATCGTCGTCTGTGCATGCCTCTCGCACATCATGGATTGGGTTTGGGGGAGCGCTGGCTACCAGTTCTGCTTGTCTATTACAGCTGGGTGGTGTGGGAGAAAATTCGCAAGCTATTCTGGGACGAGGCTCTTTTGTTTGCGGTTGCACTATAGCGCCATTTAGTTTCACTTACGTAACGTGAACTAAACTTATGCATGGGCGATATAATAGTATATTTTCAGAAATTTAAATTGTCACAGGGAATTTTATGAAAACCTAATGAAAATGTTTTTAAATAATGCTATGGATTTTTTTTAAAAAGTCAATTAAATTAAAAAAAGGAAAGTGCTTAAGTATTAAACAAAACCCCTACCACCCACCATGAAAGCTGGAACGCCCACTTGTGTGCGGTAGGGACCAGGTTGACTACCAATGTTCTGATCCAACCCTCTACACAAACAGGAGACCCTACACCATTCTGGACAAATAGCTATCCATTCTTCTTAAAAATCTCCAGTGATGTAGCACTCCAACTTCTGAAGGCAAGCCATTCCATTGGTTAAATGTTCTCACTGTCAGGAAATTTCTCCTTACTTCTAGGTTGTCTCCTTAGTTCTTTCCTTGATTAGTTTCCATCCATTGCTTCTTACCCAGCCTTCTAGTGCTTTAGTAAATAGGTTGACTCACTCTTCTTTGTGGAAATCCATTTTCATCAGACTAGACATATTCAATTTCTGCAATCATTCTTTGTATATTTTAGCCTTCATAAAAAATCATTTTTGTTGCTCTTCTCCAGATTCTTTCCAGCATCTCAACCAGTGGTGAAATTCAGATTTTTTTTACTACTAGTTCTGTGGGCATGGTTTGGTGGGCATGATGTAGTGTGGCTTGGTGGGCATGGCAGGGGAAGGATACTGCAAAATCTCCATTCCCACCGCACTCCAGGGGATGGATGCTGCAAAATCTACATCCCCACCCCACTCTGGGGCCAGCCAGAGATGGTATTTGCTAGTTCTCTGAACTACTCAAAATTTCCACTACCAGTTCTCCAGAACCTGTCAGAACTTGCTGGCTCTCACCCCTGGTCTCAACCTTTTTTATATTGTGGTGACCAAAACTGGATGCAATACAGTACTAACATTTGATTCTATCACTCTATTAATGCAACCAAGGATTGCATTGGCTTTTTTTCTGGCTGCAGCACACTATTGGCTCATATTTAAATACTTGTCTACTGCAGGGGTGTCAAACTCATGTCATCAGGGTGGTGTCATGTGATATATTGTTATTTCCCCCCACCCTTCATTAACTGGTGTGGGCGTGGCCAGCACATGATGCATCTGGCCATGGGCCAAGAGTTTGACAGCTCTGGTCTACTAGAACTCCAAGATCCTTCTTGCAGTTACTGCTATTGAGTCAGAATCCACCAATTCTATACCTATATATTTGACTTTTCTTGGGTAAGTGTAAAACCTTACTTTTCTCACCTTTGAATTCTCTTTGTTAGATAAGGCCCAGTGTTCAAGTCTGTCAAGAACCTACTGGATCTTGAGCCTATCTTCTGGGGTGTTGGCTATTCCTGCCAGCTTGGTATTGTCTGCAAATTTGATGAGTTCCCTTTATATTCCCTCATCTAAATATTGAAGAGTACTGTGCCTAAGACAGAGCCTTGGCTGTGTAATGTAGTTCCATTAAGGACTACACATTGAGTGCAGTTATGAATCCATCTGATGGTGATGCTCTCTATTTTCCTAGATTACTAAGTAGTAGTAAGGTTAGGCATAACATTATTGGCTCTTAGATGGATCTGTTCTAAACATGCTCAGTGACACTACTCATGAGGAAAAGTTGCTATGGATTAAATGGTATTAATATGTGACTTATTTGTAACAGTATCCTACACTTTGTATTATTTTACTCTGAAGTTAACTTGCAGTAACTTTAAATACATGATTTGCAGTTGATTTATATTTAGTTGAAAGGAAATCTACTGAATTCAGAGGGTTTTACTTTTAATCGGGTTTCAGATATTCAGTAGATTTCATTTCAAATAAATATGAGCGATCAACTGCAAATCCTGTATTTAAGATTACTATCTGAAATCTACCAAGTGGAGAAAGCAATTTAAATTAATGAGACTAATTTTTTAATAGATATGCATGCATGCTAAGTTGAAAATGAGCTCAAATGAAACTTTGGGTGATGAAAGAGAAAGGTTTCATGAAAAGTAAATATGAGCTGAACTGAGTGAAGTTAATTTCTTGGCAAAGAATTGCTTTTATTTTTCAAAGTGCACACAATGTTCACACATCAATTTATACAGAGTCAGTTATTGGATGTTTGATTAATGAAAACACTAGGAGAATTCACGAAGATAAACACAGAGCTTCTTAAATACGAGAATCTTAAATTGCACTGGACTATAATTATCTGAAATTTTCCCATTATTCCCTAGCAGGAATGGCAATTCAGAATTTCTAGTTATTATGCAGCCCTTGACTCATAACCAGAACTGAGACCAGAATTTCTGCCACTAAACAAAGCAATTAAGTGGTTAACACCCAATTTTCAATCTTATTTTGCTGCAGTCAATAAACCACAGCTGTTAAGTGAATCACACAGTTGTTACCATGAATCTGGATTCCCCCATTGACTTTGCTTGTTGGAAGCCAGATGGAAAAATCGCACATGGTGATAATATGACTTCAGGACTGTGATAAATACATGCTAGTTGCCAAATGCCCAAATTTGATCAGGTGACCATGGGGATGCTGTGACAGTTGTAATTGCAAGGCCTAGTTGTAAGTCTCATTTTTCAGCACCATTGTAATTTCAAATAGTCACTAAACAAATAATTATAAATCAAGGACTACTATACAACTGCCAGTAGTACTTGTTTAGCGTGGTTAGTGATGAAAGATGCTCTGGCAGTTGTAGTTCAGTAACATCTGAAATGCCATTTATTGCCCAGAATACGTATTTATTGTATTTATCTATACCATTTTTATACTGCAGGATCCATAGGTCTTGTGGCAGTTTTCATGAATCAAGTAAAACATATCAATTAAAATGCTGATAGCATCATTTAATAACCAAACTGTTCAGAAGATAAAGATGTTCCTGCAGGTTCCTGGGCATTGAGCCATATATGATTTTTAAGATTAATACAAGCACTTCGAATTCATCCTGGAACACAATATATTTATTTTCTATTCTGATCTGGGAGAAGATAGTAATATCTTGTAAGTTCTACCTGATAAATCAATGGCTGATTTGAGAAACAAACCTATGGACATATCTTGCATATTAACAAATATCACTATGGATATTTTTAGTTCTCTCTATTTTCAGGAATTGAGTAATACAAATAAATTCAACAGGGTATTTCAAAATCATGGTACAGGTAGTCCTCCACTGACAACAGTTCATTTAGTCATCATTGAAATTACAATGGCACTGAAAAAAGTAATTTGTGACTTTTTCACATTTATGATCATTGTGCCATCCCCATAGTCACCTGATCAAAATTCAGATGCTTGGCAAATGACTCATATTTATGATGATTGCAGTGTCCTAAGGTCATGTGATCACCTTTTGTGACTTTCTGACAGTCATGTATATTGGTCAAATTCACGCATCATTTAAAGATAGCAATAGTACTTAGATTTATATACCATCACATAATGTTTTATAGCACTCTCTGGGAGGTTTACAATGTCAGCGTTATTTATATATTGCCTCCAACAATCTGGGTCCTCATTTTACCAACTTTGGAAGGATGGACATCTGAGTCAACCTTGAGTCCCATCAGGATTGAACCAGGCTATCGGCCGCGTTTGCCTGCAATATTGCACTTTAACTGCAGCACCACCAGGTCACACCAGGCAGTTTGATTTAACACAGCTTATTAAATGAAACATAGTTGAGTTAACACAACACAACAAGCCATTATTTGTTTTCAAATCACAGAAGTAGAAATTACTTCTTAAATGAAATTAAATGAAAACTAAGTAAGCCACATTATGGTTTAATATATTATGTGAATCCAAATAACCATAATGGCTTGCAAATGAGGCTTTACTGTGTGCTTCCTGAGTGTGAAGCTATTAGGTATGAAATGAGAAGTATGAATAAAACTAATTTCAAGTGGAGTAAAGATATAGGAATCTCAGCTCTTGACTGAAGCCTATTGAACCTGCCAGACAATTTGTAGCTTTGGAACTTGAGGCCCAGCAATATCACATCCAATTCTATCAACCACTGGTAGAATTTCAATTTTTAGATAAACCTATCAGATTACAGATGTGTCGGTATATGTCAGGGCTGTCAAACTTCTGGCCCATGAACCAGATCCGTCATATGCTGGCCAAGCCCATTCCCAGTTTAGTGAATGGGAGGGGGAGTCCCGATACATCACGTGTACAAACTCATGATGACGTGAGTTTGGCACCCCTGCTATAGGTGTATGTGTATGCATGCATATGCTTGTTTTCAGATCAGTCTTATCTTCTGGCAACTTCAAGCCCCTACAGTTTTCTTCAGAAATGGCTTACAAGGGCTAAGAAAAAGTGTGACTGGCATACTTTTGGCTTCATGACTGAGGCAGGACTAACACACACAGTGTCCTAGTTTCCAATGTGGTGCCTTAATCCCTACACTAAATTGACTGTCTTGAGGTCTTGTAAAGCTCTACTACAGCTCTCTTCAAATAGGAGTCTGAGTAACTGGAGAGCTTCTAAGACAGGGATGGGGAACCATGCTGGCTCAGGAATTCTGGAAGTTGAAATCCACAAGTCATAAAGGGGCCATAATTCCTTACCTCTGTTTTAAGAGAACAATATAGAGCCATTTGTTCACCACCTCCTAAAAACTTCTGACCTTGCCAAATAAGTTGATCAGAATTAAAGAACATACCCTCTGAAGGATAAGTGATTTCTCAGTTCTTCATCCATCAATGAATAAAAAAATTAAGTCATATAAAGTGGGAGAAGAGACATCAATAAGCTGGAAATAATAAAACAGTAGAATATATACAAAATGGTGGCTATGATTGTAGATGATTGAAACCCCTGCTCATTTTAGTGTGACTGATGATACCTAAAAAAAGTGGAACTTCTATCGTATGGCAAGAACTAACATCTTGCCCCCCCCCATACACACAGCACATATAAGCCAGTTAGTTGTAGTGGTTAAGGCATTGGCTAGAAAATGGGAGACCATAAATTCTAATTCTGTTCTTAGGCCCAAAGAAGCTGGGTGGTCCTGGGCCAGTCATTCTCTCTCAGCCCAGAAAGCAGGCAATGATAAACTGCTTCTGAAATCTTGCCAAGAAAACTTCAGAGAGTCACTAGGAGTCAATCCTGACCCAAAGAGATAAAAAAAAAACCAGCAAAAACACGAGCACACAAAAGATTCAAACTTAAAGTGAACTGCTCCAATCTCAATTGCAGAAAATACGACTTCAGTAACAGAGTTGTTAATGCCTAGAATGCACTACCAGACTCTGTGATCTCATCCCAAAATCTCCAAAACTTTAACCTAAGACTGTCTACTGTTGACCTCACCCCATTCCTAAGAGGTCTGTAAGGAGCGTGCATAAGAGCACCAGTGTGCCTACCGTCCCTGTCCTAATGTTCCCTTTAGTTGTATTCATTTTATGTATTCAATTCATGCTTATACTTATATATATTATTTAATATGTATTTGACAAAATAAATAAATAAAATAAATAAAACTTTAATAGGTTCTATTACTCGTTAGAACTTTTTTCTTTTCTTAGTTTGAGCATTAAAAAAAATGATTATAGTAACCCCACAGTCTGTAAATGGTTAACTTCTAACTTGTTTTTTTCCATGGATATTTAGGTTTAACTTTGTGATATATCTTACACCAGAGGTCCCCAACCTTTGGGCCATGTAAGCTATTTGCAACCAGGCCATGGAAATGGCGGGTGAACACGCCCATCCCCACTTGTGAAAGCAGTGTATGAGCATGTGCACACAAGTTCCATTTACGTGAGCAACGGGCATATGTGCCTGCCACTCTTGCACATGGACATGCTGCTTGTTAGCCCCTCATGTGCAACCATCCCCTCCCCCCCCTTGTCCACAAAGCTGGAAAGGTTGGAGAACTCTGCTTTACAGTTTAAACAGTAATTTTTCAAATAAATGAATAATACATATATAATATAGGGTGCTGGTTATAGGGCAATTCTAAGCATGTCTATTAAGAAAAGTATCCACGTGGATTTTTTTTTACATAAAAATAATTTGGATATGTTTAAAAACATGACTGGTATAATTAACATAATTTTCTTTGACTCCCCATTTCCTTTATGCCCATACTATGAGTAGATCACAATGGAAGAAAAACAACAAATGCTTGTCAATGGTTGAGTATTTTCTCCCTTTTTAGTTGAAGGAAATGTTGACTATTCATGGTGAAAAGTAAAGTAAATTAACTGCATTATTATTTGCATCAAATGCTAACAGAGCATAATGTTGGATTTAAAGCTAGTTTCAAAAATAGTTAAAGAAATAAAGCCCACATAACCCAATAGGATTATAGTTCACATCCTCCCAGTGAACAGTTGCTTTAGTGGCTGGAGATTGTGGAAGAGCTTCATCTTTCTCTTTTACTTTCTGCTTTAAATTATTTTTGTTCTGGAGTTCAGGAAGATAATTGATGATAAAGGGTAAAAGTAGGTTGCAAAAGCTTAGGATTTTTTTCTATTGATCTTTCGTCTTTCATTTCTTTTCTTTTTCTACAATACTATTATTAACAATTTTGAATATTATTAATATAGCAACATTCAAGCCTCATTTTTTACCTTTTCCTAGCAGAATATCCCCATATGTTAATAATACGATGTTGTCAGATATGAATATTTACCTAAACCTTTATGGGAAGGATTTTAGTGCTTGTTGGATTTCATGAAATATAATCCAAGGGAGAACATTATACTGCCACTGAGGAATGCAAACTATGATTTGAATAACATGATAGGAAAGATATTGAATGGCTCCTTGAGGGAGTATTATGCTCTGAGCTGTCACAACAGATTGTGTGAATAAACTAGACTGGAGATGTGATTCTAATCATATTGATGAAACATTCATCTGAAAGAGTGAGTGCAACCAGAAGGGACTCACTAGGAATACAATTAAATCCTAATCCGAACAAGACAAACCCTGGCAGGAAGACAATGAATATAGGAGAAAACTCTGGGTATAGCAATGTTTCCCTGGAATCAGTCCAACATCCTGAATGATTTATCTAAACAAAGATGAATATCAAGAAAAATTCAATGTACTTAGATGTTTAGAAATCACCTAAAGTTTCTAAATGTTTTACAATACTTCGCTTTCTCTTCTACAAAAGTTACAAAGCTATGTTGGCTCTAAGAAAAAAAAATATTCTGGACATACTGTAGCAAGGTGAACTCTAGGTTAATTTAAAAATCAAGTTGCTAAACGCAGCAAGCACTTAGAACTCTTTTATCAGTCAACAACAAAACAAATTATTGCTGATTCTTCTTGTAAAATAAAAAAGCATTAATTGTAATTTTAAAATATAATGCTGTTTTAGAAAGCCACCCATCTTTAAGTAACCAAAAACTGTCTACTATTGACCTCACCCCATTCCTAAGAGGTCCGTAAGGGGCGTGCATAAGAGCATAAACGTGCCTACCGTTCCTGTCCTATTGTTTCATTTCGTTATATCCAATTAATATAGTTATTACATACTTATGCTTATATATATATGCTTATATATTGTATAGCTACTTTCATGCTTATGCTTATATATACTGTTGTGACAAAATAAATAAAATAAAATAAAAAATATGCAAAATATTCCTCAATAAGTGAAAATTAAATTAGCTAGTTGTATGTTGTGTGTTGTAAATACTTGCTAACATGGGGCACTTTGACTTTACCATTATTTTTACTTCCAAAATCTTCAGGAACAATTTAAAGGTTGTTAGTGATAGTTTCTAATTCTGCTGACATGAAATTCAGGTGCTGAGAACCAGAAAAAAAATTTCCTGTCCTGGCCCTGAGATGCTACAGGACTTGTGGCAACAAAAATCATTTCACTCCATTTCATGTAAAAGGGAAAGAAAGGGAGGAAAGAATTTTAAAAAGCAGTAACCTGGTGCCTAAAATAATTGATGCTTATTTATTTTTCTACTGCTAATTTATCTGAATGAATAGAATAGAATAGAATAGAATTTATTTATTTATTTATTTATTTAATTAGATTTATAAACCGCCCTTCTCCCGAAGGACTCAGGGCGGTGTACAGCCAAAGTAAAAAGAAACAATGTACAGTTAAAATAAATTAAAAAACTTATTATACAGTGTGGCCGAAATTAATATAGTTAAAAATCTAAAAAAACCCAAATTAAAACTAGAAAGAAATTTAGAATTTAAAACTAGACAATTTAAGAAAGCCCCACACGAACAAACAGATATGTTTTCAGTTCACAGCGAAAAGTCCGAAGGTCAGGTATTTGACGTAAACCAGGGGGAAGTTCATTCCAAAGAGTAGGGGCCCCCACAGAGAAGGATCTTCCCCTGGGGGCCGCCAGCTGACATTGTCTGGCGGACGGCATCCTGAGAAGGCCCTCTCTGTGCGAGCGTACGGGTCGGTGGGAGGCATGAGGTAACAGCAGGCGGTCCCGTAAGTACCCAGGTCCCAAGCCATGGAGCGCTTTAAAGGTGGCAACCAGAACCTTGAAATGCACCCGAAAGGCCACAGGAAGCCAGTGCAGTCTGCGCAGAAGAGATGTCACATGGGAGCTACGTGAGACTCCCTCTATCACCCGCGCAACTGCATTCTGGACCAACTGAAACCTCCGAGTGCATCTCAAGGGGAGCCCCGTGTAGAGAGCATTGCAATAATCCAGGCGGGAGGTAACAAGAGCATGAGTGACTGTGCATAGGGCATCCCAATCAAGGAAGGGGCGCAACTGGCGAACCAGGTGAACCTAGTGAAAGGCTCTCCTGGAGACGGCCGCCAAATGATCTTCAAACGACAGCTGTGCATCCAGGAGAACACCCAAGTTGCGCACTCCCTCCTTTGGGGCCAATAACTCGCCCCCAACAGTCAGCTGCGGCTGCAGCTGACTGTATCGGGGTGCCGGCATCCACAGCCACTCCGTCTTGGAGGGATTGAGTTTGAGCCTGTTCCTCCCCATCCAGACCCGTATGGCTTCCAAACACCGGGACAACACTTCGACAGCTTCGTTGGGGTGGCCCGGGGTGGAAAAGTACAGCTGAGTATCATCAGCGTACAGTTGATATCTCACCCCAAAGCCACTGATGATCTCACCCAACAGCTTCATATAGATGTTGAACAGAATAGATGGAAGGGACCTTGGATGTCTTGTAGTCCAACCCCTTGCTTAGGCAGGAAACCCTACACCACTTCAGACAAATGGTTATCCAATATTTTCCTAAAAACTTCCAGCGTTAGAGCATTCACAACTGCTGGAGGCAAGTTGTTCCACTGATTAATTGTTCTAACTGTCAGGAAATTTCTCCTTAGTTTTAGGTTGCTTTTCTCCTTGATTAGTTTCCACCCATTGCTTCTTGTTCTACCTTCAGGTGCTTTGGAGAACAGCCTGACTTCCTCTTCTTTGTGGCAACCCCTGAGATATTGGAACACTGCTATCATGTCACCCCTAGTTCTTCTTTTCATTAAACTAGATATACTGAGTTCCTGCAGCTGTTCATCATATGTTTTAGCCTCCAGCCCCCTAATCATCTTTGTTGCTCTTCTCTGCACTCTTTCTACATTCCACATCTTTTTTTTTACATTGTAGTAACCAAAACTGGATGCAGTATTTCAAGTGTGGCCTTACCGAGGCATTATAAAGTGGTATTAACACTTCACATGATCTTGATTCTATCCCTCTGTTTATGCAGCCTAGAACTGTGTTGACTTTTCTGTCAGCTGCAGCACACGGTTAGCTCATACTATATTTAAATGGTTGTCCACTAGGACCCCAAGATCTGTCTCATAGTTACTACTATTGAGAGGTACCACATATACTGTACCTGTGCATTTTGGTTTTCTTGCCTAAATATAGAACCTTACTTTTTTCACCATTGAATTTCATTTTGTTAGATAGTGCCCAATGTTTAACTCTGTCAAGATCCTTCTGTATCTTGAGCCTATCTTCTGAAGTGTTGGCTATTCCTGCCAGCTTGGTGTCATCTGCAAATTTGATGAGTTTCCCCATCTATCCCCATCCAAATCATTGATGAAGACATTGAAGAGTACTGGGCCTTAAACAGAGACTTAGGGTACCCCGCTGCATACTTCCCTCCATGTAGATGCAGTTCCTTTGAGGTTATGGTCTACTTTATCAAATGCTTTACTGAAATCCAAGTAAATTATATCAACAGCATTCCTCTGGTCCACTAATTTTGTCACTTTGTCAAAGAATACAATAAGATTAGTCTGGCATGATCTGTTTTTGACAAAACAGATTGTTGTTTTTTTGGTGGGATGGAGTTTTCAAGACAGTGTTGACTCCTGGGCAACTGCTTTCTGGATAAGGTTACTGAAGTTGTTTGCATTACTTGATTCCTAAGATTGAGAGAGAATGATTGGCCCAAGGTCAGCAAGCTAGCTTTGTGTTTAAGACTGGATTAGATTTCACAATCTCCTGGTTTGTAGCCTGACAAACTGACTCTCCTTAGTGTTTTATACCAAACTGGCTCTTCAAATTGTTCTAGTCCAAAATTAATATGATTATTAAACTGTCTTTATAACTATTATTTCTTAAGAAAATACATGTTCTTTGATATACAGTATATTTGATTTGACACTTATTAGGAGTCATGAATATTAGAGCACTTCAAAGCAATTAGAAAAAGATTTTTGCGAAATGTGTTGGCACAAGTAAAGCACCCTTCTAAACATGTTCAAATAGGCAGCTGTCCAGCTTTCTGGACAGCTAATAAAAATACTTGGAAGACCTTCTCTTCTCTTCTCTTCTTCTCTCTTTCCCTTTCTTTCTCCCTCTCTCCCCTGGTGTGTATGTGTGTGTGTCTGTGTGCGCATGCAGGTGTGAGAAAGAAAGAAAGAAAGAAAGTAAGAAAGTAAGAAAGAAAGAAAGAAAGAAAGAAAGAAAGAAAGAAAGAAAGAAAGACAAAAAAAGTCAATATTTCACTTCCTTTGTTTTGCAAAGGGCCTTTTTAAATGGTTTGCAATTTAGAATGGATCATTAGCCATTTCAATGTAGGGGCATCTCTTTAGAAATCTTAGGAGATTTCTAGGGTCTAGCCTTAAGAATAAAGCCAGCTGGGTAATTTTGGCTACTCACACTCTCCCAGTCTTAGGAAGGAGACAACCACTTCTGAAATTTTCCCATGAAAACTGCAGAGACTTATTTATTTATTTATTTATTATTTAAATTTATATACCGCCCTATCTCCCAAAGGACTCAGGGCGGTTCACAGGCATATAAAACATCAGTGTACAAAATTAAAATAATCTTTAAAAAACTTATTCCAGTGCCCTATCATTAAAAATAGAAATATAAATATTAAAATCAATTTAAAACCCCTATAAAATTTAAAATCTAAGCCAGTCCTGCACAGATGAATAAATGTGTCTTGAGCTCGCGACGGAAGGTTCGAAGGTCCGGAAGTTGACGGAGTCCTGGGGAGAGCTCGTTCCAGAGGGCGGAGCCCCACAGAGAAGGCCCTTCCTGGCCGCCGCCAGACGACACTGCCTAGCTGACGGCACCCTGAGGAGTCCCTCCCTGTGAGAGCGCACGGGTCGGTGAGAGGTATCTGGTCGCAGTAGGCGGTCCCGTAGATAACCCGGCCCTATGCCATGGAGCGCTTTAAAGGTGGTCACCAAAACCTTGAAGCGCACCCGAAGGCCACAGGTAGCCAGTGCAGCCTGCGCAGGATGGGTGTTATGCGGGAGCCACGAGGGCTCCATCTATCACCCGCAGCCGCATTCTGACTAACTGTAGCCTCCGGATGCCCTTCAAGGGAGCCCCATGTAGAGAGCGTTGCAGTAATCCAGGCGAGACGTCACGAGGCGTGAGTGACCGTGCATAGGGCCTCCCGGTCCAGAAAGGCGCAACTGGCGCACCAGGCGAACCTGGTAGAACGCTCTCCTGGAGACGGCCCTCAAATGATCTTCTAGAGACAGCCGCTCATCCAGGAGGACGCCTAAGTTGCGCACCCTCTCCATCGGGGCCAGTGACTCGCCACCGATGGTCAGCCGCGGATTTAGCTGACTGTACCGGGATGCCGGCATCCACAGCCACTCTGTCTTGGAGGGATTGAGCTTGAGCCTGTTTCTCCCCATCCAGACCCGCACGGCCTCCAGACACCGGGACAGCACTTGATAACCGTTGGGGTGGTCCGGTGTAGAAAAGTACAGCTGGGTGTCATCCGCATACAGCTGGTACTTCACACCGAAACCACTGATGATCTCACCCAGCGGCTTCATGTAGATGTTAAACAGAAGGGGCGAGAGAATCGACCCCTGCGGCACCCCACAAGTGAGGCGCCTCGGGGCCGACCTCTGCCCCCCTGTCAACACCGACTGCGACCGGTCGGAGAGATAGGAGGAGAACCACCGATAAACGGTGCCTCCACTCCCAATCCTCCAACCGCGCAGCAGGATACCATGGTCGATGGTATCGAAAGCCGCTGAGAGGTCTAATAGGACCAGGGCAGAGGAACAACCCCTATCCCTGGCCCTCCAGAGAACATCCACCAACGCGACCAAAGCCGACCCCGTGCTGTAACCGGGACGGAAACCGGACTGGAACGGGTCTAGATAGACAGTTTCATCCAGGTGCAAGGAAACTGATATGCCACCATATTTCTACAACCTTCGCCATGCGCGGTTGGAGACCGGACGATAATTACCTAAAACAGCCGGGTCCAGGAAGGCTTCTTGAGGAGGGCCTCACCACCGCCTCTTTCAAGGCGGCCGGAAAGACACCTCCACCAAAGAAGCGCCAGAATCGCCTGGAGCCAGCCTCGTGTCACCTCCTGCGTGGCCAGCACCAACCAGGAGGGGCACGGGTCCAGTAAACATGTGGTGGCATTCAGCCTCCCCAACAACCTGTCCATGTCCTCGGGAGCGACAGGGTCAAACTCATCCCATACAATGTCACCAAGACCACCCTCAGCCGTCTCACCCGTATCACCGCAATCTTGGTCCAAACCATCCCGAAGCTGAACGATTTTATCGTATAGATACCCGTTAACCCCCCCAGCCCGTCCCTGCACCGGGTCATCCCGCCCCCCCTGGTGTAGGAGGGAGCGGGTCACCCGAAACAGGGCGGCTGGGCGGTTATCTGCCGATGCAATGAGGGAGGAGGCGTAGGTACGCCTCGCTTCCCTCATTGCCACTAGGTAAGCCCTAGTATAGGACTTCACTAGTGTCCGATCAGCTTCTGAACGGCTAGACCTCCAGGAACTCTCTAGGCGCCTTCTCCGCGCTTCATCCCCTCAGCTCCTCGGAGAACCAAGGAGCTGGTTGGGACCTGCGCCGGGTCAGAGGTCGCAAAGGCACGACCGGTCTAAGGCCCCCGCCGCGCCCGTTCCCAGGCCGCAACAAGTTCCTCAGCCGAGCCGTGAGCCAGACCTCAGGAAATGGCCCAAGCTCCGTCCGAACCCTCCGGTCCATCAGGCGCCTGGGACGGAACCAACGTGTCGGCTCCGTCTCCCTGCGGTGGTGAATGGCGGTCAGAAAGTCCAGACGAAGAAGAGAGTGATCTGACCATGACAAAGGCTCAATGACTATTTCCTTTAAGTCCAGATCTCTCAACCACTGACCAGAGACAAAATCAGGTCCAGAGTGCCACCCCAACGTGAGTAGGGCCATCAACTACTTGGGTCAGGTCCAAGGCCGTCATGGAAGCCATGAACTCCCGAGCTACCGTCGATGGCGAGCGGACGATGGCAAGTTAAAGTCCCCACGACTAAAAGTCTGGGGTCTCAACTGCCACCCCAGCAAGCACCTCCAGGAGCTCGGGCAGGGCAGCTGTCACGTAGCAAGGAGCCAGGTACGCCACCAGCAAGCCCATCTGACATCTATGACCCCATCTCACAAGAGGATTCGCACCCGGCAATCTGAGGTACAGTGGTCTCCTCGGCTCTAGACTCTCTCTAATCACAACCGCCACCCCACCACCCCTACCCTGGCCCTCGGCTGATGAAATGCACGGAAACCCGGTGGGCACATCTGAACAAGGGCACGCCCCTTCTGGGCCCAACCAGGTCTCCATGCGCCCATAAGGTCCGCGGCACCCCTGAATAAGATCGTGAATTAGGGGGCCTTATTGGCCACGGACCGTGCATTGCATAACATCAGCCGAGGCCAGGGCCCTGAGGATCCTGACCATCCGGGAACGGGAGAAGTTTGAGGGCTCGGGCGCGATCGCCTGTAGGCATCGGCGCGCACCCCTAACACGATATGAGCCCCACTTCCGCCATATCTGCCCCTCCCCTTACCGTGGAAATAGCACCACCCTCACCAATGGAACACCGACTCCCCATGACCCTCGGACCCACCAACCCCGCCACGAGCATGTGCAGGAACTGGACTCCCCGACGGGTTACCCCAACACCCACCCTTCCTCCCACCCCCAACCCAAGCCCGTCGGTTTCCTCCCCTTAAAATCCCTTTAAAATTCCCTTAAAAATCTATTAAAACAGCCAATTAAAAACCCTAAGCCTCCTATTTTTCATGCCACCTCTCGGGACTCCAAAGCCCGTCCTCAAGGTGGGCCCTCGATAATCTGGAGGCCAGACCCGAGAGAGGGCATCTCGCAGGGCAAGAAGGTCAGCCGCGGTAAATGTTCGCATCACTGAGACGGTCCGGGCAAGGCCCATCCTGGGCTGGTCAAGTTGGCAGCAAAAGTCATAACAGATGATAAAATGACCATGACCAGTCTGTCCTGATGGGAAATAGTTCGAGATAATCCATGTGCGGTAGATGACAAAACCGCTGACTCAGTCAGTTCACCACCCCATACAAACGACCTGGGGTGGGCTAAGGAAGAAGGGGAGGAACGATGGTAGGGATGTTATAAAGATGGTAAATAGTGGAGGGGTGTCCGCTGGACCCGCGGGCCTTCCTCCGGCGCTGCCACATATCCGCGCCACTAGGGCAAGGTCACAGCCACCCTGGGCCTATCGGGCCATCCGCCACTTCAAGGCACCGGGGCAGGGCCGCGCCGCCACCGCCTCCGCCAGGCCATCGCCACCGGAACGCCCCATCGCCACCGTGAGCAGGCCACTGGAGCTCCCCAGATGAGAGGGGACACCCGTCGCCAAATCCGCCAGCAGACCCAGGGCTCACGGTACCAACGCCCGGCGGAGAGGGAAGGGCCAGGCCGCCGCCCTCGCCACCGCAGGTTCAAAGAGGCCGATGGAGCCCGGGCGGCCCTCAGATCTTCATTGGGCGCAGCCTCCGGGCTCCTCCCATCGCCACCGGAGACGCCCAAAACTCCAAACCCAACTTCCACTGGCCAAGTCTTCCAGGCAGGGGTCCAGGGGGCGCTGCCAACGCCCCCCTACCCCCCGCCGCCGCCGCCGCCGCCGCCAAACCGCCGAAAAAGGCTGGCGGGGGCTCGGCAGGCCGCTCGGCCGCCCGGGTTTCCTCCCTATCTCCGCCGTGGCTCCGGGGCGTCTCCCAGCGCCCCGAGTCGCTGGCGCCCAGCCACCCTATTTCGGGGTGGCTGGATCTTCCTCCATCAGGGCGGGGGGGGCTACGATGGTATCAAGGCCCCCCCCCAGACCCAAAAAGAGCCCGGAAAGGCCCGTCGCCGCGCCCCCGATCAGCAGACTTATCAGGAAGTCACCAAGAGTCAATCCTGACTCAAGGGCACACACAAAAAAGGTCATTTATATAGAACATTGTGTGTAATAAAGTCCATTATTTTATTTGTGAAGTGCAGTAGCAGTTGGATGACATATGTTCTTTTTTTCCAATCATTTTTTTAAATATTTGTGTTATTTAATAGATTACTCAGCATATTAAAGATGTATTCTTTATTTTTCATGACAATTTTCATTTATATATAATACAATGAAAGTATCCCAAAAGGTTAGCCATGCATGTAAGCATATTTTAAACACTGTCACAACCCATCTTTTTCCTTAGGTAAATATGGAATTATTTTCATACAAAGTATTGACCTTCACTTAGTGACTTGAGTTTCCAGTCTTACTTGTGATCACAAAATGAGGGCTACCAATATGTTAACTTAGATTATTTTGATTTATATGATTTAATATAAATAATTCCAGAATTCATATCCTGCCTTTAGGTTTAAGAAAGACAAATGAAGAAGAAAAATTTCAGCCAAGAGTTCTGATCAACAGGTTAGATGCCTCATGATTTTAGCCTGCTTTCTCTGTCTTGGTTCCTCTCAGATATGCCTGGCTGCATAAGCCATCATCCACCAGAAGACCTATATCTGATTGCAGAAAACAGAGCTACCCCTGCAGAATTCCACTGGGCACAAGGTACCTTTTAATAATTATCCATGCTACTTCTTTTTTCTCAAATTTTAGAGAAAATTTAGAGCCCTCCAAATTATTTCATTAAAAGTGTATGAAGTTGTCAGTACTTTTTAAAAAATGGTTTCTTTAGCCATAGCCTGAGAAATATTCTGCATTTTTTAAATAGAAAATAACATGTATGTATGTAAGATTGCATATAAGATTGAGAAACTTTGGTCCTGAACAATATTTATATTTTACCTGGAGATTTATTGATTTATTTAAAATATTTATATAGCCAAAATAATTCTGGGTGACTTATTACCAATAAAACAGTATAAAATAGTATTGAGGTATAAAAACCAACAATAATAAAAATAAAAACAGAAAAATACCTGGTGTCACAGCCAACCCACAAAATTGGGTTAACAAGTCCCCACTTTGCTTAGGCCAGTTTGTGAGTTAACTTATTATATTTAGGTAACACATGGCTACAAAAAGAGGCTGTCTTTGGATAAAAGAGGCAAATCAGGTACTACCTTTGTATGCCACTTGGATCACATCCTTTTAAAGTTCAATCTAGGGCCTTTATATACACATGCAATGTTCTGTCCTCACTACAGTCTGTGTGCAGCTAAACCCACCTATCCTCCAATAAAACAAACCATATGTGTACATTGAATGTTTTAATGAAAGAACAGGATATGGTAAAACTGGGGAAAATAGGGATAGATACAATAAGAACCAAATAAAAGATAGACAGTATTGAGTTACTGCTGAACATAACAATAAATAAATAAAAAGCAATTTAAATCTCACCAGCGATGTTCTGCGTGTGTGATGTGGGTTTGTCCTTGGATTACCAAGGACAAACCCAAATGCTAAAGGAAATGGAGTCTGGCTTCCCAGCGTTTGCTTATTTTGAGAGTGCAGGCTGATAGGTAAAGGGGTGGGGTCAGCTTCAAACAATATATTTGGTATTTGTCCCTCCAGCCACTAGATAAGGTAGAGAGCAACAGCAGTATATAAAAGTTATATGCTGGGCATAACACTCCCTACCTGGTATCAGTCAATGATCAATGGTAAGCTGCCATTGCTTTTTTGCTGATATGGTTATCAATGAGGTGGTGCCACTGCAGTTTCCAATGAGGCTTCTGGGAACTTGACAGTGATCTAAGTCCGGAATATAACATCCCATTGCTTCATCCTTAGAACTCTGAGGTCATCTGATATATATCCAGCACCATTCTGTAGCAATGGGACCCAAGTCATGTCAAAAAGAATGTGGATAGTGACTTGGCTTTGAGGCTGGCACGTCATTGCTTCTGTTACTGTGAGGCTGCCTTCAGATTCTGCGTTGGATGAAGAATCGCCATTCATCCAGAATCTATGAGATGTTGAACAGTCATCCTTCAGAAAATGTTCTTGCTTGCAAACTACGTCCATTAGCAGATGCAAATCAGGGGATTTGCCTTCTGTGAACTGCTCTTTCTTTCTCTGCATTTGATTTGGATGGGTGAAACTGAATCTTTGGCATACTTGCTGGTGAGATCTGTCTCTGAAACAAGGAAACCAGTTTATTCTGAGGATGCAACAGTCTCTGATGTACTTGTCCCACACCTTGTGTCAGGATCCTCCTGTGACTGACTGAGTGGAAGTTTTTTTAAAACAAATACAATGGAAGACACTGCAGAAGACTGGTTCAGTTGCTTTTTGAAGCTTGCTGTTGTTTGTGGTGTGGCTATGTTGTGGTCCATCAGCAGCCTGCGGAGCTGGCAACAGAGTCAGAAAGCGATGAGGCTGAGGAAAAGCGTAGACCAGTCCTGGAAACTGGGGAAGGCCCAGATGAGGGTCTGTGTCAGAGGCTGAGATGGGACCAGGGCCATCGGGGAGTGAAGTGTGGACTCCAGGGCCTCTAGAGACTGACAGTAGTGAGGCAGAGGAACAGGGGGAGCCTGTTCCTAATGCACACATGAGAAGAGCTATCAGAAGGCAAGAGCAGCTCAAGCAAAGAGGATGACTTGGGAGTAGGGCCAAGAGATGATTGACCCCTCCCATAAGGCTTAAAAGACCAGCAACAGCATTTGGGCTTTGCCGGAAAACGACATTGATAGCTTCATCTTCTTGCATTTATTGTTCTGTTTTCCTCCCCCATACTCCCAACAAAGAGTCAGTCAAAAGCCTTCTCTTCTACTTTATTTACATAGATAAATGTCCTGGCCATGTCTACCCACGGGCCTGCCAAGTTTCTGGAGATAACGAGGAAATTATAGATAAGGCCAGAATTACTCACGAATATATTCTTCCCTCCATTGATACAGTTTGCCCACGCAAGTTCATTGCTTTGTCCAAGACAAAAAACCAGGAAGTCCCGCCTCCTATTTATAGTCTCTGCAGATGTCACTGCATGACCATCATTCCTTGGCTTTGTCCCAACGCTTCCTCTGCTGTACGCGCCGGTCACGTCTGCGCAGTCTTGCATCACTCCAAAACTGTTCTTGGGGCATTGCCAAATCGGAAGAAGGCTCGGGAGAATCAGGCCTTGCCGGCCCCTCCTCCTCCCTTTGAGTGGGTGCCAGGGAGGGAGAGGGCCCAAAAGAAGCAGGGCTTGCCAGGTCTTCTCCCTCACTTTCTGAATCATCCGAGTCCAGGAACCTGGGTCACAACATTTATTTTTATCATTGTCTTTTGAACTTTTGCCAAGAAAGGCCTTTGGCAGTTTGCCTGATTGGACGAAGGTTGGTGATAGGACTAAGGAATTGTGTTGGGCAGAATTTGCTTTAATTTAGTTGAACTGCACTGAGAATGAAGTAATTCTCAGTTGTTTGAATAAAGTTTGTTTGTTTTTACACCGACTGAGTTTTCTACTACCTACTGGGGCCTGGGTCACAACAGGCTGTAGGCTGCTGCGCCATTTGAACTATGGTGTTGTCCACAGATTCTGAGGTATGAATGGCATAGATGGATTCTAGAGGCTGTGGCAAGGAACAGTCTACAGCTCATTCTTTATTGTTAGGTAGGCATCGTTTCTATGGTCTGAAGGGAAGAGTGGTAACTTGGTTTTACAACTTTCTTTGACTAATCCCTGCTCTGTCTTTTTTAAAGGAGTTTGTCTTCAGTAATTGCCACCTGATTGTCATCTTCCATCTTTTAGAAGACTGTGTACCTTAAATGACCTTGGTCACTTCACAGTGAGGTTGTCATTGAAGGGTGATGTGTGATGATTCCTTTAAGAGGAGTTGGTTGTGGTTTGGCTGAAAAATAGAAGGATGTCCATTCTCTAGTATGCTTGTGAGCATGCTATTAACAGAGGTTGGTTTCTTCATGCTTCCTAAACAGACATCTCCTATAATGACCCACCCTAGGACTAATTTCTGAATGTACAGAGAATTGTGGGAACCATTGATCTGAGCTCTTGCATTGTGGATTCATAAAATATCTCTCCTTAGGAGCAAGACTATCTGAGTCTGAGGATCGAGCTCTGGTATCAGATGCGCTTTGCGGTTCAAATGTGGGTGATGAATTGTTGCATCTGGCATAGGGATTTCAGAACTATAACCAGGGATTTGGTTGCATTCAATATGAGCTGGCAACCAGATGCTCTTCTCCCCACTGTCCAGTGGTAGGTTGCTACCGGTTTGCCGTGGATTGGGCAAACCAGTAGCAGCAGCGGTGGGAGGCCCCATGTACCCGCCTGGATGCTTCTGCACATGCACAGAAGCATTATATGCGTGTGCGTGTGTGCGTGTGTGTGTGTGTGCACCCACAAGCAAACTCGTAGTGAGGGGTTTTGAAACCTGCCCCTGCCACCATCTCCACAATTACTGCACAGGTTTTTAAGGAATATGGAGTGCTGGGGCTTTGAATTCCAAAGGCATCAAAGAAGGCTGAGCTGGCTAAAGACCTGTTACTTTGGTCATCTGGAATAGCCATAAAGCTTAATGGCTTTGTCTCTTTGGCCCGCTGAGTAGCCTCTCACTATATAGATTTTGAAGCAGGACTTGCCATCTGCAATCTCTTTGCAGACTTCTGTGCATTTTGTATTGATTTCTGTTTGGTTGTGTAGCAGTGTGTTCTTCTTCCCTGCCATAATCACTGCCACTGTAAGTGTGTTGTAAAGTCCATGGTACTGGCCCTGGGTGTAAAGCTGTGTTGTGGCTTGCCCCATTCCATGCATTTTACATTGACCTTACAATCATTGGCAAAGTGAGGGATTGATGAGCAGCACTTTTAGCATATGTTGTTTGCTTTCAGGAAAGCTTTGCGGTCTTCTATGGACTTCTCCCTGAACACTCTGCATTTTAGGAGAGGATGTGGCTTCATTGCTCACCAGGATCTCTGATCTCAGTTTCTGTGTGATAGGAGCTGGCAGACCTGTGAAGGGAATCTGGAGGAATCACATTAGTTTTGCTAATGTGCTGCTGCTGGAGGCTTCTGAGGATTATGTTCTGAAGGAGCAGCACATGATAATGTGAAGTCAAAGCTAGGATCATTTCTTGTTTTAGTTTGTTGGCACACAAAGTCCACAAACACAGAGAAGGGAGGAAATGGAACATTGTACTCTCTTTTGTATTTGGAGCCCTGTGTGATCCACTGCTCTTGTAAGTTATAGGATAACTTTGTATGATGGGGTTGACTCTGGCTGTGTCAAGGAATGCAAGTCCTTGCAATTCCCCTTCTGACTTAACTACTTGAAGTTCCATTAATAAGTTGCTAAGTTCCCTAAATTTCTAATAGGCTCTGTTAGGTATTTTGGGAAAGCTATCAAGTCTTTTGAACAGTGCATTTTCCACTGCTTCTGCTGAGCCTTAGTACTCATCAAGTCTGCCCCAGATTGTTTTAAGACCTGTTTTATGGTAGTTTATGTTTATTGTCCTAATTCGCTTTGCATGCTCAGCAGATTCAATTCTGAGCCATTTAATTATTAAATCTATCTCCTCACTACATGACAAATCTAAGCTTCTGATGGCATTTTGGAAAGAAGATCACCAGGCTCTATAGCTTTCCAGACGATCATTAAACTTTTCCAAGTCTTGTGTGACTAGCTCATGTCTTGCAAGGAACTTGGCAAGGTCTAGGATGGCTTGATTAGTTCACTGTGCATTGCTGTGTGAAAAGGTATTATGCAGTCATACTTTTTAGGAGTCTCTGGTTTCAGCTGGTCCTTTTCATGCTGCTCTGTGGTTAAGGCTGACCATGTAGGATAATTTTCAGGGTGAAGTACCTTGGGTGTAAGGGGTTTGCTATCAGAAATGCAGCTTTGCTTGAAGCTTTGTAGGCTTGGGGTTTGTCACTAGGCTATAGTGGTGCTGAATAGCACCTTTGGCTTGTTTCTTTAAGGTGTTCCCTATAGAGGTGAGCATTGCTGCTTGACCTGGAATGCTGATAGACGTACTCTGAAGTGTGTTGCAGAGGATCTTGGGGTTCAGCTTCTGGCTCAAGCACATTGCTATGTTCAACAGAATATACATCTCTCTCTCTCTAGGGCTTTGACTTCAGTTGTGGCAGTGGCTATTTCTTTCTTTATGGCGATCCATTCTAGGCTCGCTTCTAACAGGACTTCCTGCATTTCCCAGGATGCCTCTTGCTGCATTCTTTCAGCTTCTAACTGTGTTCTCTCTTTTTTTCATTTCTATTTCTTGTTCAGCAAAGGCTGCTTGTGCTTTTGCTGCTTGAGCCTTTGCACTGGCAATGGCAAGTGCATTACTGGCGGATGACTGTTTGGAAGAATTAGAGATTTGGCAACTTGTCTTGTATGAAGATGCCCAGCTCTGTGACATGGTATCTTCTGGAGGTGCTTGACTATCTAGAGGCTGCTGTATGGCCATATGCAGGTAGCTGCATTGGCAGAATTTTTGTATCGTCATTATCCTGGATTCCACTTACTGGGTAGCCGTTGTTTCACTGTTCTGTCCTCACTACACATTAGTCTGTGTGCAGCTCAACATGCAGCTCAACCCAATAAAACAAACCGTGGGTGTAGATCTGAATGTTTTATTGAAAGAACAGGATATGATAAAACTGGGGAAAATAGGGATAGATACAATGAGAACCAAATACAAGATAGACAGCATGGAGTTACTGCTGAACATAACAATTAATAAATGCAAGCAATTTAAATCTCACCAGCAATGCTCTATATGTGGAATGTGGGTTTGTCCTTGTAATAACCATGTGCCACAGATGGATTCTTCTTTGTGCTTCTGCCTTCTCCAACTGCTAAAGGAAATGGAGTCTGGCTTCCCAGCGCGCACTTGTTTTGAGAGTGCAGGCTGATGGGTAAAGGGTCAGCTTCAAACAATTTACTTGGTATTTGGTATTACTTGGTATTTGTCCTTCTAGCCACTAAACACTATATCTTTACCCCTTCTTCTGCACAAGGAGAAACATAAGGAGTCAAAAGAGATAAGGCAGTATGGAGATAAATAAACAAACTCGTGTAATCATATCATTGTGGCCTTTGAAGATCTAGAAAAGAAAAATTAGATGATGGGTATATATAAGGTCTTCTCATTCAGTTTGACAAAGACTGGAAAATGAAAGAAGAATGCAGTAGGTAAAATCTGGCTATGCTAACTGTGTCAGTAGGGAGATTTGGTTTTAAGACAGTGACAGTGACTGCTGATATGGAATGGATTACACATAAAAAAGTGTGGTAAAAATGTGTTTGGCAATTGAGGTTGATCAGTAAGGCTTTCAAGTCAATCCTTTTGAAATTGGAGTTGAAAATCCTAAAGCCCAGGTAGTCTTCGACTTACAAGAATCCATTTAGTGTCCATTGGAAGTTACAACAGCACTGAAAAAAATGATTTATGACCATTTTCACACTTATGACCATTGCAGCAACTCCATGGTCATGTGATAAAATTCAAATGCTTAGCAATTGACTCATTTATGAAGGTTGCAGATTCCCAGGGTAATGTGATCACCTTTTGCTATCTTTTGACAAGCAAAGTCAATGACGAAGCCAGATTCATTTAGCAACCAGGTTACTATCTTAACAACTGTAGTGATTCACTTAACAATTTTGGCAAGAAAGGTCATAAAATGGGAAAAATTCACTTAACACTTCACTGTCTCACTTAGCAACAGAAATTTTGGGCTCCATTGTGGTCATAAGTCGAGGACTATGTAAAAAGATTTCATACAAAATGCCTGTACATCCTAAGGAAGTAGCAGCATTGCTTTGTGGGATCTATTAAACCACTTATGAAAAAAAGAAAATCTTTGGTCCATAAGGCTTATGGTTTTAGTTGCTGTGTGATAATATTCAAAGCTTGGAATATTAAAAATGAACTGGTACACAAGGCAGATGTGATTTAATAAGTAAAACTGAGATCGCACAGGATGTGTTATGATTGGAATATGGCATATAAAAGACACAATTTTACTCAAACAAACAAATAAGTAAGAAAAATGTGTTTATATTAAAAGCTTCCATTCATGATTGGAAATTCATGTGGATGAACTTGACATTACAGCAGAAAACATCTGTGTTATAATAAGTGATGGAAGATAAAAATAGTTGATGGTGACCTCTGTGTCCCCAAAATTGGACTGTAATTTAAAAGTGGCAAATGTTAGGCATTTCCTAACATTTGTAGGGATACAAACGTCATCAAGTATAATACCTAGGAAATATCTGAGTTGTTTTGCTGAGAACATTTTGCTTCACTGAGTGTAGGGATGCAAAGGAGAATCAAGCATTCTTACTATATAAAAAGTTAAAAAGCTTATCAAGGAAGTAGTAGGAATGATGGAGAAAATGACTCAGTAAAGGAAGAGGGTTCTTTTATTCTTTTATTTATTTTAAAAGAAACTAAAGGTAAATCTGATAAAAATATATTTTAAGCTTCAAAATAGCAGCAGTAAATAGGATTTCATGGTAAGAGAAATTAATAAGAAAAAGCAATATAAATGGGGATTCCTAAAAAGAGAAATACTAAAAAAATACACCAAACAAATTTGATAAAGAAAAAAAAATAAGGGATATCAGAATAATATAGCTGCACAAAAGGTTTTCTGGGAACATAAAGACACTCTAAAGATAATAATGGATAAGAACCAAAGAACAGAAGTTGGCCATAGATATTAGGAAGGGTTTTTCAAAAATGTTTTAGTTTTATCCCATCTTTACTATTTTTATAAATAACTTTAGGTAGTGAACATATATAATATTCCTTCTTCCTCCCATTTTACCTGCAACAACAACCTTGTAAGGTAAGTTGAGTTGAGAAAGAGTGACTGGCCCAAATTCACCCAGCCAGATGCTACGTCTAAGAAAAAACTAGAATTCACCTACTGGTTTCTAGGCCAGCACCTTAACCACTTGACCAAACTCACTGAATATTGAAATAATTCTAGAAGTTATCTTTCTCTCAAACATGATACAAAGCTTGTTTCTGTATTTGTAACTTTAAATAGCTTTGGATGTGCATGCTTGTATCTGTTTCTATAAAATAAACTAAGAGAGAACAGTTTTTTTAAAAAATATTTTTTTCAGTAACATTTGCTGCCCCAAATCTGGGGAGGTTTTGAACTATAGAGCTCTGAATGTATGCCTATCCTAACAGCATTACTAGCAGTGGTGGGTTGGTCCCGGTTTGGTCTGGTTCCTACAAACCGGTAGTAAAAGCAGCGGGAGGCTCCGCCCAGTTGCCATCATGGACAATCTGTGCATGCGTAGAAGCAAGTGCACTCCCATTGTGAACCGGTAGTAAAGGTAAGTGGAACCCACCCCTGATTACTAGGTAATGTTTTCAATTTCATCAAAAATTGATTTTAGTTTTTATGTCTAACTAAATATAGTATATCACTGGCTCTGTTTATTAAGTCTTCCTAATCTGATTTCTTGATTTCACTACTTTTGATAAATTAAGCTTAATGTTTCTAGGCTCTTCCATAAAACTTTTTCTTTTGATTCCAGCCCAGTGTGTTAGGCTTGAAGAATTTGGAAATTCAGGTTCTATGAATATTTCCAGAAATCTTTGGAAACAGTTTGTCATTTGTTGAACACTCATAGAAGCAGTAGTGCAGAGCTGCCATCTTGTGTACAGCAAAGGTACTTACCTTGTGGATGTTTCTAACAGTGGAAACTTCTTAAAAAATATCCATACAAAGACTGCCTGAAAATATATTTTAAAATATATTTCCTTCAGCAAATATAACCTACTTTTCTAGTTTACATATATCCTAAATATATGTAAATAAAGCCTATAAGTCTGGTTCATGTTTGGCTTAACATGCAAGATGAACGATTCAATGGCCTTAATGTTATATGAAACCTTATCTTTGATGACTTGTCCAAAGTCGAAATTTTGATTTAGTAATATTATATATGAACACAACCATCCTTTCTTTCTGCTGGAGCTCTCTTCCAACTTTTCTTCATGAAACTTTATCAAAGTGTCATTTGTTTAGCTCTTACAAATTCTTTTTCATTTTTAGGAGCTAGGCTTTTTAGTTGTTATTCCAACAAAGTATTGCAAAATAAAACCCTTTTCAATATTGAATCACAATACTTGTAGAATCTCAATTCTCTGGCTATTTGCTGTCTTTTAATATATAATATTCTCCATCTTCATTTTTAAAAAAGCCTACACAAGCTGTTCCTCCGTAAATGCTCAATTCAACATAAAGTCCTTGAGATGATTAGGATAGAGTTATAAAAATGGTGGCAACTAAATTTCCAAATTAGAACCAAATATTCATTTGTATATTAGGACAAAGTATTTTTAACTCTCTTTGTAAATAAGGTTCTGTCTCCATTTGAAAATGGATCCTGTTCCCATAAAAGTCATGTTTTTGAATTGATTTATTTCTGGCTTACTGAAACAAATATTGGGAACCAAAGGAAAATAGTTATTATTGATATGCTGTATCAAAATGAAATTGTGATATTTATTTCTTAATTTAATAGAAGTCTTTTCTCATCCCATCTGCTGGGTTCCAGGCCTTCAGTCACCTAAGCACCTACCCTACCTAAAATCAGAAGACAAGTAGCAACAGATGCTGGGAGAACTAAGCAAGAGAATGATCCTCAGCATCCTCTGAACAGCCATATGCCCCAATCCCACAGACAGATATAGGAACAGCTGTATGGCAAGAACAAACATTCCTGGCAGTACATAAAAACAACACTGAATTAAAAGATGGAGGAAGGAGACCATCGAGCAAGGAATAATATTAAAGGAGGGTATAGCTGAAGGATCTCACCTCCATTATTCTTCTTGGAGGACCCTGAATAGGAGTGAGAGTTGGAGTGCCTAAATGTAAAGCCAATGTGCTCAAGTGGAAGCTCTTGGAAAGTAACAACATGCTATGTGGAGACAGTCAGGCCCATTTGGTGATATGTCAGCTATTACCAAATGCATGTACAAATGATGACTTAGTTTTAGCCAATGACAAAGCTAAGAAGGTAGCTTCATTATGGCAGTTTAAAGTTTGAGCTAAATGTGGAAGAAGAATCTAAGCAGTTAGAAGAATTCTTCCAAGGAAAAAAGAAATGCCTCCTAAGAACCATTCAGATTTGGGAGTTTCTTTTTATTGTTGCTATCGAAATAATGCTAAATAAAGACAGAAGGAGAGAAAGGCATATAAGCAACCTTCCCCCTCCCATTTTCACAGAATGGTAGTCAAGAGAGTTTTGTTACTTCAGGATTTGCAGGAATTGGAATGGGGTTGCTGTTGCCCTCTTCTTTCAACATTTTGAGATTGGCAGAAATGAAGACAGTTGCTAAAATGGTACTTACTAGGATGTACATCAAAAGCTGCTAGACAGTGGGGTCAGTGGTGGGATTCAAATAATTTAAAAACCAGTTCTCTGCCCTAATGACTGGCTGGGTGGGCATGGCTAACTTGACATCACTCACATCTAGGGATGCTTCACCTCGCCCAGCCTCTTGCGACAGTGGGGATGCTGCAACAGTCATAGGTGTGAAAAATGGTCATAAGTAACCTTTTTTCAGTGCCATTGTAACTTTGAATGATCACTAAATGAACTGTTGTAACTCAAGGATTACCTGTATAAAAATACAAAAAGCTTCTTTGCTTGCAAAAAACTGCCCTAAATACCAATCATTAGATTAAAAATGGGGGGATATACACTGAAGATCAATGACAGTCACAGCCATCATTGAAACCTAAACAATTCTGTCTGAATACTTTCCTTTTCATCAGCAATACTTGTTACAAATCAGAGTTACAAATCAGGTATGATGCCAGAGCACCTTGAGGAATTAAAATAGTTAAAATGCAATGATAACTATTAGCAGCCAACTCTTGCTCATAAAATGAAACCCTTTAGTAGAGAGGTGATTTAAGCTCTCCAGAAAGTGGGTGAGCATACTTGGGCTAAAAAATGCCAAACTAAAGAGACAATAATACCCCTCAAAAAGACCTTGATTTTGTATCCAATTGGTCTAAAACTTGGTAACTCCAAATCTCAACCAGCAAATGCTCAGTCTTACATATTGGAAAAAAGAACCCAAACACTAAGTACAAGCTTAATGGACATTATCTTACATTATCTTACTTATCCCACCCTGTCAAAGACCTTGGAGTTTTCATATCAAATGATCTAAGTGCCAAAGCCCACTGCAACTACATTACAAAAAAGGCTCTAAGAGTTGTAAACCTAATTCTGCGTAGCTTCTTTTCCAAAAACTCTACACTACTAACCAGAGCATTCAAAACATTTGCCAGACCCATTCTTGAATACAGCTCATCTGTCTGGAACCCATACCACATCTCTGACATTAATACAATTGAACTAGTCCAAAAATATTTTACAAGAAGAGTTCTCTGCTCCTCTGTAAACAACAAAATACCTTATTCCACCAGACTTGAAATCCTGGGGTTAGAGAATTTAGAAGTCCGCCGACTCCGACAAGACCTGTGTTTAACACACAGAATCATCTATTGCAATGTCCTTCCTGTTAAAGACTTCTTCAGCTTCAATAGCAATAATACAAGAGCAAACAACAGATTCAAACTTAATGTCAACCACTTCAATCTTGATTGCAGAAAATATGACTTCATTAACAGAGTTGTTAATGCTTGGAATACACTACCTGACTCAGTGGTCTCCTCTCCAACTCCTAAAAGCTTTAACCAAAAACTGTCTACCATTGACCTCACCCCATTCCTAAGAGGACTATAAGGAGCATGCATAAGTGCACAAAAGTGCCTACTGTTCCTGTCCTATTGTTTCCTTTCAATATATGTTCCTGTATATAATGTTGTGACAAAATAAAAAAAATATATTAAGAAGTATATAGTATATAGGTGACTTTGTTCAAGTCTCTTCCCTCTCAAGCTTGTCAGGATCAAAATAAAATTAGTACATGCCACAGATCTAAATAAACTTCAAGCCTGTGTTGTAAGAAATATCCATCAGGTTCAGTTCCAACTGAGAGAAAGACACTGGAAACATGGAGGCTGATTGGAAAGATGGTTTAATGATGAAGCTGCTGACCACATGGAGTTGAGAGTGAGGGGTTTTTATATCTTCTCTTGAGCTTTGAACTTGAGCTTCCTGTTCCTGTACAAGAATATGTATTCTATTGGCTGTTATCAGACTCCTTTGGGGCCGTATAGCTAGCTCTGTAGGCTGTCTGAGAAGTTTGGTTGAAGTTTGAATTCTCTGAGATGATGAAAAGAAGAGGCTTGTGTCCTGAAAGGGTGTTGAGCAATTCCTATTGCATCTTAATGTCTTTCCTCCTGTTTTGGATCTTGAGTGAGGGCTAATACCATTCTGCCTTTGTTCAGACCTTGCTGCAGGGAATTTTTGCCTTTGAATAGAGCTTATCAGCTCTTTATCTTTTAAGTGCGGACATCTGCTGTGGGCTATTAAGCTGGAGGCTGCTTTCTCTCTCTAAGAAAACATGTTTCTCCATTTCTCATCCAGGGAAATATATTCTTCCTTTTTAATATTTCTCAAAATATTTCATTCTTCTAGGACAGTGATGGCGAACCAAGTGCCGAAAAGGGAGCACTTTGTGCACGCTCAGCAGGGCCGCGACCAGGAAGAGGAGCTGCCCAGGGGGCATGCACGTGCCGGATAAGGTACTTCTGGTTTTCAGCATGCACATGCACACCAGCCAGCAAGTCTTCTGGTTACTGCCACACATGCACACACACGCCAATCAGCCGTTTAACATGAAGCTTGAGAAAAAGACAACTGAAGAAAACAAAGAGATTTTAATAGAGCAAAATACAAGCTTATAAATACAAAAAATAAGATTTTTGCATTAAAACGTAAAGATGGCCCTCTATGTAGAAATAGACAGGAACTGTTAGAAATAATTGGAAAATTCTATTCAGAGCTATACAAAGATTTATTTATTTATTTATTTATTTTATTTTATTTTGTCAAAACAATATATACAAGCATAACACAAAAATATTATATAATGTATAAACAAATATATGAGGAGAAACAAGGGAGTATAAATATATATATATGGAAAGAAACAAAAGGACAGGAACGGTAGGCATGTTTGTGCTCTTATGCACGCCCCTTAGAGTCCTCTTAGGAATGGGGTGAAGTCAACAGTGGATAGAATTTGTTTAAAGCTTTTGGGGTTATGAGAAGAGACCACAGAGTCAGGTAATGCATTCCAAGTACAGATAATTCTGTTACAGAAATCATATTTTCTGCAATCCAACTGGAGCAGTTGACATTAAGTTTAAATCTAATGGTAGCTCTTGTGTTATTGTAGTTGAAACTGAAGTAGTCATTGGCAGGAAAGACATTACAACGGATGATTCTATGAGCTAAACCAGGTCCTGTCGAAGTTCCAAGTTTTCTAAACCCAGGATTTCAAGTCTGATGGAATAAGGTATTTTGTTGGTTATGGAGGAGTGGAGAACTCTTCTCGTAAAATACCTCTGAACACGCTCAACTGTATTGATGTCAGAAATATGGTATGGATTCCAGACAGGTGAGCTGTAATCAAGAATTGGCCTAGCAAATGTTTTATATGCTCTGGTCAAGATCATTCAAAAGTAACAACATACACCAAAGAGAAAATGCCAGATATTCTAGTGGAAGAAGTTTCAAGTGCCATAAAATCAATAAAAAATGGCAAAGTTTCAGGAAATAACTATGTTATGGTTGAAATACTGAAAGCTGGTGGTCACAGTTTACACAATATACTAGCAGAACTATACTGTCTTGTTCTACAGAGAGAGAAGAAAAAATACCTGATGCATGGAAAAATGCTGAAGTGATTCTTATGCAAAAGAAAGGGAGCCAAGATGATTTAAAGAACTATCACCCAATAAGCTTTCTTTCAGTCTTCTACAAGGTTTTCATCAAGATAATAGGAAAAAGAATGTTGAGAACATTAAATAATGCACAACCAAAAAAGCAGGTAGGGTTCAGAAATGGTTACAGCACAATAGATCACATCCAGGTTGTTCAGCAAGTCATTGAAAGGCATAATGAGTAAACCATGCTTCTGTGCATGGCTTTCATTGACAATGAAAATGCATTTGACTTGGTATTCCAGCAAGCAATAATTAAGCATTGCTCAACCAAGGAATAGACACTGCTTACATAAACTTATTACAATCAATATATGAAAAAAAAACCAATGGCAACAATTTGCCTTAATAATCTTAAAATGGAAATCAACATAGAACAAGGTGTATGACAAGGCAACACGATATCACCTATCCTTTTCTCAGCCTGCCTTGAAGAAGTATTTAGCAAACTAGACTGGACAAAAGATAAAATAAAAATCAATGGAGCCTATTTAAATTACTTAAGATTTTCAGATGATGATGTTCTCTTCTCACAAGACCCAAAAGAGTTACATACAAGAGCTGCATGAAGAGGAGAAGTTAAATTATTTTTAACTTAAAAATAAACATGAAAAAGAGCCAGATTATGTTTAATAAATTCATCAAAGAAAGAATTTGTTTTATATCTAGAGAAGAACTAGATATAGTAGACTACTATATATACCTTGGTTAACGGATCTCACTGGAAGGAGTGTTGTTGTTGTTTTTTGTCACAACAGTATACACAAGCATCAATAACAACATATCATATATAAGCATATATATGAGCAAAAGTATGCAATAACTATATTAATTTGATATAATAAAAGGAAACAATAGGATAGGAACGGTATTTTGTGCTCTTATGCACACACGCCCCTTATAGTCCTTTTAAGAATGGGGTGAGGTCAATAGTAGACAGTTTTTGGTTAAAGCTTTTGGGATTTTGAGAAGAGACCACAAAGTCAGGTAGTGTATTCCAAGCGTTAACAACTCTGTTACAAAAGTCGTATTTTCTGCAATCAAGATTGAAGCAGTTAACATTAAGTTTAAATCTATTGTTTGCTCTTTTATTATTGTGATTGAAGCTGAAGAAGTCTTTAACAGGAAGGACATTGCAATAGATGATTCTGTGTGTTAAACACAGATCTTGTCGGAGTTCTAAATTTTCTAATCCCAGGATTTCAAGTCTGGTGGTAAAAGGTATTTTGTTATAGATAGATAGATAGATAGATAGATAGATAGATAGATAGATAGATAGGTAGGTAGGTAGGTAGGTAGGTAGGTAGGTAGGTAGGTAGGTAGGTGATAGATAGATAGATAGATAGATAGATAGATAGATAGATAGATAGATATTATTATTATTATTATTTTACTATTTATTAAATTTTTATACCGCCCTTCTCCCGAAGGACTCAGGGCGGTGTACAGCCAAAGATAAAACACAATACATATACAATTAAAACCAACAATTAAAACCTAGCAAATTACAAAAGGCTGATAATTAAAAATTTAAATTTAAAATTATAAAAGAATTTAAAAAACCCAATAAAAACCCCAGTTTAAGATTAAAACTATTAAAACCATTATGCCAGTCCCGCTTGAATAAATAAATATGTTTTTAGCTCACGACGGAAGGTCCAAAGATCAGGCACTTGACGTAGGCCAGGGGGAAGTTCATTCCAGAGCGTCGATGCTCCCAACAGAGAAGGCCCTACTCCTAGGGGCCGCCAGCCGACACTGTTTGGCGGACGGCACCCTGAGGAGACCTTCTCTGTGAGAGCGTACGAATCGGTGGGAGGCATAGGGTAGCAGCAGGCGGTCTCGTAAGTACCCGGGTCCTAAGCCATGGAGCGCTTTGAAGGTGGTAACCAGAATCTTGAAGTGCACCCGAAAGACCACAGGAAGCCAGTGCAGACTACGCAGCAGTGATGTTACATGGGAGGCTCCCATTACTACTCGCGCAGCTGCATTCTGGACTAACTGTAGCCTCCGGGTGCACCTCAAGGGCAGCCCCATGTAGAGAGCATTGCAATAATCCAGCCGAGACGTGACCAGAGCGTGAGTGATTGTGCATAAGGCATCTCGGTCAAGGAAGGGACGCAACTGGCGAACCAAGCGAACTTGGTAGAAAGCCCTCCTGGAGACGGCCGCCAGATGTTCATCAAAGGACAGCCGTCCATCCAGGAGGACACCCAAGTTGCGAACCACCTCCTTTGGGGCCACTAACTCGCCCCCAACAGTCAGCTGCGGCTGCAGCTGACTGTACCGGGGTGCCGGCATCCACAGCCACTCCGTCTTGGAGAGATTGAGCCTGAGTCTGTTAGATAGATAGATAGATAGATAGATAGATAGATAGATAGATAGATAGATAGATAGATATAATTATTAATAAATAATATTTATTATAATAATAAAGAGTTACAATAAAGGAAATTGAATAATGTGTTAAAAGTGGTTGGCAGGCATTTGGCAAGCTAAGCACAATTTTCATGACCAACCTTCCCTTATGCCTGAAGACAAAAGTTTTTGATCAGTGTGTGCTACCTATTCTAACACGCCAGTGAAATATGGACACTAACCATTCAATCAATACAAAAACAATGAGTGGTGTAAAGAGACGTGAAAAGCTACATGCTCAGCATTTCAAGACAAGGCAGAAAGACCTACACATGGATTAAAAAACATATCACCTAAAGAATTGAAATGGAAATGGGCTGGTTGTATAGCAAGAACTGATGGTAGGTGGACCAAGGTAGTCATACAATGAATCCCACTTGATAAAAAGCATCCACAAAAGAGACCTAAAACAAGATAGATCAATGACATCAGCAAGTATTGTGGCTCCAATCGGCAAAAGAAATCACAGGGCCATATTGGTTGCAAACCTGCGGAAAAGGCCTTCATCCTGCTATATGGCTAAACATGGATAGACAATGTCTGAAATTATACATATACAAGCATGTAAAAAGACAAAAATGTATTTTGACTATTCTTTATGTAAATGTACTCTTCATCAAAGTCACAGTGTATTCCTTGTGTTGCTTCAGTATCAATGTAAGACAGTGATATGCATTTTAAATTCTATTTTTTGAAACAAAAACCTGCATATACGGGCTGCACTGTTTATATTTTGCTAACACAAATATAATAGATATAGCTTTCTTGGTTGTTTTCTCTAGCACTAGTATATTATGGAAATCCAGGCACTGTGATTTGTAAAATGTTGTTGATAGTTTATTGTAGTGTGCAAATATGGATAATTAGATATATTTAATAATAATAATAACAACAGAGTTGGAAGGGACCTTGGAGGCCTTCTAGTCCAACCCCCTGCCCAGGCAGGAAACCCTACATCATCTCAGACAGATGGTTATCCAACATTTTCTTAAAAATTTCCAGTGTTGGAGCATTCACAACTTCTGCAGGCAAGTCGTTCCACTTATTAATTGTTCTGTCAGAAAATTTCTCCTTAGTTCTAAGTTGCTTCTTTCCTTGATCAGTTTCCACCCATTGCTTCTTGTTCTACCTATTCTATTTATTTAATTAATCTGTTCTATTTATTTAATAAATCACAATAAAACAAACAATTCCCATAATGTACATGCCAGGTCATTGAATCAAAATTAAGACCAAATGGCACTTCTTAAATTTTGGATAGGATTTTATTTTATTATTATTTAAGCTGTACATCAAATTTGTGATTTAAAAAACCCATTTATACAATCTTCTGATTGTTAATTCCCATGATATCTCCAGTAGGGGGCATGTTGGGCTGATTTGCATTTTGATCATCTAGTTAAAGCTGAAACTTGGCAGAAATGTTACTGTGTATATAATATCAGATTGCTGGAGAGTAAGTACTTTAGAAAAAGAGTTAGTTTGTCTCTGATGGAAAGGAACAACCATTCAACATATAATAAAGACATTTTAATAGAATGTAAGTGACTGTATTACTGTGAATCTTACAGCCCAATGAACTGCTTGGATATTTCTCTCCCTTCAGTTCTAATAAATACCAACATATGTGATTTAATCTATAATAAATGAGGCTATGTCCTATTTAATTTGTTCCATTTTTAATGGAACCTGATTACAGTGAATATAGATTCCAAGTCAACTGAGGACCTTTGAAATTTGTAAAAGCCAAGTCCTGCGGGCAATGAAAAATATATTTTGGCAGTGCAAAATATGTTTGGAAAAACATTCCAAATGTACAAATGTTGCAGTTGCTTGTTGTGGCTCTTCTAGTAAACCTATATCAGTGGAACAGGTAATATGGATTTGCAGAAGTTGTAAACTAAATAGAAGCATATTTATTATATCATCATGTACTGTTTTAGACTTCAATAGCAAAAAGTAAAGTTCAGTTCAGATCTGAAGAAGCTTTTTGGATTAGAAGTGAAATGTTTTCAAGAAAGTCCAGTTTCCTTTTGGAAAAGCACCTGTGGGAATTACAATTAATTAATTAATTAATTAATTAATTAATAGCCAGTCTTCATTATTTTTACAAATAACTCAAGGTGGTAAACATATCCAGCACACCTTCCTCCTCCTATTGATCCTACAACAACCCTGCATTGGGCCGAGAGCATGTGACTGGCCTAAGTTCACCCAGCTGGCCTTCATGGCTAAGTTAGAACTAGAACTCACGATCTTTCAGTTTCTAGCCTGATGCCTTAACCTTAGACCAAACTGGTTCTCAATATATGAAACATACATAACAATATATGAAAAATGTATATGTTGACAGGACAAAATGAATTAATATCTATATTTTTGAAAGTAATACAAAGTGTTTATTTTTTATTCATTCAGATAGTTTTCAATTTATATGACTGCCCATTTCAATAAAGGGACTCTGACTGCCAAAGAAACAGAAAATAATTACATAACTGGTGCCTGAAATAAAACAATAATCAGTTACACAACCACTTCATGGTTGACACTTTGATCTTCATGCCTGGGAGTTGACAAGTATTTGACAAGATATAATCAATGATTTATAGGTAATGACTGTATTAGTGGGCAATCCAGCATGCTTTGCAGACATATACAGTAGGTGGCAAAATTACACAGAAGAACTATACAAGAATGAGCTTAACATCCCTGATAACCACGATGGGGTGGTCACTGACCTTGAGCCAGACATCCTAGAATGTGAAGTCAAATGGGCCTTAGGAAATCTGAGCAACAACAAAGCTAGTGGTGAAGACAGTATTCCAGCTAAGCTGTTCAAAATCTTAAAAGATGACACAGTAAAAGTGCTACACCCAATTCGCCAGCAAATTTGAAAAACTCAACAATGCCCACAGGATTGGAAGAGGTCAGTTTACATTCCAATTCCAAAGAAAGGCAATGCCAAAGACTATTCAAACTATCGCACCATTGCACTCATTTCACATGCTAGTAAGGTTATGCTTAAAATCCTACAAACTAGGCTCCAGCAATATGTGGATTGAGAACTACCAGAAGTACAGGCAGGATTTCGTAGAGGCAGAGGAACTAGAGATCAATTGCCAACATATGCTGGATCATGGAGAAAGCTAGGGAGTTCCAGAAAAACATCTACTTCTGCTTCATTGACTATGCTAAAGCCTTTGATCACAACAAATTGCGGCAAGTTCTTAAAGAGATGGGAGTACCAGACCACCTTATTTGTCTACTGAGAAAACTGTATGCGGGTCAAGAAGCCACAGTGAGAACTGGACACAGAACCACTGATTGGTTCAAAATTGGGAAAGGAGTTCGGCAAGGCTGTATACTATCACGCTGCCTATTTAAGTTATATGCAGAACACATCATGAGAAAGGCGGGGCTAGATGAATAAAAAATTGGAATTAAGATTGCCGGGAGAAATATCAACAACCTCAGATATGCAGATGATACCACTCTAATGGCAGAAAGCGAAGAGGAACTAAAGAGTCTCTTGATGCGGGTGAAGGAGGAGAGTGCAAAAGTTGGCTTGAAACTCAACATTAAGAAAACTAAAATCATGGCATCCGTCACTTTCAATTCCTGGCAGATAGATGGGGAAGAAATGGAGGTAGTGACAGATTTTATTTTCCTGGGCTCCAAGATCACCGCAGATGGGGACTGCAGCCAAGAAATTAAAAGACGCTTGCTCCTGGGGAGGAAAGCTATGGCAAATCTAGACAGCATACTAAAAAGCAGAGACATCACCCTGCCAACAAAAGTGCATATAGTCAAAGCTATGGTTTTCCCAGTTGCAATGTATGGCTGTGAAGGTTGGACCATAAGAAAGGCTGAGCGCCAAAGAATTGAGGCCCTTGAACTCTGGTGCTGGAGAAGACTCGTGTGAGTCCCTTGGACTGCAAGGTGAACAAACAAGTCAGTTCTAGAGGAGATCAACCGTGACTGCTCTTTAGAAGGCCAGATCCTGAAGATGAAACTGAAATACTTTGGCCAGCTAATGAGAAAGAAGGACTCACTGGAGAAGAGCCTAATGCTGGGAAAGATTGAGGGCAAAAGAAGAAGGGGACGACAGAGAACGAGGTGGCTGGATGGAGTCACTGAAGCAGTAGGCATGAGTTTAAATGGACTCCAGAGGATGGTAGAGGACAGGAAGGCCTGGAGGAATGTTGTCCATGGGGTCACGATGGGTCGGACACAACAACAGTAGCTCAGCGAAGAAAATATTATCTGAGGAATGAATCTTTTCTGCAGGTAACAAAGGATGAATAGGGATATGGACAAATCTGCAATTATTTATACATTCAGTGTTTTGTCTCTGAGAATAATGGAAACATTAAGCCTTTTGCTCCATAGTTTATTAATTTAGGGCCATAAAAGTAGGTTGAGTGGAGTTGTAGTCCATGTTGACTGATATCCATCATCCTCTCTACAGATAAATTAGCCAAGGAGGTGATTATTTAAAAGTAAATATCTACAAACACTTTAAAAACCTCCATCAAAAGCAATAAAAGAAATAAAATTTGCCATACTATTTTTGCACAAAAAGCTATATAACTGTGCCCAAGGGGCAGGAAAATAAGCTGTATAACTGTGTCTCAGAGGCAGAAAAATAAGCTATCCATTTATTTCAGAAACAGATTGTTCAGTTGAAATGTTTTTCCACTCTTGATAAGGAGTTAAGAAGACACTGGCATAGCAATTCATGTTGTTGTTCAGATAACCATATGGACACATCTACGTAGTTCCCAGAGAGCTAATGTCTGGAAATTTGAAGTTGTGATTTCTATAAAATGGGAAAGGTTAGAGCTGATTATTTCAATAAAACAGGAAATGTTAGAACTGATTGTTTTTATTATATCAGCCAGTAATTATATGCTCAAGTGCTGCTTCTACAATTAATCAGTTTTTGTCAATAGTTCTGAGGTATAAATACACTATAGCAACTAAGAGATGGATTGGTGTCACCTAAATTGATACTTTCTCAAAAACAATACATTACTCACCCAGTTTTGACTCTTTTACTCCAAAACTAGTTACACTTTTAAAAAGCAAAAACAATCCTTGCATATTTATATTGTAGACTCTCAACTGCTTGTTTGTATCAATTATTCTGGATATTCTACTCATTAGGAAATGTTTGCTTTCATGGGTGCCCATAATGTCACAGCATTAGCAGCAGTTTGGAAAGCTCAATATTAATCACTTGTGTTCTACTTCAGAGACCGTGCTTTAATTACTATTTAAAATTGAGAATAAGGCTTACATATTTCAAACAAATAATACATGGAAAAAGATCAGAGAATAAAACTGTTGGAAGGCCTATGAAAGTATAACACAGAAACCACAAAAATAAAAACACTGCCACTATATTTATTTACTAGAGCAGAATAATGTTTTTTAACCTTTGCCATCTTCCTTATTTCAGTATGACCTTGTTTCACAAATGCTGTCAAAATTTAAAGTATTCCATGCTGTGGATGAATCTTTAAACAGAGTGAAACATAAATATTCCATTAAATGTGTTGATATTTGCACTATAAGAAACAGTTCAAAGATCACTACATTTTACACTGTACTGGTTACAGTGTCATTACTGGTTTCTTGCCTGATAATTACTGAGTGACATTTGTGACTATGAAGGGAATCCATCTGGCCATCCATAGCTTATAAAGTCAAGCCCCAAGACTCTGTTGGTATTCTATTGGTGAGGCAATTTGGTGATAACTTGCTTTAATAGTATTCTGAAATACTGTTTAGGAAAAGACATTGATCAACTGGAGAGCAAGTTGTAAGAAGCCTGGCGGAGGGGGGGGGGGAAACTTAGAGGAATTGTTGGTTTTTTTTAACCTTGAGAAGAACTAATGAGAGACACATCATTAGTCTACAAGTAGCTATGGATTGTTGTGTAAAAGATGGAATCAGATTGCTCAGAATTGTTCCATAAGGTAAGAGATAATGAATTTCAATTACAGGAAAGAAAACATTGTTTGGACATCTGGAAAGAGGTTGCAATGATAATTGAAAGGATTCTTCAACAATAGAGATAGACTGCTAGAAAGAAAGAAGTTGCTGAAATTGCTTAATCATTATATTCTCTGATTTTTGGCAATATATCTTTATCCCAAGTTTCAGCAGCCCTACACATAGCAGCGTCCAGAATATAACGAATAATGTTGAATAGGCTTTTATTTCTTCCTAGTTACTCTGAACATATTAGTTTCAATCACTCCCTTCACCTTAAGTAATAAAAGGGTTACCCAATAGATAGTCACTTTCACTTATCAGATTGTTGCTAGTTGCAAAATGTTGGCTGGGCCTACATCTATCTACTCTGGGCCTAGTTCTGCTCTAGAGTCTTCTCATATGTTCTGTATTTCAGATGACTTTTGAGAAATATCCAAATGAAGCACAAGAATGGAGGAAGATAAACTAAACTAGAAAAAATGCACAGAATCTCAACGTGGCATTCATCCAATTCTTGCAGCATCTTTATAAATATTTTTTTCCTATTGGCTAATGTGTTGCAAATCTAAAGGAAAAAACAAATCACCTTGTGTAAAATGACTAATATGCTCATAAATCTAATATTACCATTTGGTAATGACTCGAATACTGTACAAAATAGTGGCAGCATATTTCATGACAACATTTTTTGAATCAAGGATGGATGGGTAGAAACTTGTCCCAACATGGAGTCCACATTCATACTGCAGAATTTCCCAACTTCTAGGGCCCAGTGGAAAAATGTGACATTTTGTAAGATGTGGCCCATGAAAGAAAATGGCTTACTCTTGCACGAAATGCTTTCTACAGTGAGTGTGGCTAACTACATTAATCACTAATTTACCAGTATATAGGACCCCATAATGAGGTCAAAGTATGCATGCACTGTTTTAACAAATGCAACTTCCGCAGCCCGGTTCTGAATGGGCTGCGGCCTGGGATTGGGGATCCCTGATCTAGTGAGGCAGAGATAGCATGTTGTGTGTGTGTGTGTGTGTGAAAGTCTTAATGCAATTTATGAACCAAGAAACTTAGTTTCATTCAATAAGCATTAAGTCAATACAGCATTGCTTAGTCTCTTTTATGAATCAGTTCAGTATATTCTTTAGCTGAGGGGTTTATGATCAGTTGACAGACTGAAATTATTTGAAGCTGAGGCGAATGGCTGTACATTTTTGAGCAGAAAAGACGAGAAAGTAGATTTCTTTCATTTTTATAGCAAATGTTTTTCATTTTATAGGACAAGTCTAAACAATGTTACCCTGACATTAGATAAAGCTAGGTATATGTCTAAGGTAACAAATACTTGCATGAAATGGTGACAGCAACAAAAACTTTATTTATTTATTGGATTTTGAAAGCTGCCCAACTCCATAAGACTCTGTATAATTTAAAAAAAAAGCCAATAAGAAACACAAAGCATTATCACACAGAAAAATAATTCCTCAAACAAATGGAGTCCTGTAAAGGCTTAACACCTAATCTAATGCTTGAGGTGACAGCCAGACTGTCAGAAACTCAACCCTCAGGGTGAGCCATGCAGATTTCTGGGGAAAAGGGTACTTTTCCAAGGACCAGGTGTTGCAGCCATAAAATATCAATACAGTTCTCTTTAAGGCAGCCTACTTCCATCAGGTGAGGTAGAGAAAGCTGTCCCTTCAGCAATGCTAGAAAATATTCAATTGCTTCTCATCCTGTACACAGAATAGAAGTTACTGTCTTGTTTTTCACATCTTCAAGCATCTATACTAGGTGACATTGTTTTTGTTGTTCCTTAGTACATTCCTTACAATAGTCTTCCTGATATTTGTTCTAAAACTGCAAACTTCCAGGGTGAACTATATAATTTCTTCATATTATTAATATATTTATATCTTTTTGAAGAAAACTGTCTTGGCAATTATATAACAGCAATTACAGAAATATATACAGATACATGCACATATCCAGAAAAAAAAAATCCAGTAAATATGAAGCAAGAACATGAAGTTATCTATCTGAACAGAATTTTTAAAAAATAACCTCGTTTAAAAACTAATACTTACTTGGACATAATTTTCAAGGAGACACATCTAAAAATAAGGAGCCATCACTAATTAGGCTCTGCCCCTGGTGCATTCATTCTGATATATTTTGGTAGTAACCCATATTGGAGAACTTTTGAACTTCTATCAGAACCCATACAATTCTTTAATCTTCAGGATGTTTAGGATAGGATAGGATGATGATGATGATGATGAAGATGATGATGATGATGATTATTATTATTATTATTTATTGGATTTTTATACCGCCCTTCTCCCGAAGGACTCAGGGCGGTTTACAACCAAGATAAAACGACAATAGTATACAAATAAAACAAATTAAAAAACTTATTAAACATATGGCCGAATTAAAACATTTAGAATCATAAAAACCCCATAAAATTTATAAAATTTATATCAAATATTAAAACTATTAAAAATCCTATGCCAGTCCTGCGCGAATAAACAAATAGGTCTTCAGCTCGCGGTGGAAGGTCCGAAGGTCCGGCAGTTGACGAAATCCAGGGGGAAGTTCATTCCAGAAGGTGGTATAGGATAGGATAGGATAGGATAGGATAGGATAGGATAGGATAGGATAGGATAGGATAGGATAGGATAGGATAGGATAGGATAGGATAGGATAGGATCCTTTGTTGGCCAAGTGTGATTGGACACACAAGGAATTTGTCTCTCGGTGTATACACATAAAAAAAGTGATAGGTCATAGGTCATAAATCAGAGTTACAATCATTAATCATAAGATACAAACAACAAATGATAAATCATAAGATAGCAATAGAAGATGGTAGGAAAGATGTGAAGATGACAATGATAATACCAATGCAGCCCACTACATGGGTAAATTTCTTAGGCCTGACAGTGATGTGGGAATTAAGTGTTCAGCAGAGAGATGGCATGTGGGAGGGGGGACTATCTTTGAGTCTAGATGTTTTGGCATGCAATGCCCTATAGTCTTGAGGGGAGAAGTTGAAACAGATTATGACCAGGATGTGAAGTGTCTGTAGATAATTTTCTCAGCCCTCTTTCTGGTTTGTGCAGTATACAGATCCTCAATGGAAGGCGGGCTGGTTGCAATTATTTTTTAACAGTCCTATCTGTTGAAGTCTGTATCTGTCCTGTTTAGTTGCTGTGCCAAATCAGACAATTATTGAGATATAAATAACAAACTTGATAATTGCTCCACAGAACTATATCAGCAGTTCCTTGGGCAATCTGAGCTTTCTGAGTTGATGCAGGAAGAACATTGTTCGCTGTGCCTTTTTAATGATGGTTCTAATGTTAGGTATCCATTTCAGGCCCTGGGAGATAATAGAACCCAGAAACTTGAAGATTTCTACTATTGATACTGTGTTGTCTAATATTGTAAGAAGTGATAGAATAGGAGAAGTTCTTCTAAAATCTACTATAATCTCTACAGTTTTAAGAGTGTTCAGTTCTATATTGTTCTGGCTGCACCACAGGGCCAGTTGATCTACCTCTTGTCTATATGCAGATTCATCATTGTCACAAATGCAAACTTCAATATTTTAACAGGGGGATCCTTCAAGATGCAGTCATTGGTATAGAGAGAGAAGAGTAAGGGAGAGAGCACAGCCCTAAGGGGCTCCTGTGCTAATTGAACAGGTAGTCAATGTAATTTTCCGTAACTTTACCTGATGCTTCCTACTCATTAGAAATCTTATAATCCATCTAAAAGTGTGATCAGGCATAGCTACCCGAGTCAGTTAAGAAAGAAGGATTCCTGGAATGATGGTATTGAATGCCAAGGTGAAGTTTACAAAAATCCTTACTTAGTTCTTTGGGGGTTCTAGATGTTATAAGATATAGTGAAGTGTCATAGTGATAGCATCATCTGCCTATCTATTTGCATGGGAGGAAAACTGCAAGGTCTAGATGCAGACGGCTTTCAGGTGGGCCAGCACTAACCTTTTGATGGTTTTCATAACTTTGGATGTCAGAGCAACCAGTCTGTAGTCATTCAACTCCTTGATGAAGGATTTCTTGGGCACCAGGATGATAATAGAGCATTTGAAGCAAGAAGGGACATAACACATCTCCAATGATTTATTAAAAATGCGGAAGAAGATGGAGGCCAACTGATCAGCACAGACTTTCAAGTAAGCAGGGGTTGCTGTGTCTGGGCCTGGTGCTTTTCCAGCCTTTTGTCTGTGAACTAGATCTCACACATTTTTTCTGTGATCAACAGAGGTGGGAGGGAGGGCCCAGAGGGATGGAATCATATGTAGGAGACTTAGCTGTTGTTTGTGTATCTAAGAAAGAAAGGGTAATGATAGTTGACAGTGGTCTCCTCTCAAATCTACAGTAGAACAAATTCAGGTCATCTGCCAGTTGCTGATTCTCTTCAGCAGAGGAGGAGGTCTGGTGTTTATTTATTTTATTTTATTTTTATTTATTTTATTTGTCACAACATTATATATAAGCATAAGCATGAAATAACCAAACGATATATAAGCATATATATAATCATAAGTATGTAATAACTACATGAAATTGGATACAATCAAAGGGAACATTTGGACAGGAACGGTAGGCACGCTTGTGCTCTGGTGGCTGGTGGCATAAGGTATTTTATTGTAATCAGAGGAGTAGAGAACTCTTCTTGTAAAATATTTCTGGACACGCTCAATTGTATTAATGTCTGAAATGAGGTATGGGTTCCAGACAGGCGAGCTGTATTCAAGAATTGGTCTAGCAAATGTTTTATATGCTCTGGTTAGTAGTGTAGTATTTCTGGAGAAGAAGCTACACAAGATTAAGTTTACAACTCTTAAAGCCTTTTTCGCAATGTAGTTGCAGTGGGATTTGGCACTTAGATCATTTGATATGAAAACTCCAAGGTCTTTAACGAGGAGGGGGTCATCTATAAGATGGTGTCATTGAGTTTGTATTTATTGTTCAGATTCTTTTTTCCAATATGTAAGACAGAGCATTTGTTGATTGAGATTTGCAGTTGCCAAGTTTTTGACCATTCCGACACAAAGTCAAGGTCTTTTTGAAGGGTAGCTGTATTGTTGGTAGTGTTAAATAGTTCAACATTGTCAGTGAAGAGAACACAATTGCTTATAATATAGTCACAGAGATCATTAATGAATATGAAGAATATGAAGAGTGTTGGTCCAAGAACACTGCCTTGGGGAACGCTGCTATTGACAGGAACAGGATTTGATAGGGCACTGCCTATTTTGACCACTTGTTGTCTGTTTGATACGAACGCTGTTATCCAATTATGGAGGGGACCGAAGATGCCATAGGATTTTAGTTTTAGGAGAAGTTTATCATGTACCACAGAGTCAAAAGCTTTACAGAAGTCCATATAAATTGCATCTATTGCTTTGCCCTGATCAAGATTTGTAGTCCATATGTTTTTGCAGTGTAGAAGTTGTAAATTACAGGATAATTTTTTTCTGAAACCAAATTGTTTATTAGAGAGTAGGTTGTTTATTTCTAGGTGGAGGGTAATGGATTGGTTGCTGATTGATTCCATTACTTTGCAGGTGACACAGCATAAAGAGATTGGTCTGTAATTTTCAACTCCTTTTTTGAAAACAGGGATGACTGTGGCTAGTGACCAAAGTTTGGGAATGGAGCTGGTCATGAAAGCTTTTTCAAAGATTATGCTTAGGGGTTCTGCTAAGTTAGTAGAAAGCTTTTTTAAGAAGTATGCACATAGACCATCAGGTTCAATAGATAGAGATGGTTTCAGTTTGCGAAGGGCCTTTTCAACATTATCTTCTGTGAAATCTATTTGTCATTGTACTCATTGTTGGTACGACTGGGGAATGATGGGTATGAGCCATTACTGTTAACAAATATTGAGGCGAAGAATGTGTTAAAGAGGTTTGCTTTAACTGTTTCATCATTATATTCTTTACCGTTAGATCCTTTTAGTGGTGGGATGGATCTTGAGTTTTTAGGTTTGTTGTTCACAAACTTCGAGTCTTTAAGTTTTTAAATATTTAAGTTTAAATATCAATATTTAAATATTTTTAATATTTAAATATTAAATATTAAATAAAATATTGAATAAAAAGTAAATAAAAATAAATATTAAATAAAAATATTTAATATTTAATTATTTTAAAATATTTAAGTTTAAACATGGATATTTAAAGCCAATGATATTTCCATACATTTGCTGGTTGATTTGTGGAGGACTGATTCCACAGCTTTTCAGAGAAGCTTCTCTTTGCTACCCTGATCTCCCTTGTTAATACATTCCTGGCCTGATTGTACAGCATTCTATCTCCTTTCCTGTAGGCTTCCTCTTTGGCACGGCATAGATTTTTGAGCTTAGCTGTGACCCAAGATTTATTACTACCATCTATGTGAAGCATTTTAGCTGGCACACATAACTCCTCACAAAAACCAATATATGGTATCACAGAGTCAGTGAGACCATCCAAGTCCACTGAAGCAGATTCAAAAACATTCCAGTCTGTGCAGTTGAGGAAAGACTACAGCTTTAACTTCGCCTCCTCAGTCCAATTTTGGGGTGATTTAGACTTATATTTGAAAATGAATAGGCAAAGAATGCAAGTGCTATGCCCTATTGAGCAGAATCGAAATTGCAGTTCTCTCTGAGGCATTTGTCTGTAGTATTTTTTCATGTGCACTTCTTTTATTCTACAGAATACTACAGTGCAATATTCTTTGTTAGCATTGCCAAAAGCAAGGGAAGACAACCTGCCAATCTTCTAGAAATTTTGAGTTTCAAATCTGTTGCCTTTGGCTCCAGCTTCAGGAACTATCAGTGTGAAACATTTGACTGCTTTTTAATTGTCTAATCCTGGCCTAATTTTGCCTTTATTTATTTATATTTATTTCTATAACTTCTATGCTGCCACTCTTGCCAAGCCAATTCTAGACAACTTACAGTCATTGAATAAAACACCATATAAGACATTAAAACAATAAATAAAGACCATAAAGTTAAAATTCAGTTAAAATTCAATTAACCAAGATGGAGAGGAAGGGAGTGAAGTGTGCATGGGGAGGAGATGAGGTCTTTCTAATGTATTAGTCACCCCCATATTGCCTCCCCACATTGGGACCCCCCCCATCACCTGGGAGAGCCAGGTCTTCAAGCCCTTTCAGAAGGCCACAAGAGTGGGTGTTGATCTCACCTCAGGGAGGAATGGGGGGATTCTTCTCTGGAGTTCAATCTCTTCCTGGACCCTCTCGTCCCCTGCCCCCAGCCAAAATTCCTTGATCAAAGGGTTATGTCAGCAGTCTGCAGTCTGTGCAGCTTGACAGCCCAGCTGGCAGGGGAAGAGGGAAATTGGGTCACATTAATGGGTTCTGAATAAGCCACAGTGCGGTAGTGGGCCACATGGCCCAAGGTTATGCAGCATGCCTCTTCTGCCACCACAGCTGAGGCAGGCTAATCCCATTGGGTTGAGACAGTTCCTCAACCTGACTCCATGACATTCAACACTTTGAATTGAATCTGGAAGTAAACTGGCACTCAGGTGTCACTTAGGCCACTCTAGGGGCTCCAAGAACTCCAAGAAGACAACTGTGTTCTGTACCAGCTAAAGCTTACAGATATTTTTCAAAGGTAGCCCATTGTAAAGCACATTGCAAACCATGAGATATCCAGGGCCTGGGTGACTTTAGTACAAAGATGATCATATTTAACACCTAAATCAGTGTACTTTTGAAATCACAATCAATATTTTCTCTTGGGCCAATTTGTTTATTGGTTTAATGGTAACAGAAGGAATTAGAAACATCTGCACAATGAAGTTAGTACAGTATGACCTTTTTTCTATTCATCAAGAATTTAAATGTTTTATAATGAACCATGATGATGGTTCATTATAAATTCATTGTTGCTTTCAACTGCTCTTAGCTGTTGATTGATACATTCACACTCCCAACTGTAATTCTGATTTCTAATTTCTTCCCATTGACCTTAACCATGCAAAAGGGATCTGCAAGGGATCTCCTCCCACCTGTTTTCTAAACTTAAGCATGATTCATCACTGGATTTAAATAACTTTGCACTGATCGTTATTTTTCCAAAGATAGGTTAATTTTTTTTTTAAACAAAGCAATTTGAAATTGCTGATCATATCTACAAAAAAAAAATATGTGAGGAATATATGGAGCCATCTGTAGGGACTAAAAGGAGCCAAAGTTATTGAAGCAATGCTGCATCAGTGTGACATAAGCCATGTCCCTTTCCTCTGCATGTTGCAACCTTCTAATATCCTCCACCATTTAAAGATGTGTGAGCTTCAATTTTCAGAATTCTGGGAGTTGAAATCCACACATCTTAAATAGTTGAAGTCAAGAAATACTGATGTAATGGCCTAATATTCCATTAAGTTTCTGAGTTGGTTCTAAAATGCTGATCCAGTCATGTTGGGAAATGTCAATATAAATAAGCCCTTAAATGTCAGTGGACAAATGAAAATCAAAGATAATTGCATATAAAAACATAATATTTATTCTGTAACACTTCTCTGCTTTCTGTATTTGATTTCAACTTGAAGAAAAATGTTCTGGAGAAAGTCTATGTGTAATCTGGAATACTGCTACTAATAAATGGTATAAGTAAATTACTGCATTCATTTAAGTGCATATGAGACAGCTCAGAGGTTACTTTTTAAATTTAAATTGCTTTCTCAATTTTTATATCAAAACAATTAGTCAGTGTACAGCAGGATATCACAGAGGTTGAAACATTTGATCTCATTAAAATTACTTCTAAAGAAAATACATAAATATTAATATCACATTAAAAACAGAAGAATTCTAGAATACTTTGAGTAATGTTTCTATTTTAAGGCTTTTTGGTGCAATAATTTAGCAAAAAGTAAATAGCCTATTGGTTATCCTATGTATTAATACATTGCCTATGCCTCCAACATCTACGCATGGGCTAAACTAGACTTTGGTTGCATTTATGGCATATTGTCTAAAATGTGACAATATTGTAACAATTAGAAGGGAATGCTGCTATCAGTGACATGGGAACAACAAATGTGGATTAAATGCAAACATGTATGAAAAGTATGAAAGATCCATATTAAAAAGATTTGGTCATATGATCACTGTATATTGAATTGCAAAATCAAAGGGTGAACAAATGAATCAAAAGGAAAGCGAACATCATTTTTGAATGGAGTTCATAATATTGTCAAAAAGAGAGAGGTGAAAAGCAATAAGATAGTTTATGAATAGAAGAAAAGGTTGTCTGCAAAGGCAGAAAGTATGGAAAAATTTAGCCAGCGGTGTGGTTGTAAAACAAATTTAGCTATATTTTATTTTCTCTTACCTGATGACTTTCATTTACATTGTTTACTGATTTTTCCTCTTTTGCTACACTTTGCATACATTTGTTTACCACAAAAGGGGATAACATGATAGGTATGAATGTTATCAAATTAATAGGATATACTTGTGGGTAAAGATGACAATACCACATCCTTTTTTTCCCTATTTTCTTTCCCTCTGAAATCAATCTTCAGCAATCATTCCAGTTGACTCTCAGTTGTAGAAAATGCAGTGAACCAATCCTTATCCCATACCCAAATGACTGAGAGGCAAATGCAAAAAAAGGAAAAGAAAAAAAATGTTCAAGTTGCGCCTAGTTCTTTGACTGCTATAATCCTGGAATAACAAAAATCCTGCAGATCAACATAATGTGGAAAGAAATTAACTTGTTACCATTTTTCCAGTGAGGGCAGCTGACTTGGGATAGAAATGTGGAGAAACATCCAGTGAAGCAACTGCCTTTTCCTCTCTAACTTCTGTTGGCAGAAAGAAGGAAGAGACAGAGGTAGTAGTGGCAGCGGAAGGCAAGGGGCCGATCGCAGCCGGCGTGGTTACCCAGCGGGCTTTGCTTTGCATGGCTCCCTTCAGCACCGCCAAACACACACACATACAGAGGTCTTCTTCAAGAGGCTTCAGAGGCCAAGGGTTTTTTTTATTTTCCCCCTCCTGCAGCTGCTTTGAGGGCTTTGCGGCGCAGAGGACGCTGCCTCCCGAGGTTTGGGGAGAGAAGCAGGGCATGTTAAAGAAAGGTAAAAGGGAAGCGGGTTGGGGGTGGGTGGCAAGCTGGCCATGGGGACCCTGGAAAGGCAGAGTGGAAGGCAGACAAGCATGGCAGGGCTTTGGGGAAGGGAAAAGCCTACTAGCTCTCTTCCCCATAGCCCTGCCATGTTTGCCTGCATGGCAGGGCTTCAGGGAAGTAAGTAAGCTGCTAGCTCTCTTCCCCACAGCCATGCTTGCCAGCCTTCCTGGTGGTCCCTGTGGCCAGGCCTGCCTGCCTGCCTTCGCAAGCTGATCTCGGGGACACTGGGAAGGCAGCGTGGAAGGCAGGCAAGTATGGCAGGGCTTTGGGGAAGGGAAAAGTCTGCTAGCTCCTTCCCCACAGCCCTGCCATGCTTGGCTACCTTCCATGTGGCCTTCTGCTTGCCTGGAAGGCAGGCAAGTATGGCAGGGCTACAGGCTGCAGGGAAGGAAGTAGGGAAGGTGGGCTGGTTGTGAGCGGGGGCAAGGACAGCTAGGTAGGCCACGACTTTCAGGCTTACCTGGCAGGGATCAGGGCCGCTCAGTTGGGGTGCAGTGCTTCAGGCAGGCAAGCTGCAAGCAAGGACCCACAAAGTGAGGAGTGACTGGGTGGAGGGGGACAGGGCGAACATCGGGTGGCTGGGGCAAGTGAGCAGGATCGGTTCAGGGCCGTGGCCAGCCAGCAATTACTAACAGTTCTCTGAACCAGCCCAAATTACTGCCACCGGTCCTCCCAAACCGGTGCGAACCAGTAGCAACCAACCACTGGCTGGAGGGGATAGTAAAATAAATTATAATCTATTTGCTTTGTCAGAGGAGACACAATTATCCCAAGATTTAAGCTAGATGAAGGACTCATCCAAGAAGTTTTTGTTAGTCAGAATTTGTATCATGAAAGATGCAGACAAGTATGTTCATGGTTGATTGAAAGATTATGGCTTTTAGAAAGATGGACTGAATGGCTTCCAAGACAGAAAGGTTCTTGTGTATATACAATTGTGTACCATTGAGCAGCAAACATAAGGAGAGGGTTATTAAAAGTTCTGAATAATTTGATTGCTTCAAGCACAGTTATTGCATTTGTGGCGTGTAAATCTGATAGTCTTGTTGGAGGCTTTTGTGCTCTTAACAAGAATTCACTTATTTGGTAACTGCAGGAGGTTCATGGTTGGAAATGAAAACCTAAATATTTAAAGTTCTTGACTAGCTGAATGTTTTTTCCAATTATAAGAAGTTATAAGAAGTTGTTTATAAGAAGTTCTCCAACCTCTAGGAATAGCAATAGCCCACAAATCCACAGTCACTTTCCACCAGGAATTATCCAGAACCAAAGACAAGATACAGAAGGATGAAAGAAACAATGTAATCTACAAAATAACTATATGGGACAAACATAATGTCAATTAAAAACCAGGATCCACAGACACCGGCTGGCAGTCAAATGGACAATTCCCAACTTTAATCTCTACCCATATCGACACCAAAAACTACCAGTTCAATTGGAACAACACAAAAATTATTGACCATGCTACCACCTGCCATACTTTTGAGTTCATTGAAGCCTGGGACTCCACAAGCAATTCCATCAAAAGACCTATAGCCAGCCTATGAACCCCTCAGAATCCAAATCAACCACACAGCTAACCAGAAACAGCACCAATCCTCAACCAACCCATGCAAGTTCCCCAATGACCCTCACCTGATATAAACTCCCCCATCACAAGATTCCCACTGATGACTCCCACCTCATGCATTACAAGACTCATTAAAAGACCCCCACTTGACACCTAACTCATCACAAAACCCATCACAAGAGTTTCACATACACACCCACATCTAACCAATCACAAGACCTATTGACCACATGAAGCTCTTATAAACAGAAGAACACTGACTTCCCCTAAATTCCACTGAAGTTGTTACCTAGTCTGGTAATGAAATGTTTGGAAACCAACCCACAAGTTTTGAAAAAGAAATTTCACCCTCAAAGGTATAAATGCTTGCATATTATAAAGATTGGAAGTATGATGGAATAACTTCATTAGAGAGCAATAAGGAATTGTTGGTAGTAAAAATAGGAGAATTGATACAGAGGCCTACCAATCTAGATTTATTTTCAACAACTCCTGGGGAGATCAATTTAAGGATTTCTGAATTTGAAATGAGACCATTCGGAGAAGAAGTGAAATACTGGAAAGTTTAAGATTTCCTTCCTGACTAATGTGCAAAGTGGCTTGTGTTAATAGATGATGGTCTCAGGTGGGTTTGAATTATTAGAGTTGGAACTTGATCTACTGTCTGCATAGATGTCAAAACATGCTGTGATTTTGTTAGAAAGTGCTAGTTGGAGCTTTTCCCAGTTCGTAAGCAAGGACACTACTCCTTCCTTCTTGAGAGAACTTAAATTTATTTAATAATATATTTCTTCGGAATGTTAATCATTATAGTGTTTCACAGTTCTAAATGTGGAAACAACTCCAGCCCTTCATGAGATTCACTCTTTGTTAAACCAAGGTTTGGAGGTTCTGATTATTCTATATATGATTAGAAATGGACTTTAAATGTGCCTGTGTAAAAATAATAGTTTATTGGAAAATACACAGAGCTCTTAACTTATGACTATTTGTTTAACGATTGTTCAAATTACAACTGTGCTGAAAAAAGTAACATACAACCAGTCTTTGCAGTTACTACTGTTGCAGTGTTCCTGCAGTCACATAATCAGCATTTGGTGTTTTGCAACCAACATGTATTTACAATAGTTGTGGTGTCCCGGGGTCACATAATCATGATCTGAAATCTCCCCAGGGAATTTCTGACAAGTCAAGGGGGAAGCCAGATTTGCTTAACAACCACAGGAAAAAAGGTCATAAAATCAGGCACAATTCATTTAATGACTGCTTTGCTTAGAAACAATGTTCCAGACCCATTTGTAGTCATAAGTCAAGAACTACCTGTAGTTAGGATTTCCAATGTATCTTTTATTGACTATTTTAATGAGAGCTGCAAAAGTTACTGTTAAGTTCTGGAAGTAACGAGGCTGGAGACCAGGGTAGTGACAACAGCTCTTTAATATAGGGTGAACCCAGCAACAGGCTGGGGGAAAAACCTCTCCTTTTATACAGTTCTGTTGAGGTTTCCCCAATCAGCAACGTGCTGATTTCCGCTCAAATATTTAAAGGTACAAACATGAATACATAACACCTCCCTCCCAGAAAACACTTTGCCTCTATTTACATTTTATTTACATGTTATTTTCGACGTAGTCACGCAAATAACCTGGGCGTCTCCTAGTTCTTTCAGACCTGCGCGGTTCAGTTCTGGGTGGTGTTTTGAGCTGGTCGGAGGGGCTGTTTTCCTCCCAGCTCTTTCTCTAGGCCAACGGGCCCTGGATTATTTGCAGACTCTTTTCTTGGCCATCCGCCTTGGATTACTTTGTGATTTTCCTGCCGATTCCTCGGGAACCTGATGGCGTCGCTGGACCTCCGGGACCTCAGCTAAGTCTTGCGCCTCCCCGGTCATGGTCAGCTGTGGGTTCAAATAAGGATTGGTCATATCTGTCTCTTTGGTTGGTTGCTCAGTTATTCGCTTCCTTATCTGATCTATGTGGCGCCCATACTCGTTGTCTTGTAACTCACCAAGTATGATTTTGGACCGGTTGCTTTTATGATTTGCCCTGCAGCCAACTTGGGCCGTCCCCATAGTTGCGGCCCACACTCTGTCGCCTATACCCATTCCTTGTTTTTCTATTTCCCCTGTAACCCTCTGGTGTGTAATGGGGATTCAAGCGGTCAAGTGGGCACCGGAGTTTCCGACCCATCAATAGTTCGGCTGGGCTTCTGCCTGTAGCAGTGCTTGGGGTTCTGTGCTGAATGGCCAGAAAGAAATCTATCTTTGTTGCCAGTCTCCTGGCTTGAGCCTGGACAATGCCTCCTTAGCGCCCGGACGGAACGCCTGCAAGGCCATTCGACGCAGGGTGGAAAGGCGCGAGAGGGCATGTCGGATGCCCTCCTCTGCCAAGTATTCCTCAAACTGGGCTGCCGTGAATTGCGGGCCATTGTCGGACACCAGAGTGTCAGGCAACCCGTGGTTGCGAATAGGTGGCGAGGGCTGCGATTACTGCCTCGGCTGTGGTGGATTTCATGAGTATGATCTCCAACCATTTAGAGAATGCGTCGACAACCACTAGGAAGGTTTGGCCGTGGAAAGGGCCAGCAAAATCAATGTGGATTCTTGACCAGGGCCCTTGGGGTTTCCCATTCCTGACTGGGGCCGTTGGGGTAGAGGTCTGGACTCTTGGCAAGCCTGGCATTTCCTACCCTCTCAGCAATCTCTGAATCCATGAGTGGCCACCACACATAGCTTCTAGCTAGCCCCTTCATCCTTACGATCCCTGGGTGACCCTCGTGGAGGAGGTCCAATACCTTTCCTTAATTTATCCGGGAATTACCACACGATCACCCCATAACAGGCACCCCTTGAGCCGAGAGCTCATCACGCTTTTTAACAAATTCTTTGAAACCTTCGCCCGGCGCAGGGCCACCCTCTTGTACCCAACCGAGTACAGTCCTTAACACAATGTCGGTATGATGCCCGAGCCACTTCCTTAGATGTGACTGGGCCAGAGTCCAAAGAGTCAATACAGGATGGCGCCCCGGGTGGGGTCTTGATCGCCCCTGGTAGTGGGCATCTGCTTAAGCGTCTGCATGCCCCACTTCTTTTCCTGGTCGATGCTGCAGCTTGTGAATAAGCTGCTAAGAAAATAGTCCATCGAGTCAATCGTGGCGAAAGTGCCACAGGCGTTATGGTCGCCAGCCAGTATTCCTAAGCGGTCTGTGGTCAGTCACATTTCAAAATCCGCCCAAATACATATTCGTGGAATTTTTCACCCTGACACAATTGCTAGCTTCTTTATCTAATTGGCTATAGTTCCTCTCTGGGGGACATCGTTCTAGAGTAGAAGGCTATAGGGGCTTCTGTGCGTTTGGAAGTCTGTGGCTGAGCACAGCCCCACCCCGTAAGGAGGCATCGCAAACCAGCACTAGGGGCAATGAGTTATGATATTGGATGAGCAGGCTATCACTTGAGAGCAGGTTTTTACTGCTTCAAAGCCCTATTTTCCGACTTTCCCCAAGACCAAACAGTATTTTTCCTAGAAGTTTATGCAGCGGTTCAGCAACGGTCTTTGTTTTTAAAAAGACCACGTAAAAATTCACTAACCCAGGAATGCCTGCAGCTCTGCTTTGTTTTTGGGCGCTGGAGCCTTTAATTGCCTTGACCTTGCTCTCAGTGGGTGAATTCCTTCTTGTCTATCCGGTAGCCCAAGAATTCGACGATTCACCCCTATCTGGCATTTGTTTGCTTTACCTTTAGTCCGCTGTCCGGAAAATGCCCAGAACCTTTCTTAAACGCTCCCCAATTCCTCTACGTTTTCCCCTGATATTAAGACATCATCAAGTAGGGAACTACCCTGGGAGCCCTTGCAGGAGTCGTTCCATTAAGTTTTGGAACAACCCCGGTGCCACACTCACCCCAAATTGTAGTCGGGTGCATCTGAAGGCACCCCTGTGAGTTACAATCATTTGGGCTTCGGCTGTGTTGGCGTCTACGGGCAATTGTTGGTAGGCTTGGGCCAAGTCTAACTTTGCAAAGACCTGCCCTTGCCCCCAAGAGTGCCGTAAGTGTTGCACCACGGGAACCGGTAGCGCTTTTCTGTAAGGCTTTGTTAAGCGTCGCCTTGTAGTCAGCGCAAATTCTAATTGACCCATCTGGTTTTATGGGTGTGACGATTGGCGTCTCCCACTTTGCGTGATCGACTGGTACCAAAATTCCCTGATTTATGAGCTTATCTAGCTCCTTATCAATTTTTGGCTTAAGGGCAAAAGGGACTCTCCTCGCCTTTAGCCTAATGGGAGCTACCTGGGGTCTAAGTTGAAGGAAATAGGGGTCCCCTTGTACTTGCCCAGGCAGTCCTTGAAGACATCTTGAACTCGTTAAAGAGAATGTCTTTCAGGTTACAGTCACTTCTGTAGATGCCGGTCACTCCCATGCCCAGTGCGCAAACCAGTCTAGTCCTAGCAACCACTAGGCAGAGTCCCTCGATTGTGATGGGCAGGGTCTTCTTGTGAGGTCCGTACTCGCGGACGGAGGTGGTCCCTTGAACAGGGATTCGATTTCCCTGGTAATCGTGGACCCGTAACTAGGGATTGCAGGTGGCGCGCGACTGAAGGCAGTGACTTCACCAAAGTGTCCCAGGACATGATGGTGATGGCTGACCTGGTGTCCACTTTGAGTCGGCACCTTACCTCTATTTTAGGTTTGGTGAAGATCTTCTTCTCCACTCGGGTTGAGGCGCGCCTATAACTACAGTCGTTTGGTTCAATTCGCGCCTTTCTTATTTGAGCCAATCTCGCCTTTCCGATCCGCGCTCTGATTGGCCGATTTAAATTTTCGGCGGAAGGTTGGGGAGCTCGACAGACTTGAGCTAGGTGCCCTTCTTTCCACACCGCCGACATGTTGCGTCCTTAAACTTGCAGCGTTGGCGCTGGTGTTGGCCTCAGCTTCCGCGGTCTCGGTCCTCTTTGTCGCGCTGTTCGGCAGACCCCTTCCTCATCCTCACCGTCACCGTCGGATTCGGTCTGAATCTCCTCCTGGTGCACTGGAGCCAGCTTTGTGCTCGCCTTTGGTGGGGGAGGCTTTTGCAATGTCTCCGCCGCTTGGGTGGACATTTCATGTGCTCTGGCTTCGTCCAGAGCGTTGGCCAGCGTTAGGTTGCTCTTCGCTAGCAGCCGGCGCCGCAAACGGATGTCTTTGACCCCTCGGATGAGTTGCTCGAGCAGCACCTCGTCTAGGTCTCGGTATCCGCAGTCCTTGGGCGCCTTCCTTAGGGCGGCCATGTAGTCACCAATGGACTCGCCCTCCATCTGCCTTCGCTCTCCAAATTCAAACCGCCGCACGTATTTGGACGGTGTGGGTGCGAAGTGGTTCTTTAATAGGGTTTGCAGAGTTGGCCACGATACCGATTACCGATATCGATGACCTCCGGACCACAGTGGCTTAAGAAATAAGCCCTTTTGCGGTTATCTGGAACTCCCTGCAGTTCGTTGGCTTCTAGAAAGCTTTCGAAACGGGTCATATACGTTCCCCATTTCTCTCTGGCTGGGTCAAACGGTGCGGGCGGAGTGTAACTGGCCATCTCCGCGTTTTCTGCCCTGAATTGCTGGGTTCGGTTCTATCGTGCGTGCTTCAGCTCGGTTCTGGTTCTCCTTAGCCTCGAGATCCCACCTTCGTCGCCAATGTTAAGTTCTGGAAGTAACGAGGCTGGAGACCAGGGTAGTGACAACAGCTCTTTAATATAGGGTGAACCCAGCAACAGGCTGGGGGAAAAACCTCTCCTTTTATACAATTCTGCTGGAGGCTTCGTCCAATCAGCAACGTGCTGATTTCCCGCTCAAATATTTAAAGGTACAAACATGAATACATAACAGTTACTACTAATTTGCATTGTATTTAGCTAGATACTGTACCTATTTTGAGTCTCTCTTTTTCCAAGTTTTGCTTCTAATTCATTATAAATACTCTCCCAAACAGAAGTTGGTAGTAAAACTTCAGGCTTCCAACACTGAATGAATGTTATTAGACTTATGGTATTTTGAATTACCCTTCCGATTAAAAGTCCTTTAAATCATATTATCAGTTTCATGTGGCCCTCTTTCTACTCTATCAGAAGAGAAGTATGCTTTGAAAGACAAGTGAATTTTCTGAGCTTTTGGCCTCTATTTGTTTACACTTAAAACTGTACCTTGGCTATTTGTGACTTGTTAACATCAAATGGCTTTTTTTCTTGGCTGACTGAGTGCTAATTGTTTCCTTGATATTTTCTATAGTAATTTCTCTCAGTTTCCATAGGACTGATAATTTCAATTATTCTTGTCTTGTGAATACAGAGGTGCAGAACCTGAGTGAAACATTTTGCTACCAAAAGCAGATGACAAGATAGTGTTCTCACATTTCATTTTCAAAAACTGATGAGCTCGTTCTGCCTAAGAGCCAGGAAGGAAAAGTATGGTTCTTCAAGATATGCTTAAACAATAGCTCCCATATTTTTTCACTGCTATGGAAGTTGGCTGGTGCTTCTCGGAAATGGAAGTAAACTTCAAAATGAAAGGTCATAGCTCTAGAGGTAGGACATTTGTAACAATGTTTATATCTATCTTGTCATACAAGAAACTTATATGACGATCACTGTCATTTTATTCCTACAACTATGTGACAGATAAGACTGAGAGACAATGACTGACTTAAAGTCACCTAGGGAGTTCCATAATCAACTATTGCTGGAAAATGGGTCTCCTGAATCTTAGATTGTTACCTCATATATTGTGTTCCATTAAAATTGTTTCTCTGAAACTGAACTTACATGAATTACATTACAAACAGAGGAAGTAGATGAACTTTTTGCTAGTCAGCTAACTAAGGTATGTAGGAAGCACATCACAGTAGTAATGGGGGATTTTAACTACCCTGACATCAACTGGGAAACAAACTCTGCACCAAGTGGAAGATCCAAAAGGTTCCTAACAAACCTAGCAGACAACTTTGTTTCCCAAAAAATAGAGAAGGCAACAAGGGGATCAGCCATACTGGACTTAATTCTCACTAACAGAGATGAAATGATAGAAGGTGTTGAAGCTACAGGAACCTTGGGGGCAAGTGACCACACAATATTGGAATTCGACATTAAGCAAATACAAATAGTAGAAAAAAGTCAAACTAGAGTCTTGGACTTTAAGAGAGCTAATTTCAATAAACTTAGAGAGAGCTTGAGAAGGATTCAATGGATGAGAATCCTCAGAGGGAAAACAACTCAAGAAGCTTGGGAAATTTTGAAAAGTGAGATTATAAAAGCGCAGTCTAGCACAATACCAATGAAGAAGAAAAATAATAGATCTCAAAAGAAACCAGCATGGATGCATAAAGAACTATCTGACAAATTGAAAGACAAAAAGGACAAATATAAAAAGTGGAAAGAGGGGCAAATAACTAAGGCAGAATATCAGCAAATAGCCCGAGCCTGTAAAGATGAAGTGAGGAAAGCTAAGGCTCACAATGAACAAAGGCTAGCGACAAAAGTAAAAAATAACAAAAAAAGCTTCTTCCAACATGTTAAAAACAAGAAAAAAGTCAAGGAAACAATTGGCCCATTGCTGGGAGAAAGTGGCAAGAAGATGATAAGCAACAGGGAGAAAGCAGATCTACTTAACTCATTTTTTGCATCTGTCTTTACACAAAAGGAAAAAAACAATCCAACCTATCAAAAACAGCACCACAAAAAACAGATTAGAAGCACAAGTTAAAATAGGGAAGAAAATGGTAAGTGAACACCTGTCTACCCTTAACGAGTTCAAATCACCAGGATGGATTACACCCCAAGGATTTGAAGGAACTGGCAGATGAGATCTCAGAACCACTGAACTAGATCTTTCAAAGATCCTGGAGCACAGGGGAGCTGCCAGAGGACTGGAAAAGAGCTGATGTAGTTCCCATCTTCAAAAAAAAAAACAGATCCAGGAAACTACAGACCTATCAGCCTGACCTCAATACCGGGAGATTCTAGAAAAGATAATCAACAACGAATCACCGAACACCTAGAAGCAAACAAAGTAATAACCAAAAGCCAACATGGGTTTGTCAAAAACAGATCATGCCACACTAATCTTATCGCATTCTTTGACAAAATGACAAAATTAGTAGACCAGAGGAATGCTGTCGATATAATTTACTTGGACTTCAGTAAAGCATTTGATAAAGTAGACCATAACCTACTACTAGATAAAGTAGAAAAATGTGGGTTAGACAGCACCACCACCAGATGGATTCGTAACTGGCTGACCAACCGCACTCAACGTGTAGTCCTCAACGGAACTACATCCACATGGAGGGAAGTATGCAGTGGAGTACCCCAAGGCTCTGTTTTAGGCCCAGTACTCTTCAACATCTTCATCAATGACTTGGACAAGGGGATAGATGGGGAACTCATCAAATTTGCAGATGACACCAAGCTGGCAGGAATAGCCAACACTCCAGAAGATAGGCTCAAATTACAGAAAGATCTTGACAAACTTGAACATTGGGCGCTATCTAACAAAATGAAATTCAACAGTGAAAAAAGTAAGATTCTACATTTAGGCAAAAAAACCAAAATGCACCAGTACCGTATATGTGGTATCTTGCTCAATAGTAGTACCTGTTAGATTCGGGCAATAACGAGGCAGGAGACCAGGATAGTGACAACAGCTCTTTACTATATGGTGAACCCAGCAGCCAGTGCCCGGGAAAACCTCTCCTTATATACAGTTTAGCCGGTGGCTTCAACCAATCAGCAACGTGCTTTTTTCCCGCCAAAACTTTTAAAGATACATTACACTCCTTCCCTCCCAGAAAACACTTTACCAATATTTACATAAAATTTACATCTTATTTTTCGACGTAATCACGCAAGTAGACTGGGCGTCTCCTGACCCTTTCAGACCTGCGCAATTCATTCTCTGGGAGTGAGTCGAGCTGGCCGGAGGGACTGTTTGTTCCTCTCAGCTCCTCCTCTAGGCCATCCGGCCCTGGATTATTTGCAGAGTCTTCCCTGCTGTCTTCAGGATGAACCAGTTGGCGTCGCTGGACCTCCCAGCATTCAGATAAGTCCCGCGTTAGCTGTGAGTCAGCTGTGGATTCCAACATTGAATAGTCAGGGCATGTTTCGTCTGATTCTGTATTACCTGTTATGCGTTTTCTTATCTGGTCTATGTGGCGCTTCCATACCCGGCCATCCCCCAACTCTATTAGATATGACTTTGGTCCTGTTATTTCTAGGATTGTTCCTGCTAACCAGGTCGGGCCCTCGCTGTAGTTGTGTGCCCACACTAGGTCGCCTGTTGCCATCCCTCTTGTTTTACCGTGTGCCCCCTTGTAACCGTCTGGTGTGTAGTTTGGGTTTAAACGGTCTAGTGGGCACCTAAGCTTCCGACCCATTAATAGTTCGGCCGGGCTGCGGCCAGTTGTGACACAGGGGGTTCTGTGTTGGACTGCTAGGAATGTATCTATTTTTGTTTGCCAATCGCCTGGCTTGATTCTGGACAATGCTTCCTTTGCGCTCCGAATGAAACGTTCTGCAAGGCCGTTCGTCGCAGGGTGGAAAGGCGCCGAGAGGACATGCCGGATGCCCTCCTCTGCCAAGTACCCCTCAAACTGGGTTGCCGTGAATTGCGGGCCGTTATCGGAGACTAAAGTGTCGGGCAACCCATGGGTTACAAATAGGTGTCGTAGGACTGAGATCACGGCCTCAGCTGTCATGGATCTCATGAGAATGATTCCCAGCCATTTGGAGTAGGCATCGACTACTACCAGAAAGGTTTGGCCGTGGAAAGGGCCGGCAAAATCGATATGGATCCTAGACCAGGGGCCCTGGGGTCTCTCCCATTCCCGAATCAGGGCCGTTGGGGGTAATGGTCTGGACTCCTGACAGGCCTGGCATTTCCCTACCCTTTCAGTAATTTCCGAGTCCATTAAGGGCCACCACACATAGCTTCTCGCTAGACCCTTCATTCTCACGATCCCTGGGTGGCCTTCGTGAAGGAGATCCAATACCTTTTTTCTCAATTTCTCTGGGATCACCACTCGATCCCCCCATAGCAGGCACCCCCCTTGAGCCGAGAGTTCCCCACGTTTTTTTACAAAATCTTTAAAACTGCGCCCGGCGCTGGCCAACCTCTTTGTACCCAACCAATTACAGTCCTTATTGTAATGTCCTTGTACGAAGCCCGAGCCACCTCTTTGGATGTGACTGGGCCAGAGTCCAAAGAGTCAATTAGCAGAACTGGTATCCCCGGAGTGGGGTCTTCGATAGTCTCTGGTAACGGGCATCTGCTCAGGGCGTCTGCATTCCCTAATTCCTTTCCTGGCCGGTGTAGTAATTTGTAGGAATACGCTGCCAGGAAGATAGTCCACCGGGTCAGTCTGGGCGAAAGTGCCACGGGCGTTGGGCGGTCGCCTGCCAACAGACCTAGCAAAGGTCTATGGTCCGTGATGATTTCAAAATCACGACCAAATACATATTCATGGAATTTCTTTACTCCTGAAACTATAGCCAAGGCTTCCTTATCAAGCTGGCTATAATTCCTTTCAGTTGATGACATGGTTCGGGAGTAGTATGCTATAGGGGCTTCTGTGCCATTTGGTAATCTGTGGCTGAGCACAGCCCCCACCCCATAGGGAGATGCATCGCAGCATAACACTAATGGCAGCGTGCCATTGTATTGGATAAGGAGGCTATCACTCGTTAGGAGATTCTTTACCCCTTCGAATGCCCTAGCTTCCGCCTTTCCCCAAGACCATGCAGCTGTCTTTGCTAATAATTTATGCAGCGGCTCGGCTACTGTTGCCTTATTCTTTAAGAATACTGCGTAGAAATTGACCAGACCTAAGAATGCCTGTAACTCCGTTTTGTTCTTTGGGACCGGGGCCTTCCTGATGGCCCGTACCTTGCTCTCAGTGGGGTGAATCCCTTCCCTGTCTATCCGGTAGCCCAGGAATTCCACAGACTCAACCCCGATCTGGCATTTGTTCAGTTTTACCGTGAGACCGGCAGACCGGAAAATGCCCAAAACTTTTCGCAGCCTTACCCCTAATTCCTCTAGATTTTCAGCGGATACCAGTACATCGTCAAAGTATGGTACCACCCCTGGTAGGCCCTGCAACAGCCGCTCCATTAGGTTTTGAAATAACCCTGGAGCCACACTTACCCCAAACTGTAACCGGGTACACTTAAAAGCCCCTCTGTGTGTCACAATTGTCTGCGCTTCGGCTGTGCTGCTATCTACGGGCAGCTGTTGATAGGCTTGGGCCAAGTCTAGCTTGGCAAAAACTTGCCCTTGCCCTATTGAGTGCAGTAAGTGCTGTACCACCGGAACGGGGTAAGCACTCTTTTGCAATGCTTTGTTAAGCGTTGCCTTGTAGTCAGCGCAAATCCGGACCGACCCGTCCGGTTTGACTGGGGTGACTATAGGGGTCTCCCACTTAGCATGGTCAACTGGCACTAGAATTCCCTGGTTTACTAGCTTGTCCAGTTCGGTCAATCCTGGGCTTTAGGGCTAACGGGACCCTTCTAGCCTTTAGACGGATAGGGCAACTTGGGGGTCTAGGTTAAGAGATAGGGGTCCCGTGTACTTGCCCAGGCAGTCTCTGAAAACGTCCCCAAATTCTTTCACGAGTGCGTCTTTGAGGTCGACTTCGTTTCTGAAGATTCCAGTCACTCCCATGCCCAATGTTCGGAACCAGTCCAGTCCCAACAAGCTTGGCAGGGTCCCATCGACGATGGTGATGGGCAGAGTTTTCTTGTATTGTCCATACTCGACGTGGACGGACGTTGCCCCTCGGACGGGGATGCGATTCCCCTGGTAGTCTTGTACCTTTAATTTCTGTGGTTGCAGTTTGCGCTTTGCGATGGCGGGTAAGGCTCTCACGAGAGTGTCCCAGGACATGATCGTGATCGATGAGCCAGTGTCCACCTCCAATCGGCACGGCACCCCCTCAATCTTTGCCTTTGTAAAGATTTTTTTCTCTAGGCGAGTTGATGCGTGACCCACTCTCACGACAGTCTGATTCAACTTTGCGCCTTTTTTTAACTGACCACTCGCGGGCCGCTTCGCCGTTCCCGCGCTCTGATTGGCCGGTTTGAATTTTTGGCGGGAAGGTTGGGGAGCTCTACAGACCTGTGCTAGGTGCCCCTTCCTTTCGCATCGCCGACAAGTTGCATCTTTAAATCTGCATTGTTGTCGTTGGTGTTGCCCTCCGCAACTCGTGCAGTCGCCCTGGTCGTCTTTCTCCGGCCTCCCGGTGTGGAAGACTCCTTCCTCCTCCTCACCGTCCGATTCGGCCTGGACCTCTTCATTGTGGACCGGGGTTGATTTCGCACCAGCCGTTGGTGCGACCTGCTTTTGTAGGGTTTCCGCCGCTTGGGTAGACATCTCGTGAGCCCTGGCTTCGTCCAAGGCGTTTGCCAGCGTTAGGTTGCTTTTAGAAAGCAGCCGCCTCCGCAAACGGATGTCCCTGACCCCACGGATGAGTTGCTCCAGCAATGCCTCGTCCAAGTCTCGGTACTTGCAACGTTTTGAGGCTTTCCTCAGGGCGGCCATGTATGCGCTGATGGACTCGCCTTCTTGCTGTCTGCGCTCCCCGAATTCGAACCGTTGCACATACTTGGATGGCATTGGTGCAAAATGGGCTTTTAGTAAAGTCTGCAGAGTTTGCCACGGTACCGACTGTACCGGCGTTGGCTCAGCCAGGGATTTTGCGGTGTCGAAAACTTCTGGACCGCAGTGGCTCAGGAAATAGGCTCGTTTCCTGTTGTCTGAAACTCCTTGAAGTTCGTTCGCCTCGAGGAAACACTCGAAGCGAGCCATGTATGACCCCCATTTTTCCTTAGCTGGATCGAATGGCGCTGGCGGTGTGTAGCCGGACATCGCTGCTTTCCGCCCTTGTTTTGCTGGGTTCGCGTCTTCCTGGTGAGTTCAGCTCTTTTCCTGGCGCTCTTAGCCTCGAGATCCCACCTTCGGCGCCAGTGTTAGATTCGGGCAATAACGAGGCAGGAGACCAGGATAGTGACAACAGCTCTTTACTATATGGTGAACCCAGCAGCCAGTGCCCGGGAAAACCTCTCCTTATATACAGTTTAGCCGGTGGCTTCAACCAATCAGCAACGTGCTTTTTTCCCGCCAAAACTTTTAAAGATACATTACAGTACCTGTGAGAGGGATCTCAGAGTCCTAGTGGATAACCGTTTAGATATGAGCCAGCAGTGTGCAGCAGCTGCTAAAAAAGCCAACACAGTTCTGGGCTGCATAAACAGAGGGATAAAATCAAGATCACGTGAAGTGTTAGTGCCACTTTATAATGCCTTGGTAAGGCCATACTTGGAATATTGCATCCAGTTTTGGTCTCCACGATGTCAAAAAGATGTTGAGACTCTAGAAAGAGTGCACAGAAGAGCAACAAAGATGATTAGAGGACTGGAGGCTAAAACATATGAAGAACAGTTGCAGGAACTCGGTATGTCTAGTTTAATAAAAAGAAGGACTAGGGGAGACATGATAGCTGTGTTCCAATATCTCAGGGGTTGCCACAAAGAAGAGGGAGTCGGGCTGTTCTCCAAAGCACCTGAGGGTAGAACAAGAAGCAATGGGTGGAAACTGATCAAAGAAAGAAGCAACTTAGAACTAAGGAGAAATTTCCTGACAGTTAGAACAATTAATAAGTGGAACGACTTGCCTGCAGAAGTTGTGAATGCTCCAACACTGAAAATTTTTAAGAAAATGTTGGATAACCATCTGACTGAGATGGTGTAGGGTTCCTGCCTAGGCAGGGGGTTGGACTAGAAGGCCTCCAAGGTCCCTTCCAACTCTGTTATTATGTTATGTTATGTTATGTTATGTTATGTTATGTTATGTTATGTTATGTTATGTTATGTTATGTTATGTTATGTTATGTTATGTTATGTTATGTTATGTTATGTTATGTTATGTTATGAATACATGTAAGTCATCCCTTGAAAAACGTGAATGTTTTTAACAATCTCTGGTTGCAAAATAGCTTTGATAAGATCTGACTGGGGAGAAAGAGACCTAAATGGAATCGCAGGAAAACACAATGGCTGCAAACTAAGAAGCTAACTATTTCTAGAAAAGTCCATCTTTGACTCTTGACGGGGTTGCACACTGCCAGATAGAGTTGGTTCATAATCTGGAGATTCTCTGGACTCATAGTTTCTGCTTGAACAGCAGGTCAAGTCTGTGGTCAGAGGTCCTTTTGCTCAATTGTATCCTGTACACCAGTTGTGACAGGACATTTCTTGTAAACGACATTTCACTTTCATCCCTTGAGTGCTTACTACCTTTTGGTTGGAGTACTGCCCTTTGATCCACTTGGGCTGCCCCTGAAGACCAGAATCTTTGGTTTGCTCAATATATAGAGGCCCAAACAATTATGGAAAAGGTTAACTTAATTTACTAATGAAGCTGCATGGCTATCAATCAGCTTCCAGTTGCAATTCAAAGTTGTAATTTTGAAGTCCTACATAGTTTAACTAGCTAGACATCTACAAGGCCATCTTCTATGAGATGAATCTGCCTGTCAGGTTGCATCTAATATAGAAGGGTTGCTAAGGATCCTGAAATAATGCCATTTATAGGAACTCCATGCTTGTACCAGTAATGGCCTCATGCCTCTAAGAACAGCATACCCTGAAACATTTCCTACATCCTCTACCTATTAAATTTTTAAGTCTCATTTTTAAAGAAAAACATTTAGCAATGCTTAAAGATTCTGTTACTCAAATGGTGATATATCATATTCTCTGTAATTGACTTTTTATACTTCTATTTTGCATTGTTAAATATAAGTTGTCAAAAAACGAGAGCCATATAACATTAAATAAATATAGTCTCTCTGTACCACATTTCAAGTAGACATAACACATGTATTTGAATTTCAGGTGTCTTAGGGATTAGATAAAAACATAATTGTTATGGAGAGGATACATATTATAGGTGGCTTTCAGCTTAACAATCAAAATATTATTTCAGACTCACCAACTAGTTCTTGACAATCTTTGTGAATCAGTGATTGTTCTGGCAGATCTAAACAACCGTCCCAAGATGCTAAACTGTCTCCTTTCCCTACAACGTTTAATGCAATCTAAAATAATTATAAAAGGAAATAAGGAAGAAATATTACATATCTTGACTGCAATGAAAATATGATTCTTAAACAACTTTAAAAAAGTATTCAAAGATACATTGTTTCAAGTATAAATAATGAAATCAGTGACTACTGGCTCTTTATAAGGAACGATGCAACCTTCATCATTCTTGAACAATCTACAGTAATGATATGTAAGAATTGTTGATCAAATTGAATGTATGCATTCAAGTAATGTGTGACAAAGAACTATGAGTACCCTTTAAGTTAGTATTTCAAGTGTATTATATTCCCTATAGTGTTCTTTATTTATTATTGAAGTAAACTATTACCTGTTGAATTTAAAGAGAAACTGCAGGTATAGCTGAATAAATGTAACAGTATTTCAGCACTCATTTAAAAAAAAAAAACCATTTCAGAAAACATGTGCTAGGACTGGAAATATACTGTAATGGAAAAGACTGTCATAAACCATTTCCCAAAAATTATTTTTGTATTTGTAATTAAATCCTCCCAATGTTATATTTCCCTGTGAATCAACATCTTTTTACTGATGTTGCAAAAATAGCTTTGACAGTTTGCTAAATGGATCAAGAAACTTTAAATAAAGATCAAAGAAACAAAGATTTTTTCCCCACATCTCTTCTCCAAAGCTAGTTATATTCTCAGAAATGGATTTCCCTTTTTAAAAATGACAGTTTAACTAACAAATGTATGTTTTAGTTAGGCAGTGCATAATTTGACTCTAAAAAAGAAAGACATTCATATTGAATTTGCATTTGAAATGATTTCCTTGAAAGATAGATGGCAATTGCAAAGTTAATTGAGTAAATATTTTCAGATGATTTTAAAACTATGTGTGTGTGTGTGTGTGTGTGTGTGTGTGTGTGTGTGTGTGTGTGTGTGTGTGTGTGTGTGTGTGTGTGTGTGTGTGTGTGTGTGTGTGTGTGTGTGTGTGTGTGTGTGTGTGTGTGTGTGTGTGTGTGTGTGTGTGTGTGTGTGTGTGTGTGTGTGTGTGTGTGTGTGTATTCAAATATGATAAAAACAAGAAATGAGCTACAACAGTCCTGTAATGTTCAGTAACTTGCACCAATTTAAGATGTCTCTTCTACAGAACTATTAAAGGAATATGAACCATATTCTTTTATCCAGATTCCTAACACAGCTAAGATATATTATTGACATTTCACTTATTTTGTGATTATGTTGGCTTGTTTCCTTGTTTATTTATGATTCAGAATCATTTTAGGGCAGGAGAAATTCTTTTTTTAAGATCTATTAGATGAATATAGATTGTATTATTTATTTTTTATTTTTATTTATTTATTTATTTATTTATTTTTATTTATTTATTTATTTATTTATTTTTATTTATTTATTTATTTTTATTTATTTATTTTTATTTATTTATTTATTTATTTATTTATTTATTTATTTATTTATTTTTATTATTTTATATGATTTGTGGAGTGGGATGAGTAAGAAGTAAAATTCTGGCTCCAGATGGTAGTCTTCCCTACTATACATTCAGTTGAACATTCAGATGTGCATTAAAATGTGCATTTACTTAAATTGCCAACTAGCTCTTAAAAATAATTGGATTATTTTTTTCCCCCATGAGTCATGTAAACTTTGCAATTACCACATCTTTCCACTTTTACAAATATGATTACTTTTCTTGTATGTGATTAAAATTCATATGGCTATTTATTCAATATCTTTCTGTTTTCTATTTCCTTCCAGAAGTATTATTTCCTGCCTTTCCGCTTTCTTTTCTACTCTACATGAAACTGGGATTTGAAACAATTTCCTCCAATTCAGGAGAAATATTTTCAGATGATTTTAAAACTAGTTGCTAGAGCGTGTGGGAGAAAGCTGCAAAAACACTCAATCTTAACCATGATACAGTATGTGTGTGTGTGTGTGTGTGTGTGTGTGTGTGTGTGTGTGTGTGTATTCAAATATGATAAAAACAAGAAATGAGCTACAACAGTCCTGTAATGTTCAGTAACTTGCACCAATTTAAGATGTCTCTTCTACAGAACTATTAAAGGAATATGAACCATATTCTTTTATCCAGATTCCTAACACAGCTAAGATATATTATTGACATTTCACTTATTTTGTGATTATGTTGGCTTGTTTCCTTGTTTATTTATGATTCAGAATCATTTTAGGGCAGGAGAAATTCTTTTTTTAAGATCTATTAGATGAATATAGATTGTATTATTTATTTATTTTTTTTATTTATTTGATTTTTATACCGCCCTTCTCCCGAAGGACTCAGGGTGGTGTACAGGCAAAAGTAAAAAACAGACAATACAATATACAATTTAAAATGCAAGTTAAAAAACTTATTATAATTGGCCTAAAAACTTTAAAATATATAAAAAACTAAAACCCCATTTAAAATTAGTAATAAGAAATTTAAAATCGATAAAACTTAAGCCAGCCCTGCGCAAGTGAAAAGATATCTACAATCCAAAACTGGATTCACATATCATGCTGAGTAATGATATAATGAAGAGCATATGGGAAAAAAGAATGAGAAGCAAAATTTCTCTAAATGGAGAAGAGTTAGAGTTGGTCCATGTCAATTATCACTCATTCTAGCAAATAACTGAGTATTATAATTATCTTAATAGTGCAAAAACAACAAATACAGTGTACTCAAATAAGCATCAGTGACTCAAGACACTACTCAACTTTAAGCTATCCAAAAAAGCATTAAGAACTTTTTCAACTTTTTATGTAATCATGATGTGCTGATTAAACATACATAATTGTAAGATTAATCAAGTGAAGAATTCATAGGAGTCCTAAGCAAAATAAAATATTGGGTTTTTAAAAATGTCCTCTATCTTCATATCATATCCTCTATCTTCAGTGGCAATGCTTCCTAAAAGCAGCTAAAAGTCAGTTCAAAAGGTCACTCTATTAAGGGCTACTTTGACTGAAGTGACAAAAAATATGATATGAAGTAAGACATACTTGGTATTACCCGCTACAACTCTACAAATATAATAATTTATCTTGAAAAAGTTCTTGATGCTTTTTGGGATAGCTTAAAGTTGAGTAGTGTCTTGAGTCACTGATGCTTATTTGAGTATATGTATTTGTTGTTGTTTTTGCACTATTAAGATAATTATAATACTCAGTTATTTGCTAGAATGAGTGATAATTGACATGGACTAACTATAATTCTCCATTTAATAACAATGTTTAAACCAGTTGCCACACTAGAATGATCTATTTTATTTCTTGTCTAGACAATAGAAATTTTGCTTCTCATTCTTTTTTCCCATATGCTCTTCATTACATGGAATTGCAACTCCCACAGAATTCTGGATGATTTGCTATTTTCTTTTCTGGTAACAAAAGGAAAATGAATGGGTGGTTGATCAGCTAATGTTTTATATCCCAAGTTGCTGAATGTCTGAATGCAGCAGCTGCCAGGGAAGTTATTTATTTTATTTATTTATTAAAATTTGCCAAACAAACATGAGAACAAGAATAAAAGAATAAAAATACAATGACAGGGAGGATAGGCACATTAGTGCACTTATGCAAGCTCCCTCTACTGACCACTTAAGTATGATGGAAGTCAATTTGTGACTGAAACTGAGAAAATTTGTAGCTGAAACAACTGAATCAGGTAGAGCATTCCGGACTTTGACAACTATTAGGGAAATCATATTTTTTACAGTTTAGAACAATTTACATTGAGTTTAAAGCAGTTATTAGTGCACATATTATTGCGATTAAACAAAAAAAGTCATTTACAGGTAAAACATTACTACATATAATTTTGAATGCAATAATTAAGTCTAACTGCAAGCCATGTACTTCTAAGTTATCCAAATTGAGAATTTTGAGTCTAGTAGCATAGGGAATTCTATTATGTACAATAGAGTGCAAGATGTTTCTCATGAAATACTTCAATTGTACTGATGATATATGGTGGAGATTCCAAACAGCTGAACAATACTGTAAGATAGGTCTAGCACAAGGTCTGCAAACTTGGCTCTTTTAAGACTTGTGGACTTCAACTCCCAGAGTTCCTCAGTCAGCTTTGCATAAGTGTTATAAAACTAGCATAAGTTTTATAAGCTGTAATTAGCAAGACAATGTTTCTAGGAAAAAAACTGCACAAAATTAAATTTACAACTCTTAATGCTTTTTTATGGTGGTTATGAAGGTGACTCTTAAAACTTTGTCTTTGAAACATGAAAGGCGTAGTCTTATTCTTACACCCTTGAGATGAAAGATTCACTAAATATACTCATACTTTATTTTAGATATATATGCACAAGACTATGCAATGCTCTAATTTGCTTAGGCATGGATTGAGAGACTCCATCCTTTATTAACTCAACACTGTCAAACTATTCACCAATTCTGCATTACTAGTACTATTAGTCTTCTCATTGTTCCTATCACCCATCTTCTCTCACTTATGACTACATGACTGTAACTTTGCTACTTGTATCCTTATGATTTCTATTAATATTGTTTCCGGATTCTTATTTGTACCCTATGACTATCATTAAGTGTTGTACCTTATGATTTTTGACGAAGGTATCTTGTCTTTTTATGTACATTGAGAGCATATGCATCAGAAACAAATTCCTTGTTTCTGGAATCACAGTTGACCAATAAAGAATGCTATTCTATTCTATTCTATTCTATTCTATTCTATTCTATTCTATTCTATTCTATTCTATTCTCTCCTCTCTAAGGTGGATCCTGAATTCAAATCTTGAATTTCCTGATTTGTTCTATTAAAACCTGAGATGCTCTACCAAAGTATGATTTCTCATTCTACTTCTGGCAACCTTACTCTATATTCATTAAGGAAGATATCTGGGTTTAGGTTTGGTATTCATTGTTTACTTTATTAGCATGTTGTGTCATCCAATGATACTATGAGGCTTTCATTTCATAAAACATACACTAAAACCATAAAATAGAAAAATGATCAATACACAAATCCATCTACATAAATTAATCCCCACCTAATGATTGTCTCCACTCATCTTGCATTTCTCTTTCAAAGGCTGTGTAGAATAGCAATGTCTTAATGGATTTCCTGAATGTTAATATATTAAGCATATAATTACATAAAGCAAAGGGGGCTTGCATAAGTGCATGAATGTGCCTATTGTCCCTGTCATTGCATTTTTATTCTTTTATTCTTCTTCTCGTTTTTGTTTGACAAATTCTAATAAATGAATAAATAATAATCTAGTCCATTCTCTGTGATTCTAATTTGATATAGTACTATATTTGTTTGCTGAATTCAAAACATATATTGATGAAGTTCTAAGAATTCAAATTCACAGAGAATAAAAATGTACTACAGTATTGTATTGTTAATATTGATGAACATTATTAAAATATGCTATGAAAAATATATAAATAAAATCCATGGGGTTTTTTTTTGCTTAGCCATAACTGGCTGATCTCAAATGTAATATTAAGCCAAACATGCTATATAAACCATAACAAATTAGTTCTCACAACAGATGAATCCAAACCATTAGAGTGGTGAGTGAATTTGGGTTTAACAATATGGATAGGATCCAGTTAACTGCACTTAATTGTCTTTGAAATTACTAAATGTCTTTGAAATTAGAATTTTTTTTAGGCTAACTTTAGCTAACTCAATTTCCTTTTTCATCTCTGCCTTTAGTGAGACACTGACATTTCCATTGTGACTGGAAGTTAAGTAACCATTACTGCTTTTTTCTTGTCTGAAATATTTTGTTGAGCAATACTGAAATATTTGTAACTATTACCAAGAGGTGTTTTTTTTTTTTTGCACTTTGACAAAAACAGTATTGCTGTTGCAACATGTAAAGGCTTGTGATGTATCATCTTGGCTGCCCTCCAAATAAAATTTTCATGCTACAATGTTTCTATGAAGTGTGGTTCAATGATACACTATGGGTGTGCTAGATTTGTGTCAAAGAAGTTTTGCATGAAGATCCCTCTCAAGCTGCTTTATAAATGATTGCTGATGGAGAAATGTTTTGGTTCCAGGCTTCTTGGTCCAAAAGTCCAAAAATGTCAGGAAATTTTAGAAGCATGGCATTCTGACAAATTAGCCATAAACAGGCATATAGACATAAACAATATCTATATACTGGGCAAAAGAGACAATCAACAAGCCAAAAAGAGAACAAAATAACTCCCCAACAGCAATCAGCATCTAGATGAGCATAGATTAACATCAGACCAACAATCAAGTAAACAATACCCCAATCAGGGAATTGTTAAACAAGCCAACAGTAAGTATCCCAACCAAAAATTCTCTAAGAGCACCCCAGGACAAGACACTAGAATAGGAATTGAGAACAAACCCCACTCTTTATTAGCACTGATGATATTACCTAGTTTGGGTAATAAAACATCTGCAAGAAAACAACCAAACTCAGAGAGCACCAAGGATCCCCTCACTTCAATCCTGAGCTACAAATATTCTCCTTTCTTGAAACATCTTAAAAATCAATTAGGGCAGATCTCCACATCTTTCTGTCTTCAGTTAGAATTTTGAAAGGTCTTGAGGAAAAAGAGAGACAACCAGTCAGTACAGAGTAGATGAAGCAGAATTTCAATTCAGATTACAGCAAATTTTTTTAAAAAAAAATTTTTTGCTCTATGAATTCAGATTTGATGAACATTCTTATTCTTGGAGTTTCAAATAAATAATGAAGCAGATTTTAAAGCTGAATGTTAGTTTTCAGAGTAAATCTGACTGTGTTATTTTTCAGAGTAAATCATTCCTGAATATTATTGCCCTGGAGTGTGCTAGGATATATTTGGCATCCTAAGACTCTTGGACCTTTCAGTACCTGATCATTTTTCTCTTTGTTTACATTCACTTTCTTTCTATTTGCAAAGAGTTGTAAGCTACCCATCTATTTGCAAAGAGTTGTAAGCTACCCATCTTTTAATTTTTGTATAATGTTTCTGAATAATACTGTAACAGGACTGGAAAATTAAAAATGGAGGGAGGCTTAAACCACTGCAGATTAGCTCCTGCTATTACCTATTCCTGCTTGTAAATTCATCATCAGAACATCTTGCTAGTCTCTCCCATTTTAAAATACATCTAATCAAATAGCATTCCTTGTCATATAGGTTAGGGTTTTTAATGTTAGCAGGACAAAAATAATTCTAATTAATTTTGTGCCCTAAACAAGCATTTTTGATTTATCAACACTTCTAGATTTTTCATCAACCAGCTCTTCTGATTCCAGTATAAAATACACCCAGGATTAACCCATGCTACTTTGACTGTGGATCTATTGCTTGTTTTTCCTTCCTTGCAACACTTCCATTTGTTATTGTAACTCATGAAACAGAGCCAGAGTGAAATTGTCATGAGCTAATCAGGTACCTCCTTCTACAAATGTCTTTTAACCTGGAATTTTTTGGGTAGAGGGTGTTTGGAGTGGTCTTGTGAGTTATAATTAAATTGTTGGAAGAAAAATCAAGTCTGGTTCCAAGCCAGGTGAAAAACACTGAGAATAAAATAGAGGCTGACTACAAGGAAATAAGGTCTTGTTTATTTGGTTTCCAGAAACTTCAGTGACAGCAGCATGTTTCTGGGGTGGCTGACAAAATGGCTGAGTGAGTGGATGGATTTTTATAGGGTTCTGGGGTTTGGTGATTGAGATGCTCCAGGAGGTTATGCAATGTAGGGAAACTTATGTTTTTTACTATTCTAAAGGTGGTAAATCCTATTATGTCCTAAAGGTCATGTCCTGTCTTTAGAATTTGGGTGGGGAATGTAAATTCTTAATCCCATCAGCTCCAGCCTTCTGTGGGAGTTGTGGCTGAAGGCATTTTGTTTATGAATAGATTGGCCCATTCTTTCTTAATAGGTACAAAATATCAATTTCTAAGACTTAAGGGTTCTGCTTGAAGCTATGGCAGGAAGATTGGGGCTGCTTTCTGGCTTTGTTAAGATTTTTCTCCATTTCTCTTTTGGGGAAATATAATATTCTGCCTCTTTTAATATTCCCCAAAATATTTTGTTCTCTGGGGTGGAACTTCCCACAATATATATCAATTTCTCCACCATAACATGGCATAATTACAGTTTAGTTAAAAGTATTTGTTTTGTTATCTAGGGATAAGAATTTAAACTAAGGACTAATAGGACAAAGGGATATCACAAAAGTTAGAAAACTGGTTCCATGTTATTAACGTAATTATATGATAAATCTAAACATGGAACTCTTAAATGGTTTAGCGGACTGTCTACTTACACAATTAACAAAAACTACACCAGGGCTGCAACATCTGGATAACTATCTAGCAGCTGTCTGGATTCTTTGCAGGCCATACATGGTAATCTATGTGGGGTCATATGATATGCGATGCTAAAATCAAACTGTGTCTGTGTGTAATGATGTCTGTAACATTTTCCATTATCAAGTCTGCTGTGGAATATTAGTGTGATGCTTTTGCACAATACTTCATAACAGCACTTTTAAGTAAAAATAACTAATTAAGCACTCTTGCCTTATATGCTTTATGAAGATTTATATTATTGGCAAAGGCCTATCTTCTCTCAAATAAACCTTTTTAGTGCCTTAACAAGCATTTAGAAAATGATGCTCAAAAAATAAATTTCTTATTCCTGTTGGAAGAAATGTACATCAGGAAATGCCCATCTGGGTTCAATTCTAAGTAGGAAGAAAGAAGAAGAGAAGAGAAGAGAAGAGAAGAGAAGAGAAGAGAAGAGAAGAGAAGAGAAGAGAAGAGAAGAGAAGAGAAGAGAAGAGAAGAGAAGAGAAGAGAAGAGAAGAGAAGAGAAGAGAAGAGAAGAGAAGAGAAGAGAAGAGAAGAGAAGAGAAGAGAAGAGAAGAGAAGAGAAGAGAAGAGAAGAGAAGAGAAGAGAAGAGAAGAGAAGAGAAGAGAAGAGAAGAGAAGAGAAGAGAAGAGAAGAGAAGAGAAGAGAAGAGAAGAGAAGAGAAGAGAAGAGAAGAGAAGAGAAGAGAAGAGAAGAGAAGAGAAGAGAAGAGAAGAGAAGAGAAGAGAAGAGAAGAGAAGAGAAGAGAAGAGAAGAGAAGAGAAGAGAAGAGAAGAGAAGAGAAGAGAAGAGAAGAGAAGAGAAGAGAAGAGAAGAGAAGAGAAGAGAAGAGAAGAGAAGAGAAGAGAAGAGAAGAGAAGAGAAGAGAAGAGAAGAGAAGAGAAGAGAAGAGAAGAGAAGAGAAGAGAAGAGAAGAGAAGAGAAGAGAAGATAGAAGAGAAGAGAAGAGAAGAGAAGAGAAGGGAAGAGAAGAGAAGAGAAGAGAAGAGAAGAGAAGAGAAGAGAAGAGAAGAGAAGAGAAGAGAAGAGAAGAGAAGAGAAGAGAAGAGAAGAGAAGAGAAGAGAAGAGAAGAGAAGAGAAGAGAAGAGAAGAGAAGAGAAGAGAAGAGAAGAGAAGAGAAGAGAAGAGAAGAGAAGAGAAGAGAAGAGAAGAGAAGAAAAGAGAAGAGAAGAGAAGAGAAGAGAAGAGAAGAGAAGAGAAGAGAAGAGAAGAGAAGAGAAGAGAAGAGAAGAGAAGAGAAGAGAAGAGAAGAGAAGAGAAGAGAAGAGAAGAGAAGAGAAGAAAAGAAAAAATAGAGAACAGAACAGAACAGAACAGAACAGAATAGAAGAGAAGAGAAGAGAAGAGAAGAGAAGAGAAGAGAAGAGAAGAGAAGAGAAGAGAAGAGAAGAGAAGAGAAGAGAAGAGAAGAGAAGAGAAGAGAAATTTTTTATTGGCCAAGTATGATTGGACACACAAGGAATTTGTCTTGGTGCATATGTGTTGGAAGAAATATCCATCTGGGTTCAGTTCCAAGTGGGGACAAAGACACTGGAAACATGGAGGCTGCTTGGAAAGATGGTTTAATGGTGGTCAGGATCACATGGCTTGAGTTCCTGAACAGAAAAGGGGCCCGAGATCCTGTGTGCTCCCTGGTTTTATGATTTTTCTGAGCTTTGACCTTTCTGGGGCACAGGAAGAGTATCCTGATTGGTTGTCAGACTCCCAGGGGGTGGGGGTCTTAGCTAGCCTTGCTGGCTGTCTCTCAAGCTTGCTTGAGCCTTGCCATGTGGTGAGTTTCAGTTGTATTGTGTTGCAAATCATGGGGGGATTGAGTGAGCTTGGTTGAAGCCTTAATTGCCCATTGACAAAGGTGGGGAGAATGAGTGAGCTTAGCTGAGGCTTTTAATTGCCCATTGACAAAGGTGGGGGAGTCAGGAAGTTGCAGGAGCTCCTTTGTCTTTAAAATATTTTCTAAAATATTTCATTCTTCTAGGAGGGGGGTGTTGGAAGAAATATCCATCTGGGTTCAGTTCCAAGTGGGGACAAAGACACTGGAAACGTGGAGGCTGCTTGGAAAGATGGTTTAATGGTGGTCAGGATCACATGGCTTGAGTTCCTGAACAGAAAAAGGCTGAGATCCTGTGTGCTCCCTGGTTTTATGATTTTTCTGAGCTTTGACCTTTCTGGGGCACAGGAAGAGTATCCTGATTGGTTGTCAGACTCCCAGGGGGTGGGGGTCTTAGCTAGCCTTGCTGGCTGTCTCTCAAGCTTGCTTGAGCCTTGCCATGTGGTGAGTTTCAGTTGTATTGTGTTGCAAATCATGGGGGGATTGAGTGAGCTTGGTTGAAGCCTTAATTGCCCATTGACAAAGGTGGGGAGAATGAGTGAGCTTGGTTGAAGCCTTAATTGCCCATTGACAAAGGTGGGGAGAATGAGTGAGCTTGGTTGAAGCCTTAATTGCCCATTGACAAAGGTGGGGAGAATGAGTGAGCTTAGCTGAGGCTTTTAATGGCCCATTGACAAAGGTGGGGAGAATGAGTGAGCTTAGCTGAGGCTTTTAATGGCCCATTGACAAAGGTGGGGGGGGAGTCAGGAAGTTGCAGGGAGCTCCTTTGTCTTTAAAATATGTTTCTCCATTTCTCATCCAGGAAGGTATAATATTCTGCTTTTAAAATATTTTGGAAGAAATATCCATCTGGGTTCAGTTCCAAGTGGGGACAAAGACACTGGAAACATGGAGGCTGCTTGGAAAGATGGTTTAATGGTGGTCAGGATCACATGGCTTGAGTTCCTGAACAGAAAAGGGCTGAGATCCTGTGTGCTCCTGGTTTTATGATTTTTCTGAGCTTTGACCTTTCTGGGGCACAGGAAGAGTATCCTGATTGGTTGTCAGACTCCCAGGGGGTGGGAGTCTTAGCTAGCCTTGCTGGCTGTCTCTCAAGCTTGCTTGAGCCATGCCATGTGGTGAGTTTCAGTTGTATTGTGTTGCAAATCATGGGGGGATTGAGTGAGCTTAGCTGAGGCTTTTAATGGCCCATTGACAAAGGTGGGGAGAATGAGTGAGCTTAGCTGAGGCTTTTAATGGCCCATTGACAAAGGTGGGGAGAATGAGTGAGCTTGGTTGAAGCCTTAATTGCCCATTGACAAAGGTGGGGGAGTCAGGAAGTTGCAGGAGCTCCTTTGTCTTTAAAATATGTTTCTCCATTTCTCATCCAGGAAGGTATAATATTCTGCTTTTAAAATATTTTGGAAGAAATATCCATCTGGGTTCAGTTCCAAGTGGGGACAAAGACACTGGAAACATGGAGGCTGCTTGGAAAGATGGTTTAATGGTGGTCAGGATCACATGGCTTGAGTTCCTGAACAGAAAAGGGCTGAGATCCTGTGTGCTCCTGGTTTTATGATTTTTCTGAGCTTTGACCTTTCTGGGGCACAGGAAGAGTATCCTGATTGGTTGTCAGACTCCCAGGGGTGGGGTCTTAGCTAGCCTTGCTGGCTGTCTCTCAAGCTTGCTTGAGCCTTGCCATGTGGTGAGTTTCAGTTGTATTGTGTTGCAAATCATGGGGGATTGAGTGAGCTTGGTTGAAGCCTTAATTGCCCATTGACAAAGGTGGGGGAGTCAGGAAGTTGCAGGAGCTCCTTTGTCTTTAAAATATGTTTCTCCATTTCTCATCCAGGAAGGTATAATATTCTGCTTTTAAAATATTTCCTAGAATATTTCATTCTTCTAGGATGTTGGAAGAAATATCCATCTGGGTTCAGTTCCAAGTGGGGACAAAGACACTGGAAACATGGAGGCTGCTTGGAAAGATGGTTTAATGGTGGTCAGGATCACATGGCTTGAGTTCCTGAACAGAAAAGGGCTGAGATCCTGTGTGCTCCTTGGTTTTATGATTTTTCTGAGCTTTGACCTTTCTGGGGCACAGGAAGAGTATCCTGATTGGTTGTCAGACTCCCAGGGGTGGGGTCTTAGCTAGCCTTGCTGGCTGTCTCTCAAGCTTGCTTGAGCCATGCCATGTGGTGAGTTTCAGTTGTATTGTGTTGCAAATCATGGGGGGATTGAGTGAGCTTAGCTGAGGCTTTTAATGGCCCATTGACAAAGGTGGGGAGAATGAGTGAGCTTAGCTGAGGCTTTTAATGGCTCATTGACAAAGGTGGGGGGAATGAGTGAGCTTAGCTGAGGCTTTTAATGGCCCATTGACAAAGGTGGGGGGATTGAGTGAGCTTGGCTGAAGCCTTAATTGCCCATTGACAAAGGTGGGGAGAATGAGTGAGCTTGGTTGAAGCCTTAATTGCCCATTGACAAAGGTGGGGAGAATGAGTGAGCTTAGCTGAGGCTTTTAATGGCCCATTGACAAAGGTGGGGAGAATGAGTGAGCTTAGCTGAGGCTTTTAATGGCCCATTGACAAAGGTGGGGAGAATGAGTGAGCTTGGTTGAAGCCTTAATTGCCCATTGACAAAGGTGGGGGAGTCAGGAAGTTGCAGGAGCTCCTTTGTCTTTAAAATATGTTTCTCCATTTCTCATCCAGGAAGGTATAATATTCTGCTTTTAAAATATTTCCTAGAATATTTCATTCTTCTAGGAGGGGTGGGTGCTAAATTCCTACAATCCCTACTTTTTTTTTTTCAAAACGTGAGTTTTGAAACATGCTCTTGGCAAAAATTAAAATTGATCAAATCAGTGGGTGCTTTTAATTTTCCTGATGCAAAGGAAGCCATTGATAGAGACAACAGAAAAAGATTCCTTCAGTGGCTCCCAAAAGCTTTCAACCATGAAGGTCTAGCAGCCAGGGAAAAGTTCTGGTAAGAATTTTACAGTATCCAATTTTCTATGCCAATTAATTTCAGCTGTTAGATATCACTTTCTGAGAGCTTCCAGTCAGGTCAAGCAAGCACACATCCCAAAATTTTCACAGCCATGGTTTTCCTTTAAATTACAGGCTGCCATTTCAAGGGTTGGTTACTGAACCTGCCCTAGCTCTTACTTTAGTCTATCCAAGATTTTTTTCCAGTCCAAATTGAGGTTAATCAGTGTGCAATCCAGGCTTTTTCCTTTCTTCTTTTCTCTCTCTCTTTTCCCTATTTTATTGCTTCAACCTTTTGTTTTGTTTTTCCTAACAATTTAAAATTCTTGTCTCTAGAGATCAGATACATTTTACAGTTACAATTACCTCAAGGGCCCACAAAGACAGACATACACACATAAAAACAAGGAGGACAGAGAGGAAAACAAAACTCTGAGATTTACACACACTGATCATTCCGCCATAAATCTCAGTTAAATTAGGAAGGCACAAATCTTAACAGACAGACCACGTGGTTCCATAGAAGACAGAGAAAGAGACAAACAAACAAACAAACAAAACAAAACCCAAACATTCCTATTTATATATTTCCTTTTCTTTTAAGTACCTTTATTTAGCCAAATTTGTTTCCTATTCTCATCTTTATTACACAATTTCCTCAATTTCTTTTTCCGCATACCAGGTAAAACTGGCAGCCTCCGGGCACTCCAGGCCCCCAGCAGGTTTTCCAGGGGATTTCCCTCCACCCTCGAGCTACTGCTTCCCATGTTTCCCTCTCCGATGTGAGGTTTTATTTTTCACTTTGGCCTAGCCGGGTGGATCCTCCTACAATTTTCAGAAAAAAAAGTTCTGGGAAGGACTTCGACTCCCTTCTGTCGAAGTATGGGCACCTTCCTGTTAAGGGAGCTTCCAGTTTGGATCAAAAAAAGGTGATCCCAGAGGACCTACTGCCCTGCCAGTAGGTACGAGCACCTCTTCAACACTGCTTCCTGCTTCCTTTTTAGCATACCAGGCAGTACTGGCAGCCTCCGGGCATCCAGGGCCCCAAGCAGATCTCCTGCTTCCTTTTTTTTTTCTCTTGTAAGTGAACTTAAAACGTTTCCTCATAAACTTATCTTGTAAGTGAACTTAAAATGTTTCCTTATAAACTTGAGTTGTTACTTTAAGATAAAGAGGAGGAGAAAAAGCAGAAATGAAAAGTTCTGTACCCTATTCGGTGGCCACACGAAAATAGGGCAAAGGCTTTCTTTCTTTTCTCTCTCTCTCTTTTCCCTATTTTATTGCTTCAACCTTTTGTTTTGTTTTTCCTAACAATTTAAAATTCTTGTCTCTAGAGATCAGATACATTTTACAGTTACAATTACCTCAAGGGCCCACAAAGACAGACATACACACATAAAAACAAGGAGGACAGAGAGGAAAACAAAACTCTGAGATTTACACACACTGATCATTCCGCCATAAATCTCAGTTAAATTAGGAAGGCACAAATCTTAACAGACAGACCACGTGGTTCCATAGAAGACAAACAAACAAACAAACAAACAAACAAACAAACAAACAAACAAAACAAAACCCAAACATTCCTATTTATATATTTCCTTTTCTTTTAAGTACCTTTATTTAGCCAAATTTGTTTCCTATTCTCATCTTTATTACACAATTTCCTCAATTTCTTTTCCGCATACCAGGTAAAACTGGCAGCCTCCGGGCACCCAGGCCCCAGCAGGTTTTCCAGGGGATTTCCCTCCACCCTCGAGCTACTGCTTCCCATGTTTCCCTCTCCGATGTGAGGTTTTATTTTTCACTTTGGCCTAGCCGGGTGGATCCTCCTACAATTTTCAGAAAAAAAAGTTCTGGGAAGGACTTCGACTCCCTTCTGTCGAAGTATGGGCACCTTCCTGTTAAGGGAGCTTCCAGTTTGGATCAAAAAAAGGTGATCCCAGAGGACCTACTGCCCTGCCAGTAGGTACGAGCACCTCTTCAACACTGCTTCCTGCTTCCTTTTAGCATACCAGGCAGTACTGGCAGCCCCCGGGCATCCAGGGCCCCAAGCAGATCTCCTGCTTCCTTTTTTTTTCTCCTTTTTTCTTTTTTTACTCTCTTAATTGCTTCATTCACACTTACTTTCCTCTCGCTCGGCTTCCGTTCCTAATAAACACAAAGTTCCACGTTTGGCTTCCCCCCCTTGCTTTCTCTATCCTACCGGTCACGGCTCGGTGGAGCTAGCAGTAGGCAGAGGTGCGGCTAGAGGTTGCTCAAAGAGGTGGAATCAGACTGTTTCCTTAGGTGGAATCCCACTATCACACACTTCTTCCTTCCCTAACAGAAGGTCCTGTGCTCTGGCAAACCCCCCATGCTCTCCAGACTTTTGGTCTTTCTGCGGTTAGGAAATGCACAGAGGATGCAAGATCCAGCTGTGATTGGGAGCAGGGCTCTCTCATTCACACACATGCAGGCATACACATATTTCCCATACTTTTCCATGCTTAAAATTAAAATTTAGAGGTACTCACCTTCTTTCCAAGCAGTCTTTGAGCTCAACACTCAAAACCCCTTTAAAACCTAGTTCCAAATGGCCAAGGTCCAGGAAAACTTACCCACAGACTCAATGGGTCTGCTGCTAGCAAGGAGGCTTACCTGGGCCAGGTCCATTGGTTAGGTTAGCTTGGAGTCCCATCTGGGTGCCAATTGTTGGAAGAAATATCCATCTGGGTTCAGTTCCAAGTGGGGACAAAGACACTGGAAACATGGAGGCTGCTTGGAAAGATGGTTTAATGGTGGCCAGGATCACATGGCTTGAGTTCCTGAACAGAAAAGGGCTGAGATCCTGTGTGCTCCTGCTTTTATGATTTTTCTGAGCTTTGACCTTTCTGGGGCACAGGAAGAGTATCCTGATTGGTTGTCAGACTCCCAGGGGGTGGGGGTCTTAGCTAGCCTTGCTGGCTGTCTCTCAAGCTTGCTTGAGCCTTGCCATGTGGTGAGTTTCAGTTGTATTGTGTTGCAAATCATGGGGGGATTGAGTGAGCTTGGTTGAAGCCTTAATTGCCCATTGACAAAGGTGGGGAGAATGAGTGAGCTTAGCTGAGGCTTTTAATGGCCCATTGACAAAGGTGGGGGGGAGTCAGGAAGTTGCAGGGAGCTCCTTTGTCTTTAAAATATGTTTCTCCATTTCTCATCCAGGAAGGTATAATATTCTGCTTTTTAAAATATTTCCTAGAATATTTCATTCTTCTAGGAGGGGGGTGGGTGCTAAATTCCTACATATGTTCTCAGTGTACATAAAAGAAAAGATACCTTCATCAAGGTACAACATTTACAACACAAATGATGGTCAATATATCAATATAAATCATAAGGATTTCCAGCAACAAAGGTACAGTCATAAGTGGAAAGAGATTGGTGATGGGAACGATGAGAAGATTAATAGTGCAGATTTAGTAAATAGTGTGACAGTGTTAGGGAATTATTTGTTTAGCAGAGTGATGGCCTCCGGGGAAAAACTGTTCTTGTGTCTAGTTGTTCTGATGTGCAGTGCTCTATAGCATCGTTTTGAGGATAGGAGTTGAAACGGTTTATGTCCAAGATGTGAGGGATCTGTAAATATTTTCACGGCCCTCTTCTTGATTCATGCAGTATACAGGTCCTCAATGGAAGGCAGGTTGGTAGCAATTATTTTTTCTACAGTTCTAATTATCCTCTGAAGTCTGTGTCTTTCTTGTTGGGTTGCAGAACCGAACCAGACAGTTATAGAGGTGCAAATGACAGACTTAATAATTCCTCTGTAGAACTGAATATGTCGTGTCCCAACAGAATAGCAGCTCCTTGGGCAGTTTGAGCTTTCTGAGTTGGCGCAGAAAGAACATTCTTTGCTGTCCTTTTTTGATGATGTTTTTGATGTTAGCTGTTAGCAGTTCTGGAAAGAAATTTACAGTATCCAATTTTCCATGCCAATTGTTTTCAGAGGTTTGATGTCACTTTCTGTGACCTCCTAGTCAGGTTTCAAGCAAGCACAAGCCCCAAAATCCTTCACAGCCTTGGTTTTCCTTTAAATTATGGGCATTTCCAAGCAATGGTTACTAAACCTGCCCTAGCTCTTACTTTTGTGAGGCCAAATTGAGGTTAGCCATTGTGCAATCCAGGCTATTTAGTATTTTTAAAATTGTAGTCAAGTGAGCCCTGGAACTCCTACTCATGAGACCACCAGTGCAACATATCCTGTTTTACTGGACAGCTGGACAGCATCATTTGTGAATCACAATCAGGGCTTGGGTTTTGAAGATCTCTTTTCTGCTATCTCTTCAAGTGAGGGAATTGCCTGAGGGGGATGCCCCTTCTCCATGGAATTAACAGGGAGATATGACTGCTTGGGCCTTGGTGCCACAGAACAAAAAGGAGCAGCTTTGTGTGGAGGCAAGTGAAGGGGATAGTTTCAGACACCTGAATGGGGTCTTTCTCTCTCTCTCTCTCTCTTTCTCTCTCTCTCTCTCTCTCTCTCTCTCTCTCTCTCTCTCTCTCTCTGTGTGTGTGTGTGTGTGTGTGTGTATACAGCTACTTCTAAAATACAGGCAATACAGTCATTCTGGACAAATTTCCCTCCAACCAGACAGAAATCTAAGGTGTTCAGAATTTTCTCTGTCAATCACTCCCAAATGCCATCCCTACATGAATCCATTTAACTGATGAGTTACAATTATGAATGAAGCACAGAAAGAAAATCTTACAATGAATTTCCACCCTCCCTCCATAGTCTTTACAGCTGTCTTTTGGGGATTAAAAAGAGTCTTTCAGTCTTTATTTGTCCATCTCAGGGTCCTTTCTTTCATGTCTCCTGGCTAGCATTAGGCTTGACTTGGTGGTAAGAGTGGTCAGTCAGGCCTGGGAAGGTCTGCTCCACTCTGATTGCTATGATGACTTTCAGGTGGAGGGCTGGATCCAACCCAATTCCTTGCTCAAATGGATGGAAGGTCTCCTCTGGAGGCAGCATCTGGATTAACATTACCTGCTTCCACAGGTTGCAGAGTCATCTGTGCAGGGCTGAAAGACATGAGAACAGGGTCCCCTCCCCCTTCATGGATGAGGAAAGGCATTGTAGGAGAATAAGGAATGGAGAGATAAAATGGGGGTAGGTAGATAGCTTGCAGACAGGGTTTGAGGAAGGAAAAGAACCAGTATTGCAGTTATTAAACAGACCAGTTATAACAAAATGGGGACATCACAGATGAGAAAATAACTGGACTCACATGCTTCAGAAAAAGGATGGACAGATAAAACCATACAGTAACCAATGTAAGAATGATTTTTTTCTGTAAATTAACTAAATAACCTTGGGCTGTTCTTAAAAGTACAGAGAGGGAAGAAAATGTCACCTTGTTCTTCTGGCCAGGCAAGTTCAGTGTGAAGACATTTCTATTATTTAATTCAACATTATTTCTAACAATTTAATTATTATTATTTTTCCTAGGGATCAGAGACATTTAAGAGTTACATTTACCTAGAGGGAACACAAAGACTTTGACACACACAAAAACAAGGAGAAAAAGACAGGAAACAGAACTCTCATGTTTCCACACACTGGTCATCCCACCATAAATCTCAATTAAATTTGGGAAGGCACAAATCTTAACAAACATATTATGTAGTTGTATGGAATACAGAGAGGAATAGAAAAAAAAGTAAAAAGAAAAACCCCATTTATATATTTCCCTTTTCTTTTAAGTACCTTTTTTTAGTCAAATTGGTTTTCCAGCTTCACCTTGTCCCTGAGCAAAGGCCACTTCTTACACAATCTTTTTTTCCCCTTTGTAATGCCCACCTGGACAGGCAACTGCCTCTCTTTGTCCCAGGCATCAAGCAAGTATTTCTTTGGGGAGCCTACCATGACCCTTGAGCTAGAGCATCCCATGTTTCCCCTCTGATGTAGAGATTCAATTTGGCTCTGCCAGGTCTCGGCAAACTGAGCTTCCTAGTGAGACAACTGCCCCGCCAGCAGTTTTCAGATCAAAAAAAGGAATCCAGGAGGACTCTGGTTTCCTATCAGAATATGGACACCTCCCATAGGGATTCTCCTGCCTAGCAATTTTCAGACCAAAAAGGGGTCTGGGAGGACTTCACTGCTCCCTGCAGTGAGTATGGACACCTCCTGTAGGTTGTCCTGTAGGTTGAATCCCAGGCCTCCTTGAATCTTGCTGGGTGATGATGTAATGAAGGGGCTTTGAGAAATTCCTGTTTTGGCTTAATGGTTTTGTCCTGATTTGGATCTTGAGTGAGGGCTAATCCTATCATGTCCTGAGGGCCATGTTTTTTGTGTTGTAGATAAGCTGGCCCAGCCTTTGTCTTGTAGATAGGTTGGCACCAAAATATCTGCTAGGGTGGGGACAGGGAACTGAGGTTCTGAGTTTGTCTTTAGAAACATGTTTCTCCTTTAGGGAAAATATAATCTGCCTTTCTAATATTTCCTAGAATATTTCATTCTTCTAGGAGGGGGGTGGGTGCTAACTTTCTACATTCCATTTTACTTCATAATTTGGCAATTTGCTCTTCAGCTCCTCAGGAATTTGTCAGCACTTTGTAGTACAAGGCAGGGGTGAAATCTACTTACCTTCCTTACCAGTTCGGAAGTGCACGCACCGCACATGCAGCCCTTCTGTGCATGTGCAAAACCTTCTGTGCATGCGCATAAGGTAAAAAACACATTATTTCCTGGCTAAAACCAGGAAGTAATGACACCCAGCTGCGTGGGTGGAGCTTTGCTCCACCATTGCTACTGGATCACTGAACTATCGGCCACGATCGCTACCGGATCACGCGATCCGGTCCAACCCGGAAGTATTTCACCCAGGAATGAAATGCTCCTGGTTCAGACTGGATTGCCCAATCCGGTAGCAATGGCAGCGGGAGGTTCGGAAAACCGACAGCAAAAATCCCTACCCCCCTCGCCCCAGCTGAGCTGCGCAATCATCAGAGGTTTTTTTTTTACTTTTAATAGCATTTTTTCTTCAGCTGAAAAAATGCTTTTAAAAGTAAAAAAAAGCCTCTGATTATTGTGTGGCTCAGCTGGGATCATTTAAAAGCTTTTTTCTCTGGCGACCTCTGCTGAGTTGCCTGATCATCACAGACTTTTAAAATCATTTTTTTACAATCTCTTATAACAAACAGCCCCTGCCCACGCATTCACCTGATCCCCACTTGCCTACTTGCTGCTTCTTTCGGGCTCACTATGCCTTGCTTCGGCTGCTCCAATCAATTACATCAGCTAGCAACTGAATCTGCCTGCCTGCAATCCATTTCATCGGTGAGCAACTCAATTTGCCTGCCTTCAATTGGCTAAGTAACTGGGGTGGGGGGGGAGCTTTAAAAAATAGTTAATTGGGGGTTTTTTAAGGTGTTTTTTTTTTTTTAGACAGCAATTTAAATTTAAGGAAGTTTTAAATTTAGCTGCTTTTATCTAAAAAAGGGCCCATCTTGAGGACAGGTTTTGGAACCCTGAGAGGTGGCATGCCAAAAATAGGAGACTTAGGGGATTTTTAATTAACTGTTTTAATCGTTTTTTTAAGGGGAGTTTTAATGGGAATTTTAAGGGAAGGGTGGAAATTGATGGGTTTGGGGGGGGGAGGATGGGAGGGGAAACCCATCGGGGGAGACGAGTCCAGCAAGTATTCCGGTAATTTAATAGGTCCGAGGTGGCGGGGAGGTCTGCCCAGTTTATCAGGGTTCTGCTATCAATACGGTATGTGGGAGAGGCAGATATGGCGGAAGGGGGCACATCAGGTTTGGGGCACGCCTCGCTATTTAAGAGCGATTGCATGCTCCGGCCCCCCAGAATTTTCCCGTTCCCCGAGTGGCCAGAGTACCCGGGACTTGGGCCTTCGGCTGATGTTATGTAATGCAAGATCCGTGGTTAATAAAGCCCCCCTGATTTCAGATCTAATTCAGAAAGGGACCCCGGACGTTATGGGCATTACGGAAACCTGGTTGGGCACTGAAGGGGGGGTTCCCCTAGTAGAGATGTGCCCACCAGGTTTCCGAGCATTCCATCAGCCGAGGGCCCAAGGTAGGGGTGGCGGGGTGGCAGTTATTATTAAGGAGAGTCTGGAACCGAGGGAGACCACTGTGCCTCAGATAGCTGGGTGTGAATCCCTTTATGTGAAGTGGGGTTGTAGGACTCAGGTGGGCTTGTTGATCACGTACTAGCTCCTTGCTGCGTGACAACAGCCCCTGCCCACGCATTCACCTGATCCCCACTTGCCTACTTGCTGCTTCTTTCGGGCTCACTATGCCTTGCTTCGGCTGCTCCAATCAATTACATCAGCTAGCAACTGAATCTTCCTGCCTGCAATCCATTTCATCGGTGAGCAACTCAATTTGCCTGCCTTCAATTGGCTAAGTAACCAATGGGTGGGGGGGGAGCTTTAAAAAATAGTTAATTGGGGGTTTTTTAAGGTGTTTTTTTTTTTTAGACAGCAATTTAAATTTAAGGAAGTTTTAAATTTAGCTGCTTTTATCTAAAAAAGGGCCCATCTTGAGGACAGGTTTTGGAACTCTGAGAGGTGGCATGCCAAAAATAGGAGACTTAGGGGATTTTTAATTAACTATTTTAATCGTTTTTTTAAGGGGAGTTTTAATGGGAATTTTAAGGGAAGGGTGGAAATTGATGGGTTTGGGAAGGGGAGGGGAGGGGAGGGGAAACCCATCGGGGGAGACGAGTCCAGCAAGTATTCGCGGCGGTAATTTAATAGGTCCGAGGGCGGCGGGGGAGGGTCTCGTTCCAGTTTATCAGGGTTCTGCTATCAATACGGTATGTGGGAGAGGCAGATATGGCGGAAGGGGGGGGCACATCAGGATTTGGGGGCACGCCCTTGCTATTTAAGAGCGATTGCGTGCTCTGGCCCCCCAGAATTTTCCCGTTCCCCGAGTGGCCAGAGTACCCGGGACTTGGGCCTTCGGCTGATGTTATGTAATGCAAGATCCGTGGTTAATAAAGCCCCCCTGATTTCAGATCTAATTCAGAAAGGGACCCCGGACGTTATGGGCATTATGAAACCTGGTTGGGCACTGAAGGGAGGGTTCCCCTAGTAGAGATGTGCCCACCAGGTTTCCGAGCATTCCATCAGCCGAGGGGCCAAGGTAGGGGTGGCGGGGTGGCAGTTATTATTAGGGAGAGTCTGGAACCGAGGGAGACCACTGTGCCTCAGATAGCTGGGTGTGAAACCCTCTGTGAAGTGGGGTCATAGGACTCAGGTGGGCTTGTTGATCACGTACCTGGCTCCTTGCTGCATGACAACAGCCCTGCCCGAGCTGTTGGAGTTGCTGGCTGGGTTGGCAGTTGAAACCCCTAGACTGTTGGTCATGGGGGATTTCAACTTGCCATCAACTGGCGCAGCATCCTCGATCGCTCGGGAGTTCATGGCTTCCATGACGGCCATGGACCTGACTCAATTAATTGATGGCCCTACTCACATTGGGGGTGGCACCCTAGATTTGGTTTTTATCTCTGGCCAGTGGCTGAATGATCTGATTTTAAATGATTTAGTTATTGAACCTTTGTCATGGTCAGATCATTTTCTCCTTTGTCTGGACTTTCAGATCACTACCCACCGCTGCAGGGAGACGGAACCAATACGTTGGTTCCGTCCCAGGTGCTTGATGGACCCTGAGAGGTTCCTGACAGAGCTTGGGCCGTTTCCCGGGAACCTGGCCCACGGCACGACTGAAGAATTAGTCGCGGCCTGTTCCCAGGCCGCGGCTGGACCTTTGGACCGTGTCGTGCCTTTGCGGCCTCTGACCCAGCGTCGGTCTCAACCAGCTTCTTGGTTTTCTGAGGAGCTGAGGGAGATGAAACGCCGGAGAAGACACTTAGAGAGTGCCTGGAGATCCAGCCGTTCTGAGTCTGAGTTTATCAGGACCTACCTAGTGGCATTGAGGGATGCGAAATGTTCTTACGTTTCCTCCCTCATTGCGTCGGCAGATAACCGCCCGGCCACCCTATTTCAGGTGACCCGCGCTCTCCTTCAACAGGAGGGGCGGGGGGACCCATTACAAGGGCGTGCCGAGGAGTTTAACGGTTATCTATACGATAAAATCGTTCAGCTTCGGGACGGATTAGATCAAAATTGGGTAGATCCGGACGAGAGTTTCGAGACCCATCTTGTTGAGAGTGTTTGGGATGGTTTTGACCCTGTGACTCCTGAGGACATGGACAGGTTGCTGGGAAGACTGAATGCCACCACATATTTACTGGACCCGTGCCCCTCCCGTTTGGTGCTGGCCACACAGGAGGTGACACGAGGCTGGCTCCAGGGGATTATAAATGCTTCTTTGCAGGAGGGGGTCTTTCCCGCTGCCTTGAAAGAGGCGGTGGTGAGACCTCTCCTCAAGAAGCCTTCCCTGGACCCGGCTGTTTTAGGAAATTATCGTCCAATCTCCAATCTTCGTTTTACGGCGAAGGTTGTAGAGAGTGTGGTGGCATGTCAGCTACCCCAGTACTTGGATGAAACTGTCTATCTGGACCCGTTCCAGTCTGGCTTTCGGCCCGGGTACAGTATGGAGATGGCTTTGGTCACGTTGGTGGATGATCTCTGGAGGGCCAGGGATAAGGGTTACTCCTCTGCCCTGGTCCTATTAGACCTCTCAGCGGCTTTCGATACCATCGACCATGGTATCTTGCTACGCCGGTTAGAGGGGTTGGGAGTGGGAGGCACCGTTTATTGGTGGTTCTCCTCCTACCTCTCTGACCGGACGCAGACAGTGTTGACAGGGGGGCAGAGATCGACTCCAAGGCGCCTCATATAGGCCATGGGGTGTGGCTCCATGACTCAGCACTCATTAAGGCCTGCCCCTCCCTTCCCTCTGTTGCCTCCGCCTCTCCAATCTTCTGATGCGAGGGTCACTCCAATCAGCTGTTCTGGGAGTAAACCTCCTCAGGCTCACCTGCTGTGGAGGAGGGGAGGGGTCTAGCTGCTCCGCTTGCCTGGGCATGGAGTCAGGGCTGGGGCAGGAGATGCTCCTTCTTCTGCAGTTTGTGGGGCATGGAGCCAGGACTGGGCGGAGGCATACATTCCTCAGTGTTGGGGAGCAGGTAAGAAGGCCCCGGCTGCTCTGAGGGCGGGCAAGACACAACACTATCCCTCACCGCAGGGCCCTTCCCCCGGGGCTGACGATCGGGATGGGGTCGGGCCGGGTTCTGCTCGTGGAAGGCTCGCACCACGGCCGGGGCGGACGCCGGAGGCGTTGACCCAGGTGAACTCGGTCCCGCACTTGCCACGCAACCAGGTATTGGAAGCGCCTTCAGCCAGCGGGAGTCGCGATGCTGTGCACCTCGTACTCCTCCGCCCGCCTCGCCGACAGCGACGGTGGCGCGGGCCGAAGGGGAGACGGCGGGGCCTCAGGGACCAGCAAGGACCGATGGAAGACGGGATGGATCCGCATGGAACGCGGCAGGGTCAATCGGTAGGCCACCGGATTGATGACCGCCTCGACGGGGAACGGACCGATGAACCGGTGGTCCAGTTTCTTCGCCGGCCGGTCGGACGGGAGATGCTTTGTGGAGAGCCACACGCGGTCTCCGACCACCAGTGGGGGTGTTGCCCGTCGGGAACGATCGGCGACCCGCTTGTAGTCCTCCTTCGCCCGATTCAGCTGCCGACGCACCATCTGCTGGACCGCGTGCAACTCGGAGAGAAAGGACTGTGTCTCGGGAACCGGGGAGTCCGGGGGCGCCAGAGGGAAGAGCCACGGATGGTACCCCAAGTTGGCCAGGAACGGGGTGGTCTGGGTGGAGGTGTGTTGGGAGTTGTTGAATGCGAACTCCGCTAGGGACAGGTAATCGGCCCAGTTGTCCTGCTGTTGGTTCACGAAGCACCGGAGGTACTGTTCCAGGACGCCGATGACCTTTTCCGTCCCGCCGTCGGTCTCCGGATGGTGCGCCGACGACAGGCACACCTGCACCTCCAATGCGGCCATCAGGCTCTTCCAAAAGCGGGCCGTGAACTGCACCCCACGGTCCGACACCACCCTGTCCGGCAGGCCGTGGAGGCGGAAGACGTGCTGCAAGAAGAGACGGGCTGTCTTGGTGGCGGTGGGCAGCGCGCACGGGATGAAGTGTGCCATCTTGGTGAGCATGTCCACCACCACCAGCACCGTGGTGACCCCGAGGACGGCGGCAGGTCCGTCAGGAAGTCCATGGAAATCGCCCCCCAGGGTCTGTCAGGAGTCGGCAAGGGCTGGAGGAGACCGGGAGGGGCCCCCGTGGCGGCCTTGGCTTGCCGGCACGGCACGCAGGACGTCACATAGGCATGGACATCATGCCGCACCCGGGGCCACCAGAAGGTCCGCGTTACCAGGTTGAGAGTCCTGAAAACCCTGCCCGCGGCAGGGTTGTCGTGGCACTGGGTCAGGACGAGGGACCGGAGCGGCCCCGTGGGCACATACAACCGCCCCCGGAACTTGAGTACGTCGTCTTCCAATGTCCACGGAGACGTGGGGCCCGCCTCCGCTCGCCGCTGCTGAGACCAGGCGTCTTGGCGCTGCGCCTCTCGCACCCGGGCCCGTAAGTCCACCGGTTCCCGGGCGGCGGCCAAGGCTTCCGCCGGCAGTACGGTCCGTGGAGGAAGAGGGTCTTGGGCGCTCAGGTACTCCGGCTTACGGGACAGGGCGTCCGCCCTCCGGTTGTGGCCACTGGGGATATAGGTGATGCGGAAGTTGAACCGGGCAAAGAACAGCGACCACCGGATCTGCCGCTGGTTCAACTTCCGAGCCGTGGTGAGATGTTCGAGGTTCCGATGGTCCGTTCGACCTCCACCTGATGCCGGGCTCCCTCCAGGTGGTGCCGCCACGCCGAACGCGCCTTGATAGCCAGCAACCTTTTCCCAGATGGTATAGTTGCGCCGGAAGGTTGAGCTTCCGCGAGTAGTACGCGCAGGGAAAAGAGTGCCGCCATCCGCCGGGCCTGTAGCAGCACCGCCCGAGGGCGACGTTGGAGGCGCCCGTCTCCACCACGAAGGCCGGTGCGGGTCGGGATGTCGCAGGATGGGCTCCGTGACGAAAGCCTTCCTGAGAGCCGTGAAGGCTTCCTCCCGCGGGGACCCCACCGAACGGGACCTTCTTCTGAAGGAGCTGGGTGAGCGGAGCCGTCAGCGTGGCGAAGCCCGGGATGAAGGTCCGATAGTAATTGGCGGCCCAGCAGCCGCTGGACATCCTTCACCCGACGCGGGCTTCCCAGCTGCTCAGGGCCTCCACCTTGCGCGGGTCCATGGCGATCCTCGGGTGAGAGGATGTGCCCGAGGAACTCAATGGACGACCGGAGGAAAACACTTCTCCAGCTTGGCGAGAGCTGGTGCTCGCAGGCGCTGCAGGACCAGGCGGAGGTGCTGGAGGTGACTTTCCTGGACCGAGTAGACCAGGATGTCGTTCAGGTAGATCACCACGAACCGATCCAACATGTCCCGGAACACATCGCTCATAAAATGTTGGAAGACGGCGGGGCGTTGGTCAGCCCGAATGGCATGACCGTCCTCGTAGTGTCCGTACCGGGTGCCGAACGCCGCCTTCCACTCGTCCCCTTCACGCATCCGCACCAGGTTGTAGGCCCCCCGGAGGTCGAGCTTGGTAAAGATGGAGGCCTCCCGCAGCCGGTCCATCAGCCCGGCATGAGCGGCAGGGGTAGCGATTCCGCACCGTGATGGCGTTCAGCCGGCGGTAGTCGCAACACAGGCGCAAATCCCCCGTCTTCTTTTTTACGAAGAGGACCGGGGCCGACAGAGGGGACTTGGAAGGCCGGATGAACCCTCGGGCCAGATTTTTGTCCAGAAAGTCCCTGAGGGCGGCCAACTCGGGCTCGGACATGGAATACAGGCGCCCCGTGGGCAGCGGGGCGCCGGGTTGCAGGTCCACGGGGCAGTCGTAGGGCCGGTGCGGGGGTAAGCGGTCCGCCTCCTTTTCGCTGAAGACGTCAGCGAAGTCCTGCAGCTCCGGGGGCACGGCGACGGCCGGGGTGAAGACGTCCTGGCCGGCGCAGGTGTGGCGGATGTGGTCGACACACTGCAGGCTGGGAAACGAGATGGCGTTCCGCGACCAGGCCACCTGAGGGTCGTGCGTCCGCAGCCAGGCCAGTCCGAGGATCACTGGGAAGTGGAGGTCCGCTGTCACGTAGAAGCGAATCGCCTCCTCGTGGTCCCCGATGGCGAGGCGCAAGGGCTGCGTGGCGAAGTTAATGGGTCCGGCCACCAGCTCTCTCCCGTCGATGGTCTCGACGCTCATCGGAGGGTCTACCGGAACCAAGGGGACACCAAAATGGTCCACGAAGGCCCGGTTCATAAAGTTCATGGTGGCCCCTGAATCCACCAGCGCGTGTGCCAGGATCCCTTCCGGCCGGTCACCCACCCACACCCGGGTGTCCAAAATCAGGTGCCGAGGGGGCCCAGGGTCCACGTCGGCCATGTCTGGCGGGGCTTGGTCCGTGCCCGCCTAGGGTTTCCTGGGCCGGGCCTGCCCCGTTTCCCGACTGGCCAGGCCGGGATTCGGGGATGGGCGTACGTGTTCTGCCGCGCTTCCTGGGGCATGCGGCGGAGAAATGGCCGGGCTCCCCACAGTACAAGCACAGCCCCTTGGCGCCCGCCCGCCTCCTGGGCCGTCAGGCGAGGCCTGGCCGCCCTAACTCCATGGGCTCTCGCGGCAGCCACAAGCGGGCTGGCCCGGGACGGGTCGGCACGGGTCGAGGAGGGCGACGGTCTTTGACGGTTGCGGGCGGCGACAGGACGGGCGTTGCTGGAGACGGGTGTCGAGGCGCAGGCAGAGGGGCACCAGGTCAACGAGGGTCCGCGGCGCCCACCCGAGCCAGCTCGCCCTGGAGCTCTTCCGAAGGCCCTCTTGAACGCGTCCGCCAGTGCCGTGTCGCCCAGTCCGAATCATGGCACAGCAACCGGAATTCGCGATGTACTCCCGGAGGGGCGGGCCCTTGTTGGATCTCTCCGAGGCGCCAGGCAGCCGCCTGGGCCCGCACAGGGTCTTCATACATCAGGCGAGTTGCCCCAGAACCCTGGTAGTCCGCCAGCAAGGGGCTGTCCCTGAGCACCAAGGGCGTGGCCCACCGCGCAGCCTGGCCAGACAACAGGTTCATCACGAAGGCCACCCTGGCCCGGTCATCTGGAAAGTCCCCGCCGCATTGCCATGTAGGTCTGGCACTGGGCCATGAAGGCCGGGAACATCTCCATCCGTCCTGAGAACTTCTCCGCACCGTACCGGGCTGTGGCGCTGAGGAGGAGGAGGAGGAGGAGGTTGGACTGCTGGGGCATTCCAGCAGCCAGTTGAGCAGTCAGCTGGGCGACTTGCTGTTGCAGTTGCTGGTTGTCTGTTTGTAGCTGCTGCACAATCAGCGCCAGCTGTTGCAGATCCATCTTGTAGATGTGTCAGGAGTCAGGCAAGATGTCGTGTCCCACTCCTCCGCTGACGGCTGGGTCCGGGAAATCCGAATCAGGCTTGCCTCTGCAGCTCTGCCCAAAGTCCTAGCAAAGTCCTCAGAGCAGGCAGGAGACCAGTAAGTGACTTCAGCAAGATAAGTTTGACTTTGCCTGACTCAGAGACTGCCAGAAAGTAGCTCCTTTATATAGGCCATGGGGTGTGGCTCCATGACTCAGCACTCATTAAGGCCTGCCCTCCTTCCTCTGTTGCCTCCGCCTCCAATCTTCTGATGCGAGGGTCACCCAATCAGCTGTTCTTGGGAGTAAACCTCCTCAGGCTCACCTGCTGTGGAGGAGGGGAGGGGTCTAGCTGCCCGCTTGCCTGGGCATGGAGTCAGGGCTGGGGCAGGAGATGCTCCTTCTGCAGTTTGTGGGGGCATGGAGCCAGGACTTGGGCCGGAAGGCATACATTCCTCAGTGTTGGGGAGCAGGTAAGAAGGCCCCGGCTGCTCTGAGGGCGGGCAAGACACAACACAGTTGCAGCCATGGCTGTCTGTTGGGGGCGAGTCATTGGCCCCGATGGAAAGGGTGCACAACTTGGGCGTGCTCCTGGATGGGCGGTTGTCTTTCGAAGACCATTTGACAGCCTTCTCCAGGAGAGCTTTCTATCAGGTTCACCTGATCCGCCAGTTGCGCCCCTTCCTGGACTGGGATGCCCTATGCACGGTCACTCATGCTCTCGTTACCTCTTGTCTGAACTATTGCAATGCTCTCTACATGGGGCTCCCCTTGAGGAGCACCCGGAGACTCCAGTTAGTCCAGAATGTGGCTGTGCGGGTTATTGAGGGAGCAGTTCGGAGCTCCCATGTAACACCTATCCTGCGCAGACTGCACTGGCTGCCTGTTGTCTTCTGGGTGCGCTTCAAGGTGTTAGTTACTACCTTTAAAGCGCTTCATGGCTTAGGACCGGGATACCTACGGGACCGTCTACTGCCAATGTCTATCTCCCAACGACCGGTGCGCTCTCACAGAGAGGGGCTCTCAGGTGCCGCCAGCTGCTAATGTCGGCTGGCGGCCCCAGGAGGGCCTTCTGTGGGGCTCACCCTATGGAACGAGCTTCCCCCTGGATTCCGACAAATACCTGACCTTAGGACCTTCCGCCGTGAACTTAAAACCTACTTATTTTGTCTTGCTGGACTCGCTTAAATTTTAAATTATCAAATTGATTTTATGGGTTTTAATTTTTTTGTAAATTTTAGAGGGTAATATTTTATCTATAAGTAGCCATATCAAATAGGTTTTTTAAGGGTTGTTTTTAGTTTTGTATTGTTGTTTTCTTTCTGTATTTTATTCTTGGCTGAGTCCTTCGGGAGAAGGGCGGTCTATAAATAAAAATATTCTATTCTATTCTAAAGCTGTATGTGGCATTTTGTGTATGTGTGTGTGTTAGTTGTGTTGTGTTGTGTGTGTGTAAAGTGTGAAAGTTGGTTTTTGAGCTTTTTGTGGCTGTGTGAGGTTCCTGCTTGTTGCAGGGGCCATTTTGGGTGAAGTACAGCTGCTTTTACATTGTGTGTGAGTCAGTTGTGTTGTGTTGTGTTGTGTGTGTGTGAAGTGTGAAAGTTTTTTTTTTATTTGCATTTATATCCCGCCCTTCTCTGAAGACTCAGGGCGGCTTACACTATGTTAAGCAATAGTATTCATCCATTTGTATATTATATACAAAGTCAACTTATTGCCCCCAACAATCTGGGTCCTCATTTTACCTATCTTATAAAGGATGGAAGGCTGAGTCAACCTTGGGCCTGGTGGGACTAGAACCTGCAGTAATTGCAAGCAGCTGTGTTAATAACAGACTGTCTTAGCAGTCTGAGCCACCAGAGGCCCTGTTGGTTTTTGGTACCTTTTATTTTGTGTACTTTATTATTTTTATTATTTATTGTTATTGGTTACGCCCACCCAGTCACCTGACCACCAAGCCACACCCACCAAATAAGCCACGCCCACAGAACCAGTGGGGAAAATTTTTTAGATTTCAACCCTGGTACAGGGGTAGGTTGCTGAACAGTTTTGCTTGTTATCAGTAGACTGATATTTATATTAGAAACTTGTTATTCCATACAAATCTAGTGGAATTTCCACTGGGATTTTACTTATGATTTATAAAGGGGTTAAATTTTTCTACATATCATAGAGATATATGTATACAAAAAAGCCCAAGCTCAAATGTTTACAATCTATACATGTTTTTTTTTAAAAGGAACATGAAGACAAAAAGAAAATTGATATATCAACTTTTGGTCTGATGTATCTGATTACAAAAGGCAAGTGTGCCTATCATAAATTAAATATATGTGTATATCATCCACAGGCAGAATATACTTCCTGTTCTGCAGCTTCAAGGCTGTCAGGGTTTTTGGAATGATTTAATTTACATTGATAAAGATCTCTTCCGTCCTCCTCCATGCACTCTAGTCCCAGAGATAATTTCATACTTAAGAAAACACAGATGACGTTTTAAAACTAGAAGGCATAATATGTTACAAGAATGCCAGGAAAAAGAGACGTTATATTGGACATACAAAAGAAACTGACTCATATCTTAATATTAGAAAGTTTTGAATAAACTAAGAGTGTGACCTGGATAATTTTCCAATATTGGATTTACAAAAGAAGTTTGTTAAAGCTTGAAGAATTTTGTGAAAAGGGACAAAAAAAAAAAATAATGAAAATAAATCAAGTTCTAGGACATTCCTTGAAGTGACTAAAGATCAAGATTGTTAGAAGAAAGAATACAAATTTGTCTATAAGATACAGATTAAAATAGATATTTCATTATCTTTTAAGAACTTTTAATGGACTTTACTAACATCAGGACTGAAATGATAAGGTTTTATGAATTTGTTTATAGATAAGAGATGGGATATGGGATGACAATATAATTTATTGTATTTAAGAGAAGATAAGTTACTTGTATCAATTTTCATATTTCTGATGCAGGGGAAATTATATCTTTACATATTTCTTTTCTTTTTCTTTATTTTATTCTTATTTTTCTTTTTGACACATTCTATTTTATATTTTAAGTTTGCATTATTGTTATAATTAAATTGCTATTTTGTAGTAATTAATAAAAATTACTACAAAAAATTAGAAATGCAAACTGCTGGTTTAATATAAATTTAGAATATTATGAAATAAAATTTGAGAGAAAAGGAATATAGCATGAGGCCTCATCGGTCATGTTAGTTTACCAACAGGTTTTTCATTTTGCTTTGTTTTGTCATTAGGAGTATTTTAAATCTCCTCCTTAGCAACTGGCCTCAAGCTAAGGAGTAGTCTTCTTAATTTACCAACATACTTTTGAGCAACTTTTCTTATGAGTTTCTTAGATCAGGTTTCTCTTGGCAGATTTATCCATAAATGGAACATTGAAATTATGCAATTGTATATTGTATAGTAGATTAAAAAGACCTGATTCATAAGTTAAATATGGTTTTAATTAACATTTTATTTAACACAATTACATGATACTCAACTCCATGGATTCTACATATAACATAAATGATCATGTGTAATATGCAGCTCCTTTATTTAGGAGAGAATTTAGTAGCAATTAAGCTTCTCTAAACAAATATATAACCCACAAGAAGAAGAATATTTTCATGATCCAGAAGTTGGAGGGTTTTTTTTTAAAGAAACACTTGGAATACCTATTTAGGAAATATCTAAAGTACAGTTTTATAATAGCTGAATACACACCATGCATAAAGAAGGGATTAAGGCATCATTTTAAGATTTTGCCTTAATATGTTTTGTTTATCCAGCTATTATTTTTATTATTAGATTTTTATCCCACTCTCTTTATATTTGATCAATCCAAGGCAGCAAACACAAACCAACCTCCTGCTTATTATATTCCTCCACAACAATAATACTGTGAGATGAGTTGACTAGAATGTGTGTGGCTGGCTCATAGTCACTCCAGCTGGCTTTCATATCTAAAGGAGACCAAGAACTCAGTCTCCTGGTTTCTAGACCCATACTTGAACTACCATACCAAACTGACATCTATTTACATAAAACAGCTAATATTTATTCAAGAATTTGAGGTTAAAAAAAATGGGCTATTGGAAAACCTCTCCAACTATTGTAAAACTTCAATTCCCAACATTTGTCAGTTTTGGCTTTGCTTGTTCAGTGCTGGAAACATATGTAAGATTGCATATTGTAAACTTTGTACTATCGGTACTGTAGGATTTCCCCCCTTAAATAGTTAATACCCAGGATTAAAACTGAAATCCCTGCAATGCTATAGCCCTTCTGTCTATAGTTGGCTATATAGAAATTTGAATTTTGGAAACTTTAAATCAAGTTTGGAATGACTATGATCAAAATTATCTCTAATAAAAATTATTTTAAAAACTTTACAAATGAAAAATATTTTAATTTATTTACTTGCTGGTGTCCAAAAATCATTCACTGCTTATATCCGATCATACATTTCATCACAGGGAAATTTCCTGGACTCAGCTTGAGCATATTTAAAAGCTCTAAACTGGAGTGATTCTCTACTGAGATAATTCATCATGAATATGATGAATATTCATGATAAAATATGATAACTCATATTTTACTGTTAAATTTGTATCATGTTCTTCGTCTCTTAAAGGACAACCAAGATACATGTCTATGTTCGATAACTGAAGAGTAATTATATGTGGCATCTAATCCAAAATATATTTAAGGAATTTTATAACCTTTTATCAACTGAAATAGATATAAAGCGGATTCTCCTTTGTTCCGTTATAAATACATAATGAGCCTTGGTGGCACAGTGGTTAGAGTGCAATACTGCAGGCTACTTCTGCTGTCGGCTGCCTGCAATTTGACAGTTCAAATCTCACAAGGCTCAAGGTTAACTCAGCCTTCCATCCTTTCGAGGTGAGTAAAATGAGAACCCAAATTGTTGGGGGCAATATGCTGACTCCGTAAACCGCTTAGAGAGGACTGTAAAGTACTGTAAAGTGGTATATAAGTCTAAGTGCTATTGCTATTGCTATTCAGGCCTTTCTCACACTTTCATTGAATCAATGAACTTACTGTTTTAATGTCTTCCATGTACATGAGACACATTGCAGAATGCAAACATTTCACAGAAAAAATAATTTATGAATATCTCACGATATAAAGTTCATTTTAAAAATTGATTTAAAAGACACTTGAAAAGATGCCATTTGGAACACAGGAAAGCTCTTCCTTAGCAAGAAAATCACTGACTCTTATGACTACAGTTGAGCCTGAACTTTCTGTGATTAAACAAGGCAGTTTAATCAGTTTATTCAGTGAGGTTTTCCCCATTTTACATCCTTTATTGTCACAGTTATTAAGTGAATCGCTGTAGTTGTTAAGTTAGTAACAAAGTTGGTAAGTGAATCTGACTTTCTATGGACTTTACTTGTCAAACGATCACAAAAGTGATTAGAATAGAATAAAATAACAGAGCTGGAAAGGACCTTGGGGGTCTTCTAGTCCAACCCCCTGCTTAGGCAGGAAACCCTATACCACTTCATACAAATTGTTATCTAATCTCTTCTTAAAAATTTCCAGTGTTGGAGCATTCACAACTTCTGCAGGCAGGTTGTTCCACTGATTAATTGTTCTGTCAGGAAATTTCTCCTTAGTTCCAAGTTGCTTCTCTCCTTGAATCTATCCATTGCTTCTTATCTTGCCCTCAGGTGCTTTGGAGAATAGCTTGACTCCCTCTTCTTTGTGGCAGACCCTGAGATATTGGAACACTGCTATCATGTTGGCTCCCCTAGTCCTACTTTTCATTAAACTAGACATACCCAGTTCCTGCAACCGTGCTTCATGTTTTAGCCTCCAGTCCCCTAATTATCTTTGTTGCTCTTCTCTGCACTCTTTCTAGAGTCTCAACATCTTTTTTACATCGTGGCGACCAAAACCGAATGCAATATTCCAAGTGTGGCCTTACCAAGGCATTATAAGGTGGTATTAACCAGGGGTGGATTTCACTTACCTTTGCTACTGGTTCACTCACACGCACGCCACTTCTGCGCATGCGCAGATCATATTTGGTGATGTCCGGGCAGTACCGCTGCTGCTACCAGGTTGCCCAAATCATGGCGAACCAGTAGCAACCCACCACTGGTATTAACACTTCACGTGATCTTGATTCTATCCCTCTGTTTATGCAGCCTGGAACTGTGTTGGCTTTTTTGGCAGCAGCTGCACACTGCTGGCTCACTAGGATTCCAAGATCCCTCTCATAGTTACTACTATTGAGTGAGGTATCACATACACACTGTACCTTTGCATTTTGTTTTTCTTGCCTATTTATTTATTTATTAGATTTTTACACCGCTCTTCTCCCGAAGGACTCAGGGCGGTGTACAGCCAATTTAAAAGCAATAGCAATATACAATTAAAACAAAGAATTAAAAAACATATTCTATAGTTGGCCAAAATTTAAAATAATTAAACTTAAAAACCCTTAAAATTCATATAAATTACAACCCCAGTTAAAAGTGATATTTAAAAATTTAAGCCAGTCCCGCTTGAATAAATAAATGCGTTTTCAGCTCGCGGTGGAAGGTCCGAAGGTCAGGCAATTGACGCAAGCCAGGGGGGAGTTCGTTCCAGAGGGTAGGAGCCCCCACAGAGAAGGATCTTCCCCTGGGGGCTGCCAGCCAACATTGCTTGGCGGACGGCACCCTGAGAAGTCCCTCTCTGTGCGAGCGTACGGGTCAATGGGAGGCATGAGGTAACAGCAGGCGGTCCTGTAAGTACCTGGGCCCTAAGCCATGGAGCACTTTAAAGATAGTAACCAGAACCTTAAAGCGCACCCGAAAGACCACAGGTAGCCAGTGCAGTCTGCGCAGGAGTGGTGTTACATGGGAGCCACGTGTGGCTCCCTCAATCACCCGCGCAGCTGCATTCTGAACTAACTGAAGCCTCCGAGTGCACTTCAAGGGGAGCCCCATGTAGAGAGCATTGCAATAATCTAAGCAAGAGGTGACAAGAGCGTGAGTGACCGTGCATAAGGCACGGTCAAGGAAGGGGCGCAACTGGCAAACCAAGCGCACCTGTAAAAAGCTCTCCTGGAGACGGCCATCAAATGATCTTCAAACGACAGCTGTCCATCCAGGAGAACACCCAAGTTGCGCACCCTTTCCATTGGGGCTAATGACTCACCCCCAACAGTCAGCTGTGGTTGCAGCTGGCTGTACCGGGGTGCCGGCATCCACAGCCACTCTGTCTTGGAGGGATTTAGCTTGAGCCTGTTTCTCCCCATCCAGACCCGTACGGCTTCCAAGCACCGGGACAGCACTTCGACAGCTTCGTTGGGGTGGAAAAGTACAGCTGAATGTCGTCAGCGTACAGCTGGTATCTCACCCCAAAGCCACTGATGACCTCCCCCAGCAGCTTTATATAGATGTTGAACAGGAGAGGCGAGAGGATCGACCCCTGTGGCACCCCACAAGTGAGGCGACTTGCGGTCGATCTCTGCCCCCCTGTCAACACCGTCTGCAACCGGTCAGAGAGATAGGAGGAGAACCACCGAAAAACGGTGCCTCCCAAACTCTCCAACCGGTGCAGCAAGATACCATGGTCGATGGTATCAAAAGCCGCTGAGAGATCTAATAGGACCAGGGCAGAAGAACAACCCCTATCCCTGGCCCTCCAGAGGTCATCCACCAACGCGACCAAAGCTGTCTCCGTACTATATCCGGACCGGAAGCCGGACTGGAATGGGTCTAGATAGACAGCTTCATCCAGGTACTGGGGTAGCTGCCATGCCACCACACTCTCTACAACCTTCGCAACAAAGTGAAGATTGGAGACTGGACGATAATTTCCCCAAATAGCTGGGTCCAGGGAAGGCTTCTTGAGGAGGAGTCTCACGACCGCCTCTTTCAAGGCAGTGGGGAAAACCCCTTCCAACAAGGAAGCATTAATAATTCCCTGGAGCATTAATAATTCGTGTCACCTCCTGTGTGGCCAGCACCAACCTAAATGTAAAACCTTACTTTTTTCACCATTGAATTTTATTTTGTTAGATAGCACCCAATGTTCAAGTCTGTCAAGATACTTCTGTATCTTAAGCCCATCTTTCTGGCTATTCCTGCCAGCTTGGTGTCATCTGTAAATTTGATGAGTTCCCCATCTATCCCCTTGTCCAAGTCATTGATGAAGATGTTGAAGAGTATTGGGCCTAAAACAGAGCCTTGGGGTACTCCACTGCATACTTCCCTCCATGTAGATGCAGTTCCATTGAGGACTACATGTTGAGTGCATTTGGTCAGCCAGTTACAAATCCATCTGGTGGTGATGCTGTCTAACCCAACTTTTTCTACTTTACCTAGTAGTAGGTTATGGTCTACTTTATCAAATGCCTTACTGAAGTCCAAGTAAATTATATCGACAGCATTCCTCTGGTCTACTAATTTTGTCATTTTGTCAAAGAATGCAATAAGATTAGTCTGGCATGATCTGTTTTTGACAAACCCATGTTGGCTTTTGGTTATTACTTTGTTTGCTTCTAGGTGTTCGGTGATTCGTTGCTTGATTATCTTTTCCAGAATCTTCCCCGGTATTGAGGTCAGGCTGATAGGTCTGTAGTTTCCTGGATCTGTTTTTTTTTCCTTTTTTGAAGATGGGAACTACATCAGCTCTTTTCCAGTCCTCTGGCAGCTCCCCTGTGCTCCAGGATCTTTGAAAGATATAGTTCAGTGGTTCTGAGATCACGTCTGCCAGTTCCTTCAGAACCTTGGGGTGTAATCCATCTGGTCCTGGTGATTTGAACTCGTCTAGGGTAGACAGGTGTTCACTTACCATTTTCTTCCCTATTTTAACTTGTGTTTCTAATCTGTTTTTTGTAGTGCTGTTTTTGATAGGTTGGATTGTTTTTTCCTTTTGTGTAAAGACAGATGCAAAAAATGAGTTAAGTAGATCTGCTTTCTCCCTGTTGCTTGTCGTCTTCTTGCCACTTTCTCCCAGCAATGGGCCAATTGTTTCCTTGACTTTTTCTTGTTTTTAACATGTTGGAAGAAGCTTTTTTGTTATTTTTTACTTTTGTCACAAGCTCATTGTGAGCCTTAGCTTTCCCCACTTCATCTTTATAGGCTTAGGCTATTTGCTGATATTCTGCCTTAGTTATTTTCCAGTCTTTCCACTTTTTATACTTATCCTTTTTGTCTTTCAATTTTACAATTTTTCAGTGATTACATGAGCCAAAGACATTGCAAACATCATAAATCTGTAGAATTTTTCAAGAGTCTGAATTTGGTCATGTGGATATGGGGATGATGCAACAGTTGTCTGAAAAACAGTCATAAATCACTTTTTTCAGTGCTGTCATAACTTTGAATGATCACTAAATGAATGGTTGCAAATTGAAGACTACCTGTATAACACTAGATTATGTCTTGGATCGGTAATTTTAAATAGGCCTGTAAATTCACCTCCAACAAGCCATCAAATTGCGGTTAATAAGCTGAAGATCATGTATTTCCAAGTAAAGTCAGCATCCGCAATATTATTGAATAATGCAAATATTTATTAGAAACAGTAATTTATTAACTGGCATAAAATAATCAACAAATCCTGTATTTGCTCACTATTTTGCATACAGTTTTATAATAAAATTCTAATTACTGCATTTTGCAACCACATTTTTTCACAATATTTATAAATAACACAATATTGTCTAATTTATTTTTTATGTAGATTAGTATCATGTACCACATCTAAGAAAGCCTTTTCAGAAGTTACACTTTAATTTCTGTCCCAGAAAAACGGTTCACATTGATACAAATTAATACTTGAAAAGGGAAAAGAATGAATATGGGATAGAGAATGTTATTGAAGAACATGTATTGTATACACAGTCATATTTTTTATTTTTATTTGTAAGATACAATAAAAGGGCTGAAGAATCTGGGTCTTGGGTCGCATCTGAAAATATTTTCAGAGAAAGAAATTGCTCTAACATATGAATTTGGTTCATTTATAGAGGAACAGGCTTTAAATTGCATACTGAAATATTGTTTATTTTTTTCTTTTGTTCAAAGGGGTTCAAGGGGTTTCTAGCCTGATGCCTTAATCACTACAGCAAATTGGCTCCCATTGTTTACTTAAAAGTATCCAAATATGTCTCACTAGACCATAAAGTTGCATGCTCCCACTGAGTCTGTTTATGAGGAGATGCAGCTAATCAAACAAAGGTAAGGTTTTATTTGCAAGGAAAGAAATCATGTTAAGCTTGTTTACATCTTATTTGTTAACCAAACTAATTTATGAGTGGAACTAATAGATATTCAAAGATATATTTGTTCCTGGCTAGTATATTATGTTCACAGAAGGCTTCATTTTAAAGAAAGGCTACAATTCCTTGCATGTTTCTTTGGATATAAATGCCAACCAGCAGTAGAATATACTAAATATCTTGCTAAATATCGGTCTAGTCACTAAAGTGTCATACATTAGCCAATTCCTCCAGTTCAAAGTTTTGAAATGTAAATTAGCATATTACTTAATGTTCAATTTTATAAGAGCTCTGTTTTAAGAGAACAGTCTGAGAAAAGCTTATTTACAATTATGTTCAGGGAACAATCTTTACTGCCCAAAAGCAATATCAGTAAATCTGACAAAACCCAACATTTATTACAGCCCCCTTCCCCCAAAAGCTGAGAATCCCCAAATACCTTTTTGTGACCATTTCCATCATTTTTGAACCATAGTTGATAGGGAAAAAAAGTTTACCACTGTTTTGAGCCAAGAAGCGAAATCTGTAGCATCTCTCTGCCCACCCTTCACTTGGTGACTTTGTAGCAGTCTCTCTGTCTGAACATTCTGTGCCCAATTCCACCCTAAAAGGAAGAGACCCTATCATTACTAATCTGAACTGGACTGAAGGCGCATCCAGATTGCAATAATCTGAGCTAATGATGCAAAAGTTTTGGCTATTTTCATTGAGTAAATTATGGTTACTTTAGTCGTGTTTTATTCAATTAAACAAATGGTCTGGCTCCCTAGGAAATTTGGAGCGACCAATCTACCCCCTAGTCTGAGCAAAATGGGGGGGTCCGACAGCTTTTAGGGCAGAATGCCGTGGAAGCTGTTCCGCAAATCGGGACCCATTTCCAAAAGAAAGCGATTGTACCCTGAAAGCTCTCGTTTAGCTTAGCTCCGAGACAAAAAAAGCAAAAATATCCCGGTCAGTGGGACTTCTATTTCTAAGCAGGAGAGAAAGCCACGGTCACCTGAAGCGGCTCCCCTTGAGCGCGGAGAAAGGTCGCGTTTTAATCCCCTTTACCCTCCGAAAGTCCCTTCTACCCTCCCGCCTCTTCGCTCAGCGCCTCTTCTCCGCGTAGAGGAGGAGCCGCATTCTCGCGGCGATTGGTTAGGCCTCCTGCCAATCGGGCGGCCGAGGGGCGTGGCTAGGCGCGAGCCGGCTAGGCTCTAGCAAGAGCAGAAGCGGCCGTCCAAGTCAAAGCCTCGTTGTTGCCGGAGCCGCGACGTTTCCTTCCCCCACCCACCCACCTCCACTCTCACCCTACGCAGTCAGGCAGCGAGCGCAGACCTCGACTCCCAGCGCTGTCCGTCTAGGGCACGCCATGGAGGAGGAGCGGGCCGGGGAGCAGATGAGGCCACTACTCACAACGGTAATAGAGCGAGGAGGCAGAGGCTGGGGGAAAAGTTGGGGAGACAGGAGGAGGGTCCCCCTTCCCAGCCTGCGGTCGCTGCTGTTCCTCTTTGTGGGGGCGGAGCCCGACGTCTTTCCTCTTGCCCGGCAGCCGTGGCTAAGGAAGCGCCGCCGCCGGCTACTTTAACGCCCGCCGTAATCCAAAACTCGGCTTCTTGCTGTCGGCTTCTCCCTCTGTCACAGGTGTCAGTCCGGGAGCCGTGCGGGGAGGGCTACGGGAGACTTCGCCGTCCTCCTTCCTCGCCTCTTCTTTCCTCGGTTCATCTCCAGGCAACAGTGCGTGTAGCCAGAGCCCCAAATAACAGTATTGCTGTCGCCTGGTGAATCCAGGGGATGGTTAGGATAATCTGGGCAGCCATCCGTTTAATTCTAGTGTTAATTCTTTCCTTTCCTCTGGGCGAAATATTTCTCGTCAGCATCTTGTCATGCCCCAGTTGCTCGTTTCCTGTTTCTGTGTATGCGCGGCAGAGAGAGGGATTTTTCTTTTTTACAGCCTCCTGTTCGTTGCTTTCGTTGCTTTTGTTTAGGCCGAGCTCTAGATATGGTGAGGGCAGGCCAGAGAGAGAGAGAGCTTGGTCTCTTTGTTCCCCACCCGGCGCTCGCTCGCTCTTTCTCGTCCTCAGCCTCTTCCATCCACATGCTCATTTCAGAATTTCAGACCGCGGTGCATATGGAAGAGTGTCAAGTAAGGTAAAGGAGGACAAGGAGAAAACTGTAAGATCAACCTGGTATAATATGTTCTGGGCTGGAGTAAAAACTGTATAGATGAATCTCTTGTGCAGTTGCAATGACTGCTTGTGAGGCTCTGCTATCCTGTTCTTTACCATTTCACTGTCTCTGGGAGTGCAGACACATGGCTTGCCAGGACCAGTTCTTTTGTCCTCAGAGCTTGCTGTCATATGGAGCTCAAGGAAATGATGTGCTGTTTCTAGGGCCTTTTCATTGCCACTGTTTATGGAGGTGGTCATCAAGGGATAATATAACAGTGATTCACTTTACTTCCGTTTGAGACTGGAGTTGAAATGAAGCAGTCACATGCCTGTTCAGTAAAACTACTGGGTTTTTTCCCACTTTGATTTTTGGGAAGTGTATATATATATATATTTGGTGGTGGGGAGCTCAGTTTAGGTGAAAGTTTTATATTTGTTTTTTGTTTCTGTTTTGTTTTTGAGTTTCTGCCATTTGATGCTAACCATGAGTTCATTGCCAAGGTTTCTTGAGGCTATGGTTTGGCAATTAATCTAATTTAACTGAGTAGTAAAAATGGGCACTAGGTAATGGAAAGCTTTCCTGATAGAATGATAAGCAAACAAATACTCTGCTGTAGAAGCTTTTTTTTAAAAAAAACTGTTACTTTTCCTACTTTGTAACTATATTAATAAAGAAGCTTAACAGTAGCTTTGACCAAAATACACATTATTCATAATGTAAGATAGTGGGTAAACATTTTGAATAACATCTCTGTAGCCCAGTAAAGCAGTTTTAAATAATATCAAATCAGATCTTTCAGATCTCTCTGACATTTGCTCTGGTGCATTTGCATAGAATTCCTATATAAATGCATGAAATGTTTATAATTCAGACTGTTTTGAACTCGGAGCATACTATTTTGATCTGGCAACTATTGTTTCAGGTGTAAAATGTTTTGCATTTAAAACAGGCTTCATGGTTCATTTTGAATTTGCTTTGTTCAAAATACACATTTTGAATTCAAAACAATTGACATTTAAAATGTATATCCTGGTTTACTAATGGTTCCCAGGCAGGGCTCATTTAAACTTCTCTTCATAGCTATAAAGAGTCTTCAGAAGTAGAGATGGCTTCCATATATGGCTGAAAGTTTTAAATGAATAACTTCAAAGTTGACTGAAAGGCCTATTAGCAAGACTTTATTGTGAAACAAGCCTTATATTCTTGTGATACTGACATAGTAAAACAGGGAAGGAACTTTTGGCCTGCCTTTGAGTCAGCTTCTCTTTCATCCCCCTCCCTAAAATGGTATAATGTGTGAAGGGAAGGATTTAACATAAAGTTTTACGGAAATTATGTGCGATTCTTCTTTACCATAGTTATAGAAGAAATCCATTAGTACTCACTTTGTAGCGTTTAAGTATTATGTCTTTGGATTGCTTTTATGTATATATAATACTTAAAGGGCCTCTTTGATGCCTCTAAATATTACAAGGCTAAGTGTCTGAGGAGATTGATTGTTTTTGATGTTGTATATTGAGAAGAGGAAAATAGAAGTTTGATCATATTATTTGTTCTCTTACGGTTTTGGCTATATGGAATCTGTTTATCTTTTTCCCACTACTTCAGCTATTGTCTCATTGGGCTAAGTATATTTTTTCATTGACACATTGTACTTAATTTTTTTGATAAAAAAAATAGTTGAAGAATAATAGTGCAGCTTTTGAATTCTTAAAGATCTATGAGGTTGGTAGTGCCCCGGCCCATTTTCTTGTCTATAGCAAAGAGAACACTAATTTATGCAAATTAAAATGTTTACGTAATGAAATAGAAATATGTCTCTGTCTTGTGCATTTGTTTATTTATTCAATTCTATAACTGCTGACAGCTTTTTAACTGTCCAGTTATCTGTAGTTCATTTAAAAACAGAAAATTCATTTGTTACTTCTTTTCTGCTTCCTAATCAGTTCTTTCTGATCATTCACATACGACCACACTTATCCTAGTTCTCTCCCCCATATACACATCTGCCCCTTTTGTGGAGCCTGGATGTACAGTTGATTCTTACCTCCCTTTAATTCAAGAAGGCTCTCAAAATCATGTTGTTTCAATAGATCTTTATATATGTGTTGATATATCTATTTTCAATATTATGTAATTACTGATTAGTGTGGTTTTTAATTTCTTCCTAATATTTTGTTCGTTGGTTTTCTTGCATATCTTCCAAAATCAATCTGACTGGGCTATTATATAATTGTTGTAAATAAACATTATGGTGCTTTCCTCCTAGCCTATAATACATTTGAAAGTTTGTTGATAGTATTCTTTTTAGAGGATTTTCACATTAAATATGCAAACCACCTGTTAAAGTTCTTGTTTTCTCACTGTCCCAGTGTATTTTTTGTTTCATATTTTAATTAAATTTTTACCTTTAATAATTCCTACTTGGCAGATAATTTAAATATAACTATAGGCTAAACCCTATATATCACTCTCTTGTCCAGTGTATGTATATGCAAACATTACTGTCTTGTTAATTATCCCAGCACCAAGGTGAGCATTTCAAAGGTGGAGAGTGATTGGAAGTCAAACAAAAGCTGAAATTGTGAAATTGATTGGTCTTGCCAGATGTCCCAGTATCACTGGAACAAACATTTTAAAGGGTGGGTGAGTGGGAAAATTATGGTCACTTATGGTCATGTGATCTTTTTAGCAACAGTCTCACTTAGCAACAGAGTTGCCAGTCCCAATTGTGATTGCTAAACAAGGACTACCTGTATTATGTTTATAAATAGTAAAAATAAATGTTTCTAGTTAATTGCTTACACAAGGCATGGCTTGCAAAGAGATTTGCCATTGGTCTTAGAAGAATAAGAATAAGAATAATTTAATTTCTATACCGCCCTTCTCCAGAAGGACTCAGGGTGGTTTCCAGCCAGGTAAAAACACAATAAAGCATACAATATGCAGTTAATATACAGTTAAAAAACCCATTAAAAAACCTATTCAATTTGGCCCATTAATTAAAATACACATTAAAACATTAAAAAACCATGAAAAACCCAATTAAACTTACTAATCATTTTATGCCAGCCCTGCATGGAAGAATAAATACGTCTTCAGCTCGCGGCGAAAGGTCCGGAGGTCAGGAAGCTGTCGAAGTCCTGGGGGAAGCTCATTTCAGAGGGTAGGTGCCACCACAGAGAAGGCTCGCTCCCTGGGGGTTGTCAGCCGACATTGTTTGGCTGACGGCACCCTGAGGAGGCCCTCCCTATGGGAGCGCACAGGTCGATGGGAGGCAAACGGTGGCAGCAGGTGGTCCCGTAAATAACCCGGTCCTGAGCCATGGAGCGGTTTAAAGGTGGTAACCAACACCTTGAATTGCACCCGGAAGACCACAGGCAGCCAGTGCAGCTTGCGCAGGAGGGGTGTTATATGGGAGCCACAGGTAGCTCCCTCTGTCATCCGCGCAGCCGCATTCTGGACCAGCTGGAGCCTCTGGGTGCTCTTTAAGGGGAGCCCCATGTAGAGAGCATTGCAGTAGTCCAGGCGAGAAGTGACGAGGGCATGAGTGACTGCGCATAAGGAATCCCGGTCTAGAAAGGGGTGCAACTGGAGGATCAGGCGTACCTGATAAAAAGCTCTCCTGGAGACGGTCGTCAGATGTTCTTCAGAGGACAACCATCCATCCAGGAGAACGCCTAAGTTGCGGACCCTCTCCATTGGGGCCAATGACTCGCCCCCAACAGTCAGCGATGGCTGCAGCTGACTGTACCGGGATGCCGGCATCCACAGCCACTCAGTCTTGGAGGGGTTGAATTTAAGCCTGTTCTTCCCCATCCAGACCCGGCAGGCCTCCAGACACCGAGACAACACTTCGACAGCTTTGTTGGGGTGGTTAGGGGTGGAAATGTACAGCTGAGTGTCATCAGTGTACAGCAGACCACATTTAAATTATGCTATGCCTTAACTGTGTTTTATGCAGCCTTACTGATTATTTATATACAATTACCTATAAATAGATAATACAACACTATGGAAACAGTTTGAAGTTGGAATGTGGGATTTATAAGGAGATAAATAGTATTATATGCAATAATTTTCCCTTAAAATTTGTGACTGCTGCTAGAATTGATGATTTCACGGAACAATTTCAAGGAAAAATAAATAGGGTCAGTTTTATATGGCTAATGTATTCTTTAATTATTTATATTGCCTAACTCATATTGCAGCCCACTCCCTTAGTACTACCAGTATTTTTTTTTCCAATATCCATATTTCAAGGCTGCATAACTAGAACACAAAAGCAAGAGCACATTAAAGTCAGTCTTTTCTAGTAACCAATGTTAAGGGATGTCTTGGAAATATTTTTGGAGAGCTTAACTGCCTAAATAAGTTATAAAGTATTCATTATTTAAATAATACTGCGTTACCATTCACTCTTAATTTCAAGGGCCTCTGGTGGCTCAGACTGGTAAGACAGGCTGTTATTAACAGCAGCTGCTTGCAATTACTGCAGGTTCAAGTCCCACCAGGCCCAAGGTTGACTCAGCCTTCCATCCTTTATAAGGTAGGTAAAATGAGGACCCAGATTGTTGGGGGCAATGTTGACTTTGTATATAATATACAAATGGATGAAGACTATTGCTTGACATAGTGTAAGCCGCCCTGAGTCTTCGGAGAAGGGCGGGATATAAATGCAAATAAAAAAATAATAATTGGTGAATTAATTAGAAGTTAGAATAAGAATTATTAATTAGAATATCTTTCCTCATTTGGGAAATACCATACTTTCCATCTTTTTACTGTGAGAAGTTGATAAAAATTGATTTGGCATATCTTTCTATATGTGCTATGTTCTACCAATATATTACCTATCTACATTTTGGAATTCACAATGCATACTCCAATTTATTTTCTTAATTCATTTCCCTCTAAAATCAGCTTTTCACAAACTTTTTAAAAAACAGATACTTGGAGCAAGAAAGTTGGAATAGTATCTTGTTACTTTTAAGATTTTGTTGTATGATATGGTACTTGCTACTTACATAAAATGAAAATCAAATACAGGCATTGTGAAGTTGAGTAGAAAGAATTCAGCTTTGATCTGCTGATTAAATTTATTTAGGAAATCCTTTAGAGGATAGATATGCTAGGGGGAAAAAAATTAAAAACCAAGTTGTTGCCAGCAAGAAATTGCTAGCTAAGGAAAAAATTACAAAAACAAGCAAAGTGTGTCTTGTGGAGTCCCAGATGCTGTCTACGTTTGGCTGTTTGCAGGCATTTAGTTAGTGGACTAACTAAAGTTAGGTAATATTATCAATTCACCCACACCAAAACTGGAATGGCAAAGTAACAGGGAGACAACCCCATAGTTATTAGCACTGATGATGTTACCGACTCGCTTATATGAAACATCTGCAAACAACCATTCAAACTCGTGAAGAACTCTCCAGTCCAACCCTGAACTACATATATTCTCTTCTCTTGAAACTGTGTCTTAACTGTAAACATTATTTGGAACTATTTATGTTTCTTGGAATACGCAACTGTGCTATATTTAACTAGGACTTCCTTAAAGGAGTATATCTTTTTTGAGACTACAGTGGTAGCCATACAGATTTTTGGAAAATACATATCTGAGATTAAAGAAGTGGTCACATATTAGTGATATATGGCTGCAACCTGTTGTTGCCTTTATACCATCTCAAATATGTATTTTCCTGAGGTACAGATAATCAGATAATCCTCGACGTATGACAGTTGAGCCCAAATTTACCACCTTTGTTGCCACAATTGTTAAGTGAATCACCACAATTAGTGACATGGTTGTTAAGTGAATCTGGCTTCCCCATTGGCTTGGCTTGTCAGAAGGTTTCAGAAGGTGATCACGTGATCCAAGGACACCTGAATTTTGATCACCTGATCATGGAGATGCCGCAATGGTCATAAGTATGAAAAATGGTCAAAAGTCATTTTTTTTCAGTGCTATTGTCAGTCTTTTGTGGCAGTCCAGGTAAGAAGTGTAAACCGTAATTAGTAATTGTATCTTTATTGTAAGATTACAGTAACAGCTTTGCAACTGTGAAAACACTTCACAGTGCTTCCTTTAATTTTGCTTACCCAAAAACTAGGACAGATCCCTTCTGAAGTGCTTCCCAAACCTTTTTCTTTTTTTTTCTGGACTGACAGTATCTTTTGTATGATTGTCTAGGCTGCAAATCTTCCTATCTCCCAAATCATTCCTACAAATCATTACTTGTGGTGGGCCCATTGGGCGTTGGCAACTGGCGTGTATTTATAATAGTTACACTGTCCCAGGGTCATGTGATCACTATTTGTAATCTTCCCAGCTGAATTCTGACCTGCAAGATGGAGGGGGGGACAGATTAGCTTAATGACTGCATGATTCACTTAATAACTGCAATGATTTACTTGTAATTTCAAATGGACTTTAGATGAATGGTTGTAAGTTGAAGACTAGTGTAATGTAAATTATAGTCTAGATAGTCTAATTATAATAATAACAAAAATTCATCTAAGAAATAAGTGTAGCTGAGCAGATGAAGCAAAAAGTTTACAAAATATAATGTACAATACAAGGAAAATAGAGAAAATTTGTGTTTTTGAAAGTTTGAAGAACTGAGGAGAGCAATTCTTAAGACTAACAGAATATTCTTCAAATATAATAAAGATTTGAATAGTCCTTTTCTAAAAGAAGGCTTCCGTATTACTTTTTATTATAATAGATTTTTGATCTGGGATCCCAATTAGATTCTATTAGGGACAACACTCTGATACCGCATAAAGCAAGCAAAAAAATTGCTCCCATTACTTGATACTTCAATCATTTATTCTATCTCCTTTTTTTAAATGGAAAACTGGAAAGCCAATCAGCTATGAAGTTTCAATTTACTATGCCTGAATATAAACTTCATAAGTATTATTTCTATCAGACATCATCAATGTGAATTTGTGTTTTATGTATTTTTTTTTAAAAAAAACATTAAACACAGTGTATTTTTTGCAATGTCACTAGAGGGCACTGTGCCCATGTCTTGATTAGAACGTACAATAATATGTACAATAGAAGACAAATAGCAAATTGACTGATACTACAATTATGACACATGTTTATAGACTATTATCTAGAATTTCTATTGAATTCAGTGGGACTGGCTTCTGAGTAGTCGCATGTAGCATTTTGACTATTTTAATATGCGGCAAATAATTGTAACATGATTAATTTTCTTTTTACACAAAGAATCAGGATATTTGAGTAAATTTTCTTGAAGAGATTGTGGAAAGTACTGTATATGAATCCCTTTTTAAATGTAAAAAATTAAGTTTTTTTAATTGTACTTGGCTAATAATTCAGAAGCAGCATTGCCTAATTATGACTTTAACTATTTGTAACTAATTTATGTTTTAACCAATATATCATGGCCTATCAATCTACTTTAGATAAGGATTCCTAATTGATTAATTCTATAATTGGATTGAGGATTGCTTTTTAAGTTTTAAAACTAGGCCTTCTAATTGATATTCTAGATTTTCTGATAATTTTGCTGTAGTACTTTTATTGTGATTAAAATTATCTAATCTCTATCTGAGGATAGCTACTTGCCTCACTAGGTTATAGAAAAAGCACATTCCAGATCCTTTCCCTGAAATGTTTCCATCCAATGAGAGCCAAGAAGCATGGTGGCCTTAACTTTTGGAATATTCTCTCACAGCAATCCAGCAGGTCCTTATTCTTTTAGACTTCTGGGGGGGCCATAAAGATTGGGCTCTGGTGTTAGGGTAGAGTGAAGGGAATCTGGATGATTGCTGAATCAACCCACGAGAATGACAGAGGGGCTAGGTTTTCAGATTTTGATGTTATAGTTTTTATGGTTTTGTGTTTTCATTGTTTTAAGTTGGTCAGAATTGTGCTTCAAGTTAGATGGTACTACTACTGGTGGGATTCAGCCCACCAGTAGTAGTTAACCGGCTAAATAGTCAAGGCTGCCTACCCGCCTGCCAGGCTGCCTGCCTAATGAATCCAGTAGCTGCACACACCTCAGATGTTCCTGCTCATTTGTAATTAACCAAAGGAAGGGAAAAGAAAAAGAAGAAATAACCACATAGCCATTTTCTCAGCAGAAAAATTCTAGCCCCTTTAAAACTTGAGGGGGGGGAGAATGTGAAAGAGTGGTGTTTTTTCCTTTGGTCTCCCTTCAGTTAATAGCTCCAGGCAGAAAGCCAAGAATCATTTAACAGGTGAATACTTATTGTGATAACAAAATCGCAGGAATGCAGTCAGCACAGAAACAGTAGAAACTTACAGATCATACAGATTAACAGAGTTGGAAGGGAACTTGTAGGTCATCTAGCCCAATCTCCACCCAAGCAGGAGACCCTATACCATTTCTGACAAATGACAGTCCAATCTCTCAATGGAAAGCCTCCAATGATGAAGCTTCCACAACTTCCAAAGGCAAGCTGTTCCGTCAGTTGATTGTTCTCAGTATCAGAAAATTTTTCCTTATTTCCAGGTTGAATCTTTGTTCTTGATAGGATTAAGCCAGGGAAGGAGTTTTAAAAATGTTAATACAGAGCAGGAATTTCTTGTCTTTTTAAATACCGTTCTAATTAGCAGAATTGATTTTATTAATTTGGAATAGGGTTGCAATGCTGTTTCTATGTTTATGTATTTTGATCCTGCATTTTCAGCATTTAAGAGTTAGCTTACAGTATTAGACTGTAAAGATTACAAATTATATTGTAATGGTAGCGCCCACAACTTCTGAAGGCAAGCTATTCCATTGGTTGATTGGTCTCACCCTTAGGAAATTTCTTTTTAGTCCTAGGTTGCTTCTCTCCTTGGTTAGTTTTCATCCATTGTTTCTTGTCATGCCTTTTTGATGCTTTGAGATTGACCCACCTCATTTTTGTAGGAGGCCCTCAAATTTCCTGAGAGAACAATTAATCAACTTCTCTTCAAAAGTTGTAAATATTTCAACACTGAAAGTTTTAAAGAAGAGATTGGATAACCATTTGTCTGAAGTGGTGTAGGATTTCCTGCCTAAGCAGGGTGTTGGACTAGAAGACTTCCAAGGTCCCTTCCAACTCTATTATGTATTTTATTCTATTCTAAATATCTAAGTATTGCTATTTTATTATGAGTTGGATAAAGAGAAATTTCCTAAGGGTGAGACCAATCAAGTTAGCCATGGCTCCCCCAGTCACATGACCACTCAGCTGGTCATTAGGGCAGAGAACTGGTTGTTAAATTATTTGTATCCCACCACTGCTACTACCACAACTACTACTTTCACCACCATTACTCCATAATTGACCAGATATTTGTACTAATTGCCTTCATCCAGACTCTTGATGTTATTTCCATGGGGCATCTAATTGCTTCAGAAATGTTTAGCGAGGTTTGATAGAGATGCCTGAGACTTGGAAAACTGAATATTTTTCTGTGCTATGTTATGCTCTGTATCAATGGTGGGTTGCCCCCAGTTTGGACCAGTTCTATAGAACCGGTAGTAAAACTGGTGGGAGGCTCCGCCCACTGACCCAAAGCATGTGGGTACAATGCGAACTGGTAGTAAAGGTAAGTAGAACCCACCCCTGGTCTGTATCCATTACTGCATTTTCTGTCTTTGGTGTCAGATAGACAGAGAACTGAGAAAACATTATGTTATTTTAAATCTATTGCTGCCTGGACTTCTGGTTGCAACTGTGGTGAGAACAGCTGTAAAATAATGGGCTCTGTCAAGCCCAACAAAAATCCAGCTGGTAACCCCTGACAGGAACAGTGAAGGAAGGAGAGTTGCAAATTCCTCTTTAGGTCTGAGGCAAACTCTCCCTGAACGACAGCAGGCACGGCCACCATTGCTGGCAGCCATGAAGCCGGGACAATTGGGAACCAAGATTGTGCAGGAGCGGTGTATGGCCAGAACATTGAAATTGGGTGAGATACTTATCAATTTTTACTTTAATGACTTGCAATAACAAAAAGAATATGAACAGAAAATTTCTAAGCTTAAAATAGCAGCAAAGTGACACATGAAAAAAAAAAATGAAAAAGGTGAAAAAAAAGCCCAAAAGAAGCTATAAAAAATACAGACAGCATGGAAAAAAGCCCAAATAATTTGAAAGTGACTTTAGGGAGAAATTATTTGTTTATTTGAATTTCTAAAGGTTGGATTTATCCAACGATCAGCTGTTTTTGACAGATTGCTTATATTGGATGGGGCATAAGAAAGCCATCTACTGGAGAAAGAGAAGTACTACAATACTATAGCCTCAGTATATTTAATGAAAGCTAATCTAATACACACAAAGTCTAATGCACAGAACAGAAGTAACATCTGGTGAACGGCTTGACCCTGACTCTGTTTTTAGAAGACGACTGGGAAAATTCAAGAACATTCAATAGTGGGTTTTTTTCCTTTCGTTTTGAAGAGTTACAAAAGGAACTAATTTGCAAATAACTAAATCTTACTAAAATTGACTATTGGATTATGGATTGGAAAGACTGGAAGAGCTTAGTGGAGTAACCTGCCCAGATTCGGACTTGGACGATTAATGTTATTTAATAGGATAGTCTAAGAGGCAAAAGAGGAAAAGGTCAGAAGAAAAGAGAGAAGAAGGAAATAACACTTTAAAATTTGGACAGTTGAGGAACTATAAGGCTATAAATTATTATAAAATAAAACGGGGTATAACTATGAGATTGATGTAACTTGATTAAATAGAAGTTTTTTAATTGAGATATTAGAATAATAGAAATATACTTTTTATAAGCTGTATCAAAATACTATAAAATGGATCTAGAGATGTATGAAGAAATATTTCGCATGTTAAAAAGTCTGCATGAAAAATGCTATTCTCAGCCTTGGGATTATATTTTATTAGTTTTATTAGTTCCCAAGTGCCTTTATTTATCCAAATTCTACAATGTTGGGACAATTTATTAATATGGCTTGGAACTCAATATCGTTTATTCTTTCTTTCCTAAAGAAATTAGGAACGGTACTGAAAAACTGTACCATGCTAACTCCATGCCATGTTTCCAGGGAGAAAGAAAATTATCAGTGGTGAAATCCTCCAAGGGTTGCCACAGGTTCACTGCCCGCACATGTGTGGTGCGTGCCAAACGTACAGACAGCGTGCACATGCGCAGTGTGCACCAAATGCATGCCCCCATGCATGCGCAGTATGCACCAAGTGTGTGCTGCACTGCATGCATAGTGCCTGCCAAGTGCACACTGCATGCATACATGCACGGTGCGCACCAAACATACGCTTTGCACGGAAAAAGCCTTTTGAAGGTAAGTAGAACAGCGGGTGGGGGAACGGCTGTGCCGCGTGATTTATATTAGCTAGAAAGCGGAATTTCCTGCTTTCTAGCAAATATAAACCACACGGCACAGCTGATCATCGGAAATAACGATCTGGATGAATCGTTAGCTTTTATTACTACCGGTGAGCCCGAACCGGTAGTATTTCATCCCTGAAAATTATCCTTTAAGACTCATGGACTAAGCCGGCTGGAAAGAATTGGATTTTCAGCTAGTAATTTATCCTCATCTCCTAGGCTGTCACTAGGATTATGGGTATTCCTGACCAAATCTTAACTAGATGTTTTCCGTTCCATTGGGTGCATTAAAGATTGTTCACAATAACTTTGTTTACACTGATGCTAGTACATTCTTCTTTGCATAAATTCTCACTTGAGCATTGTAATGGATTTAGGGCATGAAATTTGATTTGACCTGAAAAAGTTTTAATGTAGTAGGGATCCACTTGTGCAAAAGAAGAACTTTATAAAACTTGCATATGATTATAAAACAGAATATGATTCTGGGCATTTAGATACCTTTAAAGTAGAAAACCATCCCATGGTATTTAAAAGCTCTATTTTCTACTGTTTTTACTGTGCAAGATGGCTGTTTTAGCAAATTAAGAATTTTAGATTTTTCAAAATTAAAAACCAGTTGATTTTGTCTGCAGCACCAAAATATTATTGCCATTTCCCTTTTCAACCCTATTGGGTTTTGTGAAAATTATGGTGACATCAGCATAGAGAAGTATAGGGATGTTTATCCTGCTAATCTAGGACATAAATGTAGCAGTTATAAAGAAAGGTGCACCATTGAATAGACATATAAGTAAAAAAGAAAGGGGCAAGAATATACCCTTGTTGCACTCCTTGCTGGACACTTCCTGTGCCAGAAGGTCCCTTGAGGAATATTACCTCCAATAGACTTGCTTTTTTGGTGGTGAAAGAAACAGGTGTTCTTGCTGACTTTGTTTTAAAATACACATTTATGATTTGCTCTGACCTCTGTCTAGCTAGAGGAAATTGCACTTAAAAATTGTTGTGTATTATCAAGTATGGTATTAGTTTGATGCATAGATTTTGTTCATGAAAAAAAAAAAGTATGTGTACTCAAATTTGTTCATAAATTTCTGTGTACATATTTTGTGTCGTAGAGTTGCAATGTAATTTCAGGGGAGAGTTCAAAATATGTTACCAGTAGTGCTTTAGAAGAGATTGACCTAATTTCTTTTCATTAGTACATATTATGCTGAATGGATTATGTACCTAAGTTCAAGAGGTAATAGTTTGGTGCAGCATATTGTCCCACTGATGAAGGGAAGGCCATACTTAAAATTTTGGTGACCTTGTTCTATAAAAAAATAAAATATATTTGTTTCACTTTCTGAACAGATTTCATATATTCACTGATTCTGTATTATCTGTTTGTTATGCATCTAAATTAACCATCTGTAATAGAAACTTCTTAAGCTATATTTTGCAAACATAGTGCTTAGTAAAAAATAAACAATCGGATTAAAAGATATACCTTATTAACTATATGTAAATGATATAGCTAAGACATTGACATATATAATGTTAAAGAATAATTATGCTTGCCTTCCCAATTCTCTGCAATTTACTATAGATATTAAAATAATACAATTTATATAAACTTTGTCCCCAGAAGAAGATAAAATTGCACCTAATTTTTACTGATAGTGTAGGAAGCAAACTAATATATTTTAGGTGATTCTCAGTCAATAATCAGTTTAGATCTCATTATCATAGGTACATTATTTGGATCACATCCAGTTTGAAGTTACTTGATCACATCCACATTTTTTCCAGGAAGTGCTTTTTATCCATTAAGCTTTTGCACCTGGTAGTTATAAGGAAAGCTTTATGATATCACTAGCTGTTCTCCAATTAAAAGGCAACACATTTTTGGTTTGACTCCTCTACTTAGTCTGTGTTTTAATAGAATAATAGAATTATAGGGTTGAAAGGGACCTTGGAGGTCTTTGGATAGAGTATTCTGTGCTATCCTAAGTTGGCAGTGAATTTTGCAACGAAGTGGTTTGCTTTTTCAGTCTTCTTCTGATGGAGAACTGACATCTCTCTGAAAAGAAATACAGATAGTTATCGACTTACAACAGTTTGTTTAATTATAATGGCACTGAAAAAAGTGACATGATCATTTTTCACACTTATGACTGTTGCTGCATCCCCACAGCCATGTGATCAAAATTCAGACACCTAGCGACTTATTTATGACAGTTGCAGTGTCATAAATGCATAAATGCAAGTGATTCCCTTTTGTGACCTTCTGACTAGCAAAATCAGTGGGGAAGTCAGATTCACTTAACAACCATGTTACCAACTTAACAGCTGCACTGATTCACTTAACAACTGTGGCAAAAAAAGATCATGGAATGTAGCATAAGTCATTTAACAAATGTCTCACTTAGCAACAGAAATTTTGTGCTCAGTTGTGGTCGTAAGTTGAGGACTACCTATAACTCTAAAGCCAGAACCTTGATTGGGTAATTAGTTGTTTCATCTAAGCTTCTCTGGACAAAGAGAAGCCAAAGAAATTGCCCATGTCTGCTCCAGAATGCAGCTCCTCATGTGGAAGTCGGTAGAATCCAGAAAGACTTTGAAGGCACTTTGTGAGTAGGAGCACTGGAAGCGAAAGAAGATCAGGCTTCCTAGTATTTTGAGCCTAGTGTTGCTTAAGATGGGCAACCATATGAACCTTTTAAATAAACAAGCAAGGAATTTTAACCCCTCAAAGTTAGCTAAATAGAACAATTAATCTCTTTTTGATGTTCCCACAATACTGTCCTCCCACTGCTCAGTTAAGTAAATTGCATGAAGAAGGCATACATATGACAAACATTCTAAAACAGCGGTGTCAACTCAAGGCATGTGGGCTAGATCTGGCCCTCGATGTAGCTAGATCTGGCACATGGGGCTGCCTTTGAAACAGCAAATGACTGATCTGTGGCACCTTATTGCGGGCCCAGGCTGGCCAGGAGCTAATCTATAACTTGATGGCCATCATCCGGGCCAGAACACAATTGACCTTTGGCCCATGGGTCAATCGCCGTGCTCAACCCTGCTTTCCGGGTGCTTGCTGCCTCCTCTGCGCATGCCCCAGGTGACGGGGCTGAGTTAGTGGGGGTGGCTCCAGAGCTGCCCCACAGATTTAAGACTCACCATGTTCCAGACCAGATGGCTGCCATTCAGTTATAGATCAGTGCAGCACGCAACACCAGCACCTCAATGGCCTGCTTGCCAGCCTGGACTTGCAGCCCATACAGCTTCCCTTTCACTGGGACCGTCCATGCCCTGCCCCATGTGGGAAAGCCATAGACGCGATAAGCATAACCACTGGGGGCACTGCCAATCTCCCTGCATTTGTCTCTTCCTGAGTGCAGAGGAAGGAACGAGATGGGAATGGGAAGGAGGGAGAGAGGGAAGGAGAGGGAAGGAAGCAGGGATGGGATGGGCGGGGAGGGAGGGAGGGAGGGAGAAATCAGGCAAGGAAGGAAGTAGCGGAGGAGGCAGTGTTTCAGGCTTGTAAGGGTCCCTTCTTTGACTTTGCATTTGTCTCCTCTCTCTCTCTCTCTCTCTCTCTCTCTCTCCCCCTCTCCCTCCCTCCTTCCCTCCTTCTTCCCCCCCCCTCTCTCTGTATTCTTTACTGTCCCTCTTCTTCTGCCTTCTTCGGATTTATTTATTCTTGGAAACAAAGGAGGGATGGGGTTGTCCCAAGAAGTGAGACCCCAAAATTAAAAGAAGTGCTTCTCAAATCCTTAAAAAGTTATGATGCCGACCCTGGGTCAACAATTTCTCTTTTTCTTTTGGAAAAAAACAAGCAGCAGGTATCTGAATGGGCATCCCTTGCTCTTGATATGAGCCACATTTAAAAGTGGAGGGAAGGTCACCTTCTCCTCCAGGAAAGGGAAGGGAGGGGGAAGAAGAAAAGAAGGAAGGAGATGGGAAAGAGAAGGAGAGAAAGAGGGAGGGCAGGGTGGGAGGGAAAAAGGAGGGAGGGAGATGGGAACAAGAAAAAGGGAGACAGGGAAGCTGGCCATGCCCACCCCAGCCATATCCACCCCAGCCATGTATCCCCCCCACCCAAGTCAACCACAATCTTGATGTGGCCCTCAGTGAAATTGAGTTTAACATCCCTGTTCTAGAACAATTATCAATCAGAGTCCGGCAGCATATGAATTTAAGAAATTATTATTGTTGTTAATTATATGTTAAAAGTATGGATCTCAAAAGCAAAAATAGAAAAGAAATTTTTATTTGGTGCTCTTAACAGCTAATACTAGTAGTTTAAATGGGGCATAGATAAAATCAAGAAATTAATTATATTAATAAATATCTGAATTACATTCTCTGTTCAGTATGATAAAATTTCATATTTTAAAATTTTCAATTTTCAAAAATAGATGTGATTAGAATGCATTAGAATCATCTGGACAGAATACTGGTACATTATAAAAAAAGTTAGATATTTTTTATTACTTAAATAAAAAGGATAGGAAATTTACCTAAAAATCATTTTGAAACATGAATTTATTTATTTTAACTAACCTTGTTAGTTAAAATCATATATACAACTTTACTGAGAAAAAGTGAGGTTATTTAATAAAGATAGCTAGGGAAACTCTGAATATTTTAAGTATATGATTTATTATTATTATAAAATTGATATGGTAACTCCGTTGAGGTTTTTTTTTTAGCAAAGTGACCTGATAGCTACACAAATGGCTAATATATGGAAGTATGTTCAGGTGTGAAAAGTTAAAGATTAAAAAGAAAAACACAGAGGTTATATTTCAAATAAATAGCTTTTAAGAAATATAAAAATAAGTATTGAGTTGTGCTTTTTCAACGGGGACAATCTCAATCTCTTAAATTTTCTTAAAACCCTAAGAATGTTTTTTTTAAAAATTGATGGTAATTAGGAAATGTTTTTCAGACACGAAGAAACTGTCTTAAATATTTTTAATGCTTGAACTTTTATTTTTACATTTTGGAATTTGAATCAAATATCTGTAGTTAGTAATAATGAAATTTTAGCCTTCAAAGAATAATATTTCAATTGGGAGGCTTTTTTAGTTACTGCTGTAGCTAAATGCTAAGTCACAAACCACATAGTTTCAGCTCCTTTTTTGGTGTTCCCTCTGTGGGAATTGAAGCCATGCCATGTTCCTCAATTCTGTTATTCTGTGACCCTGTGCTAGTTGTAGTTGCTTGAAAGATGTACTGGCTTGAAAGATTAAATATTTCTGTGAGATAATTGGCTGCAGCAGCAGTGAGTTTTGTAGCAATATACATCCATGTTGGATATAATGTTATAAAAAGGTTATGTTTATGTACAGTCTGATATCTTGAAGCACATTACACTGCAGTCTTCTACAAGGACATTTTCTTTTTCTGCATCAGCATGGAAGCAATGCATCTAGACAGAGAGCTGCTACCTGTATGTAAATATATTTTTTCCTTTTAATCTTTTCACATTGCTAGCATAGAAATTATTCTTCATAGTTTACCTTCCCAATGTGTATAATTATTTATCATCTGAAAAATGGTGCAAAATGTTAATAGTAAATTTCAAACTGATGAAATTCACAAATACAAATTCATCATCATAACCTTAATGACGTATTGCAAGTTGTTTTTAAATGCAGAAAGTTAAGTGTGTTAAAATATTTGAATGAAATGCTTTTTGTACTGCATATTAGCTAACATCTTTTCAGTGACGGATGGGGGAGGGATATCTATTATAGTGGCTTTTTGAATAACAATTACTAGAGGAATATTTATCTAAAATATGTTTCCATTAAGATTTCTTTATCATCCTTCCTTTGCATTGCTTTCTTAAAAATTGGCACATCTCATTTTAAAAAGGTTATTGATTTTGTGTGTTTTGCTGTAAATGATTTTTAGTATGATAACATTCTAGCTTGAATTCTTATTGAAAATGTTGTATGAGTATTTATATCACTAATAAATTTGATTTAGATGTCGTAAAAGAATAGTCATCATTATCTCAATAGGTAGTAAAGAAGGGCATGTTTAATCAGAATAAATGTATTGCAGCAGTTGTTTATAAATATGTAATTTAACAGGATTATGCCACATATGAAGGCATTTTTTAAGTTCCTTTCCTGCTATTTTCTTTTGAAAAGCTTATCCCTTGAGCTGTATTCTGATCAAGCAGCAAAAAGTATACTTGCTTGCTATCATTATTTTTTCCTTTAACATAAGTAAAAATAACATTTCAAGGTATTCTATGTAGTCAGTAAGGGACAGAAGGTTCAAATGACACTGTAAACAAAATTGAAAGCTCCCTCTCTTTAGTGTTAGTGACTATATAGCATCAGAGTCAAAGTTAATATATCCAAGGTACTATTGGAAAAAAATAAACTTATCAAATTTTGCCCTTAAGATAGATTCTGATCCAATTTGAATATGGGTTATGTTATACTTGCTTATAGACTCTGATACTCATTTTGGAGGGTAGGTCACAAAAACAATATTCAACAATAACTGCTCAGATAAATGTCATCAATCAATCAAACAGTACTTAAAGCCTAATGAAATAACAAGGTTTACATGATTTTCTGGCATGTAAGCAAGGACACTAATTGAGTCTTTGGGGGAAGCATGTTTCATAATGGAGACACCACAAATAAGACATGGAATTTCATTCAGGTCCTATTAATTTCCCAGGGAGGAGGGGCTTTCATGAGATGATTGGACAAGCAGAGTCAACTATAGCAATGTATCTGACACAGTGCAATTAATATAACAGAGTTAGAAGGGACCTTGGAGGTCTTTTTGCCCAAACCCCTGCTTAGGCAGGAAACCCTACACCACTTCAGACAAATGGTTATCCAATCTCTTTTTTAAAACTTCCAGTGTTGGAGCATTCACAACTCCTGGAGGCAAGTTGTTCCACTGATTAATTGTTCTAACTGTCAGGAAATTTTTCCTTAGTTCTAGGTTGCTTCTCTCCTTGATGCTGTAATAACTTATTATTAGAGATAATTATCACTCTAATGTTGATTAGAAGCTAATGCAAAGTGAGCGCAGCCAATTCAAAATTAGTGTTACTGCAGTGGTGGGATTGTTCCAGCAGTAGTCTGCCTGCTATCTTCTGCACTAATTGGAGCATCTACGACATCTCCAAAGAATGAGATGCCTGAGCCTTCACAAAATGTTGATTTTTTGTGTGTAGGCATATACAATATAATATACAGTTTTGTATATTATATACATTATTGTACATATAGTTGTTCATCCCAGAAGAATTTGATGCATAAACTTAAAAACTATTTCATATTCTGCACACAAGTAGAAGGATAGGGCTGCTATCTTTTCACCTCAACTTTCTCTCACTATAGAAATGGTAACTTTATGGAGAGTATTCTCTAGAAACGTGATTGCTTGAGAAGCTGATTCTACCATTTTATTTTTGTTTGAATTTCTTCTTAATGACTTATTTTGGCTTGTGGATATCCATAAGTAATAACAGATCCTTAAACATAGGAAGAATGAAAAAGAGCACTCCTAAGTTAATAGAGGCCCAGTTATGTTGAAAAGTTTTCTCCATCCTATATTGGTTGCAGTATTCTGTAATGGAGATTTCTGAGTTAGTTTGAACTGTTGTTTTGATTTTGTGAGTTCTGATTCTCCCAGATCTTTACCCTGCTAAATGAGCCAAGAGGTTTAAAAATATCTATGGCTTTAAATGTGAAAAAAGCAGTTTCTAACACACGTATGAAACTTTAGAATAACATTGGAAAGAACACTTGACAAGAAAGAAGAAAATTTCTCTTCCTAGCTTTAAGAAAAATTATAATAGAAATGCCAGTACTTTTGACAGTTTAAAACTGCAGAAAATATTTAAAAGCAGATTTAGATATAGCCTTGATTACTATTATTTCCTCATGTTCTGTATAACTTGGCAAATCAATGAAAATGGAAGGGAAAAGAAAAAGTAACTGGATGATACAAAATTCAATTTAAGAACTGTGTAATCTGTTGGAAATTTCTAAAATGGAGAAATTAAACTACAAATCAGCTTTATTAACTCTATGAATAATGAAATTGGTTAGAAATTGATTACTTCATGGATTGTTATTTCTACAGAGTACATGTTATATATTTTACAACTGTAAATTCTGAAGTGACTTAACATAAATGTAATGCAGCTGAACACTGGAAAATGTGTAAGACACAGTATATTTAGTTCAATTATTTTTATGTGAAAAAAATTCAAGCTGTGTTAACTTTGTTTCTAGCTTGTTAGACAAAATGTTCATAGCAAACTATTATAAAATCCTAGAAATGTTTTATAAGTGTTAAGCAATAAATACCAAATCTGTTTTTGTTAAATACATGTTTTATAAAACATCAACATTAGTACAGATTTAGATGGAAATTATTATTAGACAGTTAAGTACTGCAGATTCATCATTCTTATAATTACCTATTTCAAACATTACATCTGTTGGGTAGACAGATGATTTGAGACTGTTCTCAAATTTATTCTGGATTTGCAAAGGTGATAAAGTTAAGGCCTACAGTTTAGAAAAAACTAAATAATAATAATAATAATAATAATAACAATAACAACAACAACAACAACAACAACAACAACAATAATAATAATAATAATAATAATAATAATAATAATAATAATAATAATTATTATTATTATTATTATTAATTTGTATACCGCCCTTCTCCCGAAGGACTCAGGGCGGTTTACAGCCAGATAAAATAGCATTCATAAATACAATACAATAAAATATCAGACTTAAAAAACTTATTCAAATTGGCTGATAATTCAAATATAAAATACATAACAATATAAAAACCCCATTAAAATCCTAATAAAACCCATTACGCCAGTCCCGCGCGGAAGAATAGATATGTCTTCAGCTCGCTGCGGAAGGTCCGGAGGTCAGGAAGTTGACGAAGTCCTGGGGGAAGCCCATTCCAGAGGGCAGGTGCCCCCACAGAGAAGGCTCTCACCCTGGGGGCCGCCAGCCAGCATTTTTTGGCTTACGGCACCCTGAGGAGACCCTCTCTATGGGAGCGTACCGGTCAGTGGGAGGCATGTAGTAGCAGAAGACGGTCCCGTAAGTATCCTGGTCCTAAGCCATGGAGCGCTTTAAAGGTGGTAACCAACACCTTGAAGTGCACCCGGAAGACAACAGGCAGCCAGTGCAGCTTGTGCAGGAGAGGTGTTATGTGAGAGCCACATTATGCTATTAAAATTATGCTATTCATGTTACATTCAAATGAAAACCAGTGTTCTATCTTTGTTTCAAATTTTCTGTGTTGTTGGTGAGATGGGAAACTCTCGGTTGTATTTTATTATTTAAGGTATTTAGATTAAAAAGTAATATATGAGGCGAAACTACATGTCTGCTGTTAGTTAAGCACCCTTATAGCATTTATCTATGCTAAGAAGTTGAAAAAAAACTTAGTTGGAAAAATATGCATATTTGGGGGAAATTGGTGAATGCATTCTGCTGGCTAACTTTTCTCACTATTACAAGTACTGTACACTATTTAAAGTACTGTATTTGAATAGTGCAGTAGTTTTCCTAATTCTCAAAATTAAAAATACCTTATGATAATTTTCCTTCATGAGACTGGAAACTGGTGTATTATGTTGGCTAATATATATTCAAAGTGAACTTCCAACTAATAAAAAAAATGTACAGAAATAATTCATTGAACTATGAAGCATCTAATGTACAGTTTTAAGACTAAAAGATGTTCTTTTTAATTCATATTTTCTTTTTTAATCCAATTCTTAAATAATATATAATTGTCGTTTGTGATTAAAAAATATCTTTACAGACCCCATATCATCTTTCAAAAAGCTTAGATTGATCTAAACAATTATCCTTAACTTTTGTGTAACTTTTACAATTGTGTAAAGTTAAGCTGAGCAGTAATGTTTGGCTATGGCTAAGATTATGTTGTGAATGTCAAGGCTGAATACTGATCTGAACAGAATCACCATAATCTATTCTGAAACTTCTGTCATTATGCCGCAATGGTTTTTTAATTTATCTGCTATCAAATTGTTGTCAGCTCTTAGCAACTATATTGATAGTTTTTTCTCCATAACAGCTGTCTTTAACTTGATCTTTACTGGGATTAGAAGCATTGAGTTTTTTCCCTTATGATGCATAATAATGGGATTTAATTCTATAAGGTAGAAATATGACCCAATAATTTAAATGGCTTTAAAAGATAATATATAAATTCATAAGAGATAATATCTCTCAGTTATTATTAGTCATATTTTATAAAATGGATTTCCTAAGGAGCAATATATTTTGGAATGTTGTTAATAAAAAATTGAGCAGAGGCTTACATAATTACTGTTTTTATATAACTATTTAATTTCAAAAATCAATAGAATAGTAGATAATAGAAAAATAAAAGCAAGTAAGCAAGAATTATATCACTAATGTAGAACTAGAATAGTTTTGAAAAACATCACATTATGAGGCAGATTATTGGAGTTACATATTCTTTTTAGTTATCTTTTTACCATAGAGTGATGGTTAGATCCATTAATGTCATTGCATTTACAGTTTAATGTTCTACATGCCTTTTAAATTTTCTTAAAGAATTGGAACACCTTCTCCATGATACAAAACTCAAAGTCCTAGTATGAGGTGATGACAAATCTCACTGAGATAAAGGAGGCTCACTTTGATAATGTAATATCATAAAAAAGCATGGAAGGATGCTATGAATGCTTCCAAAGTTTAAGGATGAGAAATAAGATGTAATCTGGCTAATAATGATACTTACATAAGTTTAGGTAGCGGATATAAGGAATAACATCAAATATATAGATCAATAATATACAAACACTTGTATAGGAATTTTTGAGGTAGATTTAAAAAAAGACGCAATATAGAAGATTAATCTAATTTCCAACATTTTATTAGAAAAGATTCATAAATTCATATAATTTGGGCAGCTTTGTTGCATAATTTTAGGCGGTCATAGGCATTTGTTCTGATAGTTTTAATGGGCCACTAGGAGTTTATTTGTGCCTTATGGGTTGTCCTAGACTACTACTTAAACAATAGGTGGAAACGATAGCCAGGGAAGTCTTTACCCAGTTGTGGTAAAGTTATAGTACATTAATTGTATCTCTGCTTAGACCCAGATATCCTATATGGTAATCTATGCCCTGATCAGTCGAATGGATTATTGTCACATGCTCTATACAGGAGTTGCTTTTCAAGATGACCTGTAAACTATATTTGGTACAAAATGTAGTGGCTAGAATTATGATGGGACAGCCTATCAAACTAAAATAACACCTATTTTGAAATCACATTCTAGAGTGCTATCATTACCTTTAAAACATCTTTATTTTCAACATTGGGATATATTAAGAACTGTTTTATCACCATCATATTGGCCTATGTGTTCCAGTTGTCAGGTGTTGTACTTCCCCCTTTTTTGCAATGTGGCACACCCACTTTATGAAATTCCCTCCCCTTAAAGGTACAGATGCCCTCCTCCCTGCTTTGCTGGCATTTTATAAAAAAACCAAAATCAATCTTATTCTAGTGTGAATTCAGTCCTTAATGTAGCTTCAATTTTATGGTGCTCATTCTACACAAAGTTAACTATTTTTATAACATTTAAATCTGTAAATTGAAATTACTGTAGTTCCTCTAAACACCATCTTTCTGAAAGTTAAATCAATCAGTCAATCAGAACAGAGCTGGAAGGGACCTTGGAGATCTTCTAATCCAACCCCTTTCTCAAGCAGACGATCCTGTACCGTTTCAGACAAGTGGCTGTCCAGTTTCTTCTTAAAAACCTCCAGTGATGAAGCACCCACAACTTCTGAAGGCAAGCTTTTCCACTGCTTAATTAGAATAGAATAGAATAGAATAGAATAGAATAGAATAGAATAGAATAGAATAGAATAGAATAGAATAGAATTCTTTATTGGCCAAGTGTAATCGGACACAGAAGGAATTTGTATTTGGTGCATATACTGTCAGTGTACATAAAGAAAAATAAAATTCATTCAGGAAGAATCATAAGATATAACACTTAGTGATAGTCATAGGTTACTAATAAGCGATCAAATCCTACTAGGAAACAAAACGATATAAATTCTAAAGATACAAGCGATATGGTTATAGTCATAAGTGGGAAGAGATAGGTACTAGGAAGGATGAGAAGAATAATAGTAATACAGTCTTAAATAATTGGACAGTGTTGTAGGAATTAGTTGTTTAGCAGAGTGATGGTATTCGGGGAAAAACTGTCCTTGTGTCTAGCTGTTCTGGTGTGCAGTGCCTATAGTGTCGTTTTGAGGGTAAAAGTTCAAACAATTTATGTCCAGGATGTAAGGGGTTTGTAGATATTTTCACAGCCCTCTTTTTGATTCGTGTAGTATACGGTCCTCAATGGAAGGCAGGTTGGTAGCAATTGTTTTTTCTGCAATTCTAATTATCCATTCAAATCTGTGTCTGTTTTGTTTGGTTGCAGAGCCAAACCAGACAGTTATAGAGGTGCAGATGACAGACTCAATAATTCCTCTGTAGAACTAAATCAGTAGCTCTTTGGGCAGTTTGAGTTTTCTGAGTTGGCACAGAAAGAACATTCTTTGTTGTCCTTTTTTGATGACATTTTTGATATTAGGTGTCAATTTTAAGTCTTGAGATATGATAGAACCTAGAAACTTGAAGGTCTCTACTGTTGATACTATGTTGTCCAGTATTCTAAGAGGTGGTAGTATAGGAGGTTTTCTCCTAAAATCTAGTATCATTTCTACGGTTTTGGGTATGTTTAGTTCAAGATTATTCTGTTTGAACCACAAAGCTAATTATTCAACCTGCCATCTGTATGCAGATTCATTGTTGTCTCAAATGAAGCCAATCATTGTTGTATCATCAGCAAACTTCAGTACTTTAACAGAGAGATCTTTTGAGATGCAGTCATTGGTGTATAGAGAGAAGAAAAGTGGAGAGAGCACATAGCCTTGTGGGGCTTTTGTGCTAATTGTACAGGTATCTGATGTGAGTTTGCCTAACTTCAACTGCTACTTCCTGTCTGTTAGGAAGCTTATGATCCATTTACAAGTGTGGTCAGGTACAGCTAGCTGATTTAATTTAGTTAGAAGAATATCTGGATGATGATATTGAATGTTGAGCTGAAGTATACAAAGAGGACCCTTGCATAGATCTTTGGAGATTCAAGATGCTGTAGGATGTAGTGCAGAGTCATATTAACAGCATCATCTGTCGATCTATTTGCTCGGTAGGCAGATTTCAAGGGGTCTAAAAGCGGATCCATGATGATTTTCAGGTTGGCAAGCAATAGCCTTTCAAAGGTCTTCATAACTACAAATGTTAGAGCAACTGGGCTGAAGTCATTCAGTTCCTTGATGGAGGGTTTCTTCGGCACTGGGATGGTAATAGAGCATTTGAAGCAAGAAGGAACATAGCACATCTCTCGTGATTTATTAAAGACGCGGGGGCCAGTTGAACAGCACAAGCTTTTAAGCAAGAAGGAGTTATCTTGTCTGGGCCTGGAGCTTTTCCTGGCTTTTGTCTGTGAAATAGACCTTGCATCTCATTCTCTGTAATCACCAGAGGTGGTAGACCAAATGGAATGGGGTAGGTTGTAGGAGGCGTGGCTGTTGTTGGTGTGTCTGAGATAAGGATTGTGGAGATAGGTGGCAGTAATTTTCCCTCAAACCTGGTGTAAAACACATTCAGGTCATCTGCCAGTTGTTGATTTCTTTCAGACTGGGAAGGAGGTTTGCCATAGCTGGTGATATTTTTCAGAGTTTTCCACATGTTTGCTGGTTCATTTGTTGAGAACTGATTCTTTAGCTTTTCAGAGTAGCTTCTTTTTGCTGCTCTGATCTCCCTTGTTAATACATTTCTTGCCTGATTGTACAGCATTCTATCTCCTTTCCTGTAGGTTTCCTCTTTGGTACGACGTAGCTGTTTAAGTTTAGCTGTGAACCAAAGTTTATTGTTACTGTATATTTATTCACAGGTTTCTGGTCAGCACACATAGGTCTTCATAAAAACTGATATATGATGTTACAGTATCTGTGAGTTCATTCAAGTCTTCAGAGGTATTCCATATGTAAATCCAGACACTGTAATTTGCAAATCATGATTTGAATTGAAATCTCTTCATGGATTAATTGTTAGATTGTAGTAGTAAAGCGTTTTGCATATGAATACTATGATACTGTGAGGCGTCTCACTGCAAATGGACAGGTCAGAGAAGTAATACGGGCATGTCTAAGAGAAGAGATTAGATTAGACACATGCCACTGGAAAAGGGCACAATGACCCAGTATTCTGCTAAGAAAACCAAATACAGGTAGTCCTCGACTTACGACCACAATTGAGCCCAAAATTTATGTTGCTAAGTTAAAAAATTGTTAAGTGAATTTTGCCCCATTTTATGATCTTTCTTGCCATGTTAAATGAATCACTGGAGCGGTTAAGTTAATAACTGGAGCGGTTAAGTTAAGAACAATGTTTTAACCAAATTTTAATGGGGGTTTTATCGGTTCTTACTGTTTTAGTGATCAGGCTTTGATAATATTTAGTTTTAATTTGGGTTTTAAATGTTTATTTATTACATTGTTTTATATTGTTTTAATATGCCTGTGAACCGCCCTGAGTCCTACGGGAGATGGTGCGGTATATAAGTTTGATAAATAAATAAATAAATAAATAAATAAATAAATAAATAAATAAATAAACAAACAAACAAACAAACAAACATGGTTTTTAAGTGAATCTGGGAAACCCATTGATTTTGCTTGTCAGAAGGTTGTAAAAGGTTATTTGGGAGGGTATGAGGATTTTGCAATAACCTTCCCCTGGAGTGGGGTAAGAATGGAGATTTTACAGTACCCTTCCTCTGCCACACATACCAAGCCATGGCCACTAAGCCATGCCATGCCCACCAAGCGGCGCCCACAGAACCGGTAGTTTAAAAAAAATTGAATCCCACCACTGGATATATCAATTACTGTATGACTGTTGGTCATGCCTGGAATACCAACTTTTCCAGCAAAAGAACTATGGAACAAGGTACCAATAGTGCCTACAATCTCTCTAGTCCCAGTTTTACAGAGGTAAACTAATCATGATTTCAGGGTGATCAGCCCAGCTGCACACACACCCAGTGTGCACACAAAGGGCAATGAAAAAACCAAAGTAATAGTTAAAAAATCTTACAGACAAACAAAAAGGAGATTTGACAGAGAAAATAGATCTGCAGATAGTAATGAAGGCTAAATATTTAGGCATCTACTTAACAGCAAGATGCACAACAATTAAAGATGACAACCATATAAAACTAACACAACAAATTAAGTTGGACTTGGAGAGATGGTAAAATTTACAATTATCTTTGATAGGGAGAATAGCTTCCATAAAATGAATATACTACCGAAATTACTCTTTTTATTCCAAACAATACCAATAAAATTAGAAAAAGATACATTGAAGAACTAAATAGAATAATTTTGAAGTACATATGGCAAGGCAAAAAAGCAAGAATAAATTTGAAAATGTTACAGGAATCTAAAAGCAATGGGGACTTTGGACTACCAGGCTGGGAGTTATACTATCAGGCATCGGTACTCACATGGGTAAAAGAATGGATAAATTTGAAACACAGAAGACTGCTGTTACTAGAAGGACATGATCTCCAACTAGGATGGCATGCTTTCCTATGGTATGGAAGGAGTACGGTGCTTAGATACTTTCAAAGATACTATGTGAGGAATGCTTTGCTTCGTGTAAGGGGAAAAACTAAAGTACAAAACTATATGAAAATACCAGTCTGGCTCTCCACAATGGAAACATTGATATATCCAAATCTCATTAACATGGAAAAAATTGTATCTTATAAAGACATTTTAAGTGAGAATCTTTGTTTTCTAAAATCTAAGAAGAGTAAAGACAAATTATGAATAAACTTATAATAATAAGGAAAGTTTCTAAAGCTATAAAAAAGATTAAAGAGGAAAGGTGTCTGGACGAAATCTATCAAGTTTGTGCTGTTTTGAAAATGAACTTTTACAACCTCTACAAAATACAATTTATTTATTTATTTTTATTTATAATTTAATTTCTATTCCACCCTTCTCCCGAAAGACTCAGGACGGTTTACAGTCATCTTAAAAACACAGAATATACATAATATAAATAACAAATTTAAAAACGAATTTAAAAACAAAACATTTAATAGGCCTAATTAACTAAAACGGTCGTAGACTGACATAAAACCCTTTAAAATTTAAAATTATAATTAAAATGCACTTAGGCCAGTCCCGCTCGATTAAATAGTAAAGTTTTCAATTCCCGCTTGAAGGTTCGGAGGTCGAGGAGTTGGTGTAACTCCGGAGGTAACTCGTTCCAAAGGGCCAGTGCTGCCACAGAGAAGGCTCTCCCCCTGGGAGCCGCCAGCCAACATTGTTTGGTCGACGGCACCCTGAGCAGGCCCACTCTGTGGGAGCGCACAGATCGTTGAGAGGCTATCGGCAGAAGGCGGTCTCGTAAGTAACCCGGTCCTAAGCCATGGAGCGCTTTGAAGGTGGTCACTAACACCTTGAATTGCACCTGGAAGGCTACCGGCAGCCAGTGCAGGCCACGCAGGATAGGTGTTATATGGGAGCAACGTGGTGCTCCCTCTATTACCCGCGCGGCCGCATTCTGGACTAGCTGGAGCCTCCTGGTGCTCTTCAAGGGGAGCCCCAGGTAGAGAGCATTGCAATAGTCCAAGCGAGAAGTAACGAGGGTGTGAATGACTCAAGGAAGGGGCGCAACTGGCGAATCAGGTGAACCTGATAAAATGCTCCCCTGGCGATGGCCATCAGATGTTCTTCTAGGGACAGCCGGTCATCCAGGAGAACGCCCAAGTTGCGCACCCTACCCCCAGGGGCCAATACTTCACTCCCAACAGTCAGCAAAGGTGTAAGCTGACTGTACCGGGATGCTGGAACCCACAGCCACTCTGTCTTGGTGGGGTTGAGCTGGAAGCCTGTTCCTCCCCATCCAGACCCGCACAACCTCAAGACACCGGACCATCACCTCGACAGCTTCGTTGCGGTGGTTCGGGGTGGAAATGTACAGCTGAGTATCATCAACGTACAGATGATAATCCACCCCGAAACCATGGATAACCTCACCCAGCGGCTTCATGTAGATGTTGAACAGGAGAGGCGAGAGAACCGATCCCTGAGACACCCCACAAGTGAGGCACCTAGAAGTCGATCTCTGCCACCCTGCCAACACTGTCTGTGAATGGTCAGAGAGATAGGAAGAGAACCACCGATAAACGGTGCCTCCCACCCCCAATCCCTCGAACCGCCGCAGCAGGATACCATGGTCAATGGTATCAAAAGCAGCCGAGAGATCTAAAAGGACAGAGGAACATCCCCTGTCCCGAGCCCTCCAGTGGTCATCTACCAACACGACCAAAGCCGTCTCTGTGCTGTATCCAGGTCTGAAGCTGGACTGGAACGGATCTAGAAAGACAGATTCCTCCAGGTATTGGGGAAGCTGAAATGCCACCACAATCTCTATAACCTTCGCCAAAAAGCGAAGGTTGGAGACTGGACAATAGTTCGCCAATACAGCTGGGTCCAGGGAAGGCTTCTTGAGGAAGGCGGTGGAGAAAATGCCCCCCAACAAAGAAGTGTTGGTAACTCACAGGAGCCAGCCTCGTGTCACCTCCCATGTGGCCAGTACCAGCCAGGAGGGACACGGGTCCAATAAACATGTGGTGGGATTCAGCCTACCCAACAACCTGTCCATGTCATCAGGAGTCACAGGATCAAACTCAGCCCAGGTAATATCCACAAGACTCATTCCTGTCATCTCGCCCGAATCTATCCAATCAGCGTCCAGTCCGTCCCGGATCCGAGCGATTTTATCGGACAGATACTGTACAAAATCCTCAGCATGACCCTGCAAGGGGTCCTCCCTTGCCTCCTGCGAAAGCAGGGAGCAGGTCACCCTAAACAGAGTAGCTGGGCGGTTATCTGCCGATGCGATAAGAGCGGAGAAATAGTTATGTTTCGCCATTCTTATCGCCACTAGATAGGTCTGAATATGTGACCTAACTAGTGTTCGGTCGGATTCGGTGCGGCTGGACCTCCAAACACTCTCTAGGCATCTTTTCCGGTGCTTCATCTCTCTCAGCCCCTCGTTATACCAAGGAGCTGGTCGAGTTCGGCACCGGGTCAGAGGCCACAAAGGCACAACGCGGTCCAAAGCCCCGGTGGCCGCCTCCTCCCAGGCAGTCACCAGTTCTTCGGCCGAGCCGTGGGTTAATTCCCCAGGAAACGGCCCAAGCTCCATCAGAAACCTCTCTGGGTCCATCAGGCACCTGGGACGGAACCATCGAATCGGTTCCATCTCCCTGCGGCAGGGTGCAGCGGTTCGAAAGTCTAGCTGAAGGAGCAGATGATCTGACTATGACAAGGGTTTAACAGTTAACTCCCCTAAATCCAGATCATTAAGCCACTGTCCTGAGGCAAAAATCAGGTCCAGAGTGTTACCCCCAGTGTGGGTGGGACCATTAACTACCTGGGTCAGATCCAAGGCCACCAGGAAGCCATAATTCGCCCACCGACGGCAGGTTGAAATCTCCCATAACCATAAGTCTGGGGGTCTCAACCGCCGCCCCGGCTATAATCTCCAACAGCTCGTGCAGGGCTGCTGCCACGCAGCAAGGAGCCAGGTACATAACCAGCATGCCCACCTGTACCCCACGGCTCCACTTTACCAGAAGAGTTTCACAACTGGCTATCTGTGGGACAGTGATCTCCTTCGGTTCTAAACCCTCGTGTATAACAACTGCTACCCCCCCACCCCTACCCTGGGCCCTCAGTTGATGGAATGCCTGGAAACCTGGTGGGCACATCTCAGTCAGAGGAAACCCCCCCTTCTGCGCCCAACCAGGTCTCCGAAATGCCCATCAGGTCCGCCCCCCCTCTTGAATAAGATCGGCTATGAGGGGGACTTTATTCACGATGAACCTGGCATTGCACAGCATCAACCGAAGGTCCAAGTTCCTGGAGGCATAGCCACTCGGGGAACGAGGCAGGCATGGGGGCCCAGAGCACACAATCGCTCGCAAACAGCGAGAGCGTGCTTCCCGAACATGATATGATCCCCCACTTCTGCCATATCTGCCCCTCCCTCTTACCGTGCCGATGGAAATGCCCATAACTGGTTGAGTTTTAACCTCCTCAGCTACCTCCGTATCAAGAACCTCCAACTCAGGGACCTTAGAAGGGACCAGCCTGACCCCCTGTGGGTGTCCCACCACCACCCAGCCTACCCTTTAAAAACCCTTTAGATGATTTAATTGAAAAGTTCTGGAAACATATATTTAAAAAACCTCTTAATCCCTTCTTGGATGCATGCAATGCATTCTGTCTTGCAGGTATGAAAGTTACCAGGGACATTGAAGGAAGCCAATATTGCATCAATACCTATAAAGCAGGGCTGTCAAATTCAAGGCCCATGAGCCGAATCCAGCCTGCGATGTAGCTAGATATAGCCTGCATGGCTGCCCTTGAGACAGTGAACGATTGGCCCGCGATGCCCCAGCTCAGGCTGGCAAGACACTAATCTATAACTTGATGACCGCCATCTGGTCCAGAACACAGTCTTTCATCTGCAGGGCCACCAGAAGCTGGTGAGCAACTGCCCAATCGCCTCAACCCTGCCATCTAGGTGCTTGCTGTCTCCTGTGCGCATGCCCAGGTGATGGGGCTGAGTTGGTGGGGGTAGTCTCTAGCTGGCTCCAGGGCTGCCCTGTGGATCTAAGGCTCATCATGTTCCAGGCCGGATGGCCGCCATCCAGTCATAAATCGCCATGCCTACCACCAGCGGCTTCATGACTTGCTTGCTGGCCCAGTCTTGCAGCCCATGCAGCTTCCCTGTCACTGGGACTGACCCAGTGCCACCTCACATGAAAAAGCCATATCCATGATAAGCAGGACCACTGGCAATGCTTTATTTTATTTTATTTATTTTATTTTGTCACACAGTATATATAAGCATAAGCATGAAATAATTATACAATATATAAGCATATATATAAGTATGAGTATGTAATAACTATATTAATTGGATATAACGAAAGGAAAGAATAGGACAGGAATGGTAGGTACGCTTGTGCTCTTATGCATGCCCCTTACAGACCTCTTAGGAATGGGGTGAGGTCAATAGTAGTCAGTTTTTGGTTGAAGCTTTTGGGATTTTGTGAAGAGACCACAGAGTCAGGTAGTGTATTCCAAGCATTAGCAACTCTGTTACTGAAGTCATATTTTCTGCAATCAAGATTGGAGCGGTTAACATTAAGCTTAAATCTGTTGTGTGCTGGTGTATTGTTGCAATTGAAGCTGAAGTAGTCTTCGACAGGAAGGACATTGTAATAGATGATTCTATGAGTTAAACTCAGGTCATGTCGAAGGTGGCGTAGTTCTAAATTTTCTAAACCCAGGATTTCAAGTCTGGTGGCATAAGGCATTTTGTTGTATTCAGAGGAATGGAGAACTCTTCTTGTAAAATATTTCTGGACACGTTCAATTGTATTGATGTCAGAAATGTGGTATGGGTTCCAGACAGTCGAGCTGTATTCAAGAATTGGTCTAGCAAATGTTTTATATGTTCTGGTTAGTAGTGTAGTATTTTTGGAGAAGAAGCTATGCAAGATTAGGTTTACAACTCTTAGAGTTTTCAATCTCTCTCCCTCCCCTTGTCCCTTCCTGAGTGCAGAAGAAGGAACAAGATGGGAATGAGAAGGAGGGAGGCAGGGAAGGAAGCAGGGATGAAAGAAGGGAGGGAGAGAGGAGGGAGGGAGGAAGGAAGGAGATGGGAATGAGAAGGAGGGAAACAGGGAAGTTGGCCATGCCCACCCAGCTGTATCCACCTTGGCCACGCCCACATCCCCCCCAAAGTCAATCACAATCCTGATGCAGCCCTCAATGAGATCAAATTTTGACAGCCCTGCTATAGAGGAAGAACATTTGACCTTAATAAAAAAACTATTGACTGATATCATTACTGAATAATTTGTTCACAATGATTCTAGCTGAAAGACTGAAAATAATTCTGTTTATTTTTGTTCTTAAAATACTGAATAGAGATTTAAGACAGAATGAGAGGATTGTGGGAGTAAAGATTTTTTTAAAATTTATAAGTTAGAGCTTTTCAGATGAATTGGTGGTTGTTCCGAAAGATTCTTTGGGATCTGAAATATTAATGAGTAAAGTAAAAGAATTTGGTGTACTAACAGTTTTTAAGATTAGTAAACAGAAGACAAAAATGTTAACAAAAATATGAAAACAGAAGATCAAATAAAATTGATGAATTGGTTTTTGAGAAGATAAATACTTGCCAGTGTCAGTATGATAAATATGAATTGTATGTCATTTCAAAATAATTATGTTAAGACATAAAATGAACTTAAAAAATAAAATAAGATGTGGTGTGGAGCTGCCCTGCTATTTACTTTTGGACAATTGGATAGCCAGGCCTCACAGACCTCAGCCCATTTTTTCTGCAGCTGACAAGGCTTTCCTGAAGGCCTCTGTAGCCAATAACAGAGCTCTGGATTGATTGGCTAGAGAGGCCTTCAGGAAAGCCTTGCTGGCCTTGCCAGACAAAGAAGTTCCTGAGGGCCGCTGATAGCAAAAAGAGGCTGGGGAGGGGTTGTGCATAAGTGAGGTGAGCCAATGGATAATATTTTCCCCTAAAAATAAGACCTGGTGCATTTTTGGTGGCAAAAAAATAAGACAGGGTCTTATTTTCGGGAAAGTGTGTGTGTGTGTGTGTGTGTGTGTGTGTGTGTGTGTGTGTGTGTGTGTGTGTGTGTGTGTGTATGTTTGTGATAAAATCGTGTTTCCCTGAAAATAAGACCTATTCCAAAAAATAAGCCCTAGTGAAGATCGTCATCAACCCAGGAGCGGGGTGGGCATGGCACCTTCTGCCTGCGCACCTCAGGTGAGTTGATTATCTTTTCAAGCAGCAGGCAAAGCAGAGGTAGGGGGAGACAGGTGATCCAGACATGCTGCACAGGCCACAGGAAAGCTGAGAGTCAGTGGGCTTGAACAGGCTGGTAGCCACAGGAGGCTCATCTTTGCATGGTGGCAGCAGATGGAGGCAAAGGCACATTGGGGAAGGCAGGCGATTCTGGCACTCCACGCAGGCCGCAGATAAGATGAGAAACTCAAAGACGAGTTGTCCATGGCTGGCTGGCCACTCTGTCCCACCATCTCTCAGCTTGCCTGCAACTTGTGTGGTGCATCTGAATTGTGAGCATCACCCCGCGCTTCTGTCTGTTGTCAATGTCGCCGTGCAAAGACAAGCCTCCCATGGCCACCTGCCTGCTCTGGCCCAGTAGTGGTTTGCTACCGGTTCTCCCCAGTTCGCAAGAACCAGTAGTAAACATTTTGAGTAGTTCGGAGAACCGGTAGTAAAAATTCTGCCTGGCTCCGCCCCCAATCTATTGCTGCCTCCCAACTCCCAGCTGATCGGCTAGAAGGAAAAAATCAAGACTCCCTTTAAATTGACTGGCTGCTTCTCAGCCAGGAGATCGCTTGGCAAAGAAGAAGGGGGGGGGGAACGCTGTCATTTTAAATTGACAGAGCGGCTAGAAAATGAACCACAAATTGGATAAGAGGAGGAATTCTTATATGGTTCAATGTTTTTGAAGTTTTGGGGTTTGTGCAATATGGGCTTTGTGTTTCTAAAAAGGTTTCAGCGATTTCCATTGTGAAGTATCCTGTCTTGAATGAGTTTTCTGCCTGCTTGTAAATGGAGCCGAACTTCCAGTAGCTGTTTTCTGCTTACAAAGTTTCCTTTATGCAGCTGGCAAAGTTTCCTTTATGCAGCTGGCAGGAATGTGGAATTGCTAGCAGCTTGATTATCCTTAAATATCTGGGATATTTTATTTGGGAAATGAAAAGGGGGAGTTTGATTCTTTTCCAGAACAGATTAGTGGGGTGGGGAGGAAATGGGATTTTGAAGTAACCTTCCCCTGGAGTGGGGAGGGAATGGGGATTTTAGGCTTGCTGTCAAACATCAGCTATTATACTAATGATAGTTTTGAACAATATACGGGTTGTATTACATGAATGGATATTTTATAAATGAAATTATGACTGAAACCTATATAGGTTCACACCGTCAGGAAGTTTGTCCTTAGTTTTAGGTTGCTTCTCTCTTTGTTGAGTTTCCATCCATTGCTTCTTGTTTTGCCTTCTGGTGCTTTGAAAAATACTTTGCCCGGCCCCCCTTATTTCTAGGAGCTCCTTAAAAGCCTGTTGCCTATCACACTCTTGGGCAAAGCATGTGAGCTATTTCCTCCTTTCAGTGGTCCATGAAAGTGCATCTATAGCAGAGGTTTTTAACCTTGGCCACTTTAAGACTTTAAGACAGCAAAGCTGGCTGAGGAATTCTGGGAGATGAAGTCCATAAGTCTTAAAGTAGCCAAGTTTGGCGACCCCTGATCTGTAGTATGTAGATAATAAAGTTGCAAAAAGGTGAACAACATTTTTGCAAAACTATAGATACGTTGAGGCTAGGTGTGACAAGGATTGGCCGGGAGGGGAGGGGCCAGGCAAGATACCCCTTGACATGAGAGACATTGAGTTGGCCATGCCTACCCAGTCACATGACCATCAAGTCACACCCACTGTCACATGACCATCAAGCCATGCCCACAAAATAAGCCACGCCCACACAACTGGTAGTAAAAAAATTTAGAACCCACCCCTGCTCTGGCCCAATGATTCTTGGCTTTTCCAAGGCCCACACAGTGTTTCTGGATTGCATATCTCCCCCCTGCAGTTCTGCCACCATCTGCTGCATGGACAGGTAATCAACTCCCTTTTTGCTGTGCGGGCTGGGCAGCACCAGAGTATGTCGATCAAGCAGCCAGCGGGCTGCAGCTGCTGCTGGACATGCCTCTCACATGTGCTCACTGCCTTTAAAAAAATTTTTTTTTATTCATATACATTTTGAATGTAGTGTATTTCCAGAGTATATCATTTATAAAAAACAGAAGACATTAAAAATATTAACATATATATTGGTTAAAGTACTAATAATGTAACGTAATAGTTTAGCTAAACTTCTCTTTATATTGACTTATTTACAGTTCTGTTAAATACATTGACATATTTATAGTTATAAACCAACTTTATCTTTAATTCATATGTTACAATAATCTTCCTTCCTCTAATTTCTACCTCTTATCTCTAAGCACTCAAATCTATTCCAAATCAAGTAATATTCTGTGTCATCCTTGTCTTTTATTTTTAAAGTCAGTCTATCTCAGCACAGTCTAACGTTTTCCTAATTATATCCTCATCTGATGGAGTATGCTCATTTTTCCAGTATTTTGCAAATATGATCCTTGCTGCTGTCTATACATGCAAGACTATCCCTTTAGCATAACCACCCCCACCCCCCAGCATTATTCTTAACAGAAATACTTCTGGTTTTAGATCTATACATTGCTTAATCATCTTTTCCAACCAGATGTGTATTTTCTTCCAATATTTTCTTGTTTTCATACAAGTCCACCTCATATGATAGTAAGTACCTGGGGTCTAATTGCATTTCCAGCATTTAGCAGGCAGATCACTAAACATTTTTACCAGTCTTGCCAGTGACAGATGTCACCTGTAAAAAGTTTTATAAAGATTTTTCTTATATGCCGTAGCCATTGTCAATTTATAGTTCCTATCCCAAAGTTTTTGCCATTTGTCTAATTCTTTAGCATTTGCCCATACAATCATTGTTTCTTTGACTTGTTTCTCTTTCATTTTATAACTCAATAAGTAATTATATATTTTTTAAAATCAGTTTTTCATCTGTCCCTAATAAGATCTTATCAAGTGTTGTTAGTTCTTTATAAAGATCCCATGTTTTAATGTCTTTTTCGTATCTTGAATGTATCTGCAAATACGGCCACCAAGCTAAGTCCACCCCTTGATTTTGTAATTATTGTCTAGTTTTAAGTTCACCATTTTCATCTTTCTCTAAAGAAGTGTCATGTCCTTTATACAAATTAGAATAACATTGATGAAATGCTTTGAAATAGCCACATTATCTTTTAATACAGTATTTTCTACTTTAAACTTGTGTAAAATTTCTCTTTCTTTTCGTAATTTATATGCCTGCCCGCTCAGTGCATGGATTTCCAACCATGATTAACAACACCCTGATAAGAATTTTGGGGCCAATGGGATACAGGTTGATGAAATACTGTTTAAATCATGCAAGATAATTTTGTTTTTATTACTGTTTATAAGCACATAAATACATATACTCCAGGATATAAAAGAGGCAGTATGGAAACATTTTAAAGCAGTTGCATATATCTTAAATAGTAAGATAATTCACAAAATTTTGCAAACTGCAATTCAACAGTACAGGGAACAAGAATTAGAGAGATAGAGTTGAATTTTAATCCTTTTTAATTTTTATATACTGTTTTTTATGCTGTAATATTTTATTTGTATACCTCCCAGAGTCCCTCGGTGGGAGAAGTGGGCCATTTCAAAATTGGATAGATGGACGAACAGAACAGTGTCTTATTCTGGAAAAAAAGTAGACTCAAGATAATCAAGTCTGTTAAAAAGTAGCAGAGTCAAGTAGTCTGGTCAGTGTGATGGCAATAATGTTAGTTTGAGGGAGCTCCTATATAAAAAGAATGTATTTGTTACTAAATCAAATTCTGATATTCATGACATAAATGCATAGAAATAAATTATAAGTGAAAAAAAGGAATGTATGCAGATCTTCAAAAACTTACCTCAATCAGTCTATAAACAGACAGATAATGTGCAAATTGAGAAAATGCAACAGAGTTCAGTTGCTAAGTTCCTAGGGTAATCCATTCCTCCTCCCTCATAAATCACCATAAAAGCAAGGTTTATATTATCCTGGACATTACAAAGAACCTTCAGCAGAGTAGAGTTGGCAAAGAATCTGCATTCTTGCATTATCTGTTGTTCATCATACCGCTATAAGGAAAACACAGTACAAGAATGATGTGTATGAGAAGATAACAAGAGGGAAACCATATTGCCACTTATCTCAAGTTTTCCAAGTATTACCTGAGTGATTTAATTGCTTTCAGATAGTGCACCATGGGCAGGTGTGATGGAAATGGAACTTTGGGTCACTTATGACAAATGTTATGCTTGGAGAAAGCAAACTACTGCATTTCAATAGAAGAAGTTCATCCTGACTATGAACAGTGGTAGAGGTTTTATGGTTTGGAGAGAGGTATTGTAGTGATTGAAAAAAAAGTGTACTATGGATTGTAACAAAAATTCTAGGGACATGTCAGGTTATCGCTTTATGAACTAAAGCTTAACTAAATGTGAATCATGCAGCACAATTATCCTTAACATATAAGTAAAACCACAATAGAGTGTCTATAGACAGATTTTATGTTTTGGTATAACTGAGTAGGTTCTTAATTTTATTGAAGTGTTGTGGCCTGATATAAAGTGATAAATTTATGCAAAACCGTTTATAATGTCAGTGATTGGAAACAATTTTGTAAAGCCAGCTTAAATGTCTTTTTCCATGTAGGTCTCCAATCTGCTTACCTTGTAGAGGTAAGCATAAATTTAGTAGTCTCTGAAATTAAGAGTACTGTATGATAGTTTGCACCCACTATTAAATCTCTTTTTTGGTATTGGACTGTAAATTGACCTCTTCTAATCTGTTAGCCACTATTTTCCGGATTTGCTGGTGCAGCTTAGTTAGGACCTTTATTGATACTTTAATTGGTTGCTATACTTCTTTGAGCATTCTATCAATCCTTCTAGCCTTTCAACTTGCTAATGAATGGTGATTTAACTCCATCTTCTAATAGTAGAGGTTCTTATAACTAGGGAATACATGAAATGATAAAATTAGTATTGTAGACATCTATATTTTATATCTTATAAATAATCAGCACATTTTTTGTGAGAGGCTTTTAGTGCAAGAGAAAAGAAATGGATGTAGAGTCCTGATATTAATTTTTGTTAGCTTTGATAAAGTATGAAGTATTTAAGTATTGTGAACATAAATTATCAAACATTTGACTTATGTAACATTTCAAGAATCTATAGCACTGAAGATATAATTATTTGCTACTTTTTAAAATTACCTTGATGTAAATCATTAAGTACTATGTTTGACTCAGTTTAGGAGAAAAAAGATCTAATTGTCTGTTTTATTAAAAATATGTGTACTATCATAAATATTAATAAGTGCATTTATAAGCTAACTATATATAATCATAAAACCTAATAACTTAATATTGTTTATCTGAGAAATGCATTAGAAATAATAATGGCATCAAAAATGCCAAATGGTTTATATAGAATGAAAAAAATATTTTTTATTTTGTTCTAGGGTCATGATGAAGAAGCTGTTGTGGATACAGGCAAAATCAGTTCTACTATCAACACAAACTTTGAGAAAGAAGAATTAGAAAGTAAATATTAACATATTTTTTTCAAGCATAAGTACAAATAAATGAAATAAATGAGGAATCCCAGAACCCTATTTGTAAAAAACTGTATTTTATAATTTATAATACTATTTGGAATTTCTGGCTATGTAATAATCTCATTGCATAATATTAATAATATATGTATATTCCAACTAAAAATTTGGTTCTGCCACACCCTACATATCATAATATGTAATTACTTGAGAAAGTAGGAGTGAAACTTTTATGTAGCTGGCAGCAACAGTAACACCACAGCTGAAGAGTTCTCTTAAGTAGTTCTCCATTTCAGAGTGATATGCCTGGAAATGAAGGACAGAGTTGAACGTTCTTGGCTGGTAATCAGTTTCCAGATGAGAATGTTACACAGAGGGCAAACACACTTGAACAAGAAACCTGAGTGAGCTTTTTAACTTTCTTATCCACAGGAATTAAAAGGATTATGAAAAGCTTGCTTATCTGATTCTTCTCTCCCATTGGTAGGTTATTTCAGTCTACGCAAAACTACTGGTGCCCCCAGTGGCGGTACACTGCTATATTTTATAGTATGTTTCAGTGCAATGCAATACTGACACTATTGAGATCCACACAATAAGCCTAGGTTTTAATATATTTTGTTAATGGAGTTGTAGTAAAATGTTTAAGGAAGATACTCCAGAGAGCCATATGAATACTCTGTGCTTTCTTCATACATGGGGCTCCTGGAAGAACCTTGAGAAAAATGACTTGTGCCAGCATATATAGCAGAGGTTCCCAATCTTTTTCGGTTTGCGGCTCCCATAACACTTCGGATTTTTTCCGCGGCTCCCTTAATAGGTACATCCGATTTTTTTTTTAATTTTTGTCTTTTTTTCTGAATTTTTTTCTGAAAGCTGAAATCTTTTCTGTTAACTTTAAAATGTGCATATTGCCTCCTTGTAAAGAGAGATTCAACACATTCAACTTTTCAAAGATATCACATAGGTATGTGAGTTTAATCAAAAAGTCTGTTTCTACAAAGTGTTTGGCATACTCATGTTTTGCTGATGGACGCGCCGTCTGCTTTGATGGGAGCGGCCTCTGTGGAACTTTCCCAGGCGTGGGGTCCCTGCTTGGTCTCGGAGTTTGGCCTCGCGATCCCCTTGTTCCTCGGGTCTCCGCCTTGTGGAGGAGGTGGCTGTTCTCGCCCAGCCTGGCTCACCTGGGAGCAACTAACGGGGTGGTTTTGCTATTTTCTGCGCAGCCCCTCTTTCCCGATGCCGTCGAGCGTGGTGGCCGCGGCCGTGTTGGGCAGCGTGTCGGGTGGTCTGGGAGGCCAGTGGCGTCGCGGGCAGACTGGAGGGAGGTGTGCCGCTGTTTCGCCAGGCGGCGGGTCTGGGCGGGCGCTGTGGTTCAGGCGGGCGGGCGGGCCGGAGCTCGCGCTTCCTTTGGTCCGTCGTCGGCGTCTGCCGTCTTCCTGCCTGCTGTGGGTGGGTGCGGCTGCGGGGTCCCTTGGCTTTTGAGTTGTCCCGAGTTGCGGTGTGCGAGTCCCGGTCGCTGCGGCCGTGTTGGGCAGCGTGTCGGGTGGTCTGGGAGGCCAGTGGCGTCGCGGGCAGACTGGAGGAGGTGGCTGTTCTCGCCCAGCCTGGCTCACCTGGGAGGAACTAACGGGTGGTTTTGCTATTTTCGCGCAGCCCTCTTTCCCGATGCCGTCGGCGTGGTGGCGCGGCTCCCTGGGAGCCGCGCTCACAGTTTGGGAATCACTGATATATAGTATAATTTCAGAGCACATATATAATGGGGAAAAGCAGTTAGCTTGCATTTCACTTTATTTTTTTTATCATATATAATCGTTTGGATTTAATAGTACTGATAAATTTTAAAACAATTATTTTGAAGTAATGTTTTTTTATTTTGTTCTAGGGTCATGATGAAGAAGCTGTTGTGGATACAGGCAAAATCAGTTCTACTATCAACACAAACTTTGAGAAAGAAGAATTAGAAAGTAAATATTAACATATTTTTTCAAATCTTATGTACAGCGTACAATGACACTGGTTGAGTTCTCTCAGTGCACATCCCCAACACAATACAACTCACAGTGAAGACAGAAAATCCCTAACCAGGGTGAAATCTAAAATTTTCCCTACCGGTTCTGTGGGCGTGGCTTAATTGGTGGGTGTGGCTTGGTGGTCAGATGGCTTGTGGGCAAGGCCAATAACAATAAATAATAAAAATAATAAACAAAGTATTAAAAAAACAATAAGAGGTACCAAAAACCAACTTTCACACTTTACACAGAGGGCAAACACACTTGAACAAGAAACCTGAGTGAGCTTTTTAACTTTCTTATCCACAGGAATTAAAAGGATTATGAAAAGCTTGCTTATCTGATTCTTCTCTCCCATTGGTAGGTTATTTCAGTCTACGCAAAACTACTGGTGCCCCCAGTGGTGGTACACTGCTATATTTTATAGTATGTTTCAGTGCAATGCAATACTGACACTATTGAGATCCACACAATAAGCCTAGGTTTTAATATATTTTGTTAATGGAGTTGTAGTAAAATGTTTAAGGAAGATACTCCAGAGAGCCATATGAATACTCTGTGCTTTCTTCATACATGGGGCTCCTGGAAGAACCTTGAGAAAAATGACTTGTGCCAGCATATATAGCAGAGGTTCCCAATCTTTTTCGGTTTGCGGCTCCCATAACACTTCGGATTTTTTCCGCGGCTCCCTTAATAGGTACATCCGATTTTTTTTTTTATTTTTGTCTTTTTTTCTGAATTTTTTTCTGAAAGCTGAAATCTTTTCTGTTAACTTTAAAATGTGCATATTGCCTCCTTGTAAAGAGAGATTCAACACATTCAACTTTTCAAAGATATCACATAGGTATGTGAGTTTAATCAAAAAGTCTGTTTCTACAAAGTGTTTGGCATACTCATGTTTTGCTGATGGACGCGCCGTCTCCTTTGATGGGAGCGGCCTCTGTGGAACTTTCCCAGGCGTGGGGGTCCCTGCTTCGGTCTCGGAGTTTGGCCTCTCGCGATCCCCTTGTTCCCTCGGGTCTCCGCCTTGTGGAGGAGGTGGCTGTTCTCGCCTCCAGCCTGGCTCACCTGGGAGGAACTAACGGGGTGGTTTTGCTATTTTCTGCGCAGCCCCTCTTTCCCGATGCCGTCGAGCGTGGTGGCCGCGGCCGTGTTGGGCAGTGTGTCGGGTGGTCTGGGAGGCCAGTGGCGTCGCGGGCAGACTGGAGGGGAGGTGTGCCGTTGCTTCGTCAGGCGGCGGGTCTGGGCGGGCGCTGTGGTTCAGGCGGGCGGGCGGGGCCGGCGCTCGCGCTTCTCCTTTGGTCCGTCGTCGGCGTCTGCCGTCTTCCTGCCTGCTGTGGCCTGCCCCGCGGGGTGTGTGGGTGCGGCTGCGCGGGGGTCCCTTGGCTTTTGGAGTTGTCCCGAGTTGCGGTGTGCGAGTCCCGGTCGCTGCGGCCGTGTCCGGCTTTGTGCGTCTGGGATCTCGCGGCACCGCGTGGAGCGGCCGCTGCTTCTCCGCGGCCCCCTTGTGGGGGTGGCGCGGCTCCCTGGGGAGCCGCGGCTCACAGTTTGGGAATCACTGATATATAGTATAATTTCAGAGCACATATATAATGGGGAAAAAGCAGTTAGCTTGCATTTCACTTTATTTTTTTTATCATATATAATCGTTTGGATTTAATAGTACTGATAAATTTTAAAACAATTATTTTGAAGTAATTTTTTTTTATTTTGTTCTAGGGTCATGATGAAGAAGCTGTTGTGGATACAGGCAAAATCAGTTCTACTATCAACACAAACTTTGAGAAAGAAGAATTAGAAAGTAAATATTAACATATTTTTTTCAAATCTTATGTACAGCGTACAATGACACTGGTTGAGTTCTCTCAGTGCACATCCCCCCAACACAATACAACTCACAGTGAAGACAGAAAATCCCTAACCAGGGGTGAAATCTAAAAATTTTCCCTACCGGTTCTGTGGGCGTGGCTTAATTGGTGGGTGTGGCTTGGTGGTCAGATGGCTTGTGGGCATGGCCAATAACAATAAATAATAAAAATAATAAACAAAGTATTAAAAAAACAATAAGAGGTACCAAAAACCAACTTTCACACTTTACACACACACAACACAACACAACTGACTCACACACAATGTAAAAACAGCTGCACTTCACACTTCACATAGCCATAAAAAGCTCAAAAACCAACTTTCACACCTTACACACACACAACACAACACAACTGACTCACACACAATGTAAAAGCAGCTGCACTTCACACTTCACACAGCCACAAAAAGCTGAAAAACCAACTTTCACACTTTACACACACACAACTAACACACACACACACACACACACACAATATGTCACATACAGCTTTCTGAGATTTTGTGTGTTTGTGTAGTTAGAGTGAAACCCTACAGAAACACACCAAATCTCAGAAATCTGCACAAATATTTTATTTTATTTTATTTTATTTTATTTTATTTTGGACTTCAAATCCCAGAGTTCCTCAGTCAGCAAAGCCAGCCAGTTGATCACCGAGGAAATAGATTAGCAGAATAGATTGATTCTGTCTGGGCTGAAACTGAAACTGCTTTCCTGCTGGAAAGAGAGCCATGCGTTCCTCAATAATCAGGTAAGTGCCTTAGAATCTCTACTTTTACTTGTAGAAAACATGTTTTCTACAAGTAAGAGTACAAGTAAGGTTCTGCTGTTTTTTACTTTTAAAGGCCTGATTCGGCTGAAGCAAAACCGGCTTTTAAAAGTTAAAAAAACAAACAAACTCTGCAGATGGTGCGGCTCAGCAGAGGCGGGGAGGGGGCGGGACCAGGGATTTTTGCTACCAGTCCTCCAAACCAGCAGCTGCCATCGCTACCAGATCGCGCGATCCCCTCCGATCTGGGAGCATTTCACCCCTGTCCCTAACCCAATAAATCCTATTAACAAAGACCCAGTCCTATTTCACCGATGTGAACATGTTACACATTGCGCCGGCCCTGCGTACTACATAGTTATGAGGAGTCTGACAGCCCACGGATAAAAACTGTTCTTCAGCCTGGTTTGTGTGGCTGGCTATGCTTCTGTATCTCCTTCCAGATGGTAGGGGGGTAAAGAAGTTGTGACCAGGGTGAGAGTTGTCCCTGAGAATTTTCCTCAATTTACTAAGGCAGCGAGCCCTAGTGATCTCATTTAGTGGTATCAGGGGACAGCCCATGATGTTTTGCTATGCTCACCACCCCCTGTAATGTTTTTCTGTGGCTGTCAAACCAGCATGCCATACCATGATGGAATAAGTGAGGACTCTTTCTATTGTGGACCGGTAAAAGGAGGTCATCAGTTGTTGTTCCACCCTGTTTTTATGCAAAACCCTAAGGAAATGGAGTCTCCGTTGGACCTTCCTGGCCACCTGGATTGTGTTGTTTTTCCAGATGCGGTCTTCACTGAGATGGACTCCCAGGAATTTAAAAGAGGAAACTCTCTACACAGCCCCCCTCGATATAAAGTGGGGCAGGTTCCTCTGTCTTCCTCCGGATGTCCATCATCTTTTCCTTGGTCTTGCTGATGTTCAGGTGCAGGTTGATTTTTAAGCACCATGTGCAGTAGTGGGTTGCTACCGGTTCTCCCCAGTTTGCAAGAACCGATAGTAAACATTTTGAGTAGTTTGGCGAACCGGTAGTAAAAATTCTTGAATGAGTTTTCTGCCTGCTTGTAAATGGAGCCGAACTTCCAGTAGCTGTTTTCTGCTTACAAAGTTTCCTTTATGCAGCTGGCAGGAATTTGGAATTCCAGGCAGGTTCCTTGCTAGCAGCTTGATTATTCCTTAAATATCTGGGATATTTTATTTGGGAAATGAAGAGGGGGGAGTTTGATTCCTTTCCAGAACAGATTAGTGGGGTGGGGAGGAAATGGGATTTTGAAGTAACCTTCCCCTGGAGTGGGGAGGGAATGGGGATTTTAGGCTTGCTGTCAAACATCAGCCATAATACTAATGATAGTTTTGAACAATATGCAGGTTGTATTACATGAATGGCTATTTTATAAGTGAAATTATGACTGAAATCTATATAGGTTCACACTGTCAGGAAGTTTGTCCTTAGTTTTAGGTTGCTTCTCTCTTCGTTGAGTTTCCATCCATTGCTTCTTGTTTTGCCTTCTGGTGCTTTGAAAAATACTTTCCCCCCCCCCTATTTCTAGGAATCCCTTAAAAGCCTGTTGCCTATCACACTCTTGGGCAAAGCATGTGAGCCATTTCCTCCTTTCAGTGGTCCATGAAAGTGCATCTATAGCAGAGGTCTCTAACCTTGGCCACTTTAAGACTTTAAGACAGCAAAGCTGGCTGAGGAATTCTGGGAGATGAAGTCCATAAGTCTTAAAGTGGCCAAGTTTGGAGACTCCTGATCTATAGTATGTAGATAATAAAATTGCAAAAAGGTGAACAACATTTTTGCAGAACTATAGATACATTGAGACTGGGTGTGACAAGGAATGGCTGGGAGGGGAGGGGCCAGGCGAGGTACCCCTTGACATGAGAGACATTGAGTTGGCCACGCCTACCCAGTCATATGACATCAAGCCACACCCATTATCACATGACCATCAAGCCATGCCCACAAAATAAGCCACGCCCACAGAACCGGTAGCAAAAAAATTTAGAACACACCCCTGACCCTGTGGATAGTTTTTGAACCTCCCCCCTGTATGCTGTTTCATCTCTATTGTACCTTGTTTCACATATTTTTGTCAAAAATATACATAAACTCAAATAGGTATACCAATAATGAAAGTGAAATAAAAATTATTTGCATGAGATAATTCATTGTTAGCATAAGAATGTTTTTAGTGTTATTTTTTACATTTGCATTTGTTGTATTGGAAATTAGTAACTATGCTATTTTTAGGTTCTTTAAGTATAGAAATCAATATTGACTTGAAATGATCTTGTTTGTATGATGTACAATTTATATAAGTGTAGTGAATATTAATTTTAAAAAAAAATCTCAGTGTTTATGACCTTAGTAACTAAATACACTTTGTAAATTTTCTCAAGTGACCTTGGATAAAGTCATATCTGATCAAGCCAAACTACCTCTGGAGCTATCTGTTCTATATTTAGTATCCTACATTATGTTAATGCTGTTATAAATAGTGATTTAAGCTAATACTGTAACAGGCTTTGTATGGGATCAGTATGTTACAGTTGTTATGCAGGTGGGCTTTCTGAAATTTAGGGAATAATTAACTTTTATGTTCTATACTAGAAATAGTTACCTTGTTATTTTCCACATGGTTTGGATGATAGCTTTCTAAAGCCCAGCCAGCATGGCTAATTGGTTAAGAGTTCTGAGAATTTTAGTGTGTATTAGGCTGACTCATGTAAAGGAAAGAATTTCAGGTTCCCTCTTGAGATAATGATTGATTCATCAACAGAAAGAGTGATTCTAGAACCCAAACAATTAGGAAGAGGCCACAGGACAGCTGGATACATTTGTAATTAAATTGGAATGCATTCAGACTTTAGTGTTCCTGCCAAAATAAGCTATATGATTCATTGTGTTAGAAAAGAATATTAGACACTGTTCAAACCAGATTTAGCAATATAACAGTGATAATAATGAATTTCTTACCAAAGAAATTCCTGTCCATTTCTATTCCTTTAATAGTATTTTTTTTAGTATCAAATCAATTGATAGAAAAATTTATTACAAGACATATTTGGCAACACAACTTGTACAATATTGAAATTTGTAAAACAAAACAAAGAAAGGGTTGAACTCCTTAATACATTAAAACATGGCTGTTTAGCTTTTTGTCACAAATAAACTACATGCAACAAAGAAACTTAGTTTTTTTTTATAATATAGTTTTTATTAATTTATAATATGACGTACAAAGCAGGGGTGAAATGCTACTAGTTCGCACAGGTTTGAGTGAACCGGTAGTGGCGGCACGCAAAGCTCCACCCACCCGCCCAGATGTCATTACTTCCTGGTTTTAATCAGGAAGTAACCTGTTTTTGACCCCCTGCGCATGCACAGAAGGTCCAAAGTTGCACATGATGCGCACACTTCTGAACCGGTAGGGACGATAAGTAGATTTCACCCTTGATACAAAGAGAATAAAAAAGTAAATATTAGGGAAATTAGGGAAGGAAAAAGAGAAGTGGATAGTGGGGGAAAGTAAGAGACAAAGGAAAAAAAGGCATTGACTTCTGACTCCTTTGGTGCAGTAAAATAAGGCTCCACCCTCAACTTTTTACTTTTTCATAATAATATAAAATAGCCATTTCTATAACAACAAATCTATCTAATCAACAAAACCCAAAATCAAAGTTTCATTTCCACCTCAAACACAAAGTCCAGAAATGGTTTCCAAGTAGAAATAAAGGTATTTGTGTTTTTTTCTTTAAACACAGCAGTCAATTTAGCCATCTCTGCTAACTCCATCAGTTTTTGCAGCCATTCGTCCATTGTGGGGAAAAGAAACTTAGTTTTGAAGAAACAGTTTTATTCTGATTGTACTGAAAAACTTTAAGGGAAACATGTTTCTCTGAAGGCTTTTAAAATTTAGTGCAGCTTTCAAAACATTGTCAGTTCTTATTTCTTTCCAGCAACATTAGTTTAATTAAGTTATCAGAAATTTAACCTGACACTAGGATGTTTCTTAAGCTAATATAAAAATAACCTGTCAGTTAGTGTAATGTCAGATGATGGGAGGAGGATAAATGCCCTTACCTTGATAAAGGAATAAAACGAATAATATATCTGGAAAAAGTCTAAAGCTGATAATAAAGAAATATTTAAAAACATTGTGGCAGTTACTACGGTAGATATAAACTTGGCTTTGTCACTAATAAGTAAGTTGAATTTTACCTTGCTTTTTTGTTTATTTATTTACTTTATTAATTTCCTTAATTAGGTTGTAGTAATAGAAGTGACATTTCTTCATAGTTATCTTAATGGCTTTTGAACTTTTGAAAACTTTGCAAGAGTAAGGTTCTTACCTATAATAGGCATTCCCTGTGCCCCTGACATAATATTAGAATGATAAGAATGTCATTATGGTACCTCAGACCTTATTCTGGAAGTGATCTCTTCAGGTTGTGACCCAATTAATCATATCCTTTTGACTTTAGATACTTCTAGATTGCTTGTTGTCAAAATTTAGACTCCTGTAAACCAAAAGGGGATTAACCACTCTATAGCTCCTTATAATATTTGCATAACTATACATTTTATCTAAGAGCCCTGGTGGCTCAGTGGTTAGAATACAGTTTTGCAAACTAATTTTGCCCACAGTCTGAATTTGATCCTGACAGGATTTGAAGTTGACTCAGCCCCTCATCCTTCTGAGTTTGGTAAAATGAGGACCCAGATTATTGGGAGCAATATGCTGACATTATAAACTGCTGACAGAGTGTTATAAAGCACTATGGAGTGGTATATAAATCTAAGTGTTCTCCCTATTCTATTCTAATCATATAAATTTGGTCAGAGGAGAAAAGTCATCAGGGAAATGGAGCAATTAATTAATTAATTTGACATGACTACCCGTCTCAAATGTATACATGACTCTGGCCAACAATGATTAAAAACAAGATGAAATTTATTATAAAACCGGTCCTGGGATTATAACGGTAACTGGGATGACTGTTTTGGTGTCACGAAGTGATACAATCATGTAGCTTTCAGTTTTATGCCTTAGTGATGACAATCTCAGTCGCTTTTGCCATTGTAGCCCAAAGATTTCTTGTAACAGGACGGTAGATACAATTGGGGGGAGATGTCCTGCAAGCAATCTGATCCCATGAAGAGGTTTATAAATAACCACCAAATCTTGCATTGAATCTGGAAGCATGATGGCAACCAATGCAGCAAATAATAAGTGTCCATACCTCTTTCTCTATATGGGGATGGAGGGGTTTCATAGTGAATGATAAAGATATTTGCTTGGATTCCCAGTAAATTTGCTTGGATTCCCATTATATTTATCAGGAAAAATGGATAAATAGTTATGTGGTTTTAGTGGCCTATGCTGCTGCAGTTTCTTCAGGATTTGGGCGTGGGAATGAAGACTGCCTGTGGTCCATCTGGCTTACTAGTTGGTACTAATATTATAAGAAAACATTGGTAACTTGATCAGTAGTGGATTCCACTTACCTTCGCTACTAGTTCGGAACTGGGAGCATGTGAGTGCATGTGCACGCTTCACTCGCTTGTGGTTCTTCTGTGCATGCGCAGAATCTTCTACGCATGCGCAGAGGATCCATGATGATGTCTGGGTGGGTTGGTGGAGCTTCCCACCACCACCACTACCGGTTCACCTGAACTGGGTAAACCGGTAGAAACGCACCACTGAACTTGATTAATATGGGAACTGTCAGAATCAGTGTTGTTGATCACTTAGTGGTGACAGTAGGATTATGACTAGGCAGTCAAGCTTCCCACTTAGGCTCATCAATAGTCTCCAGGCACTTAATCCAGTTGTCAATTAAATTTGGCAAAAGATTCCTAAATATTAGTTGACTAGTTTAGAATCTTCATTGCAGAGAAAAATGAAATCTGAAACAAAACAAATGATAAAGTATCAGAGACTTACATTTCTATGTTCAGGGGTTAAATTTTTAATTCAAAGGATCTTCATTGTGCCATTTTAAATTTAATAAGTACACGGTGATTGCATGGGAGGTGATATATGAGTGGGTCCAAGTGATGGTGAATTCATCCTTGTTGGAAGGGTGTGTCCCCTATTTAAGAAGCCATTTCTGGACCCTAGCCTTCTGAACAATTTTTGCCCTGTCTCTCATCTTTCTTTTTTGGGAAAGATAGTTGAGAAGGTGGTGTCATTACAAATCCAGAGGACCCTGAAGGAAATGGATTATCTGGACACTTTCCAGTCAGGGTTCAGGCCTGGACATAGAACCAAAACTGCATTGGTTTCACTCCTGGATGATCTCTGCGGGAGCAGAATGGAAGTAGTGCATTTCGCCTTGCTTTCCTTGAATTCTTTGGTATTTTTTTTGGCTCACCTAGGGAATTGGGGTGGTTTACAGTTTTGTGCTGGTTCACCACCTTTCTCTGAGGATAGTCCCAAGTGAAGTTAATAGTAAGCGAGAGGTTCAGCTCACAGCTCCAACTTTGGAGGGTGCCACAGGGTTCGATGCTTTCTCCACTCCTTTTTAACATCTGTATGAAACTACTAGGTGAGATACTCCATCACTACAGAATGAGGTATCACCACTATGCTAATTATAACTAATTATATATCTCCCTCCTGGGTAAAGTGAATGTTGCATTGGATGTTCTTTCATAGTGTCTGAAGGTTTTGGGGGCCTGAAGGGGGAACAACAGACTTCATCTGAACCCTGATAAGATGGAGTGGTTATGAGTGAGCCCCTCTGTATCTATGAGTTTGTCATTTTTGGTTTTGAATGGATTTACATAACCACAGACAGATCTGATGGTCCTCTTGGGGTCACAGCTTCTGCTTGAAGAACAAGTGCAATCATGGTTAGGAGGGCTCAACTTCATGCTGTGTGCCAGTTACACCATTTCCTGGAGAGGGAAGCTTTCCACTTACTCACTCCTTAGTCATCTCCCATTTGAGCCTGAGTCATCTCCCATTTGAGACTACTACAATGCACTCTACATGGGACTACTCTTGGAAAACATATGAAAACTTTCTAGCTTGGTGCAAAGTGCCATTGCATGAACTATATTGGGTATCCAAAGAAAGGCACATACAATACCTTTGCTCCACAAACTGCATTGGGTGCTATGCAAGGTGTTGGTTATGACCTATAAAGCCCCGTGTGGCATGGGGCCAGGCTACCTATAGAACCTGCTTCATCCCATCACATTAACCCATCCCACCCTGTCAAGCAGACAGATATGTTACAGAGCCCATCAGTTAAAGAATTCTGGGGGTCTAGGGAGAGAGCCTTCTCTGCTATTGCTTTTGCCCAATGGAATATTCTTCTCCCAAAGGTAAGTTAGGCCCCACATTCCTGGCCTTCCGAAAAGGGGGTTAAAACATGGCCCTGTGGCCCTGCATGGGAAACCCAAAGGAGCACAAAGTGGAGTAGGTTGGTGCCTTGAATCCACCTTTTGCCTTTGTTAACAGATTTTTAACAAGTTCTTGTCTACTTAATTTTTTAAAATAATGTTTACATTTAAATTTTAAAATTTAAATTTTTACATTCTGTTTTATATTTTTATACTTTATTATACACCAATGAGAGTCCCTCTTTGAGGCATATGGGAAATTTAGAAATATTAAATATAAAAATAAACTTTGAAGGGGAAGAGACACTGGATTTTCATTAGAAAATAAATTATGTTTTATTTATAATCGTACAAACAATGAATTACAATATGAAACTTTTGGTTAACATTTTCATTTCTGCCTTCAAAACCTTAAGGTAAAAAAGTTAAATAATTCTAAACTAGCAGATCTGGTAAATCATTTTTGTTGCCTGTTGTTTGATCTTCTTTTCAACAGTGGATATCCAGCAAATCAAATTTGTTTTATAAGCCCGTAGTATGCTCTGTGTTTTTCTCTTTTTTGGGACAATTTAATCCTTTTACATTTCTAATATCTTGAATAATGTTTTGGTTAAGGTCATAGAGCTGTATATATTGGTGTGCACGTGCCCTTTGGAAAACAAGGTCGTCGCCGTCATAGACATCATGGTCATAAACGTCATAGACGAAGAAAAGAAAAGGAGACTGATAGAGAAGATGGGAGGGAATCTCCTTCTTATGGTAAGAACTTTGTTAACACTTTACATTTATAATTAATCTGAAATTGGTTCATGTTTGTCTGTGGACATACCAATTTGTGGTATGCCTTATGACAAGATGGGCAGCAAAATTTAATAAATAAAACTAAAAAATGTAATTTGGTTAAAAAACAGCTTTTCCAGTTTCCTCAATGTATGGTGTACAACTTGTCTTCCTGGAACAGATTGTCAGAGTCTTGAGCTCATTATTGCTTTTTCATGGAAAGAACTGCTCTGGCTTTAAGACTAGCTCTATCTCAAAAACAGGAAAAGTAGGTCCTCTTTACAAGACAGAGTTTTGATTTCCATTTCTTGGGATTCCGCCATTTTTCTTTCTACCTCTTTCCCATCCAAAGTTTTCTTGACTTCATTTCATTGTGCTCCCCAGACAATGGTCTCAGAAAGTTAGGCATTGGTTAGAGCAGACTATTTCCCTATTGTATATTTACATAGGCAAGGATTGTACTCCTAAATCACTACTCACTTCCATAGAGATTTGATGATTGTGATTGTTAATGAAGCTTCCTCTCATACTTCTAAAAAGCACTACATGTTTAACACATTTTCTTCAGCAACTGCAGCCTTTGAAAACTACAGCAAAAATTGGTAGTATAAGTCTGGAAATCACTAATGTGATTCATAGACTTAAGATTTCTGTCATCATCATACTGGTCATGGATAGTGGAACAAAACTTCCAGAGTATTTACTTCTCTTATGTGCCACTAATAAATTGTTCCATTGCCATCATTTACCCATAATATCTTTCATTTTGTTCAGCAAATGTTCTTGCGGTTATAACTTACTTGTTTGTTGTGTTCTGAATCTTAAACATTTGGAGTGGATTAAAAGGCCTTTTATATGCTATGATGTGATATGCTCTTTTTACACATGTATTAGGCAGAATTGCCTCTAAATTAGGGGTAAAATGCTTCTGGTTCAGACTGGATCAGCCAATCCAGTAGTGATGGCGCCGGGTGGTTCGGAGAACTGGTAGCAAAAATCCCTGCCCCCCCCATGCCCACGCCCAGCTGAGCCATGCGAGCGTCAGAGCCTTTTTTTAACTTTTAAAAGCATTTTTTACAATCTCTTCCATTTTAAAAAATGGTTTTAAAAGTTAAAAAAAAGGCTCTGATGATCCCAGCTGAGCTGCCTGATGTGCAGCCAGTGAACCAATAGTAAACCAATTCAGATTTCACCACTGCTCTAATGCAATGCAAATGTTGGGATGTATTAGGATGTGTAAGCGAAACACAAAATATTTGTAACTGCACATCTACAACCCAAATAGAAATGTTGTATAACAAGTGAAACAAAGTTTTAAACATTAAACATCTGGTGTATAGCAGGAAGATAATGTCCACTATATTATAGCCTCCTGGGCACTGTTAAATGTAAACTGAATGATTGTTTCTTGGCAATCCAGGAGTGGGATTTTTTTCCTATTCTGTCCTATTCTTTCACAACTAAATTTATGATTGGTAATGTGTTGATATGGGTAAGAATGTAGATATTTACTGAATAAGTATCTCAAATTCAATTTTCATGAAGATACACCATCCCAGAGAGTGCAATTTATCCTTGGTACAGAGGATGATGATGAAGAACACATTCCACATGATCTTTTTACTGAAATGGATGAACTTTGTTTTAGAGAAGGAGAAGAATATGAATGGAAAGAAACTGCCAGGTAACTAGGAAGATAATTCGTTTTGCTTCTCATTCATAATAATAAATTAAGAGAAATGGCATACATTTGAATATTTGAAGGCCATTAAATAACTGAAGCTTCAAAACCCTTAAGTATATTTCTTCTGGCTATAGTTATTACTGCTTTGTCTAAGTTGAGTTTTTTCTCATTTGTGTAAAATCACTGTCTTTTTACAACATTGAAAAAGTAAGCTAAAATGAAAGTGGAATCCTACACATAGTTGCATTGAAGTCTGAACTTTAATTCTGCATAGACAAATATTAATCTCTAAATCTTTTTAAAAACAAGTTACTAAATTGTATAGGATACCTGGAAAAGTATAGAGCAAATACAGATTTCAGAAACTGAGACAATTGAAAGAGCTTAAATTTAAGATATCAATGTAAACTGTGAACTCAATGTTTGTTTTTAAAAACTTAAGACTTTTCTTACTATACAGGTTCATTATACTTATATATATATTGCAGATGGCTAAAATTTGAAGAAGATGTTGAAGATGGTGGTGAGCGGTGGAGCAAACCTTATGTGGCTACTCTGTCTCTTCATAGTCTGTTTGAATTGAGAAGTTGCATTTTAAATGGAACGGTCATGTTAGATATGAGAGCCAGTTCACTGGATGAAATAGCAGGTAACATACACTTTACTTAAGAATTTATTTTAATGTGTTTTATATGTTTTGTAAAGTAATTAAAATATATTTGTATCCTATGTTTGCAAAAAAAATAAAGGAATTTTGTATTTCAATTTTTATGGACAATATTGCTATGATATTTCAAAATCCTGTTGGTGCAGCCCAGCAGGGTATAAATTAAGTCAGACACATGAGTGAAATGTTACCGGATCGGACCGGATCACATGATCTGGTAGCAATCGTGGCTAATAGTTCGGCGATCCGGTAGCGATGCTGGAGCAAAACTCTGCCCACCCATCTGGGTGTCATTACTTCCTGGTTTTAACCTTCTGCACATGCACATAAAAAACACATTAAACATCTTTAACGTGTTTTTTTACCTTCTGCGCATGCACATGCGCAAGTGATGCAGTGGTGCACTTCCAAGCCGGTAAGGAAGGTAAGTAGATTTTACCCCTGGTCAGATGTTTGTATTTCACCATCTTTTTCATGGCTTTAGAGATCGCTTTCATTGAAAGCAGTGACAAGGATATTATTTAATTCTGCTTGGTTTAGGATAGAAGCTTTCCTTTTTTCAAATCATAATTTTTTAACCTAGCACACTCTCATTCCTCTAGTGATTTTCAAGCTCCATTATGAATTGTAACAGACTATCACCAAGCTAATATTTTTTTAGATTTACACCTAATATTATGAATCAAAGTAACTTTCCTTGATTTGGATATGTTCCAAATGGATTGATGAAATTCTTGAAGTGGTTTAAATGTTGCTGAAAATTCTGAAAATTAACTTTTGGCAAGCAGCCAAGAGTGGATAGTTGTTGCATTGTTGAATTATGTAGGATTTTTTCTTTCTTCTTTTTTTCCCTACACTTCCTGAAAATACCAAAACACAATAAATATCCTAAGGAAAATCTGTCTACAAAATCCCAGGATTTTTGGCATGGTTGAATCCTAAACATTTTAATACTATCTTATTAAACATTTCCTACATATCAAAGGCTTGAAGATGTTTCTCAGTAATATCAATCTTTTATTTCTCTTTGTAGACATGGTATTGGACAACATGATAGCTTCTGGCCACCTTGATGAGTCAATGAGAGAAAATGTCAGAGAAGCCCTTCTGAAAAGACATCACCATCAGAATGAAAAAAAATTTAGTAATCGGATTCCTCTCGTCCGATCTTTTGCAGATATAGGCAAGAAACATTCTGACCCTCTCTTGCTTGAAAGAAATGGTGAGATAAGTTGTGGCATCAAGTTTTTTTATGGTTTAATAATATAATGCAGAGATATGAGAAAAGTCAGCACATGCAAAAATAAGATCAAATTCTTTCCCAACAAATAATAATTGTAAGAACAATTGTGCAGAAAATAAAATTATATTTGTACTTTTTGAACTTGGAAAGTTTAGGGCAATTATTGCATCACTGAACTCATAGTTTTGTCTTTTTAGTACCCTAAAGCATGGTATATGTAAAAGAAAAGCTGTGACTATTTTGTTACACATGTGGTAACTATTTCTCCTTGGTTTCTGCATCTTCCTGTCATCATTTTCAGTAAAATCAGATTTTTTGTTAATGACAGTGTTGACGTTAGCTTTCCTTTAGTACTAATTAAAGAGTCAAATTTGGTGGGGGGGGGAGTATTTTTTGCCTAAAAAGATATCCTGATTTTGCAATTGTGAATATTATATATCTCAGATATATGATTTATTATAGAAATATAATATTATAGAATATACAGGATGTATGCTCTTTATTCACTGATTGCTCCTCCCTGTCACAATTGGAGTAATTTCAGATATTCTGGAAGTCTGTCATCTTTTCAGGTAATTTTCATTTTAATTGCATTATTTGAATTTTTCATTCTGATTGCTGCGACTTTGTTGGCTTTTGAAGGATTTACTTTTTTCAGATTACTTAATTAGGTGTAGGGTGTCTAAAGATCTAAATGGCTAACCAGAAATTGAATAGCTTTCCAGTGAATTGTTCATTATAGTTTGAAACTAATAATAAATGCAGGTTTTTAAAAGATGCTCATTAAGTATTTATCCTTTATTCTATTGTGAGGTTACATCTGTCTGGAACTGTCATATGCATTTTTATAGTTGTGGTAAGGATACTGATTATCAATTTATTACTCATTCATGTAGACATGCGTGTTTTTGTTCACTGCATATTTTCTGAAATTTTCATTAAGAAAGAATTTTAATATTTTATTGCATATTCAAAATAAATAGATTTCTATTATAAGCGTAGCATTCTGGTTATGGCTGTAAAAACTATTAATATTCTGTGATTTGGGGGAGGATTAATTCCATTCATAAATCAATCCTGTGAATGGTTTATAATATTGATATTTTCTTCAAAGCTGTTGAACTGAATTAATCACAATTTATATCTATATATGACTTAAATGTTCATTATGTGTTAATATACTGTATGCTGACTTTTTTAACATCTAAAATTCTGCTTAGCACTCAATATTTTGCTTCTCTCACTTATAAAATTATGCCTTTAAAATCTTTTATAGTATCAGATGTTATGATGTTATGTTTCTGCTGAATATTTTCCTCACTTTATTTGTTTTATCTCAGGGGAAGGCCTTTCAGCCTCCCGCCATTCTTTACGAGCAGGTCTCTCTGCCTCAAATATTTCCCTGAGAGGAGAGAATCGTTTGTCCCTTCTTCTCAATTACCTACTTCCGGGATCTCCAACAACCTCAAGGAGTACAACCCCTTTACCTACCCCACAAAGCACTCCACCTTCCAGTCCTAGGTGTGATTCTAAGGGAGCCACAAATTTCCAGCCAACCGAGCATCAGGTGTCTCCTTCTAATGATGATATCCCTAAAGTAGTAATTCATCCACCTGAGGAAGATTTAGAAGCTCAGGAAGGCAAGAAGAGGACAGAGGAAAATAGTGACATAACACCAGGCAACTATTTGAACTCAAATTATCCATGTGTGGTGCTTTCTGCAGCTGAATCACTCCCACTGCAAAAATTTTAATCACACAGCTTTAGCACCCATAAATTGTACATCTATCTGCTATTTGTTTGCATGCCTCATTATTTTTGCGTGATACTTTCTCGGAGAACTTTATTTGGTATTTTGAAATATATAAGAGATTTGATCCTTAATATTAACCTAAATATTAATACATTGAAAGCAATTACATGTGTGAACATTTCTCCATACTTTTTTATTTCTTAACAAAATGAAATCATTCAGCAAGTGCTCCTGCTTTAAAAGATAAAAAAGGTGTGTGTGTGTGTGTGTGTGTGTGTGTGTGTGTGTGTGTAAGTTACACATTTGTAAACTACAAAATGGTGGCCTTTTTCTCATTTTCAAAACTCTTAATTCCTATAGGGAAGGTACACTAAGAACCCAAATATCATGATCTCTGTTGTGAAATTTCTATGTAATTTCAATATTACAGTAGTATACTAGTAATTATTAATGCTACTTTGTGCATTACATGAGACTCTGAATGGCAGTACAGAATATTTTATACTATATGATACAACAATTGAAGAGATATTTAAATAGAAAGAGAACCCTGCAAGTCTACTTTTTTAGGCTCTAAAAATAAATTGTGTGATAAGCCATTTCTTGTAGTATAAATATGGTATGGACAATTCCTGCATGATGCTTCTTTCTTGGATTTCCTGAACTTTTCATACATAGATATTTGTTAACTTCAGAGAATAATACTCTGGCTAAAATGTGACTATTTAACCATAATCATTGGTTCAATTTCAAGTTACCATTTTCTTCATTTGCTTAGTTATATAAAACATTTTATCCTTTAGCTAAAGAAGCCTTCAGAATAACTTTGAAAGATGAACATTGTCCTTGATATCATGATTATAATTAGGCTATAAAAATCACGTAGGAATAATGAAGTAATAAAAGTTGCTTACAATTGCTAAAACACAGGAAACAGTTTGTATATCTTTTGAGCAGAAGTTTTTTAGGGTATGCATTTTCATAATTATTATATTGCAATTATATTTCAACCAGAAATAGATTTCTACATATCTACAATGTTCTCTTTAATTGATACTGAATTATTTTTCCAATCTTCAACATATGCACACATATTGACTATGACCAGTTGCTTGGCAGCTGCTTGAAATTAAAATGAACCTTCCTAGGGTTATTGGAAAACATAATTTGGAAAAGATAATAAAAAAACAGATCTGTAAACACATAGAAATGAGTAAAGTAATAACTAGAAGTCAGCACAGGTTTGTTAAAAACAGATCATGCCAAATCAATCTTATTTCATTCTTTGACATAGTGACTAAATTAGTAGACCAGCGAAATGCTGTTGAAATAGTATACTTAGAATTCAGCAGGGCATTCGACAAGGTAGACCACAGCCTACTTCTTTGTAAGCTAGAAAAAAGTGGGATAGATAGCATCAGTATCAGATGGATTTGTAACTGGCTGACAAACTGTACTCAATGACTAGTTCTTAAAGGTACTATGTCTGCATGCAGGGGAGTAACCAGTGGGGTACCACAAGGTTCTGTCTTAAGCCCAGTACTCTTCAAAAGAAAAAACAAGAAAGTCCAATTGCCTTCTGAAAAAGCTCACTTTATATCTTTTATCTCAGGGGAAGGCCTTTAAGCCTCCTACCATTCTTTACGAGCAGGTCTCTCTGCCTTAAATGCTTCTGCCTCCTGCCAACTTAGCAGTTTGAAAGCATGCAGATGTGAGTAGATAAATAGGTGCCATTTTGGTGGGAAGGTAACATTATTCTGTGCGCCTTGGCATATAGTCATGCTAGTCACATGAGCATAGAAGTGTTTTTGGACAGTGCTGGCTTCCTCATCTGAAACGGAGATGAGTACCAGCCCCAGAGTTGGACATGACTGGACAGAGGAAACCTTTACCTTTAAAGTTATACAGCAGTGTAAAAAGTGACTTCTGACCATTTTTCACACTTACAACCCAGTGGTGGGTTGCTCCCCGGTTCTGTCTGGTTCTTTAGAATCAATAGTAAAAGTGGCAGAAAGCTCCACCCACCCGCCGGGACATCATAATTGATGATCTGCACATGTGCAGAGCATGCATGCATGCATGTGCTCCCGCTGTGAACCATTAGTAAAGGTAAGTAGAACCCACACCTCTTACAACTATTGTAGCATCCCCCTCCGTCATGTTGTCAAAATTCAGATGGTTGACAGCTGACATGTGTTTTATGATAGTTGCAGTGTACCAATGCTATGTGATTTTTGAGATCTTCTGAGAAGCAAAGCCAATGAAGAAGCCAGATTCACTTAAAAACTGTGTTACTAACTGTAGTGATTCACTTAACAACTGTGGCAAGAAAGGTCATAAAATGGGGGCAAAACTCACTTAACAACTGTCTTGCTTAGCCAAAGAAATTTTGGGTTCAATTATGGTCATAAGACGAGGACTGTCTGTTCAACACAAAAATCAAGACTCAAGTTATAAGTAGCCAATGTAGCATTGCAGCATTGCAAATAATTCCTTATAAAATAATATATATTAAAATTCCAGACTTTGGGAATACAATGAGTGATACTTCTACAATTGTACAACATGCTGAATTTATGCAAAATGATCTAGTATTAATTCTAACTTATAAATCCAAATTATTTTGGTTCTACTTCATTCTATCTCCCTGTTTCACTACCAAACAAAACATATACAGAGTTTTATAATATTATGTTGTATATGCTTTGACTTAAAAACAATGTTTTTTTAAAATCAAAGCATCCTTTATTTATTTATTTATTTTATTTTATTTTTTGAATATACATCAATATCAATCCATAAACAGTGAGGCACCTGGGTATCATTCATTTGAATACAAGTAGTACTAATAATATTAATATTATTTGTTATTTAAATCATAATTATGTAATTGTAATAATATTCTTTTACATATTTGTATTAAAATATAAGCCTTCATTATTTAATTGTTCAACATTTTAGTCTCCCATTCTAATAACAATAACAGTACCATTAGAACATACATAATATTACCATCTTTCAACCTCTAATTTTCATATCTAGCTATTACTTTTAATATATTATATAAAAATATGCATAATAATATTCCCCTCTCTTCAAGCTCCTAGTAAAGCCAATCTTGTGTTAAAAAACATTTCCTCTATCCGTCATCTCTTGTAAGTTTTAATATTTCAATTCTTACTCATTTTTTGATTTGTCTCCCAAATTGGATCTTCTTTTCTATCTACATCTTTCTTGTTTAAGTATTTCTTCCATCTCTACTATCTTTTGATGCCAAACCTCCAGAGGATCTGCCCAACTCTCCATTTTCCCCCCCAAAATATCTTTCTGTTTATCTAGTATCATTTTTTGATCTTTTAGCATGTATTTTCCCTGAATTGCTTCGTAAGTTTTTATTACCTTCTCCATCTTATCTTCTTGTTTTGTTTGTTTATTTAATTCTGTCTTTTCCCATTTCCTCCTCTATTTCCTGGGCTTTTTTATCATTATTCATTATCCCTTGTGAAGCATTTTCTAACTTCCCATTTATGTTATTCATTAATCCCATTAGTTCCCTGTGATTCCTTGTCATAGTATCATGAATGCTTTGAAACATCACCATCAATTCTTTTTGCAACCTACTAATTTCCCACTGCTGAAACATCTTGCCTTCTTTTTTGATAAATCCAAATATCGCTTTTTGGATTTTGATAAATCCAAATACCGCTCAGTAGTCTGTCAATGCCCCAGCATCTCAATTATTTTTGCCCTCAGAAAGTCGATCTGGAAACCATTTACTCAGTGCTGATGTTGGTCCTCCGGAAATACAGTAATATGGTTCTTTATGTCCCACAGTTAGTGTCAGGCCTGGAATCCATCTTTTGCATTAGATCTTCAGGCCTGCTACATTTAGTGCTGCGGGAAACTGGGATGGGGGATTGTATGGAGCAGGGGAATTTTATAATCATAATAACATTCCTTTCTCTGAGAGTCAAGGACATCTTGCCCTGCACCTGGTGCACCTGGAGAGGTGTGACTGGGAGGCACCTCCACTTGGGACAGTGCATTGATTGGGCCATGTGATGGACATGTGGGTGTTGGGCAGGGACTTGGACTTTCCTATGGGTGTGGAAAACCTGGAAGCTTTCATATTTGGGTTTTCCCAGATGTGCCAATATGACATTTCTAATAAAATGGAACTTTGAGGAATTCCTAGACTCAGAGTCTTCTTTCATTGGGGGTGTTACTTGGAATCTTGACAGTTAGTCAATTTAGCTCTTTTTAGGTAATTCAGGAAAATTTCCAAATGTCTCCTTAAATCCCCGCTATAAGTTCATTCATAACTCCTGATATTTAAAAGTCACTTTATTTAGATGTCTTCTGTATTTTCAACGTTAGAGGTCCAGTAGTCATGGAATAGATAAGTATAAAGCAATAGGTAGCACAGCAGTCCTCCAGATGTTACTTCCACTTTCTTCACTGTCACAATGGCTGCCTCTCCTCTTCGTTGTTGGATGAGAGGCAATTAGCCCTGGATCAAGCAGGAGAGCAGCCGCTCTCCACGACCTGTAGGGCACCCCTCTTCATCACCCATACGGGGTGACTTTAGCCCCTTATGGGGCCTTCCAACGAAGGTATTTGGTGCAAGTTTGTGGAGCCCCTCTTTTCACGTCAGATAGTGCCGTGACGTCAACCAGAAGTTGAAATCATCCTTTATTAGGCTGTCATTCTGCTTCTGGAATTTACAATTTGCAATTTTTAAAAAAGTTTATTTTGTAATTAAAAATTATGACCTTGATTCTCCTAAGCATATTTTGCTGAAAATATTCTATAAATCTTTGGCACTCTCTCTTTCTCTCTCTCTCTGTTTCTATCATTCTCCCTCCCTCTCTCTCTTTCTCCCTCTCCCTCTCTCTCTTTCTTTCTGTCTCTGAGGTGGTTCTTGTGTTGATTTAGCACTCTAGTACATATCTGCATCAATGTTTGGCTGACCTTACTGATCTTAGAGTTGATTTCTTTGTCTAAAGATTCATCAATCAAGATGATGTTTCCTAAGTATTTGAAGTTATTTACATTTGTCAGCTGGGTGTCATCAACAGTGATTTTTGGTTCTATTGGTTTGTTATTTGGCATGGGCTGGTGAAGTATTTCAATTTTTCAGTTCAGGCTTATAGTCAGGCCAAAGAGCATAGCAGCTTCAGAGAATTTGTTCAACATCAACTGTAGATTGTGGTCTTGTGTGCCAACTATCAAAATAATAATTTCAGTGCATTCTTTTTAAGTGATTATGAAATAACCAAATCATTTAAAATCAGTATGAAAAATAGGAAAACTAAAAATTTTAACTATCCATTAGAAACTGAACTACAAAAGAAATTTACATGTGTCTAAGGAAGAATGTCAATGACCTATTACTGGTAGTTCTCGACTTACAACAGTTCATTTACAGCTGTTCAAAGTTACAATGGCAATGACTTATGACCATCACAATTTTATCACAGTTACAACCTTTGCAGCATCCCCATGATCATGTGATCAAAATTCAGATGCTTGGCAACTGGTTCATATTTATGACTATTGCTGTGTCCCAAGGTCATGTGACTTCCTTTTGTGACCTTCTGATAAGCAAAATCAATAGGAAAGGCAGGTTCACTTAACAACTAATATACTAACTGCAGTGGTTCACTTAACAACTGAGGCAAGAAATGTCTAAAACGGGACAAAACTCACTTAACAAATGTCTCACTTAATAACAGAAATTTTGGGCTCAGTTGTGGTTATAAATCGAGGACTACCTGTACTAGAAAACTAATCTCTTGCTTTTCTTAAGGGTGTTAATTGTAGTGGTAAGTAATATATCTTTTAATATCCTGAATTTGATAGATATATATCTTTGTTAGGTTAACAAACAGCTATTACCTAAAAATGGGTTTGAAAATAGGGCAGAAAGTAGTGTCATTCATAAAGTAATAGTGTACCAACTATTAAATTATTGACTTTAATCAAACTTCTAGTACTGAACAAGGTGAAGTTTATTTTAGTAATCTGAGTGTGATGGAATTAAATATTTATGAGCCTTGATAAATTCTTTTCCAGATCAGTTGCTATTTTTTTACTTGTTAGGTAATATCTCATATTTCCTTTAAGAGGTCAAAGCAGCGTTACAAAGTTATTACAGAATTTCAGAAGATTTTGTTCTATCAGTGCTGTAATTGGTAGGGCCGTGGTAGCTCAGGCTGTAGAAGCCTGTTATTAAAACACAGCAGCCTGCAATTACTGCAGGTTCAAGCCCGGCCCAAGGTTGACTCAGCCTTCCATCCTTTATAAGGTAGGTAAAATGAGGACCCAGATAGTTGGGGGGGCAATAAGTTGACTTTGTAAAAATATACAAATAGAATGAGACTATTGCCTTATACACTGTAAGCCGCCCTGAGTCTTCGGAGAAGGGCGGGATATAAATGTAAATTAAAAAAAAAATTCATTTATCAAGAATGATCAAGGTTATTAGCTCTAAAATCAAGTCAGAAACACTGAAGTAGATAGCTGAGAATTAAATATTTATTTAATACTTTTTAAGAGGGCTTATACTGTGGTGGTAATTGCCTCTTTCTCTGTCTGGAAATGTGAGCATTCCCTGAGCTATTGATACTGGTCTAGATATCCAGAATTGGTGGGGTCTCCTGGATCTATTCAGGCAGAACACTTGACAATAGGAGCCAGAATAAAGTGCAGTCTAATAGCTTTATTCATAGAAGGGGATCACATAAATTCATTTACTTTTTTAGGAGGTCATGATACCACAAAGTTTTAGAATCCCTAACATATATAGTTCATCTCCTCAAAATTATATATGTTCATATTACATATTGGCCTCTGCTAGGTTTGCCTCTCCTTGGCATGCTTTGTTTTTTTTTATCATGGGCCTTTAGATATTGAACTATATTTCTTATATCTACTATTGGCCATGCTGGCCACAGCTGCTGAGTAATACATGGAAAACCAAAGATTTCCTACTCCTATTTTAAATGATAAAAAGTTTGTCATGTTTCTCATTCTGATGTGTAAAACAATTACATCATGGATCTATTACACAAAATTGATATATTGAATACAATTAATAATTTTCCTCTTGAAGATTAACCTATAGTTTGCATTCCTAAACATGTCCAAAAACTAATATTTGGCTAGAATGATACGGTCCAGTGGAGAAACAGAACATTTTGGGATCCTCTGCAACATTCTGCTTCCAGAATAATGTACATATCTATTATTTTCCTATTTTGGCCATGAAAGTCAGCTGGGCTTTCTCTCTCTAGGCTCAACTCACCTTACAGGGTTGCTGTTGTGGGAAAATAGGAGGAAGATGTGTTGGTTATGTTCTCTGCATTGAGTTATTTATAAAAAATAATAAAGGCAGGATACAAATAAGTAAAACTAAAATAAAAAGTAAGCAACCATTTAAAATTAAATTTTATTATTTCTTATTTTCATAATAAATTTCATAAAAATATGAAATTTATATGGTCACCCACTCACTTTTCATGATTCTAGGTGGCTTACAAAATATAAAACTAATATACTGAATAAAACAATAACCTCCACCCCTAATTCAAACTTTATTTAGAAATAAATGAACTATTTGGATCATGGCTGAGATCCTACTTCTAACAGTTTCTTGCTTTAGGGCTGCACTAATGGATGATTACTAACTTTCTAATGGTTCACTGTGATATAGGATTTATTTAAGCATTCTAAAGTACTTTTTGCTTTATTGTGTGATTGTTCCAGGGAATTCCAATAAAATTACGACATTCTTATAATTGCATGATCCACATTGGTGGTTAGATGCACATTTTAAAATTTAAAAATAATACCTTTTTGTGAAGTTTGCAAAAGGCCATCATTTAGGTAATAGCTAATTTTAACACTTAATAAGCTTTCATTGTTTTCCAGAAAAAATAACTTGTTTGGCAATTTTGGTACTAATGCACTTTTTATTTATTAACTTTCACATTTGCTTTTAGAAAGCTGTCACAATTGTTATGTAAGCATGCCTATTTCTAGGTAACTATTTTAAATATGCTTCTTTATTCTAATTTTAGGGCTCTTAGCATCACCTCAATCTGCACCTGGTAATTTGGATATTGGAAAAAATGGAGAATTTAAAATTAGTGGAACAGGAGGGAGTAGAGAAAACAGTACGGTTGACTTCAGCAAGGTAAAGCTTTTAAAGGAACACACAGCTTTGTTCATTTTATGGAAGCTTGCTTTTCTCTTTTGCACTTGTATTATATAATCTAATCTCTAAAATAAAGTTCTAGAATAAATTAGTAGCAACTACAGGTATATTTTAGTAATTACCTGAAAGAGTATCATTTAGAGACACTTTGGTATAATGCTTAAAAACAAAAGAAATCAGCGGATTAAGTTCTAGTTCAACTTTAAGAATGAAGCCAACTGGTAATCACTTCAAAACATTTCTGAAAATATTGCTAAGAAAACTTCAAGAGTTTGTTCAGGTAAATCACCAGTGTTCAAGGTTGACATTTATTGTACATACATACATAGGCTGTGTCACTTTTGTTTTGTTTTGTTTTGTTTTGTTTTGTTTTGTTATGTTATGTTATGTTATGTTATTTATCACATGTGATAAATTCTACATAATTGCTTAAACATATCATTTTATTTTGTACGTTGTAAGCTGAGAGTCTACTGAGTATAGTGTTATATGTGAAAGAGGAAAGAGGATGGAGAGGAAGACGGAGTCAGGGTTAAGTTGATGAGTGGAAGATTCCGGATGTGGTTGACTTACTAGAATGGGACAGTAGTAATATAGAGAAGAATCTACCTCTATGATAACTAGACATGAGGCTTTCTCTAATGTTCCTCTTCAAAGAGAATAGTGTGAACAAATTGTTAAAAGATCTGAAGTCTTGACTAGGTAGAAATTCTGAATTAGCATTCAGTGTACTCTGAGCAGTCTACCGTCAACCATGGAAGCTCAGTGGGTGATTTTTGATCAGTTGTACTCTTTCAACTCAACCTATCTCTCAAAGTTGTTTAGGAGAAAATAATGGAAGGAGTGCTAGCATATTGTCTTGAGGTCTTAAACAGGAGGCTGGATGTATCAAAAATAAATTGATAAAATGGTTATGTGGCACTTCATAAAAGTTCTCATCTAAAATTGTAAAAGGTTGTAAATGTCTTTCAAAATAACTTGCTATTTTAATAATATTTCATTTTTTGTTATTGTTCAGTAGCCATAATAGTTAAAGGCAACAGCAAAAGCACAACTCATCTTGCACAATTGAGGTTTACTATTTTTTATTTTATGTTGCAGCTTCCTTTTTTTCCTGATTATCATGTGAGGGCCATAATTAGGGTAGCAACAAATGTAAATTGAGATATATTGTAGAAATTTATCCATGAATCTTGTGTTATTGTTGTTGTTATTGATTAAATATGTATGCCACCAAATCATCCAAATTCATGGTGACTTACCACAACATTAATTATAATAAAATATTTATGATAAGAATAAATCACAACCCTACCTAATTTTCACATTGTTAATTGAAACTATTCCTATCAATTTCTTAAGATTTCCAGGTTAAAACACTTTTCAAATGCTTTTTTCAAATATTTGGTACTGCTGTTAATAATTAGTGTTAGTAAATTTATTTTCTATTTTAAAAATTCACTATATGTATATGTATTTTAGTTATTAGAGCAGGGATGTCAAACTCGCAGCCCATGGTCCAGATGCTTCACATGCTGGCCACGCCCATGCCCTGTTTAGTGAAGGGGAAAAAAAGTTGTGATACATCATGTGATGATGCCGTGATGATGAGAGTTTTTCACCCCTTACTAGAGCAATATATTTATGACTTGTCCACTCATATTCTGATACATGATAAAATTGTTATCATATAGATGGTTCTCAAATTATGACTGTAATAGAGTCTGCCCATTACAGTTCTAAAATGTTGCAGTCATTAAGTGAGGCGCCAGTGTGATTGCCTTCTCAATAGTCGCTGTTCTGGCCATCTCAAATGTGGCTCCTAAGCAATTGCATAGGTAAATTGACCAGAGTGAAAGAGCTGCTTGCTGAAAAAGGGTAGACAGCTGCTCTACTCCTTAGCATGACACTACAAAATTAGAAGGTCTTTTTCTCCTGCCTGGAACAGGACAGAGAGGAGGTGCAATGTGCAGAAAAGCAAAGCTGTCCCAGCTTCGCTTCTCCTTGCAGCATGTTGTTGCCCTGCTGGCTCTGGGCTAGAGAAAAAGAGACAGAGAAAGCAGCTTGTGTCCTAACCCTGTCAGCTTCTCTGTTGACTTGTAAATGGTGATCACATGATTGTGAAGGGCTTGGTAACCCACTGTAAATGTGAATGGATTGCCAAGGGCCCAGAACACAATTAAATGGCCCATAACTTAGCACTGGTTGAATGTCCATTCAGTGCCATTGTTATGTCAAACAGTTACTGAATGAATATTTGTAAGTCAAGGACTACTACCTGCATATGTTTCTGTAATACTAAGATCATTGACTTTTCCTTCAGTGTAGTGGGCTATAAGATTTATAGAAGAGTCCCTATCATGTCATTGAAACTCTGCTGTAGCATAGACACAGCCCATTTTAGATGTATATACAGAATCCTGAATGGAGTACCTCAGCTATCATTGTCACTTCCAGGTATAATATGAATAAAGTGCATTTAGAACTGTAAGTGAGGTAGAACCTCTGAGTTTAAATCAATAGACTATTGTAGGTTCAAGGCCCAAGTACACAGTTAAAATCTGTATGTTTCCCTTTTTATTCAATAATCTACACAGAATTGCTTCCTTTAGTGCAGGGGTCACCAACTCCCTGGGCCACGGACCAGTACTGGTCTGTGGCCTGTTAGGAACTGGGCCACACAGCTGGAGGTGAATAGCAGGCAAGTAAGCAAAACCATTTCCACTTGTCCATGGAAAAATTGCCTTCAAGAAAGTGGTTCCTGGTACCAAAAAGTTGGGGACTTCTGCTTTAGTGTAAAGGATGCTAACTTGTAATGAAGTTATTTGTATAATTTATAATATAGTATTTCTCTTTTCAATATTTTGGTTCCAATATATAAGTCAGGAAAATGATGTAATTTTGCTTAAAAGTTCTCTTAACAAAACAAATTTATATAATAGTTTAACCATGGCAAATGCCACTATTCTAGCTCCTCTGTCACAGCTTTTATATTTTTACTTGGCCTGTTCTTCTCTGCACCTGCCTTGTCTCCTGTTGGGCAGAATTCTGCCTCCTGGCACTGTAGTTGTGGCACACTTGGTGTGGGACTGAAGAGGCCAGCTGTAAGTGTTTTTTTTTCTAGATAGCTGTGTAACTGGTGTGTTAGTTTCAGTGATTTTTGTGTTTCTGTCTTTATGTGACCAATAGTTTGTATAATGCTATATATTATGTTGGTGAGTTTTTATAATTATATACACAGTTCCCATGTGTAATTTGAAGAACACTATTGTATAAAGAATTAATTCTCCATAAATGTTCTTTTTAAGATTGAATTTAAAAAATGAAGCAATTGTGTATATAATTACATTGATTTAGTGGAATTTGTAGTTATTTAGTATAAAACCATGATATTCCCAAGATAAAATTTTAGTAAATTTTTGTGATTGTAACATAGTTATGAAACACAGTACTTATACGTATGGTTATATTAAAATGTTATTAAACTTCATAACATACATCACACTTTAATAATACAGTATATTTTGCTTGTAATTTATTTATAAATGTCAGTTTCAAAATCCTTTAGAATATTTTAATATACTATTAATCACTCTTTGAAAATAGGTGGATATGAACTTTATGAGGAAGATTCCAATAGGTGCAGAGGCATCAAATGTGCTTGTTGGAGAAGTGGATTTTTTGGAGAGACCAATTATTGCTTTTGTGAGGCTGTCTCCAGCTGTGCTTCTCACTGGTCTCACAGAGGTTCCTGTTCCTACACGGTAAAATAAAAATATAATGTAGTAAAACTTTAATTTTCTGTATAATTTTTAATCTATATTGTATGATTCAACAATTTTTTTCTTCTTAGAAGTTGTCTCTTTGTTGTGAGTTTATCATACTGGTTTAAAATCTTCTATGCAGATTTTATCATGGTGATTTAAAATCTCTTTAACTTCATAGTTCATACTTACAATACTTGAGTTCTCTTTAGTGACAAGTATGGTAATAGTGGTTGTAGTATTTCATAAGGCATAACAGAATACAGGATAATGCGTAAACAGTTACCAATACTACATATAAAATGTGCATTGAAATATAAAACATCAGAGCAGTGAACCATTTAAAAACACAAGTGATGAATAAAATTAAATTATGTATGAGCAAATACTGGGGTGGCTCTTCCTATGACTGGAATGCAACTCATAGAATTTCTAGTTGTTGTTATATGTGCAATATTCAATAGTAAAATTTCTATTTGTCATTGACAGATGTTATTGAATTCCAGTTTTAATGTTTGACCTTGCAACCCTTTTTCATAATTCCACAGTTTCCTTTTTCTGTTGCTGGGACCAGCAGGTAAAGCACCTCAGTATCATGAAATTGGTCGATCAATAGCAACACTCATGACTGATGATGTGAGTACTGCCATTTATTACATACCCCCAAAATTATTTAAAATAGACTGGAGTCAATATGCATTTTTACAATTGACTTAAATTTATAATGGTAAAATACAATATATCATCTTATGCACAAATATTTATGAGTACATACTCATAAGCGCATATATATTATGCCTTTCCCTAGTAAGTGGAGAGATGAGGTGCTATCTGCAGGACTATGTTTCACCATTTCAGTTAGCTCAACTTGTTGGTATTGGATATTGGTATTGGGAGAAGCCGCTGGATATCCTTCAGTTTTGGGAAGTTAGATAAGTCAAAGTCCAGAAGTGTTGGTTCTCCATGATGGGGCCAATCCTCTGGAATGGCTGGAATGGCTTCCTGCATGAAGTTGGATTACCTCTGATGTTATTCATCCTCTAGAAGCAACTGAAGAGGAAGTTGTTTCAAATGGCATTTGGGTATTGAAGTTTGGTTTTGTGTTGGATTGTATGTGTTTTATAGTGATGTTATTTTCTTTTCATTAGCTAGATAGAATCCATGTGATTACAGTGGGATATGAATTTGATCAATAAAAATAAATTTCCTTTGAATGAGACAATGTTTATTTCTAAAGCACAGTAGGAAATAATTAATAATTAATTTATTTATTAATTAATAAATTAATAATTTATTAATTTAAAATAAATTAAAAGAATATAATAAGAAAAGAAATTGAATTATACAGATTGTCCTCAACTTACGACAATTGAGCCCAAAATTTCTGTTGCTAAGTGAGACAGCTGAGTGAATTTTGCCCCATTTTATGATCTTTCTTGTCACTTTTGTTAAGTGAATCAATATAGTTGTTAAGTTAGTAACACATTTGTTAAGTGAATCTGGCTTCCCCATTGACTTTGTTCGTTAGAAGGTCATAAAAAGTTATCCCATGATCCTGATACACTGCAACCATTATAAATATGAGTCAATTGCTGAGGATCTGAATTTTGATTACACGATCATGGCGATGCTGCAGTGATCATAAGTGTGATAAATAGTCATAAGTCACTTTTTTCAATGCCTTATGTTAGTGCTTTTTTCAGTGTTATAACTTTGAACAGTCACTAAATGGATTGTTGTAAGTTGAGGGCTACCTGTATATAGTTTATACCAATGCTGTTCTTCATATCTATCCATATCTTTGTCCTTATTAACTAACCTTCTTTCTATAACATCCATGAACTTCTTTGTACATTGTCCTTTTCTTTTGTTTTTAGTCTTCTATTTCATTTAACTCATTCATTTTTATTGTTTTGCTTTGCAATGTGTATAATTGAACTATATGCCCAAATCACTTTGAAGTAATTTCTTCTAATAATTTTCATTTTATATTCAGTGCATTGTTCAATATTTATTAATTTTTACCTTATCCCGCTTTTCAAGATGGCGCCGATGAAGGCTGCCTCGGTGAAATGCTCTCTAATGGTTTCTTTATCTCTAATTGTTCTCTGTGACTCACTACGGATTTCCTACTCACGAGACCATCTGCTAAAAATTAAGCAACATTTCTTTAAGGAGCAGCTTTCTTTGATCTCACCCCCGCCTGTCTTTACAAACACGGAGGAGATTCTAACACAGGAGGAGGCAATTCCCACGGAGCCATGGATTACTAAAAAAAACAAACGACGGAAGCAAAGGAAGAGAGGTAAACGATCTGGGATCTTAAACAGATTAAGAAATCGCATTAAAACTCTTCTGCCTTCAATTTTCCTAACAAATATACGCTCACTTGCAAATAAGATGGATGAAATACTCCTCTTAAACAAATACTATTCTGATTTTTGCAATTCAGCAGTTCTATGCTTCTCTGAAACCTGGTTAAATGAATCAATTGAGGATAGCAGCCTGAACATTCCAGGGTTTCAGATTGAACGATCAGACAGGATTACAGAAACATCTGTAAAAAGAAAGGAGGAGGCTTATGCCTATATATTAGCAGAAACTGGTGTCAAGATTTTAAAATAATTTACAAATTCTGTGACAACAATTTAGAAACTTTAATTATCAACTGCAAACCATACTATTCGCCTCATGAATTTTCCTCATTTCTTCTAATTGCTGTTCACACCTAAACTTAAGCAGCTACGACATTCCAAAGAGGAAGCCTACAGAAAAGGTGATAAAATGCTGTACAATCAGGCCAGAAATGCACTAATAAGGGAGATCAGCAACAAAAAGAAGCTACTCTGAAAAGCTAAAGAATCAGTTTTCAGCAAATGAACCAGCAAACGTGGAAAACTCTTAAAAATATCACCGGCTATGGAAAACCTCCTTCCCAGTCTGAAGGTAATCAACAACTGGCAGATGACCTGAATGAGTTTTACTGCAGGTTTGAAAGGAAACTACAGCCACCTATCTGCACAACTCCCATCTCAGACACACCAACAACAGCCAAGCCTCCTACAACTGACCCCATTTCATTGGGTTTACAACCCCTAGTGATCACAGAAAAGGAAGTGCAGGACCTATTTCACAGACAAAAGCCAGGAAAAGCTCCAGGCCCAGACAAGATGACTCCTTCTTGCTTAAAAGTATGTGCTGACCAATTGGCCCCCATCTTCACCCATATTTTCAATAAATCACTAGAGATGTGCTATGTTCCTTCTTGCTTCAAACGCTCTACCATTATCCCAGTGCCGAAGAAGCCCACCATCAAGGAACTGAATGACTACAGACCAGTTGCTTTAACATCTGTAGTCATGAAAACTTTTGAAAGGCTAGTGCTTTCCTACTTGAAAACCATCACGGATCCGCTGTTAGACTCCTTGCAATTTGCATACCGAGCAAATAGATCAACAGATGATGCTGTTAATATGGCTCTGCACTACATCCTACAACATCTTGAGTCTCAAAAGACCTATGCAAGGGTCCTTTTTGTAGACTTTAGTTCAGCATTCAATACCATCATTCCAGACATTCTTCTAACTAAGCTAAACCAGCTACAGGTACCGGAACAGACTTGTAAATGGATCACAAGCTTCCTAACAAACAGGAAGCAGCAGGTGAAGCTAAGCAAGATCACATCAAATACCTGTACAATTAGCACAGGGGCCCCCCAAGGCTGTGTGCTCTCCCCACTTCTCTTCTCTCTGTATACCAATGACTGCATTTCCAACGATCCATCTGTTAAACTACTGAAGTTCGCAGATGACATAACAGTGATTGGTCTCATTCCAGACAATGTTGAATCCGCATATAGACAAGAGGTCGAACGACTAGCCTTGTGGTGCAACCAAAACAATCTGGAACTGAACACACTCAAAACCGTAGAAATGGTGGTAGACTTTAGGAGAAACCTTTCCATACTTCCACCTCTCACAATACTAGACAACACAGTATCAACAATAGAAACCTTTAAATTTCTAGGTTCTATCATATCGCAAGATCTAAAATGGACAGCTAACATCAAAAACATCATCAAAAGGACAACAAAGAATGTTCTTTCTACGCCAACTCAGTAAGCTCAAACTGCCCAAGGAGCTGCTGATTCAGTTCTACAGAGGAATTATTGAGTCTGTCATTTGCACCTCTATAACTGCCTGGTTTGGTTCTGCAACCCAACAAGAAAGACACAGACTTCAGAGGATAATTAGAACTGCAGAAAAAATAATTGCTACTAACCTGCCTTCCATTGAGGACCTGTATACTGCACGAATCAAGAAGACGGCCGTGAAAATATTTACAGATCCCTCACATCCAGGACATAAACTGTTTCAACTCCTACCCTCAAAATGACGCTATAGAGCACTGCACACCAGAACAACTAGACACAAGAACAGTTTTTCCCCGAAGGCCATCACTCTGCTAAACAAATAATTCCCTCAACACTGTCAAACTATTTACTAAATCTGCACTACTATTAATCTTCTCATAGTTCCCATCACCAATCTCTTTCCACTTACGACTGTATGCCTGTAACTTGTTGCTGGCAATCCTTATGATTTATATTGATATATTGACCATCAATTGTGTTGTAAATGTTGTACCTTGATGAACGTATCTTTTCTTTTATGTACACTGAGAGCATATGCACCAAGACAAATTCCTTGTGTGTCCAATCACACTTGGCCAATAAAAAATTCTATTCTATTCTATTCTATTCTATTCTATTCTATTCTATTCTATTCTATTCTATTCTATTCTATTCTATTCTATTCTATTTATTTATTTATTTATTTATTTATTTATTTATTTATTTATTTAATCAAATTTTTATACCGCCCTATCTCCTGAAGGACTCAGGGCGGTTTACAGCCTGATAAAAACACAAGAATAAATACAAGATAAAAACAGTATTTAAAAAACTTATTGAATTAGGCCAGATTTAAAATTATAATTAAGATAATAAAAAAACCCATTTAAAAGCAAAAATTTAAAATTAAAATTCTAGGCCAGTCCTGCGCATATAAATAGATGTGTCTTAAGCTCGCGGCGAAAGGTTCGAAGGTCAGGAAGTTGGCGGAGTCCTGGGAGAAGTTCATTCCAGAGGGTGGGAGCCCCCACAGAGAAGGCCCTTCCCCTGGGTGTCGCCAGTCGGCACTGCCTGGCGGACGGCACCCTAAGGAGTCCCTCTCTGTGAGAGCGTACGGGTCGGTGGGAGGCAATCGGTGGCAGTAGACGGTCCCGTAAGTAACCCGGTCCTATGCCATGGAGCGCTTTAAAGATAGTAACCAATACCTTGAAGCGCACCCAAAAGGCCCCAGGTAGCCAGTGCAGCCTGCGCAGGAGTGGTGTCACATGGGAGCCATGAGGGGCTCCCTCTATCACCCGCGCAACTGCATTCTGAACTAACTGGAGCCTCCAGATGCTCTTCAAGGGGAGCCTCATGTAGAGAGCATTGCAGTAATCCAAGCGAGATGTCACGAGTGCATGAGTAACCATGCATAGGGCATCCCGGTCTAGGAAGGGGCGCAACTGGTGGATCAGGCGAACCTGGTAAAAAGCCCTCCTGGAGACGGCCATCAAATGGTCTTCAAAAGACAGCCGTCCATCCAGAACGCCCAAGTTGCGCACCCTTTCCATTGGGGCCAATGACTCGCCCCCAACAGTCAGCTGCGGCTGCAACTGACTGTACCGGGGTGCCGGCATTCACAGCCACTCCGTCTTGGAGGGATTGAGCTTGAGCCTGTTTCTCCCCATCCAGACCCGTACGGCTTCCAAACACCGGGACAGCACTTCGATAGCTTCGTTGGGGTGGCCCGGGGTGGAAATGTACAGCTGAGTATCATCAGCATACAGTTGGTACCTCACCCCAAAGCCACTGATGATCTCACCCAGTGGCTTCATGTAGATGTTGAACAGGAGAGGCGAGAGAATCGACCCCTGTGGCACCCCACAAGTGAGGTGCCTCGGGGTCGATCTCTGCCCCCCTGCCAACACCGTCTGCGACCGATCAGAGAGATAGGAGGAGAACCACTGATAAACGGTGCCTCCCACTCCCAATCCCTCCAACCGGTGCAGCAGGATACCATGGTCGATGGTATCAAAAAACCGCTGAGAGGTCTAATAGGACCAAGGCAGAGGAATAACCCCTATCCCTGGCCCTCCAGAGATCATCAACCAACGTGACCAAAGCCGTCTCCGTGCTGTATCTGGGCCGAAAGCCCGGATTCTTTGTTTATCTTTGTTTATCTTTGTTTGTATTCTTTGTTTATCACACAAAGGTTTTAAATGCCTTGTATATAAATGAGCAGAATCATGATATAACGAACACTTATTTTCCTTTTTTTTCACAAGTAGTTATTCTGGCAAGATAACAAATTACTATCCATTACTTTTCTATTAGCAGATCTGAACAATTATCCATCAGTTATCCTATTTTTAGTGAACTTTCTGCTAAGGTACCCAAATCTATCTACTTGCTCCAGTTTTACCTTTATAACTTGCCTTTGTTCCTCCATTTTCCCAATAAAACACAGCTACTTTGGTCTATGGATTTGGAAATTAATCTATCATACTCCTCATTGTATCATTTTTATTTATTATTTATTAAAATTCACTTATTAAAAAGACTTCCCAATACCTGAAGGTCTTGAAGGTCTGAAGGGTAATATAAAGTAAAACACGCACAAAATGTAAGCTGAATACTACTAAAATTCTTGTTCCTGTAACCTTTAACTGGGTGAAACAGATTATCACAGGGTAACAATTTTTGAACCAAGGTACCTCAAATGGGCTAACTTACTTAATGTAGCCAAATGCGGAATCTATGAGACTTTTTAAAGCTGAAATTTGGCTGATTTTCTAAAACATTATATGAAGTAAATGTTATCATAAAACAGTGTATGAAATAAAACAAAATGTCATAAAATATTTTCTGTGCTGACATTTGACTGCACTATATAATTCAACATGGATGATTTTAAGGCAGATACATCTCTGAATGTATCCCATCATTTCCAGGGAAGCCAATACACTAGAGGTTGTCATTGTTGAAGGCATTGAAGTAATAATAATAATAATAAGTATGGTATGGTAAGGAAATATCTTCTAAAAGGAGAGGTGTAACAGGTCAGAGGTTATCCAGTGAAAATATATAGATAACTTCAGAAGTATAAAAATAAAAATATCATATAAACTAGGAGTAGTGCTAGTCTAATTAAACTAATGAAAAGTTAAAATTATGTTAATTTTAAAGTTAATTATAATGTGTTAATTTTAAAGTTAACTATAATGTGTTTTTATTTGTATCTAATCATTTTTATATTAAACTTACATGAAATTTTTAAAAATTATTTTTAAGTGAGGTTAACCATTAAGTATTTATACAATAGTAATCTCTTTCATGGAATGAGATGGGTGTATCGGGGACTATAAAATATTGTCATTTAATTTGGCAGCAGTGACCTATTTTTTATTGTTTAGTATTTAATCCAGTTTTGAGGCTGATTCCTTGATGGATCTAGGTGGTTTCCAAACAAATAAACATGTAATTGTGATCTCTAATTTGGATTACTAAATGTCTCTACAGGGGACTGCGGGTGAAGAAAGCTTCAGCTGGTTCAAAATGTGTCTAGACAGATAAAGGTGTCAGTTATTCAGCACGGGTTACACTATTGCTGTATTGGCTACCAGTTTGTTTCTAGTGTAATTCAAGGTGGTAGTTGCTTTATGTTCATGGTTTGGGGTCAGTTTACCCATGGGACCATCTCTCTTCAGTTGTTTCTGTCTTTTTTAATCAATCTGAAAGAAAAATCCATTGTCCCTCCCTCACTTCCTTTTACTCTCTTCTCAAGCCTTGCTGCACCTACCGGTACCTCACCCTCTCCTTTCATCTTCTTCCACCTAGTAGCATCCACTTACTCTGCTGCCTGACTCATCCACATGTCACTGTTGGTTTAGAGAGAGCTTTATTTTGTCTTTTTCCCCCTGCAGTTCTGTTTCCGGTTTCAGCTCATTCACAGCTGCTAGATTAGAACAGCAATTTGGCTCAAGACCAAGTAGATAACTAAGAAATGAACATACGGCAAACTCAAAACAGTTTCAGAAATACAGGCTTTGTTTCAAAACAGAAGCCAATATCTAATCTATGGTTTGGAGCCTCCCATCAGCTAGTCCAGTAGTCAGAATTTCAGGGTTTACAAGTAGAATTCCCAGGAACAGCCCAGGACAGGAGTTCAGAGGGTCGTTTCCAAGGGAAGCCAGCTATGAAGCCCCAGACTTAACTTCCAGGCAATGGCCAATTAGTCCATCAAACAGATAACCAGCTGCTCAAACAGGGTCCAAAACACGAACACAGGTTCTCCCAGCAACTTAAACTAAATCCACTGCGGCATCTCACAAATAAACATCTGGCCACGACCCACACATGTTGCTTCCAGCAACGCCTGCCTCTGCCTGCTGTGCTAAATAACTCCCAGTGCAGCTCATCAAGAAGGATGGGGCCAGCAATCTGGCAAACCTGCCTCTCTGCCCTGCATACTCTGGCATTCACTGCAGTAGGCAGCTCCTCCCCCTCTTCCTCACTGGCCTGCAAGCTCTCCCCAGCCGAGACCTGTTCAGCTGGCAGTTCAGGGTCAATAATTTCTGATGTGCCAGGAACAATCTCATTGTCTCTCTCAGCTTGTGGAGAAGAAGTAGAGGAGTCATCGTTCACAGGAGACATCACACTTACCTGCCCGCCAGTCTGCTTACAAGCTTTCTGAGACTTGCAAATGAGATTGCTGTCACTAAGTGATTGGTTGTGCTTTATGACCATATCATCCAGCAGTGGAAATTCTGATCTCAATTGCTATGGAATTTAAGGACTACTTGTATACCTTTGGGGCTGGTATGTAATGAAACCTGTGAAGATGTTGATTGCAAAAATAAGTGTTTTAGTTAAAAAATAGTACAAGCAATTTAGCAAACATGTTTATACACACATAGTCATAGTTGTTCACAAATACAAATTAATATAAACAATTGTTTAGAAAGGGATATTCAAATTTTGCTTTCAATTTTATAGTAAGTCAGATTTTGGAAATAGAATAACAACAAGTAGTAAATTGTAACTCTTATCATCATTTGAGTACTAATAATACAATAAAAGTAATACTAAGTGTATAGAATTTTGATTGCTTATTTTCTTATAATTTGGCCTTTATGTGTATATACCTTTATGTGTTCATCCATCTTATTCAAGATGATTAAAACTTCTAAATATGAAATTGTTATATTATTTTGTTTTGGTAACAATGCCCAGCAAAGTTCATTCTTTTTTAAAAAAAGATTCTTCATTAGTGATAACTGTACCTTTATAGTGCTATAGCAAACTGGTTGTGGAGTTCATACCATTACTGACAATTATAAGAGATTATGAAAGTTGTTCAGAATGTGCGAAATATGCCAAATAAGTTGTCACAGTGTTGTTGGATTATTTATTGCCTGTACATTTCATATTATTTGCAAATATGCAGTATTTGCAACATTTAAACTGTGTTTTAGAAACAAAATTAACAAAATTTGGTTTTAAAAATTAATTCCAGGATGCTTTCCCTTTGAGATCGGCATAGATTATAGATTCTTCCTTTAGGCTTTTGAATCTATAGCAGTTGATAAATTGTTGAAGACAATATAAAACTTATTTCATAAAATCTAGCTTCTGAAAATAGTTATTATCCAATAATAACTATTTTTATAACTAAATTATCAAATTGGTGTCTAGCTGGCCATTTAAACCCTGTTTGGTCCATCTAGTTGCCCTCCAGAAAAGTAGATTTCACTTACCAAAAGCTCCTTACTAATGTGTATCTTGCTGATAATTCTGCAAGTGGATATCCATATCTCTGGTGGGTATTCATTCAGAAAACCTAATGTATGCATAACGTAATATTTTAATGGAGGGGTGTTAAATTAACTCTTCATTCTGATCTTTCAACTATATTAGCCATATTTTGTACATCTTAGTAAAAAGTTACGTTATGTCAAGAAATCAAATATATGCTTATATGCCTTTTTTAAAAGGTTTTCCATGATGTTGCTTATAAAGCTAAAGACAGAAATGATCTACTATCTGGAATTGATGAATTTTTAGATCAAGTGACTGTTCTTCCTCCAGGCGAATGGGATCCTTCAATAAGAATTGAACCTCCCAAGAGCGTTCCTTCTCAGGTAGGTTCCTCTGCAAATGAAAAGTCCTTTAAAATGCATTATTATATGGTAAGTGTGACAAAGATTGCATCAGAAACCTGTAAAATAAATTTGCAATGAAGTAACAAATTGATGAAAGGTTAGATCAAATTCATAGAATTGTTTTTATCTTATAAAAATATTCAAAAGCAAGAAAAAAAGGAAAGGAAAGAAATTATTTTACATATAATTATGTAAAATTACATAATTTTAGATAATTTACTGAACAGGAGTGGCTATTGCATTCAATATGTGACATATCTACAATTTGATATAAACTTCACTATATCTTAGACAAATAGTCTAGTTACAACTGATTTAAACAAGTTATTATTAATGCAGTATTGTGTTAATTATTCAAAATTATTTCTGAGTTGAGAGTTAATAGTAGATTAGCTTTTTAAAAAGCCAACTCTGGTTTGGAAGAACACTGTATTATATAGTTAGCCTGGAAGACTAATATAAATGTAAAGAAGACGGCTTGAAATTATGCTTGTTATTGAAGTATGACTTCATGCAGTATGATAGTGCAGTAACTAAAATGTTAGATTAGAAATGGGGAAGAACAGGTTCAGGGGTGGCTTGCCCAATTCGGTAGCGATGGCGGCTGGTGGTTCGGAGGACCGGTAGCAAAAATCCCTGGCCCCGCCCCCTGCCTCTGTTGACCTGGACCATCAGCAGAGTGGTTTTTTTTTTACTTTTAAAAGCAATTTTTCTTCAGCCGAAAACATGCCTTTAAAAGTAAAAAAAAAGCCTTTGAGGATCCCGCAGTTCAGCTAAGATCGGCAGAGCCTTAAACTCTTTTTAAAAAAACTTTAAAAAAAAAGTTTTAAAAGGCTCCTCTGGTGATGTCACCTGAGTTCCTCATCACCAGAACCTTTAAAAACATGTTTTCTACAAGTTCTTCGGCTGAAGAGCTTGTTAAAACAATTATTTTAAGAGGTTCTGGGCTGCTATGAGGGAACTGAGATCGTCAGAGGAGCTTTTAAAATCTTTTTTTCCTCTGGCGATCCCAGATGACTTGCCTGATCCTCACAGGCTTTTAAAATCATTTTTAACAGCCCCCATGCCCACCCAAAGCCCCATCCTCACTTACCTATAATTACTGCGCCTTTCGGGCTGGCAACACCATGCTTTACTTTAGCTACTGATTACAACCTGCTTTGACTGCCTGCTTTGCTGAAAGAGGAACTCTGGGAGTTGAAGTCCACAAATTACTTAAAATTACTAAGGTTGGAGAATCCTGATCTAAAAAAATAAATAAATAAAATAATAAAATAAAATATTTGTGCAGCTTTCTGAGATTTGGTGTGTTACTGTAGTGTTTCACTCAAACTACACAAACACGCAGAATCTCACAAAGCTGTATATGGCATTTTGTGTGTGTGTGTGTGTGAGAGAGAGAGAGAGAGAGAGAGAGAGAGTGTCGTGTGTGTGTAAAATGTGAGGTTCCTGCTTGTTGAGGGGCCATTTTGGGTGAAGTGCAGCTGCTTTTACATTGTGTGTGAGTCAGTTGTGTTGTGTGTGTATAAAGTGTGAAAGTTGGTTTTTGGTACCTCTTATTATTTTGTATACTTTGTTTATTATTTTTATTATTGATTGTTATTGGCCACGCCCACCCAGTCATCTGATCACCAAGCCATGCCCACCAATTAAGCCCTGCCCACAGAACTGGTAGGGAAAATTTTTAGATTTCACCCCTGAGCAGGTTCTAGTTTTACTTGGGTGATTGACTGTGGGCTAGTAATTTATTCTGATCCTCAATTATTGTCAGATGCTGGAACAAGCTGGCTGACAAATAAAACCCTTCCTCAGATCATAGCTTTGTTATATTAACTAGGTAAAACAAGCAGACCCTGCTACCAAGGGACAAATACTAAGAATAATAACTTTATCATGACTTAAAGGCAAAAATCATTTAACAGATTAATATTAATTAATATTAATATAGGAGAAGAGGAAGATTCCTAAATTTCCAAATGGAGCTGCTTCTCCTGGAGAACCCCTTAAGGAAGAAGGTCATCATGCTGGACCTGAACTACAAAGAACTGGAAGGTGTGTAGAATTTACTTCAGTTATAATAACATCAGTGTGAAAATCTAAATTATTGCTGCTTTAAAAATTTATAAAATATCATGGATTAAAATTTCTACATCTATATGTTTAATTCCTAGCTAATGGTCTATTTTAGTCTCTTAATATAGTAGAACTATTCTTTAGTAGATTCTAGGGACTATAGTGGAGTTTTAATACAACATCTGAAACCATATTATGAAGATAAAAATAGATAAAAATAGTGTGAAGCTAGATATTCAAAATATTACAGTAAAGAGCAGTTATAGAGATTTCTCATATGTGAAAATTATACAGATGTACTGTAGGCTCCCAATCTTGGCAATTACAATGGAAAAATTCATTTAAGAAGGATAATATCTTTATTCAGTTAAATTCTACTGAAATGTATTCATGTGGAAAATCCTTGTGAAGTTATGGTTGCCTAAAATTTAAAGATGGGCTACATTTGAATTAAATACAATTATTAAAGGAGAGATAACCCTGACAAATGGAAGATTTTAAATTTCAATTTCTTTCAAAAGTTGTTCATCTTCCTTAGGATGAATACCTGTTTTGTTTTGTTTTCATTCTCAACTGTAATAAAAGTAATGGGCATTGTAACTCAGCTTTTTTTAAAATTAATTTTTTTTTCCAAATAATACTTTTTAATCACCACATTATTTTTTTCAATATCTTATAAACAATGAAATAATGCTTTCAGATACTTGCAGCTAGCTCTCTATTTTGTTAAAAATGTAGATAATATTAAATATCACAATTGTATGTAAGTCTATTTTAAAATTACTCAAGCATATATTACTATTCGCCACAACCATGTACATGCACAAAACTTGATACTGTATGCAGAAGCTGATGCCCTGAAAATGTTTTCATTTAAGACAAGCTCCAGAGACTAACAATGGATACTTTACCATTTACTAAAATGCATAAATCAGAAGATCAGTTCACTCAACTGAGAATGTATAGATGAAATTGGAATGTTTGCATCTGTATTGTCAATAGGTTTGGAATATAAGGCTAATTTATGCTAAAAATCTGCACTGTCAGTCTTGTGTGTCCCATAGTTTTAAACATTCTGGAGTCCTATAGAGTACAGTTTGATGAGTTTCATCTCACCTATTTAGGCTTTTTGGTGGTTTGATACTTGACATCAAAAGGAAAACATCTTTTTTCTTGAGTGACTTCAAGGATGCATTAAGTCTGCAGTGTCTGGCCTCGATTCTTTTCCTATACTGTGCCTGTATGTCTCCTGTAATCACTTTTGGAGGGCTCCTTGGAGAAGCTACAGAAGGCAGAATAGTGAGTACAAAGAATGGTAGTAGCCAGGATTTTAGCTTTTCAGAGGCAAGTGACTGTGTTCATTTGTCTCCTTTATTTCTACTTTTATTTGAAGACCTTTATCAACCTCCTTTTGACTAGCCCTGCCCAATAATACATGTTTCTCAAATATGTGGAAAAAAATGGAGAACAGGAGGAGATGCACAGTTAAGGTAAAAATTATCCTGCCTTGATGAATCTGTTTCATGGTCCGGGAAGCAACTTTTATTGTATGTTTTTAAAAGGCCTTAACCTAGTAATGGAAAAATATTTGTTACATCTTCATAATATATTCAAGAATGCTAATTCAGAGATCTTGTTTGTTTTGTAAAATAATAAAATGAAAAAATATGTTTTTAAAATGTTTTGTAAATAAAAATTCAGCATTCTGCACTAAACTAAATGTCATGCACACATGCATGTAACAAAATTCAAATTAATTTTTTTGTTAGAGAAAAGCTGTTCCAAAAAGTGATATGCCACAAAAATAATTATTTATCTTTATCATAATTTCTCTATCATATTTCATTTGGTGTGAAAACCATTTACCACTATCCTTCCTTCCCCATCTACCCAAGTCCAGGCTTGAATATTCCTGAGGATATAGCAGTAGAGAAAAGATGAAAGAAAAATGGTAAAACATCTTTTCTTACTGGTCCTCCAAACAGAATATCGGTAATTTTCTTAAATCTGCTTTTCTCCAGAAGAAATACTTGGATTTGAATGCATGTATGCAACACCTAGTTTGGTTTTAAAATATTTGTTTTCTATTGCCAGAGGAAAAATATATTTCTAAGGAAAATTTGAATGTGAACTCTAAGAAGTTTGGTCAACTTCTTTTCATATCTTACCTTCTTAACATATTTTCATGATAAGTTAAAGTATATCAGCCATAATGTTGGTTTATCCTAGCTTTCAAATTAATGACTTAATTAATTAACCAATTTTATATATTAATAGAATCACTAAATATAAGTTACTTGCTCTCAGCATTTTAGTTTGTAACTGGCATTTATGAAACTACTTTTTGAAGGTGTTATGGCATATAATATGTCAGTGCAAATGTATTCTTCCATGCAGAGGGTAGAAAACCTATGGCTTGTGAATCATATACTCTCCTGAATTGCATTTTTGTCATCTCTAGAACATTCTCAGTTTGCTTTTATGAAATTTGGCAGCCATCCACAGAGCTTTGCCTACAGGACTTTTCACATTTGGGGACCAAAATAAATGACCCTTACTTATGATCAACTGCCATATGGCTTAATTAACACATTTTGGCAGCCTGACACATTTGCTTAATGGATACACCCCAAATTCACAAAGAGGATATAAAATTTGTCTCACTCGGTTACATTATCCCCCCCCCACTGCAGTTTTTGAAACGGATAGCTTTTATAAATAAAAAAGCATACTCCCCTTCTACAAAATGGATACCTGTCCCATTTTGAAAATAAAAATGTGTGCTTGTAGTCCTTAAACCTATTTACATATATATTAAAAAGTTAACTTTGCTGTCTAGGACAATATTAGTACTTTGAATTTTACTAAATTTGTTATATACTTGGACACCTTTAGATGTATATATTATATTATCATGGTTTGAAAAACACACAAGAAGTCTCCCTGCTATTTCCTTAGAGAGAGCTAGTTTTCTATACTACAATATGACCTGATAATATGATGTCCAATGTCTGTGATTACCATACATTGCTTACTACCCATAGCTAAAAAGATGCTATTTAGCACTATTTCGATGCTAAAATAGTAGTTTTAACTGTATGTCATCAAGCTGCTGACTTTTAAAATGTCCATTTTTAATGGACATTGAAAAATACCTAATACTTTATTTTCTTATTTTACTTTATATCTGCAGTTGTCCGCTACCTTCACTGGCTTGATGTGCATGAGTACATTATTTCTTGCACTTTTGCGTTTAAACAAATAATTTAATCTGAATAATAATCTTAATAATTTTTTTCATATCTTCAAAGCTGTCATTTCTACATTATATTTGCTCTGAATACCTAAGGTTAATGCACTGATCAGCTCAGACTAAATTGCGTGTACCTTTGAAGTATGATTGTATATGCTAAAGGCTGCTTGTGCCCCACCCACTGATGTTTATGTATCTGCGATGATTATTTTAGTGTATACAGTATCAACTTATATTTGCCCAGAAAATGTCTTTGTTGATCTTAAATACTGTGCAGTGAATTCAAAATAATTGAACGTGAGGTTGTTTGGATATTTTAAATTACTTTTGATATTTTAAAGTACATAGAAGTATAATTTTAAGTCCCCCCCATTCCCATTCCCTGGGAATACTTTATAGAGAAAATAAAAGGGGAGATAGTTGCTGGGCATTTATGGACACTGTAACTGAGAAATTCATTACTGAACAGGATGATAACTATTTGATCTGTTTATAATTTCTATTGTCTGTTTATTTCTTTTCAATAAAAGTATCCTCATTGCTCTGTTGCATTCAGTAAATTTTTGAGTTGTGTGAATTGTTTGTTTTAATACAAGCCTCATGCCCAGCTTGGCTAAAGGTTTGTTTCAAACATGCTTTCTTAATACAGGAAAAATTATCCTTGTTTTCTTACTTTAATTAGATTCAGTATGTTACAAGTATTAAAACATCCTTTTTGTCAATTAATTTGCCAAAACAAATAATTTTTCCTTAAGTTTTTGTATAAATTTACACTTTAATTGGACTATTTCATATTGCACACTTTATTAATAAACTACTATGTAAAATATTTGTAATATTCTAACTGTTAAACTAATATATGAAAATACACATTATTAAATGTTTAGTTTTATCTTCAGTGAATCACAGGATTCTTTTTCCTTCCCTCCAGAGTGCAATAGAGTCTTTATTTGGAGCATCATTAACTGGAGTTGCCTATTCACTTTTTTCTGGGCAACCTTTGACAATATTGGGCAGCACTGGACCAGTACTAGTATTTGAAAAAATATTGTTTAAATTTTGCAAGTAAGTACATTTTTCATTCTCAAAAATTCAACATTCTATTAGCTATTAGTTTTTCTGAGGCACGCTGAAATATAGTAGTTTCAAACAGATCTAATATTTGTATGACTTAATTTAGCAAGAAATCAAAATTTTGTTTTTAGGATTGCATCATCAAACACTTAGAGTAGCCACTAAAGTCAAATAAAGCAAGCATTCTAGAACAAAGCTAGTTCATCATTTCAAATATTAATTTTTGATTCACCAGGAATAAAATTACAAATTGTCTTCTTCATTTCAACTCATTAGCAAATCTTCAAGGTACTTATCCTGATACAATTTAAATAAATAAATATGAAAAACAAATTACACAAAAGATAAATACTAAAAACTAAAGTGCATCAAACTGCAGATGGAATTACATTGTTTTAAGACCAGGGACATATGTGGTGGGAGGAAGTGTTATCAGAAAAATTAGCATGGTATCCATGACTGCCCAAAAAACTCAATTTTTACATATAATATGTAATACATGTTAAAAAGGAAAGGATTTTACCACACAGTTGCAGATTTTTTGTTTTCGTTTTGCTTTCCCATGGTTGCACTTAGAATCATAGAATCATAGTACTATAGGGCTGGAAGGAACCTTGGAGATTTTCTAGTCCAACCCCTTGCTCAAAGCAGGAGACCTTGCTATCCTTGGTCAGGAAGCATGAAACTGACTTATGCCAGACTAACTCAGGACCTAGTCTGATACTAAAGAATTTATAAAGAAGCTCTTAAAAGGACGTCAGAAATTAAAGATTCATATGCATTGAAAAAGTTCTAATTGCCATTCATTTTCAGAAGGCAGGAATGCCTGAGACCAGCTTTTGCAACAGATCTGCTATACCTGATTTTAAAGCTTTACAATTTAAAATTTCTAATCATTTTATTGTTGAAATGTCATTCAAAATTAAAAGATTAAAAACAAACAAACAAACCAAAACAACTAGTGTGGTTACTCTATTAAAACAAAATAAAAATCTACTTTTTGAAGTTTGTTATTAATCCATAGCTATGTTTATTTGCTTGGGAGGATTCAGTCCTCCTCAAATTCTGTTATATAGTAGTATGTGCATATATATCTTTGTCAACATAAGTGTGTAATAGAATACATTGCAATAATGAAAATCATTCCTATAAATCATTTTACTAATATATGATTGTATGTTGCCTTTTTCAACAGAGATTATGGACTTTCTTATCTTTCTTTACGAACCAGTATTGGTCTGTGGACATCATTTTTATGCATCCTGTTAGTAGCAACTGATGCAAGCAGCCTTGTGTGTTACATTACTCGATTTACTGAAGAGGCTTTTGCTGCCCTGATTTGCATAATATTTATATACGAAGCACTGGAAAAGCTCTTTCATTTGGGAGAAGTATATCCTTTCAATATGCACAATGACCTTGATAAGCTGACATTGTATTCGTACGTGTGATTTTTAAATAAAATTATGTTCTTTTACTGTTTTATTTGAACTTCCTAAAAATTTTGAGAATCAGATTAAACTAATAGTTCATCTAAGAAAATAATCCAGTAGCTTAGATGCAGCAAAATTATTCTCTTTTTCTATCATTTCTTTGATTACTACTCTTAATGCATATTCTATTTGTTTGGATATTTCTCATCCCACTCATTTTCTTTGCTTTTTGTCTTTATCTCTAACATTGAAAAGAAGGACCATGAGTGTTGATTTTTAGAGTGAGTCGACAGCTCTTTATTAAACCAATTTGTTTTGAAAATGCACTGCATTTTCTGTTTTAGGTGATTTCATTATTTCATAGCAAATTTTCTTAGTTTCCATTATGCTGTTTTCAAAATATGAGTTTAATGTTAAAATATACAAATATGAAACACTGATTCAAATGCTGAATTTTAAATTTGCTAGATGTGTATGTGCTGAACCTCCAAATCCCAGTAATGAAACTTTAGCGCTATGGATGAAAGCCAATACTTCTCTGGATACCATACCATGGACCAACCTCACAGTTAAGGTGAATGTCTTGAAAAGTGATGTAAAATTTCATATTGCAGTGTTGATTAAAAAGAAAATAACAAATTGCATTTGACATATGGCTTGGGGAAGGTCTCCGAAGGCCTCCCCCACCCACCATCAGCACTTATCTGACTCCTTCTGCTAATCCATGATCATCAGTGAATGGATAGCAATGCTGTGACTGCAGTCATAAAGTGATGACGCCACATTACATCTTATGATTGCATCAGTCCCAATTGTGATGGTAAGGTGAGAGCCAACTGTATAAGCTATCAAGACAATGTCCACTTAACAATCACATAGTTTTTTCCCATGGCAATCTGTCATGGGAACTTGATCTTTAGGTCTTCTACTAATGCATTGATTGCTTCCTACATGTGAATTCATGTACCTTGCTGTTGGTTGCCCTCTTCTTTTCTTTCGTTCTATGTTTCCCAGTTTTACAGATTTTTCTACAGAACCAGAACCTTGTATAATGTGTTTGAAGTAGCATAAGCTGAACTTATTTGTTCCTTGAGTGAACATTTTGAATTGATTTATTCAATAATAAATTGTTTTCTTTGCTGTCACAATATTCCCCGGATCTTTTTCAACACCAAAGTTTTTTTTAAAAAAGTATTCTTTCTTTCTTTGTTTCAAAGTGCAACTTTTGCTTCCATAGGCTGTCATAGAGAATGCCACTGCTTGGACTGTTTTGATCTTTGCAGGTACAGATATGTCACAGCATTTAGTTATCTTTTCCAAGCCTTCATGGCTACTCTACCAAGTGCTAATCTGTGATGTATTTCTCAGTTGCATCTTTTCTCAATGTCAGTGGTTGATCGTAAAAGACAGAAAATATCTAACACTTTGAAAATTATCAGTTCTAAGGTTGGTTGTTCTTCCTGTTGTCATTACTTTAGTTTCTTTTTCATATTTCATTAGCTTCGTTTTTTTTCAGTTTGTCCTTTGATTATTATTACTTGAGTTTGCAGATCCCTGCATGCAAAGGTGGCAGCTTCAGGATGAATGTCCCAAAATCTTTCCTTGCTTTACCCCTTCCCTCCCCCACAAACTTGCACTTTTTCAATAAAGAAAATGGATAAAAAGTTGGTAGCCTTGATCTTTCCATTTCCCCCACCCCATTTAGGTAGTGAAACTAAACTCTGCACGTCTATCCTTATATCTTAATCACCTTTAACTATTTAATTTGCTAAATGTATTATAATAAGTGCCTCTGGAAAGGAGGTGATAACACCTGTAAGTTATTTACTTTGATAAGTGACCAGGAGGCTGAAGACTAGAGGAAAAGAGCTTAAATAAGAGGGGAGAGAGTAAAGCAAAGGAAACTCATCCAGAAGCTGCTGCCTTTGCTTCCTCAAAGCCTAGTAAGAGCTAGGAGGGGACGGCTGTGTCCTGACTGCCAGCTGATTGGGATCAAAGCCTAGCCCACAAATGTGGTGTCCTTTGTGAAATGCCACTGGCATTTAAGCCATCTCACTTAAGGACCCTCATTACTTCTGAACATAATGGGAGGCTAATTACAATCATAAATTGAGGGTACCTGTATATGGTAGTTCTTTCTTGGGGTGTTGAGATGTTTTGGGATTCCCATTATTTTAAACACAATTTGATATGATCAACATGGTGAAAGGTCTTTTTATGATCAATGGAGCATATGACTGCTTTTGGTATTGATTAACTTAGTTATCCAGTGTGCATCAGTAATACTGTCTCATGTTCTTTGGCCTTTTTAAAAATCAGTGTGAACATCTGGCATCTCCCTGTACATGTAGGACTCTAATCTGTCTTGAAACATCCTAAGCATTATTTTGCTAGCATGAGAAATTAAGATGATTATATAATTTACACACTCTGTTAAGTCTTCTTTTTTGATATTGGAATGTAGATTGACTTCTTTCAATAAATGTTCTCCAGATTTGTTGGTATAGGTTGGTTAAAATCTTTATTTATTCTTCGTCAATTTCTGTAGTTATTTTATCAGTTACTATAGCTTTGCAACTTGTAATAACCAAAGTTCTGATCTAATTTCATCTTCTATTACTAAAGGTAAGTAGGGAATATCTTGTAAAATGGGAATATCTTCTAAGCTATCTTGAATATTGATATTTGTAACAGAATTACAGTTAAGATAATTGACTATTAACTATCTGTTGGAATTGTTTAGAATATCAGTTCAATGTTGCGACTTCCTTCTGAGCTAAGCAATATTTAGAAAGGGTTTCCTTTTCCCCCCCCTATTATGTTTCTAATTTCAGTGCCTTTGCAGATGTTGCTGTAACACTGATTCTTGTTTCTTTCAACAGCTCTTTGTAATTATTTTTCTAATTTCTATCTGAAATTTTTGTCTTTCTTGGCTTTGGCTTCTTTTATCTTCTTGGCAGTTTTCATTATTTGTTCTCACATCCAGTTTCTTCTTTTTCTTAATCTTTGGCAATCTCTTTCACATTTCAAAACTTCTTTAAATTCATTTCAAATTTCTCTGGCGCTTCAACAATGAGGGTTAGGACTTCAAAGTGATCCCTGATGCTCTCCTTGAAAATGGTGGGTATATGTTTAAGATTATATCATGGAAACTGGTTGATTTCTTCTTTAGGCTTAACTTGAAGTTTGCTCATGACCAGTTTATGATCTCATCCACAATCTGCATTGCCATGTCTTTGATGTCATAATAGAGCTCTGTACTGGAAAATATATTTAATCAAATTTCAATGGATTCCATATGGTGCTGGTCCATGTATAAAGGCAGGCCTTTATACATGAAGAAGATATTGGTGTGACAGAAATTGAAAAGTCAGTCTTCTGCTTCATTTCAGTTCCCTAAACTATACAACCAACTACATTTTCCTCTTTAATATTTCTAACTTTGGCCTTCTAGCCTTCAGTCTTGCTTGGCATATTTTGACACATTTATGAACTTTATCATAAAATCTCCACTTCTGCATCAGTGTTTGGAGCATAAAGTAGTATAGCAATCATTTAAGTGGTTGTCCACAAAGTCTAATTAATAATATTTTGCCACAGATTGCATTGTAGCCAAGTACTGTTCTTGTTAAACCCTTCTTTCTTCATAATAACTTTCTTCATTGTTTTTAATATTCTCAGTAATAAGCAGTATGATTTCCTCAATGAAAGTGTCCAATCCTAGTCCATTTCATTTTGCTAATCTGTAAAATGTCAATTTTCATACATAGGGCAAATTAGGCTAAACATGGGAAAAAAATTATTAGCTTTTAGGCTTTTCTAGTTAGAATTCGTGTGTTTCCCCAAAAATAAGACAGGGTCTTATATTACTTTTTGCTCCAAAAGACACATTAGGCTTATTTTCTGATTAGGTCTTATTTTTTGGGAAATATGGTATTAAAATGTGTCCATCTGGCTGACAATATTAATTAGGGATTATTTTGGGGGTAAGGCTAAAATTATAAGCATCTGGAAAAATCATGCTAGGGCTTATTTTCAAGTTGGGTCTTATTTTCAGGGAAACATGGTAATTCTGAGTAGTTGGAGCTAATTATTAAATTGATTTCTATTTTTGCATTAAACTGTTTTTTTAAATTAACAAGTAAATGTTTTTTGGTCTATATTCAAGCAACAGTTTTTAATTTCACGTGTGATGAAATTATAATACACACAAATTTAACTTCAGATGTGAATATTTTTAATGCAACATCTGATTTGTGTTTGTATTTACAGGAATGCAATAATCTTCATGGCATATTTGTTGGATCAGCTTGTGGATACCATGGTCCATATTTCCCAGATGTTCTTTTTTGGTCTGTTATATTATTCTTTACAACATTTTTCCTCTCCTCTTTTCTCAAGCAATTTAAGACCAAACGTTATTTTCCCACTAAGGTAATTGTGATAGCTTTTATACTTTACATGATTTTTACAGTAAGTATTTTGCTGAAGATAATTTGATTTGTAATGTTTAAGGCAAAGAATATATTATTTTCCTATTTCCAATATTCCTGCTGTATCCTTAGTCGTATTGATACACAAAGGATCTTGAAGCTGATTTGCATATCCAGACTATTGCAGCATGGCTACAGAACAAGTAGACATTTCTTTGGTGCTCTTTCATTTTCATTCTTGCGGCCACAGTATTCTACATTGAAGTTGCAATATATAAGTATTAATGAATATAGCTAATAAAATATCAATTATATTAATAATTAATATAATATGAATTATTACTAAGTAATACAATAAAAAAATTAACAAAATTTCCTAAGCATTGTAGAAAAAAATTGAATCCTGCTTTCTAAAGTCAGAGACCTGAGAAAACAAACTTTAGCATTGAATATCTCTCCTAATATCCCTCCAATTTTCTAAGACCAGTTTTCTTTAATGTTAATGAAGTCTGGCATTAGAAAAGGTTAACAGAAGTGTTGGAGTGGTATGCTAGATTAGTTGAAGCCCTTGGTTAATGCATATTTCCATATCAGTTCAGAATTGAAAATAATTCTAAAAGTGATATAGATGTTTTTGTCTTTTTGAAAAATCATTTCTGAAATCCAGAATATGAGGAAAATGTTTATTCCTGTTCCTTGTTCCATTGGGTTTGCTTCTTTATCATCTTATTTTTTGTTTCCTGGGTGGTGGTGGTGGTTGTTGTTGTTGTTGTTGTTTTATATAATAATAATACCTGTATGATGATGTGATCAACCATAATAACTGAAAACAAAGATAGTACCAATAGTAATAGGTACCTGTGTGCAATCCCAACATATGTGTACCACTTGAATACCATTGCATTGGCAAAATCACCTTTAATCAATTGTCAATTGTGAATGTGGCTACATATTTAGTATATGTCAGAAATTTTGTAACATGGATGTTATATTACATTAGAACTATATTAATGCAGAACTTTCTACATTAGATTTTAGAATTTTTTTTCTAACATTTTTTGTTGAGCTGAATATTTGTCCTATAAAAATTAGCATATTCCACAAAAACAGATTTGATAATGAAAATGCATTCTTTAGAACTTAGATGAAGGTAAGGCTTAAACAGTTGAAAGTGTATGTTTTAGATTGCTACCTGATTCAGTATAATTTTCTATAATATTTGTTGTAGTATGAATATACGTCATGATACATAAAATTTGAAATAGCACAGGTTTTAGCTTAAACAAGTGCAGTTAGTACATGTTATGCTTCTGTGATAACTTATTAGACCTGAACGTGAACAATTGTAACAAAAGTTTTCAAAGGCTAATACATATGAAATACATTGCTAGTACTTTTTAATTAATATTAAAGTGAAGCATTAAATTGTTCAAAGTTAACCTGATTAAAGTTTGAGAAAGTAATGATGAATTGGAACAATGCTAAATTACATTAATTAGACAGAAAAATTGCTGATGACAGTGAGCATAAAATCTTGCTACCTGCTTTCAATTTTTTAAATTCTGTGTATTGAATATTTTTATTATGCATTGCAAAATAAGGAGAAATACTTTAATTGTTGACATAGGTTTTTAAATTGTTAAATAAATTATTTTTCAAGATTTTGCTTTAATATTTAGATTTATTCATGAAGATTTTTTTTTTATTAACAGGTGACTCCTATTTCAAAATATTCTAAAATTAAGATGTTACAGCATATTACAGAATCTGAATAATTATAAATGTTATTGTCCTTCAGAACCATTTCATTGCACACAAGTATTTTAAGTACCAAAGTGCTTTTATGTTTCTTTCTTTTTTTAGGTACGTTCTACAATAAGTGATTTTGCTATATTTTTGACAATAGTGATTATGGTTTGCATCGATTATCTTGTTGGCGTTCCTTCTCCTAAACTAAATGTGCCTGAAAAATTTGAGGTAAGCAAATGCTTTTTAGTTTTCTCTTAATAAATTCTAAAATACTATCTATTAAATCCTCGGGCATGATTATTTCATTTAAAAAAAGTAGCTGTTGATGTGATAGGCTGCAGCAGCAGGAGTATTTATTAGCTTTGTAGATGCTTGATAGAATAACATCCAATGTGAAATTATACCAGTGGAATTCATATATTTGATTGCTTATTTTATGGTTTTGACTCAAGCAGCTTTCTGCTTCTGCAGCACTGTGAAGATCGCATTATGGCAATAAAATGGAGCAGTTTGTTCCTCAGCTGGGTGGTGGCCTAGCAGAAGCATCTGTCAGTTTGGCATGTTCATGTGGAGATTGTACTAAGCAAAATGGGACAGTTTGTCTCTATGCCACATGATGGTTACCTGGAAGTGGCCACTATTTTGGTCTATGTACATGGGAAGGTCAAAATAGCAACCATTTCCACGAGGCTGCCATATAACCCAGGGAAATATGGCCTGTCCTCTTTTCAACATGCAGTCTAGAAATCTTTTAAAATTAAGTAACGAAGAAGGTATGGGACGTGGTGGGGTCGGAATCAGGCCTTCAGAACCAGTAGGAGGGTGAAAAGATCTGTAGCAAACCAAGGAGCAGGAAGCAGAGCACAGGGTACCTTGCTGGGGATAGATGGGCCTTAGCCTGCACTAGGCCTTTAATGGCATCCAATGCTCTGCTTAACAACTGCATGTTTGTTTAACAATCACATAGAGGAAAATAGGATGTGGGGCTTGTTAAGTGAGGCCAATTTGCTTAACAACTATCACCACTTGCAACCATAATGAGCAGACTCTATTACTGTCATGTCTCAAAGGTTACCTACTATATTTTTATTTATTTAAAAGTATCTGTTTTTAATTGCTTCTTGGTATATATCAGTGGTGGCAAACCTATGGCACGCATGCCAGAAGTGGCACTCAGAGCCCTCTCTGTGGGCCCAGCCCTCTCTGTTACCCCAGCCCAGCTCCATCGTGTTCCTCCATTGTTTCTTGCTGTTGTTTGCAGGGAAACAAAAGTTTGTGGAACTAAAAAAAAAAAAGTTCAATCAATCAATTCCATCTTCTCACGAAAGAAAAAGATCTCACGAAGTTGGAATTGATTGAGTGAACTTTTTTATTTTATTTCCACAAACTTTTGTTTTCCTGCACATGATGGCAAAAAATGTGACAGAGAAATGCGATGGAGCTGGAAATCAAGTAAGCAAATAAATGATTGGGAGAAGCAAGGGCATCTGGGAGGCCGTGGTGGGTGGGACAAGCTCCATGGTGCAGCACTGCAATGGTGAAATGGGCAATGGAGCAGCCGGTATGAGGTAAGAAGGAGGCCGCTTTCCGTCTCTTCTCCCTGCTCCTCTTCCTCCCCTCATGCTGGCCACTCCATTTCCTGTTTCTACATTGCAGCGCAGCGTCCAGGATCCACTTTGATAGCGGGGAGGGGGGAATAATTTGCCTGGCCAGCTCTACAGACTCCCCTATATTGGGCTCAGCTTTGATTGGGTCAGTCAGTAAGATGGCTCTGTTGGCGCCAAACAAAACAGCCCTGTTACGCCATGCCTCCTACTGCCGCAAGCATGCCCAGCTGTTTGTGGCCTTTCCTCTGCCTTTCTTTCCCTCCCAGTTCACAGTGGACAAAAAAACAATGAAGCCACCCACTATAGCCAAGGCCACCCCCGCTAAACAAGCAGCAGCCACGGTGGTGGCGGTGACAAAGGGTAGGGTGGAGAAGCAAAGAGTATAAATTGGTAACTACCCATGTTGTACTTTTCAGCCCTAGACAAAGATAGTATTTGCAGAGTCCTTGGGACAAAGGTATGGGAGTGGGGAAATAAGCATATTTCTTTATTGGAACCACTCATCAGACAAAGAAGCGGAACAAAAAACGTTATCTGGTCTCCATATAGTGGATTCAAAGCATCCCTAACCTTGTCTTTTCCTGCAAGATACAGGCCATGTACCTATAGCTTTGCCCTTCCCCCCTTTCGTGCTTTGAATTTCCTGTGCAAAAGTAATTGGATTTTTTGGCTTGTAACCAAAGATATCTGGGCTCTAGACTATCCCTTCTTTTGTCCCAGACAGGACGTTTTATTGTGATACAGTTTTCTTCAAATAAGTAATTAATGAGTATTTAGTTATGAGGAAGGCGATGTCTCTTTCAATAATAGAAATTGTATATAAAAAATTTTTATTTCCATTTTCCAACATATTGTACATATTTATGTACAATCTGTTATCTATCATTAATCATTAATTTTTATTTATTGCTGATTCGGGCTTGCCCGACTGCCACTTCCTTTCTTCACAACCTCCCTCTACCCTCTACTACTTTCCCCTCCTTCATCTCCTTCACTTTACTACTTCCTCTCCTCCTTCTCCACTCCTCCCTTCTTCCACCCTTTCTAATCTTCTTATTCCCGTCCTCCTTCTCAACTCTTTCCTACCTACTTTCTTCCCTCCTTCTACTCCTCTCTCCCTTTCTTTCTGAAATGGCAGTCGGGTAGCCCCAATATCATTTCAAATTTTAATTTCATATCTTCAATCATTACTGTACATTAATAACCAATCCATGTATCATTTCCCCCCCCCATCCCTCCCCTCCCCCCCTCCTCCCCCCTTCCCTCCATCCCCTGGACTTCCCAGAGCAAATACCGGTTATTATGACCAACAATCACAAGCTAAAATATACAAAATATACATAAACTCCCACCCCTCTCTAAAACTTTAAATCTCCTCACAATAAAAATAAAGAGATAAGAAAGAATAAGAAAAAAGAAAAAAGAAAAGGAACAATACCAATATTATCTTCCCTTCATAGATTACTTCTTCTTACAGTCCATTTTTAAAATTAGTCCATCTTCTCAAATTCAGATTTTCTCCACTTGTATATTTCTTCAAATTTCATAAGTCCATTTCTTAAATTACAGTCCATCTTCTTGAGCACAAATTTTCATCACTTATATATTTCTTCAATTGTCATAACATTTAATGTCCAATCTTCCAATATTACTCCATCAGTCAAATATCATTACGAATAAAGTCTCTCAGATACACTATTTCCAACTTAACTTCATAACTTTTGCTGTCTATAAACTTATATTCAAAGCGTATCAATTAAAACGAATAATCATTTAAGTTACATCCACAATATAACAGTAAACAATTAACATCATTACATCCACATTATCTAAATTCGTAAATTTTACTTTCCCTCCTTCACAATTAAATAGTATCATCCCATAGGTTTATACCTTACAAATAACAAATAACAGAAATCCTATAATTTATATTCTAAACAAATCAATTCTAGAAATTAACCATAATCATCATATTCACATCTTAAACATTCCTCCCCTCTCCTATTCTATTTTCCATAATCTCCAAACCAGTTAACTTAACATCTAACAACAAAGGATTCCCACTCTTTAAAACATTAATATAGAAATGACTTGCTTTCATAACTGTACTAAGAAAATACTTTCTACCTCTAAAATTCACTGACAAACCCATTGGAACTTCCCATCTAAAATATATCTGATGTTTCTTAAACTCATCCACTAAAAAAGCAAATTCTCTTCCCTTTCTTAACATTTTAGGAGGAATTTCCTTCATCATTTTTATATCTTGTCCCAATATTTGAAATTTATTTTTATAAAAGGCTTGCAAGATTTCATACCAAACCTTTTTAGTTGTAAAATAAATAACCACATCCCTCGGTAATCTATTTTGTCTTGCCCACCAAGAATTAACACAAGAAGTTCTTTCAATATTAATTTCAAAGTCTTCTGGTTCCACACCCTTTATCTGAGCAAAGCTTGTGTAAAAATCTCTCTTAAATTTTCCTTCCTACTTTCCTTCAACCCCCTCACCCTTATGGCATATTCCATTAATCTATATTGTAATATTACTCTTTCTTCATCTGCCCTATCTACCTTTGCCTCTATATCTTCCATCTTATTATCTAAGTTCCAATTGTTTTGATTCTTTTGAATTTCCTCTATTTTCCTTTGCAACTTTAAATTAAATTTGTTAAGTTCTTCCAAACTATCCTCCATCTGAATACAAGACCTTAATATTTGAGAAATTGCATTCTTTACCATTTTCATTTCCCTCTTCTGCTCTTCCACCACTTCCTTAAAATCCAACATCTCTTTCTCTATTTCATCAAAGTTTTGATCTATTTCTGAAAAAGGAGTCTCCAGAAACTCCTGTAAAAATTTTCTTAATTCCTCTTTGATGTCTTCTTTTAATTTTCGTATCTGAGCTGAAGAAATTTCAAAGTTTTTAGTGGCTTTTGGTACTATTTGCTTAAAAGCCATTTTTTAAAATATATAACCTACCCGGTAACAGAGGACAAAAAGGGGTTAAAAAGGAAAGATTCAAAAAACTTTTCTTCTAAATCACTATAATCCCAAAGAAGAAGAAGAAATATAAATCATAAAATTTTCATTTCTTCCATTTAGTCAGTATCTTCTTGTATATCTCCTAGTTTCACACTAGCTGTTAATAAGCATTTCCTTAACTTTCGTTTCCAATACACAAATCACCATTTGCTTGCATTCCACAAAACGCTATTTGCTTTCTTCTCTCCTATCTTTGCAACAAATGTATCCTCTATTAGGGGCTTGCAAGCTTCTTGCAAACAAATGCTAAAACTCCAGTTTCTGCTCTGTCCGTGTTACAATCCATCACAAATCCATTTCTGCCACAGAGATTGGACGATATGTTTTTTTCTGCCCAAAGGCAGATTCCCTCTGAGACTGGAGCTTCTTTCAGGCTTTAGAAGGAGCACTCCTCTCAAGCCTCCAGAAACTTTTCTGGGGCTTCTCTGGGTGGCTCAACTTCAGCCTGAATGCTCATCTCTGCCTCTTTGTCTGAGGGGGAGATTTTCAAGCTGCTGGACAGCTGATTTGTGCTGTCCTGGCAGCTCTACAGACTATGGGGTTAGCAGTCTAAAAAAGAACGCCATCAATGAAGCGGAGCCAAACCGGAATCCTTTTCAATAATAGAAATTAAAACTATTTTATTTTAACAAGAAAAGAAGTAAAAATATACAGAGAAAATTGGGATAAGAAAATGAAGAGAAAAACAAAGAAATTATATTACAAAAGTTTTTCTTTGTTATTGTTGCTTAGCATAATGTTTCAAAAGCAGGAAAAAAAATGAAAGGGCATAAAAGTGCATTTATCACGTTTTTCTTAGAACAACTAGGTGAACTCTGTCCTATAATTCTTTTAGGTAATAAAAGTAATCAGTATTCAGATTAAATTGCCATGTTGGCATGTTGCGATAAATAAGTGGGTTTTGGGTTGCAGTTTGGGCATTCAGTCTCTAAAAGGTTTGCCATCACTGGTATATATGTTTGATTCCTGACAGTTTGATTTCTGACAGGCTATAATTAAAATTTGTTAAATAGTTTGCTTACTTGGTGGTTCAGCAAAGCTTTAATAGTGGTATAACAGATGCTAAAAAAGTAAAGGGTAGGAACCACTGAAGGATGATAATGCCTTGTGATTATGCCAAATTAACCGATTTCATTAAAACTAATGTTGTATTTTTGTATTGTTGTATTAATTGCATCCTATATGAAAGGTATCTTTTTTCAAAATTTAATCTTTTAAATTTGTATTTTAAATTGCTTTATTATAATCTGTATCCAGGTATTTATAGTAAGCGTTTCTCTTATAAATAATGAAAAATATATGTTCCTTTTGGTAGCTGTATATTTATGTTTTATTTTAGCCTACACGGAGTGATCGTGGATGGCTTATCAATCCTCTAGGGAGTAATCCTTGGTGGACACTAGTAGTTGCTGCAGTTCCTGCTTTGCTCTGTACCATCCTTATTTTTATGGATCAGCAAATTACAGCAGTTATCATAAACAGAAAAGAACATAAACTCAAGGTGAATATTTGTTTTGTTTGTTCATTTACCAATGAAACAGTTAACTTAAATTAGAAATAATTACAGTACTGTAGTAATTTTCTATATGCAGGAATCATACAAATCAAAATTTTGTAGTCAGCTAAATACTTTAATAATTTGTAGCAGACAAATTATTTATAATATAATTTATTTATAATGTAGATCATTTATTTTTGGAAAGTTTCATGTGAAACAGTTTTGATTCTATGATTGCACGGACATGTATTTTTTCTTGGCATCTGTTTGTTATTGCCTTTTCCCAATATTGCCTTTTTTCCTATTGCCTTTTTTAACTTCCCAAGCTAATACAGTCTACAGCTAAGTAATTTCTTGTTAGCCTCACACTGATAAATACATCCAACCCTTCTTAGCTTGTTTAGATCAACCAAGGATTGCTAAGGATACCATTCAAAATGACTATTTTTGGTAAAGCTGTTTAAAAACTGGTAAAGGAATTTAGCTGGAAAGTATGGTAAATGAAATATTGATGTTCTAAGATTGTAGGGAGGGGCAACAGAATTAAAAGCCAAAACTATTCCTGGCAGAAACCTGGAAATGACTGGTCCTAACATAAATATTGTCTATGCATGTGTATATATATACATGCATGCATGTATACATACACACATGTACTTCCTTCAGTATAGCTGCAAAAGTCTTTCAAAGGACTGTTATTTTAACATTTTGAGGAACAATGTTTTATTTATGCTCACATGTTTTGCTTACACCTCTTTCAAATGATTTGCACAGCCATGTACTGAGCAGATTTGTGAAGTAAATGTAAAATTGTTGGCTGATTCAGCTATGCTTGTCCATATTTGTAGGTGGATTGCTGCTTTTTGACAGATATGAAGCAACAAGTGAAGCTAGGGAATATCTCTTTGTGCATCTGGACAATTAGCCCAGGTGCCCTTCAGGGCTGTGTGTTCTCGCCATTGCCCTTCTCTCTATATACCAATGACTGCATCTCTAAGAATCTTTCTGTCAAAGTATTGCAGATGATACAATAGTCATTGGTCCCATTCAAAACGATAATGAATCTGCATATAAACGGGAGTTGAACAACTGGCCGAGGTGCAGCTGGAACAATCTGAAGCTGAACATGCTTAAAACTGTAGAGATGAGAAGGAACTCTCCTATTCTGCCATCTCTTACTATATTCATCAGCACAGTATTAGCAGTCGAATCCTTCAAATTTTGGGGTTCTATAATCTCTTAGAATTTGAAATGGACTCTTAACCATCACTAAAAAGGCATAACAAAAAATGTTCTTCCTACATCAGCTTAGGAAGTTCAGTTTCTCCCAGGAACTACTGATACAGTTCTACAGAAGAATTATTTAGTCTGTTGTTCATCTTTCTATTACTGTCTGATTTGATACAGCAACTACACAAAAAGGTATCGACTCCAATGGATAGTTAAAACTGCAGAAAAAACAATTACAACAGTCTGCTTTCCGTAAAAGACCTGTATATTGTGTGGGTCAGAAAGAGGACTGAGAAATTATGAATAGGCCCCTCACACCTTGAACCTAAACTGTTTAAACTCCTCCTTCAGAACATCGCTATAGCGCATTACATGTCAAACAACTAGACACAAGGACAGTTTTTCCCTTGTGTCATCACTCTGCTGAACACCTAATCCTCCCGATACTGTCTATTTACCCGTATTGTATGGCTGTAATATTACAATTATCCTTCTCATTTTCTCTTACTACGCCCTTATTGATATCATTATTATGATTATTATTACTCTGCTCGCTTACACGGACACTTCTAATAACACTTTATTAAAAAAAAGTGTTGTGCTGTGTTCTATTCAGTTTGATTCTATTCTCATTCCATTCCTTGTGCAAATTCAATGAGGAATTTAATTATTCCCAAATACTGAAGCTGTAAAAACTTTTTATTATCCTAAAAATTCTTACCCACTACAATGTTTTCTAGAAAGTCCAACTTTATAATTTTGTAGAGTATTTATCATATCTCTCAAATCTATTTTAAAACTTTGCACTTCTTTTCCATTTTACTGACCATTGTATTCTGTTGGTATTCTGACACATTATGAACAATTTAAATTTAGTTCACTTTTATAATAAATCTTTATATAAACATTCTAAATATTGTAAACATTATCTGTTTACTATGATACCATTTTAGCACAAAACATTTATGTTTGATTCCACAGAAAGGTTGTGGTTATCATCTTGATCTGCTCATGGTTGGCATTATGTTAGGTATATGCTCTATTATGGGTTTGCCTTGGTTTGTGGCTGCAACTGTCCTTTCAATAAGTCATGTCAACAGTTTAAAAGTGGAATCTGAATGCTCAGCTCCAGGAGAACAACCAAAGTTCCTGGGAATCCGTGAACAAAGAGTAACAGGATTAATGATTTTTGTTCTGATGGGGCTATCAGTGTTTATGACTTCTGTTTTAAAGGTAAGAAGCAGATTTTTTAAAAATTCTATTACAAGCTTAGTATATTAAAACAGTTGTTTTCCTTTCCTTTCCCTTCCCTTCTTTCCCTTCCCTATCCCTCTCTTTCCCTTCTTTTCCATATTTATTTTCCCAGGATTCATTGATACTACTAAAAATTGTAGTCCCGTATCCATATTATTAATCTCTCACTACCATCAAATCCTTCACTATTTTTTTCATTTTCATAATCTACAGTCAAATTAGTCATACTTGTATATTCATGTCTGCCTAGGTCCATGATGGTGAACCTATGGCACGTGTGCCACAGGTAGCACATATAGCCATATCAGTGGGCACGCAAACTCAGTTCTGCCAGCTGATTTTTGGGCCTTCTGAGTCCACCAGAAGTAGGGAAACAATTGTTTCCTGTCTCCAGAAGTCCTCAGGGTGGTGATGGGGAAGGCCCATTTTTCTCTCTTGCCTGGCTCCAGAGCCTCTCTAGGAGTCTGCGGGGGGTGAAAACGGCCTTCCCCCACCCATCCTGGAGGTCCTCCGTAGGCTAAAAATGGCCCATTTGCCAACTTCCAGTGGGACCGGAAGACCCATTTTTTGCTGTCACCAGCTTCCAGGGCCTCTCTAGGAGTCTGGAGAGGGCAAAAACGGCTCCCCCTTGAAGGTCCTCTGGAGGCCAAAAACGGCCCACTTATCAAGTTCCTGGGTCGTTTTTGGCCTCCAAAGGACCTCCGGGGAGGTTGGGAAAGGCCGTTTTTGTCCCTCCAGACTCCTAGAAAGGCTCTGGAGCCAGATGAGACAGAAAAAGGGGCCTACCCAGACTATCACATGCCAGGAGCGGGGGGAGAGGGGGGGAGGTCGCATGTGCATGCACAGGGGCGGGGCACATAAAATTATGGGTGTGGGCACATGCATGCATGACCCCCACTACCCCACCTTCTGGCACGCGATGGTAAAAAGGTTAGCCATCACTGGCCTAGGTGAACAGTAATGCTTATATCTGAACCATTTTTTCCCCTAACCAGATACTTGCCAATCACTTATATTCTATTGACAGGTAGGCTCCTTTTTCAAAAATATACTGAAATATTCATCTTGTTAAATCTGTGCATCTTTTTGGAATGAAATAATAAAATCTTTGCAAAAATTGCTTAATGTTTTTATATTCATTGATCTATTGATTTTCAAAGTTTGATTTGCTGGGTTTTTGGATTTTTTTACAGTTTATTCCAATGCCAGTTTTATATGGTGTTTTTCTTTATATGGGAACATCCTCACTAAAAGGCATTCAGGCAAGTTTTAATTTTACTCATCTTCCATCTGTAGAAAAAAGTAAAATAGATGTTCTGCAATATTTGGTTTTCCTGTCTCACTCTGCCCCCATACATGATGCCTTTTGAGTGCCTTGAGGAGGGTCTTGAAAGCATAAAGATCAGGAGTCACATTCTGAGCTCTAAAGAACATAAGATGGGCTTATACAAGATAGGCTTCTGAATTTCTCATTGCTGTAATAGGCAGTTTGATGTATTAATGAAGGTCCTGGCCTAAAACCAGAAAACTAAGTTCTAGGTCTCACTTAGGCATGAAAGCCAGTTGAGTGAACTAGTTGGATTGGGCCAGACACAGTCTCTTAGCTCAATCCAACTCACAGGGTTGCTGTCATAAGGAAAATAGGACACGGGAGTATGAGGTATCTTCATCACTTTAAGAGAGAGAGGGAGGGAGGGAGGGAGAGAGAGAGAGGGAGGGAGAGAGAGGGAGGTAAAATGCAGGAAAAATGTAATAAAAATAGTTATATAGTGAGAGTGTGTACAGACAAGTACATGTTGCATATGTGCATACACATACTTATTTCCAAACCCCGTATTTTAGCAGTAGTATTTATCTTAAAACTATGCTAGCTTTGGTGAAAGACTGACCTTGAATTTTTACAAATATATCTAGCTTCATAATATTGCAAATTATAACAAATAGACAGGAATCCAGAAATTCTTAAAGTTTTTAGTAGTTAGTGTAACTATTACAGATTTAATATGATTATTATTTTTACTAAAGAAGTGTCATGTCTAATTTATAATCAATTTATTTCTATAATTACTTTCGTTTTCTAAAATTGTTTTTAGGCATATGTTTAATAATTTTTCTTTTCATTACAGTTTTTTGATCGCATTAAACTGTTCGGTATGCCTGCCAAACATCAACCTGATTTGATTTATCTCCGTTACGTGCCACTATGGAAAGTACATGTATTTACAGTAGTTCAGCTTACATGCCTTATTCTTTTGTGGGCAATTAAAGCATCAGCTGCTGCTGTTGTTTTTCCTATGATGGTAAGCTAATATTTCACTACAACTTTATGCATCATTTAAAAATATCTAAATATGAAATTTAATGATAATCTTAAATCTATGCAATAAATGCTGTGTACTGTAATTTATATCAATTCTATATATTAGTATTTTGATTTGCTAGTAATTTATATTTAAAACTGTTTTAAAGGTTTTAGCTTTAGTTTTTGTTCGCAAACTTATGGATTTGTGTTTCACCAAACGGGAGCTCAGTTGGCTTGATGACCTTATGCCAGAAAGTAAGAAGAAAAAGGAAGATGACAAAAAGAAAAAGGCAAAGGAAGTAAGTGGAACACTATTCATATAGAAGCAATGTTTGGTGGGGAAATGGAAAACATTTTCCATATTTGATTCAAGCTTATCAGTAAAACAAGTAGAAATTAGCTTTTAGTTCCTCTAAATATAGCAGTTCATTAAAGCTCTAGAAAACATGCAAAATGAGATGTGATTGATAGGAATATGACAGCACAAATATAAACAGAATATACACTAAACAGATATTGTATAAGTGTCACATGTAAATGCTCTTTTTCAAATATTAAGAAGGGTTTTCAAAGATTAAAAAAAGTATTTTTATACTTTTTCAAAACAAAACAACAAAAGAAAATAATCTCTCCATCGTCTCTTGTCCGCTTCAATACTTTAATTGCTATGCTTTTTTTTTTTTTTGACTTGCCTCCCAAATTCCTCTCTTAAATCTTTGTTTCTGTCTGTGTCTACTTCTTGGATGTTCAGTCTAGGTATTCCTCCCACTTCTACCCTCTTCCACTACCTAATTTCTAAAATTTCTACCCAGGCTCCTGTCTACCTTTCAAACATATCTTCCAACTCTCTTAATATATTTCCCCCCAGTTTAATTCATCAATCACTATTATTTCCATTGTTATTTCCCCTTTGTCTTCTTCCTTCTTCATTTCTTCTGTTGACTCCTTCCTTTCCTGGGCCTCTTGGTCTTTACTCATCATCCCTTGTATGGTATTTTCCATTTTTTCCATAATCTCCTTAAATCTTTCTCCATGATATCTTTTGAAAAAGTAAGTCCATTTTTGCAATTTCACTCATTTCTTCCTTATTAAGTATCTTGTTTTGTTTTGAAAAGTTCAATTTTTATCCAGAAGTCCAAGAACTATTTATTCAGTTTTTAAGTTACCCTTCAAGAAGTGCACTAGTCCCAGTTCTTTATGTTCCATAGATTGACAATCAATTCCATTTAAGTAGTCCCAGAGGTTTACTGATTCAATCTTCTAGTATGACATTCAAGTGTCTCTTTAATTGAATAACTTTCTCATTTTCATTTTTGAGTTTAAATAGTCATGGATAGCTAAAAATAGTCCAATGAGCATTTTCACTGTCCTTCATATAAGTATTTCCAAATTTGTAATTTTTCCTTTTGTCAGCAGGTGGCACTCTCCACTTACATTTCAATTTACTAGTCCATCATCATTTTGGTTATAAAACAGTTATAAAAACAGAATAAGCTTTATAAGTAAATAATTCCAGCATTTTAAAAAAATGCCTTCCCAGTTCCACATCTTCCAAATTTAGGAGTCCAATTTTCTATTTATTTCAAAATCTATTATTTAATTCTCCTGCACCTTCATTTCCAGTCAGGTATTTCCTCAGAATGCTCCAAAATGCTTAGATACCACTTTAACACATAATTCTGAGCAAATAGTTCTATATTGTTTCTTGGGGTTAAATTTATTTTTTTTTTGCATTTATATCCCGCCCTTCTCCGAAGACTCAGGGCGGCTTACACTATGTCAAGCAATAGTCTTCATCCATTTGTATATTATATACAAAGTCAACTTATTGCCCCCAACAATCTGGGTCCTCATTTTATCTACCTTATAAAGGATGGAAGGCTGAGTCAACCTTGGGCCTGGTGGGACTTGAACCTGCAATATTGCAAGCAGTTGCTGTTAATAACAGGCTGCATTAGCCTGTTGCGCCACCAGAGGCCCATATTTATTTAAAAAATTAAAATAAAAGAAAGATCCTCTTCCCCAGTTCCAGTCACTGTTCACCTACTTTGCTCCAGCACCAGTCTTAGTTGTTCTTCGTCCCAGCTTTGTAGCAGCCATCTTTAGCTTCTTCTTCTTCTTGCCGTGGCTGAAGGGAATAAGAACCCTAGGCCAGACAGGAGAGCTGTGACTCTACTTGACCTCACAGGGTGCTTCTCTTTGCTTCACCGCCCCTACAGGGAGGCTTTGGCTCCCTACGGAGCCTACAAGCAGGAAGAACTTGGCACGGGAGCATGGAGACCTACTCCGTGTATCTGAGCCTGCCACGACATCAACAGGAAGTTTTTTTAAAGCATAGCAATTAAAGTATTGAAGCAGGCAAGAGATGGATGATTTCTCTTTTTTGTCATTCTGAGTTGCTTTTCCTTTTCTCTCTCTCTTTTCCTTTTTTTTTTTTCTATAGGTAGGTGACATAATTAGAAGTTAGACAGGAAAGAAAGAAAATGTGACGTAACTAAAAGCTAGAATAAGTGATAGAAATAACAGAAGGGGGGATATTAGTGTATAGATATTTATATCATAAAATGAAAATAATAACAAGAGAAAATGTGGAAGAATTGAACAATGATAGACTATTAAGTAGACCATACTTAATATAAGTATGTATTATTATTAGAAATATATAAACTGATTGAATGTAATGATTATGACTAACTCGATTAGTTTTATTTGTATTAGAATGTATGACTTCGGGGTGCCACACTGTTCACACATTGATTTGATGTCTTTAAAAAAAACCAACTTGGAAAAAAAAGTATTTTTAGATGGTTAATTGCTTTCAGATAATCTTACAATAAACAAGCCTTAGTAAATTAATTCAGAAAATATATGTTGTATTCAAGATATAAACAAATATGAATCAATAGCTAATGTATTTGGAATACATTATATGTAATGTATTTGGAATGAAATGTACTAAAATTTCTCTGTGACTAATATTGTAAACTAGAAATTTTTAAATGATATGTAGTACATCTTTTTGTGCGTAAAATCACTATTATGTTTGTTGGTATAAATTTTAATGTGTTTGTTAATTAACACAAGGGTCAAAGGAAAATTCAATAGATTTGAAATAATGCAATACATAGATGTGTACTATACTATACATTACAAGGGGTTTACATTTATAAATTCTTCATCATATAACACAGTAACCTAGCAGTAGACTGTTTTGTTCTGGAGTAATTGTACTAGAACTGTTTGAAAATGGCCTGAACTCAAAATGGGCCCATTCCATGTGACCAAGACATTTCAGAACAGAGCCATTTCAGGGTCAGATTATTAGTTAATTAGTTACTTAACTAATGTCAGGCTGCCTCTGATTATATTTAGGAAAGAATACACCTTGACTTCATTTGCAAATAAAGAAAAGTACTTTTACTAAATACATCCGGACTGCAGCAGTATAAAGTTGGATCTGAGACAAAATATGGCTAACATTCCATATCCCATCGTTAGTTCCTCCTCCCCCAAGAGGTCAGCAGGTCTGATCCAATGCCAGCTCCTTCTCGGCCCCCCGTGGTAATCTTCTTCCGCAGGTTTCTGGCTGTAAATCATCTCAGGAATGCAATGTCCATTGAAAACCCGCGCTCTAACATTCCTGCTGAATTCAAACCATCAATCTCCCCTCCCCTTGATCTCATGTCAGACGACACTCTTAAAGGGCCCTCTCTACTTAACCTGAATCCATGAGCTATTTACATTACACATAAAAACCCCATTGCAATCCAACTACTGAATATAAAGAGTACTAAAGGATGTGAGGATTGGAGTGGAGGCTGACAACTAATTAGTTAAGTAGTTTAATCTGTACTCAGAATGACCCATTTCTGAGTTAAAATGGTCCATAATGAAAAAATCTTCACAAACCTGGTTTTTGTCAAATATTTTTTTAAAAATTCTTTTTTTGGTGGCTATTGTAGACCTGAATTGAATGCCATAATACAGTGGCTGGTTAGTTTGCATAGGAAGGAGTTTTCATAAGGGAAGAATAGAGTATAATTTTCTGGCCTGAATTCTTCAGAACCCTTTATTCTTTATTCCCCAAATGTTGGGTGAAATCTGTTACTGTGCAGTTTCCAAAATGACTGCTTTTAGGTCTATGTTGACAAAATACAAAATTGATTTTTGCATTTCTCTTATAATTCAAAATTTGTTAAACCTGTATTGGATTATATATAATTTTCAGGAAGCTGAACGAATGTTTCAGGCAGTGGACAGTGAAACTGTACACCTTCCATATGAAAGAAGTGAAGTATTACAGATTCCTGTGAAAGCTCTAAAATACAGGTGTAGTATTTACTTATTATTTTAAATTTTATTTTATATAATAGTTTATTCAATTTAATTCTGAAAGATGCTTGTATAATCTAGAATTAATCATGGTGTGAAAGAGGACCAAAGAAGATTATAAAGTAGCTGCATGTATCACTATAGTGCATTTCATATTTCTTATTTACATGAATCTTTTGAACAAATCAGATGACTCCATAACAGTCAACTGGTATCTGATTGAAGAACTTTCTTTAGTCCTGTTGTATCTGTTATTGTGCAGTTAATGTGGAAGACACTGTAGATATTAAACTGAGACTTTTATCATTTAGTGAAAGCCTGAACAGTATTTTCACATGTATAAATAGCACTGGTTGTGTGCTATAACAGGGGTCCCCAAACCCCAGGCTGTGGCCCACTATCTGAACTTAAATCATTTGGCACTGGGCCGCAGAAGTGGTGGATGAGCACACACTTGCATCCCTTTTGCACAAGCAGTGAGCAAATGTGTGTGTTGCACTCCATTTGCATGAGCAGTGGGTGAGTGCATGCACATGCACTCCATTTTCATGAGTGCGGGCACTTGTTCCCACCACTTGTGGAAATGGAGCTGTGTATGTACACTTGCCCACCACTCACACAGAACCATCCCTTTCCATTACCTGCTGGCCTGCACAGCCGAAAAGGTTGGTGAATGCTGTGCTATCAAATTAGAAATGTTATTATTCCCCAAATAATCATCTGTTTACCATTTTTAAAATTAATATTCCTTATATGAACTGCTACTGCTTGGATTCAATATTGTTTTAGCATTTTTAGACTGAAATAAATTTGATTTTTTTTTGAAGTTTGGCTATTCCTTCATGAAAAATTAATACCAAGTGAGTAATTGCGATTAGTCTGGAGGCTATAATGCTTATTCTTGCTTGGACTTTCTGCTGAAAAGAGTTATAACTATGGATTATTTTCCTTCTCAAGTTAGTAAAAATATGTATCGTGAACTGCTTATTGTCAGTTTTCTATCCTTTCTTAACAGAAGCTGTTAAAATGGTATTGTGCATTCACTGCACATAATTCTCTTGATTTTTTCTGGAATACTAAAGCTCATAAAGTTCCTTAATCAATTCAGGAACAATACCTGTCCATTATATTACCAGCTGAATATAAGATGGGATGAAATAACACACTTAAGAAACTTACTTTATGAAGTATCCTCTGCTAATACCATTGATCATATAGTTGTTAGTTTTATAACAACATTTTTTTTTAATTTTCCTAAAGCAGTAATTCCAATTCCATTTGATAAATATTATATTGTGAATATATCTACAAAATGGATACCTTGGAGTTGTGCCTTTTCACAGAAAGGCTGCAATCATTAGCATGGCAGGTCACAAAACACTGATTTATCAGAGGACACACTAGTAAAAATGCTTCCCTTAATGTCCAGTTTACCTTTCTCTTCTTTGCTTTGAAGCTGAGTAAAAATATACTCATTTAATTTATTATTGCATGGAGCCTGATGCCCACAGAGGAAGATGATTGCTGGTATATAAGTGTCCATGAGTCTATGGTTATTCCAGGAAAAGATACATGATAGAGAAAATGGGTAACAGTGATTGTTTCAAAAAACTTTTCCTATTTTCTATTATAATGTGATTCAGACCTTTAGAAGTTACCTATTTTCATAGACTAATTTAGAACTAACACTGAACTGGAATGTGAATTATTTTTAACATTGAGTTTCTTAGTGTTAAAGTGAAATAATGCATACAAAAAGCATAACCAAGGCTTAAAATGGTAGAGTAGGACACCTCATTAATGGTATAGCAGGGCATGTAGAACTAATCAGTGTGTGTTTATTACCCAGCATTGACCCCTCTGTGGTAAACATATCAGATGAAATGGCCAAAACTGCACAGTGGAAGGCTCTTTCCATGAACACAGAGAATGCCAAAGTAACAAGACCTAACTTGAGGTAGATTAATCATGCTTTATGATTTTGCTTTTGCTTTATATGTTTAGAATGGAAATGATACCAAACTAATGTTGGTGAACCTTTTGGACTTGGTGTGTCAAATATTCAGAAAATGCTTAACTTGACTTTTCTGGCATGTCACACACATCTGCCCCCTCCCCAAAAGAGAAACAATTATGTATCTCTCCTCCCCCATATAGGCCAATCTAAGCAGTGGTGCCAAGGATGGGCCTGAAGTAGAATCCCAACCTCAATTTCAGCCCTAATGCCCTACTGCCACTCAAAAAATCCTCCTCTTGATGTTCCCCAAGCACACCCCATTCTTGCTCACTCCCCAAAAGTAGTGTAAGAATGAGTCATGCTTTTAAAATAGTTGTTATCAGGTGTTGGTAAATGCTGGTTTGTCATCCAAAACTGCTGGTATGTCATCCATCATAGTGTTTCACCTTTGACATGCATGAAATGAGTTTGCAATCATTGCCCTACATATATATCAAAGAGCTTATGTTAAGCAGAGAATAAATTTTATCACAAATAAGCAAAACTGAAAATCAAATATCCGTATTAGCAAAATGGATATACATTATTTTTAGTATAGTGCTTTGAATGGGACAGGTAATATGCTCTAGAATGTTCTAAAATGATAACACATTATGTTACATGATAAATATATTGGAAAATGAATAATAATATATTGCTGAAAGAAAATAATCATTTGGACTAATATGAGCTGTTTGCTTGAGAATAACATGGTTTCTTTGACTTATACATTAAGAACTCTGCTCCAAATTACATAAAATAATGGTGGACAATTTTGTTTGTGGGCAGTGACAATATTTTTTTCAGCCTTAAATATATAAAGCTTTAGAGATCGATGTGGCAATGTCACTGACTGAAGAATACCATGCCTTAAAGCACATGTTTTGCAAATTGTGCTTCCATATTTCCGGGATATGCTGGCAAATTTTGGTTATATTATTTGTGAATGTTGTTTGAGCTGCAAAAAAATAAGGTTCTAGTACATTGCTTTTTCTTGATACAAAATATTCCACTTTTCTTTCATAGAATTCAAATTTGTTTCAATATTCTAATTTTAGTATTACACATTTGAGTGGATGAATTTGAGATTCACTGTAAAAATATAGTATCTCTGGGTTGACATATAATGTGAAAACTTGTTTTATCTTAACAATTGTTAAGAATAAATTTTTATTTTCCATTCACTCATCATTCAACTACATAATTTCATTTCCCTTCTGTAGTACAGTATAGTGACTTCAGCTGCTTTTTCAAATGACCTGCAAATTTGATTATAATAGCCAACACAAAGTCTTGAGTTTAGATATTACAACAATCCATGGTTCCCAATTACTCATAAATCCATCTTAGATACTTCCAACTGGGTATTTGCAGTGCAGCCCTATATGTCTGTCTGTCTGTCTATCTTGTCTGTCTGTTATCTACAATCCATCCATCCATCCATCCGAATTTCATTGAATTCTGATAATTCAAAGAGCTTTATATTGTAATGGTTATATCGGATTATAACACAAAAGTCAAATAATTTATTTTACATTTCTAAATATGTATCTATGATACACAAAGTGGAAGCCATTGTGACTTCTTAATTATCAATCCATATTCATTTATCTAAAAGAATGTTCTACTGAACTTGCTAGCTTTTAAAGAAGATACGTATAAGGTTGTATTGTTAGAATATATCTTTTTTTTAATTAAAAAGGCATTTATAGGTTAAATCTTGCTTTATGCTCCTAGCAATATGATAATTTATAACAATATATTATTAATACTCTTGTCTTGGTGTTTTTAACTATGTAAATTTTTCTTAACAGCCCTGAAAATGAGTCATGTGTGAAAATAGACATTGAAAAAACATCAGAAGTAAAGTATGTAGATGCCGAAACCTCATTATAGAGGTAAAACAATGATATTATTTTATAGGATATATTGAAAGAGGGTGACTTTACAGCTTCTTTAAGTACTAGGTACTTATGTGAACAACAGTGAGATTTTCCAACAAGAAATGTCTATCACTGTGGAAATATTTATTTTAGTGGAATGTTTGTTTCAATTTTTAAATAGGAAAAATAATTTCTTTTTTAGTTATCAGTAAGTCAAAGATCATCTTTTAACTATAAATTATTGGTTTGCATTGTATCTGTGATATTTTTATATAATTTTAAATACAAATGTCTTGTTATCAGGCATTTGCTAGTTGGGTTTTTGCAAACATTATGCCAGTTTATAAGAACAAATCATACATATGCAATTTAGTGAATGGTGGTATTTCAGCCTTTATTTCATATTATTTTATGGATTAATTAACTGTATTTGTATATGAATTATTTTTTGTTGTACTGTTAAATACCATTGTATTACATTTTTTAAAAAAATAAGTCTTATATGTAGTAGTCAACTTCTCAGTTTTATTTTTTTTAATTCACCAACAAGAGCAGATTATACTAAAAGAATAAAGCAGTTTTTTTTAATATAGAGGTCTAGATTGGCATTTATTTAGACTGCCTTTCAATAAGGTTAAACATGATTATGCTTCTTTATTTGTAAGATAAGTTTTAATTTTCTTTAGGGCATCCTAGAAATATATTCCAGGAGAGGGAAGAAATTTATATCACATGAATGGAAATTTTCTAGTAGTAATGGTAAATTTAAAAAACTTTTTCCAAAGCATATTTGTCTTAGATCAATAAAAGCATTTATATAAAAGGCTGGGTGCAACTGAGTTTTATCTGTGTAATGTTTAAGCCCTGTGTTTTTGTTCTATTGTTACAGATTTCAGTACGTCATATATGCTACTGAAATAAGTAAGGTTTGATTGTGCTTAAATAGTACCTGTTTATCAATTTTAAAATAAAACATATAATAAGATTCTCTAAAATTTTAAGTTTTTAAGATCAGTGCTCAAAAGAAACATTTTAATGTAAACATCCATTTTAATATAGCTATGTGAAAACTGTAACTGAAAATACACATAACGTAATTTCAAACTGAAACTGAAGATTCTCTGGTTTACAGTGCACCAAAGATTTTTTTTAATCTTACAGTGTAGAAAAAGACATTGCAATGTGTAAGCATCCCAATATTGTTGAACTTAATTTTTTGGCAGCAAGTAAGGGATGCAAGATTTGTAGTTTCATTTGGCAACATCTAGAATTCTGGTAAAATTTTAAAAAGTTATATCTTGATGAACGTATCTTTTCTTTTATGTACACTGAGAGCATATGCACCAAGACAAATTCCTTGTGTGTCCAATCACGCTTGGCCAATAAAAATTCTATTCTATTCTATTCTATTCTATTCTATTCTATTCTATTCTATTCTATTCTATTCTAAAAGCAAATTTTTGAATATAGTTAAAGCAATTTGTGGATTTTACCTGAAACAAGTGAGAGCAATGCAAATAAAATTAGCAGTTTGTCGAAAACAGCCCAATCATTCTCAGAAATGGTCAAATGTAAAACTGAGCAAAGAAAGGGGGGGAATGAAATTGGTATGCAAGTATGTTAAAATGAAAATCTGATGCCTAAAAACGATCAAATTAATATTAATATATTTTGGGTTTGATATGACATATTGGAAACAGGATAATATTTTCATTCCTGAGTGCTTGCACAGCTTGTGCCTTAGGTTTTTTTTTTAAATATGCACTTTTCTTTATTTAAAAATCATGTTTGTATCTCATAAATATTTCTGTATCTTTGAAATTACATTTCAAATTTATTACTTAGTGTAGGCAAGTTAATCATGTTCATTAGAATTGACAGCATTCCAAATTTAATTATGCTTGTCTTTTGTTATTACAAATATTTGTGTTCAGAGTCATGTAGAAATAAAGACTTAAATAGATTGTTTTAAAATTTAACCCTTTGTTTTCAAATGCCTAAAATTCAGTACTGCTGTTGTTCAATGCCAAAGGGTTAATAAGTTAATTTAAATAAATATCTGAAAATTATTGAAATTCATTATTTATTTGCTAATTATGTAAAGTAATTGCTAATGACAGAAATAACATGGCTTGCAGTGTGGTTTACATTATTTGCTTAAATACTGCTTATTAATTCATTACACATTTTATTTTTTTTTATAGCAGATGTCCAAATATGATGTTTAAGATTCCAGGGCTAATTTATAATTTGCTGCTTATTGTATGTTGTAAAACATTATTTCTTTTTCCATAAATAAAATTATAGTAGTAAAGCCAAACCATAAAAGACATAGCTTTTATTGTATGTAGATATAAATATTGCCCTAAAAGCTATAAATGAATAAAATTACTGATTACTTATTAACCTGAGGGTGAAATCTAGTTATAGCCAGTATATTCCTAGTATGGAATACTAGTCCCACTAAGTGACTGTTTTCTAGATACAGACTGATTTAGTGGCAATAACTACAGAGCAATCCCAGGAAATATACTTTTCTGTTCTTTAAAGCAACACACTTTCAGTCCAGAATATCTGAATTTTAATTCTATGTAAACATTAATTGTTTAATGTCATAAACAAAACACAAATACTTTTTTATGAGTTTGTGGGAATTCATGAACCCATATACACATATACATACATATTATACATGCTTGGTTTCCATATTTCACATTAACTATACTAAAAACAAATTATTCAGTTTTTCAAGGAAATCAATAAAATATGTGAGATAGTGTTCAAAGCATGTACAATACTTAGCGTCCAATAAGATATTTTTCTTTTACTTCAATTAAATTTATTTCTGTGTATAGTAGTCTTATAAACAGTGTTGTTTGGTAAAAATTCCAACTATAATTCTAATGTCAAATGTTCATGGGTCTTCATTGCTTAAAAGAGTTTGTTAATGAATTGTGTTATGTCCCCAACATAGTGCATGTTGGTCATTAGTAAAATGTATTGAATGTTATTTTCTTTTGATATATTTTGGTCAGTAATGTAATGGTTGTTAGAATGATTAATATAGGTTCCATGTGTTACTTAGCACAATTACTATAAAGAATCATTTAATTTCATGAATGAATAAGTGTATAGTGTTCATAGATACTTGTATTAATACAAAATGTGGTCCTGTGATTTTACTATTTTGAAATTTTTAATTACTTTTTAGAAAATTTATCAAGAACAGGAAAATGGTTATAATTGGTGTGAAAATTTTAAAAAAAATCATATTTAGCATATATTGTCACTGTTTTGCAATCTTAGAATAACTTATTTAATGGACAGGGTTTTTATAAATGCAGTTTATTGGTTAGCAGATGCATCCTTTGAAAATTTCCCTTTTGTCACTGATACTTTGTTTAGTAAGTGTCTTCCAATGTTCAGAGTTGCTTCCTGAACAAAACCATCCACTTTGATTTGAGGTGTAATTCCACAGTATAGTCCAATTTATATAACGGTTTTCTAATCATACATCATTTTCTTATAGAATTATATCCAAAGTTACACTGTTTGAATGTAGAGATAATATTTTATTCTTTTATATAATGCCAACAAAATTCTCCAGTATGTAATGGAAAAAAATCCAATGTTTTATCATTTGTTTAATGACTATTTTTTGTAATATTTGAAAAGGTTGAAAAAAGCAATAAAATGTCACTGCTTTTAAAGACTCGAGTTATTTTTTTAATGTACATTGTACCTGTACCAATGGTGCTTTTTCAAGAAGCAACTGGACTTTCTGGTTTTTCTTCGAAGATGTTTCGCTTCTGATCCAAGAATTTTTTTCAGCTCTCACTGAGAATCTCCATAGACATTGTATCTAATATTTCTAATGGGGTGGGGGAAGGACCCTTCAATATTAGACCCTTTCTCTGAGGGCCTATCATTCTAAAAGTGAACAACTAGCACCTGGGTTTCCTTGCCATCATCACCCCATCACTATAAACTAGTTTTTCCTTTCCACACCAGCCCTCTGGGAAACCAGAAAAGGAATGAAAGGGAAATCCTTGTCCAACTCTAGGCCTGACCAAACACTGAAGAGAAACAAATGTTTAGGACTCAATAGTTAAAAGTCAATATTTCAGCCAACCTGAGGAGGAGGATAGAAGCCCACCAGGCAGGATTGAAAGAAATAAAAAAACTTATCAAAAGAAAATAGGTTTCTGAGGGAGGGAGGGAGGGTATGATCATTAATATGAGTCTGCTAATGTAGTAATCTTCAAAGCAAGCTCAGAAATAGCAGATCTTGTTAAACGACTTAAGCCTAGTAATGATTTTATTGCTATTAAAGTTATTCAGTTGTTTGATCCTTTAGTTTCATTTATAGATTGTAAAGTATTAATTCCAAAGGACTAGGTTTGATTTTGATACCGTGTTTTCCTGAAAATACAATCTATTCAAAAATTAAGGCCTAGCCTGATTTTTTTCGGAGTGCGAGTAATATATGCCCTACCCCAAAAATAAGCCCTAGTGAAGGGGTGGGCATGACCAGCACAGGAAGCAGCCTTTCCTTTCCTCGGTCATCTCATGGCTGCTCGGCCCCTTAATTGCAGATCAGCTGATCCAGCGAGGGCCAGAAGTTCTGTCTCTCCGGGTGTCTGGAAATCTTTCCAGTGCACTCTTGTTAGCCCCAGCCCTGCTCACGACACTGGCAACCTTGCAGCTGAGGACCCCTCTGTTCTGCAGTTCACCTTGTGGCTATGGAGCAGGTGGTGACTATGGTTTGAAAGGGTTTCCTCTTCAATGTTTTGCTTCTCTGCTCCACCTGCCTGCCGGCCCCTGGGCCTGCTGGGCACCATCCTCCCCAAACCAAGTGGTGGGGAATGGGACAGCGCCTTTCTAGCACCCGCTGCCCTGGCAAAGGCGAAGCTGAAGCAGGCAGGGGCCCTCCAATGGCCTCCTCACCGCTGCCCCACTCAGGGTCAGCCCTTACACAAGGTGCAAGTATGGGTTGAGTTTGGCATTTCACCTTCCTGCCTTTTGTGAACTTTTGGCTGCATGCAATGAAAGCAGCAGAAGCAGTAGAAATCTTTCTTTCTCTCCACCAAACTCTGCTAAGAATGAGTCTTTGTGAGACTCGTTGTGCCGCTGCAGCCTCTTGGAGCAGGACTCTGCAAGGTGTTCTGTCCCCCTCCCCACCTCACAGAGAAGACGCAGAGACACGTGTCCCACAGTCCTTTATATATACAACAGACCTGACTTTCTGTAGTGGATGACAGACAGACTTGGCAGCAACAGTGCAAAGGCCTGCCAAGTTCCGAGTTCCTTATCTCTTATGGAGACAGAAGCCCACGTGTCCAAAATCCGTTGCCAAGAGCTCACAGAAAAATCCTTTGCACAGTCCAGGCCTTTTAACTCCCAAACGACCGATTTGCAGTTCACACTTGGTAGCTTTTTGTCCGTCACAAGGGCCAGATGGCAACTCCACCCACTTGTATCCCCTGTGGGGTGTGGCTCAGTGACTCAGCAATCTCTGGGCCTGCCGCATCTCTTCCTTTGCTGCGCACGCTTATCTTTTCGTCGCTGTCTCGGGTTAATTCAGGATTGATCTTCAGCAGCTGGAACCTGAGGCATTGTCAGGGAGGAGGAGGGTCCGGGAAAGAGAGGCCTTGTCAGCTCCTCCTCCTGGCCTGCAGCTGGAACCTGGGGCAGTTCCAGAGAGGAGGGTCCTGGAGAGGGAGGCCTTGTCGGCTCCTCCCCATCACTCTCATAGTCATCCTCCTCCATGAGGACAGGCTCAGGGGCTGGAGTCACAACACAAGGCTTGTTGTGCTGTGCATGTATAAATGGCAGCACCACCGTGAGCTTTGTCATACTGCCACAGCTGGCATCCTGCCACTCACTTAGCCACCCATCCCCTTTATCAAGGGGTGGGGTGGGGGAGAAGCAAGATGCATGGAGTGAGACGGGGCTCCTCTTGCCATCTCTTCTCCCCTCCCTCGCCAGACATGGCAAGGCTTCCTGCCCCTTGCTTAGCCAACTGCACCCTTTTTTGGGGGGGATTTCTAGCTCCATTACATTTCTCGCCGTTGTATACAGGGAGACAAGTTGATGGGACTACTGTAAAAAAAAACTTCTCATGAGAAGTTAAAATTAATTGATTGAAATATTTTTACGGTAGTCCCACAAACTTGTTTCCCTGCACACAATGGCAAGAAATGTGATGGAGCTGGAAATCAAGTACCGGTAGGCAAAAAAAGACTTGGAGGAAGCGAGGGCACCTGGGTGGTAGTGAGTGGGGCAAGCTTTTCTGCCAGAAAATCCTTGTTTTGACGGCTGATGCTGAAAGGCAGAGAAAGAGTTACCAGGAAGAAGCCACTAAGTCCAGAAGTTGGGAATACCTTTCTCCCCCACCCCACCCCTCACTACCTGTCACCTCCCTCAATAAAGGGGGTGGGTGGCTGTGAGGGGCAGGAAGCAACAACAGCCTGGCTGTTTCCCTTCCCTGTCCTCTCTGGCACTGGAAGCCAACTGACAAGCACACACTCATTTATTCCCCCATCTTTCCCCCTTACTGGTCGAGATCAGCAGGCCAGCTTCGGTGAGCTGCCGCCGCCCGGAAGGAGAAGAATGTGATAAATGGGCTCTCTTGCAGCGCCTCCTCTCCCTCTTTTCCTCCTGGGTGGCAGCAGTGTGTCTGGCTCATCGAATCTGGCCTGCTGATGTTGGGCAGCAGCAGCTCTGACCTAATCCTGGCTAGCAATGCTGTGGGCAAGAACCAGCATGCCAATCCCACTTCATGGCTGCGCAGATAGAGCACGCACTGGCCACTGCTTGGAGCTCCAGCACCAGTCCCCCTCCCCTCCCAGTCCCAGGTCGACAGGGCTAGGGCTGGCAAGAATGCTCCAGAAACATCTCCAGGCACCAGAGAGACAGAACTTCCGTCCCTCACTGGATCAGATGAGCTAAGTGGCCGAGCAGCCATGAGGTGATTGCACTCACCGCCTCCTGCACCTTAAAAAAAAAAAAAAGGCCAAACGATTATTTCAGGAATCAAAAGAAAATAAGACCCGATCTTATTTTCAAGGAAACATGGTAGTTCCAATCAATAAAAAAAGGTATCTGGGTTCTGGTTGCTAAATTTTGGCCTATGGCCAAACATGTAGTCCTTTTACAAGAATTTTGGATTATAGCTGGGCTATAAATTTTGCTTGGAGTCATATAGCCCATATATATCTTTTTAGAGAGAATACAATCTAAATACTTAAGTGATTTATTTCAAATCTCACAATGTCTTCCAACATTGTCTAACACCATAAGCCTGGCAGGATAAACACTGAAATTCATATCCCTCTCCTATTGGCTAGTTACTTTTTTCAGCTACAATGGTGCTGAACACAATGGTGTTATCATCAGTCTTTGAAATTCTGGCCATCACAGCATCCTGCAATCATGATTATGGTCTGGGTACTTGGCAATTTGCAATGGTGGGCTCCAAACTTTTTAAATGGTTCTCTGCCCTAATGAGTGTCTGGGTTGGTGGACGTGGCTGGGGGTTCCATGTGACCGAATGGGTGTGCCCAACGCTACATCATTTGTGTGGATGGACAGGCAGGGTTGGGGAGTGGAATCCAGGGGTCTCCCATGGTGGGGGGGAAAGAAAGAAAGATACAACGTGTGTGTGTGAGAGAGAGAGAGAGAGGGAGAGGGAGAGAGAGAGAGACTGTGTCAAGCTAGACTGGGAAAGCTGGCTGGAAGTGGAAGAGAAGCAGGTAAGTTGGACCCAGATGCTTCCCGGGTCCCCTCATCTCAGAAGCAGCAACCTCTCTCTACTAGCCCTGTTCTTCGCACGAGATCACCCAGCAGCTGAGATGGAGAGGGAGAAGGGGGCAGCGGCAGCTGCTAGCATTGAGGGGAGAGTGCCACATAGAAACGGAAGCACACAGAAACACCACCCTCTTCTCCTTCTCCATCTCCATTGCTGGGCGATCCCATGTGAAGAAGGGGGCTAGCAGAGAGGGGAGGAGTGTGAGGTTGCTGATTCTTTTTTTTTATATATTTTGTCACAACAGTATACACAAGCATCAACATAAAACAACACATCATATGAGCATATATATGAGCAAAAGTATGCAATAACTATATTAATTTGATATAATGAAAGGAAACAATAGGACAGGAATGGTAGACACTTTTGTGCTCTTATGTACACCTCTTATAGTCCTCTTAGGAATTGGGTGAGGTCAATAGTAGACAGTTTTTGGTTAAAGCTTTTGGAATTTTGAGAAGAAACCACAGAGTCAGATAGTGTGTTCCAAGCATTAACATCTCTGTTACAAAAGTCATATTTTCTGCAATCAAAATTGAAGCGGTTAACATTAAGTTTAAATCTATTGTTTACTCTTGTATTATTTTTATTTATTTATTTATTAAATTTTTATATCGCCCTTCTCCCGAAGGACTCAGGGCGGTGTACAGCCAGAATAAAAACAAAATATATACAATTTAAAACAACATTTAAAAAGAGCAAATTTTAAAGGCTGATTATTAAAATTTAGATTTAAAAATTAAAAAATATTAAGAATACCCAATTAAAATTCAACACTAATTATGCCAGTCCAGCTTTAATAAATATGTTTTGAGCTCACGACGGAAGGTCCGAAGATCAGGCACTTGACGCAGGCCAGGGGGAAGTTCGTTCCAGAGTGTCACTGCCCCCACAGAGAAGGCCCTACTCCTGGGGGCCGCCAGCCGACACTGTTTGGCGGACGGCACCCTGAGGAGACCCTCTCTGTGAGAGCGTACGGGTCGGTGGGAGGCAAAGGGTAACAGCAGGCGGTCTCGTAAGTACCCGGGTCCTAAGCCATGGAGCGCTTTAAAGATAGTTACCAAAATTGAAGCGCACCCGAAAGACCACAGGAAGCCAGTGCAAGCTACGGAGCAGCGATGTCACGTGGGAGCCACGAGCGGCTCCCTTTACTACTCGCGCAGCCGCATTCTGGACTAACTGCAGCCTCCGGGTGCACCTCAAGGGCAGCCCCATGTAGAGAGCATTGCAATAATCCAGCCTAGACGTAACTATTGCGATTGAAGCTGAAGTAGTCTTTAACAGGAAGGACATTGCAATAGATGATTCTATGTGTTAAACACAGGTCTTGTTGGAGTCGGCAGAGTTCTAAATTTTCTAATCCCAGGATTTCAAGTCTGGTGGTATAAGGTATTTTGTTGTTTTCAGAGGAGCGGCGAACTCTTCTTGTAAAATATTTCTGGACACGTTCAATTGTATTAATGTCAGAGATGTGGTATGGGTTCCAGACAGGTGAGCTGTATTCAAGAATAGGTCTGGCAAATGTTTTGAATGCTCTGGTTAGTAGTGTAGAGTTTTTGGAAAAGAAGCTACGCAAAATTAGGTTTACAACTCTTAGAGCCTTTTTTGTAATGTAGTTGCAGTAGGCTTTGGCACTTAGATCATTTGATATGAAAACTCCAAGGTCTTTAACAGGGTGGGGGTCATCTGTAAGGTAATGTCCATCAAGTTTGTACTTAGTGTTTGGGTTCTTTTTTCCAATATGTAAGACTGAGCATTTGCTGGTTGAGATTTGGAGTTGCCAAGTTTTTGACCAATCGGATACAAAGTCAAGGTCTTTTTGAAGGGTAGTAGTGATTCTGGGATGAGAGGACCCAGGACACCCGGATTCTCTTCCTCTTGCAACCAGCTTTTTTGGGCTGTTTTCAGGGTATTTTGGGGGCTGTTTTCAGGCTGTTTTTTGGCCGATTTCAGGCTTTTTTGGGGATGTTTTTGGGCCAATTTTGCCCAGAAAATGGCCTGAAAACAGCCTGAAAATGGCCTGTTTTGGGGGCATTTTTTGGACCATTTTCAGGCCAGTTTGGGGCTGATTTTGGATGAAAAAACAGCCTCAAAACCAGGCAGTGGTTTGATTTTTTGGTTCTCCAAACCGCTCAGAATCGGAACAACCGGTTCAGGCAAACCAGTCCTAACCAGCAGCAGCCCACCTCTGGCAACTGGCTTGTACTTACAAGGTTGCAGTATTCTACAGTCATGTGATTGCAGTTTTCTACCTTCCCTGCCAGCTTCCCAAAAGCAGTCATTTGGCAGAATGACAGGCCAGAAGATGGATGGTGCAACGGGACACAAGACCAGGAGATTGATAGTGTGTGGCATAAGTGAAAGAAAGTCAGGAAGACTTACCAGAGTGACTTGCAATGTTCCCTGCTGGCTTTCTTATTGACTTTGCTTATGGGAAGCTGGCAGGGAAGGTTGCAAATGGTGATTGTGTGACCATTGGATTAACCTTCGTAAACCAGCTGTCAAGCTTCCAAATGGCAATCACATGCCATGTCAGTGCTAGAATGGTTGGAACTTCAAGGACTGATTTAATTACCATTTGTTCAGTGCCATCACAACTTTGAACAGTTACTGAATAAGTAGTTGACAAATAAATACTACATTTAAAGCTGTGCCTAATTGCAATTAAAATTTGATTAGCAAAGTGAAATTATATAAGCTATTGTTCCTAGTAATGTTTCACTAGTAACACTAATCTGAAATAAATGTGTTCCATTACATTTAGTCACAAAAATGATCAATAGGACTGATAGTAGAAAAAAAGATGTGAATGATTGGCAGCTATTAACTTGCAAATGTATGCTATATAGAAAGTGTGAATTATCTTGTGCCTTGTTGAAAAGTTTGCCCAGTCCTCTAGCTTGAAGGGAAAAAAACTTAGTTCCTGAAAATTCTGGTAAGAGAAGTGAGATTGATGGATATTTTTTAATGAAAAAATAGCAAAACACCATCATTTCTATGATCATATTTCTGGAATAGGCACTCATTCCTACAAAGAAGGAAAGAACTAACGCTCTTCTTCAAATATGTTGAGGGGGATTCCTAGAAGTGAAGCTTATGTTTCCTCATACTGGTAATAGGAAAAAGAACATGATGCCTGTAAAACATATGGTGATTTACTTGTGTGATATAATAAATGTTCACACATTATATGCATTACCTAATATTTAGTACTGAGGAGAAATAAGAAGTCATGGTACTTCTCAGCATAAACAACAGGAAGAAATGAACTGTTTGATAAGAGATTAACAATTCCATCTAAAATGTTATTTGATTAAAGAGCTGGTCTGGTGATAACACAAACAAAACTGAAAATTCTCAATATGTGGAGAGAATGGAATACAGATTAAAGACTTCATATTTTGTAGGCGTTTAGGAACAATTTATAACAGGCTCTAGTCCTATAATCTATCCAACTTTAATTTTAAAATTCCATCATATGGTGCCTTTCAAAACAAGTTTCTCAGAATAGTTTTTTGTGTGTATGCCTTCAATTCCGTTTTACTCCTATTGACTGCTTGAAGAATTACCTATAGTTTTCTTGGCAGGATTTTGGAAGCAGTTTATCATTGCTAATTTCCTAAGGCTGAAGAGCCTTAGTTCATCCAGCTGGCTTAATTCCTAAAGTGGAACTAGAACTCAAGGTCTCCAGGAATAGTTTTAGTTACTTCATGTTATTTTATTTTGATTATTTAACCTCCATTAGGCAATAAATTAAAAAAACCAGAAGTAACCAAAAATTTCCACTTTGGGAGTGCATGCGTGTTCTTCTTCACAATGACATTAATGAGTAATATCACTGAGAGAGTTTGATCCTGTAAAAACCTTCCATCATACAAGACTATGGGAGCAAACAGAGAAGGGTTTCAAACTTCATCTAAGGGTTCAAAAAGAAACATACTAGAAGTTCCCTATGATGTTATTGCATCAAATTTAACATTAGAAAAGGGTCTAATAATTTTTACACTGAATCTTCAGGGAAGGCAACAGTACTTGGGAAATAATTCAGCAGAAACATTCTTAGCAGATGTGGATTTTTTTTTTTTTTGACCAAACAGGAACTGAGTATTGTACAAAAGCCAGAAACATGTCATAAGGCAGGATATGCAGTCAAAATCAAAGAAACAATGGCAAATATATGCCAGGAACAGTGGAAGGAGGAGGAGGAGCATCCATGACTGGAAAATATTAAGTTTGTAAAGGAATATACTTATGAAACAAACAAAAAGTTAAAAAGTTATAATTATGTGGTTACCTACCAAGTACATCTAAATTATATTAAAGTAACCAAAATATCTTTACAATCCCCAAGACCTCACATATTTTGAGCACCCCTAATATTTGAAAATAGAAAGTTGAAAAATTTGACACATCCTCAGTTTATAAAGTAGATGTTGGAGAGTATACCTACTTCATTCAGGTATATCTACTTCATTCCTGGGCTCGCCTTATTACAAGCAATATATAACTAGCGTTTTTCAACTTTGGCAACCTTAAGTTTTGTGGACTTAACTTCCAGAACTCCCTAGCAGCTGACTAGGGAATTCTGGGAGTTGAAGTTCATCCAGCTTAAAGTTGCCAAGGTTGAAAAAATATAGATACAGATCTAACACCCAATTTCTGCTTCTTGGGAGGAGTATAATCACCTTCCCTTTTACAGTTTCCCTTCACTCGCGGTTTGACGTCACCGTTCTTAGGCACATCCAAGGGCCGCTTAGCTAGAATCGTTCTTTTGGATTCTAGCCGCGCGGCTTCTCTGTTGCTATGACAACAACGGTAGTGTTAGTCGTTGTCCCGGAACCTTCTCGGCCCTTTTGTACGGAGCTTAATCATTGGTTCTAAAAAGGCAAAGATGAGGAGATAATGCTGACATTAGGGAAAGGGCGCATTTTCATTGGTTCCTGAGTTTACGGATTTGATCGCTCGGCGGACTGAGTTTAAAAGCAAACATTGGTATAATTATTGCTGCAAAAATAAATAGTAAACAAGAGAGCTGCCACGGTGTGAGCACTGACGCTCCAAGCAGGTGAGTGATAGAACAGCGGCCGAAGAGCAGCGATGACCTCTTCTGTGCAAAAATTGGAGCGGAGAGACGGGAGGAGCTATAGTGCTCAATCCCCCCGGCCCCCTCCTGAGATTAGCCTCGCGCCTTGAGATTGGAAGGAAAGGCGCGGAGACTGTGGAAAGCAGCGCTGACTGTTCTTCAAAATCCTTTTACTGCTTGGGATTTCGCGACGGCGCGTGTGAGACAAATGTGCATATGCAGTGATAGTGTGCGTGACTTTTCTTTTACTGAAAACCAGGAACAGCTCCGAGGCATCTTTAAACAAGCACTGACAGAACTGAGCTATAATAAGCTTCTGTAGAGCCCATTCGGCCGAATAAACAAGGCACACGGCCTCCTCCGTGGTTATAACGCAGATGGCTCATGCTAAAAAATATAAACGTATACTGTATATAAATGAGGGCCTCCATTCTTTAAAGATTTCTATTTCTTTATAGGAGACCTATAGTGTAGATTTGAGAAACCCGGATAATCAGTTAACCATATGTAGTATACATATATATGTAGTACTATAAAATTTATTTATCTGTATTCTGCCTTTATTGTTTTTACAAATAAGTTAAGATGGTGATGCAATGTGTTGCTAAGAAGCTGGATCTAGTTATTTCAGAAGTTAGCAATGCAAAGGCAATTCGGTATTTTTTGGTTTGCTGGATGTCACCTATCTTACAGTGCAGTCTAGAATACCACATCTATTTCTATAAGCATATACTGACTAATTTCAGGAGCTAAACAGGATCAACTAAACAGATGCCAAACAGGTGGTGAATGCCTTGAGAAATCCAGGACTGTTATTCAAACTGGAAAGTCAAATATAATGGGAGACAATAACACTTCCCTTCCATAACACTTCTAAGAAAACTAGATGGATGAAACCATCAAAAGTCAAGCTTGACATTGAGAGTTCTCTGTCCCTGGGAACTTCTAATTTAAATGCATGAATGGATATGAATTGACAAATAGTATAGTACAGTATAGTACTATAGTATAGAAATAGTATAGAACAGTATAGTATTTAGAGATCTACTATGTGTGAATATATAATATCATTTTTCTGTTTATCAGTTATCTATTTAGCTCCAACACTGGAAATTTTTAAGAAAATGTTGGATAACCATCTGTCTGAGATAGTGTAGGGTTTCTTGCCTGGGCAGGGGGGTTGGACTAGAAGGCCTTCAAGGTCCCTTCCAACTCTGTTGTTATTATTATTATTCAAAAATACATTTTTGTATTAAGATGTATAAAGGCTTCGGGCGCTTATACATTTAAATTATCACTTCCTTATTTACAGAGGGAGGGGGAACTTTGTACATAGAATGTTGCCTTTTTAAAAGATATAATAGATATAGCCAATAGTTACGTATATCTTCTGCAGACTGTTGACTTTTTTCTCCAGAAATCAATGACAGAAGATTTTACAGTCAAAACTGCAAGATCTGCTCAACTAAGTTCTGTGCTCTCCACATCTGAATTCCTTGCGGGCTTGTTGCAATCTTTGCCATTCTGCATTAGAAACCACTGCCCAAAATGGAGAGGTATCTTAAAATTAACTGATAAAATGAAAGCCTCTATGTTGTAATGGTTAAACTGTTGGACTAGGTCCAAACAAGCACAGGTTTTAGTCTGTATTTATGTAGGAAAACATGCTGGGAGCATTTTAGCAGATCTCTTTCAGCCCAGCCTATCTCACAGAATTGCTATTAACGGCAATTACTGGTAAATTAAAAAAGATCTCTATGTGAGTTTCCTTCTACTCTTTAGAAGTGTTTAAAGAAAAAGTGGAATCTAAATCTAAATCTAAGAATAAACAGACTGATGTACTACTTCAAAGATAGAATAAATTCCACTTAGAGATGATTTCATGAGCTGATATTTTTAGCATCGTTTTTATTATATATTTCTTTTTCAACCAGCTGTTTCTTTTCCTCCAGTTGCTGAAATTCTATTTCCATTGTTCTTCAAATGTCCACAAACATTTTTTACATTTGTTTCCTCTAAGAATTAATTCTGATGCCTTGAGGGTATAAAATGCCTGATCAACTCAAGAAGGTGAAGACCAGAGAAAAAGTAGCAGATACTAAATCTCAAAGGTATAGTACTTTTCACTAAATGTCAGCAATATCTCCTGCATTTGCACCAGCGGTTAAATAAAGTAATCTGAACATTGTGTTACATGGTTACTGTTTCTCTGGTCACCAAGTTTGACAGAAATAGCTGTGACTGACAAGCCTATATAAATGTGGACAGAGACAGGAGGTCATAGAAAGGTGCTCTAGAAAGTTTTTTTTCTACAGAACAGTATGGATAAAATTACATTTCATAATGATATGGTAATTATGTATTGTTAACAAGTATATAATTTATTTCCTTCTAGGAATTATTCTGATCTTAAAAGGCTTCTGGCCTTTCTAAATGTCCAGTCTAGCAAGCAAAAGGTACTTCTCCAAATTGCTATAATTTGAATCAGTGTTTAAAAAATAGCAAATCTTGTACAGCAAAATGAAACAATTCCATGGTTTCAAAACGCTTGCAAGTTCCTCTAATAAATGGAATGAATTGCATAGAAAGAACTCAATGAGGTTTTCTAAATGCTTATGTTTTATAATAAATTATTTTATGTTTTTTGTGTGTTCCGTTTGCTTTTGTGTTGCTTTAGCATTTCGTTTGAGCACAAGCATCTCTGTCTTGGGTTTCAGTGCTTCATATTTCTAGCAGAGCAGTTTTCATTAAGAGTTTTGAAAATATGAGGTAGTGTAAATTCCAAAAACACTGATTGAACTAGAAGTGGATCCTAAGAGACAGTATTGCTTAGATTAGATTAAAATGGATTTGTGAAATAGATCCATGAGTGAAACAGAACCCTACTGTAAATATTTGACATACCCACAAGGGATTGCATAAAAGTACTGTCCCCAGTATTTCTACATATCTTCAGCTTTCTCTTCAGGAAAGAGAAGAGAAACCTGTGTAGGTTAGCTCCTACTCTATTCTGTTTTATCATACTAAGACTGGACTGACTGATAGGTAGATTGCTTCTGGGTTCAATTCAAGGTGCTGGTAATGATCTATAGATTTCAATCCTATAGCATAAGTTTAGGTTATTTTTTATTTATTTATTTATTTATTTACATTTATACCCCGCCCTTCTCCGAAGACTCAGGGCGGCTTACACTATGTTAAGCAATAGTCTTCATCCTATTTGTATATTATATACAAAGTCAACTTATTTGAGAGACCATCTTTCCCCAGTCTCTTCTACCCCATCCTATGAAGTCTGTCAGGCAGGACAAGTTGTGGGACTTGATCACAAAGAATATTACCTAAGGTGACCCAGGAAACGAGCCTTTTCTACCATATCATCTGCCTTTTAAAACATCATTTCCCCTGAGGTCAGATTGGCCTGGATCTTTGTAATCCTCTGAAAGGGCCTGAAAAGATGGCTTTGCCATCTGGTTTAATAGGGTCATGGAGCCTGCACAGTGGCTGTATTGCTAGTGAAACTGAAAGCATGTCCCACTATTATATTTCTTATGGTTTTTAATGGTTTTTGTTATGCTTTTGATTATTTTATTGTTTTTTGTTTCTAACTGTATGCTACTCAGAATCACATGTGTGAGATGAGCAGCTATATAAATTTATGAAATATGTAGGTCTTGGCTTTTTCGGGTCTTTTCCCATGTAAGGTTGAGAGTATCTTGGCGACATTTTGACAAGGTCTCACTCATCATCTTCAGGCTGGTGTCTTCGGCTTTGTGCTTCTCGAGCAAAGAGTGGTCGGAGCTGCCGTCTCTCTATAAATACTGGTGGGGAGGTGGGGAGTGTTGCTTTGAGCGGGTTGGTTGGCTGTGTGGTTGCCTCTTGATTGGTAGATGGAGTGGGTGTTTGCAGATTGGTCGAGGTGGGGAGTGTTGCTGTGAGCGGGTTGGTTGGCTCTGTGGTTGCATCCTGATTGGTAGATGGAGTGGGTGTTTGCAGATTGGTCGGCTGTTTCGTAGCATCCTGTGTGGGTGTGGTCCTGGTCTTTTGTTCCTGAGCTTTGGTGGTGTGGCCTCTGAAGTTCTGTGATGTGATGTCTTGAGTAGATGGCTGTGATGCAGCTTCCCGGGCCCTGGTTTGGCTCCGAGTCCAAGGTCCTATCATGTGTTCCTGGTGTGTGTCAGCCTGCTTTGTGTGAGGATCGGAGAGGGGTACAGCAGCCAGTGGTGTCAACATGGTCTGGCTTCTGGATGGTGGTTGTGTTTTGTCTGTGGGATGGGTTTGGGTTTGAATCTGGTGAGGATGATTGGTGGTGGCGGTGTATACTGTCCTGGGTCCGGGGTCAATTTTCGTGGCTGGGACTCGTTTGTTGACCAAGGCTGGTTTCCAGATGTCTGGTAGGCGGGAGGTGTCATCCCGCTTGTTCATATTGTGGGGTGTTTCTCTATTTCAATGGCTTCCATAATTATTCTCTTGTTATAGTGTTCAGTTTTGAAGATTAATTTGGTTCCTTCAAAATCAATTTGGTGTCCTGTGGTTTTAAGGTGCTGGAAAAGGGAAGAGGTTTTTTCTTCTTTTCTGACTGCATTCTTGTGTTCTGCGATGCGTGCATTTATTCTCCTGTTTGTCCAATATATGTGGCTGGGCAGATTTTGCATGGTATTTCATAGACTCCTTGGTTTTCTAGATGGATCTTATCTTTGGGGTTTCTTAAGATGTTGGCTATTTTTTGGTCTGTGCAGAAGGCTGTCTTGATGTTGTGTTTGTGGAGAATTTTGCTGATTTTATCTGTGGTGCCTTTGATGTACGGGAGGAGGGCGATGCCGTTGTCTTGTTCTGTGTCTTGGTTCTTGGGCGGTGTCTCCCTTTGGATTAGGCTGGTAATTGTGTTTCTTTGGTATCCGTTGGAGATTAATACGTTTGTGAGAGTGTGTAAATCAGTTTTTAGGTAGTCTTTGTCGGCTAGGCGTTTGGTCCTGGAGTTGAGAGTCTTGGCTACGGAGATGATCTGTGCAGGTTGGTGATGTGATTATGTGTTTAAGTAGTGGTTGGTGTGTGTTTTTTTCTGGTAGATGGTGTGTCCTAGGGAGCCATTGGGTTTTTTTGTATATTAGGACGTCCAGAAAGGGGAGTTGGTTGTTAGCTTCTATTTCCATAGCGAACAGTATTTTGGGGTGTAAGCTGTTGAAATGTGTGAGGAAGTTGTCCAGTTTCTCCTTTCCATGTGGCCAAATTACGAAAGTGTCATCTATTTATCTAAGCCAGAGTTTGGGTTTATTTATGAAATACTATACATAGAGAAAGTCTAAAGCAGAGGCTGCATTTTAGCTTTCATATTTTCAGGCCGTTAGGCCCAGACCATCTGGCAAGAATTGTCTAGAGTTCTACACTGAACAGGTCGTATGTTACTTCATAGTCTTTTGTCCCCCAGAGCCAATTGGCAGCTTCAAAACAAGATTCTAAGTTGAAGTTTATTGAAGCTGCTCTCTTTGTGTTGCTGATCTTTCAGTTAAATACTTTAAATTATTGGCATTTTCCTCCAAAAATCCAAAGTGTGTGTTTGTGTATTTCTATGGGTAAAGTGTAAAGATTCTGGGTGTCTGTGTGTAAAGGTACTCAATTAAAACGAATATCAGTGACTAATCTTAAATACAGGGGAATGATAATAATTGTATCAGCTATATATATTTAATATATCATTATTACAATAATTGATATGGAATTCCAGTGACAGTCATTGATTTTATTCTGGTTATATTAAGTAATTTACTTAACAGTCAACCCTGTCTTGCATTTGCAGTTGCCAGCCCTTAACTTTGAAAATATTAATAATAATATGACCAAGTCTGAACAATATTCTAGCAACCCTTGCAAAGAAAAATATAGAGGTCAATGGGAAGAATCTACTGAAGCTGTTGAACTGGAACACTTCAGGTATAATGTATTGAATGTATTGAAATTAATTAAGGATTATTGTATTTGCATGCATTTACTGTCAATATTTTTTAACTTTATTTTTAAGCATCTATGCATACTTGAGGAAGAGATTTCCAAAAGGTTTGATTATAATTAAAGTACAGCATTGAATACAGTTAAAGAACTTTCCAAAGTTTCCACCAGCCTCCAGAAGTTATTGCTAACTTAGAATTGTTTGTATGATATAAGGGAAAAGTATTAAATACTAATAGTCATATGTATTATGACTTGTGTTAATTAATTTTAATTTAATGAAGTCCAAGTTTGTATTTTTAAGCCCTCCCCCTAATTTTGGCACACCATTAGAAAGGCCAAAGGAGATTTTGGTCTGAAAAAGTTGTGAATTCCTATTCTAGAGCTTCTTAAAACAGTGATGTACTGAAGTATGCTTATTTCTGATATCTGAATTTAAGGCATAACTGTTGTATTAATCTATTGATGCCTCATATATGGAAGAAGTTAAAGGTGGGAGAGTAGGGCAGATAAAATCATTTGTACTTTCAGCTGACAGAATGATAATTTTATATATATAGTAGCTGAATTCATATGGAAATATATTTTCAGTGACCATTTATAAAATGATCTTGATTGAATGATGTTAATTCTATTCTACAAATGGCACATTACGAATAAAAGAGTGCCCCCGCCCTACTGCACAAACAAGAAAATGACAGATTTAATGCAGGTAGACATTGACTTACTACCAATCACTCAACAACCATTCAGATTTATAGCAGCATCCCCAAAAGTTATTCATGACTTGTTTCCAGTTACAAATGCTACAGTGGACTCATGGTCATTTTCCCTTATCACAGGAATGCTGCGTTGCCTCCCACTTAACTCCCCACACCCTTCTCACCTGTCCTGACAGGCCTTGAACCTGGTCTGCTTCTCTGATGTGGTCTGTGCAACAATGCAGGCTTCTGGAGTGCTGTGCAGACCTCATTAGGAAAGCAGAATGAACCACTACCTTGCTGGCCCATATAGTGCAATCCCAGAAGTGACCACTATTTTCTGAATGACCACAATTCAATGCAGTCATGCTGGAAAGGCAGTCACTTCTAGTACATTTCTACGTGGCCAGGAACACAGAGATTTGTTCTGGTTTCCTAATGTAGTTTGTGTACTACAACAGAAAGCTGTCAGGGTTCCAAGTAACACCCCCAACAGAAGTAAAACTCCAAGGCAGGCATTTTCCTCAGGCAAGTTCCATTTTATTAGAGGTCATATTGGCACATGTGGGAAACCCGAATCTGAAAGGCCCCGGGTTTTCCCCACCCAAAGTGAAGTCAAAGTCCCTTCCCCTGCACCCACATGTCTATCACATAGACCATTCTGGGGTTGTTTCCCAATCACGCCTCTCCAAGTGCAGGCTGAATGTCCTTGACTACCAGGGAAAAGAATGTTGTTTATGGCTCTACATCTCACTCTGTCTCCATTCAACCCCACCTCCCATTTTCCACAGCATGCCCATCCATCAAGTGTGGCAGCCCTGAAAATCCAAAATTAAAGATGGCCTCCAGGGCTGACAAAAGCTTCAGAGCTTTCCACAGCATTGCACCGTTTGGCTTAGGGAAATAGAATAAATTTGTTACTGAACTGAAAGTAGCTGCCTTTCTGACGCAGCTGCATTGAATTGTGATAAGGGGATGAGGAGGAAGCCTAAGCCCTGCAGTGACTCAGTGGACAGGAAGGCATGTGGGGACCTGGTGGGAAAACAGCCACCAGGGATCAGAGGTGAAACAGGCCCAAAGGCTGTGGGTGTGGTAGGAAGCAAAACATAAGAGTGTCATGGGCTGGGAGAGACTTTGGGATGTGTGGTACAGGTCTGGGTCTGTGCCAGGCCTCCAAGACCCATGAGACACAACCCATCTCATCCACTTAATGACCCACATAATTGTTTAATGACTGCATCTTGGAGAGCAGGAGTTGGTGAGGAAAGACTCCATTATAGCCATAAGTCAAGAATTACCTATATTGACTTTATTTGTTCTGAGATAGTCAAGGGACTGGAGTTATAAGCAGACATAAGATTGACAGGAAAGCTGTGCATATTTCTGTAGCTGGCTAAATGGTGTCTTGGGACAAATGGATGGTTATATTATCAACTCTTAAATTGGTGAGGGCAGAGTCAGTCATATTTCATTTTCCAATAGGCATATATGGCAGTTCTTAGAGTATACAGCATTAAAGATAATTGAAATATTGAAGAGGGAGTGATACTTCTGGTGTTTTCCCTGAGACTAAGCAATGAATCCATATCTTAGCTGCAATATGATTGTAGTTTTTTTTTTACAAGTTTAACTTCAGGTATAGGTTGGATTGGCCTATATATTTTCTGTAATTGATATTTTTATAATGCTTTTTGTACTCAGATTTGAACTTTTGCAATATCTGGTTTGCCTTTTGTGCCTTTAGTATGAATTACAAGAATGAAAGAAATTTTAGTCAACATCCACAGCACGAGTTATTTCAAGATATCTTCGTAGCTTTGGTTAAAAACCGGCTTATTTGCAGGTAAGAAATATAGGCTATATTTGTTAAAAACTGCTGCAAAATTGAAGAGATTTTGGGTTTTTAAAATATATAAATTTATATAATTAGATACAGCATTATACCAGATGAAATTCTTTAATAGATGGGGTTTACAATAAGCCCATGTGGGGCAAGTTAATTCTATTGGGACGAGATGGCTCTTCAAATAACCTGGATGCATGCAATAAAGGTCTTTAAAAATGATGATCAATACTTTGAATTGGTAATTGGTAATTGAATTAAAACCAGACTGATAACCAATGCAGAGGGAACAACAATGGTGTTATATGTTACTTTAGGGATCTCCAGAACTGTTCACACTGTTGCATTTTGCACCAGCTGTAGCTTCTGAATACTGTGAATACTCTTCAAGGATAGAGGGCACTGCAGCAATCCAATTGAGAGATGATTAGAGTATGAGTGACTGTGTTCAGACCTCATGATCAGATAGCACAATTGGCACACATTGCAAAATTGCATAAAGGCCCTCCTATGCCAGGATTATCTCTGCTCTTCAAGCAAGAGTTTAGAAGAATCCTCAGATTGCTAGCCAAGTCTGCTGAATGGGTAGTGCAACCCATTAACTAAAGATGATAAACAAGTAGATGTTGAGATTCCCTGCAACTATAGCCATTCCATCTTACTAAGATTCAAATTAAAGCTCTTGTTTTCCATCCAGATCCTTACAGCCTCCCAGTACTGCAAAGGGATAGCCACAGTATCACTTTGATGACCAAAGATGGAGATGTAGAGCTGAGTTTCATCTAAATATTGATGGTACCTCATCCCATGGTAGTGGATGATGTCACCCAATGGTTTCATGCAGGGGTGAAATTCGACTGGTTCGGACTGATTCGGGTGAACCGCTGGGGATGATTGTCATTGATTTGCCGAACCTGTAGTAATCACCCTGGTTGGCCCTGCCCACACCCGCCTGGTTGCCTGGTCGCCACTCACCTATTCCAGTCGCTTGATATTCCACATAATTCAATGTTTTTTTTTATTACTTTTTTTTTATTACTTTTTTCTAACATTACAAACAGAAAAAAAAATACATTATTCCACCCTTGTGCTATACATAAAAAAGGAAGATTTGGGTCTTCGGATATGTCCTCATGATTGCCAAAATCCACGTTCTCGAGGTACAGGTACCGAGGCGTCCAATTTTCCAAGCGCATAGTCCACGAATGGTTTCCAAATCTTCCAGAAAATATCTTCTTTATACACACCACTTCTAATTTTAATATCACATGTCATTTTATCATTTAAAGCTAATTTCCACATTTCAGAATTCCACTCTTCTATTCTAAAAATCACATCTAGTTTCCAATATCTAGCTATTATAATTCTACCTATTATAATCATAATTCTAATCAATTCTTTTTCATATTTTGTTAATTCTATTTCCTTAATTACCAACAATAATATAGTTTCCATTCTCAATATTATTACTTTCCCAATCATTTCAAATATCATTTTCTCCAATTGTTGCCAAAACTTTTTAACCTTATCACATTTATACCACATATGTTCATAAGTCCCCAATTCCATCTCACATCTCCAACATTTTTTACTAATTTTTTTATCCATTTGTGACAATCTTACTGGAGTCAAATACCATTTCCAAACAACTTTGTAATTATGCTCTTTAATCCTTATAGATAAAGTCCTCATAATTCTACTATTCCAATTCACATTCCAATCTGACTCTGGTATTTCAATATTAAGATCTTTTTCCCAATTTATCCTCATCACTCTTTGTAGTTTTTCATCAGAGTTTATAATTCAATGTTAAATGCAGCAGAGAGAATCCAAACTTTTCTGCCTCCATTTATAGCAGAGCTGCTGCTGCAGCCTGTCCCTTTAAAGTAGTTCAACCCCTGGGAGGGAGGGGGCCATGGGAGGACCATAAAGGGAACAGCAGCTTCACTGTGAATGGAGGAGAAAAGTTAGGATTCTCTCTGCTACATAATTCAACATTAACTTCAACAGAGAGAATCCTAACCTTTCTCCCTCCATTCACAATGGAGCTGCTGCTGCAGCCTGTCTCTTTAAGGTATTTCAACCCCCGGGAGGGAAGGGGCCATGAGGGGACCATAAAGGGAGCAGCAACTTTGCTGTGAATGGAGGGAGAAAAATGCAAAAATTAAGAGAAATCATTCAGAAGTAGTTCTTGTGTCCATTTCAAAAGTAACATAAAAAGGACCAATTCCCCCTTTTTGGGAGACTTGCGCAGCAGCACCAGCATGGGGGAGGCAGGCAATCCAGATGCCTGATGCCTGATGCTTGTTGTGCTTGTTCAGTGCTGCTGCAGGCAAGCCAAGAGACAGTGGGATGAGGGGCTGGTGCATTGGGATCGCCTCTGCCTTTCCCATGCTTCTGGCTCCACCTTCTGGTGCCACCACGCAAGCCTCCTATGAGGAAAAAGACAGAAAAAGCAAAGCAGCTGGCTGCAGAGCTGCCAGCTTTGGGAAGTGGCCCAACAGGCAGAAGCCCCACGTCCAGAAAGAGGCGGGTGAAGTCATTCTGTACTGAAACAGAGGCATTCCGAGCCTTCAGCATATCCCAGGATTGCAACGCTGAAGGTTCGGAATGGAGCTTTTTCGTGAATAGCAAGAAAATAAATAAATAAATAAATAAATAAAATGGGGAGGAGGATTTTCCTGCCTACCATTCTTTCCTTAGTCTGTGCTGAGCTTGAGGAATGGATGGTAGGCAGGAAAATTCCCCTCCCCATTTTCCTGCCATTCGCGAGAAGGAGTGGCTGGGAGGGAAGGGGCCAGGTGAGGCGCCCTTCAGTGTGAGTTATGTCGAGTTAGCTATGCCCACCTAGTCACATGACTCACCTACCAAGCCATGCCTGCAGAACCAGTAGGGAAAATGCTTTAATTTCATCTCTGGTTTCATGTCAATATTTGATAAAGCCATATTCCATGATAAACTCTCTTTGCAGTTCTGTTTGGCAAAATTCAATGATTTTGGAAATAAAAACCAAGAATGCTAACACAAACTTTGATCCTACACTTGCTGCTATTCTTTTCCTTAAGAAGTATAATCATATAGAGCCGCTGTAGCTAATAAAATTGTTAATTTTCACAAAATCATATCTACGAATGCAAAACCTATAGTATATGTTAATATACACAGTTTCAACTTGCAGATCATAACATTAAATTTAAATTTAGCTGTAAAAAGCAAGGATTTTTTTATATCCTCAAATGTTCCAATAAATTGTGTACACTGCTTCTCATAGAATGGGAATGGCTATTTAAATAAAATGTGGATATCAGCTTTTGTTTTTTAAAGTGTTTTATTGTATTACTGCATTTTCCTTAAGACTAATGAGTAACCATGGCCTATGGTTATCCTGAAGCCATTAGTAACATAGTTGCCAATCCCCCAGCAATCTTAGAATCTTTTTTTTTTCATCTCTTCCCCACTGGGTGAAATTAAGCTTCTACATGGAAGCAGAAAACTGCCAAGAGGCAAACTACTCTCCTTCCATTCCCCAAACTCCTCCAAAATCAGGTTGGTTTCTCAGATTTAGTTTGGTTCATTTGTTGACATTTGACTGGTTTAATTACTTCTGGAGTCCAAAGTCTTAAAGTGGAATACACAAAGGTTCTCTTTATTTTATACTAACAAGAATAATCCAGTGAGACTAAGATGAGCAGTAGTAACCGACATAAAATTGCCAAGTGAACTATATGGTCAAGGAGGATTTGAGCATGGGTCCAATATCTTAATCCTATATCAGTGAGATAGAACACATTCACTAATGTATGGGATTTAATTCAGTCATAAATCCCACTAAGTTCAGTCAGTCTGATTTAAATAACATTTTTTCATATAATGTAATAATTTGGCTGAATTTTAAAAGCTTCATGCTATGTTTTAGTTTTATATTAAATTTATTTTTTCTTTATTAACTGAAAATTAAATTGTTTAAATAAGTCCTTTTCTGTGTAGGAAACCTCAAAAAGAGCCATAGGCCCAGAATGATTGTATCAAATAATCCAATTTTGGGGAGTTTTATTTACATCTACAGCAGTACCGCCATTGTTTTTTTACTAGATTATTTTTAGAAATTGACTTGATGGCCAGCATAACCTTGAATTGTCATTTTAATCACTGGCTATTTCTGAGATGGAATGAGTGAGAGGAAATTAAATTGAAATGTGTCTTACAGTCATATAGTTAGGTATTTGCATTTTTAAGGGTGTTAAATCAAAACTTTAAAAAAGTTAGTTGCAAAAAAATAAAGATGGGGTTTTTTTCATATTAGTTCAAACAGTCTGCTTTTGCTTTTTTCTTGAGTGTTGAAGCTATTGAAATTTTGATTTAATGATGGATGGAGAAGTGGCAGGTGTGAAGTATCTGTTACTCTCAAATGTCTGTCACATTCAAAGTGTGTTTTCTGCAGTGATTTATTTATTTGCATAATGACATCATTATGAAGCAGTTTGCATGCTATCAAGAGATTAAAATTGTACTATCCATTAGTCTTCCTCTTGCTATTATTGATCTATACACCTACTCCCCAGTTTATCTCTGTCAATCTTTCTACTGGCTTCTCCACTTATTCCTTTCTAGAAATATCAATAAAACCTTGAATTAATGGATGTTGTCCATTATTTGGGATAGGATATTTCAATTCAATTTTGTCATTGCCGTCAGGCTTTGGCAGATGCCTAAACTAATAATGATTTATTCCCAAGGACAATTCTCAAAGATTTCTATTTTCCGTGTTTCTCAGAAAATAAGCAATCTTATTTTCTTTTAGACTTAAAAATAAGCACTTGGGCTTATTTTCGAGGTGGTCTTCCTTTTTTTGAGGTGTAGCAGGCCAGACTCAGTGAGCTGGATGTGCCCTTGCCTCCATTCTGAACATTCAGCATTTGGAATGGAGGCTTTTGACAAATGGGAGAAAAATGGGGAGGGGGATTTTGCTGCCTGTCATCCTTCCCTCAGTCTGTGCTGAGCTTGAGGAATGGATGACAGGCAGCAAAATCTCCCTCCCCATTTTCTTCCCGTTCGCCAAAAAGCCTCCATTCCGAACCTTCAGTGTTGGAATGGAGGCTTTTTGGCAAACAGGAGGAAAATGGGGAGACGGATTTTGTTGCCTGTCATCCTTCCCTCAGTCTGTGCTGAATTGGGAGGAACAGATGACAGGCAGCAAAATCTCCCTCCCCATTTTCGCCAAAAAGCCTCCTGCGAGCCTCCCCAAAAGTGGGAAAAAGCAAAGCAGCTGGCCACAGAGCTGCTGGTTTTGGGGAAGCGGCCCAACAAGCAGAAGGGCTCAGAAAGAGAAGGGCAAAAGTGGTATTTGCGCTGCCCCAAGGAGGCCAGTGGGCTGCAGCTGCAGCCAGACAGTTGTCCCCCTGTGCATGGACATGGCCGCCACTCATGCTGGCCATGCCCATCCCCCTGGGTTTATTTTTGGGGTAGGAGTAATATTAGACCCACTCCCTGAAAATTAGGTTTGGGCTTATTATGGGGGTGGGTCGTGTTTTCAGAGAAACATGGTAGTAAGATTTATTGAGATGAATTTCTTGAATAGGATTACAAAAATTCCAGAAAGTGAATTAATGCTCAATTTAGAATCAACATATTTCGTATTGATTTGAATGAAGGTTTCCTGCATCCCTCTGTTTCATAAATTTAGAATGCACTGTAGAGAAAATGTCTCTCTTCATCAGTAGTGGGCGAGCTTGACTGTTTTTTATATGAAGGTTGCTTGAGCTTATTAAACTGAAGTCTATAAGCTTGAGATTTTATTGTATTTAAACACTCATAGTCTGTGTTGCTGTTAATAAAGCTGATTTGTAGTCTAAAACTTGAAATCAATAAAATTGTTCATTTTAATTTTGTTCTAAATTTATACTATGGTAAACAACAGAAAGTTTAATTGAAATTAAGTTAAATAATTCAGGATAAGTTATTTGTATGGATTCAGTTTATGAGATGCTATTTTCTTGTCTGTAATTTTCTGACTATTAGCTATAAAAATATCAAGTTGCATAATCCAAATATATTCACCTAGAGTTATTAATACGTGGTATTATTTTTTATTTGTTGCAGGGAATGGGCTAATCGAGCTTCATCTGTCCATTTTCTAAGAATTTTAATTTGTATAAGATTATTAATGAGAGATCCATGCTATCAGGTTGGCTTGCCTTTAGTTTACCTCCTAAAACATTCAGCATTACATTCTGTAATACAACTGTAACTACTAGTTATTTATTAATGAAAGTCAGTGGCTTTTCTAGTAACAAGTTATATTTCCTTATGTCATTTGTCCAACCTAGTTAGTAAATTATATACTGATTATTGCTGTGGTAATATGGAATGATTTGGTGAATGCATTTTTAATTGTCAGCATTGTTTTAAATCTATAAATAATTTAAAGCAAGTTATTATTTTCACTATTGCAGTAAGGTACATGTCCATAAAAAAGAACTCTTTTTTGTTACATTGAATTAATTGATTAAAGCATTAAAACATTTTAACACTTTAAATAAATAACAATTTGTGTTATTTATTAAATTACATTAAAGCATTAAAAACATTAAACCATTAAAACGTTTTAATGCTTTATTCAATAAATAAATAGCAATTCAGCAAAGTAATTAATTCAGCAAAGCAGTAAAAGAGCAGCAGTATAGTTTTCAATTCTGTTAAATTGATCTAAACCAGGGGCGTCAAACTCGATTTCATTGAGGGTGCATCACAGTTGTGTTTGACCTCAAGGGTGGGTAGGGTGAGTTGGCAAGGCTGGGTATGGCCAGTCTGACATCATATTGAGGGTTCCTGTGGTGGTCCGAACGCTCTACCAGTGAAAACAGGCCTCATGAGTTCTGTTTTTGGCTGCGGTGGCCTTCTGCAACCCTCTGCCAGCGAAAATGGAGCTCAGGAGGGCCATGTGCCAAACTGTTTTTACTGACAGAGGCATCTTGGGCTGATCCTTCACTAAGCACCCCATGGGTCTTTTGACACCCTTCGTCTAAACCAGTTTTCTGTTTGCCAACATGGACTCAAATGCAAGACCCTAAAACTAATAATCAAGGCTTACTGTAGTAATTATTTAAAATGTGCACTATAGGAATTCCCTCCAGAAAATAATGGGAGGGACTCCTACAAACTAAACTATGCACCCATATATTTCAGGAAAGGAGAAAAATTATATAGTCATACATATACATAAGTGATAGATGGTGAAAGCATAGATATTCATAATTGGCAAACCTCGAGTTACTTCCCCACTCTTCTACTGTTACCATACCGAAGAAAGAATAATTGTCTGATGCATATCAGTTACCTTATCATAGAAATTCATAACGCTGAGTATCAAGCACTTCAAGGTTGCTCCAATTAGCATACATTCCTTCTATGTTTCAGCCTTGCTAATACGCTCCTCCAAGAATTTATTTCCTCATACAAGCAATTCTTTGAAAATGTATTTACCCTATCTCTAAAAACATGGAAATGTTATTAGGTAGCATACAAACCTAATAATATTTAAAATCATGAAAGATTCAAATAAAAAGAAAAATAATAAAAAACTCCTGTTCTTTTGGTTTCAAATACTGACTCTCATACCATTTAATTTATTTGTTATTTATTTATTTATTATTTATTGAAACCACTCGTTTCTCTCATAGAGGGACTCTAGGTGGTGTACAAAAATATTAGAACATGAAATAATATTAAATATTTAAATAATAAAATTTAAGAAGAGGTAAAGATTATTGAAATTCAACATTAAAAATTAATTAAAAGGAAGACCGGGGCTTTCAGGCACTAGCCAGTCATAGGGCTGCATGCTCCCTATGAAAGCCTAAAGCAAGACAGCAGAGCCTTGTTTTCAAATCTTTCTGAAAGGCCACCTCACCTCTGGGGGAGAGTGTTCCAGAGGATGGGGTCCACAATCTAATCTCCCTGATTAACCAAATGGAGTGGGCTGATGTAACAGGAAGAACGCAGTTCTATAGATAACCTGGCTGTGTGCATGTAGGACTTCAAAGATCATAACAACAACACCTTGAATTGGACCTGGAAGAAAAATGTTACTCAATGAAGCTTATGCAGCAAAAGTATGCATAGTGCGTCTAACATTGTTGGGCATCTAACACTGCTTGTTCAGCTGCATTCTATACCAGCTAAACCTTCCAGATACTTTTCAAGAGTAGCCCCATGTAAAGCTCATTGCAGTGGTCCAAATGGGAGATGATCAGGGCATGAATGATAGACCAGCAAGCCTCCTTACTCGGGAAAAAGTGCAGTTGGCGCACACCATTAAGTTGAACAAAGGCTCTCTAGCCACAGCTGATAACTGTTTTTGAGCTAGAGCATGAGTCCAAGAGGAACCCCAGAGTATGCACTGAATCAGTCTGAGATAATGAACACCATCCAAGACCAAAGATGGTAAACTCCCAGATACAGGGCCTACCCACAGATTCAGTTGAAATCTATTGTTCCTTATAGCCTCCAGGTATCACAAAAGAACTTCCACAGAGTCACTCATTTAGCCCAGGAAAGAGATATATAACTGGATGTCATCAGTCTACTGGTGATATTTTGTCCCATGGAAACAGATGATCACATCCGTTTGATATAAATATTTTTTAAAAAACAATTTTTTATTGATCACACACACACACATAGTTTATGAACAGAGTATTGGCCATCCCTCATCCCTTCCTAACTCCATTATTTCAAACAAAGAATATCAAGTTTTTCGATCAGATTGTGAAAACCGCAGTGGTGGTGGAGTGGTTATCTTTTACAAAAAATCACTGAACCTAAAAAATATTCAAGTTGCACACAAACTTTCTCTTCCTGAAACTACTGTATGTGACCTGTCCATTAACACCACACTTCGATTCTTACTATGCTACAGAGCACCTGACTACGACATCGATCACACAAATACGTTAACCACACTGCTAACATGGGCTACCTCTTGCCCATATCCTCTCATCTTCCTGGGTGACCTAAATCTACCTTCTATTAACTGGATAACAAATGAATGTACAACTGAACCAATCCATACTACACTATACAACACCGTTACAGACCTAGGTCGTGAACAACTAGTAACTAACAATACAAGACTTAAAACTGCCTTGACCTCATCTTTTGCAATAACACAAACTCAATTTATGGACTACAAATAAAAGAACCCTTTTCCAACAGTGATCACTGCATGATAGACTTTTGTCTCAATATACGCCCTCACATAAATTGTCATAATAATAGTACTCCTAACTACAATTTCAAAAAAGCCAACTATGACCTTATAAACAATGACCTCTCATATCTTGACTGGCAAAATCTATTCTCAACCTGTATCACTGCTGAAGACCACCACAGAAATCTTGAAATACTTGAAATCAATAGAATCATCAAACAATACGTACCACAAATCACCACCAAAATAAAAAAAAAACCAAATTACCCGTATCAATAAAGAAGCTTCAATCCAAAAAAAAAAATCCCCCTGGAGAAGAAACAAAAAGGGCCATGTAACAAACTTCAAAAACCGCTACAGAAATATATGCAACCAAATAAAAACTGAATGCACCATTTACCACACCAAGCAAGAAGAAGATCTTATGCGCACAAATTCCAATCATGCTTTTTATAATTTTGTTAACAATAAACTTAAAGAATCAAGATCCATCCCACCACTAAGAGAACCTAACAGCAATGAATATAACGATGAAACAATTAAAGCAAACTTCTTTAACACATTCTTTAGCTCAGTCTTTGTCAACAGTGATAGCTCATATCTGACATTCCCCAACCATACTAACAATGATTACAATGACTTAACTCATATAGACTTCACAGAAGATTATGTTGAAAAAGCTCTTCGCAAACTGAAACCATCTTTATCTATTGGGCCTGATGGACTATGTGCATACTTCTTAAAAAAACTTTCCACTAATATAGCAGAACCCCTAAGCATAATCTTTGATAAAGCTTTCACGACTGGTTCTCTTCCCCAACTTTGGTCTCTAGCCACAGTCATCCCTATCTTCAAAAAAGGAGATCCCAGCCTAGTTGAAAATTACAGACCAATCTCTCTATGCTGCGTCACCTGTAAAGTAGTGGAATCTATCATCAACCAATCTATTACCCTCCACCTAGAAACAAACAACCTACTCTTTAATAAACAATTTGGTTTCAGAAAAAAATTATCATGTAACTTACAACTTCTCCACTGCAAAAACATATGGACTACTACTATTGATCAAGGCAAAACAATAGATGCAATCTACATAGATTTCTACAAAGCTTTTGACTCAGTAGTACACGATAAACTTCTCCTAAAACTAAAATCCTATGGCATTTCAGAACATCTTCACAATTGGATAACTGCTTTCCTGTCAAACAGACAAGTGGTCAAAATTGGCAATGCTCTATCAAATCCTGTCCCTGTCAAAAGTTGCATTTCCTCAAGGTAGCATTCTTGGATGAACGCTCTTCATACTATACATAAATGATCTCTGTGACCATATATCAAGTTATTGTGTTCTCTTTGCTGACAATGTCAAACTATTTAACACCACCAACAATAGTACTACCCTTCAAAAAGACCTTGATTTTGTATCCGATTGGTCTAAAACTTGGCAACTCCAGATCTCAACCAGCAAAAGCTCAGTCTCACATATTGGAAAAAAGAACCCAAACACTAAGTACAAGCTTAATGGACATTATCTTACAGATGACCCCCACTCTGTTAAGGACCTTGGTGTTTTCATATCAAATGATCTAAGTGCCAAAGCCCACTGCAACTATATAGCAAAAAAGGCTCTAAGAGTTGTAAACCTAATTCTGTGTAGCTTCTTTTCCAAAAACTCTACACTACTAACCAGAGCATTCAAAACATTTGCCAGACCCATTCTTGAATACAGCTCATCTGTCTGGAACCCACACCACATCTCTGACATTAATACAATTGAACGAGTCCAAAAATATTTTACAAGAAGAGTTCTCCACTCCTCTGTTAACAACAAAATACCTTATTCCACCAGACTTGAAATTCTGGGATTAGAAAACTTAGAACTCCGCCGACTCCGACAAGACCTGTGTTTAACACACAGAATCATCTATTACAATGTCCTTCCTTTTAAAGACGTCTTCAGCTTCAATAGCAATAATACAAGAGCAAACAATATATTCAAACTTAATGTCAACCGCTTCAATCTTGATTGCAGAAAATATGACTTCAGTAACAGAGTTTTTAATGCTTGGAATACACTACCTGACTCTGTGGTCTCCTCTCCAACTCCTAAATGCTTTAACCAAAAACTGTCTACTATTGACCTCACCCCATTCCTAAGAATAAGGGGCGTGCATAAGAGCACAAAAGTGCCTACCGTTCCTGTCCTATTGTTTCCTTTCAATATATGTTCCTGTATATAATGTTATGACAAATAAATAAATAAATAAATTTATTTTTATATAAATTTATAGGGCCTCTGTGGCTCAGACTGGTAAGACAGTCTGTTATTAACACAGCTGCCTGCAATTACTGCAGGTTCTAGTCCCAGCAGGTCCAAGGTTGACTCAGCCTTCCATCCTTTAATAAGGTAGGTAAAATGAGGACCCAGATTGTTGGGGGCAATAAGTTGACTTTGTATATAAATATACAAATAGGATGAAGTGTAAGCCGCCCTGAGTCTTCGGAGAAGGGCGGGATATAAATGCAAATAATAAATAAATAAATAAATAAATAAATAAATAAATAAATAAATAAATAAATATCATCTCTTATATAACTTAACATATCCAAATACATTTTACTTAGTTGCAATTTCTGTCAAGATATTAGTTTTCCATATTTTTAATCATGTGTTAATATTTCTATGCTCATTTATATAAACCACATCTTCTTTCGCCCTCAAGTTCTAATTTCTCCATTTATACTAATATATATTCTCTTTTATTGTTTTTTAACTAATTCAATTTTTATCCTGATATATTCAAACATGTTCAGGGTTGTCTTTCTTCCATTTCATCTTTTCTGTTTTATAGCAATCTTTCTTCTCTTTCTCATTCCTCTCCCTCCTTTCTTTTATCCTTCCTACTTTCTTTTCTTTTCTCCTCTCCTACTCCTTCTCTACTTCCCCTTCCTTTCTCCCTCTCCTCCATTCTTCTTCCCTATCTAACCTTCTCTCCAACTCTTATTTCCCCTCTCTTCCTCTCCTCTCCTCTTCCCTTTCTTCTTTCTCTCTCTCTCCTTCTCCCTTTCTACCATCTCTCTCCTCCTCCTTATCTTTCTCTATTGCTTTATTCATCATTTCAATATTTTTCACTATGGTGTCCAGACAACCCCGATTTTCCCATTTATTGAGTATATTTCTCAGAATTCCCCCCGTATGTTTTAATTATTGACATTGTCTTTCAACTTACTCCATTTTTACCTTACAGCCTTTTAGTTAATACAGCTTTCCACCTCTTGTTTTCTTTAAATTCTTATTTTCAGTTCAAGAATTATTTTTCTGTTTCATTAGGATACATCATTTACTAACATTTCAATTTTGTTTCATTTTACATCTCACTTTCAGTTGTTTTCACCTATAAACCATTCTATCTTTTACATTTCATCTGCTGGACTATTTTTCTTAAACAGTATACTTTTTACTTTTTTACTTCTTTTCAGTTTTATATCTTGATTTCAATCAATTTCTTTGTTCTTTTCTATATTTAAAATATATTCCTTTGCCACCCACTATAAGTCTGTTCAATTCCATGCATCCTCAGACAGTAAAACATACATCCCATTATATCTTTATATTATATTCCTAAGAGATCTGTAAGGGGTGTGCATAAGAGCACAAGCATGCCTACCGTTCCTGTCCTATTGTTTCCTTTCTTTATATCCAATTAATATAGTTATTACATACTCATGCTTATATATATGCTTATGTATAGTATACCTATTTTGTGCTTATGCTTTTATATACTGTTGTGACAAATAAATAAATAATAAATAAATAAATCTTTCACATTTCATCTAGTTCTCCATTTTACATTAAACAGTATATTTCTTTTTTTTTTACTTCTTACATACACTTCATTTCATCCTTTCTTACTTCCCTTTTACAATAATCTATATATTTCTTCTAATTTATTTCTTACATAAAATTTCTACAACTATTTTAATTTCTTTTCTGCTATTCATTTTCCTTCCCCTTTTAACCATTTTCTTTTAGTCTCTCCAAAATTCCATTTCTGGATATTTTCCTCCCTTTCTCCCGTTCGCTTATCTTCTTCTTTTTCTCTTTCTTGTATCTTCCTTTCTCTAATTTTTACTCTTTTGATTTTCCTCCTTAATCTTTCCCCATTTCCTTCTCTTCTCTTCTTTTTTGAGAGATACCTTCCCCTATCTATTTTTACTCTGTGACTGTCAATCCCAGTGTAATCATCTATTTTTTTTCCTCATTTAATTTTCCCCCTCAAACTTTTCCCATTTCCTTCTTTTCTCTTCTTTTTTGAAATATACTTCCCATTATCCATTTTTATTTTATCACTGTAAATCATCTATGTTTTTATCTTCAATTATTTTATTTCCTTTTTCAGCATTATATTCTTGTTCCTCTTGCTTCTCCCTCATAATTTCTTCATCCTTTTTTTCCTCTGCTTTTTTATTTCTCTTAAACAATTCTCACACCATTTGAAGCATCTCCCTTAATTCCTCATACTTGTCTTCCCAACTCTCCATGTTCTCAATTTAAGGAGAAAGGATTTTTAAGTTTATTATTTTAATTTGTATATAGTTCAAATTTCAGTCCATATAATGTCTCTTTTTTTTCTTTTTTCTTTCCAAGTAATGTCCAATTCAGATGTTCCTTTAAGCCATTCCAATTCGAATCTTTGTTCTTTCCACTCCTTTTTTGAAGTCGTACTGCAACTGCTTAAACAAACACTCCTCTGATCAGTTCTCACGGTATTCTAAGTAATGTGATACTTTCTTCCTCCAGCAGATGTCTCTCTCCAATTTGGCAACAAAATGTCACTTATTAACCCGCAAAAATAATTACTTCCTCTTCAATTAAGTCCTTTTGCTAGTAAAAGAAGCTTTTCCTCAATTTTCTTTTTCTTTTATTATTTTTAATTTCTTCCAGGTCTAATCTTAAATCCGGATGGAAAGTTTTTCCTTTTAAGACTTTAATCTTAAAATTCCTCTTTGCTTTTTGTTTTCCTTCACTTTAAATTTCTTTAAATTTGCCCATTGGCTGCTAATTTCAAGTTGGAACTTTTTTAAAGCTTTGAAAGGTTTCCTTCTTACCTGTGAATTGGCCAATCACTCACCCAGTAACAATACTCTGTTCAGTCACCGCTCCTGCTCAAGTCTTTTGTGTGGCTGCCCCGGCTTTTGAGAGCTCTTAATGGCTATCTTCCCACGCCGCTGGGTCAGAGGCTAATGCCGGCGCTCCAGGGAACTTGCAACTTCCCTGTTCGCACCTGCCTGTGTCTCCCTTCTTCGCTGTCTCTACAGGACAGGATCCATTAAGGATCCCCAAATTGGCTGAGATATCGGCGTTTTCCTGGAGCACCAGGATCCATGCCGTACCGCCGCGACGCTGGTCACGCCTCTCCCCTCTTTGATGTAAATATTAAAAAGGTGCAGACAAAACAGTAAGCCCTGCAGCACCCTACAAAGCAGGGGCTGTTAGTTGGAACTCTTGCTTCATATCAGTACCAATTGAGATCACCCTCAGAAGAAGATGAATCCAGTACAGACATCCTCAATTCCCTAAGTCAGACAAAATATACTATGGTCAATGGTATAAAAAGTTGCCAAGAGGTCAAGACGTACAGGAATGGATGCATTACCTCCATCCAGCTTGACCCCAGATGAGTTCACAGTTTACACAGGGTCAAAGAAATAACAACAGTCAAAGTATGCAAACTAAAACAGTGTCTGACAGGCACTTGTCTGAATGATTTACTGTTAATAGGAGCATGTAACAGGATTTTGTATTTGTATTTCAGTAAGACATTTGACAAAGTGAACCACAACCTATTTCTTGATAAGCTAGAAAAATGTGGGATAGACGGCATCACCACCAGAAGAATTTGTAACTGACTGACAAACCGCACTTAGTAGGCAGTGCTTAATGGAATTGCATCTACATAGAGGGAAATAAGCAGTGGGGTACTCCAAGGTTCTGTTTAGACCCAATATTCTTCAGTATCTTCATAGATGATTTAAATGAGGGAATAGAAGGGGAGTTCATCAAATTTGCAGATGACGCCAAATTGGCAGGAATAGCCAAAACCCAGAAGATAGGCCCAATATCCAGACAGATCTTGGCAGACTTGAACACAGGTCCTATCTAATAAAATAAATCCAATGTTAAGAAAAGGAAGATTTTGTATTTAGGGAAGAAAAATCAAATGCACAGATTCCAATGCATCAGAAGGCAAGACAAGAAACAATGGATGAAAACTAATAAAGTAGAGAACCAACCTGGAACTAAGGAGACATTTCCGGACAATGAGAACTATCAACCAGTGGAATGGCTTGCCTACAGAAGTTGTGGGTGCTCCATCACTGGAGGCTTTTAAGAAGAGAATGGACAAACTGGTATAAGGTCTCTGCGGAACAGGGGTTTGGACTAGAAGACCTAAAAGACCCCTTCCAACTATGATGATGATGGTAATGTAGAAGAAGAATAGTATGTAATAGTCCAAGATTCTAAGAACCAGATCATGGTTGTTTGGATTCTGCCAATAAAATTATGACCTTTGGATTATGACCTTAAAATTATGACCTTTGGATCATAATTTTATTGGCAGAATCCATACAAATGCCATAAAGAGCCATTGATGAATTGGATGTTTCCTGCAGGATTGCCTCTTAAATCAGACTGCAGTCAACGGTCACTATCAAGATATTAACTGCCTTCTTAGCTATATGCCTCATGGAATGTCTCTGCTCTCCTCTGCAGTCACTGGATGCAAGGGCTTGAAGAATCTATAGCATTATAATTTCACTGATCTTTGGCTTTGCATCTTGTGACATTCATACTCCACAGATTATGCTGGAGTGACTTCTTCAAAGGCAAAGTCAGTGTCTGAGTCACGATCCATGACAGAACCCAAGAATGCAGAACAACAGGCACTTGACATCACAGAGCCATCTTACTTATTCATCATGGGATTTCCAAGGCTGAAGCAAAAAAAAAACATGATTTAGTTTTAGGGACTTTTCATAGGGCAAGCAGGGGTGGGATCAATCTCATCTCAGGGGAAATGATATTCCAGAAGGCAGGGGCCACAGCAATAAAGGCATGCTGTCTGGGTCCTGCCACAGCCTCCTTAGTAGGCGGGACAGACATTTTACCCTTCCTGCTAAACCTAATGAAATAGTAAATATAATTGGAAATACATTTGACATACTTACCTTTGTTTTCTCTTCTTCAGGAAGTTCTTCACAGTCTGGGTGGAATTGACAGTTTAGCACAGGTACAGTTATTCTAAATAAATTATTGTTTTTTATACGTAGTCTTCAAAAGCGTAGCCCCATGGGGAGATAAACGGCAAATAAATTTAATAAAATAAATAAATAAATAAATAAATAAATCTGCTGTTTTTGGGGGAATCACTAAACAAAGGCTGTTCAGCTTTTGAGATAATCAAAAAAGATTGAGATAAGCAAAGATGAAAATTTATAAAATCTAAATGTAGCCTTGGGAATGGGAAAGGGATGAATGAACTGTTAAAGGAGAATTTTGTTTGGTACAAAATGTAGTAGAGAAAAATTCCGAAAGGCTTTCAAGATTTTGTTAACGATATCCAGCAACTATAAAGAAACGTTTTTGAAATCCTGCTGTTCCTCTTTTTTGGACCTCATCTACCTTAAAGGACTAACATCAAACTGGAAAGCCTTCAAGTTATTTTTTACGCAACTCCTTTAATTATTTGTTCATCTATTTCCTATTCCCAGGGCCAGGGGTGAAATGTAAAATTTGTTACTACTGGTTCTGTGGGTGTGGTTTGGTGGGGGTATAATGTGACTGGGTGGGCAGGGCCAACTTCTTTTTTTTCCTTTTAAAAGCATTTTTTCCTCATTTTTTCCTCTACAACCTCTTTGGCTGAAGAGGTTGTAGAAAAAATGCTTTTAAAGGGTTCTGACAATCCCAGCTGAGTTGCCTGATCGTTAGAACCCTCCAAAAGCATTTTTTAACAGCCTCTTTGGCAGAAGAACTTGTAGAAAAAATGCTTTTAAAGGGTTCTGACGATCCCAGCTGAGCCTCACGATCATTAAAGGCTTTTTTTTACTTTTAAAAGCATTTTTTCGGCTGAAGAAAAAATGCTTTTAAAAGTAAAAAAACACACACCCTCTGATGATTGTGCAGCTCAGCTGGGCATGGGCGGGGGGGCGGGGGTGGGATTTTTGCTACCGGTTCTCTGAACCATTCGCCGCCATTGCTACCAGATCAGGTGATCCAGTCCCAACTGGGAGCATTTCACCCTGCCCAGAACTATATCTCACTAAATGATGGAGAAATTTAATTCCAAACTATTCAAAGGGTCAAAATGCTCAATCCCTGCTACATATCTTGCTATTATTTGGTAAAATATAAGTTAATATTAATTTGTAGTCAGTAAATGAGTTTAAACATGCTTGAGATAAACAAAATCATCATCCAGAAAAAAATAAAAAATAAAATTAAAATTAAAAATTAAAAATCTTCATATTTATTTTGGAAGCTCCGAGGTATTTCTGGGTTGAAAGGATTAACCAGTGGTATCACTGTTGGCTGGGGGCACTCTGTTGGGGCAGTGGTGAAATTTTTTTTACTAACAGTTCTGTAGGCGTTGCTTGGTGGGTATGGTGTGGCTTGGTGGGCGTGGCAGGGGATGGATACTGTAAAATCTCCATTTCCTCCCCACTTCTGGGGGAGGATATTATGAAATCTCCATTCCCATGCCCATGCCACTCTGGGGCCAGCCAGAGGTGATATTTGCCAGTTCTCTGAGCTACTCAAAATTTCCACTACCTGTTCTCTGAATTGCTCAAAATTTCCTTTACTGGTTCTCCAGAACCTGTCAGAAGCTGCTGGATTTCACTCCTGAATTGGGGGCTCCTTCATGTCCCTGTTAATGAGCCCATAGAAGTGGTACCTATTTATAATTTGCATGCTTTTGAACTGCTAGGATTGCAGGAGCTGCAGCAAATGATGGAAGTTCACTCTGCTACACAGCAGCATTTGGGTCTTGAATGCAGGCCTGCAGATTGTCAACCTAGCGTTCTATGCAGGGGTGAAATGCTCCCAGTTCGCACCAGCTCACCCGATTAGGTAGCGATGGCAGCTGCTGGTTCAGAGGACTGGTAGCAAAAATCCCTGGCCCCGCCCCGCCTGCCTCTGCTGAGCCGCACCATCAGCAGAGGTTTTTTTTTAACTTTTAAAAGTTTTTCTTCAGCCGAAAACATGCCTTTAAAAGTAAAAAAAAACAACAACCCTCTGATGATCACAGGGCTAAGCAGAGATCATCAGAACACTTTAAAAGTTTTTTTTTAAAAAACCTTCAGCCGAAGGGGAAAAAAAGGAAAAGGGGGGGTGCTTTAAAAGGCTTCTCTGGCCATCCCAGCTGAGTTCCTCATCATCAGAACCTCTTAAAAAACATGTTTTCTATATGTTAAAACAATTATTTTAAGAGGTTCTGGGCTGCTATGAGGGAACTTCAACTGAGATCGTCAGAGGAGCTGACTTTAAAACTTTTTTCCCTCTGGTGATGCCAGAGGAGTTTCCTGATCCTCACAGGCTTTTAAACTCGCTTTTTAACAGCTCCCACTTACAAGAGCCCCCACCATGCCCAGCCAATTCCCCCTCCTCACTTACCTATAATTACTGCTCTTTCGGGCTGGCAATGCCATGCTACTGAAGAAAAAAAAAAGCTTGCTTTGACTTCCTGCTTTGCTGGCTGAGGAACTCTGGGATTTGAAGTCCGCAATAAAATAAAATAATAAAATAAAATATTTGTGCAGCTTTCTGAGATTTGATGTGTTTCTGTAGTGTTTCACTCTAACTACACAAACACACAAAATCTCACAAACCTGTATGTGGCATTTTGTGTGTGTGTGAGTCAGTTGTGTTGTGTGTGTGTAAAGTGTGAAAGTGTGAGGTTCCTGCTTGTTTCAGCGGCCATTTTGAGTGAAGTGCAGCTGCTTTTACATTGTGTGTGAGTCAGTTGTGTTGTGTTGTGTTGTCTGTGTGTAAAGTGTGAAAGTTGGTTTTTGGTACCTCTTATTGTTTTGTATACTTTGTTAATTATTTTTATTATTTATTGTTATTGGCCACGCCCACCCAGTCATCTGACCACCAAGTCATGCCCACCAATTAAGCCATGCCCACAGAACCAGCAGGGATTTTTAGATTTCACCCCTGGTTCTATGTAAGCCATTTATTTAATAACTAAATAATTTTTTTAAAAAAACCTCAAAGGGCAGACTTGATGGGTCACTAGGTCTTTTTTGTCATCAGTTTTCAATATTTTAATATTTCTGTTAGAGGGATGAGATCTGGGTCATATTATTGTTGGACTGTGTTTAAGTCAGACAAGCTCAGTATTGAGCTAATGCAAAGATCACTAAACATTTTAATGCAGAGTGAACATTCAGAATTTGAAGAACATTATGGCAACTCACAAACAGGCAAATAATAACATTCCACAGCTGGGCTGAGAGTAATTCCCAATCATTTTATTATTTCAAACTAACAGAAAGTTGGATATATTGTAAGAATAAATATATTATGTAAAAAAGGAAAAATGTGGTCATCTTCATGTTGGGAATGTCAGACCCATAGGATTGGTCTGTCAAGTTTAAAATTATAGCATTTTACAGCCTGTAGACCACCTATGGCCTGTGAGCAGTCCCATTCTGGCCTGCGGCTTTGGTGGCTGGGAGCAAGGCATCAGGGTGGGACAGCAGCAAAGAAATGGGCAGTGCGGTGCTGGTGGACGGCAAAATATCAGTGCAGCATTAGTGGCATCGGTGGGGTAGCTGCAGGAGCAGAGTGGCATGGGCCCTTCAATAGCATCTCAGTTTTTAATTTTCCCTTGGAAAAATTAATTGACCATCCCTAATCTAAAGTTTATAATGTTGATGTTATCCCTTCAGTGAAGTCTGAGTCTTGGTGATTCCATGGGCCAGGTTTCTCCACTTCTTTTGATCTTGCATTTGTTCTTTGAGTTTTTCTCAAAGGTGATGCTCTGGGTGATGATAGCTTTGGTGATGGCCAGCTATTGTGTTCTCTGATGGCCTGATTTCCTTTTACTGCTAATACTTCCAGATATAATTGCTTTCTCCAATGAATTCCCACACACACACACACACACGAAAGATCTAAAGTGACAGACAAACAATTTTCCAGAATTTCAGATAAGAATGTTTTCAGATGCCAGGATTTAAATCTTGATCAGCAGTTGTCAAAAATACAAAATTATTACATTAAACTAGATAATGGCCATCAAGCAAACTATCAAGAAATTATTGCTAGAAAGCTGGAAGGGAAAGACAATAACATTAAAATATGCACTGTCGATATCCCCATATACATTTCAAAGATTCTGAATTCCTTGTATGCAGTAAAATTTCTAAGCCATCAGAGATATGCCTAACAGTTTATATTAACTAAGAACTGAGTAAATGGATAAGTATCAGGAAGTAAAAGAGCAGAAAGAGGTAAATCTAAATGCTGCCTGGCTCCCAGCAATTCTAAATGGTACTACCAAGCCATAGAATGAAACCTGACAAATATTCTGTATTAATATTTCTTTTCCCCTGGCAATCTCAGTGTTGTAATAATGAAACTTTTATTTTATTTTTGTAATATTATTATGTGGTATAAAAAAGTACGGCATTTACAAGTTGGGAACATATCTGTTACAAAATGTTACCATAACCTTCTCTTGATATTTTTTTTTGTTTTGCTATTTATAGTATATGGAAACAGTAACAAATGATTATCTTGCCTACGGAGAGGAGCAACATAACATAGACAAATTAGTCAACATGATATGTAAGTTTTAAGTAATTAGCTTCCAGTAAAATGAAGTAGTAAAGTTATAAAATAGGATGATTGAATGTTGGTTGAAATATTTAGTATTTCTAAGATTTATAATATTGAAATTGTTCTAACACACAAGTAACACTAATTAAACAAATGAGACTGTAAGTCTTAAAGAAATACCAAAGTTAAACCTGGTTTAATCTGACCCAATAAAACCATAGATTTTTACTTAGTCAGTAATAATGATGTTATTTACACTAATTTAAATGGCTTTTTCTAAACATGGCTGAACATATTTCATCTTTTGATTTAATGTATTTGAAGGATAGTCACACGGGACAGTCAAAGGACAGCAGCTCTGTGATTAAATTTCTATCCATTTTTAAAAATGTGCTAATTTGTTTTAAAATTGACAAGTCCTTGCAGGGTCATGATCAACTTGATTTTTTAAACATCTCCACCCCTGCAGACATCTCATTTTGAATATTAAGTCTGACATTGAATCTTCAAAATCATGTTTCAAGATCTATTAAGTTCTGAAACAGATTGCTATTTTGTAAATATACCATGGATTTTTTTCTTCAAATTTATTCACAATAAGAATTTTATATGAGAGACAAATATTTTATTCAGTTTCTTTAATTCACAGATATTATTCAAAAACTTTCAGTGGTTAAAGATCAAAGAGAATGGGTTATAGCCAGTGGAGCACATAAGGTAAATGAATTAATGAAATGAAACTAATCGGTTTTCTTTGAAACTTATTCTTTTCTTTTTAGGTTTAGATTAAAAATAGGATCTCTCAAATGAAAATTACTACAAGATCCAATTTGGGTTGGTCACCAGGACCAGAGGTTTAGTCTTCTGAGCTTTCAGGTTCACGTTGGAGCCCATCTTCAGGGAACTTCTCTCTATTGGTCTACTGGGTGACTATGGTTCTCATCTGGCACACAATATGGCAGGATGAGAACCCACTGTAGTATCCAGTAAGCTAAACAACAGGACAGAAAGTACCTATGTGAACAAATTGGATAGAATGCATTTATTACAAGAAGCCCATTCCTCACACAAAGGAGAGAAAGAAAGTACGATGATACAAGATTGGCACACATACATCAAAAACATTTCGGAAGCAGTAGAACACAGCTTCTGAGATCTGCACGTGGGGATTGAACACTGCCCAGTGACCATGATACAACGACAAATCATACATTGCAAAGATTGCTTGGAAGTGGGAGATTCTTCTAATATAATCTGCCAGATCACGTGCACAAATTATCCTTGTGAATATGTAGAACAGACGGGGAGGAAGCTAACCACCAGATTGTAAGAACACAAGCAAGCAGTCAGTGAGAAAAGCCAAATTCATTAGTAGCTTCATATTGCAATGAACAGAGTCAAACATTCAGTTTTGCAGCTACTAAGATTGTTGGTCCTACAGATTCAAAGATAGCGAGGAAAATGATTGAAACCTGGGAAATTGACCCCTTATCAGTTAACAGGAGTGCTGATTTACCACCAGCTTATCAGGTGCTTAGGAGTCGAGGACCTGGCAGCACAAGGAAACAATAGCCAATTGCTGGCCTTCAACATATCTATCGACCATTAAGAAGGCACCATATAAATCTAACTCATAGAATAGCTCAAAGCACATATTCCAGTAGAGAGAAGTTCTGAGGATGGACTTCAACATGAGCCCGAAAGTTTGGAAGAGTAAATCTCTGTTCCTGGTGACCAACTCAGATTGGATCTTGCAACATTATCCTAGGATACGTATATTTACTTACCTTAATTCATGAACAGTACTGTACTATTAAATTAAGATTAGGAAAATTTATTGATGTTATTGATCTATTTATAGTAAAAATTAACAATAAACCACTGGAGCATATTAAAAATTTATCAAAAATCAGGTCTGAAAAAAGCACACATGAAACACATGATTTTGATAATACTGCTGCAAGGAAACTTGTTTCAAAAATTAACAATTCCAGAGAAAGGGCCCAATTGTAATAAATGTAAAGGAGTATGGAGATGTATTTGAAGAAGGAATTTGCTGACTTATGTAAATATCAGCCTAGCCCAGATAGCTAGAAAAAACTAAAGAATTTTTTTTGTTTCATCTTGATTGTCTTAAATATAAGAGGGGAAGGAAGAGAATCTCTGTCAAGTTTTGATATAGAGTATAATAACAGCATTTTCTATTGTTTACCTAAATTATCAACAAGATGAAGAAATCATAAACATTTTGGAGTGAAATGTACTTTCTTTTCACTTTCAGTCCTATTTAAAGTTCTTTAAACAGCTATGGAACACTGATCTGTTCCCATTATACGCTAATGTATCTCTAGGGGAAGCATTTATGTTGTATCTGTTTCTTTAGGTATCAAATGTTTTTATTATTTTATCATAATACAAAATACAAAAGAAAATGAAAGTAATGGGAAATTAGGACAGGGGGGAAAAGGTGTTGATTTCCAACTCTTAGTACAGTAAAAGATAATATTACAACCTCAACTTTTTATTTTTACGTAGTAATATATACTAGCCATTTCTTTAACAACAAGCCTATCTAATCCTCAAAACTAAAACCAAAGTTTCATTTTTCCATCACAAGCACAAAATCCAGATTGGTTTCTGATTTGGTCTACCTTGGACTAACCTGCATCACTGATACGGAATTACTACAAGCCAGATTTTTATTATGTTTAGTCAGAGCCACTTTCCATGATATCTTCTATTTCTGTTCCAGGATGCTTTCTGTTGTTGTTATTATTATTATTATTATTATTATTATTACATTACCATATAGGTGAAGAGGTTGTATCATTCTCATTCTTACACTCTTACTTTATGGCTGAGGGCAATACTTAGAAGGGAAGGTACCCCTTAATTGACATCACAAAGCTGCTTTTTCCCTGCCATCCTATCTTGCCATCCTAAATTTTGCTGTGGGAATTGCTTGGAAGCTGTTAAGTACTCTAAGAATATAATATAGAAGGAAAAATATTTCCCTGGGAACTGCAACAAGTGAGAAGAAAATTTGTTTGTTATAGGTAGGAGAATCTGCAAAGTAGTTCCCCATTTCCATAAAAGTATATATTATGGAGACTCTTTTCTTTTGTAAAACCTATACTTTGAAGTAGTCTTCTACTTGAACTTAGGTTGGTTCCTGTATTTCCTGTCTTTTGGAAATGCTTGAAAAGAGCTGTTGAAGAGAATTATGGGGATACACAATGCTCCAGGATGGATAATTGTATTATTATTTAGTTATTACTGTAAATATTTTAATTTCTTCGATGTTTCATTACAAGTTGCCACAAATCTTAGGATAACTAACTAACTAACCTTATGAGCTACAGAAGAACAAGAGCTGAGTATTTTGAAATTACACTTCCAATTACATGCATTATGTCAATTACATGCATTATATAGACTTTTCACTGTTGGCTTTACACCTTCTAATCAATGATTTAGAAAAGGAAATTGTGCCTGTGGAAGCCAGATTTCCAACTTCCCTTGCAACTTAAAAAGGGAAGAGGTTAGGGAACAGACTTAAGGAATTGCTTCCGCAGGAAATCTATAATACCAGTTAGAGCCACAAAATTTCCAGTGTGAAACATGTCATTTTAGGCCATCACTCCTTCCTCAGTGTACATCAGGGTGCCTTTTGTGGCCTGCACTCAGTGCCTTTGGATGGGATATTTGGAGAAATGCTCCTTCCAGAGCATAGCATTCAAATCCATCTTTGGGCTATTTCAGCTTCAGGAAGGCACAGAGATACAAGCAGATGTATATGGGCATATGTTTGGGAAACAGTAGGCCATTCTCCCACCAAGACCATGTACTTCTTAGCCAAAAAATAAATAAAAATAAACCTCAGCATGTAATAGGAAGCAGATCTGATACTGTTTTATTTAAGCATGAACCAAGCCTGATGATGGCATATAATTCTTGGTTTTATACACCATTTGATTCTTACTTACATGTGTGGGAAATGTATTCTTTCTTCCTTTTAGTATGATTCAAAGCAGTACAGAAGTATGGGTTTATTTCTTGAAATACCTAAATTAGTTTACTAAATTATTTTAGAACTTTTTCAGTTTCTAATGCTATTGTGTAAGAAATATGTAAAAGTTACTTTCTGAACAGAATGCTCATTATAGCTTCTAGAAGAACATTTTCAATTTTTTTTGCTTCTTGCTTTTGCAGACTTTGATTAATTTACTAGGAACTAGAGAAAATAATGTGCTAGTAGGTTCACTGCTTGCTCTCACAAGCTTGGCAGAAAGGTAAGCTTCAGTTTCTTGGCTGTTTTATTCCTTTCATTTATCATGACATCTTCCTCTTAATGATTATGACAAATAAATTTAAAACAAAACATTTTTCTTTTGTGTTTATTTCTGATGTTATAATGGAGGCATATTTATCTTCTGGGGGCTGTGTCAGGTGCCATGTTGTACTTCCAGACACTAACTTGCCTGAGTGTGTAAATATATGCTGACAAATGCACACAAAACACATTACCCCAGCTTGTGTGTATATGTATACATATGCTACATGGCCAGATTTTTTATAGAAATAACTGTGAGTATATTTTCACATATGTAATTAACTGAATTAATGCTTAAATAAATAAGTTATGTCAATTGTTGATTGCAACATCAAATGAAAATTTTCAGATATGAAACTGTAGTATATGAGCAGTTTTCATATATCAAATATTCTTTCCAATGGGGATAATTTATATATTTAAGTTACCTATCAAAGTATCTACAGTAAGATGTTTATTCATATATGTCTTGTGACAATATTTTCTTAATCTGCTTTTAGTTCAGATTTATGTTTATGATTTTTGTCAATTAAATACTGTAGTAAAATAAAGGGGAGAGTAAAGAATGAAATTGGGGTGAATAAATATAGACTAAATTCAAAATTGAATGTCTAGTGTGAATAAAGTATATTGAGATAATTTGGTCGTATATAGGTAACCCAAGCTTTACAGTGAGTGACTAGTCAAAGTTACGACAGATCCCTCAAATGCTACCTATTTCTCGAGTTCTGTCAGCTGCATATATCCCCCCCATAGTCACATGACTGCATTTTGGCTAGCAACCTTTCTGTGATTTACTGTGATTTTCTGCTGATTTCTGGCCTTTCTGGATTGTTTCTAGCAAAAAAATGGCCATAGGAGTACATGGATTTGCTTAATTACTACAGTATTCATTTAACAATATTGCATTCACTTAATAACTATGCCATTTGCTTAATGACCTCTGTAAATAAGGTAATACAATTAGGTCAGTTACGTGGGTTTCTTGACTTATGACGATCATGACTTATAATAGAAATTCCGGTGTCCATTAGGACTGAATTGCAGAATGAATAAATGATAGAAAAGTGAATAGGTCAAAAAGAACAGGACAAAGTTGTAGTAAGGCTTTCTTCCTGAGAGAAGAAAGAGATGAGAATTTTAAAGAATGAAAGATAATATATGAAATAGTGGAAAAATATATATATACGGTAGAATCACAGATGACTTGAAGAGTAGAAAGTGTGGAAAGGTATAGAGAATGGTTTGGTGTATATGCTATTAAATATTACTGGTGTAATCTATGTTCACTTTGCCTTTTAATTTATTTGGATTTCTATTTCTAATTTTGTTTTTGCACTCTGCATAATGTTACTATAATGGAGCGAGGGGGATATACTGTTACTTGATATACTGTTTATATTAAGTATATACTTTTGTCTTACTTCAAATTGTAATAATGCAGTCGAATAAGTCCTTAGATAACTCTAGGGAATCTTACTATATTTTTTTCTTTGTTCTAAAATGCACCAGCTTATTTGAAACGAATTAGAATTACTTTATTAAGATGCATGATTGAACTAGTGTACTGTAAGGGGCATTTTTTTTTAAAATTTATTTACATTTATATCCTGCCCTTCTCCGAAGACTCAGGGCGGCTTACATTGTGTAAGGCAATAGTCTCATCCTATTTGTATATTTATATACAAAGTCAACTTATTGCCCCCCCAACAATCTGGGTCCTCATTTTACCTACCTTATAAAGGATGGAAGGCTGAGTCAACCTTGGGTCTGGTGGGACTCGAGCCTGCAGTAATTGCAAGCAGCTGTGTTTAATAACAGGCTATCTTACAGCCTGAGCCACACTGCGGCCCAGTTTACTTATTTACTTAATTATGTATTTGTTTACTTATTTATTTAATTATGTATTTGTAACTACACTGTTAATTAAGATACCACTTATGATCGCATTTGGGACTGGAATTTCAAACATAAGTTGTGATGATTATAAGTCAAGGCACATATTTAACTGGGCACAATTTAATGACTGTTTTTTTATGGCAGCTTGTTAAGCAAATCACACAGTAGTCTGAATTATGTAGTTGCTAAGCAAATTACATGATTGTAAGCCTGTATCCACTCTCCCAAATGCACATTTTTTTCAGAAAAGCCACAAAAACACTGAAAACTAATAAAAACCACTACAAAGCACATAAAAACATTGCAAATTATGGTCACATGACCACAACCAGTTGTTTGTGTGAACTAGTTGCCAAGTGTCCAAAATGCAATCATGTGACTGCAGAGACATTATCCTTATGACTCAGAGTTGGTAAAAATTGGTTGAAAAGTCAAAAAAAATAAAGTATTTTATTTAATAAAAGAAAAAATGAAAGACTGACAAAGACAGAAAAACAGACTATAACTATTTCATAGCTTCTCAGACCAGCCTCCAGATGAACTAGAATACTGTTCTATCACTAGTGTTGAAGTAAAATTGAGGTGGCAGTCAAGCCAACTTTTGGATTAGCTACCTTGTCTTTCAGCTAGGGCAGGTTGTCACAATGTCACAGCCAGTGATCTATATTTAAAGGCAACAGATGTGTGTGTGTTTGTGTATTCTAATATATTTGCTTTTAAAAGGGAGTGGCTATCATTACCAGGCATGCTCTACCAACTCTATAGTAGCGTCAGAGACATAATGTAATCTGCTTTCTGAAACATTCAAATTATGGGCTCTACCCATGACCAGCAGTCCCAATTTTAATCATACTAGTGATTCAGTATGTATAAATTACAAGGTCATTATGGAGAAGCTTCTCCAGAATTAGATAGCATGTACCGTATTTTTTTGACTATAAGACGCACCAAGATTTCGAAGAGGTAAGTAAGAAAAAAGTGTTTTTGCCCTCCTTCAAACCCCAGGCCTTCTAAACCTTCTGTGCACCCTGTTTTTCGCAAAAACAGGCCCATTTTTCACAAAAATGGGACAAGTGGGGCAGGGCTTGAGGAGGCCAAAAATGGTTTTATTCGGTGTATAAGATGCACCAACGTTTCCACCCTCTTTTTTGGGGGGGGGGTCTTATACTGCGAAAAATACATTCAGTAACATACTTAGGATAATATTCAAATTCAATTCAGTTTTCAAAAACAATCTCCCTAATGTTTTTATTGTAGCCCTGAATGTCGTGAGAAAATAAGTGAGCTGAACGTTGTTGAAAATTTATTGATGATATTGCATGAATACGATTTGCTCTCTAAAAGGTAGGATATATCATTTTCATATGTCAATTTACTTTTGTATTGATGATTTCCAGATATTTAGCTAATATACATTCAAATCTCTGAAGTTGTTCACTTAAATCTTTTAAAGTATAATATGAGGAAATCCCTGAATCCGACATTATAGTGATATATAGTATACCTTACTTAGTGGAAGTATTTAGTTGAAGTATTAACCATGAAAGTGACTGAGTTAAACTGATAATGCGAGGATCTGGTTTCAAATATGCCCTTAGCCCTAGCAATTCACTGAGTGATTTGGACTAGTTCCTCTTTTTAATCCACAAAATTTCACGAGTGTTGTGAATAGAAGGAAGATATATTAAATGCAGTGCTGTAAGCTCCTAACTGAATGTTATAATCCCAATGTAGTAAATAAAATATTTTTGTTCCCATGGTCTAGACCAGCCCCTTAGATGGCAGACCTTGAATGGCCCTGCATTGTTGGTGCTGCTGAACACCAAATTAGTTTAGTTTGGTTTAGTTTATTTAGACTTTTATACTGCCCTTCTCCCGAAGGATTCAGGGCGGTTCACAGCCAAAGTAAAAACAACACAATATATATAGTAAAAACAATAATAAAAATCTTATTAGACATCAGGCCAGATTAAAACTATTAAAACATAAAAAAACCCAAATTAAATCAAAATCTTAAAATGCTAAAAATTTATTTTTAAAATTTCTATGCCAGTCCTGCGCGAATGAATAGGAAGGTCTTCAACTCGCGGCGAAAGGTCCGAAAGTCAGGAAGTTGTCGTAGTCCTGGGGGAAGTTCATTCCAGAGGGTGGGAGCCCCCACAGAGAAGGCCCTTCCCCTGGGGGCCGCCAGCCGACATTGTTTGGTGGACGGCACCCTGAGGAGTCCCTCTCTGTGAGAGCGCATGGGTCGGTGGGAGGCAATTGGTAGCAGTAGGCGGTCCCGTAAGTAACCCGGTCCTAAGCCATGGAGCGCTTTGAAGGTAGTAACCAAAACCTTGAAGTGCACCCGAAAGACCACAGGTAGCCAGTGCAGTCTGCGCAGGAGCGATGTTACATGGGAGCCATGACCGGCTCCCTCTATCACCTGCGCAGCTGCATTCTGAACCAACTGAAGCCTCCGGGTGCTCTTCAAGGGGAGCCCCATATAGAGAGCATTGCAGTAATCCAAGCGAGAGGTAACCAGAGCATGAGTGACTGTGCATAGGGCATTCCGGTCTAGGAAGGGGCGCAACTGGCGGATCAGGCAGACCTGATAAAATGCCCTCCTGGAGACGGTCGTCAAATGATCTTCAAAAGACAACTGCCCATCCAGGAGAACGCCCAAGTTGCGCACCCTTTCCATAGGGGCCAATGACTCGCCCCCAACAGTCAGCCGCAGCTGCAGCTGACTGTACCGGGGTGCCGGCATCCACAGCCACTCCGTCTTGGAGGGATTGAGCTTGAGCCTGTTTCTCCCCATCCAGACCCGTACAGCTTCCAGACACCGGGACAGTACTTCAACCGCTTCGTTGGGGTGGCCTGGGGTGGAGAAGTACAGCTGTGTATCATCAGCGTACAGTTGGTACCTCACCCCAAAACCACTGATGATCTCACCCAGCGGCTTCATGTAGATGTTGAACAGGAGAGGTGAGAGAATCGACCCCTGTGGCACCCCACACATGAGGCGCCTCGCAGTCGATCTCTGCCCCCCTGCCAACACCGTCTACGACCGGTCAGACAGATAGGAGGAGAACCACCGATAAGCGGTGCCTCCCACTCCCAAACTCTCCAGCCAGTGCAGCAGGATACCATGGTCGATGGTATCAAAAGCCGCTGAGAGGTCTAATAGGACCAGGGCTGAGGAATAACCCCTGTCCCTGACCCTCCAGAGATCATCAACCAACGCGACCAAAGCCGTCTCCGTACTGTATCCAGGCCGAAAGCCTGACTGGAACGGGTCTAGATAGACAGTTTCCTCCAGGTATTGGGGTAGTTGACGTGCCACCACGCTCTCTACAACCTTCGCCACAAAACGAAGGTTGGAGACCGGACGATAATTTCCTAAAACAGCTGGGTCCAGGGAGGGCTTCTTGAGGAGAGGTTTCACCACCGCCCTTTCAAGGCAGCAGGGAAAACCCCTTCCAACAAAGAAGCATTTATAATCCCCCGGAGCCAGCCTCGTGTCACCTCCTGCGTGGCCAGCACCAGCCAGGAGGGGCACGTGTCCAGTAAACACGTGGTGGCATTCAACCTCCCCAACAACCTGTCCATGTCCTCAGGAGTCACAGGGTCAAATTCATCCCAAACAGTCTCAACAAGACGAGTCTCCGACCTCTCACCTGGATCTACCCAATCTTGATCCAACCCGTCCCGGAGCTGAACGATTTTATCGTATAGATAACCACTAAACTCCTCGGCCCGCCCTTGTAAGGGGTCTTCCCGCTCCTCCTGATAAAGGAGAGAGCGGGTCACCCGAAACAGGGCAGCCGGGCGGTTATCTGCCGACGCAATGAGGGAGGAAACGTATAAACGCTTCCCTTCCCTCAATGCCACTAGGTAGGTCCTACTATATGACCTAACTAGTGTTCGGTCAGCTCTGAACGGCTGGATCTCCAGGCACTCTCTAAGCGTCTTCTCCGGCGTTTCATCTCCCTCAGCTCCTCGGAGAACCAAGGAGCTGGTTGAGACCTACACCGGGTCAGAAGCCGCAAAGGCACGACACGGTCCAGAGCCCCAGCCGCGGCCAGTTACCAGGCCGCCACTAGTTCTTCAGCCGTGCCATGGGCCAGATCCTCGGGGAACGGCCCAAGCTCCATCAGGAACCTCTCTGAGTCCATCAGGCACCTGGGACGGAACCAACGTATTGGTCCCGTCTCCCTGTGGTGTTGAGTGGCGGTCCGAAAGTCCAGGCGAAGGAGAGAATGATCTGACCATGACAAAGGCTCAATGACTAGATCTCCTAAGTCCAGATCATTCAACCACTGTCCAGAGATAAAAATCAGATCCAGTGTGCTTCTGCCGATGTGAGTAGGGCCATCAACTACTTGATCCAGGTCCAGGGCCGTCATGGAGGCCATGAACTCCCAAGCCATCGTTGATGACAAGCTGGTCGATGGCAAGTTGAAGTCCCTCAAGACTATAAGTCTGGGGGTCTCCACCACCACCCCGGCAAGCACCTCCAACAGCTCGGGCAGGGCTGTTGTCACGCTGCAGGGAGCCACGTACGCGATCAACAAGCCCATCTGAGCCCTATGACCCCACTTCACAAAGAGGGATTCACAACCGGCTATCTGAGGTACAGTGGTCTCCTTCGGATCTAGACTTTCCCTAATGACAACTGCCACCCCACCACCCCTACCTTGAGCCCTCGGCTGATGAAATGCCCAGAAACCCGGTGGGCACATTTCGACAAGGGGAACTCCCCCTTCTGTGCCCAACCAGGTCTCCGTAATGCCCATAAGGTCCGTTGATCCCCCCTGAATCAGGGGGGCTTTATTAATGACAGACCGTGCATTCACAGCATCAGCCGAAGGCCCAAGTCCAGAGGATTCTGGCCACTCGGGGAACGGGAAAAGTCTGGGAGGCCGGGGCGAGCGATCACTTTTAAACAGCGAACGCGCGCCCCCGGAGAACGATATGGCCTCCCACTTCCGCCATATTTGCTCCTCCCACTTACCATGCAGATGGAACCACCTTCAATACTGGGAACATAATCCTCCCCCCTTACCTTCGGACCTATTGAAGAAATGCCGCGAGTGCGTGCAGGAACTGGCTCCTCCCCCGACGGGTTCCCCCCAGCACCCGTCACTACTCTCCCCCCCTTAAAAAACCTCTTTAAAAACCCCCAAAGGTTCTTCTTGGACGCATGCCACCTCTCTGGGTCCCAAGACCCCTCATAGAGGTAGGCCCTCGATAGAGAGGAGGGCCATTCCCGCGAGATGGGGGAATCCTGCAGGCCAAGAAGTTCGGTCGGAGAATAACGCATATAAAGCGAATCGGCATATGAATGAGTTCATCCCAATTGACCTCGATGTTAAAACAGTCCGGCTTGAGCCAATCTTAAAAGAACCAGCGTTTGATGTCATTAGGATAGCAGCTCCTCCATGGTAGGCCCCCTTCAGGCCAGCATTCTCCATCCTACAACCCACTCCACAAGAAGGGGGAGGGAAGCAGGCCCAGGCAAGCACCAGGGAGTAGTCCAACCTCAACCGGGTCCTACAGATCTTACAACCCTGAGCTGGCAGTCCTGATCGTCAAACCCCCCCCTCAAGCCCCAGAGTCCAGACGCCAACAACAGAATCTAGAATCCAGAGTCCGGGGGAGGAAGGAAGGGAGACTACTCAAGGCAGAGCACACCAATTCCTATCACCTCCCTCCCAGCCTGGTCCATTTGGACCAAAAGTCCGGACCACAGGCAAGCAGATAGCACATAAGGTCCAGATGGAAAATATACCGAGGAGAAAGGGCGAAGAGGAGGTAATTAGCCGAATCCACCACCGAGGGAGCTTCACTGCCACCATCATCACCCAGAGGCTGATTACCCCGGATGATGCCGCGGCCATCTTCACCACCCCAGCTGTGGCCTCGGCATCCCCCCCTCCAACACGCTCTCTCCGCATGGGGGACCTTATTGGGGCTGCCTCCTCCACCGAATCCGTCGCTGCTGCCCTCCTTGCTGGACCGGAGGGCACTGTCGTCATTGCCAGCAAAGACGCTGGGAAACAACTCCATTGCATCGATTCTCGGCCGAGACGCCGCCCCCTCCAGGCCCTGCACCAAAATGGCAGCCGCCAGTCACCGTTCACTCCCCTCAGCCTCATTCTCGGCAGCCACGGACTCTGAGAGGGCGAAAAAATTCTCCCGCGGCTGCCTGAATGCTCTTATCGCTGGGCCTGAGGGAAGAATCGGCCAGGTCGGCGGCCAAGGTGTTCCGTCGGTCGGGGGTCTCTCATTCTGCCGCTCCGAGATCTCAGCAAGCGGCCATCTTGGACATGCGCAATAAGATCATCCTCATTCACAACTTGATTGTTGGTGAAAAGACCAACTTGGTATTCGTTATCGAGACCTGGCTGGGATAAGAGAGGCAGATTCCAGTTTCTGAGTATCCAGTTCTATTCCAGGTGTGACACCAACCAAAACCCCAGGGTAGAAGCAATGGAGTGGCAGTGGTCATCCCAGATACTTGGGAGGCATTCAGGAGAACTTCCTTCAGATTGTTGTGTGAGAAGTTTTTATTAAGTTGGATGCTAATGGCATCAGTTAGAACTGCTGTTGTTATACTAGCTTCCATATTGTGTAGCAACTCCCTGCCTGAGCTTCTTGACTGTGGCTGGTTGATAGTGCATTTCTCTAAGTTTATGGTCTTGTGTGGACGTCAATTGACTTCTCTGGGCATGGGGTCTGAGATAGCTGAGAGGTTTATGGCTACCATAATAATCATAGGACTATTCCAAGCCACCCAGGGCCCAATATTATAGTGGGGCATTCAACTTACATGTTTTTTATGTCAGAGCAGCAGCCAGAGTGCTCTGGATTTGGAAAAAAATGTTGTTTTCTCTCCTTTTCTCTCCTATTATTCTCTGGAGCAACCCACCCCTGCAGAGAGACTGGGCCTGTTAGATTGGTCCACCCCAGAGGACAAATGGACTTGATTGTCAGAGAGAACGTGGGTTGTTCTAGAATGTCTGTTAAATAATCCAGCTGAAGTCTTGATAGGTGCTTGGAATGGGAGAGTAGTTGTGGCTTTGGACTAAATTGCATTTAAGCAACCTCTCTGCATTCATAGTTAATAGAACACTCTATGCTATACAGAAGAGATAAGGGATCTAAAAAAGGTTAAGAGATGCCTAGAATGTCACTGAAAAACAACAAGGAGTAAAACAATTAAACATGATCTAAAGCTACCGATACTATTGGAGCCTACTTCATGATGGTAAAGGTGGTAAAATTTTATTATTTCCCCATTCATTATAGGATTCATGTTTCAGGTGACCCTGTCCCTCCTTTGAAGGAGTAATACTGGGATCTATCTATGGGGTTGCTGTGAGGAATGTCCTGCATATCTCATAGTCTCTCTATATTGGATTCCAGCCTTTGGGCAGAACCAGTGGAAGTTATAGGGGCTGAATTGTACAATTATCTGGGAGAACTTTAATTCTGTTGAAGGTGCAGAAGGATTGTTGCAGCTGCTAGTTTGACCTCGTCTGTATTATTTCTGCATCCCTTGTGGTTGGTCAAGGTTTCCTGGGAGAGGATGCGTGATTGGGTCTGAGTGGTGCTTAATTTTTCTTTGAAGGAGGAGTTGATGGGATGCTGTCTTCTCAAGATGCCATCACTAAATCCAACTAATTTGAATGGTTTTTATTTAATTTCCAACTTCTCCTTTTTTATGGGAGGTTATGGAGAGATTTGTAACATGGCATCTTCAGAAGACCTTGGATAAATTGATTGTTTGGATTCCTTCAGTCATGCTTCAGGATATTTAGGGGATTGAGACACTATTTGTTGCGCTCTTGGGTGACCTTTGGTGGGAACAGATAGAATGCATCTATCCTTTATTTTCATGATCTCTCAGTGCACTTCAGTATCATCAATCATGATACTTTGTGAACCAGCTTTGGGAGTCGAGGTGGCCAGTATTATGCTGTATGGTTCTCCTTTTTTGCTTTTTATCAGATAAAGGGGCATATCCAACCCATATCCCCTACTTCCTGAGGTGCCAAGAACTCAGTCATCTCTTCTGTCTTAATACTTACACGAGGCCACTGGATGAGATGATTTAACAGTTTGGGGTGGGTATCATCAGTATGCAGATGATACCCAGCTTTAGCTCTCCAAACTCAACTGCTTGAGTGATGCTGTAGATGTCTCAAAATTGCATTTCAAACGGCAACTGGACTTTCTTGGGGTTTTTTTCTTGAAAAAACACCTTTGGGACAACATGACTTGGATGATTGAGAATCTATCCTATCCTAGACATTTGCTATATCCTATTATGGACATTTGCTGTATCCAGTCTACGATAGAAAACGTCCTTACGTATTGTGTTACGGTATGGTATGTTGACTTGACAGCTGCGGACAGAAAGGCATTACAGCACAAAAAATTATGGGCTGTCCCCTGACACCACTGGACAAAATCGCCAGGACCCACTGCCTCATAATATAACATAATATAACATACATATAAATATATGGGAATGTGTGTTAGTTATTAGTTATTTGGGTTTAGGGATTCTATTTATTTCATTTATTGGTTATTGAGATGTATTTTGTGTTTTTTTTTGGGGGGGGGGTTGCACCAAGGGAGGCTCATTCAATTTCATTGTACACATGTTGTGCATTGACAATTAAGGTTTGATTTGATTTGTAGATGTCCTGTCCCAGTGCCTAGAGCTTTAGGGGCCTAAATGGGGCACAAGGACCTTCGACTCAATCTAAGCAGATCTGAATGGCTTTGTGTATTTGGGACTTTTGGTGACAATGATTTTCCAATTTTAGTCCTCAGTTAGATGGAATGAGTATGGAATCCTGCTGGACTCATGGGTCTTGCTAGAAGAGCAGATGGCAACCATGGAAAGAAAGGCCTATGTTCACCTTTAGATTTGCATTAGTTGCTTTCATTCTTAGACTGGGAGACTCTTCTCATAGCCCTCAAGCCTCTCTGACTTTCTGTCTGGATTATTGCAATATCCTTTATATTGGACTGCCCTTGAAATGTTATCAAAGGCTTCTGATGCTTGTTTCTACCTTTCTCCAGCACATATTTGAATGTCTTTACTGTAAATAATTGAATGTTATAAATATATTTGAATGGCTTTACTGTAAATAAGAACCTGAAAACCATAATAAGACTAGTCAATCTTAGAAATAATGGGAATTAATTACAATTATATGAACTCAAAGATTAGCCTAAGTACCATCAGTTTTAAGGGGATCCTTGGCTCTGCCCAGGCCATCCCTTGCTAGGTGCTGCTTTCAGGCCTTCCTTTTTAATGTTAGAGTTTAATGACATCAGAAAGATTAATCACTCTTAGAAATAGAAAGGCAGCCACTCCTGTCACTCTGATATTGTGTCCTCTGGATTATGTGTTCTGTGATAATTAGTACAAGCATGTGCAGGAAACAGGAAGGAGATTACAAAAGCTACGTTCTGTGTTTCTGCCTTTTTTGTACATGCATTGTGATACTGCACAGATGTACAAAACAGGTACCATTTCATAATGACTTCCTGAGATTGATATTATCAGTTTGACAAGAACCTCCATTCGTGTGACTACTTCTGATTATATCAGTGCTTAAAACAGCTTAGAGTTGTTTCATTATAACAAGCAGTTACTGAGTTGGCTGTTTGAAGAGTAGGTTAATTTAAAGTATTTTTCAGATTGATTGATTTACAGATAGTCCTCGATTTACATTTAGCGACCATTCTGAATTATAATGGCACTGAAAAAAAGTGATTTATAACTTGTACTCACACTTGATCACACTCAATCATTGCAGTATCCCCATGATCACAAGATCAAAATTCAGCTGCTTGTTATTGGCATGTATTTACAACGGTTATTGCAAATGGGATCATGTGATCACAAACTTTCTCAGGCAGCTTTTGAAAAGCAAACTCAGTGGGTAAAGCTGGATTTGCTTAACAACAATATGATTCATTTAACAACTGTGGCAAAAAAGGTTGTAAAATCAGGCACAACTTGCTTAACAACCACACCTTTAAAGCGCTCCATGGCATAGGACCCGGATATCTACGGGACCACCTTCTGTTACCATATGCCTCCCACTGGCCGGTGCGCTCCCATAGAGAGGGTCTCCTCAGGGTGCCGTCAGCCAAACAATGCCAGCTGGCGACCCCCAGGGGGAGAGCCTTCTCTGTGGGGGCACCTACCCTCTGGAATGAGCTTCCTCCTGGATTCCATCAACTTCCTGACCTCCTTTCGCCGCGAGCTGAAGACGTATTTATTCTTCCGAGCAGGACTGGCATAATATGGGTTTTAAATTGGATTTTAAACGGGGTTTTATATCATGTCTTTTATAGATTTAATTTGGCCAAGGTTGAATAAGTTTTTTAAATGGGTTTTATTGTATATTGTATTGTATTTTTATCTGGCTGTTAACCGCCCTGAGTCCTTTGGGAGAAGGGCGGTATAAAAATTAAAATATTATTATTATTATTATTATTATTATTATTATTATTATTATTATTATTATTATTATTATTATTATTATTATTATTATTAAATATTACTTTGTTTAACAACAAATTCTGGTCCCATTTATAGTCATAGGACATAAAGTGGTCATAACTACCTATATTAGAGAAAAAAACAGATGAACTATCTCTCCTCTCTCTCTCTCTCTGTTATGTATATCTATCTACATCCATCCATCTATCCATCCATTCGCTTATGAACTACCTGATTCCTTAGCAACTCGGTGTGGTTTACAGATAAAAAAAATAGTACATATAAAAAGAAATGTTTTATAATGCCTTGGTAAGGCCACACTTGGAATATTGCCTTGGTAAGGCCACACTTGGAATATTGCATCCAGTTTTGGTCGCCACGATGTAAAAAAGATGTTGAGACTCTAGAAAGAGTGCAGAGAAGAGCAACAAAGATGATTAGGGGACTGGAGGCTAAAACATATGAAGAACGGTTGCAGGAACTCCGTATGTCTAGTTTAATAAAAAGAAGGACTAGGGGAGACATGATAGCAGTGTTCCAATATCTCAGGGGTTGCCACAAAGAAGAGGGAGTCGGGCTGTTCTCCAAAGCACCTGAGGGTAGAACAAGAAGCAATGGGTGGAAACTGATCAAGGAAAGAAGCAACGTAGAACTAAGGAGAAATTTCCTGACAGTTAGAACAATTAATAAGTGGAACGACTTGCCTACAGAAGTTGCTAATACTCCAACACTGGAAATTTTTAAGAAAATGTTGGATAACCATCTGATTGAGATGGTGTAGGGTTTCCTGCCTGGGCAGGGGGTTGGACTAGAAGGCCTTCAAGGTCCCTTCCAACTCTGTTGTTATATTGTTATATTAAAGGGGAGTCCATAACCACCCTTCCCAAGGCCTCTGGAGAAGTTTTACTAATTGCCAGTGGTTTTTGGATGCAATTAAAGGTGCTGGTTATTATTGTTAAATTCTTCATGATACAGAGTAGGACTGTCAAACTCCTGGCCCAGAGGCCAGATTCGTCACACATTTACCATGCCCACACACAGTTTAGTAAAAGGGGAAAAAGTCCCGATACATCATGTGATGCTTCCATGCTGAAGTGAGTCTTAATATAGAGCCTGGCTATTTGAGAGACCACCTATCTCTAGCTTTTTCTTCCCATCTGATAAAATTAAGTAATATAGGGGTTCTCTTAGTTCCATCTATTAAATAGTATTAACTTATGGAACACAGAAACAGTATCCTCCCAAGATTTGTGTGACTCCCACTCTTAGGATGCTAAATAAAAATGCATCACTCTCTCTATGTTACATTGAGAAAGAAGGTCAAATTTGGGTATTTATATAATTTAGCAACCATGCTAAATGTAACTATTGACTTAAGAATGTTTGCTTTTTTTTTGCAGATTGACAGCAGAATTACTCCGCCTTCTTTGTGTGGAATCACAAGTCAAGGAACAAATCAAGTTGTATGAGGGAGTGCCTATTCTGCTTAGCCTTCTCCATTCTGATCATCTAAAACTACTCTGGAGTGTAGTTTGGATTCTTGTACAGATTTGCGAAGATCCTGATACCAGTGTTGAAATTCGAATTTGGGGTGGAATCAAACAGCTCCTTCATATTTTGCAAGGGTAGAATTCTGAATTTATCTATAGTAACAACAGAGAGAATGTGTATACTCACACAAACTTTCAAACTACTTTTTTCTCAATGCATTCAGCTTGATTACATGTGAAAATCAATTCCTATTAAAATAAGTTTGTCTTTGAAGGGTATTGTTTTGTAGAAAGATTTTCTGAGACTCATGTTATAAAAATGCAGGTATAACTTTCATGAAATATTGATATAGCAATTCCTTTAGGAAAAAGAAATTGATGTATCAGAACTCATTAAATAAATCTGTACAGAATGTTCATTACTTTTACAAACCAACAGGAGGCAGTATCTGATCAATCTAATCCTATATTGGGACTTGCCATACATATGTAACTAAATCTTATTCTATAGGGTTCAACTCCTCTATTCTTTAGAATTTCTGTTTTTAACTCAGGATGTCTGTTTCGAGTGGCCTACAGGCCCATGGATTCCATGGTTAGTCTTGCTTTGGAAAAGGATTTCTAGGATAATTCCCACGGTAGATTAAGCTACTAGCCTCATGTGCTGCTCCTGCCCATTTCTGAAGTTAACTTTAAAAATTCTTTAAATTTTTAAAGATCTTTAAAAAATGGTGCTCAGCCCATACAATAGCCACTCCAGGCTCTGATTGGTCATTCTTGTGTCTTGCCTTTCCAATTCATGGAGGGATGATAAACCTTGTTAGCTGCCCTCTCTGGCTCTAATGCACCCTATGAGCTTTCATAGTTGAGTAGGGACTTGAACCATTAGCTTGCCAGTATTAATTCAATACCTTAACCACTACATCACACTGACGCATAATGTGCAAGGATGCATAGAACATATGCATTCATGATTCTAATTGCCAATCATCTTGGAGATATATGCAGACTGTTTCTTGTACTTTTCTAGAGAACGAAGTCTGTTTTTGGATCGTTCTTCCATTGGGAGTTTATCTAGTGCAAACGTAGCTGGGAGAATCCAGCAGCTTCATTTATCAGAAGAGTTAAGCCCTCATGAAATACAAGAAAGTACATTTTCTCTTCAAGCAGGTACAGTAGTACTATGATGATTTATATCAATAAAGTTATTTGTGCCTGAACAGTGCATTAAATGGTAATCAAAGACAGATGGATCAATTAAATAGTAAGTTCAGTGGGTTCTGTACAGATATACATGTGCTGACTGTCCTATAGGACAAGGTGGTTATGAAGCCACCAACATTTTATTTTCCTCAGTCTGTAGTTTTCCCCAGATTACATAAAATGTTAAATGTGAAAGGATTAATGAATTATTGTTTATTTTAATTAATGTTAATGTAATTAATGTTATTTTAAAACTCAAAAAGCAAACAATTGATAAATACCTTCATGCATAGGAGCAGTGTAAGATAATTTTTTGGTGATTTATTTTAGCCTGTTGTGCTGCAGTTACTGAATTGGTCCTTAATGACACCAATGCCCATCAAGTAGTACAGGTAAGAAGTCTTTAAATACTTTTGAGATTAAACTTTTTATTTGTACTTATATAATGCACGTTTCTTGGAATAGAACTAGTATTGATTAAAAATATGCTGCTGTCCACTCATGTAAGGACTGGAGGGCCTATATTTGCCACTTTATCATTTTATTATTAAGTACTGTGTGTAATTTGAATTACTGAAGGCATGCTATTGATATCTGCCTCAACATGGCTGCCTCATGGCTAACTGTTATATACAGAACAAGAATGTATCTTAAAGAGCAAGTGCGTCAGCTAAAGCCTGTTTAAGTAGCAGGTCATGGTGAAAAATGAAAAGTATCTGTCTTTGCTGATAATTTTGCAATAGGCAATAAATTCCTCATGTGAATCTGACAGACTATTAGGAATTCTTTATTACTAAATGTTTGATTATTCTCTGAAATATTATTCCTCCATATATACTTTTTAGGAGAATGGGGTATATACAATAGCAAAGCTGCTTTTACCTAATAAGCAAAGGAATATAGCAAAGACTAATTTATTACAGGTAATCCTTTTTATTTATTTATAGATTTTCACTGCAAATGGTTACAGTTTTAAAACAGAAATAATGTGGTTTATTATGAATTTCTTTATTGCCTTTTGAATAAAGAGCAAGATAATCAACAAAAATCCCTCCCTCCTTCCCTCCCTCTCTCCCTATGGCTTCTAAGACAGTTTGATAAGTTTAATGTAATTAATTTTAAGGTTAATAAGAATATATAAGACCAGAAAAGCCAACAAACTGCTAATAGTTTCATAAACCATCCTGCACTACTAAATACTAAAATTGATATTCTTCTAGCATTACAATGTTTTATTGTATTAATGTAAAAATTGCTCAGGCTTTTAGCTTGTTGAATCTTTAGACAAGAGAAATCAAATGTGGCTTCCAATCCTGTATGGAATTATTTCTATGCATTTTTCTCATTCTAGTGTTATGCATTCAGAGCCCTGAGATTTCTTTTCAGTATGGAAAGGAATCGACATCTTTTTAAAAGGTATGCTGAAGACAATATATATATATATATATTCCAAAATTATTTTCCTTTGAATAAATGTATGTATATAAGCTACTATACCTTACTTTTAGGGATGTGATGGCTCAGTGGCTAAGACACTGAGCCTGTCGATCAGAAAGGTCAGCAGTTCGGCAGTTCGAATCCTTAGCACCAAGTAACGGAATGAGCTCCCGTTACCTGTCCCAATTTCTGCCAACCTAGCAGTTTGAAAGCATGTAAAAATGCAAGTAGAAAAATAGGGACCACCTTTGGTGGGAAGGTAAGCGTGTTCTGTGCGCCTTCAGCATTTAATAACGTCAGCTGCGTGACCATGGAGACAGCACTGGCTCTTTGGCTTTGAAACAGAGATGAGAAGTGCCCCCTGGAGTCGGGAACAACTAGCACATATGTGCGAGGGAATCTTTACCTTTACCTTACCTTACTTTTATTGTATGTGTGTATGTATGGATTTACCTGTCAAACTTCGTTTCAAACACTGATTTCCAATAAAAACCTGTTTCCAAAGCCTATATAGTCTGTAAAGGGAATAAAATTGCACAATATATTCACATATTTAATAACAATACTTTTGAAGGCTCTGGAACTCTGACATCTCTGTGCTAAGAGTGGTCCAGATGTAATTCCTGAACCATTCCTATTGTCTAAACTACATAACTGTGATTATACTGTTATTGCTTGGGGATGACATGTCACAACAAATGATTAACTGCGCTTATACTGTTTTTCTGGGAATTGTTCAAAAACAATAAGTACTGTATATGCGTTTGAAGTGTTTCTCTAACCTTAATTCAGAAAAAGAAATCAGTGCTCCATAACATGGCTTTAGGAACACTAATAATCCAAAACTGTGTTTTTATTTTGCTTGTAAGTGGATACATGGTAGACATTCTTCACAAGATCAGGGCTATTCATAAGCTGCCAGTTTTCAAATATTTTGTGTCCATTTGTTTTTGTTTCATTAAATATTTATTCTGGGATGCAAGAATCTGAACAACTGTTAGATGGTAGCAGAGGTTTAGTTTTATGTATCTTTTTGATGTCATCCATATTTTTACTGCTTATGTTCTGTCCCCACCAACCACAACCAAGCAGACACGCGAGCTGACTATATCTGCCAGCAATTTACTCTGACGATAGATATCAGTTCTGGCAATGAACCTGCAATTGCCTGCCAAGTTCTCTTATCTCTTCAGACCAGTGTAATTGCAGTTCAGAAATAAACAGAAGCCAAAGTCTTAATCTCAAAATATTGCAGCCAAAGTTTCCAAGAGTCAGTTTCTGTCCATCACAAGAACCTATAGAGCAGCTCCTCCTGCTTTTATACCTGTGGGGTGTGGCTCCATGACTCAGCACTCTCTAGGCCTGCCCCACCCCTTCTTTTGTTGTTCCCACCTCTCCTTTCTGCGATGCCTGGGATTTAACCAGGACTGATTGTCAGTAGCTGAGTCTTGAGGCATTTCCTGGGAGGGGGAAGATGCGGGAGAAAGAGGCCTCGTCATCTCCTCCACCTGGCCTGCCTCTGGGACCTGGAGCGGAGCCAGAGAGGAAGGTCCTGCAGAGGTAATCCCTGTCGGCTCTTCCCCCTCACTCTCTGAGTCACTCTCTGCCAGGAGGCCAGGCTCGGGGGCTGAAGACATAACAGCTTAGTTATTGTAGCTCTGAACAATTCATTTCAGAGTTACCCAAAACCTTTTAGGGAATAAATATGAAACATACGGAGGGATTTTTTAAAAGAGATCTCATATTCAGTGGCACAGAAGAGATGGTGACAACTTTTACATTATCCAGTATCATAGGAAATTTTGCAGCTTAAACACATGGAGGGATCCAGTAAAGAAATCGAGCTAGCATACTTCAATCTTGCTTTATTTTTGATAGAACAAATCTGCTGCAGAATTTGGTAAGGATTACATAAGAGTAAGAATTATTACATTTGATGAGATTTACTACAAACTATGAATGGATAAAATTGATTTTGTTGAGTTCAGCAAAATCACTGTTGTGCTTCAGTGGTGGAATTTAAAATTATTTACTACTGGTTCTGTGGGTGTGGTTTGGTAGGTGTGGCAGGGGAAGGATACTATAAAATCTCCATTCCCTCCCCACTCCAGCAGAAGATTACTGCAAAATCCCCATTTCCTCCCGATCAGCTGGAACTCAGGAGGGAGAAAATAAATGGGGGCGGGGACAGTCAGAGGTGGTATTTGCTGGTTCTCCAAAATACTCAATATTTCCACTACCGGTTCTCCAGGACTGGTCAGAACCTGTTGAATACCACCTCTGTTGTGCTTCCTTCTTTCTTTTGCACTGTCTGTCTGCTTCCTTTGCTTTTGTCTCCATATCAGGTTTTGTTCTTCTCTTTCCTTCAAAATGCAACTCATATCTTCTATCACAAACAGTATCCCCTTTCCTAATTCCCCCGTTTTTCCCCAGCCATGTATATGTAATTTGAGAGAAAATTATAAATTATATATGCAGTTGCAGATAAATTAATTTTACAAAAAGGGGACTTACTTTACTGGTAATTTTAATAAATAGTAATTCAGATTGTACTGCACTCTTTTTTGTCCTCATTTTTTTTTATTGAAAAAGTTTTTACAAAAATTTTTACCCCCCTTTCCCCCCCTCCATCCCGTCCCCCCTCCAAAACCACCCTCCTCCCTCCCCCCGACTTCCCAGAGCAAACACAAGGTATAGTTCAAAAAGAAAATCATACACTAAATTTTCCCTAACACAAATTATAGTCCTCCCCTTCTTCTCAAATCCTAACTTCCCCCATACAAATCAGAGATAAATACATCCTATAATTCAAAGGCAATCTGATATCTCTTAATCTGATATCTATTTTGCGTATATTCAATCCATTTTTTCCATTCAGTTAGATATTTTTCTTGTGTAGTATCTTTCAAAAAGGCTGAAATTTTGGCCATCTCAGCCAAATTAGTAACTTTCAATATCCATTTCTTCTATAGTAGGTAACTCTTTTTTCTTCCAGTATTGTTTTATCAATAGTCTTGCCGCTGTTATTAAGTTTAAAATCAGCTTAGTCTCAGTTACTGTACAGTCCGTAATAATTCCCAATAAGAAATATTGCGGTAGGAACTTAATCTTCTTTTTCAAAACATTTTGTATAATCCACCAGATCCTTATCCAAAAAGCCTTAATCTTCTTACAAGTCCACCAAATATGAAAATATGTAGCATCATCACAATTACATCTCCAACATTTCGCTTGCATATCTGGATACATACATGATAATTTCTTAGGGTCTAAATGCCACCTATAAAACATTTTATAAAAAAATTCTTTTAAGTTCTGTGCTTGTGTAAACTTAACATTTCTAACCCAAATTTTTTCCCAAGTTTCCAAAAATATTGGTTCCTGAATATTTTGTGCCCATTTTATCATAAAATCCTTTACTAAATCTCTTTCAGAATCTATTTCTATCAACACATTATACAATCTCTTTATATGCGCCTGGGTTTGATTTCTAATTTGTTTTACCAAATTTTCTTCATTCTGCATGATACCAATTTTCTGATCTTTTTTCACCTAGCTCATAGTTGCCCATATTGAAACCAAGTATAATTTCTCCCTTCTTCTTTTAGTGTATGCAAGGATTTTAATTGTAAATTACCTCTCTCAGTATATAGAAGATCTTTATAAGTAATCATTTCCTGTTTCTGTTCTATATTTATATTCTCTATTGCATGTCTGGGATTTGCCCAAATAGGAATTTTGTAATTTAACTTGTAATAATATTTCTTCCAGACACGCAGAAGAGCAATTCTTAACACATGGTTCTTAAAGGCTCTATCCACTTTTTTATCTACAATAAATATGCATGCCATCCATATAATAAATCATAACCTTCTATATTCAAAATCCTTTCCTCCGTTAAATTAAACCAATCACTTATTACAGAAAGAGCAGCTGCTTCATAATATAATTTAAAGTTGGGCATTTTTAAACCTCCTCTTTCCCGTATATCTTGAATTATTTTCATTTTAACTCTCGCTTTTTTACCTTCCCATATAAATTTATTAATTCCAGTCTGCCATTCTTCCAGATTTTTATCTTTCTTAATTATTGGTATTGAAGTGGAGGCTGACATTCGGCCCTCCTGCAACAAGGACGTTAGTCCTAGAAAAGAAAAGAGAAAGGTTAGGGTTTGTCAGGATATTTTCTATTGAATTGTGCTATCTTGTCTGAAGCACAAACATCTTCTTTGTTCACCCATTCGGCTTGGGACAAAAGGAAATGCTTCCAAGCAATAAGATATTGGATTTTATTTCTATGTTTTCTTGAATCTAAGATTTCTTTTACTTCAAAATGTTGTTCGCCCTCTATGAGAATTGGTATAGGAGGGGGTGTATGGTTAGTACGGAAAGTAGACATGTGTTCTGGTTTCAGTAAGCTCACATGGAAAACGGGGTGAATTCTTCTAAGTGTTTTTGGTAATTCTAGTTGTACGGTCACGGGGTATTGATGATTTTCACTATGGGAAAAGGTCCCACATACTTAGGTCCCAGTTTTTTAGATTTTTGAGTGGTTTGTAAATATTTGATGGAGAGATAAACCTTATCTCCAACTTGGTACTTGTTCTCAGGGGATCTTTTTTTATCAGCTTGTTTTTTGTGTGCACGGTGAGCATCATCAATCGCTTTGCGAGTCATTTTCCATGTGCTTTGTATTTGATCTATCCATTCTGACAATGATGAAACTGTGGTTTTTTCCTTTGGAAATTCCGAGATGGGAACAAAGTCTTGACCTGAGGCTACTTTAAAAGGAGTGAATCCTGTGCTACTATGAATTGAGTTATTGTAGGCTACTTCCGCAAAAGGTAGTAAGTCCACCCAATTGTCTTGTTGATAGTTAATATAATGACGTAGATATTGTTCTAGTACTGAGTTCGAGCGTTCACAACTTCCATTAGTCTGGGGATGATGGGAGGAGCTTAATCCCTGGGCGGAGCCTATCAGTCGCAAAAATTCTTTCCAAAACTGAGAAGTAAATTGAATTCCTCGATCTGAGATGATGCGCTCAGGAACTCTGTGTAAGCCGCCCTGAGTCTTCGGAGAAGGGCAGATATAAATTCAAATTAAAAAAAAAATCCCCTTCCTTTATACGAACTCTAGTAAGTTTCTCGTAGGTCCAATTTGATGAAAAACTTTCCTTTCACTAGATGCGCTAACATGTCTTTCATGAGCGGCATGGGGTATACGTTTTCGGCGCATATAGCATTTAGGTTTCTATTGTCGACTATGAGACGAAAGGAGCCATCTTTCTTTTCTCGGAACATCACTGGTGCAGCCACTCGAGGCCTAGCCGGTTGTATAAACCCTCGCTCTTAAGTTTTTGTCTCTAAATTTATGTAGCTCCCCCAATTCTTTTCGGGTCATGGGGTAAGCTTTTGGTTTTGGAAGCTTTACCTCTGGAAGTATGTCTATTGCGCAGTCCGTAGGCCTATGGGGGGGGGGGTAAAACATCTGATGCTTTCTCACTAAAGATTTCTCGTAAGTCCCAGTATTCCTTGGGTATTCTCTCCTCCCCTTCTATCCGTTCCATCATTGCCCCCATCACATCTTGGGACACAGCCACGGCAGGTTCCTCCCTGGTACCACTTTTCTCCACTCTTGCCGCCTTCGAACGAAAGTGTAAGACCCCCGTCTTCCAGTTAATATGGGGGTTCCACTTTCGTAACCATGACAGGCCCAGCAGCAGAGGCTAGTCCATCCCCGGGGTTACTATGAAGTTTAGGACGTCTTGATGGTCTCCCATCGTCATTTCTATGGGTTCCGTTACAAAATAGGCGGGGCCTGCCACGGAGCCATCCAACTGGGCAAAAGCTATAGGCTTATTTAAGGTTCTCAATTTTAGTTCCATTTTCTCTACTACCTCGGGTCTGATGATGTACCTAGTACACTCGGAGTCTAAAGCATTTCCCCTTTATTTCCCAAGGACGGGACATGCAGTTTGACCGGGATGTTCAAAGGACCCCGTGTCCAACTCACCAGAAGGTCTTTATCAGACTCGGATGTGGTTCTGCTGTCATCTGACTTGATTGGTGTCCCACGCTCCTTCTCGACGGGAGTGGCGTTCTTAGCAACGCCTTCTTTCGCCTTTGCCGGCTCCCGCCCCTTTTTAATTGGTTTCATCGGTTCCTTTCTACCACTAGGAGTCGTCTTTGGCACCAGCTTCACTCGGCAGTCAGCCGCTCGGTGGCCTTCTTTCCCACATCTGTAGCAAGCAGAACGTTGAACGTTGCCTCCCACTCTCCGAAGTGAGGGCGTCCTTTGGAGGGCCTCTAGGGAAATGGGCGGGGATTTGCCTTACAACGCGCTCTGCTCTACTGCGATCCTTTGCCAGCTCGATTTCCACTGCCAGGGTATACCAGCCATACAATGTGGTTGGAGAGGCCCGTGCCCGGCACAATGCATACAGATCTCCATTCAGGCATCTTTGTAAATGACCACAAGGGTCACCTCCGACCATCCTCTCATCAAGGGGACCAGATCACTGAAGTCCTGGTTGTAGTCAGTCACTGGTCTCCTCCCTTGCCTGATGGTTTTCATCCGGCCTTTGGCCTTCTGTTCTGCCAGGGGGTCCTCGAACCTCCTCCTCAGTGCAGTCATAAAATGCTCGTAGTTTTGCAGTAAGGGGGAGTGGCCGCTGTATAATGACACAAACCACGCAGCTGCTCTTCCAGTTAGGTTTTGGGTCACAGCTCTAGCCTGCGCTGCCTGTGACCAATATTTTCCCCCCCAGTCCATCATATGGTTATTCACTAACGCCAGGAACAGTCCTAGCTCCTTGGCATCTCCATCGAATTTCCCAGATATGGGGGGAATTTTAGGCTTTTTCCTTCCTCTGCTCAGCCTCACTTGGCCAGCAGGTGGCGTACGCCCTTCATCCAACTCATCTGCCTCTGGGAAGGGGATTTCTGGTTCTGGTTGTTCCAAAATCTCTATGCATTGGGAAACTCCCCCAATTGCTCCCCTGGTAATTTCTTCATCCTCTTCTCCCTCCCCCCTGGAGGACCGAATAGGGGATTCATACCTTTGGCACGCTGCTTGCCTTACTTTCACCTCACGGCAATGCCTCGTCCAACTGGAGCTTGTCTCTGATTTCCTGCTCCTGTTTCCAATCTGAAAGTCTAGCTTTCCCCTTTTTGCTTTTAGTCACTCCAGAAGGAAGCACTTCAGGATCTGGTTGCCACATTTTTTTCTTTCAGCTGTAATTGCTCCATCCACCGGGCTCTGCAATCCTCCAGTTCAGGGTTAAAACTGACAGAAGGAAAACCTCCGGCCGCCTCCTCCAGTTCAGAAGCTGGCTGGCTTCCCATGAAAGTTTTTCTTTTGACCCCCTCGGTATTTTGGTTAAAATCCTGGTTGGTCGACATGCTGTGAGATCCAACTTATTGTCAGGCTATCTCTGATTATATTTAGGAAAGAAAACACCTTGACCTCATTTGGAAATGAAGAAAAGTACTTTTACTAAATACATCTGGACTACAGCCGGATAAAGTTGGATTTGAAGCAAAATATGGCTAACATTCCATATCCCCTTGTTAGTCCCTCCTCCCCACCAGGGGTCAGGCAGGTCTGGTCCAATGCCAGCTCCTTCTCGCCCCCCGTGGTAATCTTCTTCCGCTGGTCTCTGGCTGTTAATCATCTCAGGAATGCAGTCTTTGTTGGAAAGCACACGCTCTAACATTCTTGCTGATTTCAAACCGTAAATCTCCCCCCCTTTGTTCTTATGTCAGATGACACTCTTAAAGGGCCCTCTTCTCTTAACCTGAATAGGATAGTAATACATCTTACATCCATGAGCTATTTTACATTACACAAAGAACCCATTGCAATCTAACTAAACTACTGAATATAAATTGTACAAAAGAATGTGAGGATTGGAGTGGAGTCTGACAGGTGTCATCTGAAACAAAAATAAAAATCTAGGTAAAACATTCATTTTAATAGCTGCTATTCTCCCCAATAATGATAATTGTAATTTTTTCCAACTGAGCATTTCCTTCTGAACTTTTTGCCATAACACCTCAAAGTTATTCTTATACAATTTCACATTTGATGAAGTAATATAAACCCCTAGATATTTAACCTTTTTTTACAATTTCAAATCCTGTTGTTTCCTCTAATTTTTCTTTCTGTTATCTAGTCATATTTTTTATTATCACTTTTGTTTTATTCTGATTTACTTTAAACCCTGAAACCTTTCCATAATGACCAATTATTTCCAACAAACATACACTTGAGTTTATAGGATTTGACAAAATAATCACCAAATTATCTGTTGTCTAATTTTAATTCCCTCTATCTCCTTTAACTCTCTTATTTTATCCAGTAGTGGCTCCAAAGTTAAAATAAACAATAATGGTGATAAAGGACACCCCTGTCTTGTTCCTTTCGCAATCTTAAAAGCTTCTGTCAAACTACCATTAATTATTATCTGGGCTTTTTGCTCTCCATAAATCACCCTAATTATTCTCATAAAACAATCTCTAAATTGCAGTTTGTCTATTAATTTAAATAAAAATTCCCAGTGCAATCGATCAAAGACTTTCTCTGCATCCAAAAAAAAATAAATGCTGCTGAAATCTGATTTTTCTTTTCTAAATATTCCAATAAATTTACAATCTGTCTTAACTTTATTCCTCATCTGCCTCCCCTTTATAAATCCCGATTGATCAGTATGAATTCTTTGTTGCCAAACTAACATTAATCTATTCGCTATTATTTTAGCAAAAATTTTATAATCATTATTCAAAAGTGAAATCGGCCTATAATTCCCAGGTTTAGTACAATCCTGTTCTTCTTTTGGTATCAATGAAATAAAAGTAGTTCTCCATGATGGGGGTATTCCCCCTCCTAATTGTATCTGATTAAATAATTCCTTAAGTGGTCCTACTATTTCATTCTGTAAATTTTTGTAATAAATTGCTGTAAGTCCATCCGTACCAGGGGTTTTTCCCATTTTTGTTTTATTGCCAAAATAATTTCTTCAGAAGTTATAGGCCGATTCAGTTCTTCTCTTTGTTCTAAGGTTAAACCTTTAGCCTTATACTCTTTAAAATAGTTATCAATATCCATGTTCAAGACTGTATCTTTAGCATATAAATTTGTATAATATTCTAAACAAGCTTTTTTAATTTTATCCTGTTGATATCTCTCTTTACCTTTATATTCTATTTTTTCTATAATACGTGCTTTTTGTTTTTTCCTTAACATATATGCTAATCACCTACCAGGTCTATTTGCATTACAAAAGGTATTATATTTAGCATATTGTATATTTGTTGCCACCTGGTCTGCCATTATCATATTAAATTGACTCTGTAATATCTTTATTGCATCTTTAAGTTTTGATCATATGGACTATGTATTAATAATTGTTGTTTCTTTTGAATTTCCTCTTCTAAGTACCTACACTGTTTTTGTTGCTTACTCCTCTGTTTATTTTTCATATATATTAAAACTCCTCTCATAAAAGCCTTACTCGCGTCCCAAACCATTTCTATCAATGTTCCCCTATTCAAATTATCATCAAAAAATTCTTTCATTTGTTTTTTACATTGATTTACATTATCTTCATATCTAAACAATTTTCATTTACTCTCCATGATCTTCTGCCACCTTTTTCTTGTTGCAATTCCAACCATACTGGACTATGGTCAGATAAGCACCTTGGAAATATCTTTGTTTTCTTAACCCTAGAAACCAAATCATTAGTGATTAATATAAAATCAATACGTGAAGAAGATTGATGCCTGCCAGAAAAAAAGGTATAGTCTCTATCTTCAAGATTTTGCATTCTCGATACATTTCTCAACTCAAAGTCTTCCATTATCTCAAAAAAAGATTTGGGCAGCTTTGCATGTGTAGGAATCTTCTTTGAGAAAATTCTCTTATCCTTTTGGGTGTCTATTACATCATTCCAATCCCCTAGTATAATAAAAGATTTGTAATCCCAAAGGGTCAGTTTATCATGCAGCATTCTATAAAAATTTTCTTGTTGCTAGTTAGGTGCATATACACCAATCAAGAGTGTCTTTTTTCCTTCTAATACAAGTTCAATAGCAATATCTCTCCCTTGGATATCTGCTTCAATTAATTTAGCTGGTATATCTTTTCTCAAATATACTACTATACCATTTTTCTTATCCAAAGCTGAAGTATTTACCTAGTTTTGAGTTTATTAAGTATTTTTGATCTGATAGTTTAATGTGTGTCTCTTGTAAACAAATCACATCATTTTAAAATTGTCTCAAATAATGAAATAATTTTCTTCTTTTCTGCACTGAATTCAAACCATTAACATTCCAAGTTAGAAATTTATTTGCCATCACTGGCCTCACGAAGCTTTTGAGCAATCAGCTGAAGATCCTCACTCCCCCTTGTCTTCGGCCTTGCTCCTCCCACTGCTTCTGTAGTAAGATCCTGACTTTTACTTTGAAGTTGATCCTCCTTTTCTTTACACTTAATAGCCCCCCTTGTCATCCTTTGTTCTTGTGGCTGTTCTTGGGATAATAACATCAAAGGGGCCAAATCGGCTTCCACACTCATTTGCTCTCTTGAGAGCTTTTATCTGTTGCTTCTGGATCAACTTTCAGCACATTAAAAAGAAAGTCTTTTGCTTTCAACACTGTTTCAATATGATATCTCCTTCCTTGAAAAAACACTGTGAGACCAGCTGGAACCTCCCATCTAAATTGAATCTGGCGTTTCTTAAGCTCTTGTGTAAAAAATATAAACTCTTTTCTATCTTTTAACGTCTTAGGGGGAATCTCTTTCAGAACCATCACCTCTTGTTCTCCTATTTGCAACTTTTTCTGTTACGTGGCTTGCAGAATTTGATTTCTCATTGTTCTTGTCAAGAAATAAACCACAATGTCTTTTGGCAATTTTTTTTGTCTAGCAATCCATGAATTAACCCTATATACTTTGTCAATTTGAAAAGCAATCTCTTGTGGATCACATCCTAGCATTTCAGCCAAAACTTCTGATAGGATTTTCTTAAGGTCTTCATCCTTTACTTCCTGCAAGCCTCTGATTCTCAAAGCCCCCTCCATCGCCCTGTATTGTAACATCACCACCTGATCTTCATTTTTATCCACTTTTATTTGCAATTCTTCCATTTTATTTTCCAAATGCTGGTTAGACTGATTAATTTCTTCCACTTTCTCTTCCAATACCTCCAAATTCTTTTCCAAGCCTTGAAAAGCCATCAAAATGTCATCTCTTATTTTTTTATTATTTTCTTTCATTTCCTCTTTGATCAATTCATTCACCTCAGAAATATGGTTCATAACTTCTTTAAACCTTTCTTCAAACATTTTTTGTCTGTTCTTTAAACATATCATCCATACCCACTTCAGATCCCCTTCTTGTAGGTTTAGGTGGCTTAGAAGCCATTTCAATTTCCAAGTTAAAATTCAGTTATAAAGTCAGAATCAAAGATATAAAATAAAATAAAAACTTTTTCTATCTTCTATCTACCTTTCAATGTAGGAGAGCCTCTGCTTTATTACAATCCACAAATACAGTCTCCACTTGATTACACAAACAGCTTCCAACTTTCACTTCCTCTCAGATGCCATTTTCAGCAATCTTAATTAAAACGATAGAAAGTTTCTTTTCTTAAAGGGTAGAAGTCAGGTTCTATACTTGCAATCCCAATGATTGATCACTTGTGTTTGTTCCGTCTGCATCCAGAAGTCCAAAAAAAAATAATTACTTGGGCAGAGGTGGTCGCTTTCTTCTTTTCCTGCTGCTGCAGGAGCATGTTGGATTCGGAGCTCAGCGGAATTATGCAGGACTCAACCCTCCGAGGCTTCACTTTCACAAAGCAAAGCCTCTGGGGAGTTCTACCGCTTTTCCGCTGCTCTTTCCTTTCCCTTTCTCCCAGGGAAAGTACTTCAAGCTGGCAAACAGCTGATTTTCGCTGTTTTCGTCGGCTTTTACAAAACCTCAGCACAGGGCACCTTTTCAGGCGTCCAGCAAGGAAAGCGGTGCCACCAGAAGTCTTTTTTTGTCCTCATTTTTAAGTTTGCTATTTATCTATGTACAGACGCGCACACACTAAACATTTTGGTAGGGTGGGGTGATTTCCTGCATTGTGTCAAATGGTGTTAGTAACCTAGATTCACAAGATAGGGAAGCTGGGCAGTATAATGACTTTCTAATTTTAATTTTCCTTTTTGCTTGTGTCTGTGGGGCAGATTTATCTTAAATTAATAACTCTTTCCAGTAAATATGGAATTTTATGAAGGAAAGGGATTGAACCAACTTTTGATATGTTACTCACATGTTTAAAGGTAGAACTATTTTGTCCTTAGCACATTTGTCAGACACAAATTATAAAAGAAATTAATTTTTAAAATGTGAGAAATGAAAATGGGTATAAAGCTGATTCCATAAGTATTTACATTTATATTTTTATAGGCTCTTTCCTACAGATTTGTTTGAAAGCTTCATAGATGTTGGCCATTATATTCGCGAGATCAGTGCCTATGAAGAGCTAGTACTGAAATTAAATGCGTTACTGGTGGGTAGTATATGTTTTTTCTTATTCAAATGAACTCATTCCTGCCAAAATGTTTCACCTTACTCTGGCTTTTAAATGTCATCTTTGAATAAAATATTGCAAGTTTTTGAAAGAGAACTTTGAAAAGTGCTTTTATACAAGAGATAGCTGTATAATGCTATTGTAGTATACTTTTTGGTAACCTTAAGACCCCATACTTTTTTTCATGTGCTCTGGCTGCATAAATTTCATTTAAGAATGGAATAGTCAAAGAAGTTTCTTGACTGAGATGAAAAAATGGGTGAAGATGGTTTTTAAGGGGAAAGTGGGACTTTTATAAATTATAATCATTGTCTAAAATTACATCAATAAAGTAACTTTTGTAACCAGGAGGATGAAGTTAAGCAAATTGCTGAAAATATTGAAAATATTAATCAGAATAAAGCACCAATGAAATACATAAGCAATTATGCAATTTTGGATCATCTTGGCAGTGGAGCATTTGGAAGCGTTTATAAGGTAAAGCTGCCTTTGATTTGTCTTGAATATTGATTTTCATATTCCTTTTAATAATTCTCACACTTGATTGCAAATATATGTTATTTATCCTTATTGACAAAGGAAAGCAATATATTGATTTGACTTAGCATTATTTGTAAATAGAATATTTCCAGTAAATTCATTGAAACAGAATCTTTCAGGCTTGGACTCCATTAACATTAAAAGTTTTTTACATTTTGAGTACTTGCCTATTTGTAGCACATACTATTAATGTAAACATTTCTAAGATAATATGTCTCAAGTAGTTTAAATAATTTATAGTTAGCTATATAAATAATAATTAGTAGTGCCTACAATGTGACCTGGCCAATTTTCAGAGATTCTGACTTTCTACTCAAATCTGTTAGGACAGTGGTTCTCAATCTTGATAGTGCTGCGACCCCTTTAATACAATTCCCCACGATGATGCGACACCTTTAATACAATTCCCCACGATGTGGCGACCCCAACCGTAAAATTATTTTCGTTTTAAATTTATCGTGTCTGAAGCCCTATTGGCTAGCGATCTGAACTGCTTGTGATTGCCTTGAGGATGGAGGCATTAAAGCGGAGACTCCTCCCCTATTAAGTTTATTGCACCTGAAGCCAGATTAGGCTAGCGATTGGAAGTGATTGCAGCTGGCTTGATAGGGAGACATCAGAGCAAAGATTTCTCTCTTTTTTAATTCATCGCGCCTGAAGCTGAATTCGGCTAGCGATTTGAAGAGCCTGCAGCTGGCTTGTAGAGTCAACCATTGGAGCGCAATTCTTCGACTCGCAAGTATACTTCCCATATTTCCGATGGTCTTAGGCGACCCCTGGCAAATCATCATTTGACCCCCAACGGGGTCGCGACCCACAGGCTGAGAACTGCTGTGTTAGGACATTCAATAGTCATATATCATCCAAAAATATACTTTTTTTTATTTCTTTTTGTCACAACAGTATACACAAACAATTGTCATAGATAAAACAACATATCTTGAAGAAAATATATATATATAAGTAAAAAATATGCATCAACTATATCAATTTGATATAATGAAAGGAACAATAGGATAGGAACGGTAGGCACTTTTGTGCTCTTATGCTCTTATTTTGTGCTCTTATTGTTATTTATTATTTATTATTAATAATTAATTATTATAAATAATTATTATAAATAATTATTATATATAATTATTAATATATAAATATAAATAATTATTATAAATAATTAATAATTACTAATTAACAATAAATATTAATAATAATTATTGTTATTATTATCTTATTGTGCTCTTCTGCTCTTATTCTCATTGCAAAATGGGAACTTGGGAACTAGGGAACTACATTGTAATTTCTGTTACATACTATCTGTTCATATCATTTTTTCTTCTTCTTGTAGGTTAGAAAACATAGCGGACAAAACTTTCTAGCAATGAAAGAGATTAATTTACATAATCCAGCATTTGGAAAAGATAAAAAAGATCGAGAGAGCAGTGTAAAGAACATTGTCTCCGAATTAACCATAATTAAAGAACAGGTAAGACTAAACAAAAATAAGTTTCAAAGAAATTGTTGGGGGAAGTCTTCCAATTACAGTTTAGATGCCAATTAAAGTGAAGTTATTTTAATTACTATGCTACCCTGAGTATGCGTTGGCTATCTACTTTTATTTTCCTGCCTAGGCTTTTCATTGCCTGCTACTTCCTATTAATCCCTAGTAAGTTTGTAGGGGACTAGGGAACTGCTATAGTGCACGTGCCTTCCCAACCTATTCCAAGTCTTGATTGAGCTGTATGATCATTCATACATTTGCAGTTGAAGACTGATCAAGAAAAAAAGTGAAATTAGTAATAAGCTCTAAAAACATAACAGAGACATTGTGATATCGATGGTGTTCTGTTATCTGTTGTTGGTGCAATCCTTCAAATAAGCATTAACACCACTCAAATGTCAAAAGACATTCTAATATTCAAACTTGCCATAATTACCATTTAGAAGAATATTACCTTTAATGTTGTACTGCTTCTAGAATGAGTAGGGTTAATATTTTTTCTTGAAGGAAAGGGGGGTTGAGGGTAGCAATGGGTGTGTTTCACTTCCTTAAAAGTCTGTCACTTCCAAACCATTCAGACTGAAATCATTGTACTGATTTGCCACAAAATTTCAATGGTAGAGTTGATAAACAGATTAAAGGTAGATATGAAGGTACTTTATGCTTCCTTTCAGACTCGTATTTTTTGAAAAAAGAAAAAACATTGTTGTACTGGCTCACATCCAGTGTATCACAGACTGCCCACATCTAATCTAACATTTGTACATTTTTATTTTAGCTTTATCATCCCAATGTTGTACGATACCACAGAACCTTTTTAGAAAGTAAGTATAAGTCTATAAAGTGGCAATCTACAGTGTATTATTTTCATAATTTTTTTAAAAAAGTTAGGTAGGGACTATATCAGAAATGTTTACTTTTGACATCTTCAAGAAGATTATTTTGCATTTTTTGAAAAGTATTAAATTGTTAGTTAAAAGACAAGGGAAGAAAGGGAATGTATTGGAAGCAGAAATTAGAAGTTTGAAGCATTATGCTTAAAAAAGCTAACAAACTTAGCTTTGTCTTTTCAAGAGCTGAGGTTTCTAGATGGCAGGAGTATTTGTGAGTAGCCAGGGGTTCCACTTAATGTATCTTTGTGTATATATGGGATAATACATATAGTCCTTGAATTACAATCATTTGTTTAATGATTGTTCAAAGTTATAACAGCACTGAAAAAAGTGACTCATGACCAGTTCTCACTCTTAACACCTATGGCAAGAAAGGTTGTAAAATAGGGCACAACTCACTTAACTGCCTTGTTTAGCAATGGAAATTTTGGGCTCAATTGTGGTCATAAGTCATGTTTGAAGATCATAGTGAGTGGGCAGTGATTATATGTGAGTAGAACCATGATTCTCTATTTTTCCTTGATAGAGAGTTTTGGAGGTTCGTTATTTACATTATCATTTTAGTATCTTTCTCAAATCAGAAATTGCTATTATCTTTCAGAAGCTACCTCAAATGGAGTTTGAAAAACATTAAGCTGCCCAAAATTGCTCTTCAAGACAGAGGGCATTACAGGAGTTTTCACACTTAATGTTTTTGGGATGTACAAATCAATTAACTACAGATCTACAATTGTTAGTTTAGATTTGCTGGCAAATCTCACTATAGCAATTCTGGCAGCATACAATATAAAACTTTGTAAAACTACAAAAACATATATATAAAGTACCTAAAGGTGTTTTTTCAGGAGGCAACTGGACTTTCTTGCTTTTTTCTTTGAAGATATTTCACTTCTCATCCAAGAAGCTTCTTCAACTCTGACTGAATGGTGGGGAATGGAAGGATTTATATTCCTTGTAGACAGCTGGTCATTTGCATCCTTTTTGAGGGTTGTTGAAGCACTTGGATAATCAAGTTTGCCTTTACATATCATTTATACTTCAGAATCTCCAAGAAATATGCCTGCTTGATTTCCCTTGCATAACTATAGTTTACAGAAATAAATTAGTATTCTTACTTTTTTTATTTCATTACGTATAGATGATAGATTGTATATTGTCATGGAGCTCATAGAAGGAGCACCCCTTGGAGAACATTTTCATTCTTTGAAGGAAAAACAACAACAATTTACAGAAGAGAGAATATGGAATATATTCATTCAAGTAAGAACCTGAAGTTGTCTTCATTACTTCCCCCTACATGTTTTCTGGTCATGTAGGGGGCCTGATTGATTGATTTTAATATTTGGGGATTTTAGCGGGTTTTTATCTTTTATATTTTTTGCCTAATAGTTTTAAGTATACAGCAGTTTAATTAGATTTTTAATTTTGTTATGGTATTTTAAATGGTTTTTGGATTATTGTCGTTTTACTTGCTGTACACCGCCCTGAGTCTTTGGAGAAGGGCGGTATAAAAATGTGAATAAATAAATAAATAAATAAATAAATGTAATCAGGAGTCCGAAAAGTCTGAAAATCATGTTAGTGTCATAAAATTAATTTCAAGCCACTCAAAGTGAAGTTTTCCAATAGTTCTTTTATTCTTGTGTTATTTGGACAAAAGCAAGGCAAGCATGCAATTAATCTTAATTAATTCCTTTATAGTTGTACATATACTTTTTTTTTAATTTGAATTTATATCCCGCCCTTCTCCGAAGACTCAGGGTGGCTTACATTGTGTTAAGCAATGTAATACTTGTCTAATTTCAAAGTTATCTTACTACAATAAGTTATGCCCAACAAAGCTACTCAAATTGCTGAAAGTATTGCTTCCCAACTAAGCTGGTGATCAGGCTGCATTAAAATGGGCTGGGAAGCAGACTCAGGGCATCCCATGCTCCAATCAGAGTGGTCTTGAATTTCAGGGTCTGGGTTTATTCCAATTTTCTCTTTATACCCAACTTATTTACTCAAAATCCATGTGTATGGTACATCTTGCCCCGTCAGGAACTTTACATTCTTACTGTTTGTTCCAAGACTCCACTACATTCTGTACACCCACTAACACTCTACCTGGTATCACCAACAATAAATCATTCATACACATACTCAGAATCTTTCTGAGACACATTCCAGCAACATGAATTTTCCAGCAAGTTCATGAAAAGGCTAACTATGATTGTAGTACAGGCCCTCTATGTTCATAACTTATATTTGTGATATATTCATAATATATAACATAAAATATGTAAGATTAGGGTATGATGGCAAAAAATAATCACATGGCAGCATCTTTTCTAAAATACTTTTCTAAAATACTTTTAAAAGATCTAAACTTTTGTGAGCTTATAGGTTAGTTGGAAAAGATACTGCCTTACTGCTACTTTTTTTTGATACCATAAGCTAACATCGTTTTCCATCTGTAAGGATTATATAGTAAATAATATGTTGATGTTCATTTTGTCCCTTTTGAAGTATCCATGTTCATTTTGTTTGCAATAAGACAAAATTGTCACTAGAAGAATTGATCATGAAACTTTTTGCCAAAAATCTATCAAATTATCATATTTTTCAGTATATAAGACGCACCGGAGTATAAGACGCACCTTAATTTTTTTTGGGGGGGGAACAAGAAAAAAAGAATTCTGCCTCTGCATACCAGCATCAGGATCACCGGTGTCCTCACTTCCATTCGGGTTTTGATAATGGGAGTGGCTTGGGGAAGCACGGAGGTCGTGACTTGCTTGGTGAAGCAGGCACTGCGCAGGGGGCAAAAGGCAAGGCGCTGCCACCCAAAAACACTGCTGCCATGATCTCTGCTGCCTGGAGATCTCCGCTGCCTCCCTAGTTCCAAAAATGGGGTGTGCAGAGGCAAAGAAAGAGCATCATGTTTTTGGCGGTTCCAGGCAGCAGAGATCGTGGCAACAGTTTTCGGGTGGCAGCGCCTTGCCTTACACCTCCTGCGCAGTGCCCAGCAAGCTGCCAGTTCCTTGAAGATGCAAGACCGTTTTCATGAGGATGCACAGCTGTGTGGGAGGAAAACGCGATGCATTTTTTCCTCCCCGATTACCCAAAGCAATTCGCAAAGCGGCGTGCCCTCCTCCTTCTTTTCTGCAGTTGGCTTCTGCTCCTGCCCGGGAGGCAGATCTGGCTAGGAGGAAAGAGAAAGTGAGACTGCAGAAAAGGAAGAGGAGGGTGCTCAGCTTTGCAAATTGCTTTGGGCAATCAGGGAGGAAAAAGAGCGTTGCCTCTATGCATGGCATTTTCTGGTGTTTTTTTCCTCAATTCTCTAAAGCAATTTTCAGAAAATGAGGAGGAGGGCATGCAGCTTTGCAAATTTCTTTGGGCAATCGGGGAGGAAAAAGAGCGTTGCCTCCATGCATTACGTTTTCTGGCGTTTTCCTCCCCGATGCAATTCGCACACCCGTATGTCCTCAGGAAAATGCAGCAGCGGGTATTTTCGGCTGACAACCTCCAAAGGGTGGATGATGGTGGGTGAATGGGTGGCGCTACATTCGGCGTATAAGATGCATCCAGATTTTCACCCTTTTTTGGGGGGTAAAAAGGTGCATCTTATACACCAAAAAATACCGTATATAATCCATATCATAGCGTTTCAAAGGCAAATCCCTCTCTTGAGGAATCCAGCAAAAATAAAACTTCCTCTTTAATAATAGAGTTGATATATACTTCCCTTTTAGAAGAAATGCAAAACAACATGCAGCACTTAACAGAGGAAAGTTTCCTCCTTTGCAGCTGTTCTGGATACAGCTGTCAGCTGCTCTGCAAAGCAAAAAATGGGACTAGTACACTTTGATCTTCTAATGAACTGTGGTAGCCATTTTGCTTATTATAGGACACTCATAAATTATCCTTTCAGATTGTTATGCTTCAAAACTTTATTTTCATTAAAAGAAATTAATTAGTGCTGATGTTTCTGGCTTTTTATTGTATTAAGTTGTTTATTGTTATTGTTGTTGTTGTTGTTATTATTATTAAGCTGTGTTTAGCTCTTCGTTATTTGCACAAAGAGAAGAGGATTGTCCACAGAGATCTCACTCCAAACAATATCATGCTGGGAGATAAGGATAAAGTAACAATCAGTAAGTTCTATTTTTATGATCTTATTGACATTTGATAAAAAAATAATCAGGATACTGATATCAATAATAAGCTAATGATAATACCTATATGTTACATTTACTCTGAAAAACATCTCAGTACAATAAGTGGTACCATCTAGTTGAGGGACATTTCTTCTTTTTAAATATAGTAATGTGTTACTGGGAAATAAGATCAGATGAATGATTATATGATTTATGATTATATAAATATGGCAATATAGGTATTAGACAACATGGCCTTTTCTTATTTTCTTATTTTTTTTGTTTGTAAGCTTCTTGAAAAAGTTCAGAGTAGTGAGTCACTTTAATATACATTAAAATATTATGTTATTTTTAATGGACATTCCAGAAAATAGAGTATCTATTGAATATATATGTATTATTCTTTCTATGTGGAAATAATATATTTTCCAGAATTAATGCTGTTATTTACATTTTTATGCTGTTTATTCGAAGTTGTTATTGCCTGTTCTTACTGTTTTTAGATCCATTTTTTATAACAGAAGGAAACATTTTGCTTAAGTCAGTCAGTCTGTCTGTCTGTCTGTCTGTCTGTCTGTCTGTCTGTCTATCTATCTATCTATCTATCTATCTATCTATCTATCTACAATATATATATCTTTACCTCTTTATCTCTTTCTCTATCATCTCTATTTAATCTATATTTGTAATCTAAATTATGTTCACACATTGATGGATGAAATAGGAAAGACATACCTAACATCATAGTGGTTATTTGTATATAAATATAATATAAGTAATCCCTGCAGCTATTCCATACAATTGTTCTTTCCCAAGGATAATTAACCTTGGCTTTTATATCGTTGCACATGGTTCATGTCTTAGTCTAACTTCAATGCAATCACTTGTCTTTAATTTTATTAATTTTATTAATTTGTTATTAATTTTATTAGACTATATGGCATTATAATATAAAATACAAATGAAAATAAAATCAGAAAAAGTGTGAAAGAGGATGTTGGATAAAAAGAAATAGAAAAGAAAAAAGTAGTGACTCTGGCTCCTTTCAGTACAGTAAAATACTGAATGCAATTATAGTATCAACTTTTGCTTTGCATTTTGAATAACTAAAGGCTATTTTCTATAGCTACAAAATCAATCCAGTCCTCAAAACGTAAAGTCAAAGTTATTTTTTTTCTCTTCTATATGGAACATAATGTCCAGAAGCAAATTTCACATTGAAATGAAGCTGGATAAATTGTTCTCTTGGTTTACTATAATTGGTTTGCCATTTTTCCTAAATCCACTGTTTTTTCCATCTATTCTCCTATTGTGGGAAATGATAAAGCTTTTCATTTGCCCATATTGAATTTTCAACATATATAAAGACAAAATACCAGGCTTTCTTTGTGACCAACAACCCTAGAGAGAAACCTTCTGGTTTCAGTTTTATATCCATTTTAGAAATCATTTTTTTCTTAAACATTATCATCCTTACAATTACAGTTACTACGGTATTTACAGTTGTTACATCCATAGTTGCAGTTCTATCAGATTTTTAATACATCATTTTGTAAGGGGTTTCTTTTAGGTGAAATTGTGCAAAATTGAATATAATAATTTTCAAGATTCAAGTTTAATAACATTTTATAAACCTTAGTAAAAATCCTATTTATCACATTTTCATACTGAGTTCTATAGGTTCAAAACAGTGGTTTATCTTATCCAAATTAAATCTTTCTTTTACTTAGATATATAAGTCATTACGAAATCTATCTTTCTGACTCCATTTCTTTCATATTCAGTCTAAGTCACCCCTTTCAACTTGTTTCAACACAATAAAATCTTTCTCTCAAAATATTTGAAGGACATTCAGAACTTTTTTGCTTCAGAGAAGCACGTGAGTATAGTTGCTGCTTTGAGGAGAAATTGGGGGTGGGAAACTTTCTCCATTTCTTTCTTTCCCATTTTGCCTCAGAGAAACACGTGGGTGGAGTTACTGCTTTGAGGAGAAATTGGGGGTGGGAAACTGCCTCCATTTCTTTCTTTCCCATTTTGCCTCAGAGAAACACGTGGGTGGAGTTACTGCTTTGAGGAGAAATTGGGGGTGGGAAACTGCCTCCATTTCTTTCTTTCCCATTTTGCCTCAGAGAAACACGTGGGTGGAGTTACTGCTTTGAGGAGAAATTGGGGGTGGGAAACTGCCTCCATTTCTTTCTTTCCCATTTTGCCTCAGAGAAACACGTGGGTGGAGTTACTGCTTTGAGGAGAAATTGGGGGTGGGAAACTGCCTCCATTTCTTTCTCATTTTCACAACTAGAATTCTAATCTAATCACTATAAATCAAAAATAGCAATAATATATTCAGGGCTGGTCCACTTGAGATTGTGATTTTATTCTATTTCAAAATGGCTGGCTTAGTTCAGTGCAATACTTGTTTTGCAGCTGTCTTTCGCAGTACTCTTTTCAAATTTGGGTACTGTCCTCTTTGTAAACAAATTAGCAGTCTACGTGGACAGATTACCTATCTAGAATCTCTAATCTATGCTCTCCAAGCAGAAATTAGGTGCCCAATTCAGCCATTCCAGCTGCTGTGCCATCAGCCCCCTCTACCACAAAGATCCTGCAGGAAAAGGGCAGTATGGACAACCGTGGGATCTGGCAGGGTGAGAGCTGTGAACCATAAACATAAAGCTTTTACAGTGTCCCAGTATAACAGATATAGTGCCCTTGCTGACCTTAATAGGAACACTAAAGTGACAGATCAAGGTAGTTGTGATACTGATAACTCAAACAATCAAGGGATTATGGTCTGAGATGAAGAACTTATTTTGGAAAAGTGTGTATCAAGTATATCAAGTATTACAGATCGGTCACACAAGAAGAGCACGGTATCCAAAAAGAGAAGCCACCTTCTGATTGGTGATTCAATTGTAAGGGATGTAAATTTATGGAGATATGGAGGTAAATTTAGGAAAGGATATGGAGACAAGACGGGTATTCTTAAGATAGTCAAGAATGCCAGTAAGGATTCTGATGTTGATGCTATTATACATCTTGGCACAAATGATCTGTCCCAAAAGGATGTACTTTCTGTGCAGAATGATTTCCAGAGCTTGGGGTATGAAGTTAATAGCATAGGTTGTAGGCTTATCTTTTCAGAGGTTTTACCAGTACATAAGGAACAAAAAGGTAAAGGCCAGCGTGTAGTGGAGTTTAATGTGTGGCTAAAGGAATGGTGTAAAAGGGAAGGCTTTAGTTTTATTAGTCACGATGTCTGCAACTGGTCCAATGAAAAACTACAAAAGAGATGGATTGCATCCATCAAAGAAAGGGACTGAGTTACTTAGCAATAAATTCACAGATTTTCTGGATAAACATTTAAACTGAACAGTGGGGACAGAGAATTAACTGATACAGAATATTTCTGTCCCCAGCAATCGAAAACTAAAAGGGTTATCAGTGCATGTAACATAGATGTCTGTATGGGTAAGACTATCAGCCCTGCTATCAAGCAAAACCAAGCATTTAACAGTGAGTGCCATACCATATGCACTAAACCAACAGGTGGGAAGAAAGGAGGGGCAGTCAACACAGGTTATGTAGACAGTAAACACAAGGTCAATCCAAATGGAGTCAAATGTCTATACACCAATGCACAGAGTATGAGGAATAAACAGGGTGAATTAGAAATTCAAGTAAAGGAGGGCAGATATGATATTGTTGCCATTACGGAAACTTGGTGGGATGAAACTGACAAATGGAACACACAGCTAGAGGGATATCAATTATTTAAAAGAAATAGACCAAATAAAAGAGGAGGTGAAGTTGCACTATATATAAGAAATAACTACATCTCTACAGAAATATAGCACAACAATGATGAAAATCATCTTGAATGTATTTGGGTCAATATAAAAGGAGTGAAAAACAATATTGCCATAGGTCTATACTATAGGTCACCCAATCAAACAGAGGAAGTAGATGAACTTTTTGCTAGTCAACTAACTAAGGTATGTAGGAAGCACATCACAGTAGTAATGGGGGATTTTAACTACCCTGACATCAACTGGGAAACAAACTCTCCAGCAAGTGGAAGATCCAACAGGTTCCTAACAAACCTAGCAGACAACTTTGTTTCTTAAAAAATAGAGACGGCAACAAGGGGATCAGCCATACTGGAGTTAATTCTCACTAACAGAGATGAAATGATAGAAGGTGTTGAAGCTACAGGAACCTTGGGGGCAAGTGACCACGCAATATTGGAATTCGACATTAAGCAAATGCAAGTAGTAGAACAAAGTCAAACTAGAGTCTTGGACTTTAAGAGAGCTAATTTCAATAAACTTAGAGAGAGCTTGAGAAGGATTCAATGGATGAGAAACCTCAGGGGGAAAACAACTCAAGAAGCTTGGGAAATTTTGAAAAGTGAGATTATAAAGCGCAGTCTAGCACAATACCAATGAAGAAGAAAAATAATAATAGATCTCAAAAGAAACCAGCATGGATGCATAAAGAACTATCTGACAAATTGAAAGACAAAAAGGACAAATATAAAAAGTGGAAAGAGGGGCAAATAACTGAGGCAGAATATCAGCAAATAGCCCAAGCCTGTAAAGATGAAGTGAGGAAAGCTAAGGCTCACAAGGCTAGCAACAAAAGTAAAAAATAACCAAAAAAAGCTTCTTCCAACATGTTAAAAACAAGAAAAAAGTCAAGGAAACAATTGGCCCATTGCTGGGAAAAAGTGGCAAGAAGATGACAAGCAACAGGGATACCTTGCTCAATAGTAGTACCTGTGAGAGGGATCTTGGAGTCCTAGTGGATAACCATTTAGATATGAGCCAGCAGTGTGTAGCTGCTGCTAAAAAAGCCAACACAGTTCTGGGCTGCATAAACAGAGGGATAGAATCAAGATCACGTGAAGTGTTAGTGCCACTTTATAATGCCTTGGTAAGGCCACACTTGGAATATTGCATCCAGTTTTGGTCGCCACGATGTAAAAAGGATGTTGAGACTCTAGAAAGAGTGCAGAGAAGAGCAACAAAGATGATTAGCGGACTGGAGGCTAAAACATATGAAGAACGGTTGCAGGAACTGGGTATGTCTAGTTTAATAAAAAGAAGGACTAAGGGAGACATGATAGCAGTGTTCCAATATCTCAGGGGTTGCCACAAAGAAGAGGGAGTCAGGCTGTTCTCCAAAGCACCTGAGGGTAGAACAAGAAGCAATGGGTGGAAACTGATCAAGGAAAGAAGCAACTTAGAACTAAGGAGAAATTTCCTGACAGTTAGAACAATTAATAAGTGGAACGGCTTGCCTGCAGAAGTTGCGAATGCTCCAACACTGGAAATTTTTAAGAAAATGTTGTATAACCATCTGTCTGAGATGGTGTAGGGTTTCCTGCCTGGGCAGGGGGTTGGACTAGAAGGCCTCCAAGGTCCCTTCCAACTCTATTGTTATATTGTATTAACTCTTTCTTTCTCAAAATCTTAACAGGTATTTTTTTTCAGGACAGTTTTATTTGTGTATCAATCTTTAATTCAGATTTGAAATGAGATCTAGACCTTGTTCTGTTATGGCTCGAGGTACCTGAAGTTTATAGTTTGGTGTTCATCTTGTTTATTAAATCAAATTCTGCTTTCCCACTGTTTTATAATCTTTGACTCCCTCTTGTGGTCAAAGAGCAAATCTTATACAGTGAGGGGGAAAAGTATTTGATTCCCTGCTGGTAGGTTTGCCTTGACAAAGAAATGATCAGTCTGTAATTTTAATAGTAGATTTATTTTAATAGTAAGAGACAGAATAACAAACAAACAAACAAAAAATCCAGAAAAATACATTTTAAAGAAGTTATAAATTGATTTAGAATAGAATAGAATAGAATAGAATAGAATAGAATAGAATAGAATAGAATTTTTTATTGGCCAAGTGTAATTGGATACACAAGGAATTTGTCTTGGTGCATAGATTCTCAGTGTACATAAAAGAAAAAATACCTTCATCAAGGTACAATACATAATACCTAATGATAGTCGTAAGGTACAAATAAGCAATCAGGAAACAATCAATATCAATATAAATCATAAGGATACAAGCAATAAAGTTACAGTCATAAGTGGAAGGAGATGGGTGATGGGAACGATGAGAAGATTAATGGTAGTGCAGATTCAGTAAATAGTTTGACAGTGTTGAGGGAATTATTTATTTAGCAGAGTAATGGAGTTTGGGGAAAAACTGTTCTTGTGTCTAGTTGTTCTGGTGTGCAGTGTTCTATGGCGTTGTTTTGAGGGTAGGAGTTGAAAGAGTTTATGTCCAGGATGTGAGGGATCTGTAAATATTTTCACAGCCCTCTTTTTGACTCGTGCAGTATACAGGTCCTCAGTGGAAGGCAAGTTGGTAGCGATTGTTTTTTCTGCAGTTCTAATTATTCTCTGAAGTCTGTGTCTGTTTTGTTGGGTTGCAGAACCAAACCACACAGTTATAGAAGTGCAGATGACAGACTCAATAATTCCTCTATAAAACTGTTATCAGCAGCTCCTTGGGCAGTTTGAGCTTTCTGAGTTGGCGCAGAAAGAACATTCTTTGTTGTGCTTTTGACTTTTTGATGTTAGCTGTCCATTTTAGATCTTGCAATATGGTAGAACCTAGAAATTTGAAGATTTCTACTGTTGATACTGTGTTGTCTAGTATTGTGAGAAGTGGAAGTATGGAAGGGTTTCTCCTAAAGTCTACCACCATTTCTATGGTTTTGAGTGAATTAAGTTCCAGATTGTTCTGGTCGCACCATGAAGCTAGTTGTTCAACCTCCCTTCTGTATGCAGATTCATCATTGTCTCGAATGAGACCAATCACTGTTGTGTCATCTGCGAACTTCAATACTTTAAAAGATGGATCGTTTGAGATGCAGTCATTGGTATACAGAAAGAAGAGAAGACGGGAGAGCACTCAGCCTTGGGGGGAGGGGGCTGTGCTAATTGTACAAGTATCTGATGTGATTTTGCTTAGCTTCACCTGGTGCTTCCTATTTGTTAAGAAGTTTATGATCCACTTACAAGTGTGTTCAGGTACCTCGATCTGGTTTAGCTTAGTTAGAAGAGTGTCTGGAATGGTGGTATTGAATGCTGAACTAAAGTCTACAAATAGGATCCTTGCATAGATCTTTGGAGATTCAAGATGTTGTAGGATGTAGTGCAGAGCCATATTAACAGCATCATATGTTGATCTATTTGCTCGGTATGCAAATTGCAAGGGGTCTAACAGTGGATCTATGATGGTTTTCAACTGAGGCAGCACTAGCTTTTCAAAGGTTTTCATGACTACAGATGTTAGAGTAACTGGTCTGTAGTCATTCAGTTCCTTGATGGTGGGCTTCTTTGGCACTGGGATGATAGTAGAGCGTTTGAAGCAAGAAGGAACATAACACATCTCTAGTGATTTATTGAAGATATGGATGAAGATGGGGGCCAATTGGTCAACAGAGATTTTTAAGCAAGAAGGAGTTATCTTGTCTGGGCCTGGAGCTTTTCCTGGCTTTTGTCTGTGAAATAGGTCTTGCACTTCCTTTTCTGTGATCACTAGGGGTTGTGAACCCAATGGGATGGGGTCAGTTGTAAGAGACTTGGCTGTTGTTGGTGTGTCTGAGATGGGAATTGTGGAGATAGGTGGCTGTAGTTTCCTTTGAACCCTGCAGTAAAATATGTTCAAGTCATCTACCAGTTGTTGATTTCCTTCAGCCTGGGAAGGAGGCTTGCCGTAGCAGTGATATTTTTAAGAGTTTTCCACATTTGCTGGTTCATTTGTTGAGAACTGATTTTTTAGCTTTTCAGAGTAGCTTCTTTTTGCTGCTCTGATCTCCCTTGTTAATACATTTCTGGCCTGATTGTACAGCATTTTATTGCCTTTTCTGTAGTCTTCCTCTTTGGAACGACATAGCTGTTTAAGCTTAGCTGTGAACCAAAGTTTGTGGTTATTGTATATTCGCAAGTTCCTTGTTGGTACACATAGGTCTTCACAGACGCTGACATATGATGTTACAGTAACTGTGAGTTCATCCAGGTCTGCAGAGGTATCTTCAAAAATATTCCAATCAGTGCAGTGAAAGCAAGCCTGTAGTTTTAATTTTGCCTCCTCAGTCCAGGTCTTCATTGATTTAATTGTTGGTTTTATGGTTTTAAGTCTTTGTCTGTAAGCAGCTACAAGGTGAATCATGCAGGTGAATCATGCAACCAGAGTGTCCCATAGCTGCTCGTGGTAAAGATTGATAAGCATCTTTTAGTGTTGTTTAGCAGTGGTCTAAAGCAGTGATGGCTAACCTTTTTCCTGTTGTGTTCCAAAAGCAGCGGTAGCATGGGGGAGTCGTGTGTGCGCATGCCCAAACCCATAATGCAATGCCCCCACATAGCCTGCCACTCCCCCCATGCATGCTTGCATGACCCCTCCCGCCACGCATGTGCACACAACATCCCCCTGTGCATACGTACCACACCCCATACGAAGCAGCATAAAAAATGCTGCTTTTTTCCTAGTGGCTGGAGAGGGGGTAGCAGCGATTCTCCTCCAGAATCATAGTCGCAATCAGCAGGGTTAGAACAACCACCCCCCTTGCCTACCACCAAGAACAAGCAGCGATGCTACTTTCCTGGGTCTGTGCAGCAGTTCTCAACTTGCCACTTGTGGTTGGGATTCTGGAGGAGAATCGCCACCACCCCCTCTCCAGCCACCATTGAGAACAAGCAGTGCTGCTGCTGCTGCTCTTCTGGGGTGCCCAAGCTGGCCAGGCACTCCGGACCATGGACGTGTGTCGCCATGAAAGGCTGGGGCCACACAAAAAGCCCACTGGGGGGAGGGAGGGAAGCCTTGGCCTGCCTGTCCTAGCCGACAGCTCTCTCCCCTAGGAAGTGACCGCAGGATTCCCATTTCCGCATCTTTGGGCACTGAGCTGTTCTTTGTGTGCACGTGCCAGGGGAGGGGCTTTGCATGCACCAGAAACCAGAAGACCAGGTGGCCAGCGTGCATGCCCACTCCAGAACCAGAGATCATCTTCCCAGTGCACGCATGCACACTGGACAACTGCTCTTTTAGTTTATGGCGCTCCCTTGTGTGTGACAACCAACTGGCTGACATGCTGGAACTGGGAACAGCAACAGGCAATGGCTCCGCATGGCCGGAGAAATGGCTCTGCATGCCACTTCCTGCACACGTGCCATAGGTTCGCCATCACGGGTCTAAAGTATTCTTGCCTCTAGTGGGACAATTGACATGTAGAAAGTATTTTGGTAGCTCTTTCCTTACGTTTGCCTTGTTTAGATCTCCCAAAATCTTGCCAGTGAATCTGGGTATTTGGCTTCAGCCTCCATAATTTGGTCAGCTAGAGTTCGTAATGCCTTGTTTACACAGGCTTGTGATGGGACATAAACAGCAATTAGAAGAAATGAGGAAAATTCACAAGGCGAATAGTGTAGTTTGCAGTTGATAAACAATGTCTCTAGGTTTTTGTCACAGAATTTGTATATTATAGTTATATCCTGAGACCAGCTGTTGTTGATATATAAGCATAAGTGTCAGGCCTGGAAACCATATTAGATTTTAGGGTTCCAGACGCTGCCACATTTTTTCCCCTGAGGGGAGGAGGGGGGGTTGAGGGGTATGGTAACATTCTTCAAGCGGTCAAGGTCGGATGGTGTTCACATCTGCAGGAAGAGTGGCAAGAAGATATTCGAATGAACTGGAAGAATGTGGGACCATGTGACCATCAAAGGGGTCAGGGGAGTGGGACTCTTGGGGTTTGTATAACTGGGAAAAGAATCCGGAACTTCAGTTTTGGAATTGCACTCATCATGTGCCAGTCTCCTCATGCTAGTAAAGAACTCTGGAAAAGAAATGCCTCCAAGTTTCTTGTACGCAGAAGAGGTATTTCTGGAACCTTGACATTATTCCAAAACTGAAGTTCCGGATTCTTTTCCCAGTTATACAAACCCCAAGAGTCCCACCCCCCTGACCCCCCTGACTCGGGGAAATGCCTCCGAGTTTCTTTTACGCAGAAGAGGTATTTCTGGAACCTTGACAATAAGCCTCCTCCCTTCTTTTTACCAGATGTTTCTGCAATTCTGTCTGATCGTTGAATCTAAAACTTTGGGATATGAAGGCTGCTATCTTCAATTGATTTATTTAACCAGGTTTCCGAGAAGCATAGGACTTATGAATTGTAAAAATCAGAATTGTATCTGTTTAAGAGGGGTATTTAATCCATTTTATTAGCAAGTGAATGTACATTGGTTAGGAAAATTGAAGGCTGCTCCTTAAATAAATGTTGCTTAATTTTTAGTAGATGGTCTCGTGAATAAGAAATCCATAGTGAGTCATTGTGAATAATTGAAAATAATTAAAAATAATTAAAATATTTTACATTTTAATGAGTGATATAAGTATCGTGTTTCCCCGGAAATAGGACATGTTCCAAAAATAAGGCCAAGCCTGATTTTTGGGGTGGGTGTCAATATATGCCCTCCCCCGAAAATAAGCCCTAGTGACCAGGTGGGTGTGGCCAGCACAGGAGGCAGCCCTTCCCTTTCCCAGTCACCTCAGGGCTTCTTGGCCCCTTAATCTGATCAGCTGAGCTGCTCAGGCTGCCATTCACAGCTGATTTACAGGTATTGCTCTGGCCGGCACCTCCAGCAAGCATGGCCACTTTTGCCATCGATTGTGGTCACTTCTGCAAGAGGAGGCCAAGCGATGTGCCCCATGTGCCTAGCACTGGCCTTCCGTAGGTACTGTAGCAGCAGCTATCCACAATTTTTTTACCTTTATTTCATCCCGATAGTATTGGGCCATATGGGTCAGGATGAAATAAGGGTTAAAAAATTGTGGATAGCTGGCATGAGGTATGAATCTCCTGCTGCAGAAGTGGCCGTGCCTGAGGAGCGCTTTTGTGAGAGAAGGCAAATGGGAAGTGATTGTTTGCAAACTCCCACCCTTTTCCACCTCTCCGCCAGGCAACTCCTGGCAGCCCCAGACGCCCAAAGCCCGTGCCCGCCCAACTCCCTTTTCCACAGTGCTCAGCTCTTTATCAAGGGCGGTGGCAGGTGGTGTGGAGGAGAAGCGAGATTCATGGAACGAGACAAAGACTCACTCCTCTTACTGTCTCTTCTCCCCTCTCGCTGGGCATGGCAGGGCTTCCTGCCCCTGCTCAAATTGGATGCAATTTGGGGGTGGCATGTGGGGAGGGATGGGGTCAGGTAGGTGCGAGATGTGTCTTACCTGCCTTGTAGCTCCATCATGTGTCTTGCCGTTGTCTGCAGGCAAACACATTGTAGGGTAAAAAAAACTCGCGAGTTCAATCAAACTTCTCGAACTCGCAAGAAGTTTGGTTTTACTCTACAATGTGTTTGCCTGCAGACAACGGCAAGGCACGCGACAGAGCTGCAAGGCAGGTAAGAGGTAATCTATGAGGCTGCCATTAAGAAGAGGGGGTCAACCTATTCTCCAAAGCATCTGAAGGCAGAACAACAAGCAATGAATGGAAACTAATCAAGGAGAAATGCAACCTAGAACTAAGTAGAAATTTCCTGATAATTATACCATTAATCAGTGGAACAGCTTGCCTCCAGAAATTATGGGCACTTCAACACTGGAGGTTTTTAAGAAGAGATTTATCTGAAACATTACAAGATTTCCTGCTTGGGCAGCGGGTTGGACTAAAAGACCTCCAAGGTCCCTTCCAGTTCGGTTATTCTGTTATTTAAAAGCTAAATGTTAAAAAATGTCAGTCTTTCCACTGCAAATGAGCTTCTGGGCCCATTTCCCATCTTCAGGGTTTTCTTGCAAATTCTTGCTTTTTGGAAGAACTTGTGGGGTGATTTCTGGAACTCTCCCTGTCTCGGGAGAATTCTTAAGACTTGGGAGCTCCTGCCCAAACCCCTCAACTGAAAAAACTGTTCCCTGGAATTCTTCATGGGATACCATCAGTCGGCCAGGTACTATGAGAAGCTGATTAACTTGTTATTGTTGATGAACCATTCAAAAATATAGAACAATCTATAATGTTTTTATATAGCCATCTCTTTATAGCATTATCTTTAAAGGCAGGGTAGACGTCCTGCCATTTTGTCATATTTTTGCATGCTATTTGATGAGAGTAAAATTCTAAACCATCAGGAATTTCTCTGATCTTTTTAGAAATGTTATCATGACTAGGGCCTAATTGGACGTATGTGTATTTTCTGTTGTGTAAACAGCTACGAATATGAGATTATTGCTAGTGGTGAATAGTTTATGTAGTACAGCTGTTAATGGTACACTGTGCAATCTGCCTGCCTTGAATGCACTGGCTTCTCTATCTTTATCCTCAATTGGACACTGCCTGCAAAAATGTATCACTAGAAATATCTTATTGCATTTACTTAAACAAGGAAGAGAATGAAGTAAATATCAGTATTGCTGCAACAGGAATTTAATAATTGTTCATTCAGTTAATTTGTTGTTTGTGATAGACCATTCCTCTGAAATAAGGAAGCACAATTCAATTTAGTGGGTTGTAATAATGATGTGTTTTATTTATAAAGAATAAATAAATGCTATGGTATGGTGGTGAGGAAACATTGACTTCGTTTCCTTTGGAGCAGAAGAGTTTTCTTAATGTTTCCATTTCTCTTTTAGGCTTCATGAGTAATTATGTTCTGTGATTATGATCCTCTGAGCATATGTTTAAATAACTAAACTTAATACAAAACTCTTTGAAAAGTGCATCAGAGAATCATAGCAGCTTTGTATAAATATATTCTTGCATTTTAGTATTCTCTAGAAAGTAGTTAGATCAGGAGCTATGATGTATTTAAAGAGATAGCCACTATATGGAGCTCATGCATTACAATTGGAGATCTCTCCTTTTGCCCATTTAACCAATTTCAGTAGAGGATTGGAATAGCATTTGCTATATAGTGTGTTTAAAATAACTCTTGGAAAATATTAGTATGAAATATAATGGAAATATGGAAAGAACTAGAATGAGATTTTTCCACTGTTTAGATTGATAATATTCTATCAGTGAAATCCTTGGTGCTCTCTGAACTTGATTGTTTGGTTACAGACTTTTCATTACCTAACTAGGTAACATTATCAGTACTAGTAAATGTGGAATTTATTTCCGGTATATCAGTGATGCTATTCAGCCAGTTCTATCCAGTTTGGGCAAATCAGTATCGGCGGCTGCAGGAGTTTCCGCCCACCCATCTGGATATCATCACATCCCATTTTTGATGCTCTGAGCATGCAAAAGGTTCTGCACATGTGCAGAGGTGGCGCGTGCACTCCCATTTGGGAACTGGTAGCAAAGGTAAGTGAACACCACCCTTGAAGTATATGTATAAATAGCTTGCTCTACAGGTATTGTTAGGCCAAAGTTTTGTTTTGTTGTTTTAATGAAACCAAATAGTTCTAAAATGGCTTTTTTTCTGGCAAAGATGTGGCTGTGCATTTTGGGGAGGTGGGATAAGTTAAACACACATGAATTGACTAAATGCTTCTTAATGTAAATAGTATTTAAAATCTGATTGAGTCTATCACCTGCATGCATGGCTGGATGTCATGATTCATTGTCAATATTTTTCTGATCTTCCTATCCAGGGCTTCTAGTACTATGTCTTTAATATCTGAAATTGCCCAGGTATTAATTACCTTGACGATATTTCAGCCATTCAGTTTGGACTTACAATCTTCTTCATTCTTCTGATAAATTAACTAGTAACCTTCTTGATTTCAGATTGCTTAAAATTGTCAGTCTAAAGATTCCCCTTTATAGTAATCTTCATCCATACTTCATGTGATCTTTATTCTCTTCCTCTGTTAATGCAATTTAGGACTGCATTCGCTTTTTTAGCTGCTACTGCATACTTCTGGCTCATATTTAAGTGATTGTGTGCTAGGACTCCAAGATCCCTCTTACAGATACTGTTATTTTTTTTTTTTTTAACATAAACATTCCATCTTCCATTCAACAGTGTCTCGCCAGGGTACAAATATCTCTGTGCAACAACCATCAAAATTTACAAGCGTATTCATTACATTTATAATAATACTTTGATCTTACAGTAGTAATATTGAGCATAATAAATATTTTCATTTCCCCCACTTTACACATCTTCTGATAAGAATATAATAATAATATTAAATGTAATAATCCTAATAGTCATAATAACAATCATCATATTGTTTACATCTCTATCTTACCACATTTTCTACATTTCACTAATTTCCTTTGGTTTCTAGCTTCCATTTTTATTCTCTAACCATTGCTAAAATAATTCCTATGTCATATAATATTCAGTTTGTTCTTTCTCTTTAATTGCAAGTATTAATCTATTCATTTCTGCACATTCTAATATTTTCCTAATCACATTCTCATCAGTCGTGATCTCTTCACTTTTCCAGTTTTGTGCAAATATAATTCTAGCTGTAGTTAATACATGAATAATTAAATATGCATTCCCTTTACTATAAGTTTCAGGTAAAACCCCCAACAAAAACATTTCTGGTTTTAAATCAATGTGCTGCTTTATCATCTTTTCCAGTCAGGTATGTATTTTTGTCCAGTATTTTTTTGCTTCTACACATGTCCACCACATAGACCCAGGTATCTGGTGGCATTTCCAACATTTAGCTGACTTATCTTTAAACATCTTTGCCAACCTTGCTGGTGCAAAATGCCATCTGTAAAATATCTTATACAAATTTTCTTTATATGCGGTTGACATTGTTAATTTATAGTTCCTGTCCCACAGTTTCTGCCATTTATCTAATTCTATTGTGTAACCAATTTTTTTTGCCCATGGTATCATTGCTTCCTTTGTTCGTCTTCCAGCTTGATACCCAATAAATATAGTTTCTTTATCAATCTTTCTGCTGTCCCTGCTAATATACTATTTAATTCTGTTAATTCTTTATAGAAACCATATGATTTAGCATCTTTCTTATATCTAGAAAGATATATCATCTTTCTTGTATCTGCACTTGTTAATACCATGCCATATTGATCCCTTGATTGCTCAATTCTTTTTTAGTTTTGAGCTCTTCCTTTTCATTCAGAATGTCTTTATATCTAATGATATTTCCCATGTTAATAATGTTAGGTTGAATCAGTGCTTCCATTGTTGAAAGTCAAACTGTTACTGTCAAATAGTGTTGTTCTCTAATTTCTCCCATACTAACTGTATTGTATTCTTTATGTCATGTCTTTGAAAGTAACCATGTACCTTACTTTTCCTATACCACAACAAGACATGTCATCCCAGTTGCAAGTTGTGTCCCTCCAAAGTCAGTAATCTTATATTACTCAATAGAATCCATTATTTCATCCATGTTAGTGCCGCAGCCTGGTAATACAGTTCCCAATTTGGTAATCCAAAACCTCCTCTACTTCTTGCAACCTGCAACATTTTTAGGCTAATCCTTGCTTTTTTGTTTTGCTAGATATATTTTAATACCCTGTTTCCCCCAAAATAAGACATCTGATAATAAGCCCAATCAGGCTTTTGAGCGTATGGCAGTAAGGCCAAGCACTTATTTCAGGATTCAAAAAAATATAAGACAGAGTCTTATTTTCGGGGAAACACAGTATTATTTTGTTAAGTTCCTCAAAATATGTTTTTCCGAGTTTTATCAGAATTATTTGGAATAAATACAATAATCTTCATTTTTGAGCATATGGCAATATATTCATTTTAATTGTAGCTATTCTTCCTATCGATGATAATTGCAGATTTTTCCATTTTTCCAGATCTATTTTAATTTGTTACATCAGTTTATAATAATTATCTTTCTTAATCATTACACATCTTGCTGTCAGATGCATCCCTAAGTATTTAACTTTCTTAGTAATCTGAATATCTATTCTCTTCAGTAACTCTTCTGTTTATCTGTAAGATTTTTCACTAAAATCTTACTTTTCTCTTTATTTATTTGCAGTCCTGCCACTTCTGTTCTGTTCTGTTCTGTTCTGTTCTGTTCTGTTCTATTCATTTATTCTTTTTTTTTATTGAAAGAGTTTTAAAAAACAAAAACATTTTCCCCCTTTTTCCCCCCTACCTCCCCCAAAAAAAAAACCCTTCACCCCTCCCTCCCCCCCCCCCCGGCTTCCCGGGTCAATCACAAGGTATTGTTATACATAAACCAAACATAGAATAAAATTTTCCCTTCCAATCCAAATAACCACATCCAAAGCTTTTCATCTCCCAACCCCCTCCCCATTACATAAAATAACTTTCTAATTATTCAAAGGCAATCTGATATTTCTTAATCTGATATCTGTTTTGTAGATAATCAATCCATTTTTTCCATTCAATTAAATATCTTTCCTGCGTATTGTCTTTTAAAAACGCTGAGATTTTAGCCATCTCAGCCAAATTAATAACTTTCAATATCCATTCTTCTATTGTAGGTATCTCTTCTTTCTTCCAGTATTGTCCAATCAACAGTCTTGCTGCTGTTATTAAATTCAAAATCAATTTAGTCTCAATCCCTGTACAATCCATTATAATTCCCAAAAGGAAAAATTGTGGCAGGAACTTTATCTTCTTCTTCAGTACATTTTGAATAATCCACCAAATTCTTATCCAAAAGACCTTAATTTTCTTGCAAGTCCACCAAATATGAAAATATGTAGCATCATCACAATCACACCTCCAACATTTCGCTTGGATATTAGGATACATACATGATAATTTTTTGGGATCTATGCCATCTATAAAACATCTTATAAAAATTTTCCTTAAATTCTGTGCTTGTGTAAACTTAACATTTCTAACCCAAATTTTCTCCCATGTTTCCAACATTATTGGTTCCTGAATATTCTGTGCCCATTTTATCATACAATCCTTTACCAAATCCTTTTCGAATCTATTTCAAGCAACACATTATACAATCTCTTTATATGCTCCTGGGTCTGATTTCTAATTTGCTTTATTAAATTTTCCTCCCTTTGCATTATACCAATTTTTTGATCTTCTTTCCATCTAGCACTTATTTGCCCATATTGAAACCAAGTATAATTCCTCCCTTCTTCATTTAATACCTGTAATGATTTTAATTGCAATCTACCTCCTTCAGCATACAAAAGTTCTTTATAAGTAATCATTTCCTGTTTCTGTTCTATATTTATATTCTCTATTGCATGTCTAGGGCTCGCCCATATAGGAATCTTGTATTCTAATTTATAGGAATATTTTTTCCAGACCAAAAGAGCACTTCTCAACACATGATTCTTAAAAGCCCTATCCACTTTTTTCATAAAATAAGTACATGCCATCCATATAACAAGTCATAACCTTCTATATTCAAAATTCTTTCCTCTGTTAAGTTAAACCAGTCACTTATTACTGAAAGGGTTACTGCTTCATAATATAGTTTAAAGTTAGGCATTCTTAAACCACCTCTTTCCCGTGAGTCCTGTATTATTTTCATTTTAACCTCGCCTTTTTACCCTGCCATATAAATTTATTAATCCCAATCTGCCAATCTTCCAAATTTTTATCCTTTTAATTATTGGTATCATCTGGAACAGAAACAAAAATCTAGGTAACACATTCATTTTAATAGCCGCAATCCTTCCCAATAGGGATAACTGCAATTTCTTCCAGCCACTCATATCATTCTGAACTTTTTGCCATAGCAAGTCATAATTATTCTTATAAAGTTTCTTGTTCGATGAGCTAATATAGACCCCTAAATATTTAACCTTTTTTACTACCTCAAATCCTGTCATTTCCTCTAGTTTTTGTTTCTGTTGTATAGACATATTTTTAATTATCACTTTTGTTTTATTCTGATTTATTTTAAATCCTGATACCTTTCCATATTTATCAATTACTTCCAACAAAAATCTACTTGAATTTATAGGATTCGTTAACGTAACCACTACATCATCTGCAAAAGCTCTAACTTTGTACTCATATTGTCTAATCTTAATTCTCTATTTTCATTAATTCGTATTTTATCTAATAATGGTTCCAGAGTCAAAACAAACAATAATGGTGATAAGGGACATCCCTGTCTTGTTCCTTTCGCAATCTTAATAACTTCTGTCAAACTACCATTTACTATAATCTGTGCTGTTTGCTCTCCATAAATCGCTTTAATTATTCTAATAAAACAGTCTCCAAATTGCATTTTCTCTATTAATTTAAATAAAAAATCCCAATGCAATCGATCAAAGGCTTTCTCTGCATCCAAAAAAATAAGTGCTGCTGAAGTATTCTTCTTCCAAATATTCCAATATATTAATAATCTGTCTAACATTATTCCTCATCTGCCTCCCTTTTATAAAACCAGATTGATCAGTATGAATTCTTTGTTGTAAAACTAACATTAATCTATTTGCTATTATTTTTACAAAATCTTATAATCATTATTTAAAAGTGAAATCGGCCTGTAGTTACCAGGTTTAGAGCAATCTTGCTCCTCTTTGGTATCAGTGAAATAAAAGATGTTTTCCATGACGGGGTATTCCCACCCTAATTGTATCTGATTAAATAATTCTTTAAGTGGGCCTAATATTTCATCCTGTGTTTTTTATAATAAGTTGCTGTAAGACCATCTGTACCAGGGTTTTCCCATTTTAATTGTTTAATTGCCTCCACTATTTCTCCAGTAGCTATCGGCCGATTCAGCTCCTCCTCTGTTCTAATGTTAGAATATTAACCTTATAATCTTTCAAATAATCATAAATGTCCCTATTCAATATTTTGTCTTTTGCATATAGTGCAGTATAAAATTCTGAGAATGCCTTTTAATTTTATCCTGTTGATATATCTCTTTACCTTTATATTCTATTTTTTGTATGACACGTGCTTTCTGTTTCTTCCTTAAATTATATGCCAACCATCTCCCAGGTTTATTTGCATTACAAAAGGTATTATGTTTAGCATATTGTATATTCGTTGCCACCTGGTCTGCCATTAACATATTAAATTGACTCTGTAATATTTTTATAGCCTCTTTAAGTTTATGATCTTGTGGGTTTTGAATTAATAACTGTTGCTTCCTTGAATTTCTTCTTCCAAATACCTACGCTGCCTTTGTTTATTATTCCTTTGCCTATTGTCCAAGTAAATCAATATCCTCTAATAAACGCTTTGCTCGCCTCCCACACAGTTCCTATAGGTGTCCCTTTGTACATATTAAAATCAAAAATTCTTTTAACTGTTTCTTACAATAAGTTACATTATCCTCATATCTAAACAGATTTTCATTCAACCTCCATGTTCTACCACCTTTTTCCCTTGTAATAATTCCATCCATACTGGGCTATGGTCAGTTAAACACCTCGGAAATATCTTCGCTTTTCTTCACCCTAGAAAGCAAGTCATTAGAAATTAAAATAAAATCAATACGTGAAAAGATTGATGCCTATCAGAAAAAAGTAAAATCTCTCTCATCTGGATTCCGTAACCTCCATATATCTCTAAACTCAAAGTCTTCCATCATTTCAAAAAGGATTTTGGTAATTTTGCATGTATAGGTATCTTCTTGGAGGAGGTTCTCTTATCCTTCTTGTATCAATTACTCCATTCCAGTCTCCTAATAAAATAAACGAACTATAATCCCAGAGGGTCAACCTCTCATGTAACATTTTGTAAAACTTTTCTTGTTGCTGATTAGGTGCATAAATACCTATCAACAAAGTCTTTTTTGCATCTATCACCAGTTCAATAGCAATAAATCTTCCTTGAATATCTGCCTCAATTAACTTAGCTGGTATATCCTTCCTGATATATACAACAATTCCATGCTTCTTTTCCAAAGCTGATGCAACAAAATGGTTACCCAATTTTGAATTAATTAAATATTTTTGGTCTGATAATTTTATATGTGTCTCTTGCAAACAAATCACATCATTTTTAAATTGTTTCAAGTAGTGAAATATTTTCCTTCTTTTCTGAGCTGAATTCAAGCCATTAACATTCCATGACAAGATTCTATTTGCCATTACTGGCCTCCTGAAGCTTTGAAGCAGACAACGGAAGCTCCTCCTCCGGTATCTTCCGTCTAGCTCCTCCCACAGCTTCCATAATGGGATCCTGACTTTTACTTTGAGACTGTTGCTCTTCTTTACGCTTAAGGGCTCCTCTTGTCACCCTTTGCTCTTGTGGTTCCTCTAATACTGGCAGCAATAAAGGCTCTTGGATCACCACGCCTTCTTGAATCTCTTGAAGTTTTTCTATCACTTCTATTTCGACTTTCAAAACTGTAGAAAGAAAATCCTTTGCCTTTAAAACAGTGTCAATTCTATATCTCCTTCCTTGATAGAATACTGTCAGTCCAACTGGCACCTCCCATCTGAATTGAATCTGATGTTTTTTAAGTTCTTGTGTAAAAAAAGCAAATTCCTTCCTGTCTCTTAACATCTTTGAAGGAATCTCTTTCAACACCTTCAACTCCTGTTCTCAATTTTAAAGTTGTCTGATATGAAACTTGCAGAATTTGATTTCTCATAGTCCTTTTCACAAAATAAACCACAATGTCCCGAGGAAGCTTTCTCTGTCTTGCAATCCAAGAATTAACTCTATATATTTTATCAATTTGGTAAGCTACCTCTTGGGGTTCCACTTCAATAAATTCAGCCAATGCTTCTGATATAATTTTTCTTAAGTCTTCCTCGCTCTTCTTGCATACCACGAATTCTAAGAGCTCCTTCCATAAGTTTATATTGTAATATCACAACCTGATCTTCATTTTGATCCACTTTTTTCTGAACACCTTTCATTTTGTCTTCTAAGTGCTTATTTGACTGAGAGATCTGTTGCATTTCCACTTCCAATCCCTCAATTTTTTTACTCAGTCCTTGAACTGTCATGAGAATATCTTCTCTTATTTTTGCATTAAAATTCTCCATCATCTCTTTTTGCCTATCTTCAGAAAGTTTTAATTGTTCTTTCAATGTTTCCTCAAGACTTGGTTCAGATCCCCTTCTTCCAGAAGGCTTTAAAGGTTTAGCTGCCATTCTGTCTTCAAAAGGATCAGGAATTCAAACTTAATAACTTTCCTTCCCTCCTTTCAGTATAAAAAAACCCCGTTTGTAACAATCCACAAATAACGCTACTTTATCGTACTAAAAAATTTTACTTTCACTTTCAGACGCCATTTTAAAAGTCAATTAAAGACAAAGAAAGGTTTCAAGTTTCAAAAAGGGAGTTGGTACTTGCCGTGCTGATTCTACATCAAAGATCGAACGCTTGTGAAATTCCCGTCTGCTTAGAAAATCAATCAATTTAATAAGTCCTTTTGAGCAGAAGCGACTTTCCCACTCCTTTTTTCCTGATAAAAACAGGAGCGTGTTGAAGTTGGAGGGAGTGGAATTCGGTGGGGTCATAAATCCAGGAAAATTCGCTCTTAAGAGCAAACCCCCTGTCAGACCCGCCACTTTTCCACAACTCTGATAACCCTCTTTCGCCCGGAGGGTATGCTAAGATCAGTGAACAGTGATTTTTTTTCTGTTTCACTGACTTTTACAATCTTCTAACACGGAGTGCTCTGTTAGAGCACCCAGCAGGAGGGTGACGTCACTGGAGCCTCTGTTCTATTCATTTATTCTATTTATTTTATTTATTTATTTTATTTTATTTTTATTCTATTATTCTATTTTTTTTATTAATTTAGGATTAATGTTTCTTGTGGATCTTCCAAAATAAAAGCTAAGTTATCTGCAAGCTTGTAGTTTATACTTTTCCTTTTTTATTTCCATACTTTTTATCTCTGTATCTTGTCTAATATCTCTATTTAATACTTCTAGTGTCAATACAAATAATAGGGAAGACAAGGGACATCCTTGTCTTGTGCCTTCCTTAATGCTGACCGTTTCAGTCCTATCTCCATTTACCATCACCTTTGCAGTTTGCTTGTAATATATCGCCTTAATCATATTAATAAATCTCTCCCCAAACTCCATGTCTTCTAATTGTGCTAGCATAAATTGCCAGTTCACATTATCAAATGCTTTCTGTGCTTCTAGGAAGATCAGCATCATTTGCTTCTCTGGATGCACTTTATAATACTCCAATGTATTTAAGATTATACTCATATTGTCTTTAATTTGTCTCTTAGGTAAAAAAACATTTTGATCTGGATGTATAAATAGATTTAAGAATCTTTTTAGTCTTTCTGCAATTATTGAAGTGAATATTTTATAATCAGCATTCAGTAGATATATTGGTCTATAGTTTTTTTATATCTTGTAGGTCTGAGTCTTCTTTTGGTATGAGAATAATGTATGCTTCCATCCATGAGTTTGGTATCTTCACTTCTAACAATAGTTCATTGACTACTTCCAACATTGAAATACTTAAAGTATTTTGTAGGTCTTTATATAGTTCTGCTGGTAGTCCATCCGGACCTGGTGTTTTGCCATTTTTTGTCTCTTAATTGCTTCTGTTAACTCCATCATTATTATGTATTCATCTAGCATTGCTTTCACTGTTTCAGGTACTTTCAGTAATTCTGTTTTTGCTAAGTATTATTTTATTTTATCTTCTGAAATTGTCTCTTCATCATATAATTTTTCATAGTAATTTTGAATCGCTTTCTTTTCATCCTCATTTTGATGGTGAAGAGTTCCTTCATCCATTAGTTGATGTATCAACTTCTTTCCTTTCCCCTTTTTCAATTTATATGCCAACCATCTTCCTGGTTTATTTGCATTTTGTTTAGCACTTTTAATTTTTTGTGCTAGTTCTTCTTTCTCTATTAAATTCAACTTGTGTCTTTTTCAGTTCCATTTGGTTTTTTATATTCTTTTTTTGTGGCTCTTAATTCTATTATTCTATCTCTAGTCTGTTATATTTTTCTTCTAATATCTTTTGATTTTGTCTCTATTTTTTGTTTTTCTTTCCCGTATATGTTATAGTTAGTCCTATAATATATATCCTTGGCTGTATCCCATACATTTTGTAATGACGTTTCTTCTTTCCTGTTCTCTTTAAGAAAAAAGTCCAATTCTCTTTCCATAAATTGAATAAATTCCTGTTCTTTTAATATTGATTAATTCAACGTCCATCTTAATTTCCTTTTTTTGTCCCTTCCATATAACTTTTATCTGATTATGATCCATCCAGTTGCTTGTTTCTATATTTCATGTATATTGGATTCAACTCTGCTGACATCTATATCATATCTATTCTTGACCAAGACGTAGGTCTGTTTGAGTAAATTGAATATTGATTTTCCTTGGGATGTATCTCTCGCCATACATCTTGGATATCTAATTCTTCTGCCATTTTGAAAAAAGCCTTTGGAACTGTTTTCCTAGCTTTTTTGTTTACTTTTCTAGTTTCTAGTTTCTAGTTGCAGTTCTAATTATCCTCTGAAGTCTGTGTCTGTCTTGTTGGGTTGCAGAATCAAATGTATCACCATATTTGAATTATATGCCCAGATTTTCCACTGTAAAGTCTCTGTCCTTCAGTCACTGTGGTCAGTGACTGTTTAGCTATCCCTATTTACATGGGCCCTTCCCCTTCTCTGTTTGTTCCTTGCTGGCATCAGTAGAACAAATGTTGAATAGTGAGTCTGAGTTGTTGGCTGCAGGCATGAATCTCTTCCAAATGTGAGTCAATATTAATGCAAATCTGGTAGGTTTGGTCTAGAGTCTATGGAACTCTTTGCCTGATGAATTCACCAGCAGTTCAGTCACTTGGACCCCATCTGAACTGAGTTATGAGAGGTGTCTCATTCAAATCCAAATAATAATAATAATAATAATAATAATAATAATAATAATAATAATAACAACAACAACAACAACAACAACAACAACAACAACAACTATTATTATTATTATTATTATTATTATTATTATTATTATTATTATTATTATTATTATTATTATTATTATTATTATTTATATTTGTATACCGCCCATCTCCCGAAGGACTCAGGGCGGTTCATAGCCAATAAAACAACAGAAAACATATAATACATATAAAACAGCAAAAAAGAATAGAAAATTAAATTCAATTGATGCCCTAAAACTTTTAAATACAAATTTAAAACCCCTGATTTAAAAACCCCAATTTAAAACTACGTTCAAGCTAGTCCTGGTCTTCGAAACAGCAACGTCTTCAGCTCGCGGCGGAAGGACCTGAGATCGGGGAGTTGACGAAGCCCCAGAGGGAGCTCGTTCCAGAGGGTAGGGGCCCCCACAGAGAAGGCCCTCCCCCTGGAGGTCGCCAGCCGACATTGTTTAGCTGACAGTATCCGGAGGATGCCCTCTCTGTGAGAGCGCACTGGTCGGTGAGAGGCTAATGGTGGCAGTAGGCGGTCCCGTAAATATCCCAGCCCTAAGCCATGGAGCATTTTAAAGGTGATAACAAGTACCTTGAAGTGAACCCGGAAGACCACCGGGAGCCAGTGCAGATTACGCAGGAGGGGTGTTACACAGGAGCTCCCTCTATCACCCGCGCAGCCGCATTCTGGACCAGTTGGAGTCTCCGGGTACCCTTCAAGGGGAGCCCCATGTAGAGAGCATTACAGTAGTCCAGGTGGGATGTAACAAGGGCATGAGCGACCATGCATAAGAAAGCCCGATCCAGAAAGGGCTGATAACTGGCGTATCAGGCGAACCTGATGAAAAGCTCCCCTGGCGACGGCCGTCATATGATCTTCTAAAGACAGCTGTGCATCCAGGAGGACACCCAGATTACGAGCCTTTTCCGTGGGGGCCAATAGTTCGCCCCCAATGGTCAGTGATGGAATTAGCTGACTGTACCGGGCCGCCGGCATCCACAGCCACTCGGTCTTGGTGGGATTGAGTCTGAGTCTGTTCCTCCCCATCCAGACCCATACGGCCTCCAGGCACTGGGACATCACTTCAACAGCCTTGTTGGGGTGGTTAGGGGTGGAAATATAAAGCTGAGTATCATCAGCGTATAGATGACAATTCACCCCAAGACCACGGATGATCTCACCCAGCGGCTTCATATAGATGTTGAATAGAAGAGGCGAGAGAACCGACCTTTGCGGCACCCCACATAAGAGGCGTCTTGGGGTCGATCTCTGTCCCCCCGTCAACACCGTCTGCGACCGGTCGGAGAGGTAGGAGGAGAACCACCGATGAACAGTGCCTCCCACTCCAAGTCCCCCGAGTCGGCGCAGCAGGATACCATGATCGATGGTATCAAAAGCCGCTGAGAGATCTAATAGGACCAGGACAGAGGAACAACCTCTGTCCCGAGCCCTCAAGAGATCATCAACCAGCCGACCAAGGCTGTTTCCGTGCTGTGACCAGGCCGGAAACTGGACTGGAATGGATCAAGATGGACAGTTTCATCCAGATACTGGGGCAACTGTCGTGCAACCACACTCTCAACAACCTTTGCCACAAAGCGAAGGTTGGAGACCGGACGATAATTTGCTAAAATAGCTGGGTCCAGGGAAGGCTTCTTGAGGAGGGGCCTCACCACCGCCTCTTTCAAGGCGGCAGAGAAAACACCCTCCATCAAAGAAGCGTTCACAATTTTCTGGAGCCAGCCTCGTGTCACCTCCCGGGTGGCCAGTACTAACCAGGAGGGACACTGGTCCAATAAACATGTGGTCGCATTCAATCCCCCCATTAACCTGTATTCTTCACCCAATTTTAATTCTGTTATGGACTACTGTACTTCTTTTTCCTTGCCTTGTTGAAGCTCATGAATCCAGCCCTTTTATCTCCTATTATATCCCTGAGGTGGCCCCTGAAATTTGCCACGAGTTTCTGGTAGTTAGCAGTAGGGTCAAATTGATGATGTGGGAGGCCCATTGCATGCTGATGCTGTTAAGAGACTTAATGCAAGGCAGATTCAAAACTGGTCAGTCAGTAATTCTGCTGTTTGAATTCCCATAAACAACTCACATTATGTTAGGAAAGTTCCCATCCATTTTGATTCTCCTTCATATCTTTCTGAGAAGCTGTTCTCCTTAAAATGGCCAGAACTGCTGGAGCAGGTGTAAGTGCTGGTGTTATTGGCAGTGGGGATTGAGGTTGAATTCCTTATTTGTTGGACAAACTGAAGCATTGTAGCTGAAATACTGTGCACTTTGATTTCCATTCACAGCAGAACAGTGTCCAATGTAGTTTTCTCAGCCACTACCCCAACATGTGGGTCAGATACCATTCTGGTATTTTTCATTGTAGTCTGTTGAAAAGTTTTCAGTGAATTAAGTAGATAGATGTCACTTGCGAAAGATCAGTACTACATGTGAATTTCCAATTAAACTGTTTATTATTAATCATATCTATATCCAAGAATCTATTCAACCAACTGTTAAAACTATTTTGGCATTAAATAAGGGTCAACAAAATTCAAGAAGAGTTGAATTTAGTTGATTTATGTCTACAGAAAAAAACTCTGCTGATTCCACTTTGGACTCTGCCACCAGGTTTGGCCACTCCTTCTACTGCTTAGTTATTCTTCATTTCAGTTCTTCTTGTTTTATTCTTTGGTTTTGCTGATTTTGTTCTCTGATGGCTTTGTTCTTTCTGAGGAGCGGGTAAAGGAGAAATTGCTAGGTTCAATTCTATGGTAGCTTCCTCTACTGCCAATTCTCCCTGGCTTGAGCTACCTCTGGCAAGGCTTCAATTTCTTTGCCCTGTGTAGATCTTTGCAGTTCTTCCAATTCTGTGTTCTGTCCCTTCCCGGCCTCAGCCACACGAGCTGGCTAAACGAGCCAGTAATTGAGTTCACGACTGCTATCAGTCCTGGCAGGGAATCTGCAGCTGCCTGCCAAAGTCTCCCTTTTATCTTGGGGTTACCAGGCAACCAGGAAGTCAGCAGTCCAGGCCGAATGTTCAGCTCAATTCTCCAAAAGTCAAAGCGTTCAGCTCACTTCTCCACGAGTCAAAGAGTTCAGCTCAATTTTTGCTCGTCATAGAGCAGAAGAGCAGCCAGGGCTGCTTTTATACTCTGTGGGGTGTGGCTCCATGACTCAGCACTTCCTAGGCCTGCCCCACCCTTCCTTCTGTTGTTCCTGCCTCTCTTGCCTATGAAACCTAGGGTCCAGCCAGGCCTGATTGCCATCAACCGGGTCTGGAGGCATGGCCTGGGGGGGAAAAGAGTCAGGGGACGGAGGCCTCATTATCTCCTCCACCTGGCCTGCCTCTGGCTCCTGGAGCTGAGCCAGGGAAGCAGGTGCTCCAGAGGTAAGTCCTGATGGCCCTTCCCCCTCACTTTCCGAGTCACTTTCTGGCAGGGGGCCTGGCTTGGGGGGGGGTGCGCAGACACAACATTCTGCTTGTTTGAGCACTTTATTTCATATTATACATTGACAGCAGTGGTGGGATTCAGCCAGTTCGCACCACTTTGGGAAAACCGGTTGTTAACTTTCTGAACAGTTTGGCAAACTGGTTGTTGGAAGAAATCATTAGGACAGAACACGGTTGTTAAATTACTTGAATCCCACCCCTGGTTGACAGTAATATACTAGTCTCTGTTCTAATTCTATTCCTGATTCTGGATGTTCTTTCCATAACTTGTGCATTCTTTTCAGATATTCTTTTCTCATTGGAGTTGATTTGTAGAATGAGATAATTATTTCATTGTTTTCAATCCTTGTATATTTGTGAAAGGTAAACACCTTTTCTTCCACTAGTCCTACACCTGCTCATCCTGGTTGCTCAGCCAACCATCTCGAGTCCTGTAGTCTTATTTAGCATCTGATATCCAGGAATACAAACACATAGCATGGTTCTTGTTGACATAGGTGATGACCAATATGGTATGGGTTTCTGGAAATTATGTCTCACAATGTTGTTAATGGGAGATATATTTTTTGTCTGGCTCCTCTGATGAGACCAGTCTTGTATGTTTGAACCTTTGGCATAGTTCCCTTCTTCCTCAGAACACGCAAGCTCCACAACCCTGTTAAGATAGTGTCTCAATTATTATTATTATTATTTTATCAGAATGGAAATGAACATTTACATGATTAGCAGATTTGATCTAAAGCTTGTATTCTGCCTACAGTCAAAAAACCCTCACATATTTTTTTCCCCAGAAAGACTTATGTGGATTAAACTGCATTATAATCAGCATTTTAATAGTTGTAGAAATCATAAATTAGTTCCAAAAAGTATACTTTAAATAGACCACTTCAAATTTAATTTTATTAATATTCTGTCAATGTATTCATGACTGGCAGAAACATGGTAACAAGGTCAGCAAATGAATAGGGCTTAGTAACAAGGTCAGCCAATGGGAGCTGAGACAGTAAGGAGCCTGAGCATGGCTTAGCTGTGTTTAGCTCTGAGTGCTGTGCTGAGATTTGAAACTGAAACTGTTCTCTCTTCTGCTTGTGTTTTTCTTGTAACTACTACCATGTTGGAGAATCTGCCATTGGTATTGTATATTTATTTCATGTATTATTATATATAAAAAGAAGTGAATGAATTCTGGTGAATCAGTTACCTGTGTGTGCTTTCTGGATTTGATTTCTGCAACAAACTCTGATAGGTTATGGGCACATAGAAATACTGATCTGTAATTTAAGCTGAGAGACAACTTTGAATCTCAAAAAGTGCTATTGGTGTTAAATAGTCTTGATGAAACGTGGGACATAGTTTCTGCAGTATTTGAATGCAAACCAGAACAGGAGTTGCATTTGGAGGTCTTAAAGTCTTGTTTGATTGCTGAGGAGAACTAGCACCATTTTAGAAAAAGCCATGGGGAAAAATTCCTGAGGTAGGGGCCCAAGGAGTAGAGAGAGACATGTAACAGACTGGCTGTCTCCAAAGACCAGAGAAACAGACAAGATGTCTGCAAAGAGAAAAGTAGTAGAAGAGACCAGATTACAGATGAGCAACATAGACAGTGCTTCATTTGTGGTGAAAAAACACATTAAAAAAAGAACTGTTTACAAAGAAAAATCTGTTTGCAAGGAAGAAACTATTTGCAAGACAGAAACAGTTTGCAAGGAAGAAATTGGCTGAAGGACAAGTTGCTGTGGCAAAAGTTATTGCAATAGCAAAGATAAATGGTTAATAGACAGTGGGGTAAGTCAAACAGTTGTTAACCATTCTAAATTGTTTTACAGGATGGATCCAGCTGCTGGAGCTGCAGTAGTCTTGGTAAATGGCCAGAAGGCTAAAGTCATTGTAAGATGGGAAAAGGTACAGAAGCCAGATAAGCACTATTCCTAATAATAATACAGGACTTCTATGAGACCAGACAAATATGCATTTTTGTCTGGGCCCATTGTGAGCAAAGTCACACATAGCTAAATGCAAAGGCAACCACAAGCATGACGGCAGGAAGCCAGATAACTTTACAAGCATAACGGCAGGAAACTAGATAGCTTTGCAAGATATCTGTGACCTAGTTAGTAATAGGAAACAAGGTATTTAGCTTCTATAGAGCAGCAACAACGGGGGGCAGCAGAGATAGGGGGCTGTCAACATTATAACCAATCATGACATGTTAAGTGTATGTATAACCATATATAGAAAATTGTTTTTCTCTATCTTACCTGTTTCCTTTACCTGTAAAAGTATAAAAGTAAATGCATCAGAACTCCTCAGAGTTCAGTGTTGCCATGCTCATGCTGTCTCTGAACCTGCACATTAAACCAATTCTGCTCACCCAGGAATTCTCTGTGTGTCCTGAAATTCCACAACAATTGGAAGAGTCAGTGTGCAAATTCCATATTTGGAAAAGAGGTTTAATGATTTATAATGTATTATGTGTTTGAATTGGAGCATAATTTGCTAAGTGTCTCTAGTTTAGACAATCAAGGAATTGAGACTACATTTGTAAATGAGAGGTGTCTCATAAAGAGAAATGGGAATGTATGTGCACAGGGCATAAACAGGATAATCTTTATGTGTTTCAGGGACAAAAGATTCAATGTGCCCAAACATTTGGAAATTTGGCACAGCATGATTCATGTGTTCATCTCTTGCACAGAAAGCTTGGCCATGCCAGTTTCAGAGTTTTGCAAAAGATGGAACAGTTTCGAGAAGGATTAAATTTAAAGGGATGTATGGCATATTTGGATTGTGAAGTATGCAAATCAACGAAGTCCAAAGCATTCCCAGTAAGCAAGAGGCAGACAACAAGAGCTCTAGAGCTGGTACATGCAGATTTGTTAGGGCCAATGCAAACCAGTTTGGGAGTAGCAAAGTATGCACTGGTCATTGTAGATGACTACAGCAGATTTGGGTTCTGCTATTTACTAAAAAGTAAAATAAAAGTGCTACAGAAATTTAAGCAGTGGATAAGCTTCATAAAAAGGAGATATAAACAACAGTGTCAGCTGCAAACTTGATAGAGGTTCAGAATTCATGTCAACAAGTTTTCAACAGTGGTTGGGACAGTTAGGAATAGAACACAGACACACTAATTTATACACAGCAGCTGAGAATGGTGTAGTTGAGAGGCATAATGGAGTCTTACAAAGTATGACAGATTCACTGCTGGAAGACTGGTTTGAGCAGGTCATATTGGGGTAAATCAATGTTGACTGCTAATTCAATTAATAGGCTGTGGAGTTCATCTATTAATGATATTCCATCTGCAGTGCTATATGGGAGGAAGCCATCTCTGGCACATTTAAGGGTTTTTGAAAGCAATGCATGGGGGCATATTCCAAAAGCATTTAGAAAAAAGGGACAACCAAAAGCTAGAAAGCTGAGGCTTATGGCTATGTGCCAGGCTCAAAAAGCTATTGCTTTAGTGATGGGAGCAAAATAATAGTGATTTCCAGATCTGCTAGCTTTGCAGAGCAAAATTGGAACAGAATTGATGCAAATTTCTGGAGTGATCCAAAATGGACTCAAATGTCTATACATCAATGCACAGAGTATGAGGAATAAACAGGGTGAATTAGAAATTCAAGTAAATGAGGGCAGATATGATATTGTTGCCATTACGGAAACTTGATGGGATGAAACCCACAAATGGAACATACAGCTAGAGGGATATAAGTTATTAAAAGAAATAGACCAAATAAAAGAGGAGGTGGAGTTGCACTATATATAAGAAATAATTACATCTCTACAGAAATATAGCACAACAATGATGAAAATTATCTTGAATGCATTTGGGTCAATATTAAAGGGAGGGGAATGATATTGCCATAGGTCTATACTATAGGCCACCCAACCAAACAGAGGAAGTAGATGAACTTTTTACTAGTCAGCTAACTAAGGTTTGTAGGAAGCACATCACAGTAGTAATGGGGGATTTTAACTACCCTGACATCAACTGGGAGACAAACTCTGCACCAAGTGGAAGATCTAACAGGTTCCTAACAAGCCTAGCAGACAACTTTGTTTCCCAAAAAGTAGAGAAGGGAACAAGGGGATCAGCCATATTAGATTTAATTTTCATTAACAGAGATGAAATGATAGAAGATGTTGAAGCTACAGGAACCTTGGGGGCAAGTGACCACGCAATATTGGAATTCAACATTATGCAAACACAAGTAGTAGAATAAAGTCAAACTAGAATCTTGGACTTTAAGAGAGCTAATTTCAATAAAATTGGATCTTGAGAAGGATTTCATGGATGAGAATCCTTAAGGGGAAAACAACTCAAGAAGCTTGGGAAATTTTGAAAGGTGAGATTATAAAGCCTAGTCTAGCACAATACCAATGAAGAAGAAAAATAATAGATCTCAAAAGAAACCAGTATGGATGCATAAAGAACTATCTGACAAACTGAAAGACAAAAAGTACAAGTATAAAAACTGGAAAGAGGGGCAAATAACTAAGGCAGAATATCAGCAAATAGTCCGAGCATGTAAAGATGAAATGAGGAAAGCTAAAGCTCACAAAGGCTAGCAACAAAAGTAAAAAAATAACAAAAAAGGTTCTTCCAACATGTTAAAAACAAGAAAAAAATCAAGGAAACCATTGGCCCATTACTGGGAGAAAGTGGCAAGAAGGTAACAAGCAACAGGGAGAAAGCAGATCTACTTAACTCATTTATTTATTTATTTATTTATTTTTCAAATTTATATACCGCCCTATCTCCCTAAGGACTCAGGGCGGTTCACAGGCAGTTAAAATACATATAAATACAAATTAAAAAACAACAATTAAAAAACTTATTCTATTGCCGAATTTAAAAAACAATATAAATAATAAAAAACCCCTTAAAACCAATAACTTTAAAATCTAATCCAGTCCCGCGCAGATGAATAAGAGCGTTTTAAGCTCGTGACGAAAGGTTCGGAGGTCCGGAAGTTGACGAAGTCCTGGAGGGAGTTCATTCCAGACGGCACTGCCTAGCTGACGGCACCCTGAGGAGTCCCTCTCTGTGAGAGCGCACGGGTCGGTGAGAGGTATTTGGTAGCAGTAGGCGGTCCCGTAAATAGCCCGGCCCTATGCCATGGAGCACTTTAAAGATTGTCACCAACACCTTGAAGCGCACCCGAAGGCCACAGGTAGCCAGTGCAGTCTGCGAGGATAGGTAACACGGAGCCCCGAGGGCTCCTCTATCACCCGCAGCCGTTCTGGACCAACTGAAGCCTCCGGATGCCCCTCAAGGGAGCCCCATGTAGAGAGCATTGCAGTAATCCAGGCGAGACGTCACGAGGCGTGAGTGACCGTGCATAAGGCATCCCGGTCTAGAAAGGCGCAACTGGCGCACCAGGCGAACCTGGTGGAAAGCTCTCCTGGAGACGGCCGTCAAATGGTCTTCAAAAGACAGCCGCTCATCCAGGAGAACGCCCAGATTGCGCACCCTCTCCATCGGGGCCAGTGACTCGCCCCAACAGTCAGCCGAGGACTCAGCTGACTGTACCGGGATGCCGCATCCACAGCCACTCAGTCTTGGAGGATTGAGCTTGAGCCTGTTTCTCCCCATCCAGACCCGCACGGCTTCCAAACACCGGGACAGCACTGATAGCTTCATTGGGGTGGCCCGTGGAAAAGTACAGCTGGGTGTCATCAGCGACAGCTGGTACCTCACACGAAGCCACTGATGATCTCACCCAGCGGCTTCATATAGATGTTGAACAGAAGGCGAGAGAATCGACCCCGCGGCACCCCACAAGTGAGGCGCCCGGGCCGACCTCTGCCCCTGTCAACACCGTCTGCGACGGTCGGAGAGATAGGAGGAGAACCACCGATAAACGGTGCCTCCCACTCCCAATCCTCCAACCGCGCAGCAGGATACCATGGTCGATGGTATCGAAAGCCGCTGAGAGGTCTAATAGGACCAGGACAGAGGAACAACCTCATCCCTGGCCCTCCAGAGATCATCCACCAACGCGACCAAAGCCGCTCTGTGCTGTAGCCGGGCCGGAAACCGGACTGAACGGGTCTAGATAGACAGTTTCATCCAGGTGCAGGGAAACTGATATGCCACCATACTCTCTACAACCTTCGCTGAGCGGGTTGGAGACCGACGATAATTACCTAAGACAGCGGGTCAGGAGGGCTTCTTGAGGAGGGCCTCACCACCGCCTCTTTCAAGGCGGCGGAAGACTCCTCCAACAAGGAGGCACTCGTAATCGCCTGGAGCCAGCCTCGTGTCACCTCCTGAGTGGCCAGCACCAGCCAGGAGGGGCACGGGTCCAGTAAACACGTGGTGGCATTCAGCCTACCCAACAACCTGTCCATGTCCTCGGGAGCCACAGGGTCAAACTCATCCCAAAAAATGTCACCAAGACCACCCTCAGACGCCTCATCTGAATCGCCGCAATTTTGGTCTAGACCGTCTCGAAGCTGAACGATCTGTCTTTACATCTGTCTTTACACAAAAGGAAAAAACAATCCAACCTATCAAAAACAGCACCACAAAAAACAGATTAGGAACACAATTTAAAATAGGGAAAAAAATGGTAAGTCTACCAACACCTGTCTACCCTAGATGAGTTCAATTACCACGACCAGATGAACGACGCCAAGGTTCTGAAGGAACTGGCAGACAAAATCTCAGAATCGCTGAACTACATCTTTCAAAGGTCCTAGAGCATAGGGGAACTGCCAGAGGACTGGAAAAGAGCTGGTCTAGTTCCCATCTTAAAAAAAAAAAAAAAAACAGATCCAGGAAACTACAGACCTATCAGCCTGACCTCAATACCAGGGAAGTTTCTGGAAAAGATAATCAAGCAACGAATCACCGAACACCTAAAAGCAAACAAAATAATAACCAAAAGCCAACATGGGTTTGTCAAAAACAGATCATGCCAGACTAATCTTATTGCATTCTTTGACAAAGTGATAAAATTAGTGGACCAGAGGAATGCTGTCGATATAATTCACTTGGACTTCAGTAAAACATTTGATAAAGTAGACCATAACTTACTACTAGATAAAGTAGAAAAATGTGGGTTAGACAGCACCATCATCAGATGGATTCATAACTGGCTGACCAACCACATCAACGTGTAGTCCTCAATGGAACTACATCCACATGGAGGGAAGTATGCAGTGGAATACTCCAAGGCTCTGTTTTAAGCCCAGTACTCTTCAACATCTTCATCAATGACTTGGACGAGGGGATACATGCGGAACTCATCAAATTTGCAGATGACACCAAGCTGGCAGGAATAGCCAACACTCCAGAAGATAGGCTCAAGATACAGAAGGAACTTGACAGACTTGAACATTGGGCGTTATCTAACAAAATGAAATTCAACAGTGAAAAAAGTAAGGTTCTACATTTAGGCAAGAAAACCAAAATGTACAGGTACCGTATATGTGGTACCTTGCTCAATAGTAGTACCTGTGAGAGGGATCTTGGAGTCCTAGTGGACAACCACTTAGATATGAGCCAGCAGTGTGCAGCAGCTGCCAAAAAAGCCAACACAGTTTTGGGCTGCATAAACGGATAGAATCAAGAACATGTGCAGTGTTAATACCACTTTATAATGCCTTGGTAAGGCCGCACTTGGAATATTGCGTTCAGTTTTGGTCGCCACGATGTAAAAAAGATGTTGAGACTCTAGAAAGAGTGCAGAGAAGAGCAACAAAGATGATTAGGAGACTGAAGGCTAAAACATATAAAGGACAGTTACAGAAACTCGGTATGTCTAGTTTAATGAAAAGAAGGACTAGGGGAGACATGATAGTTCCAATATCTGAGGGGTTGCCACAAAGAAGAGGGAGTCAAACTATTCTCCAAAGCACCTGAGGGTAGAACAAGAAGCAATGTATGGAAACTAATCAAGGAGAGAAGCAACTTAGAACTAAGGAGAAATTTCCTGACAGAACAATCAATAAGTGGAACAACTTGCCTGCAGAAGTTGTGAATGCTCCAACACTGGAATTTTTTAAAAAAATGTTGGATAACCATTTGTCTGAAATGGTGGAGGGTTTCCTGCCTGGGCAGGGGGTTGGACTAGAAGACTCCAAGGTCCCTTCCAACTCTGTTATTGTTGTTGTTGTTGTTGTTTACTACTACTTAGTGACGGTAACTCACTTAGTGATGATGTCAGCGTTCAGGGAGGAGAAGCTGAAAAAGATATGAAACAAAAGAGAGTTGATTGACTGGCAAAGACATGGTAACAAGATCAGCAAATGAATAGGGCTTAGTAACAAGGTCAGCCAATGGGAGCTGAGACAGTAAGGAGCCTGGGCGTGGCTTAGCTGTATTTAGCTCTGAGTGCTGTGCTGAGATTTGAAACTAAAACTGTTCTCTCTTCTGCTTGTGTTTTGCTTGTAACTACTACCACATTGGGCAATCTACCATTGGTATTGTATATTTATTTCATATGTGATTATATATAAAGAGAAATTAATGAATCCTGCTGAATTGAATTGAACCTATGTGTACTTTCTGGATTTGATTTCTGCAGCACACTCTGATATTCAATAATTTTCAACATTTATATTATTTATCAAAAATTAATGAAAAATTAATGAATCCTGCTGAATTGAATTGAACCAGTGTGTGCTTTCTGGATTTGATTTCTGCAGCACCCTCTGATATTCAATAACTTTCAACATTTATATTATTTATCAAAAATTTTAACCCCATTAATTTTTGTTTCATGTGAATCAGTCCTTAATTTTTTAATCCTGCCATTTTTTCTTTCAAAGCATCACATTTCTGTTTCAGTTCCAAAATGTTTTTATCTGTTTAAATGGAGAAGATACTTTTAAATGATATATAATTTTATATAGAATTTTTTCTCTCTCCTACTTTATTGGAATATTGGAATTGGAATATTCTTTATTGGCCAAGTGTGATTGGACACATAAGGAATTTGTCTTTGATGCAAAAGCTCTCAGTGTATATACAAGCAACAAAGTGATAAGTCATAGATTATAAATTAGAAGATACAAAAAACAAGTGATAATTCATAAGATACTAATAGGAGAAGGTACAAATAGTCCTCAATTTACTTAGTGACTGTTCAAAGTTACAATGGCATTGAAAAAAGTGAGTTATGAACATTTTTCACACTTATGACCATTGCAGCATCCTTATGCTCATGTGATTTACAGCTGGCTACTTGACAGCTGACTCACATTTATGACGGTTCAGATTAAAGTGGAGAAAGCAGATGATGAAGTGATTTTGGTACAATATAGGGCGATGAAATTTGCCCTAAGAGTGAGAGGGCTGAAGGAAAATAAACAAGAGAATCTAAGAGAAATTTTTTCTGAGGCTTCTATCATGTTAATTCCTGGATTGCCAGACAAAGACAGTTGCCAAGGGATGTGGTGATTTATTTTACAACTAGGAGAGTTAGAAATGAAATTTTACAAGCATCTTACAAGAATAAAATTGAAGTAGCAGGTCAAGAGATATTAACACTGAAAGAAATTCCTCCTAAAATGTTAAGAAATAGAAAGGAGTTTGCTTTCTTGGTAGATGAACTTAAAAAACGACAGATAGAATATAGATGGGATATTCCAGCTGGAATAATAGTGATCTAAGTGGGACAAAGATATCGTCTCAACACAGTTTGTAAGGCAAGAGATTTTTATGTTAATGTATTAAAGGCTGGAAGTCCACCATCACCAGAAGGCAGGAGGAGAAGGGAAGATAAGAAGGAAGGAGAAGGAGGTGCCGGTAAAAGGTCAAGCTGGAGCCATATCCACCGAGGAAGGGTCATCGCAACTTTTGGATACTGCTAAAGTCTCAGGGTCAGAGGATAAAATAGAAGGTGCAAAGAGCAAAGAAAGACTAGAGCAGTAACTAAATACATGGAACAAGAAGCAAAGATCCAACAATTTCAAGTGACAACTCAAGATACTACTACTAAAATGGAAGCAGTGGGAGGGGCTAGGCCGAAAATTAAGAGGCAGGAGGAGTTGCAGCTGATGGTCCAAAAGCTTCCAAAGGCCAAAAATGGCAACTAGATTTTTAACCTGGAATGTTAATGGCTTAAATTCACCACAGAAGAGAAGGAAGATATTTCATTATTTGAAACAATTTAAAAATGATGTAATTTGCTTACAGGAAACACATATTAGAACTTCAGACCAAAAATATTTGATAAACTCAAGACTTGGGACACATTTTGTTGCATCGGCTCCAGAGAAGAAGAATGGTATAGTTATATATTTAAAGAAGGAACTAATAGCTAAATTAATTGAGACTGATACTCAAGGAAGATATATTGCGATTAGACTGTTATTGGAGGGGAAGAAGATACTTTTAATTGGAGTATATGCGCCCAACGAACAACAAGAATTTTTTTTAAGTTCTTGCATAATAAAATAATACATTGGGATTATAAATTGTTTATATTAATGCGTGACTGGAATGGAGTATTGGATACTCGAAAAGATAAAAAAGGCTTATCTCAAAATATTTCAAGTCGTGCGAAATTGCCTAAAGCTTTTTTTGATGGAAGATGTAGAATTAAGAGACATTTGGGGAGAGAGGAATACTGAAGAAAAATTTTTTACTTTCTTTTCTGTTAGACATCAATCTTTTTTTAGGATTGATTTTATATTAATTACTAATGATTTCCTTTCTAGGGTGAAAAAGACTAAGATATGCCCAAGAACCTTGACTGACCATAGCCCGGTCTGGGTAGAATTCGATCAGGAAAAGGGAGATCGGAGATTGTGGAGGTTGAACGAAAATTTGTTTAGATATGAAGAAAATGTTAAAGAATGTAAAAAACAAATGAAAGATTTTTTTGTTATGAATATGCATAGCACATCAATAGAGATGGTTTGGGATGAAAGCAAAGCTTATATGAGGGGAGTTTTAATACATATGAATAATAAACATAGAAATAGACTGCAGAAAAAGCGAATGGAACTAGAGGAGGAAATAAAAAAGAAAGAGCAATTACTTATAACTAATCCAGGAGATAAGAAAGCAAAAGAATCAATAAATATATTACGAGGGCAGTTTAATATGTTGATGACAGATCAAGTGGCAACCAATTTTCAATATGTTAAGCATAATATATTTAGTAATGCTAATAAACCTGGTAAGTGGTGATAAATTGGGATACATCTTGGCCAATCTCGCTGGTGGCAAATGCCACCTATAAAACATTTTATAGAGGTTTTCTTTGTAAGCAACTGCTGTTGTGAGTTTGTAGTTCCTTTCCCATAGTTTGTCCCACTGTTCTAATTCTATGCTGTGGCCAAAATTCCTTCCCCAACTAATCATAGTTTCTTTTACAACTTCCTCCTCCATTTTATATCTTAATAGAAATTTACATAGTTTTGTGATCATTTTTCCTTCTGTTCCTAATAAAATTTTATCCAACAATTTTATCCAAATTGTTTTTCACATATGCCAAATTGTTCTTGATTTGATTTGTAAGTAGGGCCACCATTCTATATTTAATCCTTGTGTTTTCAGCGTTTGCACTGATTTTAATTCTCCTTTCTCGTCTAAAATTTCTGAGTATCTTACCCTTTTACTGAAGTCTATTGTGTTTGGGTGTGTCATTGGGGTTGATAGTCGATTTGGGATTTTCATTTGGTGGTGTTTTTTAATCTTTACCCAGACATTGTATAGAGAATTCCTTATTATATGCCTCTGAAAATATTAATGTGTTTTATTTTTACCTTCCCATAGAAACCCATGCCAACCTAGTTGGAGATCGTGTCCTTCTAATACTAATATTCTTTTGTTTTTGAGTTGAATCCAGTCTCTTAACCACATTAGTTAACCGTGTTAGCTGCCTGATAGTAGAGCTTCCAGGCTGGGAGGCTGAAACCCCCGTGGTTCCTAGTATCTTGTAACAGCTTAAATTTAATGTGAGGGGTTTTTTTGGGAGGGAAAAAGTTTTTTATTTTTTATAAGCATAATAATAATAAAAATCATTGTGAAGAGATTATCAGTCAGGTACATCCTCAAATATTTTAAATTTCACCTCTCATTGTAGTCTATACAATATATTTTCTTCTCCTTTTTAAAATTAATTGTTGTTTGCACATATCTAATAAAAAATTCTATTCCATCCCATTCTGAAAAATATTTAAATAAAGTCTAGTCCCCATATTTAATTCCCCAAAACATCATTAATAATTCTTCTGTTAACTTCTTGAGTTTCACAAATCTAAACATATTTCTGTGTTACTTTAATCAGAGGTCAGACCATCTAAAAACTCTTTCTTAAAGCTGCCCAGCGATCAAATAGACAATTTCTATCTTACTTAGGAGCAGTCCTGAACTCACAAAGACTATTCCCTCTTGTCATCTTCCTCTGCCTCTAAATAACATATATTTAAAAGGTTTCTATATAATCAATTCTCAATAATAAAAAAACTTAAAATTAAAAAGGGTAATTGCTTCTTATTTTCCCCAATAATTTCCTTCATTATTCAACTGTTCCCTTGGAAGTTTTTATTACTAATCATTTTAATTCCCTTACATATTCTTAAAAGCAAAAGAAATAATTTTTTTCCTCTACATAATAACACTCATTTCCCTCTCTCCCCAGTTTATTCTACAATCTTTCCCTCCATTCCCCAAAACATCATTAATAATTATTCTATAATTGTCACTTGTATTCTTGCATAAATATTGAAATTCTCTGAGAAAAATAAATCTGAGAACAGCCATTCAAAATCCTTTCTTAAAAATGTCATGCGATAACACCAACATATCCATCTTCATGAGAATAGTCTTGAAATCACAAAAACTATTCGATTCTTGCATTCTTCCTCTGCCTCTAGAAATCATTATTTAATACAATTGCAGATCACAAGTAACAAGTTAAACATTTTAAATAACAATTAAATTTCTTCTTTTTTCTTGAGTATTTTAAATCATAAAAACCAACTTTCTTGTCCAAAGTCTTTTGTTCCATAATTGTCACTTGTATTCTTGCTTGGATAACAAATCTCTCTTAATTCTATAATCTAAGGGCAGCCATCCAGAATCCTTTCTTAAAACTGTTGTGCGATCACACCAACATATCCATCATTTGTGGGAATAGTCATAAAACAAAAGCTATTCGACTCTTACATTCTTCCTCTGCCTCTAGATGTCACTCTTTGATACAATTACAAACCACAAATAACTAAGTAACCATTTTAGGTGACAATTAAGTTTCTTCTTATTCTTAGATGTTTTAGATCATGAAGGTCAATTTTCAAAAATTCTAATTCTGTGATTCTCTGATATGGCCTGAGTACCTCTTGAAGTTAATTTTGGTCTCTAAAATAATTTACCCAAATATTAATAAGGCTATGACATACTATTTTATTCCATGAGGTTATTTGAAACTGTACCAAGTCAGAATCATCTTGCTGGGGGAGATATTACTATTTCGAGAGAATAAAAGAATCAGAAACTGTTGTGTCCCCTTAGCAGTTCCCTGAGAGAAATATACCACATGGCTATCAGCTGTTATAATTGAATTAATAGATATAAGCTGACAGAGACAGTAAGACAATGTGAATACAATTTCTTTATTAATTCCAATTAAAAAAACACTTGATAGGAGTATCCATTTCTGATCAGAGCAGCCAAGGCAAAGTGATATATAGCTTTTGATTCAGCTTTTCTAACCCAAGAAATTGTAATACAATCACACTGTGAGTGCAGATAAAGACTAGTCAGAAGGATTATAGGGATGAAGTTTTACAGCTGTCAATACATTAAATTTGCATTGAGAAATAATGGGCATTTGTTTTATTGAGTGACTTCTTTGAAATAATCATAGCTGATTTACATTCTGAGGTCTTTTTTATCTCTCATCTTTTCTCTTTTTTAAAAAAATATGTTTAATATCGAATACTGAGAATTGAGAAACAATGAGAACTATTATCACTAGTGCATATGGTATTGCTGGTTAATGTTAATTGTGAGAGTAGCTAGACAAGGTCACAAAAGGCAAAATCACAAACAGAAAGCAATGTTAATAGAATTCAAATTTTCAATTTTCAAATAACCATCTGTTGACTGGACTATGCCTTTTATGATGATTAATGTGAAGCTGTAATTTCTGACAGTCATTTCTCAAGGTAATATTGTTTTTCTGCCATCTTGATTATCATTAAAAACAACAAAAATATGACTTCTGGTGCTTGGGCTTGAGCTTGGGCTTGTCATTTAAAATCTGAATATGCCTGTCACTAACCATGGCTCGGCCTAAAATGATACCCTATAAGTTTGGAGTTTGGGTTAATTAATAGCATTAAACAGAAGTCTCTTTTAAGAGCTTTGGCATCATTTGGAGAACATGAGCGGTGCTTAACTATTAGCTATGTCAAATGATATTTTATTTATTTTTAACATCGGATATTTTATCACTTTTCTCAGACATTTTTCTTTCTTATAAGGTTGATCATGTTGCTTATTCTAAAGTTTACCTAGAATTTTAGTCTTAATTTACGGAGTCCAGAATGACATTTCAGGGGCCATTCTGTTCTTTTGATTTTTCCTCTAAGCCTGGAGAAAGCATTGAGCTTGGAGTTGTTCCTACAACAGATCCTGCCTTCTGTTAAGTTCTGAAATTTTTTATGTGGTTAAGAAAATTACAAAAGAAGGCAAGTGAAGAATTAGGCAGAAGTAGACCAGCTAAGAGGGGAATTGTCCAGTACAGTAACAACTCATGAAGATAGCAGACAAAAATACCTTTCTGTCTTCATTTACGCTTCACCAGGGATTTGGAAAAAATAAAGTGCTCTGATATCAGTGCATTATTAGATTGCTTAAAAGATAAGGTAATTTATTCTGCTGCTATATAGAAATGATAAATGCATTTCCATCTTAAAATGTCCTGTGTTACAGAGCTAGTTTACCTTTAAACAATACCTGGGGTTTTTAAATGAAGATACATTCCTATATTTGTACATGGTTAAATTGTACTATTCTGGCTAAAGTGAGTAATTGGTAATTATATGTCTGTATTTGCAAAAGCAACACGATGTTCAACTGATTGTATAAAAGCCAAAGCTGATGAATCTTGATGAATCTTGACAATCTTGTCTCACTGCTTTTCAAAACTATTAAAGCCAAAATTTCAAAGTAAATCCCACAGGAAGAAAGAAGACCCATCTTAACAGAGCTAATATAATACTTGAGAAAAGAATTGAAACGTAATAGCCGAGGCAATTAAAATATTTCAATAAACTTTTTAAAAGCTAACTTTTGTTATTTTATTATTGCATTTGGCTTCAAGAAATTACTGTTTTTTAAAAATATTATTTTTATTGTTTTTATATCACAAATTCCATTTCTAAATTGAACAGTGTGTTTTCTAGGTAACAAAAGTGTTAAAATTTAAACATCCTTATAATCCTTATGATCATATCAACATACAAACATATAGTGGATACTATCAATCATTGTTATAAAGTATACTACCATATTTTCCCCAAAATAAGGCCTGTCTTATATTTTTTTGAACCCCGAAATAAGTGCTTGGCCTTATTTTCGGGGAGGTCTTATTATTTTGGGGCACGGGGGGCAAGACGGGACTCCTCTTGCTGTCTTACCTGATTTCCAGCTGAGTCTCCCTAACCCTAGCCAGAGGAAATGGCTGCAAATGCGTTTAAATATTTTTAGGGAGGGCTTCTTTTCAGGGGAAGGGCTTACTTTAGCGCACACGCTCAAAAGTCTGATTGGTCTTATTATCAGGGGATGTCTTATTTTTGGGGAAACATGGTATCTTCCATATTAACATCAATTATGTAAGCATCAAAATGTTTACTAATCATTTTTTCTTTCTCATATAATCAATATTTTATATAAACCTGTCCATCTGATATCTGTATCTATCAACTAACCATTTGTAAAAAAAAGTTCCCATGTCATAAAATATTCAGAATCTTCTTTTTTTTTTTAATTTTTAGCAGTAACCTAGCCATTTCTGTACATTCCATTATTTTTTTGATTATATTCTCATCTGGGGTGGTTTGTTCATTTTTCCAATATTGTGCATATACTATCCTGGCTGCTGTTAAAATATGTAAAATTAAATATATATTACCTTTATACTTTTCTGGTAGCATGGCCAGCAGGAATATCTCAGGTTTCAAGTGTATGTGTTGTTTTATTATAGCTTTTAGCCATATACGAATTTTTTTCCAATTTTTTTTGCTTTGGGGCAAAAAACCACATGTGATAATATGAACCTTGTGTTTGGTTACATTTCCAACATTTGACAGATTTATCTTTGTACATATTCACTATTCTTGCAGGTGACAAGTGCCATCTATAAAACATTTCATAGAGATTTTCTTTATGCTGTTGACATTGTAAGCTTGTAGTTTCTATTTCATAATTTCTGCCATTTGTCTAATATGATTGTATAGCCGAAATTCTTAGCCCAAATTATCATAGTTTGTTTTACTTGTTCTTCCTCTAATTTAATAGTTACTAAATAATTATATATCCTCTTAATTAATTTTTCATCATCTCCCATTAGCATCTGATCTAGCTCATTTGGTTCTTTATAAAACCCATAGGCCTTCCTGTCTTTTTGGTATCTGAATTGTATCTGTAATTGTGGCCACAATGATAAGTCAATCCCTGATTTGTTTAGTTCTTGTTTAGTTTTTAGTTCTCCCCTTTCATTTAGTATGTCCTTATAGCTTAACGATTTTTTCCACATTTATGACATTTGGGTATATCACAGCCTCCATTATAGATAACCAAACTGGTATTTTCAAATAATGTTGTTCTTTGATTTTGGTCCATACTAGCAGTAATGCCTTCCTAATGTGCCTCTGGAAGTAGCTATGTATCTCACCCTTCTTGTACTATAGAAAGGCATGCCATCCCAATTGCAAGGCATGTCCCTCCAGTGTTAGTAATCTTGTATTCCTCAAATTAATCCACTCCTTCACCCACTTAAGTGCCAATGCTTGGTAGTATAGCTCCCAATCCGAAAGGCCAAAGCCTCCTTTACTCTTAACATCTTGTAGCATTTTTAATTTTATTCTAGCTTTTTTTACCTTGCCATACAAATTTTAATAGCATCTTATTTAGTTTTTTAAAATATTTTCTCTATCTTTATTGGGAAAAAGGTATAGTAATCTTGGCAGAATATTCATCTTAATTGTAGCTGTTCTACCCAATAGGGACAACTGTAAGTTTTTCCAGTTTTCCAAGTCCTTTCTAATTTGTGCTTTCAGTTTATTGTAGTTACCTTCTTTGAGAGATACATATCTTGCTGTTAATTGGACTCCTAAATATTTAACTTTCTTTATGATCTGCATGTTCATCAGTCTTGAAAATTCAGTCTTGAAAATTATCTCTTCTGTTTATCTGTAAAGCTTTTAACCAATGCTTTCATTTTCTCTTCGTTTATTTTTAATCTTGCAAGTGCACCATATTCTTCTATTTTAGCAATTAATGTAGCTCCTGTTTTCTGTGGATCTCTAGAATGAACACCAGGTCATTCGCAAATGCCTGTAACTTCTCCTTTATTCTCATGCATTTTATTTCTCTATCTTGTCTAACGTTTCTAGCTAACACCTCTAAGGTTAATATAAATAACAATGGGGATAGAGGGCAACTTGCCTTGTACCTTAAGTTATACTAAGGTTCTCGTCATATCATCATTTATAATCACTTTTGCTGTTTGTTTATGGTATAGTGTCTTAATCATACTAATAAATGTCTTTCTGAAGTCCATCTGTTTTATTTGTAAGGACATAATCTGTCAACTCAAATTGTCAAAAGCTTTTTGTGCATTAAGAAATATCAATGCCATCTGCTTTCCGAGTGCATCTTGTAGTATTCCAATGTATTCAGGATCATCATCATATTGTTTTTAATTTGTCTCCTGGGTAAAAATATGTTCTGATCTACATGTATGAAGTCATTCAGAAATATTTTCAGTCTATTTGCAATTATTGAGGTATAAATTTTATAGTCTAATTTTAACAATGATATCAGCCTGTAGTTTTTTATTTGTAGTAAATCAGAGACTTCTTGAAGTATGAATGTTATAATTGCCTCAGTCCATGTTTTGGGAATCTTTGCTTCAAACAGTGCTTTGTTGTAGACTTCAAGTATAAATGGACCTAAGATTTATTGTTAAGTATTTATAGAATTCTGCCGGTAAGCATCTGATCCTGGTGTTTTGTCATTTTTTTGCCTCTTAATTGCTTCTGTTAACTCCATCATTGTTATTCTTTCCTTCAACATTGTTTTTACTTCTTCAAACACTTTGGTAAGTTGTCTTCTTCCAAATATTGTTTAATTTTGTCTTTAGTATGTTTCCTTTGCTATAGAAATACTTTTTTATAAAATTCTTTTAATATTTTTTTCTTGTCTTCATTTTTGTGTCGAATTGTACCCATCTTGTCTCACAGTGTATGTATCAATTTCTTTTCTTTCTCTTTTTTAAGTCTGAATGCCAGCCATCTCCCCAGCTTGTTTGCATTTTCGAAGAAGTTCTGTTGGGCTGGTTTAATTTTTTGTGCCAATTCCTTTTTCTCTAAGATGTTTAATTTATGTTTCCATTTGGTTTTTGCCATTTAATCTTTGTGGGTCTCTCTGTAATTCCAATTCGAGTTTTTTATATTCTTCTTCTAATCCCCTTTGTGTTTTCTTCTTCTCCTTATTTTTCCTTCCTATATAGGAGATCACTAATCCCCTAAAGTATGCTTTGGCCGTATCCCATACATTTTGCAAGGATGTTTCTCCATTATTATTCTTTTTAAAAAAGAAATCCATTTCCTTCTCCATTTTTTGTATAAACACTTTATCTTTCAGTGCTGACTGGTTTAATGTCCATCTTGGTTTTCTTATTTGTCCTTTCCATTTAGCTTTTATTGAATTGTGGTCTGCCCAAATGCTTGATTCCACTTCTACTTCTTGTATATTCTCTTGTAATTCCGATGACATCCATATCATGTCAATTCTCAATCATGATTTATGCATATTTGAATAAAAAGTGTATTGTTTTTTCCCCGCTTTTGATTCTCTCAAAATTACTGTTCTTCAATTACAGTAGTGACAAGATTGCTAGCTGATATAGTTTTGGAAAATAAAAAAATATTTAAGTATTTATTTTGTTGGTATGTTTTTGGATTTGACATTTGTTCAGTTTTAATCTTCATAAATGGATTTTTATACATATTTAAACAGTGTTTCATTTCCATGCTGCTGGCACAGGGTATCAGAATGAATGGCACTGTAAATTAGGATTGTGGCAGGCAACTGCCTCAAAATTGTTACATCTGATTGAAATTCATTTCAAAGGCAAATGTAGAAGATGAGCAAATTGAATGAATCAAGAGCTAGTGGTATAAAAGGACAGAGAAAAATATTCTTTTACATAAACTTTTATTATTCTCGAAATAGTGAACCTTTTATAAGAAACGTAATTTGTTTTTCTTCTATATTTCCAGCTGACTTTGGTCTTGCAAAGCAAAAACAGGAGAACAGCAAACTCACTTCAGTTGTTGGAACTATTCTGTATTCCTGGTAAGAGAATATTAGGTTTAGAGTTTGGAAGTCTTTTTTCTAAAGTGTAATTACTTGTGAATGTACCAAGAGATGATGAGTAGCATACAAAATGGTTATGCTCGTGCTTGCTGGTAGCTTTTTTGAGGTTGAATCTTGTCCTATTCCTGCTGTTCATGGGAATTAGCTATGGGTTACTAACGAAGCAATGACCAGCCTGAAACACCAGCCTGAAGATGATGAATGAGACTTCGTCAAAACGTCGCCAACACACACACACACACACACACACACACACACACACACGTGTGTGTGTGTGTGTGTGTGTGTGTGTGTAGGTCTTTGGTTATTCGGGTTTTCTCCCACGTAAAATTGGAAGTGTCTTGGCGACGTTTCGATGAAATCCCATTCGTCATCTTCAGGCTAGGTGTTTACAGCTTCGTGCTTCTAGGAGAGAAGCTGTAAACACCTAGCTCCATACAAGGCCTAAATAAGGAAGCATCTTTTTTACAGTGGGTAGGAAGTGACATAATAACCTCATCAAAGAGAGCAGGACTAAAACTCTTAGCCCATTTTATTAATATTTTACAATTTGAGAACTTACATTTTTTGTCAATAGGAATAATTTATTTTGTCACAGGTTTAACACAACTGTTATTTGTTATATTTTATTGAAAAATAGTTTAATTTTTTTCCTATGTAATTTTTTATGCTGAAATATGATAGTACTTGCAGGGCTTATGGGAATGAAAAAAAGAGGGCCCTAGGACTAAATTTGATGGGTCATAGATTGTAATGCATAGTAGTTAGCCAGTAACTCACTCTCAAGTCAATCTATTCCATAGGATTGTTGTTTTGAACAAAATAGGAGGAAAAAGAAGTATTAGATATGTTCACTGCCTTGTATTATTTATCAAAATAATGAAGTGGGATTTAAAAAATGAAATAAATAAATAAATTTACTTCTTGTTCTGTGCCCTTTCTCATTCTGTAGCTGAAATGGTAATAAATTTAAACTGATCATAATGTGTGCTAGAGTTTCTTTTGAAGCTGACTTTGAAGGCTTTTCAGTTTTGAGGCTAACCAGTAGATTAGTTAACTGTATTTAAAACAATTATTTTAGGTGAGTTAAATTGAGAAGGAATGACTGGCCTAAAATAACCTACCTAATTTTTTTTAACCTAAGGCAGGACTAGAATTCACAGTCTCCTGGTTTCTAGGCCAATATCTTAACCACTATACCAAACTTGCTCTCATTTACTTATTGTTTTTTCTTATCAAATGTTAAAGAAAACAGAATTTAATGCATTGCTTTAGGAATGCAATTCTTACCATTTCCAAATTATCAAAAATAATTATTTATTATATAAATTTATATATAAATCTATTTAAATATAAAAAGAAAGCATAAATTTGAAAAAAGTTAAGCTAGACAGTAACTATTGTAACCAAGGTACTGTGATTTTTTCTTCTTGATTAGATATATAACTGAAAGGTAAAAACAGATAATATTGACTTTTATGACTAAGTTCCTTTTATAAATTTGAATCAAATCAAATTCTGTTGAGTTCATGTTATTTCCTTGACAATGAAATAGAAATGGTTGTTTTTGCTTTCTTCTGGAATGCTTTTCTGGTGTTCTTCCCAAGCTATTCTACCATCCAAATGCTACCCAATGCTAGCTCTGTTTAGCCTCTGGATTTATAAATTTAACTAGCTGCTGACATGGTACAAACATGAATGAATTTATTTCATTTATTATCTAGACCAGTAATGGCAAACCTTTTCAGCACTGAGTGTCCAAACTGGAGTGCATGCCACAGCCCTGGAAACTCACTGGTTTCCAGCACATGCATGCATGCCGGCCAGCTGGTCTTCGTGTGTGCTGGAACCCCGGAAACCCGAAGACCAGCTGGCATGCACATGCCAGAGTGCCGGAAACCCAAAGACCAGGTGCCAGTGTGTGCATGCACACCAGCCAGCTGGTTTTTGGGTTTCTAGCGCTCTGGCACAGTGAAGATCAGCTGTGCGCCAGAAACCAGAAGAGCAGCTGGCAACTGCGGGCTCTGTGTACCACCTCTGGCACGTGTCCCATAGGTTCACCATCACAGATCTAGACTGTTTGCTACAGTTTTACAAAGAAGTTATAAAATTTTTAAATGTTAAATGTTTAAATATTTAAATTAAATATTAAATTAAATTTCTAAATGGAGGAGGGTATTAATCCAGTATTTTAGAACCAATGAATGAAAACTTGTCACAACCACTGAGGCTCCCAAAAATGGAAGGGACATCTGATTACATTGCAGACAATTGTCTTAGAAATGTGAAAAGGCAATTATTAAATGATTTCCTTAAAATCTTTGTTATTGATAGATACCAATAAGAAACTCAAGTAATTGCAAGCCTGTTTGCTGCCTTTTGTAAAGTAACTAGTGCTGCAGGTTTGATTATGGTTCTGACAGCTGGAGCAACGATGCTACAATGCCAGGACTGCGGGGGTGACAGGAGTAATACTTGGCAGCAGCTCCAATTAGCTGTTTTTAGACTTTAATCATATAGAAGTGGAGAATAAGAAAGCAAAAAAGAGATAAAAAAGGAAAATTTGGGTGAAAAGGAGAACAAGAATGATAAAAGCAAAAAAGTCCAAGCAAAGGAGAGAGAATAGCTGACAGGTTGACTGAGATCATCTAGAGTTCTGTGAAATACACGTAGTCCTCAATTTACAACTACAATTGAACCCAAAATTTCTGTTGTTAAGTGAGACATTTGTTAAGTGAATTTTGCCCCCTTTTGTGACTTTTCTTGCCATGGTTGTTAAATGAATCCATGCAGCTGATAAGTCAATAACTGGGTTGTTACGTGAATCTGGCTTCCCCTTGGTCAGAAGGTTGCAAAGGGTGATCACCTGACTTTGAGACATAGCAATAAATATGAACTAGTTGCCAAGCATTTGAATTTTGATCACATGGTCATAGGGATGATGCAAAGGTTGTAACTGTGAAAACCAATCATGTCATATTTTTTAATGCCATTATAACTTTGAACAGTCACTAAATGAACTGTTGGAAGTCAAGGACTGCCTGTAGTTGGGGAATCTTGGTGATCCTGCTTTACCACAGAACAATCTACCTCTCTCAGAGATGAGGTTCTGAAAGATATCCAAACTCATGGAACTAGGCATCTACCAAAATTTGCCTCCTTTCTAATTTATGTTAAGGATAGTAATTGGCAATTTTTTCCCCACTAACAGGAAATCCACCAGTCACTTTCCTTAAATTATCCTATAATAAAACTGGAAGAATAGCACCAGCTTGGCTGTCAGAATAATACTAGCATACTTTTGGGCTACGAGACAGAGGAAATCACATTAATGTTATCAGAATGAATTCTACTCCAAGTAATTTTTATAGGCTAGGTTGGGAAATTGAATAGCCATTGTCTTCCTACATAAACTCTAAATTGTTTGTATTTTTATAGAGACTTATTATAAACTTCTGGATTTTCATGGTAATGTATATTTGGTGACTTCTCCCCTGTCCATTTTGAATTGCGTACAGTATTTTGTTTTTGTTTATGCAGCCCTGAAGTTGTAAAGAATGAACCATATGGTGAGAAGGCTGATGTCTGGGCTGCAGGATGTGTTTTATATCAGATGGCAACACTCAACCCTCCATTTTATAGTGCCAACATGCTCTCCTTAGCAACTAAAGTATGCAGGTTTGCTAAATGAGATTATATTATTTACCTTTGCCTATTTGTTTCATTTAATTGTCTTTTTAATCCTATATGTGTTATACCACACTGGGAATGTTCTGCAGGCAGCAATCCTGCATTTCATAAGGATTTCATAGCAGGAGAAACAGCTTTGATAATTGTTCTGACAGATAAACTGCTAGAATATATATATATATATATATATATATGTATATGAAAGATTCTCCAGATGCCCTAAATTAAGTATTAGATTAAAAGCTTTGATGATTTTGGGCCTAAGAGGCTGACAGCTCATTTTTTAATTTTAGAAATCAATCTCCTTAACTTCCCCTCTCTTTTTTATTTATGAGGTCCTTAGTGTTCTCTGAGCTTGGTGTTTTTCTTGGAGACATCTTATTACTAAACTAGGCAACATCATCAGCCTAATTTAGTAATGAAACCTCTGCAAGAAATCTACCAAGTTCAGGGAGCACCAAGGACTCCACAGTTCAACTGAGCTACAAATATTCTCTTTTATTGATACTTCTTTATTTTTAGCTATGCATTATGGTTCACATGGTATTATTTTTATCACTTTCTGTTACTGAGATATTACTCAGAATCAGTTAAAATAAGACTGGCAACCCATAGGCTTCAGATACTGCCCAGACACATTTTTGTACGTCTTGGCTTTTTACAACTCTTGGAGCTTTCCAGATTTCACATTTCAACAACAAAATGTAAACATGTAACATTAACATACTTTGGAAATAAATAACACTCTGCAGTGTGTTAAGTTCGGGAAGTAACGAGGCTGGAGACCAGGGTAGTGACAACAGCTCTTTAATATAGGGTGAACCCAGCAACAGGCTGGGGGGAAAAACCTCTCCTTTTATACAGTTCTGCTGGAGGCTTCGTCCAATCAGCAACGTGCTGATTTCCCGCTCAAATATTTAAAGGTACAAACATGAATACATAACACTCCTCCCCTCCCAGAAAACACTTTGCCTCTATTTACATATTTATTTACATGTTATTTTTCGACGTAGTCACGCAAATAACCTGGGCGTCTCCTTGTTCTTTCTGACCTGCGGTTCAGTTCTGGGTGGTGTTTTGAGCTGGTCGGAGGGCTGTTTCTCCTCCCAGCTCTTTCTCTGAGCCAACGGGCTCTGGATTATTGGCTGACTCTTTTCTTGGCCATCCGGCCTTGGATTACTTCTGAAACTTTCCCAGCTGTTTCCCTCGGGAACCTGATGGCGTCGCTGGAACTCTGGGACCTCAGCTAAGTCTTGCGCCTCCCGGGTCATTGTCAGCTGTGGATTCAAATTGGTATTGGTCATGATCTGTTTCATTTGGTTCGGTTTGATCAGTTATTCGTTTCCTTAACTGATCTATGTGGCCTCCACACTCGGTTGTCTGGTAGCTCTACCACGTCGATTTTGGGCGGTTATCTTTATTATTTGTCCTGCGAACCAACTAGGGCCGTCCCCATAGTTTCGGGCCCACACCGGTCGCCTATGCTCATTTCCTTGTCTTTTCTAGTTCCCCTTGTAACCCTCTGGTGTGTAATGGGGATTCAAGCAGTCAAGTGGGCACGGAGTTTCCGTCCCATTAGTAATTCGGCTGGGCTTTTCCGGTGGCGTGCTTGGGGTTCTGTGCTGGACGGCTAGGAAAAAGTCTATCTTTGTTTGCCAGTCACCTGGCTTGAGCCTGGACAATGCCTCCTTAGCGCTCCGGACGGAACGCTCTGCAAGGCCATTCGGCAGGGTGGAAAGGCGCAGAGAGGGCATGTCGGATGCCTCCTCTGCCAGGTATTCTTCAAACTGGGCTGCCGTGAATTGGGGCCCATTGTCGGACACCAGAGTGTCCGGCAACCCGTGAGTTGCGAATAGGTGGCGCAGGGCTGCGATTACTGCTTGGCCGTAGTGGATTTCATGAGTATGATCTCCAACCATTTAGAGAATGCATCAACAACCACTAGGAACGTTTGGCCGTGGAAAGGGCCAGCAAAATCAATGTGGATTCTTGACCAGGGCCCTTGGGGTTTTCCCATTCCTGACTGGGGCCGTTGGGGTAGAGGTCTGGACTCTTGGCAAGCCTGGCATTTCCCTACCCTCTCAGCAATCTCTCGTCCATGAGTGGCCACCACACATAGCTTCTAGCTAACCCCTTCATCCTTACGATCCCTGGGTGACCCTCGTGGAGGAGGTCCAATACCTTTCCCTTAACTTATCAGGAATTATTACACGATCACCCCATAACAGGCACCCCCTTGAGCCGAGAGCTCATCTCGTTTTTAACAAATTCTTTGAACCGTTAGCCCGGTATGACACCCTCTCTGTACCCAACCGAGTACAGTCCTTAACACAATGTCGGTATGATGCCGAGCCACTTCCTTAGATGTGACTGGGCCAGAGTCAAAGAGTCAATAAGTAGGATGGCGTCCCCGGAGTGGGGTCTTGATCGCCCTGGTAGTGGGCATCGGCTTACGCGTGCATGCCCACTTTTCCTGGTCGATGCTGCAGCTTGTGCGAATAAGCGGCTAAGAATATAGTCCATCGGGTCAAGCGTGGCGAAAGTGCCACAGGCGTTGGCGATCGCCAGCCAGTATCCTAGTAGCGGTCTGTGGTCAGTCACGATTTCAAAATTCCGCCCAAAGACATATTCGTGGAATTTTTAACCCCTGACACAATGGCTAGTGCTTCTTTGTCTAATTGGCTGTAGTTCTCTCTGGGAGGACATCGTTCTAGAGTAAAAGCTATAGGGGCTTCTGTGCCGTTTGGAAGTCTATGGCTGAGTACAGCCCCACCCCATAAGGAGGCATCGCAAACCAGCACTAGGGGTAATGAGTTGTGATATTGGATGAGCAGGCTATCACTTGAGAGCAGGTTCTTTACTGCTTCAAAAGCCCTATTTTCTGACTTTCCCCAAGACCAAACAGTATTTTTCCTAAGAGCCTATGCAGCGGTTCCATAGCAGTTGCTTTGTTCTTTAAAAGACCGTAAAATTCACCAATCCCAGGAATGCCTGCAGCTCTGCTTTGTTTTTGGCGCTGGAGCCTTCCTAATTGCCTTAACCTTGCTCTCAGTAGGGTGAATTCCTTTCTTGTCTATCCGGTAGCCCAAGAAATCGACGGATTCGACCCCTATCTGGCATTTGTTTGCCTTGACTTTTAATCCGGCTGTCCGGAAAATGCCCAAAACCTTTCTTAACGCTCCCCAATTCCTCCATGTTTTCCCTGAAATTAGGACATCATCAGTAGGGAACTACCCTGGGAGCCCCTGCAGTCGTTCCATTAGGTTTTGGAACAGCCCTGGTGCCACACTGACCCCAAATTGCAATCGGTGCACTTGAAGGCCCCTGTGCGTTACAATCGTTTGGGCTTGCGGGCGTCACGGGCAGTTGTTGGTAGGCTTGGGCCAAGTCTAACTTTGCAAAGACTTGCCCTTGCCCCAAAGAGTGCAATAAGTGTTGCACCACGGAACCGGTAAGCGCTTTTCTGTAAGGCTTTGTTAAGCGTCGCCTTGTAGTCAGCGCAAATTCTAATTGACCCGTCCGGTTTTATTGGGGTGACGATTGGCGTCTCCCACTGCGTGATCGACTGGCACCAAAATCCCTGATTTATGAGCTTGTCCAGCTCCTTATCGATTTTGGTTTTAGGGCAAAGGGACTCTCCTCGCCTTAAGCCTAATGGGGGCTACCTGGGGTCTAAGTTGAAGGAAATAGGGGTCCCCTTGTACTTGCCCAGGCAGTCCTTGAAGACATCTTGAACTCGTTAAAGAGAATGTCTTTCAGGTTACAGTCACTTCTGTAGATGCCAGTCACTCCCATGCCCAGGGCACGAAACCAGTCTAGTCCCAACAGACTGGGCAGAGTTCCTTCGACGATCGTGATGGGCAGGGTCTTCTTGTGGACCGACTGACTCGGACGGAGGTGGTCCTCGAACAGGGATGCGATTCCCTGGTAGTCGTGGACTCGTAGCCGCGTTGTTTGCAGGTGGCGCCGCGACGGACGGCAGCGATTCGCCAAAGTGTCCCAGGACATGATGGTGATCGCTGATCCGTGTCTACTTCAAGCCGCACCGACTCTCTATTTTTGGCTTAGGTGAAGATCTTCTTCTCCACTTGGTCGAGGCGCGGCCTATGACCACCATTGTTTGGTTGGAATCCGCTTTTTGTTTGAGCCAATCGCGGTCGCCTTGCCGATTCCGCTCTGATTGGCCGATTTGAATTTTCGGCGGAAGGTTGGGCCGCTCGACAAACTTGAGCTAGGTGCCCTTTCTCACCACACCGACATGTCGCGGCCTTAAACTTGCAGCGTTGGCGCTGGTGTTGACCCGCAGCTTCCGCTTCGCCTCGGTCCCTTTGTCGCGCTTTCGTCCGGCAGACCCTTCCTCATCTTCACCGCCGGATTCGGTCTGAACCTCCTCCTGGTGCACCGGAGTTGCTTCGCGCCGCCTTTGTGGGAGGCTTCTGCAGTGTCTCTGCCGCTTGGGAGGACATTTCATGTGCTCTGGCTTCGCCCAGAGCGTTGGCCAGCGCCAGGTTGCTTTTGCTAGCAGCCGCCGCAAACGGATGTCTTTGACCTCGGATGAGTTGCTCGAGGAGCACCTCGCCCAGGTCACGGTATCCGCAGTCCTTGGACGCTTTCTTAGGGCGGCCATGTAGTCACCGGCGGATTCGCCTCCATCTGCCTCGCCTCCAATTCAAACCGCCGCACGATTTGGACGGCGCTGGTGCAAAGTGGTTTTTAGTAAAGTCTGTAGAGTTGGCCACGACACCGACTGCAACGGGCGCTGGCTCTGCCAGGGCTTCCGCGATATCAATGACCTCCGACCGCAATGGCTTAAGAAGTAAGCCCTTTCGTTATCTGGAACTCCTTGCAGTTCGCTGGCTTTAGAAAGCTCAAACGGGTCATATACGCCCCATTTCTCTTTAGCCGGGTCAAACGGTGCGGGCGGAGTGTAACTGGCCATCTCCGCTTTTCTGCCCTGGGTTTGCTGGGTTCGGCCCATCGTGCTTCAGCTCGGTTCTGGTTCTCCTTAGCCTCGAGATCCCACCTCGCCGCCAATGTTAAGTTCGAAGTAACGAGGCTGGAGACCAGGGTAGTGACAACAGCTCTTTAATATAGGGTGAACCCAGCAACAGGCTGGGGGGAAAAACCTCTCCTTTTATACAGTTCTGCTGGAGGCTTCGTCCAATCAGCAACGTGCTGATTTCCCGCTCAAATATTTAAAGGTACAAACATGAATACATAACACAGTGCATAATGGACCTATTTGCCTTCAGTCCCCTAACACTGATCTTGTCCTAAAGGTACTTTCTCAAGAGACATCTGGACTTCCTTATTTTTCTTTGAAATATGGTGGGGAATGGAAGGATTTATATTCCTTGAAGGCAGCTGGTCATTTTTATTCTTTTAGAGAGATGTTGAGGCCACTTGGACATTTATCTGTGTCCTCAGGGTCACCTGAGTAGTTCAAATGGAACTGCTTCTTGGAACTGCTGAAAAGACTGTTATGAAGCTATTTTCTGCAGGATATTAACTGCCCTGTGTCCTGTGTCCCTTCACTGTTAAACAGGCTGTTGGGGATGAGTCTGTGTTGTCTGCATCTCAAACTGAAGTGCAAATGGTTCCTGTAATCTGCAATTTTTGGAAATCCATTCATACTCCCCCATCATTCAAAGGGTTTTAATCCCAAAGTGCATAGCTAAACGTCTATGGAGATTCTCAATCATCCAGGTCATGATTGTTCCAAAAATGCTTTTTCAAGAGACAACTGGACTTTCTTTCTTTTTTCTTTGAAGACATTTCGCTTCTCATTCAAGAAGCTTCATCCAAAAATAAAATATTTGCACAAAATGCCTCAAATGGAGAAACATACCTTTGGAGCATTGGTGTTAATCTGTAAATCCCTAAATAGATTAAGCATGATTGAGGGATTGTACCTCTTATTATAAATCTGTCTGGACATTAAAATCTGGAAAGTATTTCTTATATTGCTTCTGCATCACACATCTGTCCCAGGATATGCCTTCCCCAGGATTTGGATTAGACTTCATTTCTTTATCATTTGAAAACTAGCCAAGAAATTATTTATTCCGCAAGGCTCCCCACTGTTAAGTATTTTTGCCTTATTTCAATTATTCATTTTAAGTTCCACTTTATATTTATATTTTAATTATGGTTAGCAATTTTGAATACTTGTTTGAATAAAAAGATGCTAGCAATTTTGAATACTTGTTTGAATAAAAAGATGCATATAAATTAAATAACTGCATTTATTCAGATGAAATTGCCAGTCCAATTGTCAAAAGAAAGCTCAGGACCATATTGGTTGGAAAATGTGGAAGTGGCCTTCATCTCACAGTGGATAAACAATGGCTAAAATGATAATGATGATGATGATGAAGAAGAAGAAATATGAATCATTATTGATATTATTGATTATTTTTGAATGAGTTACTTATATGGATATCACATTCATAAAGCAATTTATTTACATTTAATCAGATGTAAAAAACTGTACACATATTTGTTTTATAGTTTGTAAGTTTCATATAAGAGGAAGCTAACTATGTGAAGTTTGCCATACAAATCAAATGGAAAATTACAATATAAAAGTCACTTTAAAAATGATATCAACTATTTATTTTGTAGATAGTAGAAGCTGTTTATGAGCCAGTACCAGGAGGTATATATACTACAAAGGTATCAGCTGTCATAAAAAAGTACGTATTATTAACAAACTTATTCGATATGAACAGCATTCAGTATTTACCTATTTATTTTATTAACTATTTAATAAATTATTTAATAATATTTATTTACAATAATATTTATTTATCGGCCACCTGCAAAAGGCAGCTTTACGTAGAACACCTTATATCCTGTGATGATCTCTGTAACAACATCAAACATCTACAACTACCTTTCCCAATTCCTTGGAAAGTTCTTGATAAGTAGACAAAAATGCCAAATCCAGTCTCTGGCTGGCTGTGTGACCAACCAAAATATTTATTTATATTGCACTTAAAAACTGTGGGGTCCCATCAGGGTGGGATGGGGGCAGAGGTGAAGGGCCATTGCAGGATCCCTGTGGTAGGTTTGTAAAGGTGAATGACTGTGGGAGCGCTGCAGCTGCTGTAAATTTGAACAGGTCGTGTATATATGGCTTTTTTGTGGGGGGGAGGTCTTTGAATAGCTGTGAAGTGACTGGTCACAAGTTAAAAACTACCTGTAAAGGAATATTAATTGAATTTGAATATAGAATAATACAGAGTTTCAGGACCAGCTCCCTTCCCAAACTATGGTCGCTAGCCAGGGTCATCCCTGTCTTCAAAAAAGGACACCCCAACCTAGTTGAAAATTACAGACCAATTTCTTTATGCTGAGTCACCTGCAAAGAAATGGAATCAATCATCAACCAATCCATCACCCTCCACCTAGAAACAAACAGCCTACTCTCTAATAAACAATTTGGTTTCAGAAAAAAATTATCCTGTAATTTACAACTTCTTCACTGCAAAAACATATGGACTACAAATCTTGATTAGGGCAAAGCAATAGATGCAATTTACATAGACTTCTGTAAAGCTTTTGACTCAGTGGTACATGACAAACTTCTTCTAAAACTAAAATCCTACGGCATCTCCGGACCCCTCCATAATTGGATAACAGCGTTCCTGTCAAACAGACAAGTGGTCAAAATAGGCAGTGCCCTATAAAATCCTGTTCCTGTCAAAAGTGGCGTTCCCCAAGCAGCATTCTTGGACCAACACTCTTCATATTATAAATTAATGATCTCTGGGACCATATTACAAGTAATTGTGTTCTCTTCGCCGATGATGTTAAACTATTTAACACTACCAACAATACAGCTACCCTTCAAAAAGACCTTGACTTGTCGGAATGGTCAAAAATTTGGCAACTCCAAATTTCAACCAGCAAAACTGTTTTACACATTGGAAAAAAGAATCAGAACACTAAATACAAGCTCGATGGACATTACCTTGTAGATGACCCTCACCCCGTTAAAGACCTTGGAGTTTTCGTATCAAATGATCTAAGTGCCAAAGCACACTCAACTACATCGCAAAAAAGGCTTTAAGAGTTGTAAACTTAATCTTGTGTAGCTTCTTCTCCAGAAAGTTTACACTACTAACCAGAGCATATAGAACATTTGCTAGACCAATTCTCGAATACAGCTCACCTGTCTGGAATCCACACCTCATTTCGGACATTAATACAATTGAGCGTGTCCAGAAATATTTTACAAGAAGAGTTCTCCACTCCTCTGATTACAACAAAATACCTTATGCCCACCAAACTTGAAATCCTGGGTTTAGAAAATTTAGGACTCGGCCACCTTCGACATGACCTGAGTTTAACTCATAGAATCATCTGTTACAATGTCCTTCCTGTTGAAGACTACTTCAGCTTCAATCGCAACAATACACGAGCACACAATAGATTTAAGCTTAATGTGAACTGTTCCAATCTTGATTGCAGAAAATATGACTTCAGTAACAGAGTTGTTAATGCCTGGAATGTACTACCTCACTCTCTGGTCTCTTCCCAAAATCCCCAAAGCTTTAACCAAAGACTATCTACTATTGATCTCACCCCATTCCTAAGAGGTCTGTAAGGGGCGGGCATAAGAGCACCAATGTGCCTACCGTTCCTGTCCTAATGTTCCCTTTGATTGTATCCAATTTGTATAGTTATTTCATGCTTATGCTTATATATATGCTTATATATCATATAGTTATTTCATGCTTATGCTTTTTTTTTTTTTATTCAAAAAGTTTTACAAAAAATTTTTTTTCCCCCCTTTCCCCCCAACCCCTCTCCCTTCACAAACCCCCTCCCCCCTCCCCCCCTGGCTTCCCGGAACAAACACAAGGTATAGTTAAAAATAAAACAAACATATGCTAAAAAATTTTTTTTCCCAAAATATTATACCAATTCTCCCTCTCTAACTCTGACTTCCTCCTTACATAACCAAATCCTTCAAAAAATTAACAATAAACAGTAATAAAATATATAAATCAGTAGAACAAATTAATCCTAAAATATTTAAAACCAGCTAAAGCATAAAAATCCAATCCAGTTCAGAAAATATCTCCCTTATAGCTTCTATAACCATATAACCATATAATTTCCCCCCCAAGTCCTTCTTACATAAGATCTTTCAAGAATATTCTATTTAAAATTCAATACAACAGATTATAAAATTTATAAAATTTCAATAGAGAAAATTACAATATTATTTAATTAATTACAATATCTATTCAACTTTAGTCCTTCCTCATCAAAGTCCAGTATATCCAAATATCTAGTCTCTTATAATCACGAATTGCCTTTTGGGGACACTAATATTTTTGTCTATTAATATTTTAAAAAAACCTTGTTTCAAAAATAATACTTTTGTCTCTTGCCATTTTTTTTGGTGCATTAATCTCTGTCTTTCCTTCGTTGCTCCTTTTAAAAAGTCAATCACAATATTTCCTAGTAATTCCTTATGTCCAGAAATCCAAAAATTACTGCCGTATATTCCATCAGTCCAAAAAGAGAACTCTTGGGAAACATTAAGCTTGTGAGTCTTTTCCATTTGAGGACAATCTCCTGTAGCACAAATTCAGGCAGCTCATCCAAACTATTTAAAGAAAACTTCTTTAGATCACCTTGTTTCTTCACGATCAAATCTTCATATTTATCCACTTTTATTTGTATGTCCTCCATTCCATTTTCCGAATAATTGCACTGGTTAATTTGCTCCAAACTCTCATCCAAAACGTCCCCATTTTTTATCAATTTGTATTTTTGAATAATTAAATACATACTTTCTGTGTAGTCCTGTATAAAGTCACGAATCCATTCTTCTGAAAGAACCTCCATAACAAAATTCCTGCTGAGAATCCCCTTGTAAAGTACTTAAACAGCGTAATATAATCCAACAGTCCACAGTCAAACACAATAAGATAAAATCTCCATTCAGTTTCGATTCAACAGCAAAGCTCCCTTTGATGTATCGCTCTGCTTTCAGTTTCTCTAAAACGAAACTGAAGGGGGGGCGGAAGTCAGAAAATCAAAAATACTTGCAAACCACTAATTGTTCCTCACACTCATTCCGCCTGCTTTTCGTATCCACAAAAAGAAATCAATTGTTAGCAGAAGTGGACACCTTCCTCTTTTCCTGCTTTTTCAGGAGCGCAGAGAATACTGGAGGTGGGGGAGGGGTAAATAAGGGGATTCGACCGTTCAGGGCTTTGTATTACAAAAACAAAGCCCCTAGGAGAATCTACCCAAATCCTCCCCCTTGCTCTGTCTCTCTCTTTCAACCAGAGAGAGAAATGAAGCCGGGATCAGTTGTTAAATCCAGCTTTTACCATATTCAATGCGGAGTGCCATAAATTAGCACCCAACGAGAAGGGTGGCGCCACCCAGAAGCCCATGCTTATGCTTTTATATACTGTTGTGACAAATAAATAACTAAATAAAAAAGTAGTTAGGTTAAAATGTAGCTATTACAACCTAACTATTATAATTGTAAGGAATTAGTAATCAATAATTTCTTTCTAATAAAAATAATAAACTAGACCTTATATCACATTAACAAAATTTAACTAATTAAATCAAATAAAATTAAACAATATGTATCATATAAACCAGTGGTAGTCAACCTGGTCCCTATCGCTCACTAGTGGGTGTTCCAGGTTTCATGGTGGGCGATAGGGGTTTTGTCCGATACTGAAGCACTTTCCTTTTTGTTAATTTAATTGACTTTTTAAAAAATTTTCATAGCATTATTTAAAAACATTTTCATTAGGTTTTCATAAATTTCCCCATGATAATTTAAATTTTTGAAAGTATACTATTTGTATCACCCGTGCATAAGTTTAGTTTACGTTACGTAAGTAAAACTAAATGGCGCTATAGTGCGACCTCAAAAAAAAGAGCCTCGTCCCAGAATAGCTCGCGCATCTCCCCCCCACACCACCCAGCTGTAACAGACAAGCAGAGATGGTAGCCAGCGCGCCCCCCCAAAAAACCCAGTCCACAATCGTGAGAGGCATGTGTGGACAGCGATACACGGCGCATTACTGTGGAACCGGTGGGTGGTTAGAAAATTTTACTACTAACAGAGATACAAAAGTGGGCGGTAGGTATAAAAAGCTTGACTACCCCTGATATAAGAAATAGACGCATGTTATCAAGGCCAATCCAGAAGTCATAAGTTCCCAATAAGAACAGTATCTCTATTTCTCAAAATTGAATTTAAATTAAAACAAAATAGTATGCTTTATTTTCTAATTTCTAATCAACATTGGTAAGGAAAATTTGTTCTAATTCTATGATTTCTTTGAGATCCTCTAACTAACGTTTCCAGAACAGTTCAATAAATAGAAATCTTTTATTACACATAGGATTAACTATGGAGGACTTGCTTAGACATGTAGGGTAGAAAGAGATCCCAAATAGCTTCTTTTAGAAACTATGTGGGTTTTCATTCCTTGGTTCCATCTCCTGCTATGATTGACAGTGGCCTCTTCTAAGCCAGGGATGTCAAACTCTATTTCATTGAGGGTTGCATCAGGATTGTGTTTGACCTTGGAGGGGTTGGGGTGGGTTTGGCCAGCTCAACATCACTCATGTTGGGGCTGATGGCCTGTGATGGCCTGAGCGCTTTGCTAGTGAAAACGGACTCTCAGTCTCAGTTTTCAGCTATGATGGCCTCCTGCAACCCTCTGCCAGCAAAAATGGAGCTCAGGTGGGTTGTGCGTGGCCCTCCCAAGCTCCATTTTTTCTGGCAGAGGAACTGTTGGCCGGTCCTTTGCTGTTTCCAGGGGGCTGCAGGGGGCAGATCTAAACACCCCGTGGGGCGAAAATGGCCTCCAGACCTTGGGTTTGACACCTCTGTTTTAAGCAGTATCCCACAGGCATCTGTCTTCTAACTCCAGTGACCTAGGGTGGTAACACTGCTTGCTGATTTTCTAATGATTAAAAAATAAAAATGGGAAACTTGAATTTTATCTATAGTATTACCTTATAACAATGTAGCTTGGTACTATGATGTCTATAGATTCAGAGCTTTTCTCTTTGAGATATGAACCTATCTCACAAAAGATAAAAGAAAAAATCTATACTTTAAAAAGCTATAATAAAGCTAGAGGGATTTATTTTTCAGTAGTTTTCATATGCACAGTTAAGCGAGTGATTTATTATAGATAAAGTGTAACAGGAATTGAACTACTATAAGATGGAATTTGGAATTGAATTATGTATAATGATGAACATATGATTGCTAAAATGTATAAACTACATTGAGATTTGAAATAGAATAAGAACAAGTTAAAAATGCAGAATAAAATGGGATAAAAATTTTGATTACAGTATAAAGATGGAACAATGGAAGAGGACGTGGCTAAAACGGCTGAACTTCACATTGTTTTATAATTTAAGAGATAATGTTTAAAACTGATGTACCAGTGGTGTGTGACATCAAATAAATTATCTAAGATGTATAAATCAATGCTGGAATGTGACAAACGTGAAGAGATATTTTATACCATGTATAATGGCCTTGCAAAAACACACAAAAAAAGTTGGATACAAATACACATGATGCTGCAAACAATTTTAAAGAATAACATACGGATAAAGCTAGAAGTTTTTGAACTCGGTTTTATGGATAAACAGCTAGGAAGACTTATGAGATATTAGTTTTGTGTATGGTAACTGCATCAAGACTATTATATGCACAAAGGTACAAAAATACAAAGAATGGATTGTAAGTATGGGCAGAATTTTCATTATAATGTTTTGTGTTTTCTCTTGGCTTTGTCGCTTCAATTTGCTTTTTTAGTAAATTGCTTTCTTATAAAGACTTTATATATACATCCTTATATGTGGATCTTTATTAAGTTTATTAAAAAAATCATATTTTTTTATAGTTTTCCATCATTGATTCATTTTTGTAATAAAATTAGCCACCATCTCTATAAGTTCTAATTCTTCTGTTATATGTTAAAAGTGACTGATTTATAATCTGTAAGTCTTTGATACTATTTCCACTTTGTTAACACACATGACAGGATTTTTAGAAATCCAAACTACAGGTGAAACTCAAAAAATTAGAATATCGTGGAAAAGTTCATTTATTTCAGTAATGCAATTTAAAAGGTGAAACTTATATACTGTATGAGATAGACTCATTACATGCAAAGCAAGATAATTCACGCCTTGATTTGTCATAATTTTGATGATTATGGCTTACAGCTCATGAAAACCCCAAATTCACAATATTGTGAAAAGGTTCAATATTCTAGGCTCAAAGTGTCCCACTCTAATCAGCTAATTAAGCTATAACACCTGCAAAGGGTTCTTGAGCCTTTAAATGGTCTCCCAGTCTGGTTCAGTAAGAATCACAATCATGGCGGGCCAGGGACAGGGGGTACTCCTCTGCCCTGGTCCTATTAGACCTCTCAGCGGCTTTTGATACCATCGACCATGGTATCTTGCTGCGCCGGTTGGGGGGATTGGGAGTGGGAGGCACCGTTTATCGGTGGTTCTCCTCCTATCTCTCCGACCGGTCGCAGACGGTGTTGACAGGGGGGCAGAGGTCGGCCGCGAGGTGCCTCACTTGTGGGGTCCCGCAAGGGTCGATTCTCTCGCCCCTGCTGTTCAACATCTACATGAAGCCGTTGGGTGAGATCATCAGTGGCTTCGGGGTGAGATACCAACAGTACGCTGATGACACCCAGCTGTACTTTTCCACCCCAGGCCACCCCAATGAAGTTGTTGAAGTGCTGTCCCGGTGTTTGGAAGCCGTACGGGTCTGGATGGGGAGAAACAGGCTCAAGCTTAATCCCTCCAAGACGGAGTGGCTGTGGATGCCGGCATCCCGATTCAGTCAACTGCAGCCGCGGTTGACTGTTGGAGGCGAGTTATTGGCCCCAAAGGATAGGGTGCGCAACTTGGGTGTCCTCCTGGATGATCAGCTGTCGTTTGAAGATCATTTGACGGCCGTCTCCAGGAGGGCCTTCCACCAGGTCCGCCTGGTTCGGCAGTTGCGCCCCTTCCTTGATCGGGATGCCTTGTGCACAGTCACTCATGCGCTCGCTTGGATTATTGTAATGCTCTCTACATGGGGCTCCCCCTGAAGTGCACTCGGAGGTTTCAGTTAGTCCAGAATGCAGCTGCGCGGGTGATAGAGGGAGCTACGCGTAGCTCCCATGTAACACCGATCCTGCGCAGACTGCACTGGCTACCTGTGGCCTTTCGAGTGCACTTTAAGGTGTTGGTTACGACCTTTAAAGCGCTCCATGGCTTAGGGCCTGGGTACTAACGGGACCGCCTGCTGTTACCACATGCCTCCCACCGACCCGTACGCTCTCACAAAGAGGGACTTCTCAGGGTGCCGTCCACCAAACAATGTCGGCTGGCGGCCCCCAGGGGAAGGGCCTTCTCTGTGGGGGCTCCCACACTCTGGAACGAGCTTCCCCCAGGTTTACGCCAAATACCTGACCTTCGGACTTTCTGCCGCGAACTGAAGACACACCTTTTTATCCGCGCGGGGCTGGTTTAAATTGAATTTTAAATGTTAAATTTTATTAATTTTAAAAGGGGTTTTTTTAGTGTATGGTAAATTTTTAAATTTTCAGGCTATTTAAATAAGTTTTTTAAATTCCCTTTTAATTGTATTTTGTATTGTTCGTTTTATTCTGCCTGTACACTGCCCTGAGTCCTTCGGGAGAAGGGCGGTATAAAAATCAAAATAAATAAAATAAATAAATAAATAATGGGAAAGACTGCTGACCGGACAGTTGTGCAGAAAACCATCATTGACACCCTCCATAAGGAGGGAAAGCCTCAAAAGGTAATTGCAAAAGAAGTTGGATGTTCCCAAAGTGCTGTATCAAAGCACATTAATAGAAAGTCATGTGGAAGGGAAAAGTGTGGAAGAAAAAGGTGCACAAGCAGCAGGGATGACCGCAGCCTGGAGAGGATTGTCAGGAAAAGGCCATTCAAAAATATTGTGGACTTTCACAAGGAGTAGACTGAGGCTGGAGTCAGTGCATCAAGAGCCACCACACACAGACAGATCCTGGACATGGGCTTCAAATGTCGTATTCCTCTTGTCAAGCCGCTCCTGAACAACAAATAACATCAGAAGCGTCTTACCTGGGCTAAAGAAAGAAAGAACTTGTCTGTTGCTCAGTGGTCCAAAGTTCTCTTTTCTGATGAGAGCAACTTTTGCATCTCATTTGGAAACCAAGGACCCAGAGTCTGGAGGAAGAATGGAGAGGCACACACTGCAAGATGCTTGAAGTCCAGTGTGAAGTTTCAACAGTCTGTGTTGATTTGGGGAGCCATGCCATCTGCTGGTGTGGGTCCACTGTGCTTCATTAAGTCCAGGGTCAACACAGCCGTCTACCAGGAGATTTTGGAGCACTTCATGCTTCCTTCCGCAGACAAGCTTTATGGGGATGCTGACTTCATTTTCCAGCAGGACTTGACACCTGCCCACACTGCCAAAAGTACCAAAACCTGGTTCAATGCCCATGGGATTACTGTGCTTGATTGGACAGCAAACTCGCCTGACCTGAACCCCATAGAGAATCTATGGGGCATTGCCAAGAGAAAGATGACAGACATGAGACCGAACAGTGCAGAAGAGCTGAAGGCTGCTATTGAAGCATCCTGGTCTTCCATAACACCTCAGCAGTGCCATAGGTTGATAGCATCCATGCCACGCTATATTGAGTCAGTAATTGATGCAAAAGGGGGCCAAACCAAGTACTGAGTACATATGCATGCTTATACTTTTCAGAGGTCCAATATTGTTCTGTGTACAATCCTTGTTTTATTGATTTCATGTAATATTCTAATTATCTGAGATTGTGAATTTGGGGTTTTCATGAGCTGTCAGCCATAATCATCAAAATTATGACAAATCAAGGCGTGAACTATCTCGCTTTGCATGTAAATGAGTCTATCTCATATATTAGTTTCACCTTTTAAGTTGCATTACTGAAATAAATGAATTTTTGCATAATATTCTAATTTTTTGAGTTTCACCTGTATATTTTTTCTTATATATATTTTCCTTTAAACAAATTGCTACTTGTTTTAACTTTTTCAGATAATGAGACAGGTTTTTAGAATATTTTATCCCACTTTTTTTTTACCATTTACAACAATGGAAACATACTTTACCCTCCTATTTTTCCAACAACAAATTGTGATATGAGTTGGACTGAGAGAGTGACTAGTCACTGCTTGAAAGCGATCACGTGCTCCGGCCCCTCAGTCCCTACCCGTTCCTCAGGCGGCCATGATCCTCAGAGCTTGGATCTTCGGTTGATGTTATGTAATGCCCGGTCTGTGGTTAATAAAGCTCCCCTGATTTGTGATCTTATTCAGTGGGAGTCCCCGGACCTTATGGGCATTACGGAGACGTGGTTGGGCCCAGAGGGGGGGGTCCCCCTTGTCGAGCTGTGCCCGCCGGGTTTCCGAGCATTTCATCAACCGAGGGCCCAAGGTAGGGGTGGGGGGTGGCGGTTGCCATTAAGGAGGATCTAGAGCCGAGGGAGGCCACTGTTCCTCAGATTGCCGGCTGTGAATCCCTCTATGTGAGGTGGGGCCATAGGAATCAGTTGGGCTTGTTGATCGCGTACCTGGCTCCTTGCTGCGTGAACACAGCCCTGCCTGAGCTGTTGGAGGTACTTGCCGGTGTGGCGGTTGAGACCCCCAGACTTATGGTTATGGGGGATTTCAACCTGCCATCAGCTGGCTTGTCATCGACTGCAGCTCGGGAGTTCCAGGCTTCCATGACGGCCTTGGACCTGATTCGAGTAAATGATGGCCCTACACACATGGGAGGAGGCACGCTGGATCTAATTTATGTCTCTGGACAGTGGTTAAATGATCTGGAATTAGATGATGTAGTAACAGAACCGTTGTCATGGACAGATCATTTTCTCCTTCGCCTAGACCTCCGAACCGCCACCCACCATCGCAGGGAGACGGAACCTATACGTTGGTTCCGTCCCAGGCGCCTGATGGACCCTGAGAGGTTCCTGACGGAGCTTGGGCCAATTCCTGAGGATCTGGCCCACGGCTCGACTGAGGAACTAGTTGCGGCCTGGGAACAGGCCACGGCTGGGGCCTTGGACCGGGTCGTGCCTTTGCGGCCTCTGACCCGGCGCAGGTCTCGTCCGGCCCCTTGGTCCTCCGAGGGGCTGAGGGAGATGAAACGCCGGAGAAGACGCCTAGAGAGCACCTGGAGGTCCAGTCGTTCCGAAGCTGATCGGACACTAGTTAGGTCCTATTCTAGGACCTACCTAGTGGCAATGAGGGAGGCGAGGCGCTCCTACGCCTCCACCCTCATTGCATCGGCAGATAACCGCCCGGCCGCCCTGTTTCGGGTGACCCGCTCCCTCCTTCATCAGGAGGTGCGGGATGACCCTTTGCAGGGATGTGCCGAGGAGTTTAGTGGTTATCTATACGATAAAATCGCTCAGCTCCGGGATGGTCTGGACCGAAATTGGGATGATCCAAGCGGGGGAGAGGAGGCACGTCTTGTCGAGTCTGTTTGGGATGAGTTTGACCCTGTGGCTCCTGAGGACGTGGACAGGTTGTTGGGGAGGCTTCACGCCACTACATGTTTACTGGACCCGTGTCCTTCCTGGCTGGTACTGGCCACTCAGGAAGTGACACGAGGCTGGCTCCAGGGGATTATCAACGCTTCTTTGTTGGAAGGGGTTTTCCCTGCCGCCTTGAAAGAGGCGGTGGTGAGACCCCTCCTCAAGACCCCTCCTCAAGACCCCTCCTCCCTGGACCCGGCTATTTTGGGTAATTATCATCCGGTCTCCAACCTTCGCTTCGTTGCGAAGATTGTAGAGAGTGCTGTGGCGCGACAGTTACCCCAATACCTGGATGAAGCCGTCTATCTAGACCCGTTCCAGTCCGGCTTCCGACCCGGATACAGCACGGATACAGCTTTGGTCGCATTGGTGGATGATCTCTGGAGGGCCAGGGACAGGGGTTATTCCTCTGCCCTGGTCCTATTAGATCTCTCGGCGGCTTTTGATACCATCGACCATGGTATCTTGCTGCGCCGGTTGGGGGGATTGGGAGTGGGAGGCACCGTGTATCGGTGGTTCTCCTCCTATCTCTCTGACCGGTCACAGACGGTGTTGACGGGGGCAGAGGTCGACCGCGAGAGGCCTCACTTGTGGGGTGCCGCAGGGGTCGATCCTCTCGCCCCTTCTGTTCAACATCTATATGAAGCCGTTGGGTGAGATCATCAGTGGCTTTGGGGTGAGATACCAGCTGTACGCTGATGACATTCAGCTGTACTTTTCCACCCCGGGCCACCCCAATGAAGCTGTTGAAGTGCTGTCCCGGTGTTTGGAGGCCATACGGGTCTGGATGGGGAGAAACAGGCTCAAGCTCAATCCCTCCAAGACGGAGTGGCTGTGGATGCCGGCACCCCGATTCAGTCAGCTGCAGCCGCAGCTGACTATCGGAGGTGAGTTATTGGCCCCAAAGGATAGGGTGCGCAACTTAGGTGTCCTCCTGGATGAACGGCTGTCGTTTGAAGATCATTTGACGGCCGTCTCCATGAGGGCCTTCCACCAGGTTCGCCTGGTTCGGCAGTTGCACCCCTTCCTTGATAGGGATGCCTTGTGCACAGTCACTCATGCACTCGTTACCTCTCGCTTGGATTATTGTAATGCTCTCTACATGGGGCTCCCCTTGAGGTGCACTCGGAGGCTTCAGTTAGTCCAGAATGCAGCTGCGCGGGTGATAGAGGGAGCTTCGCGTAGCTCCCGCGTAACACTGCTCCTGCACAGACTGCACTGGCTACCTGTGGCCTTTCGGGTGCACTTTAAGGTTTTGGTTACTACCTTTAAAGCGCTCCATGGCTTAGGGCCTGGGTACTTACGGGACCGCCTGCTGTTACCGCATGCCTCCCACCGACCTGTACGCCCTCACAGAGAGGGTCTTCTCAGGGTGCTGTCCGCCAAGCAATGCTGGCTGGCGGCCCCCAGGGGAAGGTCCTCCTCTGTGGGGGCTCCCACACTCTGGAACGAACTGCTCCCGGGTTTACGCCAAATACCTGACCTTCGGACCTTTCCGCCCCGAACTGAAGACACATCTTTTCATTTGCGCGGGGCTGGCTTAAATTTTACTGATTTTAAATTTTTATTATCAATTTTAAGGGTTTTTAGTTTTATATATTTTAAAGTTTTTAGGCCAATTATAAAATAAGTTTTTTAATTTGTATTTTAAATTGTATATTGTATTGTCTGTTTTTATTTTGGCTGTACACCGCCCTGAGTTCTTCAGGAGAAGGGCGGTATAAAAATCGAATTAAATAAATAAATAATAGTCCAAAGTCACCCAGCCAGCTTTCACAACTAAGGCAGGATTCCCAATCTCTGGGTTTCTAGGTCAACACTTTAACTACTACCACTCTTTTTATTTTTATTTTTTGCAGAGAATTGACCCATTTACAGTATATTCTTTATGCAATTCAATCCATACTTATGCTGTAAAAGTTGAAAAGTCTATAACTGTAGCACTCAACATATTAGTTTCTTCTTCAGCCTTTTGCTTCATTTGCTGCATAGCACCTTTCTTTTTATCTACTTGTATCTCCTCCAATTCTTTTTTTCTTTTTTATAAAAAAAGTTTTTTATTTCCATTTTCCAACATCATATTTATGTACAATCTGTTATCCATCATTAATCATTAATTTATATTTATTGCTGATTCGGGCCTGCCCAACTGCCACTTCCTTTCTTCACAACCTCCTTCTACCTTCTACTACTTTCCCCTTCCTTTAACAACAACAGAGTTGGAAGGGACCTTGGAGGCCTTCTAGTCCAACCCCCTGCCCAGGCAGGAAACCCTACACCATCTCAGTCAGATGGCTATCCAACATTTTCTTAAAAATTTCCAGTGTTGGAGCATTCACAACTTCATCTCCTTCACTTTACTACTTCCTGTCTTCCTTCTTCACTCCTCCCTTCTTCCACCCTTTCTAACCTTCTTATTCCCCTCCTCCTTCTCACCTCTTTCCTACCTACTTTCTTCCCTCCTTCTACTCCTCTCTCCCTTTCCTTCTGAAATGGCAGTCGAGCAGCCCCAATTTCATTTCAAATTTTAATTTCGTTTCTTCAATCATTACTGTACGTTGATAACCAATCCATGTCTCATTTTCCAGCCCCTCCGCCTCCCTCCCCCCTCCTCCCCCTTCCCCCCCCCAGACTTCCCAGAGCAAATACCGGGTATTATAACCAACAATCACAAGCTAAGATATACTAAATATACATAAACTCCCACCCCTCTCTAAAACTTTAAATCCCCTTACAATAAAATAAAGAGATAAGAAAGAATAAATAAAAAAAGAACAATACAAGTACAATCTTCCCTTCATAGATTACTTTTTCTTACAGTCCATTTTTAAAATTAGTCCATTTTCTCAAATTCAAATTTTCTCCACTTGTATATTTCTTCAAATTTCATAAGTCCATTTCTTAAATTACAGTCCATCTTCTCAAACTCAAATTTTCATCACTTATATATTTCTCCAATTGTCATAATGTTTACTGTCCAGTCTTCCAATATTACTCCATCAATCAAATATCATTACGAATAAAGTCTCAGGTACAGTATTTCCAATTTAACTTCATAACTTTTGCTATCTATAAACTTATATCCAAGGCATATCAATTAAAACGAATAATCATTTAAATTACATCCAAAATATGACAATAAACAATTAACATTATTACATCCACAACATTATCTAAATTCATAAATTTTGCTTTCCATCCTTCAAAATTAAATAGTATCATCCCATAGGTTTATACCTTACAAATAACAAATCCTATAATTTATATCCTAAACAAATCAATTCTAAAAATCAACCATAATCATCATATTCACATCTTAAACATTCCTCCCATCTCCTATTCTATCTTCCATCATCTTCAGACCAGTTAACTTAGCATCTAACAACAAAGGATTCCCACTCTCTAAAACATTAATGTACAAATTTCTTGCTTTCATAACTGTACTAAGAAAATACTTTCTACCTTTAAAATTCACTGACAAACCCATTGGAACGTCCCATTTAAAATATATCTGGTGTTTCTTAAACTCATCCACTAAAAAAGCAAATTCTCTTCCCTTTCTTAACATTTTGGGATGAATTTCCTTCATCATTTTTATTTCTTGTCCCAATATTTGAAATTTATTTTTATAAAAAGCTTGCAAGATTTCATACCTAACCTTTTTAGTTGTAAAATAAATAACCACATCCCTCGGTAATCTACTTTGTCTTGCCCACCAAGAATTAACACGATAAAAATTCTTTTTTCAACCTATCAAGGAAGTCTCTCACTTTTCAGACTGAATTAAATTGAAACCTTTGCTGCTTAAAAATTAAAATAACTCTTTCTAGTTTGTCCCAACAGTAAATGTGTGTGAGCGTACCGAGGCTAGGGAAAGCGGGCACGGGGTTTGCATGGGGTTTGCATTAGCAAAGTAGGGGGAGGGCACTGTGGTGCTTGCAAGCAAAGAAAGAGTGATGTTAGGAGATGTTGAGCATCTTTTCATACTGGCTTCCCCATTGATTTTGCTTGTGGAGACACATCAGGGAAGGTCACAAAGATGATCATATGACTGCAAAACTCTTCAACCAATTCAAACTGGTTGCCAAGCACTCAGATGTGTTCATGTGACCATAGGGGTGCTGAAGTAGTTGGAACTTCAAACACTAATTGTCCATTTGTTCAATGTCACTACAATTTTGAACTATCACTGAATGAATGGTCATAATTTGAAGACTAGCTATATGAATATCTTGTATGGAAAATAAAGAACACTCAAATGAGTAGCAACATTTGCTGAGGAAAAAAAAGCATGCACAAAAAATCCCTCTTCAAAACTGAAATTGCATTGTAATGCATTTTGTGTTGCTTCATCCTGTTTGAAAGCTATAAGGCCAAATAGATACTTTTTTCTCAAAACAATTATGTGACATTTAATTTCTAAGAGTAGTTTACCATTCCCATGCTACATTTTTAATGCAAACATACACCCCAGAGTTCTGATTAGTTGAAAAAAAAAGAAAACATGAAGATATAAAATGAATAATTATATTTAAACAGAAAAGAGAAAAACAGCCATTAGCAATTGATAAGTCCTAAAATATGATATTAATATCTCATTATTTCTTCTCCATAAGCATAAAATTACTCATTTATTTATTTAAATAGGACATAGAATTATTGAATGTAATCAGTCCTCACCTCAAGCCTATGGTATATAGTATAACATAACACAACACAACACAACACAACACAACACAACATAATAACAGAGTTGGAAAGGACCTTGGAGGTCTTCTAGTCCAACCCCCTGCTTAGGCAGGAAACCCTACACAACTTCAGACAAATGGTTATCCAACATCTTCTTAAAAACTTCCAGCATTCACAACTGCTGGAGGCAAGTTGTTCCACTGATTAATTGTTCTAACTGTCAGGAAATTTCTCCTTAGTTCTAGGTTGCTTCTCTCCTTGATTAGTTTCCATTCATTGCTTCTTGTCCTACCCTCAGGTGCTTTGGAGAATAGCTTTGCTCCCTCTTGTTTGTGGCAGCCCCTGAGATATTGGAACACTGCTATCATGTCTCCCCAGACCCTCTTTTCACTAAACTAGACATACCCGGTTCCTGCAACCATTCTTAAAATGTTTTAGCCTCAAGTCCCCTAATCATCTTTGTTACTCTTCTCTGCACTCTGCATATAATTATGAGTTGTTATTATTAAAAGACACATGCATTTGGCTGATTCTATTTGTTGAATTAAGAATGAAGAGAACTAGGTTTTGGTTGAACCTCAGAACTGAGTGAGTGACTGTAGGTCAGTTACATCTAATTTATCTCAACCTACTTCAAATAAAGGAAGGGAATTCATTATATCTGAAGTGTTTTGTTCACCATTTCAAAGTCTGTATTTACAAGACATATGCCATAAGACAATGATGGTTAACCTTTTTGGTGCCGAGTGGCCAAACCCCTGATGCGTGCATGCCCAAACTTCCAAAATGCAATGCTAGTGCTCCAGTCCCCCCTCGCATGTGCCCTGCACCCCCTGCACCCCATTTTGGCTTCCAGATTGGTGCAGGAGGCTTTCCAGGCCCAAAAGAGGGTGCCGGGGGGCCTTGCACAGTGCCCCTGTGCCCCATTTTTGGTCTGGAAAACCTCCTGCACCAACCTGGAAGCCAAAACACAGATGGCAGCTACTTCTGGCCTTTTTTATTTATTTTTTATTTATTTATTTTTGTCACAACAATATACACAAGCATCACACAAAATGATTATATAGTATATAAACATATATATGAGGAAATATAAGGAAGTATAAGCATATATATGTTTTCTGAGGTTTTCGCGGGTGTTTGTATGTAGGTCTTTGGTTATTCGGGTTTTCTCCCGCGTAAAATTGGAAGTGTCTTGGCGACGTTTCGACGAAGATACTTCGTCGAAACGTCGCCAAGACACTTTCAATTGTACCCGGAAGAAAACCCGAATAACCAAAGACCTACATATATATATATATATATATATATATATATATAGACTGACAGCAGACTGACACCCACTATGAAGATGTAGCACGACCACAATGCCAAACAACAGCTATGCAGCTCACCAGCTCAAATCCCCCTGCATCACAGACTAAACTGAGCACAACCAAGCCCCCACCCAAACAGGACACACCCCCATCCAATCGGAGCACAAAAAAACCCCTTCCAATCAGAGCACAGCCAAGCTCCCACCCAATCAGTTCAAACCCCCACTAGCAGTTAAAAGGAAGAAACAGCTGCGATCACACATTGCTCCCAGAAGCACGGTTGAAGCCTGAAGATGACGAATGAGACTTCGTCAAACGTCGCCAAGACACTTCCAATTTTACACGGAGAAAACCCGAATAACCAAAGATCTACATACAAACACCGTGAAAACCTCAGAAAACAAATATATATATATATATATATATATATATATATATATATATATATATATATATATATATATATATATATATATAGATCTTTGGTTATTCGGGTTTTCTCCCGCGTAAAATTGGAAGTGTCTTGGCAACGTTTGTTACAGTCTCATTCGTCATCTTCAGCTGCTTTCTGGGCTCTGTGATTGCAGCTGTTTCTTCCTTTAAAAGGAAGAAACAGCTGCAGTCACACATTGCTCCCAGAAGCACGGTTGAAGCCTGAAGATGACGAATGAGACTTCGTCAAACGTCGCCAAGACACTTCCAATTTTACACGGAGAAAACCCGAATAACCAAAGATCTACATACAAACACCGTGAAAACCTCAGAAAACAAATATATATATATATATATATATATATATATATATATATATATATATATATATATATATATATATATATATATATATATTCATATATATATATATGAAAAAACAATAGGACAGGATCGGTAGTCACATTTGTGCTCTTATGCACATCCCTTATAGTCCTCTTAGGAATGGGGTGAGGTCAGTAGTAGATAGTTTTTGGTTAAAGCTTTGGGGATTATGAGAAGAGACCAGAGTCAGGTAATGTGTTCCAAGAACTGATAACTCTGTTACAGAAGTCATATTTTCTGCAATCTAGATTGAAGTGGTTAACATTAAGTTTAAATCTATTGGTTGCTCTTGTATTATTGCAATTGAAGCTGAAGTAGTCTTTAACAGAAAGGACATTACAATAGATGATTCTATGAGTTAAACTTAGATCTTGTCGAAGGCGACAGAGTTCTTAGATCATTTGATGGTGTATCTGGGCACAACTCTGCCCTGAGACACTGGCAAGCCGCTGCTGCTGCCTCTTTGCCGGTGCAAACAGCCTGCACCCGCAGCCTCTTTGCTGGTGCGAACGGCCTGCAGCTACAGCTTCTTTACCAGCGCAAACGGCCTGCACACACAGCCTCTTTGCCAGTGTGAATGGCTTGCCGCTGTAGCCTCTTTGCTGGCACAAACAGCCTGCCACCGCAGCGTCTTTGCTGCCACAAATGGCCTGCCATTGCAGCCTTTTTGCCAGCGTGAGCCCCCCCATCCCCCCATGCCCCATTTTGGGCCTGGAAAGCCTCCTGCACCAACTTGGAAGCCAAAATGGAGCGTAGTGGCCCCATTTTGGCTTCCAGGTTGGTGCAGGAGGCTTTTCAGGCCCAAAAATGGGGTGCAAGGGGGTGCGTGCACTCAAACTCCCAAAATGCAATGTGAGCGCCCCTCACATGTGCCCCATCTCCACTCATGCACACATGCATCTTCGCATGCGCCCTGCCCCCTGCGCATGCATGGCAGAGACCTGAAGACCACCTGGCTGGCTGAAGGCACACGCGCATATGCAGTGGAGCTGAGCTGGGGTGACGGCTGGTGTAACCGCAGAGAGGACTCTGCATGCCACCTGTGGCACATGTACCATAGGTTCGCCATCATGGCCATAAGACATAAAGAGATAACAATATGAAAGAAGATGAAACCATTATTTTTATTAGTATATAAAGTAGAAAATTATCTAGTAGAAAGATTTAAGTATGAGGCATTTAGAAAAGAAGCCCAACAATCATTTTGATTTCTTTCATAATGAGTGACTATAAATGAAAATTATGAATTTGAGTTGTAGCTAAAACAGAAATCTATACCTTACCTACTGAAGAAAGGATAAGTGCCATTCAATCTACCTTACTTTCCCAACCACTAAATGGAAGAAATGGTATAATAAGAATATATCCCTAGCATAGGAGTTCTTGTGAATACTGATGTTACCTATCTACCATCCTTTAATTTTCAAATGATTGGTACAAATTCAATGGATGCTACAATGAAATTTATTTAGAGTGGAATAAGATATAAATGGATTATTCTTCATTATAGGTAATTTCATAGTGGTTGAAAAGTGGATGAGCTTATTCCTTTATCAACATCGAAGTAATGATGTGTTTCTAGATTTTTCCAATGCATCTTTTTCCAATGCATCCAAACTCAGCTTAGTTTTCAAGTTCAAATTTTTAAACTTTTGTGAGCCACGGTCCTTGGAAACTTCTCTGCCTTTTGTTATAACAATTTTTTTTGACTCTGTTTCACATACTTTTCTGAGAACAATACATACTGTAGACCCAAACATGACCTAGTTTTTGTGGGTGCTTTGTTTTAGTAGCCACATAACAATGCTTTCTGTCTAGATATTATATTGCTAAAATATTTTTCTTCACTCACTTGAGCAAGAGTGAACAGTGCATGGTTGTATAGGTGTTCTTAAACTCTTATCAGTCCTAGTATGCATGAGGAGTAGGAAGGGATGATGGAAATTGTATTGCAACAATATCTTAGGGCTACACATTTTATCTCTGCATTAGAACTTCTGAGATAAAACAAAATTAACATTTCAGTTAAATTCTTCAGTCTGAATTTTACAAGCTTCTACTTAGGCGCAGTAAATAACTAAGTTAAACTATCCCATCACCAACTATGGTTTCCATCAAGGCTGTACTTCCAGGAAAATATAATCAAGAATACATTGGTAAATAGTTTTCTAGTATTCATTTAAACTTGATTTCAGCTGAACAATAGAGACCTAATATTATACATAATAATATAAGCATGCCTATGATATTCACATAAACTTGGTTTATTTCTATTGGGATTTTTAATAACTTTTGTTGTGTAAAACTTTATGAACAAGGCAATATTTGGTAAGGGCTGTTTCTCTCTTCGTGTAAAAAGATGCACCAGTCATTGATTTTATGAGAGCTAGTTTCATGTAAATATTGGTTTTCATCTCCTAAATAACATGATATTTTTCCCCATAGATGTTTGACCCCTGATGCAGAGATCCGTCCTGATATAGTAGAGGTCAGTTCAATGATTTCAGATGTTATGATGAAGTATTTAGATGGATTATCAAATTCCCAGCTTGTCTTGGAGAAGAAATTGGAACGTGAAAGAAGGCGTACTCAGAGATATTTCATGGAGGCCAATAGGAATGCAATAAAATGTCACCATCAACTTGCTGTGTTATCCCAGGTAAGGAAAACTTATATACCAGTAGTTGTTTTGTTACCAAGGCTACATTACATTCTCCGTTATTTGTTCCAAGTTGTCAATGAGTATATATAATACAGCATTAGCCTGCTCTCACAGTCATAAAGTTTGCACCACATTACCAAGCAAACAGCTATATACCTAAGTAATGTGAATAATTGGTTGCTGAAGCTAGAAAATAAAAACAGTATTTGTAACATCATCAAATGCTATGTTGTCTTTACATTTGAAAAGGACTGAGATGGTAGCATATACATATTAATGCCCCCAATTTGCATTCCTGAAAGATTAAATATTGGATCTAAAATCATAAGGCTAAAATTTTGAAAATTCAACAAAATGAGGGCATATAACTAGAAAATTAAAAGCAAATCGTTGTCTCATGAAAACATGACTTAGAAGTCACTGAAGAGGCAAAAATAACCCAGTAATGAAAGTAATTTTATGCTTCAAGATTATTGGCTATTAATTTACAAATTCAAATGTATCAGTTTGATTACATAATGCTTTCCAAGATATACTTCAACAAAACAAGAGAAGTGGAAATTGTCCTTTACATCAGAAAAGAGTGGCTTCAAATCTATTGTACTACATAGTTGGAAAAAACAAATTTTAGAATTTCAACCTTCATTTCACATTAAATAAAGCTTTTATGTGATCTTCAGCATATTGAAATTATTTTGTAATTATTGCAAAGCTTTTCTACAATAAATCTTCTCAGTGATTTGTGCCAGTTTCTTTCCTATCTTAGCAATAATTCCAATTACTCCTTTAATACCAATGCATTGGAATTTGAGATTCTAAATCCAGATCATAGTGAGCAACCCCCTTCCAATATTGATAACTGTTGCCCAGATCATTAACATCTTAACAGTATTAGAATTAAATAACACAACATTAGACCTGGCTGTCATAACAAATCAGTCGATTCAAATAACTGAGTCTTGGAAGAGCGTTTTGTAACTATGATACTTTAGTTGCTAGGATTCCTTTCTGAATGTGACCTAAATCTACCTCTCATTAACTGGATAACTAATGAATGTACAACTGATCCAATCCATACTACACTATACAACGCTGTTACAAACCTAGGTCTTGAACAACTTGTAACTAACAATACAAGACTCAACAACTGCCTTGACCTCATCTTCTGCAACAACTCAAACTCAATTTATAGACTACAAATTAAAGAACCTTTTTCCAACAGTGACCACTGCATGATTGACTTTCATCTCAATATACGTCCTTACTTAAATCGTCATAACAATAGTATTCCTAACTACAACTTCAAAAAAGCCAACTACGACCTTATAAACAACGATCTTTCATTTCTGGACTGGCAAAATCTGTTCACAACCTGTATAACTGCTGAAGACCACTATAGAGTTTTCCTACTTGAAATCAATAGAGTCATTAAACTATACGTACCACAAATGACCACCATGATCAGGAAAAGCAGACTACCCATATCAATAAAAAAGCTTCAATCAAAAAAAAAAATCCCTCTGGAAAAGAAACAAAAAAGACAATGTAGCAAATTTCAAAAACTGCTACAGAAATATATGCAACCAAATAAAAACTGAATGCACAAATTACCACACCAAGCAAGAAGAGGACCTTCTGCACACAAATTCCAATCGTGCCTTTTATAATTTTGTTAACAATAAACTTAAAGACTCAAGATCCATCCCACCACTAAAAGATTCTAACAGCAAAGAATGCAATGACGAAACAGTTAAAGCAAACTTCTTTAACATTTTCTTTGGCTCAGTTTTTGTTAACAGCGATGACACATATCCAACATTCCCCAAACATACCAGCAATGAGTATGATGACTTAACTCATATAGATTTCACAGAAGATAATGTTGGAAAAGCTCTTCATAACTTGAAACCATTGCTATCTATTGGACCCAATGGACTATGTGCATACTTCTTAAAAAAACTTTCCACTAGAAAGTGGAAAGCAGAACTCCTGAGCATAATCTTTGATAAAGCTTTCACTACCAGTTCCCTTCCCAAACTTTGGTCACTAGCCACAGTCATCCCAATCTTCAAAAAAGGAGACCTCAGCTTAGTCAAAAATTACAGACCAATCTCTCTGTGCTGTGTCACCTGCAAAGTCATGGAATCAATCATCAACCAATCCATTACCTCACACTTAGAAACTAACAACCTACTCTCTAATAAACAATTTGGTTTCAGGAAAAAAATATCATGTAACTTACAACTTCTCCACTGTAAAAACATATGGACTATAAATCTTGATCAAGGCAAATCAATAGATGCAATCTACATAGACTTCTGCAAAGCTTTTGACTCAGTAGTACACGATAAACTTCTCCTAAAACTAATATCCTATGGCATCTCAGGATCCCTTCACAAATAGATAACAGCTTTCCTGTTTAACAGACAAGGCCATCACTCTGCTAAACAAATAATTCCCTCAACACTGTCAGACTATTTACTGAATCTGCACTACTATTAATCGTTTCATAGTTCCCATCACCAATCTCTTTCCACTTATGACTGTATGACTATAACTTGTTGCTGGCAATCCTTATGATTTACATTGATATATTGATCATCAATTGTGTTGTAAATGTTGTACCTTGATGAACGTATCTTTTCTTTTATGTACACTGAGAGCATATGCACCAAGACAAATTCCTTGTGTGTCCAATCACACTTAGCCAATAAAAATTCTATTCTATTCTATTCTATTAAACACAGGTCCTGTCGAAGGCGGCGGAGTTCTAAATTTTCTAAACCTATATCTGCTTATTTGGCAAAAGTCCAGGATGAACTTCAAATCACACACTAATTTTTTCAGGAAAAGTACAACCACATAAGGAGCAACTACTGAAGCTGATTTATTGATGTAGAAAACCATAGTATTTAATGAGCAATAGCAACTTTGTTTTGATAAGGTTTAGTCTGAGATTGTTTCACCCCACTGAGCTCCTAACGGCCTCCAGGCACTAGTTCAAGACCTCCAGAACATCTTTAGCCCTATGTTATCTTTATCAGTGGTGATATACAGCTGATTGTCATCAACATACTGATGATAGTTCACTCTAAAGCACTGAATGACCTCTTCCTATGACTTCTTATAGATACTAATGTGATGAAACAAGCACCGTAATATCCCACAATGGAGCAGTCATGATAGGTTTCAACTCCAAATGAAATGGATCTAGAAAATCTGTTCCTTTAGGATTGTCTGGAATTTAATATGCATCACTTCTCAACAACCTTTTTTTAAAAAGAAGAAGATTGGAGCATAGATAAAATTTCAAATAAATGATAGTTTCTTCAGGCTCTTCCAAGGCAGGTGGCATCACAACTATCTCTAAAAAACTAGTCATCACCTGAACATATGATCTAATCATATAGAACTTTCAGCACTGCTTGAAATGTGTTTAAAAATGAGATATAGAAACTGTACACTCCAAAGGGAATGGCATGAAGGCCATTGCCACAAACAAGTAGGAGAAAGAGAGGCAGAATTTGAACTTTGATTTACTATAAACTGGCCTTGCATTTGACATAAAACTGACCCATTTCTTTCATAATGATTTCATAGTTTTTAAACAATAATTCTTATTAGAATTTGTTTCTTTAGAAATTTATTCATGACACAGTCTTGCCCAGCTGGTAGAAAGAAGCTTGATTACAATAATTGAAATATCTGTGAAACTTCATGGATACCACTTAGCGTGAACTTCACAGACTAGTGTTGTTAGAGCAAATTATTTATATTCTTAAAGAATTGTTTCTATTATTTTGCAGGACCGTTATGAAAAGTCAAATTTTAGCAGTAGCAGAGCAGCTAGTTTAAAAAGTGAATTTTATGAAAATACTGATATTCTATCTGAAAACCTCCACCAGTTTTCTGGAAAAGATGAAGAGAAAGATGAAACCCTGTCAGATGATAATTGCATTTTAGAAAATACAGAAAAAGGTAAGATTAAACAAGAAATGTTTAGTACTCCTGATCACAATTGCAGAGAAGGGTAATTTTCTTCTTTTTATTTTTACAAAGATGTCTTCTCAGAATTTGATGATGAATTGGATATTGCAGATCATTCTAGCAGTTCTAGTTCAAGTCCCCTTAAAGAGTCAACATTTGGTAAGTTTCTTTAAGAATATTTTTGAATTGTTGATAGTGTTAATTGGAAGCTATTAGTGATGACAAAAACTTTACTATAGTATCTGAGCAGTAATAAGATAGCTCACGTGAATCATGAATGAAAACATAATGATGATACTGCAGTTTCAGAATAAATTTGGAAAGACCTAATGGAAAAAAAAAAAGAAGAAGAACTTGATTTAAAAACCAAAGATTTAGCTAAAAATCATCCATAATCAGATTAATGTGGTGTAAGAAGCTCCAAATTTAACTAATGCACATTTGGTAGCATGGTCTTCTATCTGCTTTACGTGAAGCTGGGAGATGTTGATCGTTGCAAAGTCTGTCCCATGAGCTATCTTCATGCTTGTAAGTGTTTTAAGCTGTAAATAAACTGATCTGCAACGTGAAATATGAAAGCAATATTTACATTAATATTTTATTACTTATCCAGTCTTTAGAAAAATGGCATAAATAACTGAATAAGTATCAAATTTAAAGGATTTTTATGTTTGAAAAAGCATGATCTGTGTTGTAAAAAGTAAAGTTGAGCATTGAGATAAGTGACCCTTTCAATCAATCAGAATAGAGCTGGAAGGGACCTTGGAGGTCAACCCCCCTGCTGAAGCAGGAGACCCTATATAATTTCAGGTAGGTGGCTGTCCAGTCTTTCCTTAAAAATCTCCAGTGATAAAGCATCTACAACTTCTGAAGGCAAGCAGTTCCACTGGTTAATTGTCCTCACTGTTAGGAAGTTTCTCCTTAGTTCTAGATTGCTTCTCTCCTTGATTAGTTTCCATCCATTGTTTCTTGTCTTGCCTTCTGGTGCTTTGGAAAATAAATTGACCCCCTCTTCTTTGTGGCAGGCCCTCAAATACAGGAATACTGCTATTATGTTACTGTTAGCCTTTCTTTTCTCTAGATCAGGGGTAGTCAACCTTTTTATACGTACTGCCCATTTTTGTATCTCTGTTAGTAGTAAAATTTTCTAACTGCCCACCGATTCCACAATAATGCCCTGTGTATCGTTGTCTGCGCATGCCTCTCACGCATCGTGGACTGGGTTGGGGGGGGCGCCGGCTACCAGCTCTGCTTGTCTGTTACAGCTGGGTAGTGTGGGGGGAGCTGCGCGAGCTATTCTGGGAGGAGGCTCTTTTGTTTGCAGTCGCACTATAGTGCCATTTAGTTTCACTTACGTAACGTGAACTAAACTTATGCGTGGGCGATACAAATAGTATATTTTCAGAAATTTAAATTTTCATTGGGAATTTTATGAAAACCTAATGAAAATGTTTTTAAATAATGTTATGAAATTTTTTTTAAAAGTCAATTAAATTAAAAAAAGGAAAGTGCTTCAGTATTGGACAAAACCCCTTCTGCCCACCATGAAAGCTGGAACACCCATTAGTGGATGGTAGGGACCAGGTTGACTACCACTGCTCTAGACTGACCATACCCAATTCTTTCAACTGTTCATATATTTTTGTCTCCAGGCCCTTAATCATCTTAGTTTCTCTTCTTCACATTTTTCCATAGTAAATATACATTTGATATGTATCTTTACTGTGATTGTATACCGTATGTTTATCCTTGATGTCTGTTATATTTTTCAAGAATGAATAATTGTATGAAATAAATTCTTATAAATGAAATATATTTGATCCCTGACTTAAATGATAAGAAGAGTGGAAGCTGTATGACTTCAAATATTCATGATTACTCATTATATATAAATCTGTCTCTCTTTCTAACTAATCTGTATATATAAAAGCGAAATACCACTCATGCATTATCACAAAATCTCCAGAACCATAAAGCCTACAAACTTGAAATTTGCCACATATGTTCCTATTGGCTTCGAAGTGCTCATTAAGCAAGGATTTTTCAAAATCACCATCAGAGCATTAGTATTTCCTATATTATTATTAACATACTCTGATGCTAAGGAGTTCTATTCCCCCTCCCCACCTGAAAAGAAATCTGTTCCAAATGCAAAACACAAATAGAGGAGAGGAGTTTAAGTTTTACTTTCACAGGAGCAAGCAGGGGATAAGATAGGGAAGGCTTCTATGAGGCAAGCCTGAGGGAGAGAAGGGGATATGATAAGGGAGGCTTCTGTGGGGCAAGGCTGAGGGAGAGAAGGGGATAGGATAGGAGAGACCTCTGGGGCAAGGCTGAGGAAGAGAAGGGAATAGGATAGGGGAGGCTTCTGTGGGACAAGCCTGATGGAGAGAAAGGAATAGGGTAGGGGAGGTTTCTGTGTGGCAAGGCTGAGGGAGGGAAGGGGATAGGTTAGGGGAGGCTTCTGTGGGGTAAGCTTGAGGGAGAGAAGGAGATAGGGGAGGGGAGGTTTCTGTGGGGCAAGGCTGAGGGAGGGAAGGGGAGAGGAGAGGCCAATTGTAATTACTCATTGATTTTCAAGCTGTGTTGATTTATCAAGCCCGATCACATAGTTTCGTAGCGGAGCAAGGTTATTCAGCTAGTTATATATATGAGTCCTTCGGGAGAAGGGTGGTATACAAATAATAATAATAATAATAATAATAATAATAATAATAATAATTATTATTATTATTATTATTATTATTATTATTATTATTATTATTATATTGGGAATATTAATTCCCCTGTAGGGAATTTGTAAGATTTGAACTTTTAATCTTAATTTATTTTGAAAAGAATCAAATAATATTTTGAATAAGGATATATGCCTGTGAAAAACTTTTCAATTTGGGGATTTTTCAGCCTTCCACATTAATTGATGTCTAGCCTTTTAGATTTTTTCCAGTTAAAACACAACAGAAGTTTATTATGCATGTTACATGTTAATGCTGGAAAATGGTAAGAAAAAAGAACAACTTGTTCTTAGCAACGATTACAATGGTACTGAAAAAAGTGATTTATACTTGGTCTTTACACTTATAACTGTCACAGCAGGCTCATAGTCATGTGATCAAAATTAGAGTGCTTGGCAACCGGGATGCATTTACAACAGTAACAGTGTCCTGGGATCATGTGATTGCCATTTGCAACTTTCTCAGCACATTTTTAACAACCAAAGCCAATGGGGGAAGCCAGATTCTCTTAGTGACCACATGATTCATTTAACAAGTGATTTGTTTCATAACTATCATAAAAAAGTTTGGAAAAATCAGCTTTAACTCATTTAATATTATAATTTATTCTTTCCTAAACTAATTCCTAATAATAAGGCTAAGAGAAAAATTGGAATGGAAAGTATGTGATTTTTTTTTTCTTTTTTCATTCTGAATGAAGGTAAATTTGTCTACTTTGAGCTCTGATGCAGAAAACATATATAGCAGACAAGAAAATAGTTTGCTTTCTTAAATCTCCAGAACCATAAAGCCTACAAACTTGAAATTTGCCACATATGTTCCTATTGGCTTCGAAGTGCTCATTAAGCAAGGATTTTTCAAAATCACCATCAGAGCATTAGTATTTCCTATATTATTATTAACATACTCTGATGCTAAGGAGTTCTATTCCCCCTCCCCACCTGAAAAGAAATCTGTTCCAAATGCAAAACACAAATAGAGGAGAGGAGTTTAAGTTTTACTTTCACAGGAGCAAGCAGGGGATAAGATAGGGAAGGCTTCTATGAGGCAAGCCTGAGGGAGAGAAGGGGATATGATAAGGGAGGCTTCTGTGGGGCAAGGCTGAGGGAGAGAAGGGGATAGGATAGGAGAGACCTCTGGGGCAAGGCTGAGGAAGAGAAGGGAATAGGATAGGGGAGGCTTCTGTGGGACAAGCCTGATGGAGAGAAAGGAATAGGGTAGGGGAGGTTTCTGTGTGGCAAGGCTGAGGGAGGGAAGGGGATAGGTTAGGGGAGGCTTCTGTGGGGTAAGCTTGAGGGAGAGAAGGAGATAGGGGAGGGGAGGTTTTTGTGGGGCAAGGCTGAGGGAGGGAAGGGGAGAGGAGAGGCCAATTGTAATTACTCATTGATTTTCAAGCTGTGTTGATTTATCAAGCCCGATCACATAGTTTCGTAGCGGAGCAAGGTTATTCAGCTAGTTATATATATGAGTCCTTCGGGAGAAGGGTGGTATACAAATTATTATTATTATTATTATTATTATTATTATTATTATTATTATTATTATTATTATTATTATTATTATATTGGGAATATTAATTTCCCTGTAGGGAATTTGTAAGATTTGAACTTTTAATCTTAATTTATTTTGAAAAGAATCAAATAATATTTTGAATAAGGATATATGCCTGTGAAAAACTTTTCAATTTGGGGATTTTTCAGCCTTCCACATTAATTGATGTCTAGCCTTTTAGTTTTTTTCCAGTTAAAACACAACAGAAGTTTATTATGCATGTTACATGTTAATGCTGGAAAATGGTAAGAAAAAAGAACAACTTGTTCTTAGCAACGATTACAATGGTACTGAAAAAAGTGATTTATACTTGGTCTTTACACTTATAACTGTCACAGCAGGCTCATAGTCATGTGATCAAAATTAGAGTGCTTGGCAACCGGGATGCATTTACAACAGTAACAGTGTCCTGGGATCATGTGATTGCCATTTGCAACTTTTTCAGCACATTTTTAACAACCAAAGCCAATGGGGGAAGCCAGATTCTCTTAGTGACCACATGATTCATTTAACAAGTGATTTGTTTCATAACTATCATAAAAAAGTTTGGAAAAATCAGCTTTAACTCATTTAATATTATAATTTATTCTTTCCTAAACTAATTCCTAATAATAAGGCTAAGAGAAAAATTGGAATGGAAATTATGTGATTTTTTTTTCTTTTTTCATTCTGAATGAAGGTAAATTTGTCTACTTTGAGCTCTGATGCAGAAAACATATATAGCAGACAAGAAAATAGTTTGCTTTCTTAAATGTACAGTATGCACAGTAAAAATGCAGTAAAAAGAAATTAGATACAATTATTGCATCTGATAGATTGTAAACGTAAAGGTTTACCCTGTCCAGTCATGCCTGACTCTAAGGGACAATGCTTATCTCCATTTCCTAGCCAAGAGAGACAGTTTTGTCTGAATATGTTTCCACGGTCATATGGCTGGCATGACTGTATGCAGAGGCACATAAAACACTATTACATTCCCATAAAAATGGTAACTATTTATCTACTCGCATGGTTTCAAACTACTAGTTGGCAGGAACTGGGGCAAAAACAAGAGCCACCCTGTCACATGGTACTTGGGTCTTGAACTGCCAACTTTCCTGTTGACGAACCCGAGTCTTAATCACTAGGCCACCATGTACCCTCTAACAAATTATATGGCCAGCAAATAGAATATTTCTATGCTTTATCAAGTATGATTAAAATGTGATATTTAGAAAAGAATGAATCATGATATTCTGTTTACATCTTGACACTTTTTCTATTTAGAGTTGTCTTTTATTGCCAGAATATATTTTTAAAAATTTCTATGGTAGGATGCAAATGTTAGAAGAAAAATATTTTATGAATTTAAAATGTTTGCAGACTTGTATACATTCAGTACTTTTGTTACAGGCATAAAACGCAGCTTAAGTGCTTATGAAAGACAGCCTCAGGCAAGGCAAGTTTGAAATCTCATTTTACAAATGTAAATTGTTTGCCTCTCTTATTTTAAATTCATCTTGGATCTGGAGTACAAGAATATTCAAATTTTCAAAGAATATAATTTTCAAAATACATGAACCACATTAGCAATTTAGCAACATATAAAATTATGTACAGCGTATAAAATGATGCTCATATTTTAACAATTCTTCACAAAACAAATCTCAGTCAGGTTTATTTTTTATTTTTTTTAGTGGTATAAATGTCTTAAAATAAATTGACAGAATAGAAGCAAAAATTGTTATTATAACATTTTATTATGGTAATTGAGATACATATTTTATCCATTGCGAAAATGTTTTTCATATTCTTCTTCAAAGTCCATTCAGAATTGGAGTATACAACATTTTATTAACCAAGGACCACCCTCAGTTTCGAGCATCACACTGGAAAACACACTTTTCAAAGTATGGACTCCTCCTAGGAGACAACTAAATCTGATCTAATTTGCATTTAAACTAAACTAAGTAAATATAGTTAAAATGATAACTCCCCAATTGTATATTTAAAGCTGTTCTCCTTTTATCAGAATTTAATTTTTTTACTAAACATTATTGCCATATCAAAAGCTTTTAGAAACAGCATATGGCTAAGGCCTCAAACGAAGTGGTGCTACCTAAAATGTTAAATAGTATGAACGTGCATTTTTTGGCATCAGCATTCTACAGAGAACTGCATAAGTTTTGTACAGAAAAGTTAATACAACTCTTGAAGCAACTGTTGTCTTGCTCAGGGACAGAAAAAAACAAGGGCTATTTTAAGGAATAGCAGTGAGGTTCTAAATCAGTGGTTCCCAAACTTTTTTTTGGCCATGCCCCCCTAAGCAATCTCTAAAATCCTGATGCCCCTCCAACTCCCCCCCTGCGGTGACATATAATTCTTAATATTCAAAGAGTGAACTCCTACTCACGTGGAGGAAGCCTAAAATGCCATTAATTTGGTTTAAACAAGGTTCCAAATTGCCCCCATTAAAAATCACATTGGGAACCACTGTTCTAAATGCTTCAGATGAACAAGGACCAGAACATTTCTTTCAGACAGTCTTCGAAGATGCGCAGCCATAGCATCTAGTAATACTGCATGATAAGAAAGATGGATAAGGACTTTTTAATGTATGTCTGCTTCTTTGTAAACTTTTGATAAAATTGGAGTCATTATATATAAGACTCAAATGATTTTCTTTCCAGGCATTGATACAATTTATATGCTAAATTTCTCACACAATTATTATTTGAAAGATTATTCTTGCTACCCTTTCTATGTTTACAGAGATTACACTGGAATTCCAGGATTCAGACCAAGACCCGGTAATTTCAATTCTGCTGCTATTTTTGAAAGGATTCCCATCTTGAATGTCTTCTAATCTTATTTTTAAATTGTGTTAGTTTCACATGCAGTTTTTTCTTTTATTTCTTCAGCTTTGCTGCCCCTTGATCTGCTTCTGAAAATGCCTTCGTTCATGTTCAGGACCCACGTTAAGAAAATAGAGGATACGTTAGTGACAGGATGGAAATCCCATAGCCTTCCTGCTGTGATTCTGCGCAATCTGAAAGATCATGGTAGTACTTAAAAGTATCACTTCACCATTAAGCAAGTTATGAATAGAACATAGATTTACAGAAAAGTTATAAATAGTGAGATGCTGTATTGAAGAAAAAGTCTTACATAAATAACATTACGTGGAACCAACTACTTAAGACACCTGGAATCTTAAGAAAAATAGAAAAAGACGGGATAAAGAGTTTAATTGGAGCAGTTCAAGAAAAAAATGGAATGAAGATACCAGGTGGACAAAGGAAAAATTGAGATAGGAACAGTAGGTAATTGTTCAGTGCCCCCTACCCATTGCTACCTTTTAGCAGCCCTGAACCCTGTATTGCAGCAAGCACCCCAAAACTGTGCAATTCTGGGGCTGTTTACCATGCTGCAGCTCAGGAGCCTCTTGGTGTACTGTGGCTCTGAGACTGCAAAAAGCCTCAGCTGCAGCAAGAAGCCTCAGGGTTCCCTTGAAGCCCCTGTTGACTTAACAATGCATCGTAAAGCCGCACCACCACAGGAAGTGCCATCCATCCAAACAGCATAGCAGAAAGCCACAACTCCCCAAGAAGCCAATCACTCCAGCAGCACAGCACAAGCCACAACTGCCACAGCTCAGCTATAGTCACCCTCGCCATCCTGCATTCCAAGTCTCCAGCTATCCTACACCTCACTATTCCAGCTGACTTTTGTCATCTTCTTGCCCCCACTGTTGATAAGGCATGCTTGCCCTTTCACAAGACAGCTGCTGGTTACATGATACCATCTTCCCTAGGTTTCACAAGAAAACCACTGTGCGTGATCTTAGAAAGAAAGCCTTGTGTGGGCAGCAGTTGCCTCACAAAGGGCTAGGCTGAGCATAACTTAGCCAGCCGTGGGAACAAGAAGATGGTATACGTCAGCTAGGATGGCAGGGACCAAAGATTATATAAGAGCAAATTAGGGCACCTAATGTATATTACAAATTTCCCAACTGCACGGAGTGTTATTATTTTTTCCACAAGAAAAAAAATGCTTTATAGGTAGTCCTTGACTTACAACAGTGCATTTAGTGGCTGTTCAAAGTTACAACAGCACTGAAAAAAGTGGCATGACCATTTTTCACACTTACGATCACTATAACATCCCCATGATCACATGATCAAAATTCAGATGCTTGACAACTGACTCATATTTATGACGGTCACAGTATCCTGGGGTCATGTGATTACCTTTTGAAAACTTTTGGCAAGCAAAGTGTGGGGAAGCCAGATTCACTTAACAACCAGGTTACTAACAACAAGTGCAATGATTCACTTATCAACTATGGCAAGAAAAGCTGTAAAATGGGGTAAAATTCACTTAACAAATGTTTCACTTAGCAACATAAATTTGGGGCTCAATTGTGGTCGTAAGTCAAGGGCTACCTGTATAACACTTAAAAATTTAGTTTTCTAAAATTTAGTTTTCATCATTGTACTTCACAAAGTGAAAGCTTTCAGATGTTTTGTTTATCCCAATTTTTTACGTGTTTGTTTTTTAGAATTTAGAGCATGTGAAAGAATCAGGAGAAAAATAACAACTAAACTTTATATTTTTGAAGATATAGAGATATATAAATTTGTAGATGTTATAAAGCACATGATCTAACAGTGTTATGTAATATAATATGGCCTTAAATGCAGGATTTAGAGTTAGAGTAAATTTGGTTGGAACTTTTCATCAGTGTTTCCTAAAGCAGCCTATTTTAGACTTATTTTTCAGTAAATGCTATAAGATTTTTATTGAATACTTTGTAATGGTCTATTACTTGAGTAGACCTTTTTGCCAATTATCTCAGTCTGAATTAATACATTTCCCATGAAAAATACCAGTTATTATTTAATGTAAAAAGACTATTACATTTTTTTTGATATGCATAGTTACATTATATGTATAATTGTATTGTTGATTTGCTGATCAAAAATAGTTTTAAGTAAGGAGAATAATTGCTACCAAATTGCATAATAGCTTGTTTGTTTAAAGTTCCAAAATGCACTATTTTTTTATTCTTACCTTTTATCAAAATTCTTATAATGCTTTTCAGTAGTTATTCTGATTCTATATTTCATAAATATGCTGAAAACCAATCCATTTTTATTTGGACTAGGATGGTTCTGATGTAAGATATGGAAAAGAATGGATAAAACCTTTCTGGAAGTTTTTTGAAAGTTCATAATTTCTCTAAATAATACCATAAAATAACACAGGGAAATCTTCCATCTCAATGTCTTCTGCTTTTTGTGTTCTTTCCTCCATTTTTACAAGATTCAGGCTGAATAAGATGATCCAGTTCTCAAAAGGTCTTTCTAAGCCAGAAGGTTCTTTAAAGGTGGTCCACAACTTTTGACTATAATGGAGACTACTAATTATAGTTACAAGTGCTAATGGCCATTAAGCAAGACAGTCTCACCTAATGATCCGCACTCCTTGTTTTTCCTGATGTAGTTATTAAAACAAAGTTTGGGTTATTATGTGGACCACAGGTGCATCAGTGTGGAGGAGGCTTGGGAGTTCTAGTGCAGGCTCAGGACCACCTGCCTTTCCATCATCCCCTGAGACACTTCATGTTCTGTTTCCTGTTCCTTGGAGTACCAATAGCTCTTGGGCCTGTTTATTCCCCATATCCTGCAGACCATTTCCCCCCTCCACCAGATCCCTACACACCTTAAGTTTATTCCTCATTCCATCACCCAACATGGGCTTATCTTTTAAAGATCTCTGGAGCTCCAGAGGTTTCCTAACTGCATTAGGGCAGCAGAATGATTCCCCCCCTCCATATGACTGCCTTCCAGAAGTGACTGCCATTTCTATATAACTGCAAAGAATTGCCGGGTTGAAAGTGGTGGCCACTTCTGGGGCACAGACATGCAACCCAGGGACAAGGGTAGAATGGGACAATTCAGCACAGCCAGCTGATTGTTGCCAGTTCACCACCGTTAAGTCGCCTCTCCAACTCACTGCCACCAAGTCGTTAAAGGACAACTCAACAAGGCCAATTTGCCACAGAAACAACTTGCTGCGGGCAGCAGGAGGGAGAGACAGGCATATGAGTGTGTCAATGTTTCAATTAATGAACCCAACAAACATAGACATTTTCTGGAACTTTGAAATCCCAAAAGCAAAACTTTATTGTGTACATCATTTTGGCACTGAAGAAAGCAAAACCAGCTCTAACTTTTCCCTGGCAACCCTGCATAGTTAAAGAATAGATTTCTCCCCTCCTCCCACTGGACTTGCCACATTGTCCAATTATGAATCGTCCTTTTGTTTTGAGAACAATTTATGTCTTGGCCAATACCTGCAGTTGTGTCCTTGATGGATGTTTGACTCTCACAGTTGAAGTCTGGAGCCTCCAGATTCCATCTTTCCCTTCCCTCCCCCCCCCCCCCCGGTTATTTAGCAAGTTGAAAAGTGATAATATTCACAGAAAGCATAAGCAAATTCAATCTTGACAGAGTGAGTAGGTGGGCAGAGTGACAGTAGCAGCCGGGGAGCTTCCCATTTGCATACCCCCGCCACCACTGTTGGTACCACTGCTACCCCTGCTGCTGTGCTGAGCTCCAGGCCATTTGGAGTTCAGGCCATTTGGCGGCAGCAGCAGTGGTAGAGCACCTGGCCAATAGGCGGTGGTGGTTTGGTACATCCCATTTTCACACTACCTGCCACCATTGTCGCTGCCATGTCAAGCTCTTGGAGTTCCCAGAGCTACTGGAGCAGCACTGGCAGGGAGTATGAAAATGGGACGTACCCGGCCGCCTCCTCTTGGCTGCCTACCTACCCAATACTGCCACCATATGACTCAGAGCTCAGTTCAACAGCAGTGGCAGTTGCAAGGGGTGTGCAAATGGGAATCCCCCTGCCATTGCTGTTCTTTGCTCTGCCTACCTGCTCACTCATCTACCCATCCACCTGGCTCTTCTTTTGGATACCTATGGTGAGTTGTCTCTGCAGTGAATTGGGCATGTTGAGCTGTCCTGCAGTGACTTGGTGGTGAGTTGGCAAAGGCAACTTGCTGGTGATCTGGCTACAATGAGTGGCTGTGCCAAATTGGCCACACCAAGTTGTCCTAGACCTGGACAGATGGTCTGTCCTTCTTCCCCAGCATGATGTCTGATGATTTTCAGAAGGTAAGTGTGCTTATGGATGGATAAGGGGAGCAGATTTAATAACTTTGGGGACCTGGCGGGGCCTACTCCAGCAATTCTGTGCTCTGTTATAACAGTGAATGACATGGGGGTGGGGGGCACTATAGGGACCATAACTTTCAAATATGGGGGTAAATGTTTCATTTAAGATAGCTTTATTGATTAGCTTATAGGTCATATCAAAGCACAAAGTTCAAACACATATCACCAATAAAATCGTATACAAACAATTTAAAATAAGAGTAGGGTAAAATACAATAATTATAAGATACAATATAATTTAATACATAAATATATAAAATAGAATAAAATGACATAAAATTATATTTCGGTGTCACCTTTACAATCTACCCCAATCAGTCCCACATATGCAGATCTCAACTGAACCATTTTGTTTAAGTACTGTGCTGTGTTAAATGCTATTTAACATTATTTCAGGAAATAATATTTCCTGAAAAAAGAAAAGTAACAAGGAAAATCAAAGTATATTTACAGAAGTTCAGAATGTTGGTAGAAATAGCTCAGTTTTTCTCTTTCTCTCTTTACTTCATAAATAGGTGAAATATGAAGAAAGTTTGCCCTAGATTAACATTAGCACAAACACTAGAAAATGAGGGCTGGAACTGAAGAATTACAAAGGAGAAATTCAAGGGGACTGCATTTTTTTTTTTATACCTTAAGGAACTTCCTTTTCAAGTCTGTTCATATATTTCTGAAATTCTTCTGTCTGCCTGGCTTTGATTGCTGCTATTTTTTTAGTTTGTCAATATCTTTCATAAAGAACATACATTATTTTGTGCTGTATATGTACTAATTAATATAACTACTATTAATTAGTACTTATCTGCAACACAAAATACTTTATGTTCTTTATAATATATTTTGTGTCTTATAATTATGGAAAAAATGGAGATAGAAAACTGTAACAGTCTCCCTCCTTTAATTAATGAAATATACAGTAAATTCCTATGTGATTTTACAAACTCATTAAGCTTTAAACCAAGTCATAAAATGGATCAGGGATGAAATGCACTTACCTTTCCTACTGGTTCATAAATGTGCATGCGCAGAGGCTGAAAATTGTCACAAGAAAGGGACATCATGACATGAACGGGACTTTGCGCAGTTCACCCTACTGGATCATACTATCCAGATAGAACCGGCTAAATTTCACCCCTCATATGGATCCCATAGTAAACATAGTGGATGATTTTGAAGTACAGAGGGAAAAATCAATTGCCAAATCAACGATCAGATAACTGTAGCTTGAGCCCAGGTCTAGAAAGTAGTATATGGAAGCCTCCCAAAACAGCCTCCCCTCACAAATTCACAAGAAGATGAAAGAGAAAGGAAAATATTTTCTGATTTGCAAAATTCTATTATAGCCATCTATCAGACCTCTATTATAGCCATTTTTAAAATTTTATTGATTTATATCCTGCTTTTATTACTTTGATAAGTAACTTAAGGCAGCTAAGATATTTAATACTCCTTTCTCTTCCTATTTTTACTACAATAGTCATGTGAGATGAGTTGGACTGAAAGAGAATTAATGACCCAAAGTCACCCAGCCAGCGTTTGTGCCTAAGGTGGAACTAGAATAGGCGTTGGCTTACCTGAACGCCCCTTCTTGAAGAAGTGGGAATGCCGGTCGGGTTGGGTTTCCCTCGTGCTAGCCAATTAGGACCGAGACTGCTAATTTCCTTTTGGCCCCACCTCCTGTGCCTTCCAGCTTTTCGGTGAGGACGCAGTAGCAGTCTGCTGTGTCTACCCAAAACAAGAAAGAATTAGAAGCCACCCCACCCCGACACCCCTTGAGCCGGCAGGAATACCCCAGGGTGGGGCTGACTGGCATTCCCACTTCTCCAAGAAGGGGCGTTCAGGTAAGCCAATGCCCATTCTCCCAGTCAGTGGGAATGCTGGTCAGGTTGGGGACATACCAAAGTAGATGTCCTCATCGGGTGGAAAACTGCTGCCTCTCCAAGGATTGGTCCGACAGGACTTGTTGAAGAACACACCGTCCAAAGGCCGCATCAGCCGATGCGTATGCATCTAATTTATAATGTCTTATGAACGGTGTCAGGGATGACCAAGTGGCCGCAGTACAAATCTCCTGAATCGACACGTGTGTATTCCACGCAAGTTGCTGCGCTCCGGGTAGAATGAGCTGAAATGTGCCCTGGAACAGGCAATGACTGATGTTGGTATGCCGCCGCAATCGTAGCACGTATCCATCTGCTCAACGTGCGAGAGTTTATCTTTAGGCCCAATAAGGCTGGTAAGTAGGATAGGAACAAGGACTCTGACTTCCGAAAGGACTTGTTGTGCCTCGTCCTCCCTCCTCTCCTCAGCCGGGCCCCTCCCACCTCCACCCGGGCCTGTTATCAGACTCCGAGTCTGATAATGAAGATGAACGGCCTGTCATGCCGTCAGCCCCCCGGCCCTGGCCCCATGCCTGGAGAGGATGTCAGGAGTGAACACACCAGCCCGATAAACTTCACTCCTACAGCGTGTGAGCAGGAAACCAGCCGCGTGCTGGAATTACTGACAGCAGATCCAGCTGAAGAGAATTCAAAGTGGGAGGATCCTCGCTTCTGGAGATCTGAGAGGCGACACCAGCAGAAGGAAGGGAGGGGCAGGCCTGGATAAATGCTGAGTCATGGAGCCACACTCCACAGCCTATATAAAGGACCTGCTTTTGGCATTCCAACCTTGAGTCAAGCAAAGTCTCATCTAGTTTGCTGCTATCGGACTCTATTGCTGAAGTCACAACTTGGACTCCTGCCTGCTCTGATAAACCTCAAAGGAATTTGGCAAACTGTAGAGGCTTCGTTGCCACGTTTGATACGGACTTCCTTGACCTGGTCATCGGAGGGGGAGGGGGACATGACAGGACTCTGTAGGCGAAATGTATATCTTTAACGCCCTACGGACGTCAAGTGTGTGCCATAATTTCTTTTGTCTGTGTACTGACAAGGGACAGAAGCCCGGAAGTACTAGTTCCTGCGATCAGTGAAAGACCGTGTTTACTTTGGTCATGAAGGTAGGATCTAGTCTAAGAATCACTCTATTGGAGTGGAACACACATAGGTCTTTTCATGAGGATATCATCAAGATATGCCTGTATCCTGATAGGGAAGGAACGAATGTGGGCTATTGGGGCTGCCAGGACTTTCGTGAATACCCTCGGGGCCGAAGAAAGGCCAGACGGTAGTGCTCGGTACTGGAAGTGACATCCCGAGTAGGAGAAGCTAAGGTATTGATGAAAGTGGGGATGGATAGGGATATGGAGGAATGCCTCCGACAAATCTATGGAGGACAGAAAGTCCCCTGGGCGAATGCTCGTCAGAATAGAGGAGAGAGTGGACATTTTGAATCGGTGGTAGCTAATGTACCGATTCAGTGACTTTAAATCGAGGATAGCCCTCCAGCCCCCCCGAGGTTTTGGGCACGACAAAAAGTTGTGAATAGATCCATATCCACGTTCTTTCTGTGGAACAGGCTCAATTGCCCCAGTCGAGATAAGATGGTCAATTGCCGAATTAATTAGAGCCCTGGAAGATGACTGTCGGGAAATGGGACAGCGCACAAAAACCCTCGGAGGCTTAGAGAGGAACTTGAGAGAAAATCCATCCCTAATGGTGGATTTGACCCACACATCAGAAGTAGTAAGATTCCAAATGGGGAAGAAAAGAGAAAGACGGGCCCCTATCGGGATAGAATCTACATCACTTGGACCTTCTGAAAGATCGGCCCTTGCCCCCCCATAGGGTCTACGGGAAGGGAAACCATATTCCTGTCTGCCCTGGAAATTTTGCTGGGGATTACATCCGAAATTACGTTGAGCTTGTTGTTGGTTGTATGAGTCTGAGCTCCGAAAGGACTGGGGCCTGCTATATGGTTGGCTGCGTGAATCACCTCGATGAGATGTTGAGGGAAGTACTTTGCGTTTGTCACGCGTCTCAATTAAGAGAGGTTCCAGTGGAGGTCCGAACAACTTGTCTCCCGAATATGCAGAGGCCGCCAAGCGCCACTTACTACGTGCGTTGGCCTGCCAATGCCGAAGCCATAGGAGACGCCTCGATGTAACAGAGGCCCCGATGGTTTTTGCCGCAAAACGGGCTGCATTGAGGGTCGTGTCCGCTGAGTACTCCATTGAGGCCCGAATCTTATTCAGATCCTGGTGCGACCTGACATCAGAAGTTGGTATGCGCTCCTGGAGTTGTTTGAGCCAGATCAATGATGCGCAATCAAAGAAGGAGGAAGACATGGCTATCCAGGCCGCCCAAGCAGCCACCTGATGATTCTTGATAAGGATCCTCTCGGCCCGTTTATCCTCTGGCCAGAGTGATTCCTCTGGTGGGCCTGCAACCGGTGTTACAGAAGTCAGCGCCACAACAGGGGCATCGACGGTAGGGACTTGAAGAGCTGACTCTAAATTCGAGGCAACACTATAAAGGCGTTTTATCACCTCAGAGATCATGTGGCCAAAGGCCTCAGGTATTAGAAAATTTTGAGCCTGGCCAGGGACCGAGGCTTGTATAGGGAGCATCCCTGGAATGGACTGAGAAGGGTAAAATGAGGCTGAAACCGGAGTGGACACAATTACTGGAGGTTGAGAGGAGCAAGCTGGAGGAACGCCATGATCTGGGTATGAATGACCAGATATGGTCTGGAGACAGGCTCTGGCTGAGGCTGGAAAAAAATCTTCCACGTTTGCTGGAGAGCGTTGGTCAAAGCTCGTTGACCAGTCTGGAGACCAGGCATTAGAAGTTGTATGAGGATATACCTCTAAGCATGGGCTAAGCTCCCTTAGTGGAGCAGTTGCTGGCGCTGTAGATTTGGAAGGCAATTTGTCCCTATTCTGGGACTGTGCCTTATCAATCACCTTCTCAATAGCCTTATGCCAGCATTGCTGTGCCTTACTGGGCTTACTGGGCTTAAGAGTGCTGGAAAGAGCCTTTTTCTTTTTATGTCCAGCGTGAGTGCCCTCACCAGGGCTTAATGGCTGATCTGTAATGCCTTGAGAAGGCTTGGGATCTCCTGAGGGAATGTCAGCCATTTTAAAATCTCCCTCTCACTTTCTTCCTCTGCTAGACCGAGACGAAAAGCTGGAAGGCACAGGAGGCGGGGTCAAAAGGAAATTAGCAGTCTCGGTCCTAATTGGCTAGCACGAGGGAAACCCAACCTGACCGGCATTCCCACTGACTGGGAGAATTATTGCTCTGATTTCTAGCCTGCTGCCTAGGCACTAGACCAAAATGACTAATAAATACTAGTGTAGTTTTATTTATTTATTAAATTTATATGCTGCTTCTTTCACAACCCCAAGTAATTCTAATGTAAGAAAATAATACTGATAAATATTATTTATTAGTAAATATTAATAACATAAATACTAATGAAAGTAGCTGTACATTTACACAGTGTTTGTTTCTTAGCTTGTTCTATTTTGTAAAGCTGACAGATCCTCATGTATGTGCATTTTGAGGGCAGTATTTTTTCCTTCCACAATCATTCCTTCACCTGCTCTACATAAATAACTTCAGCAAGTTGCTATGTTTTGCTTATGTGTCCAATAATTGGATGAAAGTTTCAGTTTATATGTATGTCTTCAGCCTTTACATTTTCTCCTCAAGTTTCTTTTCTTAATAAATTTAGTGAAATGTATTTAATACATTATGCATAGAATATTACATGTGTATTCTAACTTTTCAATAGAAAATTCATAGCATTGTTCTCAAAAAGTATCGTCATAAGCACTTAATGTATTCTACACTATCTTTTTACTCTATTGCTATTATTATCATGTTGCTTTCAGTTGTACCAGCAAGGCATGTTTGGATAAAGGAGAGGATTTACTGGCCAAAAGTAGACAAGAGAATGTTATAAATAGTCACAACCTTTTATTATTTAAAACTTAGTAGAGTTTTGCTTAGCAGAACTATGGATCTGGCCATTTCATAATCCTACAATTTATCAGTACTCAAATCCAATTTGCAGACAAAATTGAAATGAGAAGTAATAAAACACCTTGACCTCTCATACTACATCCTATAACATGCATCCTAGGAGTATTGCAAACAAGTTGGGCTAGATTTTAAGACTTTGTTTCCCAGATTTTTTATAAAGATTCCTCTGTTTAATGAGAGGAGCATTTCATTCCTTGCTGCTTTATGAAACTATCTAATCCAAGAGATGCTTACAAGACATGTATGGAGGCCTTTAATGTAAATCCTGAAAAGTGACGAGAAAGGACTGCTGGTCGGGTCCTTGAGTGTATGTCCCATCCTTGTGTATGATCTTGTGAAAGATCTATTGCGTCTTTCTGGACCAGCTGATTTCAGAGCAAGAAGTAATATTAGGTTGCCTTCTACCCAGTACTTGCATCATGATAATAATACATAATAAAATATTGAAAACAACATCTGTCTTTGCAGTAAATTCTGTACTGAGAGATGTCCGTAAATTAACTTTCAAATATTTTGACATTGTAATTTTAAGAATACTCCCCTAGTCAAAAATACCTTCTCAGTGTCTGAATGTCACAGTTTATTTCTCTTAAAATTATTAAATACAAAGGCATTCTCTAATTTCAGTAGCTATATCACATTTCTATCTATCTGAATAATTTTTGTGGAGATAATATTTTGCTACCTTATTTAAATACATGAATTAGTGGCCTAGCAGTAACAGTATGGCCATTTATCTTGCAGCAATAATTCTGCACCACTATCATAAGTTTAAAACTCAATACAACCAAACAATAATAGAGAGGGTGTACAAAAAAATCAGACTGAATAGATTGTTTAACATATATATTATATTAAGTGTTCAGATTGGTGACCATTTTCTTGTTTGATGCATGCTATTTGAACATTCCCTAAATATGGTAATATTTTATTTGAACTTTGGTGGTGCAGTGGTTAAAGTCCAGTACTGCAGGCTACTTCTGCTGCCTGCTGGCAGCCTGAAATTTGGCAGTTCAAATCTCACCAGGCTCAAGGTTGACTCAGCCTTCCATCCTTTTGAAGTGGGTAAAATGAGAACCCAGATTGTTGTGGGCAATATACTGATTGAAAACCATTTAGGGAGGTCTGTAGAGCACTGTAAAGTGGTATATAAGTCTAAGTGCTATTGCTATCTGGGGGAAAAGAGAATTAATAAAACATACTGTGATTGTCTATGGGGCCTGACTTTGAATACATCCTGTGTAAAGAAACAGCCAAGGACAAAAATCATAAATAAGCATACGTATTGCAGACCCAATAATGATGATTTGGCTGTATTACAGAAGTAATACTGAAAGATAAACTAATCTTGTAATGATATTGTTGTGAAGACACTGGAGATATTTCCCCATTCTTTACATATATTTATATTTTAAGATGAGAAATTATGCATTAGTTGCTGTTTTAATTGTCTTATAAAAGAAAAACATTTTACTATCTTTTAGCATATGTTCATTCATATTCTGTGATACTGAGTCAGAAAGGAAATGAAAATCTAAATTTGCTCAGTTCATGACAATATTATGAATAAAGTTGAACTCCTTTGTAGATTTTTAAGTCTGGTTGTAGAGTACACCTAAAATAACCTTATTCAGATTTCAAAGGCTGAAAATGAATTTTATATTTTCCTCCTAGAAAATGTTGAAAAGCATATAAAGTTGTGATTTTTTGCTTTTGCTATGTGGATATTTCAACAGAACTAAGTATGAAAAATAATTTATATTTAAAATTCAATAACTCTATTAGTAGTGTTGTTACAAGAAGGGAAATACTAGATTTCTTTATAATTTGCAAGATCCAAACGCCTTTCTACTCTTTTCCCCTCTTTCCTGGCTTCTACATCTGTCTTTGAGAGAAATACTGAAACCAGCAAATTGATTTTCATTGCTGACTGTATCATTATCTTCTGCAGCATCAGCTGGGATTGCTGTATCACAACGGAAGGTGCGTCAGATCAGTGATCCTATTCAACAGATTCTAGTTCAGCTGCACAAAATTATTTACATCACTCAGGTACTTTTTGCTGATATTATTTTAATACAGACCAATTGTATTGCTTGATAGGTTTAACAATTGTTTCTCTGCTCCTGGCCAATATATATATTGTTTAATTATGTGGGTAATATTTACTTCTGCAAATGGGATGTGGGTCCATGACCATTATTTTGAGGACCCAGGGCAGTGAGAATAGGTATCACACTTCCAGAAGTATAGCGATATAGGACGGCGGGAGGTTGTTCATTGCTCTTGCCCACTCCGTTCTTTTCAAGTCATGAATTTTTATGTTTATCTCTTCTTCCAGCTTCTGATACATGCACATAGTATATCGGTCTGTTTCTTAACAATACTTAGATTCTCATTTAGACTTAAAGCAAGTACTGTTGGTCATTTTCCGTCTGTGAGTTAGGCTGACAGGCTTCTTTGACTGATGAAAATTTTCATAATCTTTGATTCTTAGCAGAGCAATCTATGTTGAATAACTCAGTCTTGCAGTATTTCTTCCTCTTCACTTTTAACACTTTTCACTTTTCCTATGCTTGTCAAATCTACTTGGAAGACTTTCATTCACTCTTCAGTTAACAAGTCTTCAGGAGTGTAAATTCTGTTCAATCCAACTCAGATTTAATAGCTTGCATTTCCCTGTATTAAAATAAGAGCTCTTCAACTTTCAGAATTGCCTATCCTGATTTCTCTGATAATTTATGATATCTCTAATGGAAGCCCAGTAAATGTCATCCCCACCCCTCTCCTTACAAATATTTTCAATAGGAGAATACTTTATAGAGTTCTGATGGTGCAGTAGTTAGAATGCATATTGCAGGCTAAATAAATCCCACAGCCTGGAGTTGGATCCTCCCAGGCTTGGGGTTGACCTATCCTTCTATCCTTCTAAGGTTATTTAAATAAGGATTGTTGAGGGCAACATTCTGACATTGTAAACCGCTCAGAGAGTGCTGTAAAGCACTGTAGAGCGGTATATAAATCTAAGTGCTATTGCTATATGGGAAAATAAACTCTGTTCTATTTCCAGTTTCTCCTTATCAGCATATTTGCCTTTGGGTTTTATATGGATATATGAACAGCCAGCAGGAAACCAGACTGTCAGAATAATCCTGAAGGATTCTTTGAATAGTTAGTAATTTAAGCAATTATGCAGTTTTCAATGGTTCATGATTCCTGAAAGCTGCTGGAATTTTCCATCCTTTGGAATACTTAGGCATGCAGAAACCACTATAACTTTTAGGCACATCTATCTAATTTAGTATTAGCAAGTGCTAAAGTGAAATATAAATATACATCCTCATGGGTTACTACAATTTCCTTTCACCAACAGGAGTAGCAAAATAAGTTGTATTTTTTCCCTATACATGCAGTCTAAATTTGTTCTGGAAGATTAAAGAACCTTTTAAAGTTGTTATCAATAGATATCAGGGGAATCTGAAGAGTTATCAGGAGCCTTATAAATCTATTACATCTCTTAGTTTCACTGGATCCTCCTCCCATTGGCTCATCCATCCTGTTCTTCAAAACTATTCAAACTGTGCTAGATTTGATTTGACAATTGTACATTCCTTTATATTCTTATATATTCTTTTTTTACATTCCAAATATTTTCTGGGAAAAATATATTTCCAACCTCACTATTTGTATTTCTTTATAACTAATCTATTTTTTTCCATAATAATCATAATTGTGCAGGGCAGTTTTTCTTATTCCTTTTTCTTATTTCCACATTTCTTGTTTATCCAAGAAGCTCACTTATTTTTGATTGACTAATTTGGCGCAGCAGGGTATTTCTTTGTATGAATGCTACTTTTTTATTTTCTGAGTTACAATACCAACTCATAAAAAGAGCAGTTTTTTTCCACATGAGTAGTATCCTCCAGATGAACACACTATAAATTTGCAAATTCTTGGATCATGGAAATGGCAGCCTAACTCTGCTCACATTGCTAGGAGTTTGATTCCCTCAATCCTGACTGGTTCAAGGTTGACTTAGCCTTCCATCGTAGCAAGGTCGGTAAAATGAGGACCCAGATTGTTGGGACGAATATGCCGACTCTGTAAACTACATAGAGAGTGCTGTAAAGTACTTTGAAGTACTATTGCTATTATTTGATAGCTCTTTTTTAAAAAATTGATAGGCAATCAATCAACTGACTTTACTATTAAAAAGGATGATTCTGTAATTGTGTGTGTGTGATGTATATGTATGTATATATTAATTACATAAATAAAATATTAACAGTACATAAATAAAATACGATGAATGACAAAGCTAGAGAAAACAAAGGCATAGGAAAGCTACACATTTGGTAAAAACACTAATTTGTATCTTATGATCTTTTGATATTTGTATCAAAATGGGAATATTTCTCAATTTCAAACCAAATTATAAAGAAAAAAATAATTATTTAAAATGCATATTTGCTAGATTTTTACAATGCTATCTCACTCTTAAAAATGTATATATTAAACAAAGCCTAGCCAGGGGGCAGCACCTAGCCAGTCTTAGCTATATTGAAAAGCTAAGCAGGATCAGATCTACTTAGTAGTTGAATGGGAGTTGCTCTAGATTAGATATTATTTTTAAAGACAGGTATATAAAGCATACCACCCCCCAAAAAATACCCCCCCCAAAAAAAAGACAGTAGCAAACTGTGAATAAAATTATATCAGTATATCCATGATGACATCAGGAATTGAACTTGTTTCAAAGGGGGCTTTTTTACAGAAGTTTACAAACCAAAATGAGTATGTGAAGAAATTATATATACAGTTTTCTTACATACCTTGTTTAATTCTTCAGTACCTTTCAAATCTAAAAAAGAGAAATCAGATTAATTTTAAATTGATATATACATTCATTGCTGGTATATTCTGCTATGTCTCTTCTATATAATCCTTCTTATTCTGGCATACCTCTATTCTATTTGACTGCAGTTTTGAATTAACTTTGAAGTTAAATTTCATTTAGCATAGTGAGCATTAAGTAAAGATGCATTGAATTGTGGTCTAAATTGTCTTTCAATAATCAAAATTAAGTAGTATATCTATATTTATTGGCATCTTATATTTACGCTTTCCATCTTTATTTTTTACTTTCCACTTAGTCACTTCCCCTTTGACATCTTGTGATCAGCTTACTCAGTATTCTTGCAGTTTCTTTTATTAATGACCTCTTCATTGCTCAGGCAGCTTATTCCATGTTGCAAGATTTCTTACTTTCCCTATTTCTACCTTAAACCTGTTTGCTATTTTAGCAGATTTTATCAACTTCCCTCCTTTAAATGGATGAAACTTGGTTTGTTATTTAATAATATGCTGGTTTTTAAAAAAACAAAACAAAATTCTTATATGTTAAAAGAATATGTGTGTGTGTGTGTGTGTGTGTATATAAATTAAAAGTTTTATTTGCAAAATCAGACATAATCCTATGCTATACATTGATCCATAACATTATTAACATGTAAATTTACTTAACAATAGGAAACAGTATCTGCATAAGCTTTTCTGTACCCATTCCTGAAAGCTATCCCACCGCTAAAACATCTGGTATGCTTTGCCACACATGCTTTTTCTAAAAGATTGCTATACCTGTTATCAAAAGCAGCCCACTCAACGATTAATTATTGGCTGAAGTCTGCTCAATAAAGCAAGTTATTTTATACAACTGATAGGCAACTCCTTTACTGCGTGGATCATGTCTCAATTGGTCTCACTTGCCTGAGAGTATAGAGAATGCCTGCAGCAACCTGAAATGGTCAAATGGGTTGCCCCTACTCTTCCGGTTCACCTGACTAGTCCAGCATCAGAACAATGGGCAGAGTGTATCAGATTCCACAAATATTGAAACTGCCTCAGAATGCTGCCAATTTAAGAGAAAAATCAAAATAAGCAACAATGACTTAAGGTTATCTTGTTCAGGGAGTGCAGATAAGCTTAAGACTTTATCATGAGGATAAAGCAAAATAAAGAGATTGACTGGATATATATGTATCTTGTTATGTGAAAGTGAAGAGGGCTCATAGAAGGAGGAGTATTCCATACCTTCCAAAATAATTAACATCCTTTAACTAAAAAAAAGTCAAATATATCAGGTCCATTTGGCAAAACTTGCTATTCATTAAGCCATGAAAAATGGTATTTCTTGGCATAAGCTTGAATCTGAGAAAGGAAATCTTGTTTTTTGATTAGTGAAACTTCACAAATAAAAAATAAAAGGAGGAGTTGCTCAAATAAACCATTGAAGCAGTGCATTAAATTTATGAAACTATGCAGAGAAATTCTTGTACAGTATATTGCTGATTTTTAAAATACTATTTTTCCCAAGCACTCAAATGAGACAATTTTTTCCAGTTGTTGCTATTTCAACAATAGATTTAACCATCCAGTATGAAGAATTGTAGCCTTTTCCTATAATCTCTGTACTATTGCTATAATGAAGATTGTGTGTGATTCATCACCCTGATTTTTTTATCACTCAAATAGAAACAAAAACCATATTGGGTTCTCAGTTTTGCATTTGGTCTTCAGGGTAATGTGTGATGCAAAGCTCCACTGAAGAATTTTGGATGTTGGCAGATGTTTTTCCTACCTAAGGGGTAGGAAAAATTTCTGCCAACTTTGTAGATGGGTATTTTTTTTATTTTGTCACACAGCATATATAAGCATAAGCATGAAATAACTAAACAATATATAAGCATATATATAAACATAAGTATGTAATAATTATATGCTCTTGAAGAAGAAAAACAATCAATCAAAGGGAACAATCAAAGGGAACATTAGGACAGGAACAGTAGGCATGTTGGTGCTCTTATGCATGCCCCTTACAGATCTCTTAGGAATGGGGTGAGGTCAATGGTAGACAGTTTTTGGTTGAAGCTTTGGGGATTTTGGGAAGAGACCACAGAGTCAGGTAGTATATTCCAAGTATTAACAACTCTGTTACTGAAGTCATATTTTCTGCAATCAAGATTGGAGCCGTTCACATTAAGCTTAAATCTATTGTGTGCTCGTGTATTGTTGCAATTGAAACTGAAGAAGTCTTCGACAGAAAGGACATCGTAATAGATGATTCTATGAGTTAAACTCAGGTCATGTCGAAGGCGGCGTAGTTCTAAATTTTCTAAACCCAGGATTTCAAATCTGGTGGCATAAGGTAATTTTGTTGTATTCAGAGGAGTGGAGAAGTCTTCTTGTAAAATATTTCTGGACACGTTCAATTGTATTGATGTCAGAAATGTGGTATGGGTTCCAGACAGTCGAGCTGTATTCAAGAATTGGTCTAGCAAATGTTTTATATACTCTGGTTAGTAGTGTAGTGTTTTTGGAGAAGAAGCTACGCAAGATTAGGTTTACAACTCTTAAAGCCTTTTTTGCGATATAGTTGCAGTGGGCTTTGGCACTTAGATCATTTGATATGAAAACTCCAAGGTCTTTAACAGGGTGGGGGTCATCTGTAAGGTAATGTTCATCAAGCTTGTACTTAGTGTTTAGGTTCTTTTTTCCAATATGTAAGACTGAGCATTTGTTGGTTGAGATTTGGAGTTGCCAAGTTTTAGACCATTCTGATACAAAGTCAAGGTCTTTTTGAAGGGTAGCTGTATTGGTGGTGGTGTTAAATAGTTTGACATCGTCAGCAAAGAGAACACAATTACTTGTAATATGGTCACAGAGATCACAGAAGTGCATCAATGTAAGCTTCAAGGGGAAAATTTTGGAATTCTTCTGCATCCTAATAAATTCCACCATATATTTAAGTGAAGGGAAAGCAACCAGTCTTTTTTTATTCCCAATATAGGGAGATTTCTTTATAGAGTTCTGAAAGATTGCTGACCAAATGCCAGAGTCTTCAAATAATTCCTCACATCTTTTCTATAGGCTCTCTGATAAGCATAGCAATCAGTTCTGGATCTTTTCTGACAAGCTAAGCTGGAGTACCTAAGAGGAGAATTCTCGTTGTCATTTCTGACTTCTAGCATCCTTTCTCCATTCTGTCTCCATGGCAACAGGTTTCATTCAGACCTGAGAAAAATCATGCAAGCTTTTTAAAAAACAGTTATGTAAACCTCCTACCTTATTTCCACTCATCTAAATCTTTGAAAACAAAGGAATTAAAATCCAGTCACTGAGACAACTTTAATCAATTTCATTCAGAGGGAAGCAATCCTCCTGAACCCCTTATTTACTCTAAAATGTCCTTATATGAAAAAGGAAACTCTTTTTTGCCACTACATTATGCCTTTGTATGTTTTATATTCAATATTTGATAAATAACCTTGAACAATTGTTAAAAGAAGCAGCTTGTAATCCAAAATACAGCAACAAGAATCTCTCCATATTCCACATTAATATATAATTAAACCCCCTTATTCTTACTATAAATGAAACTAATTAGCATAACTATGAACCAGTTATTTTCTGTATTACATTATCTTGAATTTAGCACTGGCATTGAAAACAAATATACCAGCACTGAGTTTTAGCATAAATAAAGCTTCAGTTTTCAACTTTGAGATCAAGTTTGACCTCAAATGGTAATTTTTATATTGAAGGTACTTCGAGTCTTAGATCCTTAGGACATTATAAACACAATGGAAAAGAATACATGTAGCTCAAAGTTGAATTGTGGAGCCCTTGGTTCTCTCTGACTTCGAATGTTTGCTTCTAGATGTTTCATTACTTGATTAGGTAACTTGATATTATCTAGTAAGATAATGAAACATTTGCAAGCAACCAATGAAGCTCAGAGAGCACCAAGGACTCCACATTATAAACACAACTAAAAGCTCTTTTTCTGTACATCATACAAACATCTTTCAAATCAGTTTACTGGGGAATTGTTGCTCTCTGTGTAGGCATAATAGAAAAGAGGAATGGACTCTTTTAAAAACATGCACTGAAACACAAAACCATTCTTTTATAAATACTTTATTTATTTTTCATATTTCTAGACCACCCATCTCCTCAAAGAGGGACTCTGGGAGTTATACAGTAAAACATTGAAATATAAAACAGTATATAAAAATTTAAATATTAAAGTTGAAATTTTAAGTTAAAAAAATTAAAAGATTATAATCACATTTATGAACATCCACAGTAAATGAAAGGATCCAGAGACTAGCTGAGGACTGAAAATTGTGGAATACGCTTATAGCCCAATGTGCTCACTGTGATGATAATGACAATTTAAGAAGCGGAGAATAATTAACTCTGGTAAAAATGATTGATAAAGGCAAAGGGAGGTCTTTCATGGCACTAACTAACCCCATGACTGCATGCACCTGTAGGTTCTCCATGCAAGACTGCAGAGTCATGTTTTAACTCCTTTTTGGAAGGCTAGGAGTGTGGTGGCCAGCCTCACCTCCAGGAGAAGACTATTCCATGTGGTGGTGACAAAATAGAGAATGCTCTCTTCCTAGACCCCACCAGTTGAAGTTCTTTAATTGATGGTTCTCACACTATATTTCCCCTGCCTGATTGGATAGGATGGGTTAATGCAATGGAACAAAGCTGGTTCTGCAGGTAGCCTGGTCCTATGCCATACAGGACTTTATAGTTCATAACCAACATCTTGAATTGGACTGAAACAAATGGCAACCAATACAGTTTGTGGAGCATAAGTGGGACATCCTTCTTTGGACTCCATATTAACACAGATTGGGACAGGTCTTGAAGGAAGGAGGTGAAGCAGTGCAAGACTATGCCACCCCAAGTCCCTAAAGGATCCATGGTTGATGGTATTGAGGTCAAGAAGAGCAAGGATGAATGCAGAACGTCCATCCTGCTCCTGCCAGAGATCATCCATGAGTGTGATCAAAGCAGTTTTGGTCCCATATCTTGGCCTGAAACCTAACTGAAAAGGGTCCACATCATCCATTTCCTCTGGAATCTTCTAGATTTTCCAATTCTCATACATATTTTTTTAAAAAAATCATTGAAGCTATACGTAAGCTAAGGAAGTTAGCCTAAAATTCAAGATGACTATGACAAAATATAAACATACACTGATTTTATCTGATAATATAAACAAATAAATAAAGGATTTCTATTTCAAGAAGCTGTAGTATACATATAGATAGTAGAGGGGAGAAACAACTATTAAAAACTAATAGGGTTTTAGGGAGCCTTAAAAGCATTGTTATTAATGTACACATTAGTAACCTGTCTTTCTTCTATGATGAACTAACTAGCTATGGGACCCCTGTGTACACTCCCCTTGAAGAGGAGCATGCACATCCGTGTTAGCCAGTGTTGAAACCCACATCTTGTAAGAGCCAGAAACAATATTTTAGTATACTATTACAGGTACCTGTTTCAGTTGGAATTGATTCTGAAATGGTTAAATTGATTTGCTGTTGATTAGAAAGATAATGAATGAGGATACAGAGCAGTGGTGAGATTCAGCCAGTCTCCTGATCACGCGAACCGGTAGCAGTGACCTGCAGGAGGCTCCGGCCACCTGCCCGGATGTAATGTGCGATTACTGCACATGCGCAGAGGTGGCACGTGTGAATGAAGTGAGCGTGCACGCACACTCACATTTGCGAACTGGTAGGGAAGGTAAGTGAATCCCACCTGATACAGAGGTCTAAAAAGAAGGGGAAATTTTATGAACAAAGGAAAACAATGTCTTTCAGAAGGCAAAATGTGATTTTATCTGATAATAGAAGGGTAGGAGAGCTATGAAAGAAGGCAAAATGTGTAAGACAGTATAATTTGTTTTATTTTTTTGTCGGCTATCACTTTTATTTAGCACTACGACATATGGTTCAAGTTAGAGTTTAATTTCTTGTATCAGTTTGTATATTGGATATTTTGCATTTGAAAGTACTTTTGTACTTTGTAAATTTTATAGTTGTCTGAAAATCCACAGTTTTATTAAGCAACCATGAAAAAGTTACTGTTGCTTCGTCCAACCCACCACAGTGAAATAGGGGCAGTGATACTAAGACACATAATTTGCAATACTTCACAGGATTAGTGACCTTATGAATATGAAATGCTTAATACAGACCAAGGTACTTAAATTAGAAGTAATATGGAGGTAAATACTTGCTAAATACTATAAAATATATTTTCCAACAATAAAAGTTACTTGCTGTTTTCCTTGTTACTTTGCTAGTTAAGAATGATTAATTATGTAGTTTTTCATTAACATAAATATATAGTATAAAGTGATATGACAAAAGTTTTCTGCATTTTCAAAGTTTAAGATATTCAACATTTAAAACTCTTCATATTTTATTCATAATAACTGGATACTCAAATTATTATTTTAAGAATGACTGAAGTTTAATTTATATGTAGCTATTTATAACAAACATTTAATATGATGCTTAAACAGGACTTAATTACTGTTTCATGAGATAAGCCATATTAAAGTTTGGAGTCTGATTCTAAATCCTCATCTTTCCATGTTATTCAGCAAAAAATTCAGAAGGAACTTATCAGAAATAAGTACTACATAATAAACTATTACACCCACTTTTATTCCTTCCTTTTATATTTACATCTCTTTTCTTCAAATTGATGTTTTCATTATTTGGACCCTTTTATAATTCCTGTGTGCCCACTCTAGTTAATCTCTTTTGCAATTCAATTCATGGAAATGATCCACATTGCTCTTCTAATTTACTAGTCATATATCTTTTTAAAAAAATTAATCATCATCTGATTTTATTTGTAAATCTATTATTTCCACCTCTTTCTTGTATGCTGTAATTTTTAAATCCAAGTATAAATCCATTTCAGTTTTATTCAGTAAGACTTTTTCTTCTTCATTAACACCTTCTAATCCACTACAGAGTTAAATAGCTCAAAAGCTCCTGCACTCACTTATCCATCATTTCTTTTAACGTAACCATCTGATGCCTTTTAGCATACTTCAAAGTTAAAGTATAAACAAAAGGAAATTGTCCAATAAGAAAGGATCCTTTTAATTAAATCTATTTGAATTTTAATTCATTTAAAACTCTTCATATTTTATTCATAATAACTGGATACTCAAATTATTATTTTAAGAATGACTGAAGTTTAATTTATATGTAGCTATTTATAACAAACATTTAATATGATGCTTAAACAGGACTTAATTACTGTTTCATGAGATAAGCCATATTAAAGTTTGGAGTCTGATTCTAAATCCTCATCTTTCCATGTTATTCAGCAAAAAATTCAGAAGGAACTTATCAGAAATAAGTACTACATAATAAACTATTACACCCACTTTTATTCCTTCCTTATATATTTATATCTCTCTTTCTATTTAAACAATTTCTCCCATTTCTTCTCTTTAAATAGTCAATTCTAGTAAAAAAATTACCAAAAATAATAAGCCATTGTTTTAACAATCAAATAAACCAATTTTGTATTTAAATTCTTGTTCTAGCATCTGCTCTCTCATATTCTCTTTATCTCTTTTCTTCAAATTGATGTTTTCATTATTTGGACCCTTTTATAATTCCTGTGTGCCCACTCTAGTTAATCTCTTTTGCAATTCAATTCATGGAAATGATCCACATTGCTCTTCTAATTTACTAGTCATATATCTTTTTAAAAAAATTAATCATCATCTGATTTTATTTGTAAATCTATTATTTCCACCTCTTTCTTGTATGCTGTAATTTTTAAATCCAAGTATAAATCCATTTCAGTTTTATTCAGTAAGACTTTTTCTTCTTCATTAACACCTTCTAATCCACTACAGAGTTAAATAGCTCAAAAGCTCCTGCACTCACTTATCCATCATTTCTTTTAACGTAACCATCTGATGCCTTTTAGCATACTTCAAAGTTAAAGTATAAACAAAAGGAAATTGTCCAATAAGAAAGGATCCTTTTAATTAATTTTGGAATCTTCTTTTAATTAAATCTATTTGAATTTTTAATTCATTTAAAACTTTTTAAATCAACACTGTAATCAAAGTTTTGTTGCATATTCCAAAAATAAAATTCTTAACAAAACTTTATTTTTTTCTGAATCAATTGAAGGACTCACCCAGCAAATAAAACCAGACTTGTGGTTTTGCAAACTTTCAAACTTTTAACAAAGAGTTTTTAAAAAGTAAACTCCAAAGTGATTTAAAAAGATGAGGTTGGTTGATCTTGAGTTCATAAAAGGCAACATTAATAGCTCTAAATTCAGTGGACTATCACAACTCCCAGTTGTTTCCAAAAGACTACTAAACCATTTGTTTCTGCCATCTACTTACAAGGAAAGAGAAAAAACTATCCAAATGCATACTATGTATTCTTAAGATCTCTTTTTGATCAGGAGAGAATTTTCAGCAGTCCCAGCTCCAATGCCTATCTGCCTTTCATCATAATGTCTGCCACTTTCCTTAGAATGTTAGTTTGCCACCCCTCACCAGTAGCTTTTGTGAATTCAGTGCATTTTTCTGAAGATCTATGTGTGATTCTCTTGGCTGCTGTTCGAAATTATTGCTATTGCACACCAAATATAAAGGAGAAAAAGAGTTGTTATATGATTTCATATAGAAAAAATAATTTGGAAGTATTTCTAGTCTACAGCCTCTTGTGACGCATATAGCTAAGTTTTCATTCTTGATTTTTTTCTTAATACAGGTTAGGCTTCTTTTAGTTTCAATTATTTTGGATACAATTTTCATATTCAGATGTGTGATATGCTGAGTTAGTTCTTCCCTCAGGAAAGAATCTCTGAACTTTTTCTTTCCATCCTACAGTCTCATGAATAATGCCAATACCCATTTTTTTTACAGAAAAACATCTATTTGTATCTTTATAAAGTGGAAAGAGGTAGAGAAAGAGAGAGTTTTTGCCTTTCTATGACTGACAGAATAGCCAGGAAGCATTCTAGACCCTATAACACTACTGGTCTCAGAAGAAAATACATTTCTAAACATAAATCAATGCTAAGAAGCTAATGGAGAGTTTAAAACAATAAATAGGTAATATATATATATATATATATAATTTTCAGGCTTAAACGCACTGCTAATCTTCCAGGAAAAAATACATAGTCACATAATATAGACAAAATCAAATATGGTACTGGGGATACAGGAGGAATGGTTCAGTTGAATTCTTAAAATCATTCGCCTAAATATTTTAATTCACATTTAGATAGATTGCTGTTTCTTTCTGATTTTCTAACGTTTCTCCAGATAGGACACATTTCTTACCCAGGAAACAAGCCATCATCCAGGCATGGAAGGCAAAAGGACACAAATTAGAGCACCTGCTTCTTTTTTGAAGAGAAGGAGATCATCTGAGAAAGAGTAAACCTTCCTGGTCTTCCTGATTGGTTGTCAGAATCTGAGTTTCATGAGCTTTGCTACTCTCTATTCACTATTTAGCTTTGCATATTTAGATGTGATTATTTTTCATCTGATCCTTTTATTTTTATTTTTTTATTTTTTTAAATATACTTTATTGAATTTTTTTACATTAAAAGCATAAAAAAAGGAAAAAGAAAAGCTTATATCATTTAACAGCTATTTGTGGTGTTTTTCATCTGACAATAATCCATGCAATAATGACAAACATTAAATTCTACATATTTGTATTCTTATTTTATCTATTGATTATGCTTAGTAACTAAATATTCCTATCTCCTTTCCATCCATCCATACCACCGTTCCCATATACCATAAAATACTGATGTCTCTTTACCCTTCAGACTCAGAGTTAGTTTGTCCATTTCTGCGCAATTCATAATCTTTTGTATAATAAGTCTCTCTGAGGTCACACATGGCTGTTTCCAACATTGAGCAAAGGCCATCCTAGCAGCAGTTAATATATGTAGTATTAAATATTTTATACTCTTCAAGTATTTTTTTTAAAAAATCCCCAATAAAAAAAGTTCGGGTTCTAGATCCAATTGTTCATTCGTAATTTCTTGTAGCCACTTTTTAATTTTTAACCAACATTTACGTGATTCGGGGCAGGACCACCACATATGGTAATATGTTCCATCTTTACTTTTACATTTCCAGCATATGGGAGACATTTTGGGATACATTTTCGCTAGTCTCGAAGGGGGCAGGTGCCACCTGTAGAACATTTTATATGCATTTTCTTTGTATGCTGCTGATTTTGTTAATTTATAATTTCTGTTCCATATTTTCTCCCAATCTAATAAATTTATGTTATGTCCAATATTTTGGCCCCGTGCAATCATACATCCTTTCACTACTTCTTCTTCCAATTCTACTTCTAGCAAGTATTTATAAATTTGGGTAATATTTTTTTTGTCTGGCCCTAGTAAAATTTTATCTAATTGCTGTGGTTTAAGATATATTCATCTGATCATTTTAGAATGCCTAGAGTCACCTGAGAGGAGAAATACACAGCATAAAAAATTAATAAATAAACAAATAAATAGTAAATAAATAATCAGTAAGTTTAAGAAAAGATAGGCATTTCTTTGCTTTTCCTGTTTTGACTTTTAAGATCATTTTTAAAATGTTAGTTTTTCATTTTTGCTTTGGAAATTTCTAAATAATTCAATTTTGACCTATTTATTTCTTTTCTCCCAAGGTTTGTTTTACTTAGAGTAATTATAGTTTCCAAATCTTTTCAGTTTCTGAATACTGTATATTTGAAATTTTATTTTATTTTTATTTTTTTTAATTACTTTTTTTACAACAAACAAACAAAAAAAATACATTATTACACCCTTGTGCTATACATAAAAGGAAGATTTGGGTCTTCGGATATATCCTCATGATTGCCAAAATCCACGTTCTCGAGGTACAGGTACTGAAGCGTCCAATGTTCCAAGCGCAAAGTCCACAAATGGTTTCCAAGTCTTCCAGAAAATATCTTCTTTATACACACCACTTCTAATTTTAATATCACATGTCATTTTATCATTTAAAGCTAATTTCCACATTTCAGAATTCCACTCTTCTATTCTAAAAATCACATCTAGTTTCCAATATCTAGCTATTATAATTCTACCTATTATAATCATAATTCTAATCAATTCTTTTTCATATTTTGTTAATTCTATTTCCTTAATTACCAACAATAATATAGTTTCCACTCTCAATGTTATTACTTTCCCCATCATTTCAAATATCATTTTCTCCAATTGTTGCCAAAACTTTTTAACCTTATCACAATTATACCACATATGTTCATAAGTCCCCAATTCCATCTCACATCTCCAACATTTTTTACTAATTTTTTTATCCATTTGTGACAATCTTACTGGAGTCAAATACCATTTCCAAACAACTTTATAATTGTGCTCTTTAATCCTTATAGATAAAGTTCTCATAATTCTACTCTTCCAATTCACATTCCAATCTGACTCTGGTATTTCAATATTAAGATCTTTTTCCCAATTTGTCCTCATCACTCTTTGTAATTTTTCATCAGAATTTATAATCTTATAAACCCTACTAACGAGTCCCTTTAGCCCAATTTCATCTTTCATAATCCGAGATACTAAATATTCAAATTCAGTTTCACATCTATTTATCGAATAATTTTCCTTTAGTTTTTTTGTCCATTTTTCTATCTGTATTTTTCAAACCAACTTAACCCTAATTTTTCAATAATTTCTTTATTCCTCCTTTCATTTCCCATAACTTTTATCCAATCTCTAATAATTTCTATATTTTCCTCTTTAATCACTTCATTACGTTTTATATTATTTTTAATTGGCCAAATTCCAGTTGTCTCCCCCAAAAAGATTATATCCGGAATTAAAATTTTAACAAATTTGTTCCACATTTTTACTTAATCCCTTTAACCAATAACTTCTACTTACACATTTTAAATTTGCTTTATCTAAAACCACCTTGATCCAAATTTCTATATCCCTTAACTCTAAATCTCTCCAATAATTATCTTCACCTTTAAATATTTTTACCACTATCCGGATACCATACGCACAGTAATAATTAAATAATTTGGGGATTCCTAATCCACCTTCCTTTTGATTTTGATACCACATTTTCTTCTCTAATCTAGGTCTTTTGCCACCATTGCAAAATTTATCCAGTTTTTCTGATATCCTTCAATATCTTTCTCTGTCAAATTTAGTGGTAGCATCTCGAATAAAAAGTTGAACTTGGGCAGCAACATCATCTTACACATTGCAATTCTACCAAACCAAGACAACTTTAAAATTTTATATTTATCTATCTTCTTCTCAATTTCGTTAATCACCACATCATAATTAAGTTTTTTCAATTCTTTAACCTTAAGTGAAAGCACTATACCCAAATATTTCAATGTGGTTTAATCCTTATCCCAAATTGCTCTTGCATATTCTCAGACTCATTACCATTACTATCCATCAATAATTCTGACTTTGACCAATTTACTTTCAATCCTGTCATTTCTTCAAATTCTATCAAATGCTTATATATCTTTTTCAAATCTTTCTCTACATTTTTCAAAATAATTAAAGTATCATCCGCATACAAATTTATCTTATACCCCTTATATCCTTCTAATTCTTCATCTTTTTCTATCATTTTTGTCAATATTTCCATAGCCAATAAAAATAATGTTGGGGACAGGGGACATCCTTGTCTCGTACCAGCTTCTAATTTTATCTCTTCAGTTAATATTCCATTCACCTTCACTCTTGCACTGCTCTTTTGGTATAATTTTGAAATAACATGTATAAACTTATTACCAAAGCCTAAAGCCTAAGCCAAAGTTGTTAAAGTGTTCAGTTTTGGCGATAGTTCTGGTCTTTTTAAAGTCAATATCGTGTCCCGTGACTTTAAAGTGTTGGACCAGGGAAGAAGTTGGTTCCTCTTTCTTCCCTGGTCCAACACTTTAAAGTCACAGGACACGATATTGACTTTAAAAAGACCAGAACTATCGCCAAAACTGAACACTTTAACAACAGAATAATCAGAGAAGCCATCGAGATAGAAAAACGCCCACACAGCATGAACAAACGAGATGATACCTCCCGCCTACCAGCCATTTGGAAACCTGCCCTTATTGACAAACGTGTCCCTAACACGAGGAATGACACCAGACCCACACTCACGGGGTCCACACAGGATGTCACCACCCATCCACCCAGAAAGCACACCCAAACCCACACTGATCAGGAAGCACGACCAAGGACCAGAAGCCAGACCGCAGCTGCAACATTAGCCACTTCAAACCCCTCCAATCCATACATGCAGCAGACTGACACCCACTACGAAGATGTAGCACGACCACGAACACGAAGCCAAACAGCAGCAGTGCAGCTCACCAGCTCAAATCCCCCTGCAGCACAGATTAGACTGAGCACAACCAAGCCCCCACCAACACAGGACACACCCCCAGCCAATCAGAGCACAAAAAAACCCCATCCAATCAGAGCACAGCCAAGCTCCCACCCAATCAGTTCAAACCCCCACTAGCAATTAAAAGGAAGAAACAGCTGCGATGACACATTGCTCCCAGAAGCACGAAGCTGAAGCCTGAAGATGACGAATGAGACTTCATCGAAACGTCGCCAAGACACTTCCAATTTTACACGGGAGAAAACCCAAGCAACCGAAGACCTACATACAAACACCCGTGAAAACCTCAGAAAACATATATATATATATATATATATATATATATATATATATATATATATATATATATATATATATATATATATATATATATATATATGAAGAAGAAAAGATAAACAATAGGACAGGAACGGTAGGCACATTTGTGCACTTATGCACGCCCCTTATGGTCCTCTTAGGAATGGGGTGAGGTCAATAGTAGAAAGTTTTAGGATAAAGTTTTTAGGATTATGGGAAGAGACTACAGAGTCAGGTAAAGTATTCCAAACACTGATGATTCAGTTTGAGCTTTCTGAATTGGCACAGAAAGAACATTCTTTGTTGTGCTTTTTTGATGATGTTTTTGATGTTAGCTGTCCATTTTAGATCTGGCGATATGATAGAATCTAGAAATTTGAAGGCCTCTACTGTTGATACTGTGTTGTCTAGTATTATAAGAGGTGGAAGTATGGAAGAGTTTCTCCTAAAATCTATCACCACTTCTACGGTTTTGAGTGTGTTCAGTTCCAGATTGTTCCGGTCGCACCACGAGGCTAGTTATTCAACCTCCTGTCTGTATGCGAATTCATCATTGTCTCGAATGAAACTGATCACTGTTGTATCATCTGCGAACTTCAGTAGTTTAACAGATGGATCATTAGAGATGCAGTCATTGGTATATAGAGAGAAGAGAAGTGAGGAGAACACACAGCCTTGGGGGGGCCCCTGTGCTAATTGTACAGGTATCTGATGTGATTCTGCTTAGGTTCACCTGCTGCTTTACATTTGTTAGGAAGCTTATGATCCACTTACAAGTAGATTCAGGTACTTGTAGCTGGTTTATCTTAGTTAGAAGAATGTCTGGAATGATGATATTGAATGCTGAACTAAAGTCTACAAAAAGGACCCTTGCATAGGTCTTTGGAGACTCAAGATGTTGTAGGATGTAGTGCAGAGCTATATTAACAGCATCATCTGTTGATCTATTTGCTCGGTATGCAAATTGCAAGGGGTCCAGCAGCGGATCCGTGATGGTTTTCAAGTGGGACAGCACTAGCCTTTCAGAGGTTGTCATGACTACAGATGTTAGAGCAACTGGTGTGTAGTCATTCAGTTCCTTCTTCGGCACTGGGATAATAGTGGAGTGTTTGAAGCAAGAAGGAACATGGTACAGCTCTAGTGATTTATTGAAGATTCGAGTGAAGATGGGGGCCAATTGGTCAGCACAGACTTTTAAGCAAGAAGGAGTTATCTTGTCTGGGCCTGGAGCTTTTTGTGTCTTTTCTCTGTGAAATAGGCCTTGCACTTCCTTTTCTGTGATCACTAGGAATTGTGAACCCAATGGGATGGGGTCAGTTTTAGGAGGCTTGGCTGTTGTTGGTGTGTCTGAGATGGGGTGTGTGGAGATAGGTGGCTGTAATTTGCTTTCAGACCTGCAGGTCATCTGCCAGTTGTTGATTTCCTTCAGCCTGGGAAGGAGGTTTGCCTTAGCCAGTGATATTTTTAAAAGTTTTCCACGTTTGCTGCTTCATTTATTGAAAACTGATTCTTTAGCTTTTCAGAGTAGCTTCTTTTTGCTGCTCCCTTGTTAGTACATTTCTGGCCTGATTGTACAGCATTTCATCATCTTTTCTGTAGGTTTCCTCTTTGGAACAACATTTATTTATTTTATTTATTTATTTTATTTTATTAAATTTCTATACCGCCCTTCTCCCGAAGGACTCAGGGCGGTGTACAGCCAAAATAAAACACAGACTATATACAATTAAAAGAATTTAAAATGAACTATTACTATGCGGCCGATAATTAAAACATTTAAAAAATTTAAAATATTATTAAAACCCCAATTTAAAAACAACTATTTATGCCAGTCCTGCTTGAATGAATAAATATGTTTTAAGCTCACGACGAAAGGTCCGAAGATCAGGCACTTGATGTAAGCCAGGGGGGAGTTCGTTCCAGAGTGTTGGTGCTCCCACAGAGAAGGCCCTACTCCTGGGGGCCGCCAGCCGACATTGTTTGGCGAACGGCACCCTGAGAAGGCCCTCTCTGTGAGAGCGTACGGGTCGGTGGGAGGCATAAGGTAGCAGCAGGCGGTCTCGTAAGTACCCGGGTCCTAAGCCATGGAGCGCTTCAAAGGTGGTAACCAGAATCTTGAAGCGCACCCAAAAGACTACAGGAAGCCAGTGCAGACTACGGAGCAGTGGTGTTACATGGGAGCCACGAACGGCTCCCGTTACCACTCACGCAGCTGCATTCTGGACTAACTGCAGCCTCCGGGTGCACCTCAAGGGCAGCCCCATGTAGAGAGCATTGCAATAATCCAGCCGATTAAACTTAACATAGCTGCTTAAGTTTAACTGTGAACTAACATTTGTTATTACTGTATATTAAGTTCCTGATGGGTACATATAGGTCTTCACAGAAGCTGACATATGATGTTACAGTTTCTGTGAGTTCATCTAAGTCTGCAGAAGTACTTTAAAAACATTCCAGACAGTGCAGTCAAGGCAGGCCTGTAGCTTTAACTTTGCCTCCTCATCCCAGGTCTTCACTGATTTAATTGTTGGTTTTGTGGTTTTAAGTCTTTGCCTGTAAGCAGGTACAAGGTGAATCATGCAATGATCAGAATGTCCCACAGCTGCTCGTGGACTAATAGGCATCTTTTAGTGTTGTGTAGCAATGGTCTAAAGTATTCTTGCCTCTAGTGAGACAATTGACATGTTGAAAGTATTTAGATAGCTCTTTCCTTAAATTTGCCTTGTTTAGATATCCTAAAGTTTAGATCTCCTAAAGTAATGGCCAGTGGATCGGGGTATTTGGCTTCAGCCTCCATAATTTGGTCAGCACTGTTATGCAAGCTGCACTGGCTACCAGTTTGCTTCTGGGTCTAATTCAAAGTGTTGATCACCACCTTTAAATTCTTCATCGTGAGGTACCAGGTTATCTGCAGAACCATCTCATCACAATGGGATTGACCACCCCATTCACTCTGGCTGAAGGACCATGCTGCAGACCCCATCATTCAAGGAATTTTGGCTGGCAGGGTCTAGAAAGTCCTTTCTACCATGCCCTGTACTTTGGAATAGCTTGCCATCAAAGGTGCAATCTGCCACCTCTCCTTTTGGAAAGGGTTTTAGAACCTGGTTCTGTTTATTGGCTTTGGATCTTAATGGATACGCTCTATATCGTTCATTCCACTTCTATATCGTTCATACTCTAGTAAAGGTAAAGGTTCCCCTCGCACTTACGTGCTAGTCATTGACGACTCTAGGGGGCGGTGCTCATCTCCATTTCAAAGCGGAACAGCCAGCACTGTCCGAAGACGTCTCCATGGTCATGTGGCCGGCATGACTCAACGCCAAAGGCACACGGAACGCTGTTACCTTCCCACCAAAGGTGGTCCCTATTTTTTCTACTTGCATTTTTATGTGCTTTCGAAACTGCTAGGTTGGCAGAAGCTGGGACTAGTAAAGGGAGCTCACCCCATTACATGGCAGCACTGGGGATTCGAACCACCGAACTGCCGACCTTTTGATCAATAAGCTCAGCTGTCTTAGCCCCTGAGCCACCGCGTCTCTTACTTTAGATTAATAGTTTTTTATCTGCTTCTTGTTAATTTTAATTTTTTTATATTATATTTATAAAATATGTATTATTTTAATATATGTAATAATGTAATATATGTGCAATAGGACTGGGTGTTTTATTAATATGATTTATTGTGTTAGGGATTTTTCTGTCTTCACTGTGACTTGTATTATGTTAGGGGGGTGTATTGAGGGAGCTCAACCAATCTCAATGTGTGTTCATGTTGTGCACTGACAGTAAAGATTTGAAATTGAAATGTAATAATGTATATTATTACATTGTAAGCCACCCAGAATTGCTTCAGTTAGCTAGATGGGTAGCATGTAAATTTCATTAATAAATATAAATAAACTAATTTAAAATAATATGTTTCCATATGAAGATTGGATAAATAAACTTGTATTAACAAAAATGGAATAGAGAATTTCTCTATGCAAAATATGCATTATTTTGTATTTACCACTTATTTATTTATTTATTTATTTATTTATTTATTTATTTATTTATTTATTTATTTATTTCGATTTTTATACCGCCCTTCTCCTGAAGGACTCAGGGCGGTGTACAGCCAAGTAAAAATACAGTATATACAGATTAAAAGAAATTAAAAGAAAACATATTATATTGTGGCCGAAAATTTAAAACAGTTTAAAATCTCAAAATATAAATAACCCCAATAAAAATTTTAATCCAGTCCCGCTTGAATGAATAGGTGCGTTTTCAGCTTACGGCGAAAAGTCCGAAGATCAGGTACTTGACGTAAACCAGGGGGAAGTTCATTCCAAAGCGTAGGAGCTCCAACAGAGAAGGCCCTTCTCCTAGGGGCCGCCAACCGACATTGCTTGGCGGACGGCACCCTGAGAAGGCCCTCTCTGTGTGAGCGTATGGTCGGTGGGAGGCAAAAGGTAACAGCAGGCGGTCCCGTAAGTACCCGGGTCCTAAGCCATGGAGCGCTTTAAAGGTGGTAACCAGAATCTTGAAGTGCACCCGAAAAACTACAGGAAGCCAGTGCAAGCTGTGCAGGATTGGTGTTACGTGGGAGCAACGAGTTGCTCCCACTATTACCCGCGCAGCTGCATTCTGGACTAGCTGCAGCCTCCGGGTGCACTTCAAGGGCAGCCCCAGGTAGAGAGCATTGCAATAGTCCAGGCAGGAAGTGACAAGGGCATGAGTGACCGTGCATAAGGCATCCCGGTCAAGGAAGGGGCGCAACTGGCGCACCAAGCGTACTTGGTGGAAGGCCCTCTTGGAGACGGCCGCCAAATGATCGTCAAACGACAGCCGCCCATCCAAGAGGACACCCAAATTGCGCACCCTCTCCGTTGGGGCCAATAACTCGCCCCCCACAGCCAGCCGCGGCTGCAGCTGACTGTACCGGGGTGCCGGCATCCACAGCCACTCCGTCTTGGAGGGATTGAGCTTGAGTCTGTTTCTCCCCATCCAGACCCGTACGGCTTCCAGACACCGGGACAGCACTTTGACAGCTTCGTTGGGGTGGTCCGGGGTGGAAAAGTACAGCTGAGTATCATCAGTGTACGGATGATAACTCACCCCGAAACCACTGATGACCTCACCCAGCAGCTTCATGTAGATGTTGAACAGGAGGGGCGAGAGAATCGACCCCTGAGGCACCCCACAAGTAAGGCGCCTTGCGGTTGACCTCTGCCCCCCTGTCAACACCGTCTGCGACCGGTCGGAGAGATAGGAGGAGAACCACCAATAAACTGTGCCTCCCACTCCCAACCCCTCCAACCGGTGCAGCAAGATACCATGGTCGATGGTATCAAAAGCCGCTGAGAGATCTAATAGGACCAGGGCAGAGGAACAACCCCTATCTCTGGCCCTCCAGAGATCATCTACCAATGCGACCAAAGCTGTCTCCGTACTGTGACCGGACCGGAAGCCGGACTGGAACAGGTCTAGATAGACAGCTTCATCCAGGTACCGGGGAAGCTGACCTGCAACCACACTCTCTACAACCTTCGCCACAAAGCGAAGGTTGGAGACTGGACGATAATTTCCCAAAATAGCTGGGTCCAGGGAAGGCTTCTTGAGGAGGGGTCTCACCACCGCCTCCTTCAAGGCAGCGGGGAAAACCCCTTCCAACAACGAAGCATTTATAATTCCATGGAGCCAGCCTCGTGTCACTTCCTGAGTAGCCAGCACCAGCCAGGAAGGACACGGGTCCAGTAAACATGTGGTCGCATGCAGCCTCCCCAGTAACCTGTCCACGTCCTCGAGAGCCACAGTCTCAAACTCATCCCAAACAACCTCAACAAGACGTGCCTCTGCCATCCCACCTGGATCATCGCAATTTTGGTCTAAACTATCCCGAAGCTGAACGATTTTATCGTATAGATAACCGTTAAACTCCTCAGCACGTCCCTGTAGGGGGTCATCCCGTCCCTCCTGATGAAGGAGGGAACGAGTCACCCGGAACAGGGCAGCCGGGCGGTTATCTGCTGATGCAATGAGGGTGGAAACGTAAGAACGCTTCGCCTCCCTCATTGCCACTAGGTAGGTCTTAGTAAAAGATCTCACTAGTGTCTGATCAGCCTCGGAACGGCCAGACCTCCAGGTACTCTCCAGGCGTCTTCTCTCAGCTCCTCAGAAAACCAAGGAGCCAATTGAGATCTACGCCGGGTCAGAGGCCGCAAAGGCACGACACGGTCCAAAGCCCCAGCCGCGGCCCGCTCCCAGGCCGCAACTAGTTCTTCAGTCGTGCCGTGGGCAAGATCCTCAGGGAACGGCCCAAGCTCCGTCTGGAACCTCTCAGGGTCCATCAGGCGCCTGGGACGGAACCAATGTATTGGCTCCGTCTCCTTGCGGTGGTGAGCGGCGGTCCGAAAGTCCAGGCGAAGGAGAAAATGATCTGACCATGACACCGGTTCAGTCACTAAATCTCCTAATTCCAGATCATTAATCCACTGTCCAGAGATGAAAATCAGATCTAGTGTGCCTCCCCCCATGTGTGTAGGGCCATCATTTACTTGAATCAGGTCCATGGCCGTCATGGAAGCCAGGAACTCCTGAGCTACCGTCAATGACAAGCCGGCCGATGGCAAGTTGAAATCCCCCATAACCAAAAGTCTGGGAGTCTCAACTGCCACCCCGGCAAGCACCTCCAGCAGCTCAGGTAGGGCTGTAGTCACGCAGCAAGGAGCCAGGTACGCGATCAACAGACCCATCTGATTCCTATGGCCCCACTTCAGAAGGAGGGATTCACAACCAGCTATCTGAGGCACAGTGGACTCCCTCGGCTCTAGACTTTCTTTAATCACAACCGCCACACCCCCACCCCTACCTTGGGCCCTCGACTGATGGAATGCACGGAAACCCGGCGGGCACAGTTCAACCAGGGGAACACCCCCCTTTGTGCCCAACCAGGTCTCCGTAATGCCCGTAAAATCCGCGGACTCCCTCTGGATAAGATCGCAAATCAAGGGAGCCTTGTTAACCACGGAACGGGCATTGATCATTTTGAACTCGGTCCTGACCCCTATTCTCTGGCAATCTGTCTAAGGCAAGTGTGAACTCCAGAATCTTTTGATTCTTTTTAATTAGTTAAAGTTATTGCTTTTGAGAGACAGAATACCATGCTATGTGCAAGGATCTATGCAAAGGAGAATTTACAGTTTTAATACATGAGGAGGAAATTTGTGGCTCCTGTTAAAATCTTTTAAAGAGAAACATTGTTAAAACAGTCACTCTTCCTAAATCAGAACTATTCCACTAATCTAGCATGAAGCTGTTTGGAACTTAGGTTGTTGGACATTCAGCAGATTTGTGTTATGCTTGGAGTTAAACCATATCATGTCTATGATAGAATTCAAATTATTATTATTATGTATGTGCAACTTGACTTCCATTTTAGAACAGATTTCTAGTGCTAATTATTGTCTGGTAAAACATTTATACAATGGAGAAAATAAAGTTTTCATTTGTGTTTGATCTTTTTTTTAGGTACTTCAAGGTTCCCCAGAATTGATTGAGCCTAATTTTTTGACTTCAGATTGTCATTTGTTGCTTCACTCTTCAAGTGTCAGTACTTTAGTACTAGATGACAAACCTGGTAAGTCTGGCAAAAAAGCACATTGCTTAGTAGTTATTTATGTTGATTTTATCCAGAAAATGTGAATAATTATTAATAAAAGCTCATTTAGACCAACAGGGGTTCAAGTGTCTTTGTGGACCAAGGCAGTATTTTTTTCTACCCTTTATATAGCAGCTGCAAGTTGACCATAATCATCAAAGGTCTGATAGTAATATCCCATTTTAAATCATCTAATTTGAAAATAAAGCACATATATGTGTATTGACAATTTTATATTTTGTCAGCAGCACTAATTCCATTTTTCTCTTTTTAAAATTTAAAATACAGCATCAAACAAGAAAAAATACAAGATAAAAACAAAAACAAAAAATACGTTTATAGAACAAAATATTAAACATACACCAAAAATGTCCCCCCTTTTTGAATATTGATAAATATATTTCCTCAATAATAATTATTCCCCCCCGCCTTGCAAAACAGGCCCATGAGTTATGAATTTCTATATTTACGTTTGAAGAATTGCTATATAACATTAAAAATATAAATATAGTAATCTATTATCAATCAACCAATTTGACGTATCACATATCCATTATTAAAAAAAACCCAGGTAGTCCCAACATCAAAGCTAAACTTTAAAGCCTTCTGTTAACACTTTATTATTGTATTTAACTTGCAGAAATAGCCTCTAGTTTCTTATAAATCTGCAGCCATTGTCTCTGATCCATCCAGGATTAATTGATTGATTCTTGATAATCATACAAGATCCTTTGCATATGACTTGAAAGTCAATAACTGGAGAAATAGTCTCAAAGGTCCAGATAATCATAATTACAGTGAGAAGCAACTTCTCCTCTTGGGATCCTGAACTTTTTCCGGGGTCCTTGTGCAGAGGAGAGACTGGAGAAAAGCATGTTAGTGAAAAATTACACACACACACAGATTGTGTTCTGTTGTGGTTGTTGTCCTTCCTGTCAGGACATGTCCAGAAAGTAATGCTGGGAAGATAGTTCAACACCCAGGGAATTTCGATCTTGGTCTAAATTAGATTAACAGAGTTGGAAGGGACCATGTAGGCCATCTAGTCCAACCCCCCACCCAAGCAGGAGACCCTACACAATTTCTGACAAATGGCAGTCCAAACTTTTCTTGAAAGTTTCCAGTGATGAAGTTCCCACAACTTCTGAAGGCAAGCTATTCCATTGGTTGATTGTTCTCACTGTTATAAAATAAAATAAAAACTCGTTCCAGTTTATCATCTTTGCTTTTCTTTAAAATTATAAATGGAATCTTTCCAAGCAGCTGCTTCTCACTCCCAAAAAACGTAAGTCTCTACTGAAGATATCTCCATAGCGCTTCTTGTTTAGTAAATTTTCCTTCAGATTCCAATACCAAGTGTCTTGACAGCTGTCTTCTAGTTAAACATGATGGTTCTATTCCACTGACTTCATGAACTTTCCTGAGAAAGTTCTATTCATTAAGCTCCCTTAGCAAATCTCCAGGTTTCAGGCAAATATGTTAATCATTGTACAACTGATTTATCTATTGTTGCCTGTCTTTGGATGTCTTCTTTAGGATGATTTGAAATTGTGACAAATTCACAAACCTTTTATCTAATTTTCCATTTAAAACTTGTAAGTTGGCAAACATTTTTTATATCTCCCGGGGTGGGGGTGGGGGCTTGTAGAACATATAACAGAGTTGAAAGGGACATTGGAGGTCTTCTAATCCAACCCCTGCTCAGGCAGGAAAATTTATACCATTTCAGCCAAATGTTGTCCAATATCTTCTTAAAATCTTACAGTAGTGGAGCATCCACAACTTCTGGAAGCAAGTCATTACACTGATTAATTGTTCTGTCAGGAAATTTCTCCTTAGTTCTAGGTTCTTTCTCTCCTTGATTAATGTATAATATTATAATATTCAAAGTTCTTAATTTATTATTGCTATGGGCTGAATATAATTCAAATCTTTTTATTACTAAACATTCACAACAGAATGTAAACAATTCTTTTTCAAGGTCAAAAAGGGTAAATGTTCCATAACAAATTAACAGAGGAAGCTAAAACAAAGATTCTTACAGCAGAAAATAAAAAAGTGGGGGGGAGGAGGGAGTTCCCATCCCGTCTTTAAAATAAAAATACAAGAATAGATATAAAAATAAAATGAAGCAAAGGAGTTATTTTAGAAAAAATGAGTAAAATACAAAATCCCTAGAGTAAAAAATCTGGTATAAATTAGAACAAATCACTTCCATGGCAAAAAACAAAAAACCCAGAAACCTGTCATGCTGCTGACTTTCTTGTGACAAAAGAGAAAGTATTTGAAAGCTCTGAAATAAGATTATGAAAGTTTACATTTGTAATGAAGCAAAAGGGATAGCCAAATAAGCATTCAGCCAGGCTATTTAACAATTAATCTTTAAAAAATGATATTAAAAACAGAGATGTGTCGAACAATATAAACAGCTGTAAGAAAATATGGACATTCAAACATCTGGCTACAATCAGTTACAATCATCTTGATTTTTTTATTTTTTTATTTGTCATAACAGCATACATAAGCATAAGCATGAAGCAACTATATAACATATAAGCATATATATGAGTGTAAGCATGTAATAACTATATAAATTGGATATAATGAAAACAAACAGTAGGACAGGAACGGTAGGCACATTTGTGCTCTTATGCACGCCCCTTACAGACCACTTAGGAATGGGGTGAGGTCAATAGTAGACAGTTTTTAGTTAAAGATTTGGGGATTTTGAGTAGAGACCATAGAATCAGGTAGTGTGTTCCAAGTATTAATAACTCTGTTACTGAAGTCATATTTTCTGCAATCAAGATTGAAGCGGTTAACATTAAGTTTAAATCTATTGTTTGCTCTTGTATTGTGGTGATTGAAGCTGAAGTAATCTTCAACTTTGTCTTTTCAATTTGTCTTTTCAGGCATGTATATCAGGTGAAATGCTCCTAATTCGGACCGGATCACCCGATCCGGTAGTGATGGTGGCAGGTGGTTCGGAGAACCGGTAGCAAAAATCCCTTCCCCCCCCCCGGCATGCCCAGCTGAGCTGCACAATCATCAGAGGTTATTTTTACTTTTAAAAGCATTTTTTTCTTTGGCCAAAAAATTACTTTTAAAAGTAAAAAAAAAAAGCCTCTGATGGTAGCGCGGCTCAGCTGGGATTGTCAGAACCCTTTCAAAACATTTTTTCTACAAGCTCTTCGGCTGAAGAGGCTGTAGACAAAAAGCTTTTAAAGGATTCTGGCGATTAGGCAACTCACCTGAGATCGTCAGAATCCTTTCAAAGTATTTTTTCTACAAGCTCTTTCGCCAAAGAGGCTGTAAAAAAAAAGTTTTCAAAGGGTTCTGGCGATCAGGCAACTCATCTGGGATCGTCAGAATCCTTTCAAAGCATGTTTTTTATAAGCTCTTCGGCCAAAGAGGTTGTAGAAAAAATGCTTTTAAAAGTTAAAAAAAAAAAAAGTTGGCCACGGCCACCCAGTCATATTACCCCCACCACCAAGCCATGCCCACAGTAACAAATTTTACATTTTACCCCTGCTGTATATGGTCATCCGGGAATTGTCATGGTGATTCCTAGTTATTCCAAATCTAGGGAGCCCATATTGCCAAAGAGCCGGCTATGGCAGCAGGGTCAGATGTTTGTCGGCAGAGAGAGAAAAATACCTCACTGTTCAGCATGCCATTTACTGGGGTTGTCTCAGCAGTCTATCTCTGAACATAGTGTAGCATGGTGCTGGGATTAACCTTTAATATATGTATACATTTAAGGAATCTGAGAAGCTTTTTTGCTCATATTTCATATTGCTTTTAATTAAACATTTTATTACTTTATTTTATACATAAAGTATTTCCTCTTATATAAATCACTGTAGGAACTATATCAGAGGGCAGCATATATGTGTTGTAAATAAATTATCAATAATAAAAATACAAAAATAAACATCATAAAATCCTATTTTTAAAACCTAGAGATCAACAGTCACTTTCATACAAAAAGCACAGTTAACTTCTGCACAGTTCCTTCTCAAAGCATCTTAATATTAGAGCTTAGTATTAGGCTAACCAGAGTGGCATAAATACAAAAATTACAGTAATATAATCAGATTGGATATTTAGAAGTTTAAATAGATGTCAGAATGGAGTTACAGAAGTTTAATAAGAAAAAAAATGTTGGACAAGTACAAACCATTCTGCTACTTGGAGAGTAGAACAGCAAAAATTGCAAACAGAAAAAAAAATGAAAAGCAAGGAAAATAACTGCAGTGTTGTGAAAATAAAAGGTGAGATACAATCTGGAGCATTTATGAAAAAATACATAATGAGTAGGTAAAAGTATAAAATTTAGCAACAAAAATAACAATTAAATGCGTAATGTTATGAGGGATACTTTCAAATATCAAGAGCAGAGAAATATCACAGTTGGAAACACCAGAAAACAAACAGTTTATTATGAACCTGTTTAAATTAGTTAATGTAATTTTTATTTATTTAACTTTTATGCTGCCCATGTTACTGATACAACAGCAATTCTGGGTAGTTTACCATTTGAAAGGTTTTGTGGACGTACACATACATACATACAATTTATATATAAATAAATAAAACTAAATGTACTGACCCGGCATTTTATTGCACCTGTGGGAGATAAGAAAAGTAGCAGAAAGGCGTCTCCTGTTTATAGTTGCTTTCTGTGCTCAAGTATCATGTTAAATTTTGTCTGTAAGAATCCTGAACAGTTACAGTCTTGGGGACTTTCAGGATTGACCAGCCCTGAAAGAGCAGAGTTTTCCCCTGCATTGTTTTTTGTGAGATGTTCTCCTTTCAGAACAGTATGATTGACTCTCCATTCTCTTAGCTTTTAGAGCAATGTCAAAATGCACCTTTAAACTTTGTTTCTAGGAATATTTTAAGGATTTGAAATTCTAGTACCGCTTTACAAAGCCTTAGTAAGACAACACTTGGAATACTGCATTCAGTTCTATTCACCACAATATTAAAAAGATGTTGACATATTGGAAAGAGTGCAGAGAAGAGCAGTAAGAATGATGAGGGGGCTGGAGGTTAAAACATACAAAGAATGGTTACAGACATGATAGCAGTGTTTCAATATTTGCGTGGCTCCTACAAATCCATGAGGGTCAAACTGTTTTCCAAAGCACCAAAAGGCAAGAAGCAACCTAGAACTAAGGAGAAATTTCCTAAAGGAGAGAAAAATCAACCAATGGAATAGCTTGCCTTCAAAAATTGTGGGTGCTCCATCACTGGAGGCTTTAAAAAAGAAACTGGACACCATTTATCTGAAATGGTATAAAATCACCTGGTCGAGCATGGGTTGGACTAAAACCTCCAAGGTCCCTTCCAACTCTATTGTTCTATGTTCTATAACGTATTTAGATTAACCTCAAAAAGCTAAGCAGAATCAGATCTGCTTAGTACTTCAATGGAAAACTATCAAGAAATAGATTAGATTTGGAAAATTTAAAAAAAATCCCAGAAAAATAATATCAAACAATATCCATATTTTTCTTATTGTCAGGAAAATACATGCAAAAATTTTTGAGCTCACCAGAAGTTGAGTTCAGTTCAAGGGAGACTTAATCTTTTTCTTAAAGTATGGCATTTAAATCCTTCAGCTTGCACAGCTCTACATAGAAAACTAGAAAAACTTTCTGTTATGTACGACCCTATTGGGGGAAACATCCGGCAGGAAAACATTCAAATCTAATTGGCTGGTGCCTCAGCCAGGTAAGGATAAAAGGGGCACTTTTCCGGTGCCCCTTGCTGAAGTATCACTCTAATAAAAACAGCTGTTGTCACTTGCTTGTCTCTGCCTCCTCAATTACCCCATTCAACATTGGAGACAAGGATGGGATTCTGAGGTTGGCACAAACAAGCTGAATGACCCGAGCCAGCAAAGGGACCCTGTCAAAAGGAGACCCAGCCCGGCCATCACTTCCAAAAGCTGACGCACCGAATCTACGGGATGGCTGCCACGTATAACGCACCTGCTCCCTTTGACCCTGCCAATGAAAAGTGGGGATCATATATGGCGCGATTTGATTGTTTCCTTGAAGCCAATGACTTCCAAGGACTGCCGGATAATTGCAAAAAAGCCTTCCTACATCATTGCAGGGGCCTCTGGTGGCTCAGACTGCTCAGACTGCTCAGACAGTCTGTTATTAACACAGTTGCTTGCAATTACTGCAAGTTCAAGGCCCAAGATTGACTCAGCCTTCCATCCTTTATAAGGTAGGTAAAATAAGGACCCAGATTGTTGCGGGCAATAAGTTGACTCTGTATATAATATACAAATGGATGAAGACTATTGCTTAACACATTGTAAGCCGCCCTGAGTCTTCGGAGAAGGGCGGGATATAAATGCAAATAAAAAAAATTGCGGGCTGGCTGTGTTCGATGTGGTGGAATCTCTATCGGACCCGACCCTGGTGCAGAACGTGCCCTGGCACACACTTAAGGCTCACTACACTCCAATGCCGTCTAAGTTTGCCCAACGATACGAACTCCGCCAGCGGGTTCAGCAAGAAGGCGAGATGATTCGCAAATACATTGCTGTCCTGCGGAGAGCAGCAACCCACTGCGACTACTGGGACCACCTGGATGACGCATTGCTTGAACAACTAATATGCAGGGTCCGGAATGTCCAACTGCAAAGTCAACTGATCTCCAGATCCAATCTAATATGGCAGGCCACGATAGAAGAAGCAAGGCACATGAACTATCCAGTAAAGCCACCGAAACACTACATTGACCAGGGATGGCCGGCACCCCATCCTAGTCGGCACCAATTCACCAAGCAGTCACCCAAGAAGAGGACAAGAGTAAGGAGATTGAAGAAGAGGTGGTTTTCCAGACAGATCAGTCCAGCTGCAATGGCGAAGGGGAATGTTCCAGCTGTGGAGGGACCCCAACCGGAACAACTTCTGTTTCTGAGAGCTCCAGGTCCAATCTAATATGGTGATCCCAACCGGAACAACTGCCATTTCCGAGATGCCATTTGCTGCCGCTGCGATAAAAAGGGGCATTTGGCTCAAGTATGCAGGGCGAGTCAACCTTCCTGCCAGAAAGACCGCACGGCATGGAGGCCAACCAACCAGCCGCCACCTTCACGCAGGCACAACCAAAATGGCCGCTACAAAAAGGGCTCGAATTCAAACCTAGTCTGGATCGGCCAAGCCAACACAAACCCCAAGAACAAAAAATTCACAATGGTTGACATTGATGGGCGGCAAATCGAGATGGAGATCAACACCGGATCATCCATCACAATTCTATCCTGGAGCACTGTCCAAGCATCCCTTCTTCACATCCGAAAAAGCCAGTTGGAGCCACAATGACTCCAAGTGTGGGGAACCAAATCCCTGTGGAAGGCATCGCAACTGTTACCGTCAACTACGGACCCTACCAAGAGAAGCTACCAGTCACAATCATTCAAGGAAAAGTCCCAAGTCTCCTGGGCTGGGACTGGATTCGAGCCCTGGGCATGGGTCTCTACAGAGTCAGGGAGATTCGCACTAACCGCAATAGCCTGAAAGACTATCTCCTATGAGAATTCCAGGACATCTTTGCCGGAACCCTGGGCAAGTATGTGGGGACACCCATCACCTTTAATCTTGACCCTGGGACTGCCCCGATGAGACTAAAAGCCAGGTGGGTCTCATTCGCGCTTAAGCCAAAAATAGATAAAGAGCTGGACAAACTAGTCCAGCAAGGGATCCTTGTTCCCATCGACCGCGCCAGATGGGAGATCCCCATAGTAACCCCCATTAAACCCAACGGGTCCATCTGCATCTGTGCGGAGTACAAAGCAACCCTAAATAAGGCTCTGCAGAAGAGCGCCTACCCGGTGCCGATAGTGCAGCACCTACTGCATTCCCTGGGGCCAGAAAAAATACTTGCAAAATTGGACCTGGCCCAAGCATATCAACAATTGCCTGTGGACGATGCCACAGCAGAGGCGCAAACCATTGTCACACACCGAGGTGCCTTTAAATGCACCCGATTACAATTTGGGGTCAGCGTCGCCCCTGGCCTCTTCCAGAATCTAATGGAAAGACTCCTACAAGGAGTTCCCGGGGTGGTTCCCTATTTTGATGATGTCCTAGTGTCAGCTGCAAACCATCAACAGCTGAAGGACAGGTTGCGAGAGGTCCTGACAATCTTCAGAAACGCAGGACTGCAACTAAAACTTGGGAAATGCCAAATCAGGGTCCCATCTGTTGAATTCCTAGGCTACCATATAGATCAAGCCAGCATCCACCACACTGAGTCCAAAGTCAAGGCAATCCGGGAGGCACCCACCCCTCAGGACAAAACTGAACTGCAAGCGTTCTTGGGCCTCCTAAACTTTTATGCAATCTTCCTCAAACAAAAGGCCACCATAGCAGAGCCGCTCCATAGACTATTAGCAAAAAATATACCCTGGGTCTGGGGCAAAGAGGAAAGCACAGTGTTTGCAAGGGTCAAGAGACTACTGATAGAAGATAGTCTCTTGATCCAATACAACCACACCCTCCCTCTGATCCTTGTTTGCGATGCATCCCCTTTCGGAGTGGGCGCTGTCCTAAGCCACCGACTGCCCAACGGTTCCGAAGCACTAATCGCCTATTTCTCCCGCACCCTGTCCAGCGCCGAATGGAACTACAGCCAACTGGACAGGGAAGCCCTAGCCACAGTTGCTGGGGTCAAAAAATTTCACGAATACCTATTCGGGAGAAAATTCAAACATTATTGACCACCGCCCCCTTGGCTGGGGACCGACCAACATCCATCGCCATGTCACCGAAGTTGACAAGATGGGCACTATTCTTAGCAACCTACAACTACAACTTGGCCTTAAGCCATGCCAATGCGACCAGCCCTGCTCATTGATTTGTTAAGCTCAGGCCCTCTAACATCAGCGGAGGTGGCTAGGGCATCATGGTGAGACATGGGGCCGGAATAGCTCAGGCTGTAAGGAGCCTGTTATTAGAACACAGTAGCCTGCAATTACTGCAGGTTCAAGCCCGGCCCAAGGTTGACTCAGCCTTCCATCCTTTATAAGGTAGGTAAAATGAGGACCCAGATTGTTGAGGGGGGCAATAAGTTGACTTTGTAAATATACAAATAGAATGAGACTATTGCCTTATACACTGTAAGCCGCCCTGAGTCTTCGGAGAAGGGTGGGATATAAATGTAATTTAAAAAAACAAAAACATTACTATCAAGACTGTCATGGGCTGGGTGCAGAGGGGTTGGCCCAAAGAACGAGTGGCAGGAGAATTCAAACAATTCGAAACAAGGCAAAATGAGCTAGCTGCACAAGGGGGATGTCTGTTATGGGGAGACCACATTGTAGTGCCATCTTGTTTACATGTGAGAGTTTTGGAAATGCTTCACAAGGGCCACCCAGGTATCGTTCGAATGAAGGGTCTAGCCAGGAGCTACGTGTGGTGGCCAAAAATGGACACTGCTTTAGAGAAATGGTAGCACAATGCCTTAAATGCCAGGAGTCCAGACCCAACCCCCCCACATCCCCAGTGAGGGAATGGGCCCATCCCCGAGGCCCCTGGTCCCGGATACACATTGACCATGTAGGGCCGTTTCATGGCCAAACATTTCTAATTATTGTTGATGCCTTTTCCAAATGGCTATAAGTCATCCTAATGAGGTAGACCATGGCGGACGCCATAATTAAGGTGTTCCGGAAATTATTTGCCACCCATGGACTACTGGACACTTTGGTGTCAGATAATGGGCCCCAATTCACATGACCCTTTTCGAGAGCTACCTAGCAGATTTCTGCAAGATGGCGCCGACGAAGGCTGCCTCGGTAAAATGCTCTCGAATGATTTTATTTATTTCTTTATTTCTAATTGTTCTCTGCGACTCACAACGGATTTCCTACTCATGAGATCATCTACTAAGAATTAAGCAACATTTCTTTAAGGAGCAGCTTTCTGTGATCTCACACCCCCCCTTTTTAAAAATGCGGATGAGACTGGAAGAACAAAGGAAGAGGCAATCCCCTGGAGCCATGGATTATCAAAAAAACCAAACGGCGTAGACGAAAAAGAGGTAATCGGGCTGGGATCTTAACCAAATTAAAAAAGCAAGGAATGAAAACCCCTCTGCCTTCAATTTTCCTAACAAATGTACGTTCACTTGCAAATAAGATGGATGAAATACTCCTCTTAAACAAATACTATTCTGATTTTCGCAACTCAGCAGTCCTATGCTTCTTTGAAACCTGGTTGAATGATTCAATTGAAGATAGTAGTACGCATATTCCAGGTTTTCAGATTATTCGATCAGACAGAATTTCAGAAGCATCTGGTAAAATGAAGAGTGGAGTTTATGCCTATATATTAATATCAACTGGTGTCAAGATTTATCTGTAATTTACAAATTCTGCGACAACAATTTAGAGACTTTAATAATCAACTGCAAACCATACTATTCGCCTCGTGAATTTTCCTCATTTCTTCTAATTGCTGTTTATGTATCACCTCAAGCCTGTGTAAACAAGGCATTACGAACAAGGCATTACTCTAGCTGACCAAATCATGGAGGCTGAAGTCAAATACCCTGATTCACTGGCCATTATTTTGGGAAATCTAAACAAAGCAAACTTAAGGAAAGAGCTACCTAAATACTTTCAACATGTCAATTGTCCCACTAGAGGCAATAATACATTAGACCATTGCTACACAACACTAAAAGATGTCTTTACCACGTGCAGCTGTAGGACACTCTGATCACTGCATGATTCACCTTGTACCTGCTTACAGGCAAAGACTTAAAACCACAAAACCAATGAAATCAGTGAAGATCTGGACGGAGGAGTCAAAATTAAAGCTGCAGGCCTGCTTTGACTGCATTGATTGGAACATTTTTGAAGATACCTCTGTAGACCTAGATGAACTCACAGATACTGTAACATCATATGTCAGCTTCTGTGAAGACCTATGTGTACCAACAAAGAACTTGCGAATATACAGTAACAACAAACCTTGGTTCACGCCTAAACTTAAGCAGCTATGTCATTCCAAAGAGGAAGCCTACAGGAAAGGTGATAAAATGCTGTAAAATCAAACCAGAAATGTACTAACAAGGAAAATAAGAGCAGCAAAAAGAAGCTACTCTGAAAAGCTAAAGAATCAGTTTTCAGCAAATGAACCAGCAAACATGTGGAAAACTCTTAAAAATATCACTGGCTATGGCAAACCTCCCTCCCAGGCTGAAGGAAATCAACAACTGGCAGATGACCTGAACGTGTTTTATTGCAAGTTTGAAAGGAAACTACAGCCACCTATCTCCACAATCCCCATCTCAGACACACCAACAACAGCCAAGCCTCCTACAACAAATGACCTCATCCCACTGGGTTCACAACCTCTAGTGATCACAGAAAAGGCAGTGCAGGACCTATTTCACAGACAAAAGCCAGGAAAAGCTCCAGGCCCAGACAAGATAACTCCTTCTTGCTTAAAAGTCTGTGCTGATCAATTGGCCCCCATCTTCACCCATATCTTCAATAAATCACTAGAGATGTGCTATGTTCCTTCTTGCTTCAAACGCTCTACCATCATCCCAGTGCCGAAGAAGCCCACTATTAAGGAACTGAATGACTACAGACCAGTTGCTTTAACATCTGTAGTCATGAAAGCCTTTGAAAGGCTAGTGCTTTCCTACTTGAAAACCATCACAGATCTGCTGTTAGAACCCTTGCAATTTGCATACCGAGCAAATAGATCAACAGATCATGCTGTTAATATGGCTCTGCACTACATCTTACAACATCTTGAATCTCCAAAGACCTATGTAAGGGTCCTCTTTGTAGACTTTAGTTCAGCATTCAATACCATCATTCCAGACACTCTTCTAACTAAGCTAAACCAACTACAAGTACCTGAACAGACTTGTAAGTGGATCACAAGCTTCCTAACAAACAGGAAGCAGCAAGTAAAGCTAAGTGGGATCACTTCAGATACCTGTACAATTAGCACATTGGCCCCCCCAAGGCTGTGTGCTCTCCCCACTTCTCTTCTCTCTGTATACCAATGACTGTTTCTCCAACGATCCATCTGTTAAACTACTGAAGTTCACAGATGACACAATAGTGATTGGTCTCATTTGAGACAATGATGAATCCGCATATAGACGTGAGGTCGAACGACTAGCCTTGTGGTGTGACCATAACAATCTGGAACTGAGCACACTCAAAACTGTAGAGATGGTGGTAGACTTTAGGAGAAACCCTTCCATACTTCCACCTCTCACAATACTTGACAATCCAGTATCAACAGTAGAAACCTTCAAATTTCTATGTTCTATCATATCGCAAGATCTAAAATGGACAGTTAACATCAAAAACATCATCAAAAAAGGACAACAAAGACTGTTCTTTCTGCGCCAACTCAGAAAGCTCAAACTGCCCAAGAAGCTACTGATCCAGTTCTACAGAGGAATTATTGAGTCTGTCATTTGCACCTCTATAATGGTTCTGCAACCCAACAAGAAAGACACAGACTTCAGAGGATAATTAGAACTGCAGAAAAAATAACTGCTACCAACCTGTCTTCCATTGAGGACCTGTATACTGCACGAATCAAGAAGAGGGCCGTGAAAATATTTACAGATCCCTCACATCTTGGACATAAAATGTTTCAACTCCTACCTTCAAAACGATACTATAGAGCATTGCACAGCAGAACAACTAGACACAAGAACAGTTTTTTCCCAAAGGCCATCACTCTGCTAAACAAATAATTCCCTCAACACTGTCAAACTATTTACTAAATCTACACTACTATTAATCTTCTCATCATTTTCATCACCAATCTCTTTCCACTTATGACTGTATGACTGTAACTTTTTGTTGCTATCATTAAGGGTTAAATTGCAAGCTATGACCATCATTTTTGTTGTAAATGTTGTACCTTTGATGTATTTTTTTTCCTTTTTCCTTTTTTCCTTTTCTTTTATGTACACTGAGAGCATATGCACCAAAACAAATTCCTTGTGTGTCCAATCACACTTGGCCAATAAAATTCTATTCTATTCTATTCTATTCTATTCTACTCTACTCTACTCTACTCTACTCTACTCTACTCTACTCTACTCTACTCTACTCTACTCTACTCTATTCTATTAGGGATCCGCCATGTCCTCTCGGCCCCATACCACCCGGCCACGAATGGCTTGGCAGAGAGATTTGTGCGGTCCACCAAGGAGGCATTAGCGCGTCTTGGCCCGGGGGGACTGGCAAGAGCAGATTGATGTTTTTCTAACAGCCCAGCACGGGACACCCTGTGCGGCCATGGGCCTAAGCCCAGCTGAACTCCTAATGGGTCGGAAACTTAGGTGCACATTAGACTGCCTCAACCCCAATTACTCCCCAGATGAATACCAAGGGGAAGGGGAAGGCACAAGAGGTTTTCAAATAGGGGCACCAGTCTTTGCAAAAACCTTCGCCGAAGGTGCCACCTGGGTGGCCAGCAGGGTGATGGGTAAACAGGACCCAAATCCTACACCATTGACATGGGCAATGGCAGAATCGAGAGGAAACATATAGACCAACTCCGCAAACAAGCAGTCCAGACACCACAAAAGACAGACCCTAACTACAATACAATCCTTCCAACAGCTAAATCAAGCCCAAGGAAACCAGAGAACTTACCTGAAGACTTCGGTGTCCAGCACTGCTCTGGTCCCTAGCAATTCCCATTGACAACCAAATAGCCAGTAATCCACAAAGGAACGAAGAACCAACAGCAAATAATCCACAAACAAAAGCCCCAATGGAAGAGCTGGGAGGAACCAAAAGTACCTCCGACCAGCATGCTTCCCCCGCCAAAACTGAGCTGTGCAGGTCAAGTAGGCTCAGGGAACACCCTGCCTACTTGCGTGATTACGCATGCAAGTAAAATGCATAAACAGGCAAAGTGCCTTCTAGGAGGGGAAGAGTGTTATGTACGATCCTATTGGGGGAAACATCCGGTGGGAAAACATTCAAATCTAATTGGCTGGTACCTCAGCCAGATAAGGATAAAAGGGGCACCTTTTCCGGCGCCCCTTGCTGAAGTCTCACTCTAATAAAAAGAGCTGTTGTTGCTTGTCTCTGCCTCCTCAATTACGCCATTCAACACTTTCTTACTCTATAAGCTACAAGCAGCTTTTGTATAATTTTGTATAATTTTGTGTGCAGTTTCATTTACAATAATCACTGTCTACTGTAAATGGGATTATTCTACTTTGAGATGAGTAAAAGAATAACCAAGGCAATATTTGCATCTGGATAATTCTAACTTCTCAATCTTTTGGTTAAGAACAAGTGTAATACTATATCTGATACAGGGGTGGGTTCTACTTACCTTTACTACTGGTTCGCAATGGGAGCGTGTGCGCTTCTGCACATGCTCAGATCGTCAATTATGACATCTGGGCGGATAGGCGGAGCCTCACGCTGCCTTTACTATCGGTTCTAAAGAACCAAACAAAACCGGGAGCAACCCACCTCTCATCTGATACTTTTAGAGTTTTAAAAAGTTTAAGAGATTATGTTTCATAAATATATAAGGAATATGGACTGTCATTTTTTTTATCAGAAATGGTGTAGGATCTCCTGTTTGGGCGGGGGGTTGGACTAGATGACCTACAAGGTCCCTTACAACTCTGTTAATCTGTATCTGAATATCTGGAAAGGTGGAAAGTAAAATTGTAGACATGGTTCAGCAATCATAAAGGCCACCTACCCAGTTTTTTATTTTTACCTCAAAGTTTATTCAACTCATTATTTTAAGGAAGCAATAAAGATTTGGCACAAAACAATTTTGAAACAGACATTCCAGCATTGCATTGGCTAATCTCAGTTTCATATCTTCAGATAGCAGCCTAAAAAATTGAAGCAGATGTTGATTGAAGTCCAAGTAATTTTTTTTATTCTTTTAAGCCTATATTTTAGACAATAGAAATGAACTCAATTGAACTTATTTTCAAGTAAATATACTTATTGTTAATATAAACGTAGAATGAGACAAAATGAAATTATTCTCATCTTTTCAACAAAAATAGAACAGTATTTGAATTGAATATAGATTATTGGGAAGCTATCTAATTCCTTCTAATTTTCATGAAATAACTGTGCCACTCATCTCAGATTGCAAGATATTTGGTAAATAAATTTAACAACAATAATAATTAGCAGGTAAAGCAGATACTAACCTGGCAATGGTTAAGAGCAGGAAAGAAAAAGACCGAGGGTCTAATTCTAGCTGCACAAGACCAATCCTTAAAAACGAATGCATTCAAAGGCAGAATTGAGAAATTTTTTGCTGCCTCTGCAAAGAAATTGAAGGAAGCAATGCATCACCTGATAGAATGCATCACCGCCCTGAGTCCTTCGGGAGAAGGGCGGTATAAAAATTCAATAAATAATAATAATAATAATAAAAGAAGATCATACAGACTGACTACAAACAATGCCATTACAAAGTAGCAACAATGATATATTGGAAGATTTGCAAGAACTACCGTTTGCCTGCAAGCAAAAAATAAAACAGAACATGAAGAAGCTAAAGTGCTCTGGGACTTAGAATTCAAACAGACAGGTACATACCAAGTAACACCCCAAACAAAGCCATTGTTGATAAGAAAAACAAAAAAGTATGGATTGTGAATGTGGCAATACCTGGAGTTAGCTGAATAGGAAAGAAGGAACTAGAGAAAAAGACACCAAAATACAAAGACCTGCAAATAGAAATAGAACAACTGTGGCAAAAGATGGCAAAGGTAGTATCAACAGTAATAGACAACTTGGATGCAATCCCAAAAGAACTGGAGCACTTGAATACCATCAGCGTTGACAAAATCCTCAGTTTTACTCAGAATAGCTGAAATCCTGCCACAATACCTTTAACATCATCAAACATCACTATCTGCCTACAAGATCCTTGGGAAGGACTTGATAGGTAGATAAAAATGCCAAATCCAGTCTGAATATCTGGCTGTACCTATGCTATGAATAATAATAATAATAAATACTTCCCTTTTTTGTTGCCCCTACATAGTCAAGGGAGGCATTCCCAAAGCGACGTCTATCCCGGCCAGTCATCTGATAATTAAAGAACTGGATTAGATTATTTATTCACAAAATGGGTCAGAAAAGTGAAATAACAAAAACTAAAAATGACACTGCAGTGTGACATTGTACAAAAGATGGAATGTGCCAGTAGATAACAAAATTAATTATCATTTTTTTGAAATCATGGTTTTAGGGAGAGCAACAAAAAGTTTAATAGATGTAATGGTACCTATATAGGGATGATCTTGGGAGAAGGATGAAACTCTCAGTTTAGGCAACTGTCTGACAATAGGCACCTCAGTGCACAGGAGGAGTAAAGTATGGATCTCTTCAGAAGTACCTAATTTTCTGGAAACTAAAAAAAAAGGATAGAAGTACTTTCATTCTTACCAAATTCTATTAATGTAACCTTATAATAAAGTAAGATTTATTTATTGGGTGTGCTTCTTGTATGGAAAAGCTAAAAATAATCCGATTATTTTTTTCTTTTATTTCTAACAATCTTAATTTTAGTGTATTTAAATAATGTCATAGAACATGATTTTTTTCATTTCTTCTTTGTCTTCAAGATTTTTCACAGCTTTAAAGTCTCTTTTGTGAGTTCAATATAGAAAAATTATACAGATTACTCTCTTGGTTTATTATTTGTATGTATCTTTTAATTATTAGACATCAGCAAGTTTCCTTTTGTATATCCTGTGTAACTTATTTTTCCATTTCATTCTTACAGCTTATCATTTGTAATCCACTTTCAACTTAGTCTCTGTCTTATCAGAAAAAACATATTCCTCTTCTATAACATCTTTTAGATATAGTTTATCCACATAGGCTGATATTGCTGTTGATGTTGTTAATATTAACTTTTGGATCCATTTTTCAAAAGTGTCCTCCAATAATTCCAGTATTAGAATATTTTGTGCCATACTGTACCCTTAGTCAAATTTGCATGTTCTTCTTCTTCAGTGGAAATACTTAGTTCCCATTAGAGCAGGGTGTCAAACTGGCTGCCCACAGGCTGGATGTGTCAAGTGCAGGTCACGCCCACCCCAGCTCCATGAAGGAAAAATGTTGCGAAATGCTAAGTGACAGCAAAGAGATGTCGCGAGTTTGACACCCGTGCTATAGTGTCCAGACTTCTTTTTCCTAGTACTTTTCTTGCAAGTTTAAGTCTGCTTTTTTTTTTAAATCAAAGAAGTGATGATTTATTATTCTGACAGGAATTGAATGACTAGCTTGTTGCCTGAATATGACATTGTGGGCTGGAAAGACTGGCTTGTCCAATTTCCCAGCTAGCTTTCATATTTAAGGTAGAATTAGAATTCATGGTCTTCTGGTTTCTAACTTGTTATGTTATTGTAACTACTAAACTGGCTGCTTTCAGTCTTTAAATGCAACACTTCCCATGCAAAAGATTCTTTATAATTAATTTCAAAATCTTATTTCAAATTTATCCAGATTGTTTAGATTTAGATCATTTAAATCTTTAATCCATTTTGCAACTTTCTAAAGTTTTAAATACCCGTTTGCTGTTTATTTAAATATATACTGCATATATACTTTTGCTAATTAGTGGACCAGAGGATTACTGTCGATATAATTTACTTGGACTTCAGTAAGGCATTTGATAAAGTAGACCATAACCTACTACTAGAAAAATGTGGGTTAGATAGCATCACTACCAGATGGATTCGTAACTGGCTGACCAACTGCACTCAACATGTAGTCGTCAATGGAACTGCACCTACATGGAGGGAAGTATGAGGTGGAGTACCCCAGTGCTCTGTTTTAGGCCCAGTACTTTTCAACATCTTCATCAATCACTTGGATGAGGGGATAGATGGGGAACTTATCAGATTTGCAGATGACACCAAGCTGCCAGGAATAACCAACACTCCAGAAGATAGGCTTAAGATATGGAAGGATCTTGACAAACTTGAACATTGGGCATTATCTTACAAAATGAAATTCAATGAAAAACAAAATGCGCAGCTACAGTATATGTGGTACCTTGCTCAGTAATAGTAATTGTGAGAGGGATCTTGGAGTCCTAGCGGACAACCATTTTAATATGAGTCAGCAATGTGCAGCAGCTGCCAAAAAAGCCAACATAGTTCTAGATTGAACAAACAGGGATAAAATCAAGATCACGTGAAATGTTAAGACCACTTTGTAAGACCACACTTGGAATATTGCATTCAGGTTTGGTCGCCACAATGTAAAAAAGATGTTGAGACTCTAGAAAGAGTGCAGAAAAGAGCAACAAACATGATTAGGGGGCTGGAGACTAAAACATATGAAGAACAGTTGCAGAAACTGGGTATGTCTAGTTTAATGAAAAGAAGGACTAGGGGAGACATGATAGTTACAATTTTGTAACTATAAAAAGAGATCAAACAACCACCCTGGGTCAAGACACACAACTGTTCCATTAACACAAATTGCTATTAATTAAAATGAAAGGAAATATTTAAAACATCTAAACTAGTGCTGTTGAAATGAACATACATTTGGAACTCTTAATCCTAGAGAAGATCTGTATCTAAAATATATCTATATCTATCAGTTTGTAAAACCCAATGTTTTATTATTATTTCTACATTATTCCATTATGTTCTATTTTAAAAAAGCTTTTTCTGCTGAAAAATGTTCTTTTTTTATAAATTTATATAAATAACTTTTCAATTATCCAACTTTATAATTTAAATACTTATAGGTCTTCTTGGCACTTTTGACATGGATGAAGGAATGACATATGAACAAATGCAGGTTAGACTTTGTTTCTGGTATTGTTGTAAGCAGTTTTTAGGTCTTTTGAGAAATTTATAATGAAAGTTAATGTATTTCATTTTTTAGACTGTAATTGAAGAGGTTCTGGAGGAATGTGGATATTACAATTTTACCTCAAGCAGGTGAGTTTCATTTCAAAAGGAAATGAAGTGAGATGAAGTTATTAAATGCAAGTATTAATTCTTTTTCTAATGAAAGGTCATATTAAGCTTAATAAGGTAAAGTCAGTCATGTCCGACTCTACGGCATAGTGCTTAGCTCCCTTTCTTGGCTGAGGGAGCCAGCATAGTCCAAAGACAATATCCATGTTCATGTGGTCAGCATGGCTATATGCTTAAGGCCCATAGATTGCTGCTACCTTCCCACCAAAGTGATACCTACTTGCATTTGCATGCTTTCAAACAGTTTGGTGGACAAGAACTGGGGCAAGTAAAGGGAGTAATCTCATTGCGCAGAACTGAGGTCTCAAATTCGGGCTGTCAGCTCTACAGCTGACTAGCTCAACATCTATAACCATTGAACCATTGTGCCGCCTTATTAAGCTTAATAGAATGCTTCATTTAATTGAATGCAGGTAAGTGGTAGGTACAACCGATATGTAAGATTTGGATTATAGTTCCACAGGAAAATGGCACAATACTTTACTATAGTTTCCTCTCATTTCTTCTTTCTCTGAAAAGCCCATCAGTAAAACAAAACTTTTTAAACAAAAACAAAACTTTCTAAAAAATATATTAACATAGTTGGAATATTTGAAAGAGTTTGCCCAAATAAAACTAGCATAAGAAAGCAGAAGGATATAAAATGAAACTATTTGGAACAATCTGGCATGAACCTGTCATTCTGATTTCAGCAAGTGTTACTCTTCTCAACCCATCCCTGATAACTACTGCAACTGACTTCACATTAAGATTAGCATATGCTAGTAGTTAATCAGAAAATCTTATTAATCATATTAAAATGAGTCATAGTGAATGATTAAAACTCTAGATACAGAATCAATGCCACTGATCCAGTGAATCTGAAATTGTGAATTCTGCCTGGCAGAAGTTCTCAAAGATCAGAGTTTGAGATGTCAACCAAAATTAACTTTTTAACTGCAGGTGCTATGCATGAAACAATCTGCTTGGAATTGATATACTTTAGAATCTTTTCACCCCAATCAATGAAACTAAAATATAAAGAACAGAATGTCTAATAATTAAATTGTCATTTTACATAGAAAACTGAATATCTATCTTGCTTTATTTTACATATATCAGATAGCTCATGACTCACACTTCTGGGGTAGAAAAAGCATCTTTGGATGTCTAATTCTTAAGATTTTGTTTAGAAAATGTTGCTGAGTATTGAACTCTGTAACCAAAATAGATGTAGAATGCCTTACAAAATCATTCTGTCTACACTTTCTACTAATTTTCAGCAAGCTGGACAGTGCTATTATATCTCAGATGACAAGATCATAACCTGATCTACCTGCCTATGTTGATGCACTCTTGTATATTCCAGTTTGATAGCAGAGATTTAATCTAATTCAAGATAGAAACACTAGTATTTTTTTTTATTCCATTAAAAAAATAATTAAAGCTCTTAAATCTTTTTAGGTATCAATACTATCCATGGGGAGCAAGAAATCATCCAGCCAGAAGATGAGCACCTGCAATTTTGACTACATTGGCGGATTTTCTACTAAGGTCTAAATATCTTGACTTTAGCTGTTATTTTCCATTGCTAAAGGGAAACAGAAACACTACATAAAACACAGGACAAAAGGAAACACCCAGGAAATAGAAATAATTTAGATCTTCTCTGTAGCTTACAAAGAATCATTAAGCAGTAGAACTCTAATACATATCTCTGGCAGTAGGTATATGCAATATAGTTTTGGTGTCAAGATATGGTTTATGCAAAATGTAAACATTCTTCCAAGTACTTTGACTAAGATGACAATGCACAGTTCCTCAGCCCATTCTTGATTTATTGAATGGCCTGTTGAATACTCAGGTTTATTAGAAATCTTAATTTTTACAAATTTCTTAATATCAGAGAATCTATTTTTTTTATAATAGAATATATTTTTGGACAGAGAGCAATTCAGAATGTCTAAGGAAGGGGGACAAAGTCTAACTATATTAAAATCAAAAATAGCTTGGGAATCAGAAATGAGCATTCCAAATACTGCTTTAATTACTTGAAATAGTTGGGAGTTATGCTGCAAATATAATATAGACAGTATTTACAACTTTCACAATTTCTAACATTTGTTAAATCCAAAGATTAGAGCATGGAACATGCTTAGATTCTATAAATAGGTAAATATCAATATCTAATATAGATATAGATATAGATGTAAAGCCACAGATAAACCTGTAGAGTTATATTTATATTAAATAAATAATTAATTATTATTGCTAATTAGATATGTGGCAAACATTGCACTTTTGAAAAACTGAAAGTCTTTCTGAAAAATGTTTGTAAAATAGTAATGCGCACATTATTGTTATCTGGACATTTCTTTACCTTTGGCATATTTTCAGCTTTACTAAATCTTCAATTTAGTTCAATTTAGTAAATGTATGTTATCTACAGTGATGTTGTAAATGTTATAGATCGGATGTAATATTTCCAAATTCCACTAACTTTTTAAAATCAGAATATATTTGAAAATTTTAATATAGGCTTTAATCTTTGGACATGTAAGGTGAAGGGTAACATCAAATATTGTGTTAGGGGATTGAAAGAGAAAAGGAAATCAATTCTACCAACTATATCTGTTGGTAGTTACACTGTTGTTTACATAAAATGTAATGTATATGTATGTTAACAATATGTTTGAAGTTACACGCTTATAGTAATTTAAATTACAAGGGGGCATATTACTTAATATAGTATACCATATTTAGTTGAGGGAGACATAGATGGAGACCAAGGAAAAAAGTTTGTTCAGATTTGCTATTCTAACATATCTTAATCTTCTATAAATGATCAAATGGATTTGAGATAAATGAAAAAGAACATCAAAAATCAAATCAAACCCAAATAAGAAAACTGCAACAAAATATCACAAAGCAAAAATACCATCTAGCATTGCCATTTGTCACTTTCAAAAAGCAGTAATATTTCAGTAATATTTCACACATATTTCTTCTACATTTAGGTGTTAAAGTTGGTAATGACGATGCACAAACTGAAATTTTCAGTAGGATTGCATGACTCAGAGTTTGGCTAGGTTCCTATATGTATGTACAGTATGTTTTAGGGGCTATTGATCTTCTTTGCATTTTGCTTGTTCACCACAATAAAATCAATTGAACCAAGCAGTTGCATGGTTCATGGTGGCAAATATTTTTACATAATAATTTTATTCAAGAAATTTCATGTGAAAACTATTAGTTCTGATAGATATTGATATACAACAAAATTTCATAGAAAAAATAGAAAATAATACAGTGACAATTGCAAAGGGGGGTTTCAAGATGTCATCCACAGAATCATGATGAAAACTCCACCCCTTTCTTCATGTATCAGATATTGGCATACATACAAAAGAGGCAGATTTAAATAACAAAGCCACAACCACTGTCTTGCTGCTGCCTACAAACACCACTGAATTCAGCAGTCAAAAATTAAAAACAGGCCAAATTCTGCTCAGACTGCATTGCCTCAAAAGTGATTCTTAATAATTAAGGAATTGATAGCTCTGAGTCATGTCAAATACGTTTTGCTAAAATTGATAGAAACTGGTTACCCAAGAATCTGTTTGAATCCAAAGTGTCTATCTCTCACAGTTTTTTATACTTAGATTCTGTCCTCTTCCAAATTAAGCCAGTGCAGATTTACATGTGGTTCTTCAAACTATAGACAACAGAAGGGGCAGCTTTTCAGGTATAAAAGGCATGCTATAAATTTCAAGGAAACTCTGTTTCCTATCACTGCTGATATAGCAGTGTAGTTAACAATCTTTGTAGTTGTATAAATTTCCTTCTAATTTTTTAATGCTCTTAGGATAGACCAAATGCTTGTAAAATGATACTGAATCTGAGAGTACCATTTGTAATGACTTTGAAATGGGAACCATATGAGAGTATGATTATACATTTTGAAATTTCAAATAATAAAGCATGTTGATTACTTTTTAAAAAATGTTTGTAATTATAGAGATAACCTTCAAAACTCAGCATTTACTATCTTGGGAATAAAAGTAAAAATATAGCATTTTTTTAGTTTTAGAATATCAGGCTACCAAAATCAAGGTCAAACATTACATTCACTTTTAATTTGACTATTAATTTAAAATATCATCTAATGAAAACAGAACAATCATTCCAGACACTGAAATTGAGAAACTTTCTAATGATTTTGATCTATATTTTCTTAAAACAATTATGTTTTCAAGAGTCAGCAGGAAAAAATAAAAAATGATTTTTAATGCAATTAAACTGCTATACAGTTTTTAATTTAGTATAGTTACAGCAACAATAATGACTTTTTTCTATAGTTATTAATATGCTACACAATTTAATAATTGAAAATATTTATTGATAAAATAAATATAATATTTAGAATTATTATTTTGATAGCAATTACTTATTGCAATTATTCTTTAAATGTAAACTTCATTTTGCTTGAGTTTCAGATTGAAGAGATAAAACCAATGGTGTTTGATAGGTGAGGTAGGAATGAAAATAAGAATGGTGACAAGAGCCACACAATTAAAGACTCACACCTTTTTAGCTGTAATGTAGGGTGACATAGATAAAAGCATTTTTATGTAGGATGACCTACATAAAAATACAGATATATGAATCTGACTGATATATTACATTAATATATATAAATTTCCTAATTTTTATTTTTCTATTGTTTAAAAGAAATACAACGTTCAGCAAGAGTTAGATATCTTTTACAATAATTTTAACAACTATAGACAAAAAGACATATACATCTTGCTATCTTCTAGTGTGAAGTGATAAGATCACATATTTGCAACTAGATGCCAAAAAAGGACACTGTATAGGAGAATTCATTCACCCTAATGCAGATGATTCATTAGCTGGCTTAATCGTGGGAACAGCACCAAATGTGACGGACAGCAACTTTTACATAGTTCATACTGTGCCTATTGCATCCAGGATAGGGAAGGATATTCTTGCTGGTATTCGAAGAGCAGCAATAAGTGCCATAACAGAGAAGATAATACAGAGTCATAGGTTTATCGTACACTGGGATTTTCCTTTTGTTTTTTCCCTAATTGTTTTTGTTTGAGGAAGAGGGGATAAATTTATTTTAAAGTTTATGCAAAAATTGACCATATATTTCCTAACTGAAAATAGTCGGAAAATAGTTGTTCATTTTTACCAGTTGGACCCACAATCATTGGTCTTATCAGAAAAGGTTATAGAGATTTTTAAAAAAGAGGGTTAAGGCTGCCATCATTTGCTTTTCACTGTTTTACAGTGATTTCTTCAGCTTGAGCATGGTTGCAAACTAGAAATATCCTTATACGATGGATATCCTTGCAATTGCCTTTTATTTAGGATTATGGAAATAACTGAAAATTCACTCTGTTTCATTTCTTATTTCTGATCTATACTATTTATTTTTATCCCATTTCTAATCAAATCAATCTCAGACTGATCTGTTCCATACTTTTTGCAATTTAATGCATGTTTTTTAACTATTGCCCATTGTATACTTTCTGTAATATAAAAGTTATTTAAATCCAGCTTTGCCTTTCTAAATTTGTTGTAATTTCTTTCCCAAATATATATGTAAAACATGTCAGTTTTTATAAATATTTCTATCAAGAATATAAAATGACAGTAGACCCTACATTACAGTAATATGTACTATAACCAAGTTTGCTGACATGAAATGTGGTACTTCAAAATAATAGAAAGTAGTAGCAAACTGTAGGTATCTAGACAGATACACATTAAAAGCATGCATTAAGAACTGAGTGCCTGCTATAAAGGAGTAGAGAAGCAGCAATGTAATGTTTTCCATAATAATCCTACTTTATAGTAAATGCTTCTAATCCAGTAATAGATATTATATAATATTATATAATATGTACTATGTAATATATATTATATAAAGTATTTTCCATTTGACTTAAAATAGAGATGATAAATATTTATACTAAATATATGTCTAAGTTATTTTTAAGATACTAATTACTTCATTCTTTGATCTTCAAGCATTAAGATTTAACATTCAGTTCTGATTCTAAAGAGTCTTAACTTTTCAAGAAAGACTTATTTTAAAGAGATGTCATGAAAAAGGATTGAATGGAGAATTAATTTTAGATTCAAGGACTACCTTTTTTTTCGGAGTATAAGATGCACTTTTTTCCCTCAAAAAAGAGGGTGAAAATCTGGGTGTGTCTTATACTCCAAATGTAGCCCCACCCAACCTCTCAAACGGAGGTTTCAGAGGCTGAAAAAAACATCAGAAACAAAGCTTCAGAAAAAAAGTCTCTGAAAAGTTTCAGAGGCTTTTATTCTGTAGCTCTGTTTCAGAGGCTTTCAAAGGAAGAAAAAAAGTTTTTTCTGAAACCGAGTTTTAAAAGTTTCAAAGGCTGAAAAAAAAAGCAAAGCACAGAGCTCACAACCAACGAACCTGTTGCTAAAATTCACCTCTGGGAACAGCTGATTGGGAGTATTCTGGGAGGCCAATCCACCCGCCAATCAACTTTTTTCTTACTTTCCTCCCCAAAAACAAAGGTGCGTCTTATACTCCGGTGCATCTTATACTTTGAAAAATACAGTAATTCATGTTATTGACAAACTCTTGCTTTACTGAATGACAGATTGTATTTTATCCACTGACATACTGAGAACAAGGTTTATGGCTTCTCTTTTTTGAAAAATATCTGAGTGCAATGTCTGCTACAGTTTGATAAATTTGTGTATTGGTAGTCCTTGACTTATGACAATTGAGCCCAAAATTTCTATTGCTAAGCAAGGCATTTGTTATGTGAATTGCACCCCATTTTATGACTTGTTTTGCCACAACTGTTAAGAGAAACATTGCAGTTATTAAGTGAATCATGGTTGTTAAGCGACCCTGGCTTCCCCCTTGGAAATCAATTGGGAAGTTTACAAATTGGGATCAGATGACCCCAGGATAGTGCACCTGTTATAAATATCAGTAGAAAATGCTTGAATTTTAATGTGTGACAATGCAGATACTGTAACAGTTATAAGTATGAAAATTCACTTTTTTCAAGGCCATTTTAGCTTCAAACAATCACTAAATGAATGGTTGTAAGTAGAAGTCTATTTGTACAAAATATACATCATGTATTATCACAAAGAAAGTTTGTATATTTGTTAAAGTTTCTTGTTCACGACTAACTATGGACAATGAGAATTTTACTTTGAAACTTTGTAGTATACATCAAGACTATAAACTATCAATACTGAGGTTTACAGAACTAAACAACTGACTTTTCTTCAAACTAAACAGAAAGAAGCTACTAAAAACCAACTATTTCTTTGTTTAGCAGATTTATATATCCAGCCATCTCATGAAACATGACTCTCGATGGCATAATGACAATAAAAATACTCAAATATAAATAAAATATATGATATAAAACTCCAAGATTATGGAAGAGCAACAGTCATTCACTTTACACAGCCCGCTTGCAGGCTACTGTGACAGGGGAAAAAAATGTTTTAAAAGCCTTCCAGAAGGCAAGCAGAAATGCACCATACTAGTGGCACACATCTGAAGCTTTCAAATACATTTCAGGACAGCCCAAATAGAGTACAATACATAGGAATTACTCTGGAAGTGTCTAGGACATGAGTAAGTGTGGTTCAGTAAGGAGGGCAACTGATGCAAACATAAAGATCCTGTTAGCCATGATTTTCACCTACTAGTCAAGGAGTCATGAGTCCAGAAGAACCCCTAAATTACACTCTGGGTCTGTGTGGGGCAGTGCCACTTCATCCAATATAAATAATGGTAGTGTCCCAAATCCAGAAGAGCCCATGAATCCAGAGTTACTGAAGCCTGTTGGCGATCTAAATGTGTGGACCAAATAACGGCCAGATGACTGTTTCTTTTTTTACTGCCTTAGAGAGTGGTACAGAAAACTTCTACAGCACCTGTAGACTTTGTTAAGATAGTAGAACAAAGTATTTTGTTCCCTGGCAATGTGGGAGTGATCTAGATGAGGCTGCCATTTGTGAGCAATTCAAAGTGGCAGCCATTTTAGGAATCATGCCATGTGACCACTGGTGGGATTCAGCCGGTTCTGTCTGGTTTGGGTGAACAGGTAGTGGCAACTGCAGGAGGCCCGCCCACTCGCCCGGATGTAATGTGCGAACAAAGATCATGTGCGGAAGACCCTGCACACGTGCAGAGACAACACGTACAAGCGAAGCGCTCACATTTGCGAAGCAGTAGGGAAAATAAGTGAATCCCACCTCTGCATAGGGCCGTGCTAAAGAGGAAATCATTCCAGTGCTCTGGAGGTCTTAGAGCTCTTTAAAAGGTAAGTGAAGAGAAGGGTGTTTAGGTGGGAATCAGTCTAAGAACTGCGAGGACCTGATGAGAATGGGAAAAAGCCTGGGAGTGGGAAAAGGGACCCAAGGCATGAGAAGGGATGTACTGGGCAGTTTGGGGTAGGGGAGGCCTTGGGAAGCCAGAGCAGATGGGCCTGGGCCTGGGCCTGTACTAGCCCTTCAATAGCCTTCCCCACCCAGTAGGCACCCCATGCTCCACTTAATTACCTGCATGTTCATTTAATGTTTCATTGGGAAGAGCAGGGATGGGGATATCATTAGGTGACATTTTACCTAACAACTGCTGCAACATTCATCCCTCATTGACTTCCAGCAGCACTCCACAGCACTCTACATATCTTTTCTCCTGCTTCATCTGCTGAGCTCTTTTGTAAACCACAGAGAGCAGCATGATCCACAACAGAGATTACTGTACATTTGTATGATTTAATCCAAAGCTTCAGATGCTTTCTCTTTCCAAATAATACCAAGGACTAAATCAGATTGTGCAACAGATCAGGTCACCTGGGTCTATCAGTCATCACTTTCTTGTTATTCCACATGAAATCAGAATCATCTCCCATGCCCACCTTGACCCCTGATTATTAAAAACATGTTTATTTTATAATAATGTCATTGAAATTTATACATTTCAGTTTTCTGTATTTTGTGATACAGTAATTGGGAGGCTGTTTCTGGATTATTGTAAAAGGAAGGAGAATTTTGTGAGGAGTAGTATGGTTGATTCCATTCCATTTTTGTGGATCAGAAAATTCTGGGTTTGATTTCTACTTATCCAGGAAGAACCAAGACACAGAACAAGACAACGGCATTGCCCCCGCCCCTACATCAAAGGCACCACAGATAAAATCAGCAAAATTCTCCACAAACACAACATCAAGACAGCCTTCTGCACAGACCAAAAGATAGCCAACATCTTAAGAAAACCCAAAGACAAGATCCATCTAGAAAACCAAGGAGTCTATGAAATATCATGCAAAATCTGCCCAGCCACATACATTGGACAAACTAATAGGAGAATAAATGCACGCATCGCAGAACACAAGAACGCAGTCAGAAAAGAAGAAAAAACTTCCTCCCTTTTCCAGCACCTTAAAACCACAGGACATGAAATTGATTTTGAAGGAACCTAATTAATTCATTCCAAAACTGAACACTATAACAAGAGAATAATTATGGAAGCCATCGAATGAGAGAAACACCCCCACAACATGATCAAAGGGGATGACACCTCCCGCCTACCAGACATCTGGAAACTAGCCTTAGTCAACAAACGAGTCCCAGCCATGAAAATAGACACCGGACCCAGGATAACACAATGCCACCACCAATCATCCTCACCAGATTGAAACCCAAACCATCCCACAGACAAAACACAACCACTGTCCAGAAGCCAGACCATGCTGGCAGCACTGGCTACTGTGCCCCCCCCTCCGATCCCCACACAAAGCAAGCTGACACACGCCAGAAACACATGACAAGACCTCAGACTTGGAGCCAAACCAAAACGTGGGATGCTGCATCACAGCCATCTGCTCAAGACATCACATCACAGAACTCCAGTGGCCACAACACCAAAGCTCAGGAACAAAAGACTAGGACCATACCCACAGAGAATGCTACAAAACAGCCGACTAATCTGCAAACACCCACTCCATCTACCAATCAAGATGCAACCACACAGCCAACCAACCCGCTCACAGCAACACTCCCCACCTCCCCAGCAGTATTTATAAAGAGATGGCAGCTCCGACCACGCTTTGCCTACACAAGCATGAAGCCGAAAGCACCAGCCTGAAGATGATGAGTGAGACCTCGTCAAAACATCGCCAAGATACTCTCAACCTTACATGGGAAAAGACCCGAATATGCCGAGACCTACATACCTATACCCATGAAAACCTACAAAAATGTGTGTGTGTCTGTGTGTGTCTGTCTGTCTGTCTGTCTGTCTGTCTGTCTGTCTGTCTTGGCATTTTCAGGTCTTTTCCCGTGTAAGGTTGAGAGTATCTTGGCGATGGTTCGACAAGGTCCACTCATCATCTTCAGGCTAGTGTCTTTGGTTCATGCTTCTCAAGCAATCTTTGCTCAAGAAGCACGAAACTGAAGACACCAGCCTGAAGATGATGAGTGAGACCTTGTCAAAGCATCACCAAGATATTCTCAACCTTACACAGGAAAAGACCCAAAAATGCCAAGACCTACATAACTATACCGTGAAAACCTATGAATGTGTGTGTGTGTGTGTGTGTGTGTCTTAGTGGGCGTGACAAGAGGAGGATACTATAAAATCTCCATTCCCACTCCAATCCAGGGGAAGGTTACTGCAGAATCCCCATGTGAAGATAATATTTTATCTCCCCATATCTGTTAGAGAAAGTATATTTGTATATGGCTGATCTTTTCTGAAAGTGAGAATCTAGCCTGAGCAAGGAGTATCAAAAGTAAGGTCTATTTAAGGAAATACATTCAGGAATAGGCAAAACCTATGCAGTTCCTAGTTAACTACATCAGACAGACAGCAAAGCCTGCATGGACAGGCACAAAATGGACAGAATGATAAAAATAGTACTCTTTTATGATGCAAGTCCTACCCCTTGTGTATCTGGATCATGTCATGTGAACATAAAAAAAGATAGCCTTGCAATGCAGCATTAAGACACAGTACAATTCCTCCAGACAGCAACATCTGTATAATACATAATTTGGGAATAAAGGCAGAAGAAAATCACCAAGATTAGAAATTTCATAGACAAAGAAAGAAATGAGATATTCTCCATTTATAGGCCACTGCCATTGTGGCCAGAACGATAGAGTATACGATACAAAATGAATCTTTGAATGAGTCTCAGGAATTACCATCTAAATCTAAGTGACTACAACCCATCTTCTTTTGCCAGCAACTTGTTTGGCACTTTAGCCAAAGTGATGAAGTATGCTGTTTACAGGTGATAGGGATTGTGATCTATCACATTGATAGGCTGGCAACTTGACATCTACTCTGTGGGTGTCTAGGTTTTAATTGTAATTAATCTGTATGATTTACTGATATAGTAAAACCCAGAAACAGCTTCATCTAATAATTCGGATACACCCCCATCAATCAGTTTCTGCCTATAAATATGTTGTGTCACCTGGCTTTTTCTATCCTAGAAGCCATTTAAAATTATTTTGCTCAACTAAGCTCTCAGCAAATGGAATGAGGTACTTCTGTCCTTTGCATATTTTGTTACTCTTGAATTCGTTCTTATTTCATTCTGATATTGTTCAATTTGCTTTCCCCCTTTTATAATTTGTTAGCCTTCTCAAATGCTGCTTTTGCAATAGTGAGACAAATCTGTCAATAAAGGAATCCAGGGATATTTGAAAGAATAGTCCAATAAGGAGCCTTTGGCAGAATATCCCGTTCTACAGCTGATCCCAACAATCAGAAAAGGACTCTACATAACACAAATGCACCTGTCACATTCAAAAAGTATGATTCCCAAACTGTTTGTCTGTCTTCACATTCCAACTCTTCTTATTTTATTAAAACTTTGTCCTACTTTCATTACCAGCAGTCTGCCCACAAAAAGTCTTATCATAGCAAAACAGAATCGTTAGCTCTTCCAAACAACAGTCTAGAGACAGAAACCCACATCATGCAAGTGTGGGTAAATATGGCCCCAACTTCATAATGGTTTCAAAGTTAATGTAATAAAGAGCAAACTTTGAGCAGTCCATCTGCCAGCTGGTTCCATTCTAAACCTCTTATATCCTAGAATGTATAAGAATGGTCCAATTATTTATAATGTATCCCTCTACAAGAAAAAGGTTCCTTCTCCAGTCCATCCCACGCTTTATCCCTAAATATCATCCAGTATTCTTAAACTTTTAAAGAACCGGATGTGGTGTGTCTGAACAACTGCTGCCAGATACAGATAATCTCTATAAATTAATACCTTCCATTTCCTTTCTCAGAAAAGGAGGGCTTCTCAGGTAAATTGCTATCCAATGCTTCTCAAGAAATAGCCCTACATATGAATACACTTAAAGCGTATGAAAAGACAAACTGAATAGTGTATATGGGCAAGCATACATGGTATACAAGCTATTCATCTAGCAGAAGATTTTGAAATATGCCTTATAACTCCTGGCATTGTAGGAATTTTGCTTTATTGGGGTTCCTACTTACAGTATACTACAAAAGATCAGAATTATGCAAGCCATTATATTCTCTGTAGCACTCTATAGAAGCAGATGATGACTTCGAAGAAGCAAGGTGGGAGGAATATTGACACTTTTTAATGTTGGTGTTGTAGAGGATTCCCGGGATAACCAATCCAAAAAAACAAAACAAAACACCCCACCCCACAAATAAATCAATCATCAAACAAATCATCCCAGAGTTCTTATTCAAGGCACAAATGACCAGCTCAATTTATCCTACTTTGGACAGATTATGTGAAGAGTTTGCTCTTTAGAGAATGTTCTAATATTGTGAAAGATGGAAGGAAAGAGAAAAAAGATGATGACCAGCAGCAAGCTGGATAAATTCAGTTTCAGTATTGATGAAAGTGTCATTGGAAGAATTGAAGATCAGATTAAGGACAGATCGTCAAGAAGATCTATGTAGTTGTGAAGAGTTAACAACAACTTGACAGCACGTAGTCAGTTATGGATCTTCAACATCTATTCACACAGGTGGCAAGTATATGGATAGCTATGTCCCTTATTTTAATATATCCCATATGGGAGAAAGTGATCACAAGTCTACTGTGTAACTGAGTGCTAGATTTTGGAAACAAAACATGTATATGAAAATTCTAGCAGCTTTTTCTTTCTGGCTCAGCTGATTCGTGGGGCACAGCTGATTTCCATGTCTCAGCCGTTCTACTTAACATGGCTGCCTTAGAAGGTAAGCAGCTGTGCTTCAAACTGATGTATTTTGAATATGAAGCATGGGCTCACAGAACTAGTTGTTAAACCTGTTGCAGCCACCACTGGTTATTTAGGAAGAGATCAAAGATTGAATCATCTTAGAAGTGATTCTAGATCTCAAACAGCTCCTGTAAGTTTAGACCATTGCTATGACAAAGGGCAGCTTTTGCTCGGTGTTAGCTGAGCATCTCCTGCACTCTTTCCAGAGTAATTCATGCTTTAATCAATTTATGTTTGGATTTATCTAATGCACACTAACAGACTGCTTATTATTGGATGTTTTTCACCCTATTTATCTGTTCTCATATTAATTGCACTAGTCTTTTGCCAACTATTTCAAATTATATCTTAATATAAATATACTTTCTGTGATGATCTTGCTATTTTCTATAGCATCTTACTGGCTCTTCCATGCATCCATGCAATCAACCAGACATAACAGTTGATATTTACTTGCTTTGATGATAAGAAGTTGAACATAGAAATTAGTTTAGATTCTCAAAGGAAAATTATCATAAGGAGCATCTAAAAGTAGGTTTCAGTCACAGAAACTAGCTGGCATTAAAAGTAAAGTCTTAAATTCCAGTAAAGAGCATTCAGGGAAGAAGATGAATGCTGGAAATGGAAGTGATAGCTGTCAGCAAAACCCAGTAGGGGTTAATAAAATCAAGTAGAATTAGTGCATGATCAAGATTTTTAGGAGACTGTAAAAATGGCACTTCATGAAAAATTCTGCTGAGGAGATGCCAGGAAACCTTTGAATCATCACCTATAAAAAATGTTGTGTTGCTGAAGATAACAAAAGGTAAGAAAATCAGAAAAAGGGAAAATAGTATTTTGCTGTCCATGGTTTGGATTAGAAGAAAGAGGTGGTGCTGTTGACAAAAGAGAATGTTAGAATTAGAAGAACACAAACGGGGGTTTGGATGGCTTTTTTTTTTTAGCATTGTAGAGGTGCAAATGCCAATATGCCATCCATTCCACTCTTTACTGTCCATATATTGGCATAGGCTTTCCCGCATCCACTAGTGAACCCACTAGCGATATTATAGAAGAAACAACATTTCAAAAGACTGCCACATAAGCCTTTTAGCCTTCAGTGATATATAGGCTGAAACTGATGAAGCATGCTTTCCCTCAAAGAAATCAGTAAATATAGTAACAATTATACACATTCAAACCCACTCAAGATATGAAAATCTGATAGACACACAATACAGTTCCCCCCACCTTCACAGAACAACTAAACAATTATCACACTCCAAGGGGGGGGGAATTTCTCCCTGCAAGACTTCACACATTCCCTCAAAACATTCATTCCAGTCAACACGTTTGCACACCTCAACTTCACACATCTATACATCTCAACCTCACTATAAATATTACTGTCCCTAACCTTTTCACTCATCGCCATCTTAGAGAGCTATCTTGCATATTATGCTGTCAAATAAACCATACTCCTCTTCAAGCAGTTATCCCATGTTCATTCATGATTTGACTATGATTCGAACTCAGAACTTCCTTCTGACAGAAAGTTAAAATTAATATAGATCTCAAAAATTATTGTTAGATATACCATAATATAGAATAAATATAAACCCAGTCTGTGTCAAAAAATATTATGTATGGTTTCATCATAAGATCCCCTGTCAATCAGATCCTCATACCTTTCCATGTACTTCATCACAAAAATTAAGATTGCTTTGGAACAGACTTTAAAAGACAGCTCTTTCCACATCAATATGGGTAGGTAGGAACACAATTTTCTTTGTAGTGGTACTCCAATTGTGAAACGTTCTACCTAGTATTTTTAGACAAGTTCCATCTGTGTTTAATTTTAGATGACTTGCTGAAACAGTTTTAATCAATTTAGATATCCAGTATGAACCTTCACTTTGATGTTCAAAATAAAAAATATATTAGCTCTTCTCTGTGTTTTTAAGATCTTTTTAATGCTTTATTTTCTCAATAGTTTTAAAGTTTAAAATTAGAAAAGTGGAGTAAGTGTCTTGGTTTTTACTTTAAATCAGGTTGTTCAGTAATATGTGTGTCTCTTTTCTAAACTTACCATTGTTCTTTTTCTGGATAAGTGAACCGCTTTTTAAGCATGATTAAGCTGTAGTTATCTATCACTTCAGTGTTTAAGTTTAATCTATATGGGGCAGAGAAACATTCTTTAAAATAATAGGGATACTTACCTGATACCTATCTATATAGCATTCACTTTTTTTAAAAAAAGAATTTTAAAAAAAACCATAAGGGTTATAAGTCCGAAGGCACAAAAATAAATTTTGCAACGGAAGCTGATTGCATATCTAGATATGGTTCGATTAAAAATGTTACTGATATACACAGCTCTAGCTCTGGAAGCTATTGATTGGAGTAGAATAGATGTGATAACTGGCACATTGGTTTGCCCTTGGGTAATTGATTTTCTTTTAAGGGAGGACTGGAACCATGGCAAATGAGCTGTAATTTTTTCATTCATACTGTGGGTCTGTTTGAAATGGCTGTTATTTAAAAAAATACATTGCCCTATTCCTAATATTTAAGGAAGGAAGAATATTTCTATCAGCACCAAAAATGGGAACTTTACTCCTTTTGCAACTACTAAACCAGCATGGCCTTAATAGACTAAACAACTAGTACAGGCAATGCATTGCTACTCAGAAACCAATCAAAACATTGCCAGTTTTATTTTGTATTAAGGCTTTATTGTATTTATTGAGGGGGAGGAGGTTTTATTCAACACAAGAAATGTGGGAAAGTGAATCTTCTTTTATTGATAGTTTCAGGAAACTCTGACAATTGCAAAGAAGAGGCTACAGGTTACAGGAGTAAAGATATTTGGAGGTAAATATCACTGACTTGTAATTAAAATCAGATAAAGACAATGTGGTGTTTGTTTATTTTTTGTTACTGTAGAGAACATTGCTCATTGACTACGCAATATTTTTGTTCTCTTGGTGTTTACCAAAAAACAGGATATGTGCTATGGCTCTTCCTGCCATTGCATGCTTTCTTCCAATCAGGATTCCAAAATGTATTACCTGAGTATGGATGCAGGTTTGTTTCACCGTTTTCAGTGGCAGGGAATATCTTACCTCTCTTCTATATGCATAATGTGTGTATTTTGTACCATATATGAAGCGCAAGAAGTAACTCTTTCCTTGAAATCTGTAGAAAGGACAAAGAATCATTATGAAATCTGTATGAAAGAAGAATTCAGTTATGAGAGATGGATAAAAGTACAATTGTTCCCTCAATATTGTTGTGTACTGTTCATTGCTGCAAGATGTTCTAATTTGAATGAGTGCTTCAAATTGGAGATCAAGTTTTCAATAAGTCATACATGGTTAGTTTAAGGTATTTTATTTGAATTCATAATCCTGGATTATCGACCAGAAAAGTTGTTTGGGATAATTACGCTGTTGACCAAACTGACTTGCTTGGCCAATTATTTTCAGGTAATTTAAGCTCACAGCTATGATGTGTTTTCCTAGCCACTTCAATTTATTCATGCTTCCATGCTGCAGACATTAACTTACAAATGTGAACATAAGAGGAAAGGAATCAACAAATACATGTCAACATTACAAATGATACATCTTACGTAAACCTGATTTTGCTAAGAATGGTAGTGCTTCACTCATTGGTAGGAATGAAAAATCTTTAATATTTTGGATCAAAGCACCTTCACCATCTTGTTTATAACTGACTAGTCTATGATTTCTCCAAACTTGCTGAACACTTGATATTCATAGAGAGCAGCTTTCCCTTTCTGATGCCTTCCAGTATAGCAGTATATCAATAACTCATAGCATTCCTAGCCATCATGACTATTAATGATGGAAGCTGGAACCCAACACCAGAGGTACCAGAACAGGAATGGAAGATTAAATTTCTTGAGTAATCAAGCTTTATCTCTATTCAGAATACTGAGTTGCAGTATGCCAATAAGCTCTGCCAACTAAAATTCATATGTTGTTCCTGTTGGTATTTCTATAATGGGAAGAAATAATTCTACATCCCTGTTGAGCATTGCTGTTATACAAGGCAAAGGGCTTAGGCCAGGGGTGTCAAACTCACAATGACAATTGTGACATGTCAAATATCACAGTTTTCTCCCCTTTACTAAACCATGTGTAGATGTGGCCAGTGCATAATGCATCCAGCCTGCAGGCCGCGAATTTGACATCCCCGGCTTAGGCTAAATGAGACTTCAAAGTGATTTCCTCCACATACTTCTTGAGATTTTTCTAAAATTTAAAATTCCCAAAGTTCAATTCAGAATTTGACAGAAATAGAAATCTGTGGTGATAAAGGGTCTACCATAGACCCTTTAGAAAGAATTCTAACTGATCCTATGGCGCTTAGAATATTGTTCCAGCTATGCCCCTGGGGTACATCTCATATCTTTTTTTAGTGTTCTTCATATGTTTTCATGTTCACTAACTATCATTTCTGTTGCTTTGTTGCAGACTCTGTTCCTGGCTACAGTGAGAAGTAAATTAAAACATTTCAGTTTATTGTAGTTTTTGATTTGCTATCAGTTATCATTTTAATATGCCAAAAAAATTTTAGATTGGAGATACAATTGCCCCCAGATCAGCCTTTAAATTGCCCAACTGATTGTTGCTGTTGTACCATCAACAATAGTAATTAATGACTTCACACTTAGTCTTTGTCAGGGGAGGCCTTCTACTTTGAATCTAATTTAAATTAGCAGGAACCTAAATAAAGCTTTGGGGATGTCCATTATAAATTATCAGAAAATGAAAGCAGTCAATAAAGGATCAGTGCCAGGTGTTCAGGCAGTTCTACAACATAACTAAGGGGGTCATCTTGAGTTGTTCTTATTATATTTTGTAACTGCAGCAGGTTGTGCGGGGGGGGGGAGAAATTGTGGAAAATGTTCAGTCAAAGTGATTTACTGCTTTGCTTTACAGACATAGCTTCACTAAATGAACTTTGAGTCTGTTCATGGACATTCATTTTATTTCCACAAGAAGCAGTGTCTAGTTTTGATAGAAATAGTAATTTGACTAAGTTGGATAGCAGTAAGAGATAATCGGATGGCAGAAATAGGATTTTTTTCTTAGTTCCCAGAAATCTTGCTGACACCATCAGCTTTTAATTGTGAATTCTTGAATTAACTAAGTTTTTTTCCCTCCAGAGATGGTATGGAAATCCTCTTTCATAATAATTGTTCCTAGGTAGCACAGTAGAAGGACATGTGGTGCACTTTTTTGGGTACTTTCAATGGTTCAGAAGACAGCAATGTGCCAAGGACTTCAATATCCATCTTCTGTCACCCAATACTTTTTAAAGTGAAGAGCAAGTATGCTGTCTGTCAAACTGGGATCAAAAAACCATACTTAAGGCTAATTTGAATATTTGAATAGCCAGTCACTATCTCTCAGCCTACCTTCTTCACAGAATTATTGCTTGGATTAAATAAGAAAAGAGGTTTACTTGTAGAAAAAGGGCAACATAGCAAATGCAATAATAAAATAAAAGCAAATAAATGGCTATTGTCAAGCCCTAGCATATAATTTGTGTATATACTGTTGTTCTCTAGCTCCATTTAGTGGCTGGGGCCAAATATCAATCTGTATTGTTGGGAAGCTGATCTACCCCTTTAAGAATCATCGACCCACAAACACTCTCAATCCCAAAACAGGTGCATCCTGGGAAGCCAGACTTCATTTCTTTTAGTATTGGAAGGAAACAGAAACACCAGGAAGAATCCAGCCTAATCCATGGCAGATCTTCATCTGAGGACAAAAATCCACATCCCATACACACAGCATCACTAGTGAGATTTGGATTTATTTGTATTTGTTCATTGTTATGCTCACCAGCAACTCAACACTGCTTATTTTGCATTTGGGTTCTTATTGTATGTGTTTCTATTTTTTCCAGTTTCACCCATCCTTTTCCTTTAATAAAGCATCCAGATCTACAGTCTATTTTATTGGAGGATAGGTGGGTTTAGCTGCATATCAAGCTGCATGCAGACTAATATGTAGCGAGGATAGAACAGCTATTTTATTTTTACTTTCAAGGTTTGCTGTTCTAAGAATCAGTGATTAATCTAGATCAGTGCACCTGCCTAGTGGCACTGGGAATTATATCAAATCACATTTCTATAATTCTAATAGCTAACCTGAAAGGGCAGTTCAGTACTCAGAATTCATTCTTTATAATAAAGAGTAATTAATTAATTAATTAATAAAAATAGACAATGTTTTTGACTAGAGGCACACTAGCACCACTACAAATTTTGATGGCTGAACATGTGGCTGATAAATTGTTTTGATCAGCACATGAATCTATATTCATTTATAGCGCCATATAAATTTCTTCATTTGATCATTACACTTGTGCATTTCCTATGTGCTTGTTCTCATATATCCTCAAAACAGGGATTTAATCATGTCCTTCAGTTTCCCTGAAAGAAGAGATAAAAACTTTAAGATCAAATCAAGATGGGACAAAGTTAATGTTTCTCCCTTCAATCAAAGTTCTATTTGCTATTAGCAGCAGAGGCTCCTTTGCAAGGGAACTCATTATTTCTCATTGCTCTTAGAACAGGAAGCAGTTTTAGTGACAAGCTGAGAGGAGGAAATACTTTAAACAGTTTGCACCCCTTCACCACTTATCAGAAATTAGCTAGTGCTAGGGAAGAGGTTACCAGCGCTGATGATATTTGGAGGGAGAGACTGGATGCATGTTGCAGAAAGGAATTAAAGAGGGAAAGATGGTAACATAGGCATTTCAGTGGGCACCTATTTGGTTTCTGAAAGCTACCTGTGGCTCATGTTGCTCATATAGGCTCTGGAAGATTTTTCTTACATTCTTCAGCTCAGTCTTTGTAAACAGAAAATGGCTCATGCCCAACATTCCCTTGTCATATCACAAATAACTCAACGATCTAACACAAATAGATTTCACAGAAGATAACGTTAAAAAGGCACTCTGCAGACTAAAATCATCTCTATCTATTGGACCTGATGGACTATGTACATACTTTTTAAAAAAGCTGTCCACTGCTATAGCAGAACCCCTAAGCATAATTTTTGAAAAATCCTTTAGGACCAGCTCCCAAGCTATGGTCACTAGCCACGGTCATCCCTTTCTTCAAAAAGGGAGAGCCCAGCCTAGCTGAAAATTCCAGACCAATCTCTTTATGCTGCGTCACCTGCAAAGTCATGGAATCAATCATTAACCATTCCATTACCCTCCACCTAGAAACAAACAACTTACTCTCTAATAAACAATTTGGTTTCAGAAAAAAATTATCCTGTAATCTACAACTTCTACACTGCAAGAACATACGGACTACAAATCTCGATCAGGGTAAAGCAATAGACATAATTTACATAGACTTCTGTAAAGCCTTTGATTCAGTGGTACATGACAAACTAGTTCTAAAACTAAAATCCTATGGCATCTCCGGACCTCTACATAATTGGATAGTTGTGTTCCTGTCAAACAAGTGGTCAAAATAGGGAGCACTGTACCAAATCCTGCACCTATTAATGGTGTCCCCCAAGGCAGCGTTCTCAGATCAAGGCTCTTCATACTATACATAAATGACCTTTGCAATCATATTATAAGCAACTGCATTCTCTTCACCGATGATGTAAAAATATTTAACATCACCAACTGCTGCTACCCTTCAAAAATACCTTGACTTTGTGTCGGAATGGTCAAACAATTGGCAACTCGAAATCTCAACCAACAAATGCTCTGTCTTACACATTGGCAAAAAGAACGTAACATAAAATACAAGCTGAGTGGACACGACCTTGTAGATGACCTGCACTCTGTCAAGGATCTTGGAGTACTCATATCTAGTGATCTAAGTGCCAAAGCCCACTATAACAACATTGCCAAAAAGACATTAAGAGTTGTAAACCTAATCTTGGTTAGTTTCTTCTCCAGTAATATCACACTACTAACCAGAGCATACAAAACATTTGCTAGACCAATTCTCAAATACAGCTCATCTGTCTAGAACCCGCACTGCATATTGGACATTAATACGAATGTCCAGAAATGTCCAGAAATATTTCACAAGAAGAGTCCTTCACTCCTCTGCTTGCAACAAAATACCTTATCACAGACTTAAAATTCTGGGCTTAGAAAACTTAGAATTATGCTGCCTTATGCTACCTAAGTGTAGCTCATAAAATTATCCACTACAATGTCTCTACCTGTCAATGACTATCTCAGCTTCAACCACAACAATACATGAGCACACAATAGATACAAGCTTAAGGTAAACTGCTCAAAACTCGATTGCAGAAAATATGGCTTCAGCTACAGAGTGGTCAATGCTGGGAATGCACTACCTGACTCTGGTTTCATCCCAAAACACCCAAAATTTTAACCTAAGACTGACTATTGTTTATCTCACCCCATTCCTACGAGGTCTGTAAGGGGCGTGCATAAGTGTACCAGAGTGCCTACCATCCCTGTCCTAATGTTTCCTCTATTTATATCTATTTTATATATCCAATACATGCTTATTACCTAATACATTCTTGACAAAATAAATAAATAAAATAAATAATAATCCTTGAGATTCTGCACCTATTTTAACTACATATAGAATTAAGCATTTATATTTCTAATCCTGATGGCTTTTGATACAGATAGTCTTCAACTTACAATAGTTCATTTAGAGATGGTTCAAAGTTACAACAGCACTGAAAAAAGTTACTTATGTCTGCTTTGCAGCATCCCAATGATCATGTGATCAAAATTCAGGTGCTTGGTTCATACCCAAGGTCATCTGATTAACTATTGCGATCTTTAACAAGTGAAGTGAATGAAGTCAGATTCACTAAACAACTGTTTACTGGTTACTAATTTAACAACTATCGTGATTCACTTAACAACTATGGCAAGAAAGGTTGTAAAATGTGGTAAAACCTATTTAACAAATGTCACACTTAACAACAGAAATTTTGGGCTCTATTGTGGTTATAAGGCCCACCTGTACTTCATCTCCTTGACTGATGACTGTGCTCCTGTTTCAGTAAATAATACTGAATTCAATTATGCAATGACATAAAAAATCAGGGTCTGATATAACATAGCTTAGAGTAGTTCTCAAGCTGACTTAAATTTAAAGTGAATGATGTATAAAGAAATTTTGGTGCAAAAATATCACATTAATATGGAAGAATATCTTCAGGTTTAAACATTTACTGGAAAATATACGGCCACTTAAGATCAGCATCTCCTGCAAAAAATCACTAGGAACAAGCAAAGGTTATTTAGAATGCAGCTGGTTAATGGCAGTTAGAACAAAATGACAAATGAATACTGTATGTATCTGTTTCAATTCCATCCATATTATAAGCAGATAGAAGAGACAGCTTATCTGTTCATCAAGAAAAATACCTGCTCAAGGAGCTCTGTTTAGAAACCAAGTTCTCTAGACATTTTTGAAGCTATTTTGCACCTCAAATAATTTTTCCAATAAATGATACTGGAAAGTGGACAACTCATTTGGGACTATTTCTCTTTTTTAGGTTCTGTACTGAAGCACAATAGAAGATTTGAGATTGTGTTCTCATATTATCCAGAGTGATGATATACTTCCAAAAAGTATGTTGGAACCAACTTCCAGTACAGATTTCACAATCAATAAAATTGATTTAGTGTTACACAGTTCTCCCTCCTCTTCTAAATGAAAATGAAGCATGCTGAGAATCCTTTAAGAAATAAAAAAAAAGAGAGGAGGAGGCTGCATATTGGCTTTCTGGAGCCACTGAGCAACTGAACTCTAGATAGGGAGAAAGATGCAAAGAAAAATTATATTGTACTTTTGGAAATAATTCCAAAGGTTCTTTCTTTGTTGAAAAGAAATACAACTATAGCTCTTATTGGGAATTCTTCAAAGCTGTCACCGTTTTTTCCAAAGGATGGCAATCAAACCTTGGACAAGATGTCACTATTTTAAAATGCTGTAGATGAATCTGAGTCTTGCTCCAAACACTTTCAGGGAGGCATTGGGGACTGAATCTAAAGCATTGTTCAGCCATAATACAGGAGCTTCTTATGTTGCATGTCTTGAGGAAGAAAATGACTGTTAATAATCTCATAGACAAAAAGAAGTCCGAGTGATTTACATAGGCAGACACAGTTGAAATCCTAAATTTCAGTCTATATCCCACTGCTTCTTGCAGGCATTAAAGTCATCCTACCAGAACTGAATGGAAAAAATGGATTGAATATACGCAAAATAGATATCAGATTAAGAGATATCAGATTGCCTTTGAATGATTAGGATGTATTTATCTCTGACTTGTATGGGTTAGGATTTGAGAAGAAGGGGAGGATTATAATTTGTGTTAGGGAAAATTTAGTGTATGATTGTTTTTTCTTTTGAACTATACCTTGTGTTTGTTCTGGGAAGTCGGGGGGGAGGGAGGAGGGTGGTTTTGGAGGGAGGAGGGATGGAATGGGGAGGGGGAAGGGGTGAAAATTTTTGTAAAAACTTTTTCAATAAAAAAAAATAATAGTCATCCTACCAGATGTGAAAAGGGATGTGGTGGCTCAGGGGCTAAGACGCTGACCTTTTCAATTGAAAGATTGGCAGTTCAGCGGTTCGAATCCCTAGTGTTGCCACGTAATGGGGTGAGCTCCCGTTACCTGTCCCAGCTTCTGCCAATCTAGTAGTTCAAAAGTGTGTAAAAAATGCAAGTAGAAAAATAGGGACCACCTTTGGTGGGAAGGTATCAGAGTTCCGTGTGCCTTTGGCGTTGAATCATGCCGGCCACATGACCATGGAGAGATCTTCGGACAGCGCTGGCTCTTCGACTTTGAAATGGAGATGAGCACCGCCCCCTAGAGTCGGGAACGACTAGCACGTATGTGCGAGGGGAACCTTTACCTTTACCTTTACCAGATATGAAAATAATTGAAGGTCCAATCATCAGCAAGCAGTAGGTGGAATTTGTTGCAGAATGGTATATTGGTAGTTATATTTTTAAATAAATCTTTTGCAATATAGCTCTAGTTGAGTCACTCTAAGTAGCCAAAGTATTCTTGACTGTGAACATTTAGTGCTAGTGAATGATCATCACAAGACATTTGGAAAACTCAGATCACAAAGGCTGGAAAGTTAGCAAAAGCAAAACTGTCAAAGAACAAAATCAGTTTCAATCAGAATGTCACCTGGTAGCAAAGAGAACTGAATACTTTGCAGAGAGAAAGAAAAACGTATTACTAGACTATAGGTTTGAATCTTATAGCGATTCTAGTGCATATGATTAGAGGAAAAGCCTTTTTTAAAAAAACTGAATGGATGAAGAAATGGCAACAGAAAGGCCTAAAGGGATATTTAAAGTTTCTTGTTCATTGACTTCAAGTGATATTTTGGTTCAGTAGACTGAATTTTTCATATTTTGGGAGGAATTAAAGATTAGAACGAGTACCTCTGCGAAGCACTAATTTTGTCTAAACAAACAAACAAACAAACAACAGCCTCCCACTCACAGACTCCATTTACCCTTCCAGTAATGTCTTTATTGCACCAGTTATACTCTTTGAGTTCCTCAGATGCCTTTTTTTGGGGGGGGGAATGCATTTAGTTTGCAAAAAAATGATATGGGCAAATGCAATTCTTTGTTAACTCAATCAGTTCAGAATATAAGGAAATAGCTTAGAATTAGAAAGACATTACTTGGAATTGAACCATCCCTATGTGATCATACCCTGAAGTTTTAGAATGATTTTAATGAATTATTGATATGATTGACTGTGCTCCACATCTGTTAATTTTGTATACACTAAGTGGCCACAATATGCTTGGCAAATTCATAAAATGGTTCTAGCAGTTGTGTGGAATGCCCTGCAGGCCTTTCCAACAGGTTTCCTGTGAAAGTTGGTGTTCACCAAGGCTCAGCATTATCACTATTGGTGTTTGTTCTCATCATGGATATTATTTATGGAAGAACTGCAAGATGACATCCCTTGGACCTAGTTCTATGCCAACAATGTCATGCTTGCAGTTGCCACTATAGAAGAACTGCAGCAAGATGGGTAGATATGGAACAACCACCTTAGCCAATTTGGCCTCAAGATGACTGAATATTTAGAGACCAGCCTGAACACCTTCACTATACTTGTCAACAGAAGATTTAGTAAAAACCAACAATTTCCATTACTTAGGATCCCCTCTACAAAATGATGGCAGCACAATGACAAAATACCGTATTTTTCAGAGTATAAGATGCAGTTTAGTTTTTGGGGAGGAAAATAGGAAAAAAAATCTGCCTACCAGGTATTCATCTGGCTAGCGTCCTTAGTCTGGTCAGCTTCAGCACATTCGCTGGTTTTGAGTGCACGTACACACATTTTATCCCCTACTTGGGGATAAAAAACAGCTTCTAAAGCACAGCTGATCTTTGGAGAGAGAAGCAATGAGAAAAGCAAGCGAGGAAGATCACTTCACTCGCTAGCACCTTGTTAAAGCTAAAAAAAAACTTCCAAAGCATCTGCCAGCAGCCTGTGGAGTTGGCAGCAGAGTCACACAGTGAGGAGGCTGAGGAGGAACATAGGACAGTCCTGGAGGCTTTGGAAGGCTTGGACAAGAGCTCTGCATTGGAGGGAGAGATGGGCCCAGGGTCATCTGGGAGTTATGTGCTGACTCTGGAGCCTCCAGAGTCTGACATCAGCGAGGCAGAGGAACAGGGGGAGCCTGTTCCCAGTGCGTGCATGCGCAGAGCTGCCAGAAGGCAAGAACAGTTAAGACAAAAGGGGTGTAAGTCTTGAAGATGATTGGCTCCTCCCATAAGACATAAAAGAGGAACAAAGGCTCGTGAGCTTTTGCAGGAAGCAATTTTGTTCCTGCTGGTTTTAAATTCTGAAGCTCTGTTTTGACTCTGTGCTCCATGTGGCTTTGCAAAGCTAATTGCCAATTAGGTCTTTGGCAGCGTGTCAAGGGAGATAAAGATGGGTGCTTATCAGCCTTATCCCGACGGACTGTGGCAGACTTCTATCTTTGCAAACTCTTTGTGACTCATCACAGGCTGTGAATGAACAGAATTCAAAGCCATTGAAATAAAAAGAGGGTTCTGGGACTAAGTGTGTGCTTTTTTACTGTCTCAGGAAGCCTAGGTCAGAACAGGGAACATTAGGACAGCTTCGGAGGGCAAAGCGCAAAAGATCACTTCACTTGCTAGCGCCTCGTTAGGGCTGAAAAAAGCTTTGAAAAAGCTATATTCGGAGAATAAGATGCACTCAAATTTTCAGCCTCTTTTTTTAAGGTGGGGGGGAGTGCACCTTATACTCCGAAAAATACAGTACATATAAGAGTGTACCCAAGGTGTTTTTTCAGGAGACAACTGGACTTTCTTGTTTTTTCTTTGGAAAATGTTTTGTTTCTCATCCAAGAAACTTCTTTAGCTCTGACAGGATAGTGGGGAATGGAAGTATTTATATTTCTTGCAGACAGCTGATCATTTGCATCCTTTTAGAGGGTTGTCGAAACACTTGGAGGTTTATCTGTGTCCTCAGGAAAATCAGAGTAGTGTTCCTGCTTCCTGTAGTCTGCAATTTTTTTCTTCTGGGAATCCATTCCTACTCCCGCACCATTCAAAGGGTGTTCATTCCAAATTGTATAGCTAAAAGTCTTTGCTAATTTGTGTAACAAATTATTGTTGAGAGCTTCTCAGAATTTTGGGGAAATATCTGCTGAAGATCAATTCTTGATTTTATGATTTTTCACTGGCCAGAGTTATTTGTTTGAGATGGGCATCCATACAAATTGAATGGATGAACAATCTGTCCATACTTCTATTATTCAAGAATGTCATTTGATTTAATCAATTCATTTAATCACTTATTATGGTTTCCTGGTTATTGATTGTGACTCTGATCAAGCTGCCATAAGATTGAAATCAAACACAAATATCAACACAAAGTAAAAGTAAAAGCATGCCATAATCAAGTTCAGCCCACAATTATTCTATATCAACCATTACAGATTGGCTCATCCATTACTTTAATTCTATTGTCTGGGAAAAGCCAGGTTTTGAAGGCCAACATGATCTGGTTTTTCCAAATCTCCACAGGGAGAATCCAGAGTAGGCAGTGCAACAAAGAAAGCACATTTCCTGAATCCTGCTAGATAACATTGTTCGATAGAAGGTTCCTGGAGTGTGCCCACCTTGTCAGATCTTGTGGACAAGCATATTCAACTTCCACCCCAGCCTCTTAATCACCTTGACACTAATATGCAAGTCTTGACAAAGTAGTGGTTTTAATTTGTTTTAATTTACTTTAATTAGTGGAATGTTGTTAGTTGCAATATAGAAAGCATCCCATTCACCTACTTAATTTTTAGAACTATAACTGCTTGTTTGTTTGTGTTTATATTGATAATGATTAGCCACTTTTAGAAAATAGCTTTCTTTGATCTGGTCAGCTAAGGAAGGTTAATATTTCAGTAGAAACTTCAAAATTAAATATGACATTTAAAAAGTCAAGAACAGCTGAAGTACTATACCTGGGAGGCATCACATTAGGGATGACTGTCTAGGTCAGTGGTAGTTAACCTGGTCCCTACCGCCCACTAGTGGGCGTTCCAGCTTTCATGGTGGGCGGTAGGGGTTTTGTCCCATACGAAGCACTTTCTTTTTTAAAAAATTAATTGACTTTTTAAAAAAAATTCATAACATTATTTAAAAACATTTTCATTAGGTTTTCATAAAATTCCCCATGAAAATTTAAATTTCTGAAAATATACTATTTGTATCGCCCACGCATAAGTTTAGTTCACGTTACGTAAGTGAAACTAAATGGTGCTATAGTGCGACCGCAAACAAGAGCCTCGTCCCAGAATAGCTCACACATCTCTCCCCACACCACCCAGCTGTAACAGACAAGCAGAGTCGGTAGCCAGCACCCCCCCAACCCAATCCACGATGCGCGAGAGGCATGTGCAGACAATGATATATGGTACATTACTGTGGAACCGGTGGGCGGTTAGAAAATATTACTACTAACAGAGATACAAAAGTGGGCGGTAGGTATAAAAAGGTTGACTACCCCTGGTCTAGGTTATATCAGCATATCACTTTTAGCTTTATTTCCATCAGGTAACTAAACTTTTAGAATTCTACTTTCTGCATTGTAGCAGGTATTTACAAGCACCTTCAAGCCACTGAAGTTCTTAATGAACTTGCTGGTGTTTTCTGGTGGATTCTTGCTGAAACAGGTATAACATTAGACTATTATGCTATTATGCTAAATATTTCCTGGTTGATATTCTTTATTTCCAGAGAAGCTATTAAAACAAGCTAAACTAATATTCAGTTTTAGACATAGAGGCTTTGTGTTCCAGACCAGAGCTCAGAATCAGGCCAATCTTGAAGTGTCTCTGGCAAATGTATGTATGATACCTTTGGGCCCTGAGAAAGATTCCTATTATCGGGTAATCCTCACTTATTAGAATAGAATAGAATTTTTTATTGGCCAAGTGTGATTGGACACACCAGGAATTTGTCTTGGTGCATAAAAGAAAAGATACCTTCATCAAGGTACAACACTTACAACACTTAATGATAGTCATAGAGTACAAATTTAATACAACACTTAGTGATAGTCATAGGCTACAAATAAGCAATCAGGAAACAATATCAGTATAAATTGTAAGGACACAAGCAACAAAGTTACAATCATAAGTGGAAAGAGATGGGTGATGGAAACGATGAGAAGATTAATAGAAGTTACCAGTTCACAGAGAGGCTGTGGTTAAGAACTGAGAAAGTTCCCACTTTAGTAGTACAAGAACACAAAAGCAATATGGTAATTTTAACTGTGATTATTTATTTTTCCCTTTTCAGCATAACTGGCTGACAGTCAATGTTGACAGTCGATGTTGACAGTTGATGTTATTGACATTTATATCTCAGCCAGTTCCAGACATTCTGAGTAACTTTCATACGAAGAAAATACATGCAATACTGATCTGATATATCATATATGTAATAAAGTTGTTAATATTAGTCCTACTTAGTTATATTCCATCTTGTTTCTCAATGATTTCACCTAGTTCTTAGAGCAAAGTATTAATGCATGTTACAAGAAACCTTTGTAGCCTTAGGGCTGATAGTGTAATTGACCTAAGGTCACTTAGCTGGTTCCCATATCTAGGGAAGGACTAGAATCTGTGTCCTTTTGATCTAGTCTAACATCATAACCACTAAACCATGCTGGCTCTCAACTGAAATTAACAGTAACAATACTTTAAAAATGAATGACAGAAATGCATGTGAAAGTTTACAATGTGTGGTATAGCTCTTAATTTCCAAAAGCTTGCTTATAGAACCCAATCTTTGTTGCTCAGTGAATAGAAGAGGATGGAAACTAAATAGATTTCATGGGACAGCACAGTTCACAGAAAGAAGATAGAATAGAATAAAATAGAATAGAATAGATTTTTTTATTGGCCAAGTGTGATTTTATTGGCCAAGTGTGATGACACAAGGAATTTGTCTTGGTGCATACACTCTCAGTATACATGAAAGAAAAGATACGTTTATCAAGAATCACAAAGTACAACAGTTAAAGATAGTCATAGGATACAAATAAGCAATCAGGAAACAATATCAATATAAATCATAAGGATACAAGCAACAAAGTTACAGTCATACAGTCATAAGTGGAAGAAGATGGGTGATGGGAACGATGAGAAGATTAATAGTAGTGCAGATTTAGTAAATAGTTTGACAGTGTTGAGGGAATTATTTGTTTAGCAGAGTGATGGCATTCAGGGAAAAACTGTTCTTGTATCTAGTTGTTCTGGTGTGCAATGCTTTATAGCATCATTATGAGGGTAGGAGTTGAAACAGTTTATGTGCAGGATGTGAGAGGTCTGTGAATGAATAATTGAATAATTTAATTTCTATACAATATGTAAATATTTTCATAGCCCTCTTCTTGATTCATGCAGTATACAGGTCCTCAATGGAAGCAGGTTGGTAGCAACTGTTTTTTCTGCAGTTCTAATTATCCTCTGAAATCTGTGTCTGTCTTGTTGAGTTGCAGAATCAAACCAGACAGTTATAGAGGAGCAGATAACAGACTCAATAATTCCTCTCTAGAACTGTATCAGCAGCTCCTTGGGCAGTTTGAGCTTTCTGAGTTGGCACAGAAAGAACATTCTTTGTTGTGCTTTTTTGATGACGTTTTTGATGTTAGCTGTCCATTTTAGATCTTGCGATGTGGTAGAACCTAGAAATTTGAAGATCTCTACTGTTGATACTGTGTTGATACTAGTATTGTAAGAGGTGGAAGTATGGAAGGGTTTCTCCTAAAGTCTACCACTACTTCTACGGTTTTGAGTGTGTTCAGTTCCAGATTGTTCTGGTTGCATCACGAGGCTAGTTATTCAACCTCCTGTCATTGTCTCGAATGAAACCGATCACATTTGTATCATCTGTGAACTTCAGTAGTTTAATAGATGGATCATTAGAGATACAGTCATTGGTATACAGAGAGAAGAGAAATGGGGAGAGCACACAGCCTTGGTGGGTGGGGAGCTGTGCTAATTGTACAGGTATCTGATATGATTCTGCTTAGCTTCACCTGCTGCTTCCTGTTTGTTAGGAAGCTTATGATCCACTTATAAGTGTGTTCAGGTACCTTTAGCTAATTTAACTTAGTTAGAAGAGTGCCTAGAATGATGGTATTGAATGCTGAACTAAAGTCTACAAAGAGGATCTCTGCGTAGGTCTTTGGAGATTCAAGATGTTGTAGGATGTAGTGCAGAGCCGTATTAACAACATCATCTGTTGATCTATTTGCTTGGTATGCAAATCGCAAGGGATCCAACAGCGGGTCCATGATGGTTTTCAAGTGGGACAGCACTAGCTCTTTTTTTTGTAAAGTTTTTTTATTTTTTACATACAAACAATAACATATAATGCATCTTTTCTGAACAGAATATCGGCCAGGTACATCTTCATACCAAATTTAGTTCTTTTCCAGCACATCTTATGTGCTTTCATCAATATATTTCTCTCATTTTTATTTTCCTTTTTACATTTTTCTTTGTAAGTCTAATCTTATCCTTCAACCCCTATTTTAATCTTTTATCAAATTTTCCCTCTTTCCCCCCTTTTTCTACTCCCATTTATATTAAACCCTTATATTTCCATTTAGTAGTTATATTCTTTTATATCTTCTACTTATCCAACATCAACATCAATCATATATTTACCTTTCAATGACGATTCATAGATTGTTAACCATAATCAAAAGACAAGAAAAAACCCTAAGTTTTTCTTCATAATGTCATTTCTAAAATATCATTAATAAATCCATAATAACCTTCAAACATATTTTCTCATTTTAAATTCCATTATCAATATTTAAATCATTTAGTATAATGCCAACTCTTTTTTGTCTTTTGAATTCCATTAATATTTCAACCAGTAAATATTTCAATCCTTTTTTATTTTCCTCCTTTTTCTCTTCCTCCTCTTTTTTCTTTTTTTCTGTTAAAATTCTCTACTCTCTTTGCTTGTCCTGTATTTCCATCCACTCTCCTTTCCCTTCCTTCCCCTGTTTTTATCTGTTCTCTATTAATCCCAAAATGATCCTATAACTTTGTATTTTTTTTCTTCCCTTCTTTCTCTCCTTGTCTTTTCCTTCCCTCCTTATTTTTATTTGCCCTCCTTGTTTGCAATGTTTTCTCATTTACTCTCCTAATTCCCTTTTTAAAGATTTCTTTTTTGTTACTGCCACTCCCAGCGTAATCTTCTAAATTTTTTGTGCTTTTTCTCTTCTTATTTTCTCTCTCTTTATAAGTCCCTTCATCTCTTCCAATACAATTATTTAATATTTCACAATCTTTTAATAATTCACCATCAGTGTTTTTTCTTTTGTCTTCCAATGCCCTCTCTTGCTTCATGGTTTCTTTGTTTATTGTAAGTTCCAGTGCAACTCCTAATTCTTCTGGTTTCTGTTTCCCATATGGTCTTTTAATTATTTCTTTTATTTCTTGCTTTAAAGTCATATGCATCTTTTTCATCATTTTGATTATTTCCTGCGCCATTCTGTGTTTTCGGGATTGTATTTATTATTTTGTTATCAAAGTCTAAAACTTGCAAGCATAAAATCCTCCCTTTAAGTTCTCACCAGCCTGATCGCTTCAACAGGGGAATTTTCCACAGCAGATGTTAGTCAATGTAGTTTTCCCTTCCACCTGAGGGTGTCTCTTTCCAATCCACAATTCTAGTCAACAATTAACGATTTTGTTTCTTTTTCTTAAAGCAGCACTTTATTTTGCTTTTAATTTTTAAGTTCTTCAAATAGTTCAATTTAAAGTCTATGTCCCAATTGTATTAAATGCAACTCACTGGGGAAGGAGGAAGTCAGAGAGATTTCACCAAAATGTAGTTCTAAATCCCCCAGCTTTCTTTTTATATTACAGAAACAAAGTTTAAAGATCTCCAAACTTCTCCAGCTTTATTTGAGGGTTTCCTCCCCCCCCACTGCTTGGGGGATTTCCCATTCAATTTAAAAAGCCAAATTTCTTTCGGGTCTTAGGGTAAATGATTCTGTTTCTCTTATTTTGCTGTGTTTACATTCCTTCTTAGTTCAGCCGCTATTCCACCACCAAAGATTTTTTTTTGCCAATTAAAGTATTTTTTTGTGAGTTGGTGTTCAGTCACCTGGCTTCAACATTCCATCCAAATCACCACTCCTGCTCAAAATCTTGGTCTGGTTGCCCCAGCTTAATGATGGCTGCTATAGCCACTGCCACTGCTGCTGAGTCGAAGAGATTTCCTCTGACCTCGAGGAATTTGCCAGTTCCTCTTGGTCATCTGAGGTGCCTCTCCTTCTTCACCATCCCTAAAGGATAGTTCTAGTCTGAAGACTCCTCAATGGCAGTTTGTCATCTTGGGAATTCGCAAAGCTCGACAGAGTTCACTCTTCCCAACTGTTTCACCACAACGCTTCCAGTCGAATCCAGCACTAGCCTTTCAAAGGTTTTCATGACTACAGATGTTAGAACAACTGGTCTGTAGTCATTCAGTTCCTTGACGGTGGGCTTCTTTGGCATTGGAATAATAGTAGAGTGTTTGAAGCAAGAAGGAACATAGCACATCTCTAGTGATTTATTGAAGATTCAAGTGAAGATGGGGGCCAATTGGTGAGCACAGACTTTTAAGCAAGAAGGAGTTAACTTGTCTGGGCCTGGAGCTTTTCCTGGCTTTTGTCTGTGAAATAGGTCTTGCACTTCCTTTTCTGTGATCACTAGGGGTTGTAAACCCAATGGGATGGGGTCAATTGTAGGAGACTTGCCTGTTGTTGATGTATTTGAGATGAAGAGATAGGTGACTGTAGTTTCCTTTCAAACTTGCAGTAAAACACGTTCAGGTCATCTGCCAGTTGTTGATTTCCTGCAGCCTGGGAAGGAGGTTTGCCATAGCCAGTGATATTTTAAAGAGTTTTCCACATGTTTGCTGCTTCATTTGTTGAGAACTGATTCTTTAGCTTTTCAGAGTAGCTTCTTTTTGCTGCTCTGATCTCCCTTGTTAATACATTTCTGGCCTGATTGTACAGCATTTTATCACCTTTTCTGTAAGCTTTCTCTTTGAAACAATGTAGCTGCTAAATTTAGCTGTGAACCAAGGTTTGTTGTTACGGTATATTCACAAGACCCTGGTAGGTACACGTAGGTCTTCACAGAAGCTGACATTTGATGTTACAGTATCTGTGAGTTCATCCAGGTCTGCAGAGGTATCTTCAAAAATATTCCAATCAGTGTAGTGAAAGCAAGCATGTAGCTTTAACTTTGCCTCCTCAGTCCAATCAATATTCACTGATTTAATTGTTGGTTTTGTGGTTTTAAGTCTTTGCTTGTAAGCAGGTACAAGGTAAATCATGCAATTATCAGAGTGTTCTACAGCTGCTCATGGTAAAGACTGATAAGCATCTTTTAGTATTGTGTAGCAATGGTCTAAAGTGTGCTTGTCTCTAGTGGGACAATTGACATGTTGAAAATATTTTGGTAGCTCTTTCCTTAAGTTTGCTTTGTTTAGATCTCCCAAAATAATGGCCAGTGAATTGGGGTATAATAATTTGATCAGCTAAAGTTCGTAATGCCTTGTTTACACAGGCTTGTGATGAGACATAAATAACAATTAGAAGAAATGAGGAAAATTCACGAGGTGAGTAGTATGGTTTGCAGTTGATAATTAATGTCTCTAAGTTTTCATCACAGAATTTATATATTATAGTTATAACCTGACACCAGCTGTTGTTGATATATAAGCATAAGCCTCCTCCCTTTTTTTACCAGATGTTTCTGCAATTCTGTCTGACCACTGAATCTGAAACCCTGAGATATGCAGACTGCTATTTTCAGTTGATTCATTTAACCAGGTTTCAGAGAAGCATAGGGCTGCTGAATTGTAAAAATCAGGATTGTATCTGTTTAAAAGGAATATTTCATCCATCTTATTAGCAAGTGAATGCACGTTGGTTAGGAAAATTGAAGGCAGAGGAGTTTTATTTCTCTTATCCCTTAACCTGTTTAAAATTCCTGCCCTTTTACCTCTCCTTCTTAGTTTCCTGGTTTTTTGGGTAATCCATGGCTCCGGGAAAATTGCTTCTTCCTGTGTTAGAATCTTCTCCGCATTTGTAAAGACGGGGGTGGTGGTGGTGGTTGTGAGATCACAGAAAGCTGCTCCTTAAAAAAATGTTGCTTAATTTTTAGCAGATGGTCTCATGAATAAGAAATCTATAGTGAGTCGCAGAGAAAAATAAAAAATTAAAAATACATTAGAGAGCATTTCACTGAGGCAGCCTTCGGCAGCGCCATCTTGGATCATAGGAGAAGACAGCTTTCAAAGAATCCTGTTTCTGGATATCCTCTCCCATTTGATCTGTTGAAAATGGGTAGGGAGGAGAACTAAAAGCATCCCTTCATGAAGAGATTACACTAAATGCAAGAAAATGACTGTAAATATCTTAGACCTAAGCCATCTGTAGATCTCTATAAGGAATAACCACCACTTTGAATTTTACTTAGAAACATCCCAGTAGTAAATCTAGCACCTCTAATATTGGTGTAATACGCTGTGGTAAGTCTCATCTACCAGCATACATGCAGCAGCTCTATACACTATTTGAAGGTACTTCATTGCAGACTAAAGGATGATATCATCCAGCAGTTTTATATAGATGTTAACTACCAAGGGAGAGAGTACCCGGTTCTGTTACATCTCATATTGAAGCAACCAGGACTCAACTATAATACATCTATAATAATTGACTTGAACTACCCAGTTAAAAGAGAATGAAATACCTGCAGAATAATGCCACCAACTCCCAACTGTTTCAAGTGGTCTTGGAGGAGATCACAAATGCTGCTTAGAGATCTAAACAGACCAGATACTGCACTTTTTCTATTTAATTGTCAGCAGAGGTCAAGTACAAGAGTAATCCTGCACTCCAATAGAAGTGCATCAAGAGAATTTATTTCCTCCCAGAGTTGCAGCCAACCAATTTTCTTCAAATCTTTCTCTAAAAAGGGAATATTGGAGATAGGAGGTAGTTATGTAACATCATTGGTTCCATCATATTTTTGTCTGTTAACATTGGATAAAAGATGCTCACTGACCCTGAAATAGATGGTTAGAAAAACAAGACAACAGACAAAAACTTTTGGTAGTATTAAAGATTAAGTATTTTCAGAATATAATTCAATTTTAGATCTGTCATCTTAATGATATTAATGATTTAAGTGTTTTCAATATGAAATTGCACACACTTTCAATATATAAGGATTGTTATTGTTGTAATATTACAGGAATGCAGAAACAAGAATAGTGACAATGTGAGGTATGTACTTCACCAAATAACAATCTGAACGAAGCTTTCATAAGACCATTATCCCACACTGAGCAAAATGGAATTCTTTTTGAATAAGCATAAGCAAGATAGTTTCATGGAGCATAGCAAAATGTAAGGCTGCCATGCCTCATTTGTGCATGGAAATACATTATCTGTAATAGAGCCTTTGATGTCTTTTGGGAGAAACTGTATACCTTTCACATTGCTTGTTGGAACTGTCAGCAGCTGCCATCCATCTCACTGAAGAGGTACATTTGTTTTCTTCTGTATAGATCTTTCCATTACCTGTTGCATTATCCAGTTCTGTCTTAAAAACAAAAGGATTAAAAATAACAACATACGAAAATAAATGAATCATTCTTTCTAAGAGTGACAGCCTGAGAATTAAAAAAATGTGCTGTAGGTGGAATGCAGCTTCAGATGAAATATGAATCAGAAGTGTATTTGGAGGTGAATAGGAAAAAAATAATAATCTTTTATTCTGACTGTAATCTCAATAGAATTCATTGGATCAGCAAACTGCTTGTCTTCAACTGATCATCAGAAAACATCTAAAATACTTTTTTAAATCCAAAGTTGTTTATTCTACATTTAGTCCTTTTATCTTATTAAGAGTATAGAGTCCAATCACTTCTCCTAGGATAAGTTTTTCCTAAACTAAAGTGCAGAAGAATTAGGTATAACACAATTAATAGGAATCATCAGGATAGAGTTGATTATAATAGCAATAAAGAAATTCAAAATACAAATTTTTTCCTTTCAAGAAATGTACAAATACAACATCAAAGTATATACAGAGCTATATTTTAATCATGAGTAATTGAAAATCTGACATAAATTCAAGAAATTTCACTTCAGAATTATATAGCTAAAGCATATTACCCTTAAGTAAGGGTCTGGGGTTTTTTGATAAAAAAATATTGTATATCAAATGAGGAATTTTCTCAAGTGATGGTACTGGATATAGAAAAACTAGTCCGCTTTTTCATATTGTGTCCCATTCAAAAATAATTTCCCTGGGATGAAAACCTTCAATCTGCCCCTGCAATTGGTTGTCATCCAGCCTCTGTTGTGCACCATAGATTTGTCAAGATTCTCTTTTTGTGAGCATTTCTCACTCCGAGTTACTTCGCATTGTGAAAACTTGGATAAAGGAATTAAACTGACTTAATACTTTAGCACTATTTGGCAAGAGTTCCTTAAATATTATGACCATAACTCTACATTGAGAATACTACTTTTTTTTTTATCACAAGACCATAGAACAACTAAACACTTCTAAAGCATGTGCATGTGCTATGGACTGAATAGGCAATTGTCAACTGTAGTTGAACTGAAAGTAATTTTGTAATGAAATGTTGCTTCAATCAAAATTACAAATATTAAAATTTATTTAATTTTAAAATCACATTCTTATCCCACCTGACCTTCCAAAAGCTCAGGACAATATTTATAAAAGATATCTCAATAATATCTATTAAACAATCCTGTTATGTAGGTTGGGATGTTGACTAAGATTTGACTTCTTTAATTGCTTGGGTAGAGATAATGTCCTAAACCAACCATACAAATTACATCATGTCAATGACTTGCTTATAACAAGTCAGTAAGCTGAGATGCTACTGGATATCTAGTGTACAGCAGTATATCCCTCATTTTGATTCAGCATTAACCCCACATCAAGCTAGTAGCTGCACAAAGAATTCCAGTTCAGGCCTTTTTGGCATACTAGCACAATATGAATCCAGGGTATACCTGTTTTTCAGCGTCTTTGGACAGTGTACAGAAGTTCTTGGCACAGATATTTGAAACAGACACTGGGGATTCCTGTGGCCAAATTAAGAAATGAGATTATAACAACTGTCATTTAAAATTTTATTGAAAATGTGATTCTGTAAATAGAAAGTAAGAAGCTGACATTAAGTGGCATATATTGGATCTAATTAACACACAGCCTTAATATTTTTTTCTTTTCTTCCTTTTTTACTCATCTGAAACACATAATTAATTGTAGAAAACATGTCAAGATAATCACTAAGTGCTGCTGAATCCAAAGGGCTGGCTTGTAGGTATTTAAAGCTCCCAGTGTTTGGTGGCTATTCTAAGGTCTGCTGCATCTCCTCACCCTGGCACTGCTTCTACATTCCTGTTAACATATAGCTCAGTTGGGGGTTACAAAATTCTCCTGCCACTCCTAGAGTGGGCCTTTCCCTGGCACAATTCCCAGGGATTTGGAAATGATTCTCAACTGAGAGGAGGATCCTGCTGGGGCAATATTGTCATTCCAATATAATTCTAAGATGTTAATTTCATGGCAAGATATATAACTAATGTCTTAGGTCATGGTGGCAGGACTTCTTTTAAAAAAGAAGAGTCATATAGATACTTCAGAATTTGAGTTACACTGGAGAGACAGTGCTAGACCTATGAAAGTTTAGATTTCTATCCTAAAGTATAATGGCCATCAGACTCTGAAGCCTTTTGTCTTACCCCAGGGACACAACTTTATGGCCCCCTGAAGTCTTAAGCGGGATTGTCCCATAGACCTTCAAAATTTGCAATTAAGTTCCTATTGATGTTTTTCATAGAAAAAGGAGAAAGTAATTAATACACAACTGGATATTTATTTCAATTAAATGTAAATGAAATCCAATATGGATTTTGCCCTATCCTTGCCCTTTGTTTGGAGAGCATGCTCTCAGCCCACCACTCCAAGAGCTAAAGCTACTTTTCTTTTTCTGAAAGAAAAAATTGTGCACCCCTATGTGAAAAGCTTGTGCTAGTTTTCTTGCCTAAGGCAAAACAATCCTTGTGCAGTATATTCAGTCTCTTTCTATAATGTAGAAACCAGACTTTAGGGTGTTTAATTCAAGTGGGAAGTCTACATAAATAGACCAGATTTTCTTATGGAATTTCACCCTATAACATATGGAGGATAGTAGCCCAAATAATGGGGATGATCTCTTCTCCTTTTATATTTCAGTCTAGAATATTGAAATAATGCTTTTGTCTGTTCTGAAAGTATCTGTAACCCAATTTGTAGCATTTATTTATTAAATGAAATTATATGCATAAAATAACCACAATCTGTGTTCAGGAGTAGTGTAGATTCCAAGCTTGGCCTAATAGACAATTTGTGAAGAACCGCTTCTGTGTTTATTTGGTATGTATCTGACACAAGGTAGCCTGATTATATTTAAATATGATGCAGGCTTTGATGATTGCTTAAAAAGCTGGATGAAATATTCAAATGTTCCTCTCTAACTATTCCCACTATTCTTACAACTTTGTCTGATTGTTGGAAGAGTTCAATAAGCCCAATTCATTTAGGCTTATCCAATTTTATTGATAAAACTATTTACAGTTTCTGTGTTTGTCCTATATTCCATCATTCCTTATTGGTCCTTCCTATATCTGCAAATCCTTATTGCTCCTCCATACTGCCCATACCGTCCATTGTTTTGATGGAGAACTTCAATATGAAGTGACCAACATCTGAGCTCCTGTTTCCAGAGGCCCCCTCCCAGTTTTATGGACTGGGAAGATACAGATACTGTTCATGCCCCCTGCCTCATATAGATTTTTCATTAGTGATATCTAGAGAAGGCCCAGGCTCAATCTTCAGGAAAGGAGGATCCTGAGTGGGGAAGGAGTAGTGTCATGGTCAACTTGAGCTCTGGCAAACTGACAATGAACTGGTTCTATGGTGCTATACTTATTTTCTCCACCAGGAGGCATAGCTATCATCTGAAGAAGAGGGATCTTAGTTGTCACCCTTTTCCAGGACAAGGGTTTGCAATGTGGAGAGGAAAGCAGAGCAAAGGCATTCTGCAATTTTCGTTGCAAGAAAGGAACCCCACCCTTCCAAATGAGCACCATAGGAATAGCCTCTATTTAAGAAGAGCAGCAAGCTCTGACTTCTCCATTGATAACAACCATTCATTTATTCAGACTTTCTGTCCCTTGACTCTCAACTTGAAACTGCATGATTCTGACTCTGGCTGACAACTCTTCTACAATCTTTGAACCTCTAGACCTCATTGGCCATTTATGGGCCTGCTGTTTTGGACTTGCAAATCTCTCAAGGCAAGCTTGCTGGACTTTGGGGGATTTAATTTTGTGTATGTGTGTATTTTGTGTGTGTGTGTGCGTGCATATGCTTGCATGTGCTTGTACTCACATACCCTTGCCACTTATTTATGTGCTTCACAATCTTCTCAGTGAATTTTTGTGTGTTTGGCTTAAGACCGGATATCTACATGAGGAAAAAGTGTTCACAAGCCTATGTACACTGGTCTCTGATAAAGTGCAAATTCCAACCTTATGTGAAATTTCATGCGAGTTCACCTGTGCACAGAAAGGCTTTCCTGCTCGCAATAGTAGTGTTGAATGAACAAGGGCATAAATCAAATGTTTGTTTTTCTGGTTTGCAGATTTATTATTGTGTGAGACACCAGAGTTATGTTTTATGTTGGGTGATTTTAAATAAATAAATTGTAATTTTTACTGCAATTTGAGAGGAAATTATACATACATGGGGAATTTGAATTATTTGAAATTTACATTTGCTTTATTTTATTGGTTCTGCTTGCTTATTTATTTTGCTCCAATCTAAATTTTAAAAGCTCACAGAACATCATTCAAAGATGAAACATGATTACTAACCTCCAAGTGTTGCCACATCCTTCCTGCATTATTTCCATCAAATGTTTGAAGTTTTCTCATTTCAGCTGGGCTGACTATGTGCCTAGAATTCTGACATCTTAAATACTGTGTGATTGTATTAAATATTTGTATAACTTTATGCCATGAAGGTTTGTATTACAATAAATGACTTAATCTTTTGACACTTGAGTAGATATACATTGGGAACAGATATCTACACTGTTTATATTAGTTTAACTTTCATTCTCAGGTAGTTCTAGGAATTAGAGTTTTAGAGTTGAGTGGAGTAACTAACGAAGAATATTTTGCTTTTAAACAAACTGTAATGTTTTTTATGCTGGGAACAGCATAAAGTAAAACATGGAGTAAAAATATTTGGGTGAGAGATAATTATTGGTGGGAGGACCCAGAATACGCTCCACACTTATTAGCTTGTACTGTACATCTTTAATTAAAACACACAGAGAAAAAGAACCATTAATCAGAAACATCCACTCTATCTTCTAAGAGCTCAGCCACAGCTGGGGCTACTTCTGTGTTGGAAGCCTGTATACAAAGGCACATGTAGAATGAAATTGTGCTTGTTGGCAGTTGCTTAAAGCCTAATAATGATTTTGGAGTGATTCCCTGAAGTAGTTTCCTAATTAGATGAGATAAAAGAGATCTGTACTGGGCTCTCTCTCCTCTCTTTTGTAAATATTAGCTGCAAAAGAAGAGAAGATCCAAATTAGAGATAGGACATAAGAGGGGACAGTTAACTGAGGAGCAATGGACATGATTCCAAAGTTATTTTTGTGTTTCATTATTTCGATAATACATTATCTAATAGGAATGGAATATGCCTTTCAAAAAAACTGCACTGAATCAATAAAACAATAAAAAGTCATGCACTGTGTTCTGTAACTAATTTGCATGTGTTTTCCATTGCTAGAAAAGGGATCCATTTTCTCTATTTTATAGATTCTATATTTTGTTTCATTCTCTCATATACCTGTATACACGTAGAAGCACATTTGCTCCAATTTAATTCATTCTAGAAGTTTAGCCTTACCATCTATTTGCCCTAGTTCCATAATAGGACTATTAGAAATGATTATAAACATCAGTCTTTATTTACTTCAATTTCACTGCAAGTTTTCATATTTTTTTCTGTTATAATGTGAAAGGAGTTTTTTTAAAGAAAAACTTTACTTCTTTACAAGGAAACTCTAGCAGTTTATTAATTATTCTGCAAAGGAAAAACATCTCCTCAACCTGTGCAGTGTTTGCTCTGATTTAAGGACATTTTTTTTTTATTTTTGCTTCTTGTATTAAAATAGTTTTGTTCCATTTTATTACCTTTCTTGCTACAGTTGTTAAGTGAATTACTGCAGTTGATAAGTTAGCAATATGGTTGTTAAGTGAGTCTGGCTTCCCTATTGACTTTGCTTGTCAGAAATTCGCAATTAACACATGACTTTGGGGCACAGGAACCTGCATAAAAATGAACCAGTTCCCAGCATCTGAATTTTGATCACATGATGATGGGGACACTACAAAGGTTGTAATTGGGAAAAAATGTCATAAGTAACATTTTCAGTGTGATTGTAACTTTGAATGGTCATTAAATGAACTATTGTAAGTCGAGGACTATCTGTGTTGAAATAAATGATAGAGTGGGCAAGTAAACAAAATGATATACTGGATCTGTTAAAGTGAAAGAATGTCAAAACTAGAAATAGCTGTTATTAAGTCCTTAAAATATAGGTGAGAAAGAAAGGGAAATGATGCTTCTTTGGGCATCACACTCCATTGAATACTTTGAACTGGACTTGAAAATTATTGGGCCATCAATCTTAATGGATAAAAACTTGTTTTACATGTCTGCATTGTTGTGTAGCCAGATTGTCAGGGTTCCAAGTAACACCCCCAATGAAAAAAGGCTAGAAGTTCCCCAAAGTTTTTTTTGTTGTTGTTTACATTTATACCCCGCCCTTCTCCGAAGACTCAGGGCGGCTTACAGTGTATAAGGCAATAGTCTCATTCTATTTGTATATTTTTACAAAGTCAACTTATTGCCCCCCCAACAATCTGGGTCCTCATTTTACCTACCTTATAAAGGATGGAAGGCTGAGTCAACCTTGGGCCGGGCTTGAACCTGCAGTAATTGCAGGCTGCTGTGTTCTTAATAACAGGCTTTACCAGCCTGCGCTATTCAGTTCCATTTGTTAGAGATGTCATATTGGCACATCTGGGAAAATTCAAATCTGAAAGCGTCCAGGTTTTCTCCACCCAAAAGAAAGTCCAAGTCCCTGCCAAGCACCCACATGTCCATCACATGATCCAATCAAGCACCATCCCAACTGGAGATGTCTCCCAGTCACACCACCTCAGGTTCAGGGCAAGATGTCCTTGACTCTCTAATGTCATAATATATAATCATATATTATAACTATATATCACCCACGTTCCATACAATCCCCACTCCCAGTTTCCCACAGCAGTAAATGAGACAGGCTTGAAGGTCAGTGCAAAATATGGCTTCCAGGCCTGACACAGATGTAGTTTGGAGATTCATTTTTTTAAACTACCTAGCCACATGTCTATGGAGATTCTCAGTCATCCAGGTCGTGGTTGTCCCAAAGGTGCTTTTTCAAGAGGCAACTGGACTTTCTTGTTTTTCTTTGAAGGCATTTTACTTCTCATCCAAGAAGCTTCTTCAGCTCTGACTTGATGGTGGGGAATGGAAGGATTTATACTCCTTGCAGGCAGCTGGTCATTTGCATTCTTTTAGAGAGTCGTAGAGGTTTATCTGTGTCATCAGGGTCACCTGAGTAGTGCAAATGGGTGTGGAGCAGTGGTGAAATTCAGCTGGCTCTATCCGGATCGCACAATTTGGTAGTGCCGGCAGCGGAAGTCTCTCCACCCACCCGGATGTCATCATGTACCATTTTTTACTCTCTGTGCATGTGCAGAAGGCTCTGTGCATGTGTGGAGGAGGTGTGTGTGAGCATAGCAAGTGAGGGAGAACTCACATTTGCAAACCGGTAGCAAAGGTAAGTGAATACCACCCCTAGTGTGCAGCCTTATTGGAACTGCTGAAAGGACTGGAGATAGATGACATCGTATCCGCCCCCCTCTGTTGAGAGAGGGCTTTCAGTTTTGACATAGATGGCCTCTTTGACCTTTCTTTCAAACCAGCGGTCCTCTCTCTCCAAAATGAGGGCTTTGCTGTCTTCAAAAGAGTGGCCTTTACCTTTTAAATACATATGAACTACTAAATCTTGTTCGGATGGGTTTGTTCTCCTATGTTGTGCCATGTATTTATGAAGTGGTTGTTTTGTTTCACCAATGTAAAGATCTACACATAGCTCACTACATTGTATTGCATATACCACTTTTTTTTTTTTGATTTATATCCAGCCCTTCTCCGAAGACTCAGGGCGGCTTACACTATGTCAAGCAATAGTCTTCATCCATTTGTATACTATATACAAAGTCAACTTATTGCCCCCCAACAATCTGGGTCCTCATTTTACCTACCTTATAAAGGATGGAAGGCTGAGTCAACCTTGGGCCTGGTGGGACTTGAACCTGCAATATTGCAAGCAGTTGCTGTTAATAACAGGCTGCATTAGCCTGTTGCGCCACCAGAGGCCCTTTGCTCAGTTTGTGTTGCTCAGTTTGTGTCTGTGTGTTTTATCCTTAGCATAGACAAGTTTCTGCCTTAATGTATTCTTGGGTTTGAACTGTGCACGTATGTTGTGTTGACTGAAAATCATCCTGAGAGTTTTAGATATTCCTGCAACATATAGAATAACAACAAAGCTTTTTTTATTGTTCTCTTCTTTGTCTATTATTGAGTTGCTCCTGCTGGGTCTTTTGGGGATTTGATGAAGACCTACTTGGGATAGCCACACATTTAGAGGGCTTCATTAATGTGTTTTAGTTCTTTTTCTGTCCCATGTTTGCTGGTAGGCAGGCCTTCAGCTTGGTGGTGTAGGGTTCTGATAATTTCCATTTTGTGCTCCAATGGACGGTGAGATCAAAATGTAAATTGATCTGTGTGTGGGGTGGGTGGGTTCTTAAACTTTAGTGTTAAGGCTTCTGTCTTCCTTGATGTGTACTGCATAGTCCAGGAAGGCTAGGCTTCAGTGGTAGGTTGTTCCCGGTTCACTCTGGTTCTGGAGAGCTGGTAGTAAAAATCTGCTGGTGTTCAGAGAACCAATAGTAATGGCTGGCTGGCCACGCCCCCGAATCGGTTCCCCGATCAACAGAGGTTTGGTTTTTTTTACTTTTAAAAGCATCTTTTCTTCAGCCAAAAAAAGGCTTTTAAAAGTAAAAAAAAAACCCTCTGATGATCGCGCGGCTCAGCAGGGATCATCAGAACCCTTTAAAAGTTTTTTTTTTTAACAACCTCTTTGGCTGAAGAGGTTGTTAAAACAAAAGGTTTTAAAAGGCTCCTCTGGCAATCCCAGCTGAGTTAAGAAGTTCTGGGCTGCTATTAGGCAACTTCAGCTGGGATTGTCAGAGGAGCCTTTTAAAATCTTTTTTTCCTCTGGCCCACCCAATCCTCCCTCCCCACTTACATAATTACTGCTCTTTTCCGGCTCACTTTCCTTCAGCTTCTGCAATCAGCTAGCAACTGAATCTGCCTGCCTGCCTGCAATCCATCTCCTCAGTGCCTTTGTTGGCTGAGGAACTCTGGGAGTTGAAGTCCACAAACCTGAAAATTACTAAGGTTGGAGACCCCTGATTTAAAAAATATAAATAAAATAATAAAATAATAAAATATTTGTGCAGCTTTCTGAGATTTGGTGTGTTTCTTTAGTGTTTCACTCTAACTACACAAAGACACAGAATCTCACAAAGTTGTATGTGGCATTTTGTGTGTGTGTGTGTGTGTGAGTGAGTCAGTTGTGTTGTGTGTGTATAAAGTGTGAAAGTTGGTTTTTGAGCTTTTTGTGTGAGGTTTTTGCTTGTTGCAGGGGCCATTTTGGGTGAAGTGCACTGCTTTTACATTGTGTGTGAGTCTGTTGGGTTGTGGGGTGTGTGTGTGTGTGTGTCCCTTTGCAAGAACTTGGAGGCAGCTCCTCTGAGGAAAAGAGGAGGCAGCGAAGCTCTGGCTTTCCCTCAGGAGAAATCATTCTGTCTCTGCAGCATTGGCCATGTGACTGAGTGGGCGTGGCCAACTTGATGTCACTCACACCAAGGTGCCATCCTACCTTGCCCTGAGTGATTTCAAGTTGGCCACACCCACTCAGTACATGACCACCAAGCCACGCCCACCAAATAAGCCACGCCCACAGAACCAATAGTAAAAAAAATTAGAACCCACCCCTGCTAGGCTTCCTTAACATCTTTCTGGGTGAATTTGATATATCTGTCCACAGAGTTGATATGTTTGGTGAAGGCTTCCAATTCTTGTTTTTTGATCTTGACTTAAGTGTTGTCCACATACTTATCCCAATGCGAGGGTGGAATTCCTGTGAAGGAGTTTAGGGCTTTCATTTCTATGTCTTCCATTGGCTGTTATGGACAGTTCTAAACTAGAACAAAATTATGCTAGGAGAAGTGGTCACTCAGTCATCCTTTTCTATGAATGGTTACTGTTATGTATTCATGTTTGTACCTTTAAATATTTGAGCGGGAAATCAGCACGTTGCTGATTGGACGAAGCCTCCAGTAGAACTGTATAAAAGGAGAGGTTTTTCCCCCAGCCTGTTGCTGGGTTCACCCTATATTAAAGAGCTGTTGTCACTACCCTGGTCTCCAGCCTGCTACTTCCGAACTTAACATTGGCACGAAGGTGGGATCTCGAGGCTAAGGAGAACCAGAACCGAGCTGAAGCACGATAGACCAACCCAGCAAACTCAGGGCAGAAAACGGAGATGGCCAGTTACACTCCGCCCGCACCATTTGACCCGGCTAAGGAGAAATGGGGAACGATATGACCTGCTTCGAAGCTTTCTAGAAGCCAACGAACTGCAAGGAGTTCCAGATAACCAAAAGGGCTTGTTTTAAGCCACTGTGGTCCGGAGGTCATTGATATCGCGGAAGCCCTGGCAGAGCCAACGCCGTTGCAGTCGGTGTCATGGCCAACTCTACAGACTTTACTAAAACCACTTTGCACCAACGCCGTCCAAATACGTGCGGCGGTTTGAATTGAGAGCGAAGGCAGATGGAGGCGAAACCATCGGTGACTACATGGCCGCTAAGAAAAGCGCCCAAGGACTGTGGATACCGCGACCTAGACGAGGTGCTCCTCGAGCAACTCATCCGAGGCGTCAAAGACATCCGCTGCGGCGACGGCTGCTGGCAAAGAGCAACCTAACGCTGGCCACCGCCTGGACGAAGCCAGAGCACATGAAATGTCCACCCAAGCGGCAGAGACACTGCAGAAGCCTGTCCCACCAAAGGCGAGCGAAGGCAACCCGGTGCACCAGGAGGAGGTTCAGACCGAATCCACGGTGAAGATGAGGAAGGGTCTGCCGAACCGAGAAACGCGACAAAGGGGACAGAAATGAATGCGGAGCTGCGGTGGGCAACACCAGCGCCAACGCTGCAAGTTTAAGGACGCAACCTGCGGTGTGTGGGAAGAAAGGGCACCTAGCTCAAGTTTGTCGAGCGCCCAACCTTCCCGCCGAAAATTCAAATCGCCAATCAGGCGCCGGAATCGCGGCGACCACATTGGCCCAAACAAAAAGGCGCGGATTCCAACCAAACAACTGTGGTCATAGGCGCGCCGACCAGTGGAGAAGAAGATCTTCACCAAGCCAAAAATAGAGGAGTGCCGCTTAAGTAGACACGGATCAGCGATCACCATCATGTCCTGGGACACTTTGCGGTCGCTGCCGTCTGTCGCGCGCCACCTGCAAGCTCAACGCCACGAGTCCACGACTACCAGGGAATCGCATCCCTGTTCGAGGGACCACCTCCGTCCGAGTCGAGTACGGTCCACACAAGAAGACCCTGCCCATCACGATCGCCGAAGGAACTCTGCCCAGTCTGTTGGGACTAGACTGGTTTCGTGCCCTGGGCATGGGAGTGACTGGCATCTACAGAAGTGACTGTAACCTGAAAGACATTCTCTTTAACGAGTTCAAGATGTCTTCAAGGACTGCCTGGGCAAGTACAAGGGACCCCTATTTCCTTCAACTTAGACCCCAGGTAGCCCCATTAGGCTTAAGGCGAGGAGAGTCCCTTTGCCCTAAAACCAAAAATCGATAAGGAGCTGGACAAGCTCATAAATCAGGGATTTTGGTGCCAGTCGATCACGCAAAGTGGGAGACGCCAATCGTCACCCCAATAAAGCGGACGGGTCAATTAGAATTTGCGCTGACTACAAGGCGACGCTTAACAAAGCCTTACAGAAAAGCCACCGGTTCCCTGGTGCAACACTTATTGCACTCTTGGGGCAAGGGCAAGTCTTTGCAAAGTTAGACTTGGCCCAAGCCTACCAACAACTGCCAGACGCCCGCACAGAAGCCCAAACGATTGTAACGCAGGGGGGGCCTTCAAGTGCACCCGATTGCAATTTGGGGTCAGTGTGGCACCAGGGCTGTTCCAAAACCTAATGGAACGACTACTGCAGGGCTCCCAGGGTAGTTCCCTACCGATGATGTCCTAATTTCAGGGAAAACATGGAGGAATTGGGGAGCGGTTAAGAAAGGTCTTGGGCATTTTCCGGACAGCCGGATTAAAAGTCAAGGCAAACAAATGCCAGATAGGGGTCGAATCACGATTTCTTGGGCTGGATAGACAAGAAAGGAATTCACCCCACTGAGAGCAAGGTTAAGGCAATTAGAAGGCTCCAGCGCCCAAAAACAAAGCAGAGCTGCAGGCATTCCTGGGATTGGTGAATTTTACGCGTCTTTTTAAAGAACAAAGCAACTGCTGGAACCGCTGCATAGGCTCTTAGGAAAAATACTGTTTGGTCTTGGGGAAAGTCAAAATAGGGCTTTTGAAGCAGTAAGAACCTGCTCTCAAGTGATAGCCTGCTCATCCAATATCACAACTCATTGCCCCTAGTGCTGGTTTGCATGCCTCCTTATGGGGTGGGGCTGTACTCAGCCATAGACTTCAAACGGCACAGAAGCCCCTATAGCTTTTACTCTAGAACGATGTCCTCCCAGAGAGAACTACAGCCAATTAGATAAAGAAGCACTAGCCATTGTGTCAGGGGTTAAAAATTCCACTAATATGTCTTTGGGCGGAATTTTGAAATCGTGACTGACCACAGACCGCTACTAGGATACTGGCGATCGCCCAACGCCTGTGGCACTTTCGCCACGCTTGACCCGATGGACTATTTCTAGCCGCTTATTCGCAAGCTGCAGCATCGACCAGGAAAAGAAGTGGGCATGCAGACGCGTTAAGCCGATGCCCACTACCAGGGCGATCAAGACCCCACTCCGGGACGCCCATCCTACTTATTGACTCTTTGACTCTGGCCCAGTCACATCTAAGGAAGTGGCTCGGCATCATACCGACATTGTGTTAAGGACTGTACCGGTTGGGTACAGAGAGGTGTGCTGCCGGCGAACGGTTCAAAGAATTTGTTAAAAAACGAGATGAGCTCTCGGCTCAAGGGGGGTGCCTGTTATGGGGTGATCGTGTAATAATTCCTGATAAATTAAGGGGAAAGGTATTGGACCTCCTCCACGAGGGTCACCCAGGGATCGTAAGGATGAAGGGGTTAGCTAGAAGCTATGTGTGGTGGCCACTCATGGACGCAGAGATTGCTGAGAGGGTAGGGAAATGCCAGGCTTGCCAAGAGTCCAGACCTCTACCCCCAACGGCCCCAGTCAGGGAATGGGAAAAGCCCCAAGGGCCCTGGTCAAGAATCCACATTGATTTTGCTGGCCCTTTCCACGGCCAAACGTTCCTAGTGGTTGTTGATGCATTCTCTAAATGGTTGGAGATCATACTCATGAAATCCACTACGAAGCAGTAATCGCAACCCTGCGCCACCTATTCGCGACTCACGGGTTGCCGGACACTCTGGTGTCCGACAATGGGCCTCAATTCACGGCAGCCCAGTTTGAAGAATACCTGGCAGAGGAGGGCATCCGACATGCCCTCTCTGCGCCTTTCCACCCCGCGCCGAATGGCCTTGCAGAGCGCTCCGTCCGGAGCGCTTAAGGAGGCATTGTCCAGGCTCAAGCCAGGTGACTGGCAAACAAAGATAGACTTTCCTAGCCGTTCCCAGCACAGAACCCCAAGCACGCCACCGGGAAAAGCCCAGCCGAATTACTAATGGGACGGAAACTCCGTGCCCACTTGACTGCTTGAATCCCCATTACACACCAGAGGGTTACAAGGGGAGCTAGAAAAGACAAGGAAATGAGCATAGGCGACGGTGTGGGCCCAAACTATGGGGACGCCCTAGTTGGTTCGCAGGACAAATAATAAAGATAACCGCCCAAAATCGTACGTGGTAGAGCTACCAGACAACCGAGTGTGGGCGCCACATAGATCAGTTAAGGAAACGAATAACTGATCAAACCGAACCAAATGAAACAGATCATGACCAATACCAATTTGAATTCACAGCTGACAATGACCCGGGGGAGGCGCAAGACTTAGCTGAGGTCCCAGAGTTCCAGCGACGCCATCAGGTTCCCGAGGAAACAGCAGGGAAAGTTTCAAAAAGTAATCCAAGGCCGGATGGCCAAGAAAAGAGTCAGCCAATAATCCAGAGCCCGTTGGCTCAGAGAAAGAGCTGGAGGAGAAAACAGCCTCCGACCAGCTCAAAACACCACCCAGAACTGAACCGCGAGGTCAGAAAGAACTAGAGACGCCCAGGTTATTTGCGTGACTACGCCGAAAAATAACATGTAAATAAATATGTAAATAGAGGCAAAGTGTTTTCTGGGAGGGAGGAGTGTTATGTATTCATGTTTGTACCTTTTAAATATTTGAGCGGAAATCAGCACGTTGTTGATTGGACAAGCCTCCAGCAGAACTGTATAAAAGGAGAGGTTTTTCCCCAGCCTGTTGCTGGGTTCACCCTATATTAAAGAGCTGTTGTCACTACCCTGGTCAGATGGGATTTGGAACCTCTGAACTCAGCAGCCCACCTAGTTTTTCCTCATCAAATTTGTTACTATGGCCAATTCTAACCTCTAACTCTAACTCAGAGTTGAGCTGAACATCTGCTATTGCAAATAATTGTGCTTCTTTGATGTCTGACTAACTTACAAAATGTTAGTGAGAAGCATTTCTTTATTCATTCATTTTATATAATGCCAAGGAGCTGAGTCACATTTCCAATGAATTATATGTTTATTTATTTATTTATTTATTTATTATTTAAATTTATATACCGCCCTATCTCCCAAAAGGACTCAGGGCGGTTTACAGGCATATAAAACATCAGTATACAAAATTAAAATAATCTTTAAAAAACTTATTCCAGTGCCCTATCATTTAAAATAGAAATATAAATATTAAAATCATTTAAAACCCCTATAAAATTTAAAATCTAAGAAGTCCTGCACAGATGAATAAATGTGTCTTGAGCTCATGACGAAGGTCAAGGTCCGGAAGTTGACAGTCCTGGGGAGCTCGTCCAGAGGGCGGGAGCCCCCACAGAGAACCCTTCCTGGGCGCCGCCAGACCACACTGCCTAGCTGACGGCACCCTGAGGAGTCCCTCTCTGTGAGAGCGCACGGGTCGGTGAGAGTATCGCAGTAGGCGTTTTAGTTCTTTTTCTGTCCCATGTTTGCTGGTAGGCAGGCCTTCAGCTTGGTGGTGTAGGGTTCTGATAATTTCCATTTTGTGCTCCAATGGACGGTGAGACCAAAATGTAAATTGATCTGTGTGTGGGGTGGGTGGGTTCTTAAACTTTAGTGTTAAGGCTTCTGTCTTCCTTGATGTGTACTGCATAGTCAAGGAAGGCTAGGCTTCAGTGGTAGGTTGTTCCCGGTTCACTCTGGTTCTGGAGAGCTGGTAGTAAAAATCTGCTGGCGTTCAGAGAACCAATAGTAATGGCTGGCTGGCCACGCCCCCGAATCGGTTCCCCGATCAACAGAGGTTTGGTTTTTTTTACTTTTAAAAGCATCTTTTCTTCAGCCAAAAAAAGGCTTTTAAAAGTAAAAAAAAAAAACCTCTGCTGTCATCCTTTTCTATGAATGGTTACAAATTATGATCAAGCTGAAGTTAGATAAATGGAGTGACTGTTCAGCTACTTATTTATTTATTTATTCATGTCATGTCCAAGTATATCCCCAGGTTATGTTTATATATTTATTTATTGTTCAAATTGTTCAAATAAATAAATATATTATCTATCTTTTTAGAAAGAGAGAAAGGCCATTTAAAATACCTATTCCTTCTAATTTATGGACATTAGAATTACCTATGTAATTCTCTATTTTACCAGATTTAAGCTTAAGATTGTTTTTCCCAGGAGTGGGCTTCAAAAATTTTAGCAAGGGATTCTCTGCCCAGTTGCTGGGTGTGGCCATGGTGTGTGTGGCCTACTCAGCCTCCTGCAACATGGTGGAGGAGCCCTTTTGCCCTCCCTGGGCTCTGGAGGCTTTCCTAGAGCCTGTGGGAGAGTGAAAACAGGCTCTCCGAGCTCTGGAGGCCCTCTGGCCCATTTCTAGCCTTCCTGAACTTTCGGTAGGCTCGTTTTTCATCCTCTCCGAGCCTCTGGACCGGGATGCCTTATGCACAGTCACTCATGCCCTTGTTACCTCTCGCCTGGACTACTGCAATGCTCTCTACATGGGGCTCCCCTTGAAGAGCACCCGGAGACTTCAGCTAGTTCAGAACGCGGCTGCGCGGGTTATTGAGGGAGTGTCTCGGAGCTCCCACATAACACCTATCCTGCGCAGACTGCACTGGCTACCTGTTGCTTTCCGGGTGCGCTTCAAGGTATTGGTTACCACCTTTAAAGCGCTCCATGGCTTAGGACCGGGCTATCTACGGGACCGCCTACTGCCGGCTTCTATCTCCCATCGTCCGGTACGCTCCCACAGAGAGGGACTCCTCAGGGTGCCGTCAGCCAAACAGTGTCGACTGGCGGCCCCCAGGGGGAGGGCCTTCTCTGTGGGAGCTCCGACCCTGTGGGACGAACTTCCCCTCGGACTTCGACAAATACCTGACCTTAGGACCCTTAGCATGAACTTAAAACTTATTTATTTCATATGGCTGGACTAGCCTGATTTTTATTTTATTGGATGGGTTTTTAAAATTGTGTTATTTTACAGGGGAGTATGTTTTTTAACATTTTGGGCATTTAAATTAGTTTTTTAAGGGTTGTTTTAAATTATTGTGTGTATTTATATTTTATCTGCCTGTTCACCGCCCTGAGTCCTTCGGGAGAAGGGCGGTATACAAATTAAAATATTATTATTATTATTATTATTATTATTATTATTATTATTATTATTATTCTGTGTATGCCTTGCACTTACCTACATCCAAATCAGACCTTGTGGGAACTCCTGGGAAGGGAGGGACAGAGAAGAGGGGACAGCCAGGAGTGGGATTTGGGGGGTCTTTGAGCAGTACAGAATCTTAGTTAGAGGTTCTCCCGAACCCCTGTGAACTCTCAGCAGCCCACCCCTAGTTTTTCCTCATCAAATTTGTTACTACTCCTGGCACCAATCTCTAACCTCTAACTCTAACTCAGAGGTTGAGCTGAACATCTGCTCCATTGCAAATAATTGTGCTTCTTTCGATGTCTGATTACTAACTTACAAAATGTTAGTGAGAAGCATTTCTTTATTCATTCATTTTATATAATGCCAAGGAGCTGAGTCACATTTCCAATGAATTATATGTAAATCATTTCCCAGACAGATACAGTGTCTCACTGCATATATCCTACATAGTGTGTGGAATGATGATTATGAAGATATATTAATTTTTTATACTGCTAATAAATACAGTAACTTTAGATATTTCCTGACTAAAAACATTAGAAACAATAAAATAATATTACAATAAAAATAAGAATAGAAAATGTCAAAAAGATAACAAAACATAGACAAGAATAAAAAAAATGGACATAGACATCCCAAAAGGATACCTTAACCACCCTTGCCAAAGACTTGGGAAAGATAATCTTAATTGTGTTATTTTTTTTCCCTTGATAGGTGGAAATTCATTGATAGAAAATATCTTCTTCAATCACAAGTGGAAAAATAAACAAAAATCCCCACAGTCTCACAGATGTATTGTCATAGCATAATCTTAAACTGAGTCATGGTGGTACAGTGATTAGAATTCAATATTGCAGGCTAATTCTGCTGATTGCCAACAGTTTGATTCTCACCGGCTCAAGGTTGATTCAGCCTTCCATCCTTCTGAGGTTGGTAAAATGAAGACCCAGATTGTTGGGGGCAATATGCTGACTCTATAAACCGCTTAGAGAAGGCTGTAAAGCACTGTGAAGCGGTATATAAATCTAAGTGCTGTTGCTATTGCTATTAACTTTTCAGGGATCCCTATATGCAAAAGTCATGAATTTAGTGACAGTGGTAATTGCATAGCAATTCCTAACCTATTGAAATCATTTAAAGTATGAGCTGTTTCCTGAAAAGAGAAAGCCTTCCAGTGATTTCAATGTTGTTGTTTTTTTGTTTTTTTTTACATATATACCCCGCCCTTCTCCGAAGACTCAGGGCGGCTTACAATGTATAAGGCAATAGTCTCATTCTATTTGTATATTTTTTTACAAAGTCAACTTATTGCCCCCTCAACAATCTGGGTCCTCATTTTACCTACCTTATAAAGGGTGGAAGGCTGAGTCAACCTTGGGCAGTAATTGCAGGCTCTGTGTTCTAATAACAGGCTTCTCTACTGCCTGAGCTATCCCGGCCTCATAGGTTATAGTTATGTAGCAGCTTCAGTAGTGGTTTTCACTTACCTTCGCTACTGGTTTGGAACTTCGCTTGTGCACAGCACTTCTGTTCATGCGCAGAATCTTTTGCGCATGCGCAATGTGTCCATGATGATGTCCGGGTGGATGGGAGGAGCTGCCCGCCACCACCACTACCGGATCACCCGAACCGGGGCAAACTAGTAGAAACCCACCACTGAGCAACATGTATGTATGTATGTATGTATGTATGTATGTATGTATGTATGTGTAAGAATGTATGTGTGTGAGAGAGAAAAAGAGAGAGAGAGATATATTTTTTGTTGCTTTCTACGAAGTGTTGTTTTGACCTGGCAATCTACTCTAACAACTTGGTATTCTCTGGAAGTCTCCTATTCAAATAGTAACGAGGGCCAACCTTACTTAGTTTTTGAGCCCAGACAGGATTGGTCAGTACTGTATCCTATTGCTTTCATAAGTCAGTTCTACTAAGGAATCTGTTGTATTTTTGTTCATAAGGAACAAAGTAAACCAGAAATTGTTCAATCTAGTAAACTGTTCAAAGGAGAAGAGTTCTTCCATTAGTTTTGCTCTAATAACCCATGAAATATTTGGGGCATTAACCAATGAATGTTCTCATTTCATAAAATGACTTAAATTTATTCTGGGCTGGGAGAAAATTTATGTTTTTTAACAATCATTTCTGGTTAATCCAGCATTCATTTAAACTTCACTAGAAACTCATTGACTGGATAAATCTCCCCCCAGAAATAAGCTGTTTTGAAGTCAGGGTTTGTGCACAAGGTATTTTATTTGTTCTTGCTTTGCTGAAATGCATTTTCTCCATATAGTCATGCAGAAATCTGAGGGACTAAATCTGTAGAGGCAGGTCAGGTGACTCAGCTGCAGCAAAATTCAGCATGGAAAAATTAAAGACTGATTCAGTTGCCCTTATAATATGACAAGATTAGGTCCTAATCTTGCCCAATGTTCATTCACGAGATAGAGCAAAGAAAGTAGACAGTTTAATCCCACTAAATTTGGAAAGAGAGGCAATGAAATATAAATAAAGTTTATGAGTAAACGAGGAAGAAAGCAAATAGAGAACTTTAGAGTTGGATTTTCCAGGACTATCTTGTACTTGACTAGGGACAGTACAGCTTCACTCTTCTTTCCCCTTTCTTTTTTCATTCCTTTTTATATCTCAATTTCCAATTGTCCAGTTGCACAGACAAAGACCAATATAAACTGGAGTTAGAGAGATTCTTTGCCTTGTAATTGATGATGCTTATCAAGGCTGCCATTTTGTGAATGAAAAAATATTATCCTCTTGGCCCTTACAAGAACACTCAAATCCTGTTTTCAACATTCTGCCTCATGACTTTACTTTCCCTTGATGTTTATAATGATTATTCATAGCTTGCCTTTTGTCTATTACATCACTCATACTTCTTAAATAAGGTTCAGTTGTGAATTCTGCTTATTAAGTCCAAATATAATTGGAGTTTCTGTTAAGCAACTTCCAAGGATTGCCTTTGTCTGCTTCAATACCATCCTATCAAAAGGTAATGAACTAGAAGTAAAGCCTCAGATAAAATAAATTGGTTTGATGGAAATGTACTGTTATTATACAGAACAGCCAAATCATCTAGTAGATGTCTATTTTCTCTCTCAGCATAAAAAATGTCTTCTGCTGCAAATGCATACTGATTATAAAATCATTTGTTCAGTATAAAAACCTTTTCAACTAGCTTTACACACACATACAAAATACTAATTTTGGCCACACATTCCAGAGTGATATAATAGAATTGGATCCAGATGTGGTGTCCCAATTCAAGGGTGCTTTTCTCTTTCTCAGTCCAATCTACTCCACAAGCTTGTTGAGATGGAGGGATAAAATAAAGGAAGTTATTCAACTAAGTTTCCTAAAATATAATTGTTGCTTAGTATGGGATGTTAAATTTATTTATTTATTTTATTTATTTATTTTGTCACAACAATATATGTAGGTATCATACAAAAGATTATATAGTATATAAATACATATATGAGTAAATATAAGGAGGTATAAGCATATATATAGGAAGAAGAAAAGAAAAACAATAGGACAGGAACGGTAAGCACGTTTGTGCGCTTATGCACGCCCCTTATGGTCCTCTTAGGAATGGGGTGAGGTCAACAGTAGAAAGTTTTTGGATAAAACTTTTAGGATTATGGGAAGAGACCACAGAATCAGGTAAAGTATTCCAAGCACTGATGATTCTGTTACAGAAGTCATATTTTCTGCAATCTAGATTAAAGCAGTTGACATTAATTTTAAATCTATTAGTTCATTACAAGACATAAGGCACACTCGTTCCTTACCAAAAGAAAAAAAAGCAAAAGTTTTAGGAGTTCGGGAGTCCTGCAATTCCATGTTCCAATTATTTTATTTATTAAACCATTTTTTCTTTTGAAAACATGCATAGATTTCAATCAACGTTCTTTACATTGTGTACATTTCATAGAGATAAAAATAGGAAAGCAATCCTTCTTGCCCACCAGTCTCATAGGAAGGGATCCCCAACCCCTGGTCCATAGACTGGAACTGGGCCACAGCATGCCAGAAACTGGGCATGTAAACAAGTGAAACCACATCTGCAGGATGCAGGCAGCACTTGAAACCATGCCCCATCCAATCTGCAAGAGGCAAAACCTCTCTCCACAGAACTGGTCCCTGGTGCCCAAAGGTTGGATGCCACTCCAAATCTCAATTGGCAACTCCAAATCTCAACCAGCAAATGCTCAGTCTTACATATTGGAAAAAAGAACCTAAACACTAAGTACAAGCTTGATGGACATTATCTTACAGATGACCCCCACCTTGTTAAGGACCTTGGAGTTTTCATATCAAATGATCTAAGTGCCAAAGCCCACTGCAACTACATCACAAAAAAGGCTTTAAGAGTTGTAAACCTAATCTTGCGTAGCTTCTTCTCCAAAAACACTACACTACTAACTAGAGCATATAAAACATTTGCTAGACCAATTCTTGAATACAGCTCGACCGTATGGAACCCATACCATATTTCTGACATCAATACAATTGAACGGGTCCAGAAATATTTTACAAGAAGAGTTCTCCACTCCTCTGAATACAACAAAATACCTTATGTTATCAGATTTGAAATCCTGGGTTTAGAAAATTTAGAACTAGGCCGCCTTTGACATGACCTGAGTTTAATTCATTGAATCATCTATTACAATGTCCTTCCTGTCAAAGACTACTTCAGCTTCAATTGCAATAATACACGAGCACACAATAGATTTAAGCTTAATGTTAACCGCTCCAATCTTGATTGCAGAAAATATGACTTCAGTAACAGAGTTGTTAATGCTTGGAAACTACCTGACTCTGTGGTCTCTTCCCAAAATCCCCCAAAACTGTCTACTATTGACCTTACCCCATTCCTAAGAGGTCTGTAAGGGGCATGCATAAGAGCACAAGCGTGCCTACCATTCCTGTCCTATTGTTTTCTTTCATTATATCCAATTAATATAGTTATTACATACTCATACTTATATATATGCTTATATATTGTATAGTTATTACATGCTTATGCTTATATATACTGTGTGACAAATAAATAAAATAAAAATAGGAGATCCAGAGACTGGATGTCTTCTAATTCTCAGATACATTCTCTGTCTTGATTTTCCCTGCTTGCAGAAAGATTAGACATTGCAGGAATGCTGGAAACCTCCTAGATCTGAGTATGTATGAAGTTATGGCACATCATCTTAAAGTCTGTTAAAGAACTTTATTTGAGAAAAAAGCATTTTGCCTTTTTTTCATGAGAAAGCTATGACATCATCCATCCAGCTGTTCCCCCAGAGTGTCTATCTCAACGTTCTTTCCGCATAATGTGCTATCTGATACTTTCACTGGGACATGTCTGCATTTAAAGTTTGGATTTTCATTATGCAGATAATCTGCTGCACAACTGTGTGAATATAAAAATATGATAAGAAATAAATACAATATTGTAGTGCAATCTACGACAAAAAGTAAGAAAGAAAAATCTACCTGAATCACAATAAAATGGTATTGGAAATAACAGATTTGGTAGTTTCTGTGATGCTGTCACAGTCACTCCCATACAGCCACTCATGGATTTTTATACACAGATATTATGTAATTAATAGAAGTGCATAAGAGAACCATTTGTCGAATAAACATGGAATGAAGTACAAATTCTACCATGTATAAAATTTTAATATTAAAAAATTGCTAATAATCTAAACAAAAAATAAGGGGACTTTGATCTTGAAAAGCAATCTTACCATAATAAGATTAAGGAAATATTTGAGGCAATTGGCCTTGTTTTTCAAACTTCACTTGCTGCAGATTAACATTATCTTTGCCATGAAAATCTCGTGGACAGTACAAAAAGGAAAAAAGATATAATGCCGGAAGATGAGTCCCTCAGGTCAGAAGGTGTCCAATATGCTACTGGGGAAGACCAGAGGGCTAGTACTAGTAGCGCCAGAAAAAAAAATGAAGCGACAGGGCCAAAGCCAAAAGGACGCTCAGCTGTGGATGTATCTGGTGGTGAAAGGAAAGTCCAATGCTGTAAAGATTTTTTTCTCCATAGAAACCTGGAATGTAAGATCCATGAATAAAGGCAAGCTGGATGTTGTCAAACAAGGGATGACAAGACTGAACATCGACATCTTAGGAATCAGCGAATTAAAGTGGACAGGAATGGGCGAATTTAATTCAGATGACCATCAGGTATACTACTGCGGGCAAGAATCCCTTAGAAGAAATGGAGAAGCCTTTATAATCAATAAAAGAGTAGGAAAAGAAATACTGGGATAAAATCCCCAAAATGACAGAATGATCTCAGTTCGAATCCAAGGCAAACCATTCAATATCACAGTAGTTCAAGTCTATGCCCCAACCACTGGTGCTGAAGAAGATGAAATTGACTGGTTCTATGAAGCCCTACAGTACCTGATAGAATTAACACCAAAAAATGATGTCCTTATCATCATGGGAGATTGGAATGCTAAAGTAGGAAGCCAAAAGATTACTGGAATAACAGGCAAGTTTGGCCTTGGAGTACAAAATGAAGCAGGGCACAGGCTGATAGAATTCTGTCAAGATAATATGATGGTCATAGCAAACACTCTGTTCCAACAACCTAAGAGACGACTCTACACATGGACATTACCAGTTGGTCAACACAGAAATCAGAATGACTATGTGCTCTGCAGTCAAAGATGGAGAAGCTCTATACAGTCAGTAAAAACAAGACCAGGAGCTGACTGTGGCTCAGATCATGAGCTTCTTCTTGCAAAAATTTAGGCTTAAATTGAAGAAAGTAGGGAAAAGCACCAGGTCACTCAGATATGAACTAAATCATATCCCTGATGAATATACAGTAGAGGTAACAAATAGATTTAAGGAATTAGATCTGATAGACAGAGTGCCTGATGAACTGTGGACGGAGATTCACAACATTGTATAAGAGGTAGCAACTAAAACCATTGCAAAGAAAAAGAAATGCAAGAAAGCAAAATGGCTGTCTGAGGAAGCTTTGCAAATAGCTGAGGAAAGAAGAGAAGTGAAAGGCAAGGGAGAAAGTGAAAGATACACCCAGTTGAATGCAGAATTCCAGAGAATAGCTAGAAGAGATAAGAATGCATTCTTAAATGAACAGTGCAAAGAAATAGAAGAAAACAATAGAATAGGGAGGACCAGAGATCTATTCAAGAAAATTGGAGATATGAAGGGAACATTTCATGCAAAGATGGGCATGATCAAGGACCAGAATGGCAGGGACCTAACAGAGGCAGAAGAGATTAAGAAGATGTGGCAAAATTACACAGAAGAACTATACAAGAATGAGCTTAACATCCCTGATAACCACGATGGGGTAGTCACTGATCTTGAGCCAGACATCCTAGAATGTGAAGTCAAATGGGCCTTAGGAAATCTGAGCAACAACAAAGCTAGTGGAGGAGACAGTAGCTGAGCTATTCAAAATCTTAAAAGACAACACAGTAAAAGTGCTACACTCAATTTGCCAGCAAATTTGGAAAACTCAACAATGGCCACAGGATTGGAAAAGGTCAGTTTACATTCCAATTCCAAAGAAAGGCAATGCCAAAGACTGTTTAAACTATCGGACCATTGCACTCATTTCACATGCTAGTAAGGTTATGCTTAAAATCCTACAAGCTAGGCTCCAGCAGTATGTGGATCGAGAACTACTAGAAGTACAGGCAGGATTTTGTAGAGGCAGAGGAACTATGTCGTGTCCCACTCCCTCTCCGATGGCCGGGTCTGGGAAGTCTGTATCAAGCGTGGCCACAAAGCCTCTGCAGCTTTGCCAAATTCCTGTCATTCTCAGGGCAGGCAGGAATCCAAGGTGTGACTTCAGCAAACCAGATGAGACTTTGCTTGACTCAAGGAATGCCAAAAAGCAGATCCTTTATATAGGCCATGGGGTGTGGCTCCATGACTCAGCACTTATCGAGGCCTGCCCCTCCCTTCCTTTTGCTGACGTCGCCTCTCCATTCTCCGGAAGCGGGGATCCGTCCACTGTGACTTTCCATCCTCCTGATCTGCTGCCGGCAATTCTAGCACGTGGCTGGCTTCGTGTTCACACGCTATAGGAGGGAGGTTTGTTTGCTCATTTCTGACATTCTGTCTGGGCATGGTGCCAGGGCTGGGGGCTGGAGGCATGCCAGGCCGTTCCTCTTCATTATCAGACTCTGACTCAGATAGCAGGAGATGGGAGGGGCCCGGCTGAGGAGAGGAGGGCAGGCGAGGCACAACAAACTAGAGATCAAATTGCCAACATACGTTGGATCATGGAGAAAGCTAGGCAATTCCAGAAAAACATCTACTTCTGCTTCATTGACTATGCTAAAGTCTTTGATTGTGTGGATCACAACAAATTGTAGTGAAATTGTAGTGAAATTCAAGTTCTTAAAGAGATGGGAGTACCAGACCATCTTATTTGTCTCTTGAGAAACCTGTATGCAGGTCAAGAAGCAACAGTGAGAACTGGGCACGGAACCACTGATTGGTTCAAAATTGGGAAAGGAGTCCAGCTAGGCTGTATACTATCACCCTATCTATTTAACTTATATGCAGAGCACATCATGAGAAAGGTGGGGCCACATGAATCAAAAATTGGAATTAAGATTGCCGGGAGAAATATCAACAACCTCAGATATGCAGGTGATACCACTCTAATGGCAGAAAGTGAAGAGGAACTAAATAGCCTCTTGATACGGGTGAAGGAGGAGAGTGCAAAAGTTGGCTTGAAACTCAATATTAAGAAAACTAAAATCATGGCATCCGGCCTTCTCAATTCCTGGCAGTTAGATGGGGAAGAAATGGAGGTAGTGACAGATTTTATTTTCCTGGGCTCCAAGATCACTGCAGATGGGGACTGCAGCCAAGAAATTAAAAGATGCTTGCTCCTGGGGAGGAAAGCTATGGCAAATCTAGACAGTGTACTAAAAAGCAGAGACATCACCCTGCCAACAAAAGTGCGTAGAGTCAAGGCTATGGTTTTCCCAGTTGCAATGTGTGAAGGTTGGACCATAAGAATGGCTGAGCGCCAAAGAATCGAGGCCTTTGAACTCTGGTGCTGGAGAAGACTCCTGCGAGTCCCTTGGATTGCAAGGCGAACAAACAGGTCAGTCCTAGAGGAGATCAACCTTAACTGCTCTTTAGAAGGCCAGATCCTGAAGATGAAACTGAAATAATTGGCCACCTAATGAGAAGGAAAGACTCACTAGAGAAGAGCCTAATGCTGGGAAAGATTGAGGGCAAAAGAAGAAGGGGACGACAGAGAATGAGGTGGCTGGATGGAGTCACTGAAGCAATAGGCGTGACTTTAAATGGACTCCAGAGGATGGTAGAGGATAGGAAGGCCTGGAGGAACGTTTGTCCATGGGGTCGCGATGGGTTGGATACGACTTTGCAACTAACAACAACAACAACAGAGAATAAATATGAAAGCTAGAAATAAGGGTAGAGTAGTGAAATACAAAAAATATACTAATAGAATTAAATAAGATAAGAAGAGAATTGTTACAGAATTAAATATGCAATGTATATCAATATTAAGTTTAAATAGATAAATAATGAATATGGCTGTAAATTTCAATTGTTATTGCACATGGCATACCCAGACAACTGTTTAATGGAAGATGGATTGTTTGTATTAAAATAAAATAAAAATTTAAACATTTAAAAAAATAGTAGTAACAGTGAGAGGGATCTTGGAGTCCTAGTGGACAACCATTTAAATATGAGCCAGCAATGTGCAGCAGCTGCCAAAAAAGCCAACACAGTTCTAGGTCGCATAAGCAGAGGGATAAAATCAAGATCACGTGAAGTGAAGACTTATTTATTCTTCCGCGTGGGACTGGCATAATATGGGTTTTATTTGGATTTTAATGGGGTTTTATTTTGCTATGTATTTTATATTAATTATCCGCCAATTTGAATAAGTTTTTTAAGTTTGATTTTATTGTATTATATTTATGTACGCTATTTTTACCTGGCTGTAAACCGCCCTGAGTCCTTCGGGAGAAGGGCGGTATACAAATTATATTATTATTATTATTATTATTATTATTATTATTATTATTATTATTATTATTATTATTATTATTATTATTATTATTATTATTATTATTATAAGTGTTGATACCATTTTATAATGCCTTGGTAAGGCCACACTTGGAATATTGCATTCAGTTTTGGTCGCCATGATGTAAAAATATGTTGAGACTCTAGAAAGAGTGCAGAGAAGAGCAACAGATTTGCTATTACTCCAAGTGCACTCACATCAATGGTGGGTTGCTACTGGTTCTCACAGGTTCGGGAAAACCGGTCGCGGTAAATTGGGGAAGGTCGCAGAACCGGTAGTAATGGCTGGCTGGCCAAGCTCACGAACCTGTTGCCACTTCACCCAGCCACTTCCTTTTCCTCCTCACCATCCAGGCAGCTTTCCTGTCTAAACTGCCTTCCCACGTGATGCCTGCCCTGCACCCCAATTGAGCTGCCTCCTCCTGCCTACAGGTAAATCGCGCTAGCCCCCCCGAGTTTGCTGTGCCCCCCTACCATGCTCGCAACCTTACCATCCGCCGCCCCTTCCAGGAGCCCCCCGTGCCCCGTTTTGGCTCCCAGGAGCTGCAGGGAGGCTCGCTAAGCCCAAAATGAGGTGCAGGGAGGTGCCTAGCAAGACTTCCTGTAGCAAAAATGGGTTGCGGGGGTGGGGTTCAAGGGAAGAGAAACAAAGAAATCCTCACTGTTTAGGGATCACCACACACTGAGTTTGAGCTGAGTGCTTAATATAAGTCCTTGCTCAGGCTAAGCTACAAAACATTTCAAAATGTCTGGCTTTTCTTCCTCCTACCAAAGACCTTCTGGGGTTCGTCACAGGAAGGGAGAAAGGAAAAAGAGAGGGAGAAAAGAAGAAAGAGAGAGAGTGAGAAAGAAAAAGAAAAAGAAAAAAAAAGAAAAAGTGGAAGGAAGGGAGAGAGAGAACGCAGGTATCTCTTAACAGAGGCTTGAACTTGCCTGAAATTAGATCAAGCCCTACATCACTTAACTCAATGTATTGGATTAAATTGTTATTGAATTATTTTTGGTATATATACTATATTCTCTTGTGTAATTTACTTACAGTGTAAAACTATATGTCTCAAAATAAAAGGGAGATCAAAAATCTAATTAGTACCATGTAAATTCTGGAATCCCCAAAGACCTTTCCCATTGTATTTATTAAACAAATTTATATAGCTACCCAACTCGTATACAGTGACTTTATCACATTCTTGTTCCTTTCATGTAGTTCTCAATGTGTCAATCGCCTTGCTACTCTATTTCCTCCACCAAAATTCTATTATAAATAATATTACCACACATTACAGCTCTAATTTTGTGTATTTGTGCCAGTAATTTTCAGAAAAAGATTTATTCCTCTCTTACATAGTTATTTAAAAGGAGCTTCATGTATCAGTTTACTTTTACCATTAAAAAATGTTTTGTTGCATTATATGACTGCAAAAGCCTTTTAGCAGTTTCAAGTAACAGGAAATATCCAGTAACAATTTTGAAAGTGGTTATCATAGCCACAAACAACCTCCCCCAAAAAAGATAGAGAAAGAAAGAGAGAAAGAAAGAGGAAGGAAGGGGGGGGGGAGAGAGAGAGAGAGAGAGAGAGAGAGAGAGAACTGTGCTATTATTTTTAATTGTTCCATTATTTATCATGTGTTAATATTTTACATTGTCCCTACACCTAGAGTGATTTTACTGCCTTTCTGCCTACCACATATTTTTCAGGGATTTACATGCATTCAATGTCTATAGTCCAGAGCATACATATGTGTGTATTTATTTTGTACATCAGGTTGCATAAGTCCTGATGTACAAAAATATGCTATTCCTGGTATGTGATGTTTTGTATACATACAGAGAAAGAAGCACTCTTGTGATCTCTGACTTTTATGCTTGCTGTCAAACATCAGCCATAATACTAATTACTATTTTGAACAATATGCACGAATGGCTATTTTATATGTGAAATTATGACTAAAATATTTCTGCACCTATATTGGTTCTCACTGTCAGAAGTTTCTTCTTAGTTTTAGGTTGCTTCTCTATTTGTTCAGTTTCCATCCATTGCTTCTTGTTTTGCCTTCTGGTGCTTTGGAAAATACATTGCCTATACATTCTTTCTGGCAGCCCCTTAAAAGCCTGTTGCCTATCACACTCTTCTTGGGCAAAGCATGTGAGTTATTTCCTACTTTCAGTGGTCCATGAAAGTGCATCTATAATATGTAGATAATAAAGCTGAAAAAAGGTGAACAACATTTTTACAGAACTATAGATACATTGAGGCTGGGTGTGACAAGGAATGGCTGGGACTGGAGGGGCCAGGCGAGGGACCCCTCGATGTGAGTGACATTGAGTTGGCCACTCCCACCCAGTCACATGACCATGAAGCCACTCCCACCATCACATGACCAAGCCACACCCAAAAAAGCCACGCCCACAGAACCAGTAGTAAAAAAATTTAGAACACACCCCTGATTCACATCACGGTGAATGACATCATTACAATGATATGCTGTGAGAAGACAAGCATTTTTAGCCTTCTCTGGTAGTCAGGTGACTAAAAATTTAGCCAGCTCTGAAAATAAAAATAAACGAACACAACAATTTTATTGAGAGAGAAATTTGGTTTAAAAAGTTCCATTATACCGTTAGAAACTGGGCTTTATTGAATCGATATTATCTCGAGACTACATATCAAGGTAAACTAAGGAGTTTTAAAGCTTCCATGGTATCTTTTTATTCACCTAGGAATTTCATGATCTGAGTTTCAAAGTATAATTTTTTCTAAGAAGAGCAGATTTCCCTTGGTTCATATATTTTCTAGTTGCTGACTGTAATCCCAAATTTCCCCAGAAATTCTAATATATCAGAATCCTTAATGAGTTTAGTTTTAAGGCTTTGGATTTTTACAAATTCCATAGTCTACCCCTCCTTCCACCAAACCCGCTGCCCTTCCTGTTACTCTTAAATAATTCTGTTTGGATGGACAAGCAACAGCACTCTCATCTGAAACTTTGAAAATAGAAGTGACATTTAAACTGTATACCCCATCAACTTAGATCACATACATTTCCTTTCCGCAATACTGTGAGGAGTGAACGTGCATGCATTTCAAATTTATTTATTCCAATTAAATCAGGAATGCACAATCTGTTTTGGATCAGCTTGGCTTTTCAATAGTATGCCAAAAGCTAGTTTGTGGGTGGAGTGTAGTTTGTTGTAGGAGTGATTTTAACTGGTCTTTTTTTGGGGGGTTCACATTTAATTATGTAAAAATGTGACTATGAGGTTCTGGTAGCTGCATTAAGGACTGGGAACTATATATGGAGTCTTCCTGCATTAACTAAATGTCTAAGATGATGGCTGCTCAGGGTAGGTACCAAGGGCAATCAAAAAGGTCAAAATGGCAGCCATGGCCATATGATCAGTGTGCATTAGAAAAAGGGTTAGGATTTTGCTTGCATCATTACAGCCACCATATTGACATTTTGACACCTCTTTAATGCCCTTGGCATTCTTTAGATTTCAGAAAATGGCAGAGATTCACAATAATATATTATTTGTTTTAGATTTTTTTAATTATATGATGCTCATTTTCTTCACTCATCATCTTCTTCCCATTAGTCTAGGTCTTGGAGAAAAGTCAAATAAGATAGAATAGAATAGAATAGATTTTTTATTGGCCAAGTGTTTGGACAATATTGGACACACAAGGAATTTGTCTTGGTGCATATGCTCTCAGTGTACATAAAAGAAAAGATACGTTCATCAAGGTACAACATTTACAACACAATTGATGGTCAATATATCAATATAAATCATAAGGATTGCTAGCAACAAAGTTACAGTCATACAGTCATAAGTGGAAAGAGATTGGTGATGGGAACGATGAGAAGATTAATAGTAGTGCAGATTTAGTAAATAGTTTGACAGTGTTGAGGGAATTATTTGTTTAGCAGAGTGATGGCCTTCAGGAAAAAACTGTTCTTGTGTCTAGTTGTTCTGTTGTGCAGTGCTCTATAGTGTTGTTTTGAGGGTAGGAGTTGAAACAGTTTATGTCCTGGATGTGAGGGATCTGTAAATATTTTCACTGCCCTCTTCTTGATTCGTGCAGTCTACAGATCCTCAATGGAAGGCAGGTTGGTAGCAATTATTTTTTCTGCAGTTCTAATTATCCTCTGAAGTCTGTGTCTTTCTTGTTGGGTTGCAGAACCGAACCAGACTAAGTGAACAACTAAGTGCATTAGAACCCTTCAGAAAATATTTCTTGTAGTATAAATTATTTAATGCAATGTCTGAGTTGCCGATATATCAGCTGCTGAAGATAACAAAGAAAGAATATATGCCATATTTCACTCTTTGTCCAAGATGCTAATAAAGCAGGCTGTGTTGCCAGGGACACAGACCAATAAAGCCAAGCTGCAAATAAATGTAGAATGATGTTTTTGTTATTGAAATTGCTGGCCTCATTTTTTTCTTTCCAAAGGGAGCAAACAAAGGGGAAAACTGACAACATTTACATTCAAGCTCATATTGTCTGTATTTTTGGATAGAGAAATCTGCAAACATAGGCCTTGGCATTGCTGGAATTAATGACACTCCTGGTCCCATAGCTTTTGCAAGTCACTTCTTCCTGAATGTCAAATTGTTGCAAGGGCATTTATTACCAAACAAAACTGGATAGAACATGTCAGAGAATAGGCACTAGAAACAAGGAACACTGAGATGAAGAAAGACTGCTATCAGAGAATGAAGTAATTTGTTGAATGAAGTGATCAGTCAAGAGAATCTAGAAGCCCTAGAGTTTTAAGATTTAAAATTTGCAGCTATGGAAAGAGAAATTTAGATTTCAACTCCCATCATTGACAGGCATAATAACCAAAGGGATTGGAAGCATACAACTTTCTAGAAAGAAGAAGCTCTCTACACTCAAGAGGCAATTAACTCATATATCACTTGAGGAAAATTGCCAGCTTTTAAGTCATATATACGGAGGTTTAGCAAGTGTGAAATGGGAGCCAAGGAATTTACCACCGTGTGACACATTTTGGCAATAAGACTGAGGAAATAGAAATTGATGAATGAGAAAAGACCTGGATCTTCCTTTTGTTTGCCACTATATATAGAATCATCCTACCATGTAATTTGATATCAGAAAATGACTAAGTAGGGGAACACTCTGTTCCATCTTGTACTAACCAGCCAAATAAGTCATCTCCTATCAATGGGCTAGTTGGAAAGAATATTAATAACTCCCAGTACCGAGATTAGTGAAACCAAATAGCTACATCAGACTGTTTAAGTCAGTAGCCTTCCTTCAAAGGAACAAGGTTTGTCACAAAATTTCCATTCTGTTATTTATGGGGCAAGAAATACATGTTGAAGCTGCTCTTGATGTCAAAGCCAGTGCCTCACTGAGCAGTAATTGGCAATCATAGGAAGGTCAGGAGTAAAGTGTTGGACAGCCTTAAATACAATACCAAGAGTCCCTTCATAGTTTTATTTATTTATTTATCTCTAATTTTAACTGATTACATCTTATTCAGTCCCTGGCAGGAACATCCAATAGAGAGTGCAAAAAAGATGAGATGACTGACAACAGTACAAAGTGTCACATCTTTTTTTACATAGATGCAACACTTGCTTCTTGATCTGGGCCTCAAGTTTTAAAATATGGTTCCTGGCAATCGGGATTTTGAATGGGGATTCAAAAGCCAATATGATCATCAATTTTAAAAAAAGTGACCTGCCCTAAGCCATATTGAGATTTTACTGATCATGCTTGATGATAGCCTCTGGTGGAGCCAGGGTGAGTGTTGTGCAATTAGTCTCAATGGTAAGATCCTTGTGTAGGAATTGGGGGATCCTATATTGCAATGGTTCTTTTTTCTTTGTGAGAGTTCCATTTGGTCTTGACAAATGTCAAGTGGGAGTGGGAGGAAAAGCTTGAGTCTGAATCCTCTAACCTGTAGGATGCCATAACAGGGCTTAATAATCTCAACCTTTTAAAAAACTTGTACATGATACTGTGTCTAGTTGATTTTAATGTTATATGCAACCCAGAGCCTTCATGGAGTCAAGTGGCCTTATAAATTTGAAAAAAAAGATATATATATCTTTCTATATATATATAGTTATTCATACATATATGGAAAAATACTGCCCAATGTCAATATGAATTTAACTAGTAGTTGGGTCAACTTTTCTATATACAGTGAGATAAAGACATTATATTATTCCTCTCAAAGCTGAGATAGCTTTAAATATTCTCTAGAAAAACTGATGCCAATATGGCAATCTCAGGAAATGCTAAAGAACAAATAGCTTGTTGAGAACTCCTGATACCAAGCTTTCCTACCAGACCAGTTAGAACTGTCATCATTTTAACTCTCTCACTAGATTTCAGTAGGAAGTTCAAATGTATGTATCTATGCATCTCCCTATCTCTCCCTCTCCACATTCCCCCTTCTCATTGAACATGCCTTGACTCAAGATGAATCTGGGTAGTTAGTGGCTTTGATTCCCATGCATATATTTGAAAATCATATAGATTACTGACAGTTCATCAACCAAAATGATTTTCCATCAAATTCTTCAACCCAGCTCCGGAGGTGGGTTTCAGCAGGTTCTGACTCATTCTGGAGAACCAATAGTGGAAATTTTGAGTAGTTCGGAGAACCGGTAGTAAAAATTCTGACCGGCCTCGCCCCAATCTATTCTCTGCCTCCCAATTCCCAGCTGATTGGGCGGAAATGGGGATTTTCCCCTAGAGTGGATTGGGAATGAGGTTTTACAGTATCCTTCCCCTGCCATGCTCACCAAGGCATGCCACACCAAGCCACGCCCACAGAACCGGTAGTAACAAATTTTACATTTCATCCCGGTACAATCCTAGGCTCTACTTAAGCCAGTGTTTCCCAGTCTCAGCAATTTTAAGATGTGTGGATTTCAACTTTCAGCATGAAAACTTAGGCCAATTTCTAGTTGAGGTAACAAGGTGATCAACCATTGCTAGCTGAATAGTACAATACTCACTTGGGAAACTAGTTTAGAGAAATTATCAAGCACAGGCAGGTTTGATCTACTGCTGGCCTAAGAACAGGCTTTGATTAGCTTTTTTAAACAAACTATTTTATTTTCTAGGAACAAAATTTTGGGTCAGGAACTGATGAGAATCAGACATTATCCAAAAACTTTTTAATATGCAGAATATGCAGAAACAAGCACTTTCTCAAGCATGGAGCTAAAAATAGGCTCGCTTCCTATAATTGCTGTGGAACAGACAGCTTAGAAAGGCTGCTTTAAACCTTGGCAATTCTAGTAGCAATCATCATCTGAAGGTCATTCTAGGAATATAAAAATAAGCAGGCAGGGAGAAGATCTGTACTCTGATTTTCAACCACTATGGAGCAAGATAGGAAATGATCATAATTTCAAACACAAAGGTTAGAACATTTTTTTGTAATCTGCAGAGAATGGGGTGATCTGAAAGAATATTCATTCTTAACACATGTGTACACATACAGAAAAAATTTGGAAGAAAAATCCATCTGCTTCAGTTTCAAACTGGGACAAAGGCATTGGAAATAAAATGGAGACTGATTGGAAAGAAAGGTTCCATTTATTAATTAAGGGGCCGGTGAATGGCGCAGGCTGGTAAGGCCTGTTATTAAGAACAGCCTGTTATTAAGAACACAAAGCCTGCAATTACTGCAGGTTCGAGCCCGGCCCAAGGTTGACTCAGCCTTCCATCCTTTATAAGGTAGGTAAAATGAGGACCCAGATTGTTGGGGGGGCAATAAGTTGACTTTGTAAAAAATATACAAATAGAATGAGACTATTGCCTTATACACTGTAAGCCGCCCTGAGTCTTCGGAGAAGGGCGGGGTATAAATGTAAACAAAAATAAAATAAAATAATGAAGTAGAATCACCAACCACATGTGATTCTGGGACAGCTGACAAAATGGAGTTTAGAGTGAATAGATTTATACCTTCTGGATTCTTATGGGGTCATGTAAGGGTCATGGCTGGCTCTACAGGCAAAAGGGGAAATGTAAATCTTAGATATCTGTCTGAGCTAATTTGTCAACATTTGGCTTGTTGCTTATCAGAATTTCTGCCTGACCCAGTCTTTCTGCATTTCTAAAAGCTAACCTTCTCAGTTTCTGCTTGAGGCCAGGAAACTGGGGCTGGTTTCTACCTCTCTTAAGTTTCTTTTATATATATATCCTGCATTTTTAATATTCCCCAAAATATTTCATTCTTCAGAGGGTTTTTTTTTCATTTTTGGAATTCCAATTCCCCCATTTTTGCCATAATAAGTGTGGATGACACATACACTTTTATTGGCAAAAGATTAAGAATTGATCAAACTGTTAATTCAAAGAGGAAGGCATTGATGGATGCATCAGAGGCATCAGCATCAGAAGCCAAAAGTATCCCTTCAGTGGCTCCCAAGAGGAGGGCTTTCAACCCATCAACCCATCAGCCTGGCAAAAGTTCTAGAAGTAAATTTACAGTATCCAATTTTCTATGCCAATTATTTTCAAATGTTTGATGTCACTTTCTGTGAGCTTCAAGTCAGGTTTGAAGCAAGCACATGCCCCAAAATTCTTCACAGCCATGGTGTTGCTTTAGTAAATAACTACTGGCTGCCCTTTTTCAAGGGTTGCTTCCTGTATTTGCCTTACCTCTTAGTTTAGTGCATCCAGGGTTTATTAAGCCAAATTGAGGTTAGCCAGTGTGCAATCCAGGCTATTTAATAGTTTTGAAATTGTGCACAATGAGCCCTGGGACTCCTATTAATGAAACCACCAGTGCAACATATTCAGCCTTACTGGGCAACTAGACAGCATCCTTTGTGAATCACAATCGGGGCTTAGGGTTTGGCGATCTCTTTTTGACCATCTCTTCCGTGTGGGAATTGCCTGAGAGGGCATGCCCTCTCCCCCATGGAAGTGGCAGGGAGGTATGACTGCATGAGCCTTAGTGCTATGGAGCAAGAACCAGACAGGCAATGCAAACATCCTAGACAAATTTCCCTCCTACCAGACAGAAGTCCAAGGTGTTCAGGACTTGCTGTGCCAACCACTCTCAAATGCCATCCCTCCATAAATCCATTTAATTGATTTACAACATAAATAAGGCAAGAAAGAAAATCTTATAGTGAATTTCCACTCTTCCCCAATAGTCTTTCCAGCTGTCTTCTGACACTTTGAAAAGAGTCTTTAGTCTCCACTTGTCCATCTCAGGGTCCTCTGTTTCAATAAGGCCAATCAGTCAGTCTTGGGAAAGTCTGCTCCATTCTGGTTGTACTGGTGACTCTTGATGACTGGATCCAAATCCAATTTCTTGGTTTGAATGGAGGAGGGTCTCTTCTGGAGGCAGCATCTGGGTCAGTGTGATCTGCTTTGTCTGTGCAGGGCTGAACAATATGAGAACAAAATCCCCTCCCTTTTTTGTGGGTGACTATCCCAGACAAGGCATTGTTGGAGTATAAGAGATGGGGAGGTGGAGTAGGGGTGGATCAATAGCTTACAGATAGGGTTTGAAAAGGCATTAAGGTTAACATTGTGGGTTAAATAGACAGATAAAACCTACTTGAACACATATAGTAACTTTGGGCTGTTTTTAAAAATACAGAGGAAGAGAAAGAAAAAGGACACAGTTCTCTTCACCCTATTTTACTGGCTAGGTAAACTAGGGTAAAGGTAATTTTCTTTTCATCGCTTTGATTTTTTTTCCTCTAACAATTTAAAATTCTTGTCTTTTTGGATTAGATACATTTAACAGTTACATTTACATAACACACAAAGATTTTGACACAAATATACATACAAAGACACAGAAAAAACAAAAGGAGAGGACAACAGAAATCTCAGGTTTACACCCCGGTCATTCCCACCATAAATCTCAGTTAACTCAAATTAGGGAAGGCACAAATCTTAACAAACATATTACATGGTTTCATAGAAGACAGAGAGAAATAAAAAAAAATTTCCTATATATATATATTTCTTTTCCTTTTAAGTACCTTTATTTAGCCAATTTGGTTTTTCAGCTTTGTCCCTGAGCAAACCTACTCTACACAACTTCCTTACTCATTTTTTTTTCATGCTGGCCATTCTGCCGGTATGTTTTTCAAAACCTGATGCTCCGCTATTGGTTTTTGAGCAAAAAAACAAAAAGGTCCAGGAGGACTCTGGTTCCTTCACAGAGCATAGGCACCTCCTTTTTAGGGAACTCCACCATCAGTTTTTGGACCAAAAAGGGGTCCAGGAGACCTGCTGGGTGAGATCATCAGTGGCTTTGGGGTGAGATACCAACTGTACGCTGATGATACCCAGCTGTACTTTTCCACCCCGGCCACCCCAGTGAAGCTGTCAAGTGCTGTCCCGGTGTCTGGAAGCCGACGGGTCTGGATGGGGAGGAACAGGCTCAAACTTAATCCTCCAAGACGGAGTGGCTGTGGATGCCGGCACTCGGTACAGTCAGCTGCAGATGCGCTGTCTGTCGGGGTGAATCATTGGCCCTGATGGAGAAGGTACGCAACTTGGGCGTGCTCCTGGATGGTCGGTTGTCCTTTGAAGACCATTTGGCACCGCTCCAGGAGAGCATTTTATCAGGTTCGCCTGATCCGCCAGTTGCGCCCTTCCTGGACCGGGATGCCTTATGCACAGTCACTCATGCTCTCGTTACCTCTCGCCTGGACTACTGCAATGCTCTCTACATGGGGCTCCCCTTGAAGGGCACCCGGAGACTTCAGCTAGTTCAGAACGCGGCTGCGCAGGTTATTGAGGGAGCGTCTCGGAGCTCCCATATAACACCTATCCTACGCAGACTGCACTGGCTACCTGGTGGTTTTCGGGTGCGCTTCCAGGTAGTGGGTACCACCTTTAAAGCGCTCCATGGCTTAGGACCGGGCTATCTACGGGACCGCCTACTGCCGGCTTCTATCTCCCATCGTCCGCACGCTCCCACAGAGAGGATTCCTCAGGGTGCCGCCAGCCAAACAGTGTCGACTGGCGGCCCCAGGGGAGGGCCTTCTGTGGGGCTCACCCTGTGGAACGAACTTCCCCTCGGACTTCGACAATTACCTGACCTTAGGACCTTTCGCCGCGAACTTAAAACTTATTTATTCCATATGGCTGGACTAGCCTGATTCTTATTTTTATTGGATGGGTTTTTAAAATTCTGTGATTTTATGGGAAAGTACGTTTTTTAATATTTTGGGCATTTAAATTAGTTTTTTAAGGGATGTTTTTAATTATTGTGTGTATGTATATTTTATCTGCCTGTTCACCGCCCTGAGTCCTTCGGGAGAAGGGCGGTATACAAATTAAAATATTATTATTATTATTATTATTATTATTATTAAATGAGCCAGGTCTGTCAGTCAGGTTACCTTGGAATCCTATCTTGGGGTGCCAAGCTGTTGGAAGGAAAATCCATTTGGTTCAGTTCCAAGCTGGGAGAAAGGCACTAGAAATAAAATGGAGGTTGGTTGGAAAGCAGAACCAACAGGGTTTTTGGTTCTGGAGAAGCTGACCAAATGATTGAATGAGTGGATGGATCTTTACAGGTTTCTGTGATTTTGAAGTTTGAACTGTTCTGAGGGTTGTGCAATGAAGGAGCTTGTATTCTGAAAGAGTGTTGGGCAATTCCTATTGTGGCTAAGAACAGATATTGTGTACCCTGTTTCCTCCAAAATAAGACATCCCCTGATAATAAGTCCAATCGGGCTTTTGAGCGCATGGCAATAAGGCCAAGTGCTTATTTCAGGGTTCAAAAAATATAAAACAGGGTCTTATTTTTGGGGAAACACGGTACTGTTTTGGGGTGGATGAAGAATTCATGAACTGGTTTTTCTGATAGTATACCTGGAAAGGTTGTTCCCAGGTCATTCTGTCACAATCTAAAGTAGTGTTTCTCAACTGCTTGCCAACTTTAAGATGTGTGGACTTCAACTTCTAAAATTCCTGAGTCAGTCATGCTGTGCATATTGGCTGGGCAATTCCAATAATTGAAATTCACACATATTTAAGTTGCCAAGGTTTTAAAACTCTGTGGTTTAATGTTTCAGCAAATGCCCTTTTACTGTGGTTTTTTTTTTAAAGGGAAGACAGTTTCTCTATTTCTGTGTCACTTTTATCAGAAATGTATACAACAAAATCGGACGGGGCAGAAAACAGCCCAGCACTAATTGAATTAGTTCCAGAGATCAGATTGCAGGTGAAGAGCTAGATGAGAATCTATAAATTTCTCTTTCTGCCAACAATGCAAGCTTGCACAGAATACACTGAGTTCAGGGAAATTCTTACATCACCAAGAAAGAATTAAAATCAGATCACTGCTTCCATGCTTCTGACAATTATTAATGTCATTAAACTCTATTTTAAATAACCATGTTTGAATACTTTCCTTCTTCTCACAAAGGCAGTTCATCTCTTTTTATGTGGCAGTGATGTGGTTAGATAGTGGCCTGCAATCCTATCGCACAGAATCCCAGAAATTCATTGGTTGTTAGTGAATATTTTTGGATGATTTTGTAAACCAGTGGTTTAATTTTCTTAAGCAGAGCATATGTTGATATTTGTAGTTTTGTTGTAATTCCTTGGGTAAATTGTCTGGCAAAATTTACAGGCTGATTCTGATGCTTAGGCTCTTGCCTAGTTTTTCTCTTTACCAGAGATGAAATGTCCAGAGCCTCTTAATCTTTTATTTCAGTAGGATTATTTGGGAACAAGTAATTACAAAACTGGAATATCTTAATAGCATTCTGTTCTATTACTTACAAAATAGTCACATTAATTAAAAATGGCTAAGGATTAAAAAAATATCAAAACCCTTGATCCAACCAGATGTAAGCATTCTAAAGCTTTGATTTGTTAATATATGAATTGCGGGTAACAAAGTGTGAACATTTTTCTTATGCATCTTTTAAAAATACATTCTAATAAGAAATATTTTTAAATCATTTTTTTAAAAAAATAAGAAAACAACAAATGCCTTTAGAAAAAAAAGCATTTTGTCCCTTGGATTTCAGTGTTTCTCTGCTTTTCCAAATGACTCCACCACTTTCTACAAAATGCTATAGCCATCTTAACATTGAAGATACCACTTTGAGTTCATCCTCAGTCCACAAAGATATCTCAACAATTCTTTTTAAGTCATCTTCATGATGACTTGTCCATCTTATCCCCAGTCAACTGTGAAACCAGCCTAGAGGCTCTTTAGTTGCTCTGTGTCCTTCTTCCAATACAAAGTTTTCCTTAGGAATAATCCTTTATGATGGCTCTTGATATGACATACATGGGATAAAAAGATCCCCTTTGTCATCTACTCACTGGACATTGCATCACTATTGTCAATTTGTCTTCATTGAGACCAAGACAGGTCATTTGACTTGTGAAATCTATCTTTCTGTCTTTTTTTTAAAGGAATATCAACCTTTTGAGAGGTCAGTGTCACAAAATAGGATTCATAGGAATCAACATACTTGAACCCCTTTAGCAAACGGTATGGAGGGAAGAGTTTGGCTCCTTTTTTTAAGCACCTCTGTAGACCTTATGGCACTTTTATAATATTTCACATTTGTTTTATGAGAGGGAAAGTAAGGCAAACTAAAGATCTTCCCTCTCCCTATTCAAGCATTGCACAATGTCCATGCTTCCCTCACCCCATTATTTTCCATCAGACTTCTATGGAATCTTCTTCCTGAAAAATCTCATCACTCTTTTGGAGAGGGTAAACATACACACTTAGAATGAAACTGATAAATACAACCTGGAATTGGAAGTAAGTGAATCCTCAGCCCTGGTTCCCTTAAATTTTCTACCATATAATTTGGGGGGGGGGACAGAGAGAGAGATACTGCTTCTAGAGTGGAGGCTGACAGTTAGGAAATATTGCTATCTATAGTAGTGGAGTTATTTTTTTTATTTATTTATTTATTTTGTCACAACATCATATAAAAAGGATTATATAGTATATAAACATATATATGAGTAAATATTAGGAGGTATAAGCATCAATATATATAGGAAGATCTTGTTTTTTTTACACAAGAACTTAAAAAACATCAGATTCAATTCAGATGGGAGGTGCCAGTTGGACTGACAGTATTTTATCAAGGAAGGAGATATAGAATTGACACTGTTTTAAAGGCAAAGGATTTTCTTTCTACAGTTTTGAAAGTTGAAATAGAAGTGATAGAAAAACTTCAAGAGATCCAAGAAGGTGTGGTGATCCAAGAAGCTTTATTGCTGCCAGCATCAGAGGAACCACAAGAGCAAAGGGTGACAAGAGGAGCTCTTAAGCGTAAAGAAGAGCAACAGTTTCAAAGTAAAAGTCAAGACCCCAGTATGGAAGCTGTGGGAGGAGCTAGACGGAAGATACCGGAGGAGGATCCGTTATTTGCTTCAAAGCTTCAGGAGGCCAGTAGTGGCAAATAGAATTTTGTCATGGAATGTTAATGGTTTGAATTCAGCTCAGAAAAGAAGGAAAATATTTCACTACTTGAAACAATTTAAAAATGATGTGATTTGCCTGCAAGAGACACATATCAAATTATCAGACCAAAAATACTTAATTAACTCAAAATTAGGTAAACATTTTATTGCATCAGCTTTGGATAAGAAGCAAAATGGAATTGTTGTATATATCAGGAAGGATATACCAGCTAAGTTAATTGAGGCAGATATTCAAGGAAGATTTATTGCTATTGAACTGGTGATAGATGCAAAAAAGACTTTGCTGATAGGTATTTATGCACCTAATCAGCAACAAGAAAAGTTTTACAAAATGTTACATGAGAGGTTGACCTCTGGGATTATAGTTCGTTTATTTTATTAGGAGACTGGAATGGAGTAATTGATACAAGAAGGATAAGAGAACCTCTCCAAGAAGATACCTATACATGCAAAATTACCAAAATCCTTTTTTGAAATGATGGAAGACTTTGAGTTTAGAGATATATGGAGGTTACGGAATCCAGATGAGAGAGATTTTACTTTTTTCTGATAGGCATCAATCTTTTTCACGTATTGATTTTATTTTAATTTCTAATGACTTGCTTTCTAGGGTGAAGAAAATGAAGATATTTCCGAGGTGTTTAACTGACCATAGCCCAGTATGGATGGAATTATTACAAGGGAAAAAAGGTGGTAGAACATGGAGGTTGAATGAAAATCTGTTTAGATATGAGGATAATGTAAATCATTGTAAGAAACAGTTGAAAGAATTTTTTGATTTTTATATGTACAAAGGGACACCTATAGGAACTGTGTGGGAGGCGAGTAAAGCTTTTATTAGAGGATATTGATTTTATTTGGACAATAGGCAAAGGAATAATAAACAAAGGCAGCGAGGTACTTGGAAGAAGAAATTCAAAGGAAGCAACAGTTATTAATTCAAAACCCACAAGATCACAAACTTAAAGAGGCTATAAGAATATTACAGAGTCAATTTAATATGTTAATGGCAGACCAGGTGGCAACGAATATACAATATGCTAAACATAATACCTTCTGTAATGCAAATAAACCTGGGAGATGGCTGGCATATAACTTAAGGAAAAAACAGAAAGCACGTGTCATACAAAAAATAGAATATAAAGGTAAAGAGATATATCAACAGGATAAAATTAAAAAGGCCTTCTCAGAATTTTATACTGCTCTATATGCAAAAGATAAAATATCGAATAGGGACATTTATGATTATTTGAAAGATTATAAGGTTAATACTCTAACATTAGAACAGAGGGAGGAGTTGAATCAGCCGATAGCTACTGGAGAAATAGTGGAGGCAATTAAACAATTAAAAATGGGGAAAACCCCTGGTACAGATGGTCTTATGGCAAGTTATTATAAAAAATTACAGGACGAAATATTAGGCCCACTTAAAGAATTATTTAATCAAATACAACTAGGAGTGGGAATACCCCTGTCATGGAAAACATCTCTGATTTCACTGATACCAAAAGAGGAGCAAGATGGCTCTAAACCCGGTAACTACAGGCCGATTTCACTTTTAAATAATGATTATAAGATTTTTGTTAAAATAATAGCAAATAGATTAATGTTAGTTTTACAACAAAGAATTCATACTGATCAATCTGGTTTTATAAAAGGGAGGCAGATGAGGAATAATGTTAGACAGATTATTAATATACTGGAATATTTGGAAAAGAAGAATACTTCAGCAGCACTTATTTTTTTGGATGCGGAAAAGGCCTTTGATCGATTGCATTGGGATTTTTTATTTAAATTAATAGAGAAAATGCAATTTGGAGATTGTTTTGTTAGAATAATTAAAGCGATTTATGGAGAGCAAACAGCACAGATTATAATAAATGGTAGTTTGACAGAAGTTATTAAGATTGCGAAAGGAACGAGACAGGGATGTCCTTTATCACCACTATTGTTTGTTTTGACTCTGGAACCTTTATTAGATAAAATACGAGAATTAACGGAAATAGAGGGAATTAAAATTAGACAATATGAGTACAAAGTTAGAGCTTTTGCAGACGATGTAGTGGTTACTTAAACAAATCCTATAAATTCAAGTAGATTTTTGTTGGAAGCAATTGATAAATATGGAAAGGTATCAGGATTTAAAATAAATCAGAATAAAACAAAAGTGATAATCAAAAATATGTCTATACAACAGAAACAAAAACTAGAGGAAATAACAGGATTTGAGGTGGTAAAAAAGGTTAAATACTTAGGGGTTTATCTTAGCTCATCGAATAAGAAACTTTACAAGAATAATTATGACTTGTTATGGCAAAAAGTTCAGAATGATATGAGTGTCTGGAAAAAATTGCAGTTGTCGTTATTGGGGAGTTTTGCAGCTATTAAAATGAATGTGTTACCTAGATTTTTGTTTCTGTTCCAGATGATACCAATAATTAAGAAAGATAAAAATCTGGAGGATTGGCAGATTGGGATTAATAAATTTATATGGTAGGGTAAAAAGGTGAGGGTTAAAATGAAAATAATACAGGACTCACAGGAAAGAGGTGGCTTAAAAATGCCTAATTTTAAATTATATTATGAAGCAGTAGCCCTTTCAGTAATAAGTGACTGGTTTAATTTAACGGAGGAAAGAATTTTGAACATAGAAGGTTATGACTTGTTATATGGATGGCATGCGTATTTATTTTATGAAAAAAAAGTGGATAGGGCTTTTAAGAATCATGTGTTGAGAAGTGCTCTTTTGGTCTGGAAAAATATTCCTATAAATTAGATTACAAGATTCCTATATGGGCGAGCCCCAGACATGCAATAGAGAATATAAATATAGAACAGAAACAGGAAATGATTACTTATAAAGAACTTTTGTATGCTGAAGGAGGTAGATTGCAATTAAAATCATTACAGGTATTAAATGAAGATGCCAATATGGGCAAATAAGTGCTAGATGGAAAGAAGATCAAAAAATTGGTATAATGCAAAGGGAGGAAAATTTAATAAAGCAAATTAGAAATCAGACCCAGGAGCATATAAAGAGATTGTATAATGTGTTGCTTGAAATAGATTCGGAAAAGGATTTGGTAAAGGATTGTATGATAAAATGGGCACAGAATATTCAGGAACCAATAATGTTGGAAACATGGGAGAAAATCTGGGTTAGAAATGTTAAGTTTACACAAGCACAGAATTTAAGGGAAAATTTTTATAAGATGTTTTATAGATGGCACTTAGATCCCAAAAAATTATCATGTATGTATCCTGATATCCAAGCGAAATGTTGGAGGTGTGATTGTGATGATGCTACATATTTTCATATTTGGTGGACTTGCAAGAAAATTAAGGCCTTTTGGATAAGAATTTGGTGGATTATTCAAAATGTCCTGAAGAAGAAGATAAAGTTCCTGCCGCAATTTTTTCTTTTGGGAATTATAACGGATTGTACAGGGATTGAGACTAAATTGATTCTGAATTTAATAACAGCAGCAAGACTGTTGATTGGACAATACTGGAAGAAAGAAGAGGTACCTACAATAGAAGAATGGCTATTGAAAGTCATTAATTTGGCTGAGATGGCTAAAATTTCAGCTTTTTTAAAAGACAATATGCAGGAAAGATATTTAATTGAATGGAAAAAATGGATTATTTACAAAATAGATATCAGATTAAGAAATATCAGACTGCCTTTGAATAATTAGGAAGTATTATTTTATGTAATGGGGAGGGGGTTGGGAGATGAAAAGATTTGGATGAGGTTAATTGGATTTGAAGGGAAAAATTTTACTCTATGTTTGATTTATGTATAACAATACCTTGTGATTGACCCGGGAAGCTGGGGGGGGAAGGGAGTGGGGAAGGAGGTTTTCTGGGAGGGAGGGGAAAAAAAAGGGGGGGGGGAATGTTTTTGTTTTTTAAAAACTTTTTCAATTATATATATATATATATATATATATATATATATATATATATATATATATATATATATATATATATATATATATATATATATATATATATATATATGAAGAAGAAAAGAAAAGAAAAACAATGGGACAGGAACGGTAGGCATGTTTGTGTGCTTATGCATGCCCCTTATGGTCCTCTTAGGAATGGGGTGAGGTCAATAGTAGAAAGTTTTTGGTTAAAGCTTTTAGGATTATGGGAAGAGACCACAGAGTCAGGTAAAGTATTCCAAGCACTGATGATTCTGTTACAGAAGTCATATTTTCTGCAATCTAGATTAAAGCGGTTAACATTAGGTTTAAATCTGTTGGTTGCTCTTGTATTGTTGCAATTAAAGCTGAAGTAGTCTTTAACAGGAAGGACATTACAATAGATGATTCTATGAGTTAAACTTAGGTCTTGTCGAAGACGACGGAGTTCCAAGTTTTCTAAGCCTAGGTTTTCAAGTCTGGTGGGATAAGGTATTTTGTTGTTTTCAGAGGAATGGAGAACTCTTCTTGTAAAATATTTCTGGACTCGTTCAATTGTATTGATGTCAGAGATATAGTGAGGGTTCCAAACAGGCGAGCTGTAGTCTAGAATTGGTCTAGCAAATGTTTTATATGCTCTGGTTAGTAATGTAGTGTTTTTGGAAAAGAAGCTACGCAGGATTAGATTTACAATTCTTAGAGCCTTTTTTGCTATGTAGTTACAGTGGGCTTTGACACTTAGATCATTTGACATGAAAACTCCAAGGTCTTTAACGGGGTGGGGGTCATCTGTAAGGTAATGCCCATCAAGCATGTACTTAGTGTTTGGGTTCTTTTTTCCAATATGTAAGACTGAGCATCATTTGCTGGTTGAGATCTGGAGTTGCCAAGTTTTAGACCAAGCGTTTAGATGATCAAGGTCTTTTTGGATGATAGATGCATTGTCTGTGGTGTTAAATAGTTTGACATCGTCAGCAAAGAGAACACAATTACTTGTGATATGGTCACAAAGTTCATTAATGTATAGTTTGAAGAGTGTTGGTCCAAGGACGCTGCCTTGAGGAACGCCACTCTTGACAGGAACAGGATTTGGTAGAGCATTGCCAATTTTGACCACTTGTTGTCTGTTGGACAGAAATGCAGATATACATTTGTGAAGGGGTCCTGAAATGCTTTTTAGTTTTAGTTATAGGAGAAGTTTGTCGTGTACTACTGAGTCAAAAGCTTTGCAGAAGTCTATGTAGATTGCATCTATTGTTTTGCCTTGATCAAGATTTGTAGTCCATATGTTTTTACAGTGGAAAAGTTGTAAGTTGCATGATAATTTTTTCCTGAAACCAAATTGTTTATTAGAGAGTAGGTTGTTAGTTTCTAAGTGTGAGGTAATGGATTGGTTGATGATTGATTCCATGACTTTGCAGGTGACGCAGCACAGAGAGATTGGTCTGTAATTTTCAATTAAGCTGGGATCTCCTTTTTTGAAGATAGGGATGACTGTGGCTAGTGATCAAAGTTTGGGAAGGGAACTGCTAGTGAAAGTTTTGTCAAAGATTATGCTTAGGGGTTCTGCTATATTAATATAATATTATTATATTATATATTATATATATTATTATATATTATATTATATAATAATATTATAGAATAATTATATTCTGGGTGGGTGAAGAAAAGAGAGATAGCAAGCTTGGTGATGAAATGGAGTCCTCATTTCTCCCCATTAGAAGTATTTCCTGCTCCCCATAAAATTTGGAGTGTCTGTAGAGGGATCAAAAAAAGTTGTGATGGTTGTGACTACCTAATTGAATCCCAACTTGTTTCTGCCTAAAAATAAGAAGAGATTTTAAAGTGAATCATCTTCATTTTTGCTTTTCCCCCCCTTTTGCCCTGATTCATATTTTTTTAAAAAAAATATACATTACATTTTGTCTTTTTTTTCTTTTGCAAAGAAATAGGAAAAAACCTCATTCTGTTTTAGCTGATTCTATTTTAGGAAAAGAGAACGCTTGCTGAAAGCAATCTATGCTTAATTCTCATTAAGATATTTATTAACAAGAAATATTTTTAGAAATGGATCTATTATATTTAAAGCAATTGTCTTTGATTACAAATGGGTAAATTGGTTAATGAGATCAATAGATAATTGGAAGCATTATTGCCAAAATAGCTATAATAGTAAGAAAACTAAAATAAATACCATGGATCTTTCAATATACTTAATTATCCTTGAGGCAGAGATAAAGAGAGAGAAAGAAAATTTAAAAAATGCATATATGTAATTTATGATTTTTATTTTTAACACGGTGGTTATATATAATAATAGACAATATTTGTGTCACAATAGAAGTTTTTTTGAAGCCTTATAAACAAGACAAAACATACAAAATATTAGTCTAGACCAGTGACTGTGAACCTTTTCGGCACCAAAACACGTGCCTGGGCCACAACCAGGAGGAGGAGCTGCCCAGGAGGGCATGCACGCCCCAGAAAATAAACTTCTGGTTTTCTGTGCACTGGCCAGCAAGTCTTCTGGTTACTGCCACACATGCACATGTGACTATCAGCTGGCCAGCACACATGCTCATACCAGAAAACAGAAGACCAGGTCTTCCAGTTTCCAGCACTGCTGCACACACAAAGGCTAGCTGATCTTTGTGTGCGCATGCACGCCAGAAACTTGGAAGAGGAATGGGTGATGCCGCACATGCCAGGCGACATGGCTCCATGTGCCACTTCAGGCACATGTACCATAGGTTTGCCATCACAGGTCTAAACTATTTTAATATACTTTCCATAATTTATGCTAGCTGAATATTATTTTTAAAGCTATTTCTTTCAGCACGAAGTATTATTTGTTCCTCTTCAACCAAACCAATAAGTGACTAGGCTCAGATGAGAAATGATGGGTATCTTGTATATACTTTTCAATTCTAAGATAATGCAGTAATCATTTCCTAGTGTTGTATTAAATGTGTTGCTATAGCCCAAATAATCTGTGCAGGCATTTCTCTGTTGCAGAGAAAGACACTGGAAAAATCTAAGGAGGATAAGACCAGGAGGTACTATAAGGTTTGTTAGAAAAACCATCTTGCAAGCTTAAGGGAAAAAAATCCTTTGAAGGGGAAATTCATAGTAGAAACTATTTTAACCTTTTGCATTTTTCCAGTGTTGAAAATGACCAAATGAAGACAGAATCAGTGATAACCCACAGAGAATACTGAAAGTGCCTTGATCATTTAGGGGTCCCAGATCTGTGCTGAAAAACTTCTGTTAATGGCATCTAGTAATTATGTTAAGATTTTCAACTCAGATTTATTAGGCCTAGATTCTTGTATTCTTGACCAGTCCCTAAACCAGCATGTTAATCCAAACATGATACTAATGTAGACCAGTTTTATACTATTAATTTACATTTGAAAGGGAATAAGTCTGAGGAAAAAGTTATTGGCAAAAACAGAAAGGCAAAACAGAAATGCTGTTCATTTTTTTCCTCTATGTTGCAGATGTTCTGAACTTGTCAGAGGCCACAATATTAGAGCTCTTTGCAATGGTTAGCTGTTCTCTAAATCTACAAATGAAACTAATGGTGAGAACAATATTGTATGGAATATACATTGAAATAATAGAAAATACTTGTAGCTCTGGTTTTAGATTTTGGCAGTGGTTTGCTCTCCAAGCTTGTTTTAATTTAGTTTCTGAACGTTTCATTACCAGATGAAGTAACATCACCAGCAGGATTTTCTTATCCTATTCTCCTTAGCTTATAAATGTCTTGTGTACCAGTGTAGTCAGTTGGTCGTTTGACTGGTTGTTTGTTTGGAGCTATATTTAAATTCTGAGCAGGTGATTGGTTCTCTTGTGGATTGGTCGTTGGAATGGTCTGATTTCTTACATATTCATATTCTGGCTCTAGATCAATATGCTTGTTAATTGCTCCTTTAGTAGAATACCAGACTTCAATAAAATCAGGTGTGTGGCGGGTGCTGGTATGGCCAATGGTTTTGTTCCTTCCCAATTGAACTGATGTTGTTTATTATCAATGTCATTTGAAATGAGGGATTTTTGGTCATGCCATTTAACTGCTAGTTGATGATCATGAACCCTTGTTCTCAATTGCCTTCCTGTTTGTCCCACATAGAATTGGTTACAATTGTTGCAATTGATTTTGTATACTATGTTGCTGTTGTCTTCCTTCTGTATTTTGTCTTTGACTTTAGATAGTTCTTTTCTGAGTGTAAATGTGGGTTTATGAACTATCATTATTCCTAGGAGGTTGCAGTATTCTGGCAGCCATTGCAGATGTTCCTTTGATGTATGGCAGGATTTGTTTTTGTTTTATGGTTGGTAGTGTATTTTGTTGAGGTTGGAATGGCAAGGATCGTATTATGAATTTTTTGGGATAACCATTGTGGAGTAAACATTGAAAAGGTGTTTCTCTTCTGCTTTTCGTAATGACTCAGTGCTGCAGTGTGTCTTGGCTCTTTTGAAAAGGGGCTGGATGTAGCTCTTTTTCTGTGCAGTGGGGTGGTTAGTTGTGAAATTTAGAATTTGATCTGTATGTGTGGATTTTCGGTATATGTAGATTATTAGTTCGTGTTATCTTGTCTCCTTATGTCAATATCTAGGAAGGGGAGTCATTGTTCTTTTTCTTCCTCACATGTAAAATTGATCCAAGTGAATACATTGTTTAGTAGATGGTGTGTCTCTTCTAGTCTGATGTGTTTGATGATGGCAAAAGTATCATCTATGTAATGTACCCAAAATTTTGGCTGGTGGTTGGCAGGATTGTGCGTTCAAGTTTCTGCATTACTGCTTCTGTTATTAGGCCAGATATAGGTGATCACACAGGCTGTATTTGTTGATAGATTTGGAACATATGAAAAATACATGTTCAGAGGTTGCTCCATAGCCATTGAAGATTGCAAGATAGCAATAGCAGACTTATATACTACTTCCCAGTAGTTTGCAGCCCTCTCTATGCAGTTTACAGAGTCAGCATATTACCAACCTTGGAAGGATGGAAGGCTGAGTCAATCTTGAGCTGGTGAAAATCGAACTGCCAAACTACTGGCAGCAGTCAGTCAGCAGAAGTAGCCTGCAGTACTGTATTCTAACCACTGTGCCACCATGGCTATTGCTTTTGTGACTTACTCAATGCTTTCTCAGAGGTATCTTCTTAATGACTATATGAAGCATGCTTTTAATTTAATTTTGCTGGTAGTCTTATGTTTTTAGAATACGTGAATACATAATAATTCATAGAAAATCGATATTGCACCAGAACATTTGTAAATCATCACAGATACACTAAGGAAATACTGCCCTATTGTACTTGCATTCCAGTATCTGATGTATGTAAGTCATGGATTCTGTATAATTGTATTTTGACATTACAATACACATTTCATCATTTGCCTCTTTATGATGCTTTATGCAGACACCTATGTTTCTGTAAATGTAATATTTATTTAAATGTATCTTTATTGGTAACTCTGTAAGAGTATGCGTCTAGGGAGCATACATGAAATTTAGCAATGGGGAGAGGGAGAAAATAGAGGACAAATGGCATGAAAAAATGTAGTTTTAGTTTCATGCTCTGTTGACTCAACAGAGAAAGTTACATTCTAATTTCTAAGCCATTGAAGACCCCAAAACAACCAAAGTGCAGATCTCTAGCAATTTCATTCTGTAGTAAACAAAACAAAGGGAGAAAAATAATAACTTAATTTGAGATTGAGAAACCCCATTATATCTAATGGTCCTTGATGCCTTTTTTCAATACAGTTATGTGAAATGAAGCATTGTTTCTCCAAAACTATTTCTTTCATGGGGAAACTATTGCAAATATTTATGGGAATAAACAGTTAATGGTTAATTTAGATTGCTCTTTTCATGAATATTTCATTTACAGCTTTTTGCTCTTATTAGAGCAAATCATATTAGATAGATTCTTGTCAGATTTAGGATAACTTTCTAATTTATCTCTTGGTAAATTGGTAAATATAGAGACAAATTTTCAGGCTTTCCATTTTCAGGAAATGTGTTGTACTGGTTATCCTATAGACTCTTTATATAACTTGTCATTTTTTTGAATTTTTAGTCATAGGTCCATGAAACCATGGGAATTAATTTAGTCATGACTAGCGATGGGCAGATCAAACCTTTGGGATTCAATCTGAAAAGTTATGATTTCTAAATTAAAAGTTGGATCAGGTCAAACAAGCATTGTACTTACTTTCTAATGTTATAAAATAACAGAGGAGGTCTTCCTTCCTTCCTTCCTTCCTTCCTTCCTTCCTTCCTTCCTTCCTTCCTTCCTTCCTTCCTTCTTTTTAATGTCATATTTCTATTAAAGCTTCTAATGAAATATGTACATGAAAAGTCCAAAAATTGCATCATTTGCCTTTCTCCAAATTCAACTGAGCCTTAGGTCATGTTTCATCTGACAAGGCTTGAAGTTCTGTATTGCAACATTTTTGTGTTAAACTTCAATTAACTGTAATGGTATATGGAAATGAGCTTGGAGATGGAGAGGGGGAAAATGCTGCATAAAGAATGGTCAGATAAAAGAGAACATAGCCTTAGTTGTCTAATGGGTATAGAAATAGAAAGAAACCTCTTTAGTTTCTTAGGCTGTAAAAGAGACAGCGGAAGATTTGTACTATCAAACTTGCAAGATTGATGTCAGCCTTCTCAGTAGATCTATCAGGAAACATGACAAGATGAGTTAATTCTACTTTATTTTATGGCTACATTAACTGAATCTTGCACATTTGATAGTATAAATATCTTACCAGCTTTTTTCAACTGGATAAGTTAGGGAGATTTCTTTCTGGGTTTCTTACTCAGCTCATTATAGAGCTATGGGCTATATCCTCTTTTAAGTGATCATTCCCAAGGCAGCATCTCTTATCTGCCTTCCAAGGTCATTCCCACATACCATTACAAATAAAGAATGTAATTGGGTTTCACAAAATGATAAAAAAAAGAGCTGAGTTTATTTTTTAAAGGACTGAATGGGAAAAATTGTGGGATGTGGGAATGGTAATATTCCATTTACTTCCATAGAACTGCAAAGATCCTGAATAACTTCTTATACATAATAGCTATATGCAAATTATTTATTTCAGTGGTCCATCCTATTTTCAGACAAAGTAATAGGGTGGATCATATCAGAGAATATTGATGGAGAATTCTCACAAGTATTGTTTATTGTTAATAATGATAGTAGCACAACTATACTTTCATTCAATGTTAAAATTATGTTGTTGTTATTGCCTTTTAACATTTGTTCTCCCAAATGGTTCTGATTGGTACTCTGGTTGTCAGAACTCTTCCAAAGATCTAGGATAATTAAATATATTGTTTAATAGATATGTGGTAATATCACTTTTATAATTGACATTGACATTTTATCGATTTCTATTGTGTCCAATGCTTCTTTAGATCTTTGAACAATATGGATGTTCTTCTTGCTGTTGCTGTGAAATAAATCTGCATCTTCACCTCAAGGTATTGTGAATGGGGATAAAATGTGACATGGAATCTTAACTGCTTTTCACAACGAGAAACATTCAAACAAAAGATTGAAGTAGGGTTATCTAGAAGGTTGATCAAAGAAAGCAGTATCAGAAAATATATTCAGAGGAATTTCAGATTGACACAAAAGTACTTTATGAAGTATAGATGTGAACAATAACTAGCCTGCCTAATGCATCAATTGTTCATTATTTATTTGGTTCTCTGTTCTTATTATCTTTCTTGCCAGGAGCTAAAGTAGACTTTGCAGAACTATTTACTGTGATTTTTCCTACAAGTCTGTGAGGCAGGTGGGGTTAAGACTTAGGCAGCAAATAGCTTAAAATCAATCACAGAGTTTTCTTGGCTGAGTATCTTTCTCTAATCCTAATCCAATACATGATTCATATCTACTGGCTTTCATAGAAAGCAAAACAACCAATCATAAATGAGAACAGATTGTCAAGCACCCAAAATGTGGTTATGTGACTGGGGAGGCTGTTGTGAATGTACAGTCTGCAAATGACCATGAACAGTCATAGTGATAAGATATTAGTGATAAATTGAGGACTACCTGAATGAAGAATTTTGAGTTTATGGTTGAACCAAGTTCTTGTTTTCATAGAAGGTCAATTCCAGATTTAGCTTGCCAATATTTATTATAAATAAATCTACAGGTAGTCATCAATTTACAACCACAGATTTAGCTTGCCTACTGTTCCCTGTCCTATTGTTCCTCTTCATTATATCCAATTAATATAGTTATTACATACATAATAATGTTATTACATTACATACATATTATGCTCATATATATGCTTATATATTATATAGTTATTTCTTTTTTTTATTGAAAAAGTTTTTACAAAAATTTTTACTCCCCCTTTTTTTCCCACTCCACCCCCCACTCCACCCCTCCCCTCTCCCTCCAAAACCACCCTCCTCCCCCCATCTCTGACTTCCCAGAACAAACACATAGTTCAAAAAACAATCATTCACTAAATTTTCCCTTTCCCAAAACACCCATAAGGTATAGTTCAAAAACAAACATAAGCTAAATTATTCCAAAACAATTATACAAATTTTTCCTCTCTGGCTCTGACTTCCCCCTTATATAACCAAAATCCTTCAAGAAATAACAATTAACATTGATAAAATATATTCAATACAGCAGATTAATCCTAAAGTATTTAAAACCAGATAATGCTTAAAAATCCAATCCAATTCAGAGAATATCTCCCTTGTAACTTCTATAAACCATATAATCAACCCATTTCCCCCCCAAATCTTTCTTACATAAAGTCTTTTGAAAGTATTCTATTTACAATTCAGTAAAACACATTACATAATTTCGGTATAGCAAATTACAATCTCTATTCAACTTTAGTCCTTCCTCCTCTGACCATCGCCATTTTTCTTAGTACACAAGCTTAAGAGAAAAGAAAAAAAATCCAATATAATTCCAAATATCTAGTCTTTTGTGATATATATCAAACATATAATCAACCCATTTCTTCCAGATCTTTCTTGCATATAGTCTTTCAGGAACGCTAATATTTTTATCTGTTAATATTTCAAAAAAAACTTCTTTCAAGAATAATACTTTTGTCTCTTGCCATTTTTTTTTGATGCATTAGTCTCTGTCTTTCCTTCATTACTCTTTTTAAAAAGTCAATCACAATATCTCCTAATGGTTCCTTTTGTCCATCAATCCACAAATTACTATCATATATTCCATCAATCCAGAAGGAAAATTCTTGTAAAGCATTAGCCCTGTGTATTTTGTCGGTTCGGGAAACAACCTCTTGTAACGCAAATTCAGGTGTTTCATCCAAATCTTTTTTAAAAAGCCTCTTTACATCATCTTGTTTATTCACAATCATATCTTCATTTTTATCCACTTTTGCTGGTATCTCCTCCACTCCATTTTCCAAATACTGACTGGACTGATTAGTTTCCTCCAAACTCTCATCCAAAACATCCCAATTTTTTTATCAATTCATATTTTTGGAAAATTACATACATTTTCTTTCTATATGCCTGTATAAAGTCACGAATCCATTCTTCTGAAAGAACCTTCATGGCCAAATTCTTACTGAGAGTCCCCTTCTCAAATACCTAAACAAACTGAAGTAATCCAGCAGTCTGTTTAAATCCAAATAAAAGAAGAAGAAATTAAAAATAAGCAAAAATCCAGTCTGCTCTGCTTACAGTCCAACACGTTACGATAGAGTTTCCATTCACTTTTGCTTTCTCAGCAACTAACGAGCGCCAATTATATAGTTATTTCATGTTAATCCTTATATATACTGTTATGACAAAATAAATAAAAATAAATAAAGTAAATCTTAAATTCTTTTTGCTATCCATTGTGGGTTCCGACATCAAACTGCATGATGTAGATCACATCATGGCCGGCTGTAAGATGAAGACATATGCTAGTCCAGTATCTGATACTTTTCATATAAACAATGCTGTGCCTAGACCTGTGATGGAGAACAGGTGGCAAGTGTAGCCATATCAATGCATACGTGTAGCCATATGCATGCGCATATCAGCCAGCTGATTTTCGGGCCTTCTGGGCCCACCAATAGTAGGGAAGCAGGCTGTTTCCTGTCTCTGGAGGGCCTTGGGGGGTGGGGAAGGCCCATTTTTCTTTCTCACCTAGCTCCAGATCCTCTCTATGCATCTAGGGAGGGTGAAAATGCCTTCCCTAGGCCCTCTGAAGGCCCAAAACGGCCCATTTCCCAACTTCTAGTTGGACAGGAAGTGATGTTTTTTGCTGTCCCCAGGCTCTAGAGCCTCTCTAGGAGTCTCTGGAGGCTGGAGACAGCAAAAAAGTCACTTCCTGTCCAACTGGCAGTTGGGAAAGGGGCTGTTTTGGGCCTCCAGAGGGGTGGGGAAGGCTGTTTTCATCCTCCCCAGATGCATAGAGAGGATCTGAAGCCACGTGAGAAAGAAAAACGGGCCTACTGGGCCATCGTATGCCAGGAGCGGGAGGGGAGGGGGGTTGCGTGTTCATGCATGGGGCGGGGTGCATAGAATTATGGGTGTGGGCACGCATGTGCACGAACCTACCCCACCATCCTGGTATGCGACGGCAAAAAGATTAGCCATCACTGGACTAGACATTTATATTTTAATGTAGATCTTTTTAACATTTATATTCGGTTGTCTTTTATTAATCTAGGTGAAATATTAATAAGTATAGCTAGTCCAGGTATGACATGCCATACCCTAAATAAATAATCATAATCATAAATAACCTTTGAAATAGCTGGCTTTTGGATGACACTTTCAGAGATTTTCGTTTAAACTAAAAGGTGCTAATAATCTATATTGGCACATTTACAAGTGAGCAAACAATCACATTCCTGCCACCACCCCTTGCCTATTTGCACCCTCTTCAAAATGGAGACCAAGTCTTTATGCCATCAGTTTCATTCTTTAATGAACTGGAATCCTTCTGGAACATTATTTTTTACTGGCATTCTAATGACATATTGAAGTACTTCAGTATTTTCTCCCGTATCAAGCACTTATCGAGAAATTTTTAGCATCTGTTTTCTTTTTAAACAAAGTGGAACATATGTTTTATAGAGAGTCACTTCTCAATTGTGAACGTTTTACAGTAGATTGTTTTATTATGTGCTCCACACCAGCAAAGCTTCTGCAGAAATTCACTGTTAAAAATCCTGTTTTATTATATAGAAATGCTAGCAAAGGATTATTATATATGCAGATTGGTAGCAGAAGATGGTTACATAGTCATACAGGTCAAATGAAATGTACAGTCATCATGGGCCTTGCTGCTTAATGGTTTCAACTGTCACAGGAAACTCTCCTCAGAATATCAAGAAACCATGGATTCTAACAGAAGATGGAAAATAAATACTGCCATCTACTGGCTGAATAATTCTGTAGTTGTTGCAATACAATATACATTCTAACATGTATTCCAACATTCACAGACAGAAAATCAATGAAAATAAAGCTCTCCTATGCTCATCCCAAACATATTGCAAATATTAATGCTACTGCACTCATGCTGCCTGGTATGAGGTCAAAGAATCAGACCACAGTATACAGGCTCATCTTCTGCATTTGCTCTGGATTAATTACTCTTAAATAATTTTACTCTCTTTTCTTTTGTAATTGGATTTAACTTTAGGATTACTATTCTAGATTTACATATAAAATCTACAGTGACATGCTGGAGTGAAAAAGGCAGTGCACAATTAATGACATCATTGTGTATTATTGAAAGTGACAATGGTGCCATATTTGGTCTAGTGGCTAAACCACCAACTAGAAACCAGAAGATTGTGAGTTCTAGTTCAACCTCAGACATGAAAGTTGGGTGGATGATTTTGGGCCAGTAATTTTCTCTCAGCCCAACTCATTTTTTAGGATTAATGTAGTTAAAAGAATTAGGAGAAGGAAGGAGAAGCAGGTTTGTTGGCCACCTTGAGTTATCTATAAAAATAATAAAAGCAAGATAAAGAATAAATAAAAAATTAATTAAATTTAATTTAAAATGTTGGGCATTGTGTTGCTGCCTCTGTTTCACCATGACACTGGAGGAGTAGGGGAAATCGTTAGAGCTGCCATATGTGTCTATAAAATAAAGGAAGCCATTCCTTGTTAAGTTTTCACCAGATCTGAATTTTTGCCACTTTTTGTAGAATTATTTTTCCCTCCAAAAAAGTGCACTAGAATTGATGATGTACTTCTCTCTAGAAGTAATATATACAATTATTATTTTATACATTTTACATCCACCACAAATGAATAAATAAATCTATTTAGAGAAAGAGAGAGAGAAAGAGAATTTTCAATGCACCTTCTTACATCACTCTACATTTTCACTGATGTGGTGCAGAGGTGGCAATGAAACTATCAATCTCATGCTTTAATGTCTATTATTCTGCATATGTAAAGAGAGTGTACGTATTTCTGTATGTCCCCTATTTATTTCCAAAATAAATTGTAACGTACTGAATACAAGATCTTATTATCTATCTCACCATGGTTTAGAACAGTGGTCTCCAACCTTTCTGGCTTGACGGACCAGTGGGAATGGTTTTGCACATGGGCCGCAGAAGTGGGTGGGTGAGTGGACAAATGAGTGTGTGTGCATATGCACGTGTGAAACTCTATTTCTGAAAATAGCATGCATGCGTGCACGTACTCACTTGCCCAATACTTCTGTAGCCCAGGTCCAAATAGGCTGCAGCCCAACAGTAGGCCACAGCATGGTGTTGAGGATTCCTGCCTACAAAATGAAAGAAAACCATCCTGAATGCTAGAATTCAGCTTCAATAAATGCACATGCATGAACTTGAAGAACTATGAGTAATTTTTATTTCTTTTTCATATATTAAATTGATATGTCTTGATATTCAAATTATTTATTCATCTCTGTTTTTTTGACGGTCACCTAGTACTAAGTTCAATAGGATTTAGCTGCAAAGAGATCATAGAATCATGTTGGCAACTGATTATTTGTACTTTCTAATGCTCTATACCAATCTTTCCTTTACTTCTACAGTTTGCCTTTTAGTTCATGGTTCCTAGTGCAGCTACAGACAAAAATGATAAAATCAACTTTTAATAATAGGAAATGCAATCTATAACTTTTTTAATGGCACACATTTTCCAGAACTAATTCTTCCCTACAGATATAATCTACTATAATAACAAATATAGCTTGTAGCCTTAGGGCCTTATGCAGACTTTAGCTAATTTGAAAAGCTCTCTATAAATGATCATATCTCTGATAACAGCTATCTGTCCTTTCCTTGGCAACCTGATTATGAACAGAGAAGGAGGCAGAAAAGGAAAACTGATGCCATCTGCTTTATTCACTCCGACCACAACTGTTACTGGCATATAGTTACCTAATAATTTAATTGTAGTTTTGTTTTATATTGTATTGTATTATATTTGTATTGTATTGCAGATTGCAGTTCCTTGCAGGTTTCATTGCTAACTACAAAGACACCAAAATGATGCAACATGTAGTATGTGATGCAAGCTCCATTCTGTGGCACTTGCATTGTGACATGACCTGCATGCAACTATTTTAGGGGAAGAATTTGGATTACAACATAGCAACACATATTTCATTATTTGTTCCCTTGCCCATTTGCAGGTGCTGATGGGTAAATTATCCACATTTCTTTTTCATTTCCTCCTTTCTGACCCATTTTTTCTTGGTGCTTTCAAGTGACATTTTAACAGATCCTTGTCAAAATGAGTTGGGGTTTTTTACCGTATTTTTTTTTCTTTAATATATCACAGCTGCATTGCTAGCGAAGATAACATGTTCTTCTTTCTTACTCCTTTCATTTTCAAATTAGCCTTTCATCATGTTAGTTTTCAGTATTTTCATTTGAAATTTTTTGAAACCTTTTTCTAAGTAAGATGCTACTTTGCAAATTGGCATGATGAGCTGCTAAGATTGTTCATGAAAATACAAGGCAAGGTTATGCTGAGGTCATAATGATGCAGAGGTCTAACTAGGAATATGGCTTTGATACTATGTTGAGAAGGGAATCAATTAAATTCTGAACAATAATTAGCATTAATAATGGCTGGCAGAACAGTTTGGGCTGGATAGCTGGATCAGTTGTGGCATAAAGAAGTCCAGGATCTGAAATAACACTCCAGATCATAATTGTGAGCAGAGATTTGTGAATATATTGCAGGATGGTGGAAGTAGTCAATTAAAACAGATTGCAAGGAGGGAGATAAAGATAAAGGAAGGCAAAGACTACTCCAGTTGAAGAAGGGTCATTTGGTGCCAATTCTTTCTTCTGCCCAATTGCATCTCATTGGACCTGAATTGATGCATCTCTCCAGTCTCCTAGTACTCTTGATGGTATTCACTATCACTGAACATGGAATCTTCCTGGAATTCCGACTAGGGTTGAAGATGGAAGGCACTGTTGCTCCTTTCCTTCAGGAAGGAGTCATTCTAATCAGTAGTGATGGGGGAGGGGTATTTGAAAGTCTATCTAGTTCTTTGTGGTGCTACAGGGCTTATTTCTTTTTTCTATACTACTGTGTGAAACCACTGGGAGAGATTAGCAATTTGTGAATGACAGATTAATTTGGGGTATTAGAAGCAGTAGCAATAGCTGGGCTGAAGTGAAGATGTTGTGATGCTTGGAGGCCATCAAACATTAGATCAGACAAAAAATAGTATCTGGTAAATTAAGTTAGCCACCAGATTTTTCAACCTCTTCTCATATTCCAAACAACCAAGGAATTCCAAAAGAATTAATTCATTTAAAACATGCCTTCATTCATGGAATTTCTCCAATCAAAGAAGAATATTCTTTTTGAGGAAATCCACTTTTTTCCGGATGTTCCTGCCTTATGGTTAAAAATCCATCAGGCTTTGGCAAGCATGATATTCAATTTGGCTAGGATAAATTTTTCAAAAATTGGTCCTGAAATACATTAATCATTTCTTATTTCTCTCTGAATTCTCTCAGAGTCAATGAAGTATATCTGCAGTAAATACATATTTTTATAGAAGCAAATCTTTTTCTGTCATTATCTGTTTAGAGCTCTTTCCTTCCATAACAGGACATTGAAAATTTCAGTGATTCAATTTTCACTGCAAAAAGCAGGAGACAAGGAAAAAACTGTTCAACTAGAATGCTTTCATTAAATATGGCAATCTTTGTGGAAGTTAGTACAGCTTTCAGACTGCATCATGTATTTAATGAAAGGACTGCTGAGATACAGAAAGTCTTCAACTTATGGCCATAATTGACTTGGAATGACAATCATTAGTCATTTCAGGTCATTAAGCAGATCCTTGTGTGTCTGTGCCTGGTTTTATGACCTTTTTTGCTGTGGTCGTTAAGCAAATGCCACCAACGTGAAGCAAACTCATTATGCACAATATATATTTTTACTGGAAATTTGAAGTAAACACCATTATTCAGCAAAAAAATATAATAAATGGTGCCTATGAATGTGGTCATGTGTCATAGGATGCTGCAAAGAACCTTAAATATGGGCCAGTTATGGAGTACCAAAAATGCTATCATGTGACTGAGGGCAGCAGCAGTCAGAACTTCAAATCTAAATTGTAAGTAAGGGGAGGGCGGTGCATCATAAATTTTAATGGTTGCTAAGACTAGTCATAAATTGAGGGCTACTTGTAATATATATAAAAAATGTGTGTTCTATGAGATCTATATCAACCAGCAAATAAAAGAACAGAGAAACTAAACATTTTGCTTCTAAGAAGAATAAATGGAAAGGATTTGCAAGAGGTTTGCAAGTATTTCTTGATTCAAATAAAGTGCTGGGTTTTTTTGATTTGTAACACACAGGGGCACTCATCTAGATATCATTTCTGAGCTGTGCAAGCATGGAACAGCATGTAGTTGACTCAGATTTGACATTGTTTGTCCAGACAGCTTCCCTGCTGAGTTGTCATTTAAATTGCAGGACTGTTACAAGGCTTTTCTGAAAGCTGCCAGCCAATAAAAAAAATATCTAAGAGGATAATGTATGATCTTTAGTTATATTAATTTATCTTTCTATCTTTTGCAGGAACAAAGTATTGGGCAGGCAAAGCTTTCACATTTGGGAGGAACAATATTGATGCTAAACGAGCATAAACTTTCAAAATCAAAATTTTCAAATTATTTAAGACTGGTTCCTTCCCTTTTTTCCAAAAGCTCAAAATAAAATTTGCTTCAAAATTTAGTTTTCAGCAGTTTCAAATTCAGTTACTTTAAGGCCAGAAAGCAGCCTTTCTTGATGGAATTAAGCAATCCATCATATCTACCTGGGATTGTGATATTGATTGGTATAGAGCATAGAGCACTGTTAAATTGCAATTTCACTGCCATTAGAAAGTTTAAATAATAAGTGTATTATTGTATCATTATGTTTTGTTTTGACATGTATAGCATGCCCGAGTACTATCACTAGGTACCTTAGTCATTATCTATCTGAGAATGTAAATAGGCCCCTGCATAATAGTTCAGCAAATGGACAGTATGGGAGGCTTGCAGATGAGAAACATGGCAGAAGGACAATGTTCAGCCTATTCACCCAGCACTTTTGTCCAGATACATTTCCATGTGAAAATGCAAAATCAGCACATGAAAAATAATATGTAACACATCAAGTCTTTTCAGACTAATAATGTATAGCACTGTCAGGCTTTGCTGTTCTGACTTAAAACCTGCCTTCATTGATGAGAAGGCAGACTGATGCTATAATTGTTAGTATAGAAATGTTGACTAGGCATTCAAGCATTTTTCTTCACAAATTTCTACTGCTTCTAAGTGGAAGATTTTGCAGCTAACATTCAACCAGACAAACTTCATTTTCTATGGAAGTATTGTTCTAGGTTATTCCTTGACTTACACCCATCCATTTAATGTTAGTTGGATGTTACAACAGCCTCAGAAAAAGTGACACATAACCTGTCCTTGAAGTTGTAATGGTCTCTCACATACACCCTGAACAGTCACATGGCTTGCATCTACAATAATTGTAGCAACTTGCGGTCATTTGATCATGATTTGTGACTTTCCAGTCAGTTGGAGAAGCTAGATTCACTTAATGACTAAATTTATAAAGTCATCTTCTGCTTTGCAAATGATGACTTGAAAAATGGCAATAGGAAAGAAATGGCAAGCATTTGACCTTGAAATATGCATCACAACTCATAATAAGAGGAATGGTTAGTTCAGTTATAATTATTGAAATAAATGGAAACTCAGCTGTTTCTTCGGGAACACATATTTGTCATCTGAGGCACAAAATATGTTGCTTTGGAGTTTGGCATACTGAAGTAAAATATGAAAATAATATTTTATATGACATCAAATTAAATCACTCCAATTTTGTTTCATTCCTTCCATGAGTAAAGTAAGATTTCTAGTATGCCAAATTAAAAATCAATATTTCTTTTCTTTTCCTCATGCCCTCTAGATACTTCAATAAATATTCCTTTGCAGTGCATTCAAGTGCTGTTAACAGATCATTTTAGAGGACCATTTTAAGCTTGTCACAGGTTCAAGAAACCCAGGTATAATTTTTATATGCCAAACTGAGAATTAGGACTACTTATATGAATAAGTACAGAGATTTGAAGACCACTACTTTATTTGCTTTTCATATTTGTTAAGGCAGCTTCACATATGTCAGCAAAGATAATATTGTATCTTGGGATATAACACTTTTCTAATTACAGCTTAGTTTTTCAGGATAGAGACACATTTTCATCAGTTTGGATAAACTACTAGCACACATTCATATATAAGAATGTATGTATTTGTGTATGCTATATGTCTGTGTATTTATATATCTACATAAACAAGCAATCATTCATCATGCAATCAAGAGAATTAAATGCAAGCTTGTCTTTGAATATATTATGGCTTTGTATATTTTTATCTGTGCTTCTAAAACAAGACTTCATAATTACTCGAGAAATAAGCTGTTTGAAGGTGGATGTATATATGTAGCATCCATGAGTTGGATTGAAAGAGTGGTAGGCCTCAAGAGACAATAATTTTTTATACACTTTCCAACCAGGATTCTGATTCCTGAGCTTTTCCAATATCCAGTGGGCCTTTATCAAATATCAAAAAAGACCCCACAGGAGATTCTCCAAACACATAATGGAGAAAACAATAAATGAAGCAATGTTGTCATGAACAAACGAGATGATACCTCCCGCCTACCAGCCATTTGGAAACCTGCCCTTATTGACAAACGTGTCCCTAACACGAGGAATGACACCAGACCCACACTCACGAGGTCCACACAGGATGTCACCACCACACATCCACCCAGAAAGCACACCCAAACCCACACTGATCAGGAAGCACGACCAAGGACCAGAAGCCAGACCGCAGCTGCAACATTAGCCACTTCAAACCCCTCCAATCCATACATGCAGCAGACTGACACCCACTACGAAGATGTAGCACGACCACGAACACGAAGCCAAACAGCAGCAGTGCAGCTCACCAGCTCAAACCCCCCTGCAGCACAGATTAGACTGAGCACAACCAAGCCCCCACCAACACAGGACATACCCCAGCCAATCAGAGCACAGAAAACCCCATCCAATCAGAGCACAGCCAAGCTCCCACCCAATCAGTTCAAACCCCCACTAGCAGTTAAAAGGAAGAAATAGCTGCGATCACACATTGCTCCCAGAAGCACGAAGCTGAAGCCTGAAGATGACGAATGAGACTTCGTCGAAACGTCGCCAAGACACTTCCAATTTTACACGGGAGAAAACCCGAACAACCAAAGACCTATATATATATATATATATATATATATATAGTTATAGTTATAGTTATATAACTGTTTACCTATAAATATATGTTTATATTTATAGGTTATAAACCTATAACCTATAGTTATATATATATAACTGTTATATAGTTCTGGTCTTTTTAAAGTCAATATCATGTCCTGTGACTTTAAAGTGTTGGACCAGGGAAGAAGTTGGTTCCTCTTTTTTGAATGAGTTCTTGTGTTCTTCAATGCGTGCACTTATTCTTCTGTTGGTTTGTCCGATGTATGTGGTGGGGCAGGCGATGCATGGGATTTCATATACTCCTTGATTTTCTAACTCAATTTTGTCTTTGGGGTTTCTTAGGATGGTGGATATTTTTCTGTTTGTGCAGAATGCTGTCTTGATGTTGTGTTTGTGGAGGATCTTGCTGATTCTGTCTGTGGTGCCTTTTATATATGGGAGGAGGGCTGTGCCGTTTTCTTGTTCTCTGTCTTGGGTTTTAGTGGGGGTTCTTTTTGGATTAGTTTGGTAATCTTATTTCTCTGGAATCCATTGGATGTTAGTACGTTTGTGAGAGTGTGTAGTTCGGTTTTTAGGTGTTTTTCGTCAGCTAAGCATTTTGTTCTAGAGATGAGTGTCTTGGCTACGGAGTTGATCTGTGCTGGGTGGTGGTGTGAGAGTGCATGCAGATAGCGGTTTGTGTGTTTTCTTCTGGTAGATGGTGTGTCCTAGGGAGCCATTGGGTTTCTTGTAGACTAAGACATCTAGGAAGGGAAGTTGGTTGTTAACTTCTGTTTCCATGGTGAACTGTATTTTGGGGTGTAGGCTATTGAGGTGTGTGAGGAAGTTTTCAAGTTTTTCTTTCCCGTGTGGCCAGATTATGAAGGTGTCGTCTACATATCTGAGCCAGAGTTTGGGTTTGTGATCAGATTTTTCTAGTGCTTGGGTTTCAAAGTGTTCCATGTAGAGGTTGGCAATGACAGGGGGGAGGGGTGATCCCATGGGTGCGCCTTCTATTTGTTTGTATTTTTGTCCATTATAGATGAAGTATGTGTTGGATAGGCAGTGGTTGGTTAGATCTAGTATGTGCTTGGGGGGGTTATATTTGTTTTGGATAGCTGTCAAGGCTTCTTTGATTGGCACTTGGGTGAAGAGGGATATGACATCAAAGCTCACGAGTAGGTCGCTGGGCTGTAAGTTTTGTTTCTTTATGATCTCTATGAACTGGAATGAGTTTTTACGTGTGAGGCGATGGATTCTGCATAGGGCTGTAGTTGTTTGGCAGAAATTTGGCTAGGTTTTGTAGAGGTGAGCCTATGGAGCTGACTATGGGTCTGAGTGGGGGTTCCTTCTTTGTGTATCTTGGGAGGCCATAGAGCTTAGGGCATCTGGATGATTTCTCTCTGGGAATGATTCTTTGTTGGATTTCTTCGCTGATGGGGAGGCTTTTATTTTGGATCTAGTGGTTTTTCTAGGTAGGTGGTGGGGTCTGTTTTAGGGGCTTGTATGCAGGGTCTTGGAGTAGGTTGGTTAATTTGGTTTGGTAGTCAGATGTGTTCATAACCACCGTGGCGTTGCCCTTGTCTGCTGGTAGGATTATTATGCTGGTATCTTTTTTCAGGTTAAGTAGTGCTGTCTGTTCCTCTTTGGGTAAGTTGCTTTTGGGTGGCTTGCTGCTGCAGAGGATGTTGGTGATTTCGAGTCTGATTTTGTTAGCGCCATCGGGGTTGATTTTGGTCAGGCTGGTTTCAACTCCGCATATAATGGTCTCAGTGGGGATGTATTTGGGAGTGACTGCAAAGTTGAATCCTTTGGAAAGGACATCGGTTTCAGCTTTGGTGAGGATCCTATCTGAGATGTTATGCACTGTTTGTTTCATGTGTTGCTGTGAGGGTGGAGGGGTTTGTTTCTGGCGTTCTTGTAGTCTTCGGAGTTTGTTGGTGTGCGTGTCTGTCTTGAGGGTGGTCTGTGTTTCAGCTCTCCAGACGGCAAGTTGTTTGGATTTGCCCCAAAGTGCAGGGTGCATCTTGTTGCTGAGTTTGAGGTGAAGTGTGAGGAGATCTTTGTTGATTTGATCTAGGAGGAATCTTTTTGTGTGAAGTTCATTTCTGATTAAGGCCAATTCTGTTCTTTTTAGGATGCGTTTGGTGGCTGCAGAGTTGGAGTGGAATTTCAATTGGAAGCATTTGGGGATTAAATTTTGATCGTGGCAGTTTCAGAGGAATGCGAGGTCACATAAAATGGAAGCTCTTTGGACTTCTAGTTTTCATAGGTCCTGGTCAGATGGTGGATTTCTCCCGTAGAGGTGCAATATTTGTTTTCTGAGGTTTTCACGGGTGTTTGTATATAGGTCTTTGGTTGTTCGGGTTTTCTCCGTGTAAAATTGGAAGTGTCTTGGCGACGTTTCACGAAGTCTCATTCGTCATCTTCAGGCTTCAGCTTCGTGCTTCTGGGAGCAATGTGTGATCGCAGCTGTTTCTTCCTTTTAACTGCTAGTGGGGTTTGAACTGATTGGGTGGGAGCTTGGCTGTGCTCTGATTGGATGGGGTTTTCTGTGCTCTGATTGGCTGGGGTGTGTCCTGTGTTGGTGGGGGCTTGGTTGTGCTCAGTCTAATCTGTGCTGCAGGGGATTTGAGCTGGTGAGCTGCATAGCTGTTGTTTGGCTTTGTGGTCGTGCTACATCTTCATAGTGGGTGTCAGTCTGCTGCATGTATGGATTGGAGGGGTTTGAAATGGCTAATGTTGCAGCTGCGGTCTGGCTTCTGGTCCTTGGTCGTGCTTCATGATCAGTGTGGGTTTGGATCTGCTTTCTGGGTGGATGTGCGGTGGTGACATCCTGTGTGGACCTCGTGAGTGTGGGTCTGGTGTCATTCCTCGTGTTAGGGACACGTTTGTCAATAAGGGCAGGTTTCCAAATGGCTGGTAGGCGGAGGTATCATCTCGCTTGTTCATGCTGTGTGGGCGTTTATCTCAATGGCTTCTCTGATTATTCTGTTGTTAAAGTGTTCAGTTTTGGCGATAGTTCTGGTCTTTTAAAGTCAATATCATGTCCTGTGACTTTAAAGTGTTGGACCAGGAAGAAGTTGGTTCCTCTTTTGAATGAGTTCTTGTGTTCTTCAATGCGCACTTATTCTTCTGTTGGTTTGTCCAATGTATGTGGTGGGGCAGGCGGTGCATGGGATTTCATATACTCCTTGATTTTCTAACTCAATTTTGTCTTTGGGGTTTCTTAGGATGGTGCATATTTTTTGGTTTGTGCAGAATGCTGTCTTGATGTTATGTTTGTGGAGGATCTTGCTGATTCTGTCTGTGGTGCTTTTTATATATGCGAGGAGGGCTGTGCCATTTTCTTGTTCTCTGTCTTGGGTTTTAGTGGGGGTTCTTTTGGATTAGTTTGGTAATCTTATTTCTCTGGAATCCATTGGATGTTAGTACGTTAGTGAGAGTGTCTAGTTCGGGTTTTAGGTGTTGTTCGTCAGCTAAGCATTTTGTTCTAGAGATGAGTGTCTTGGCTACGGAGCTGATCTGTGCTGGGTGGTGGTGTGAGAGTGCGTGCAGATAGCGGTTTGTGTGTGTTTTCTTCTGGTAGATGGTGTGTCCTAGGGAGCCATTGGGTTTCTGGTAGACTAAGACATCTAGGAAGGGAAGTTGGTTATTAACTTCTGTTTCCATGGTGAACTGTATTTTGGGGTGTAGGCTATTGAGGTGTGTGAGGAAGTTTTCAAGTTTTTCTTTCCCGTGTGGCCAGATTATGAAGGTGTCGTCTACATATCTGAGCCAGAGTTTGGGTTTGTGATCAGATTTTTCTAGTGCTTGGGTTTCAAAGTGTTCCATGTAGAGGTTGGCAATGACAGGTGAGAGGGGTGATCCCATGGGTGCGCCTTCTATTTGTTTGTATTTTTGTCCATTATAGATGAAGTATGTGTTGGATAGGCAGTGGTTGGTCAGATCTAGGATGTGCTTGGGGGGGTTATATTTGTTTTGGATAGCTGTCAAGGCTTCTTTGATTGGCACTTGGGTGAAGAGGGATATGACATCAAAGCTCACGAGTAGGTTGCTGGGCTGTAAGTTTTGTTTCTTTATGATCTCTATGAACTGGAATGAGTTTTTTACGTGTGAGGTGATGGATTCTGCATAGGGCTGTAGTTGTTTGGCGAGAAATTTGGCTAGGTTTTGTAGAGGTGAGCCTATGGAGCTGACTATGGTCTGAGTGGGGTTCCTTCTTTGTGTATCTTGGGGAGGCCATAGAGCTTAGGGCATCTGGATGATTTCTCTCTGGGAATGATTCTTTGTTGGATTTCTTCGCTGATGGGGGAGGCTTTTATTTTGGATCTAGTGGTTTTTTCTAGGTAGGTGGTGGGGTCTGTGCTTATATATATATATAAGCATAAGCATGCAACAACTATATTAATTGGATATAATGAAAGAAAACAATAGGACAGGAATGGCACGTTTGTGCTCTTATGCACGCCCCTTACGGACCTCTTAGGAATGGGGTGAGGTCAATAGCAGACAGTTTTTGGTTGAAGCTTTGGGGATTTTGGGAAGAGACCACAGAGTGCATACACTAAGGCAGAAGCTTGTCCACCCCAAGGATAAAACACCCAAACATAAACTGAGCAATGTGATATATGCAGTACAATGCAGTGAGCCATGTGTAGATCTGTATATGGGGGAAACAAAACAACTACTTCATAAGTGCATGGCATAACATAGGAGAATAAACATATCAAGACTACATTCAGCAGTCCATTTGCATTTAAAAGACACAGGCCACTCATTTGAAGACAGCAAAGTCCATATTTTGGACAGAGAAGACTACTAGTTTGAAAGAGGGGTCAAAGAGGCCATCTATGTCAAAATTGAACAGCCCTCTCTCAACAGAGCAGGAGGTCTATGATATCATCTATTTCCAATCTACAACACAGTCCTTTCAACAGTTCCAAGAAGTCGCCACACCAGTTTGCACCACTCAGGTGACCCTAGTGACAGAGATAAATCTCCAGGTGACCTTAATGACTCACTAAAAGAATGCAAATGTTCAGCTGTCTGCAAGGAGTATAAATCCTTCAATTCCCCACCATCCAGTCAGAGCTGAAGAGACTTCTTGGCTGAGAGATGAGAAGTGAAATGTCTTTAAAGAAAAAACAGAAAGTCCAGTTGTCTCTTAAAAAAGCACCTTTGGGTAGAACAGTACATGTAGCAGTCTTCTCTAAAAAAAACCAGCACACAACTATATTGGAGGAAAGGTGGATAGTGGCAGAGATTGATTTAATAGTATTTTAATACTGCTGACTCCATATGAACTCTTGATAATTTACAAACAGCTGCATAAAATCCATACAATTAGTAGTCAGGAGGCCCAGAGTCACTTTACACTAAATTAGAGATAGGAGTATCTTAACTTCTGACCATGATGTTAGTTGTCTGTACAGCAATACAGCAAGGTTTATATTGGAAGAAGAGTGCTGTTAAAACATCATTTTAACAACAGAGCAACTAAGGGCAGCTTCAGCTGTCCCTGCAGTTGACTAGAGGTGAAATTCAGGTGATGTCATAAGTTATTGCTTAACAATGGTTAGTGAGGGTCTTCATGCTATGATTAGAGTAGGGGTGTCAAACTCATGGCTTGCAGGCTGTATCACATGCTTGCTCTGCCCCTGCCTGGTTTAGCGAAGGGGGGGAAAAAGTCCCGATATATCATGTGACACCACTGTGACGCAGTAAGTTTGACACCCCTGGGTTAGATGGACATGAGGATGAACTAGCTGATTTGACTCATTGTAACTCCCTAAATAACATTGGCATATGGGATCCAATGGAACTTTTGTTTCTGTTCATCTTTTTTCCTTAACTGGATAAACCTACCATATGTCTACTTTTAAAAATTCAATTGGCCTTCTGTGTCTATAATCCTTTCTTTCAAAATTGTGTTGAGTTGTTTTGACTCCAATACCAAAAGGCCATGTGCCAAAGTCTTGAAAGTGTAATTTCCCAGAAATGCATTTTTCTTCTTTTTTTCAAAAAGAAAAAAATCTGAAAGATATTTGCCAACCATTGATTTGTGCTGCCTCAAAAATTAATGAAAGGATGCATGTAGTCACAAGGGGGTCTCTCCCTTTCTCTCTTTTTGTCTTTCCCCTCTGTCTCCACTAACCAAGGCAATGTTTCTCATGACCCCTTGAAGATGTGTGGATTTCAACTCCCAGAATTCTCTTGCCACCATGAATTCTGGCAGCTGAAGTCTACTTCAGGCAGCCAAGGTTGAGAAACACTTAGCTATTTGCACTAAATTTGGCCAGTAATTATGAGATAAGTTTTTATAAGAAAGATTATGAAGCAATGCTTGTTTTTCTGCCCTAGAAATATTGCACAAACTTACTGGGTAGAAAGATTGCTTTTATGCATCTATATTATTGACCATCTTAGACCAAGCCAACTCCAAAAACTTTAGTGAATTTCTAGAAGGCTGGCACTGTGACAAATTGGCCATCAGAAGACACATAGACATAAACAACATGTACATTCTATGTAAAAGAGACAGTCAACAACCAAAAAGGGAACAAAAAGACCAAAACATCTCCATACCAATATCAACACTTAGATGAGCATAGATTAAACCAAGATTAACATGAGACCAACAATCAAGAAGTAAACAATACCCCAATCAAGGAAGTGCCAAACAAGCTAACAGTAAATGGCCTAACCAAAAAAACCTCCAAGACACTCCCTCCAACACTGACAGGGCAAGCCACTAGAATATAAACTGAGAACAAACCTCAGCTAGCACTGATGATGTTACCTAGTTCAGGTAATGAAATGTCTGCAATGAAGCAACCAAACTCAGAGAGCATCAAGGACCCCTCATTTCTCATTTTTTCTTTCTGTTCAAGCATGTTTCTAAAGTGACTTTCAGCAGCAGTGTGGATGTTCAAACAAATAGGATTACTTAGAATGATTACAAGGCCAAGCATCTCATGATGCATCTTTTGAAAACTGGGATGCCTGTGCATGTTTCTTATTTCCTCCAAAGTTATGTTCAGATCTGAAATCTTTTCTTCAATATAAATGAGGAGTTATGCAGGGGTGGGATTCAGCCGGTTTGGACTGGTTCAGGCGAACAGATGTTAATTTTAATCTGGTTTGTCGAACCGATTGTTCCAAGGACTGGCTGACCCACCTCACCCCAGCCCTCCCCTCCAAGGAGTCTGCACATGGCGTATTTTGGATGCGAGGTAAGTGCCTGCTTCTGGCCTCTGGATGGCCTCTGGTGCCCAGGGAAGGCTGTTTTCACCTCCTCGAGGCTTGAGAAAAGTCTCTGGAGCCTTGGAGGGTGAAAAATGGGCCTACCAGAAGTTCCAGCAGTCCGGAAACAGTCCTGTTTCTGGCCTCTGGAGGGTCTCCAGTCTCTGGCCTTTGGAGGAGGCCATTTTCACCTTCCTCAAAGCTTGAGGAAAGCCTCTGGAGCCTTGGGAGGGTGAAACATCCATGCACTTTCTGCATCTTTCATGGTGCAGAAAACCGAGTAGGCCATGCCTCCATGGCCACGCCCACCCAGTAACTGGGCAGTGAACCGGTTGTTAAATTTTTCAATCCCACCATTGGAGTTATGTTGATTTTGACTTCTGGAAAGATGGCAAAACAGTAGGCAAAGATCAGATTCTTTGAAAACCTAATTTCAGAACATTTGATTTCTTAACATGTGGACGCGACCATTTTCACTTGATACAGCATTGCAAATTGAAAATAAATTCCAGGATTATTTCTTGCAATACTATTTTTTAATCTATTGTGTAGAGAGTTAGAAACAATATACTTAAACATGGATTTAATCAGGCAAGTTGTGTGACCTGGAAATCTGCTATTTCTCTTTCACTGACTTCTACAGAAACATGCCCTCCCACCATAAATGAAAAAAAAAAATCCCAAGCAAATTCAGTTTTAGCTCCTATCATGTCAGCCTGAGTTAACTTTACTGAAAACAATCTATTATGTTCTGCTAGCTGCAGAAGCAGAGGAGGTAAAAATGGGTGATGGCTTACTTGATACACCCCTTCTAGGAAAGGAGGAAACAGCGGTCAGATCTGGGAAAATCCTCTTGCTTCCCATAAGACCGAGTCTGCAGAGTTTTTTGTAAGCCCCGCCTCCAGCAGCCATTCTCCAGCTTTTCGGTGAGGACGTGGACGCAGACTGACGTGTCGTGCCAAAATGAGAAAGAATTAGTGCTCTCCCACCCCGACGCCCCCCACTCCAGTCGGCTGTTTGAAAAAGGGTGGGGCTGAACGCTGTTTCCCCCTCTCCTAGAAGGGGCGTATCAGGTAAACTGAGGCCCATTCTCAATGTTGGGAGAAACGGTGGTCAGGTCTGGGACATACCAAAGCTAGATGTCCTCACAGGAGGGAAAGGCTGACGAGACTATTCCGAATCCTTGGCTTCCGGTGGCTCCGCTTCAGGCTTCCAGTGGCTCCACTTCGTTAATGGCGGTCTATTTTAGACCGCCAGTTCTGTGTGATTCTGTAGAGCTATTTAGACAGCGTTAATCTGCTGTCAACAGCTTGTAAATCTCTACCCTTGGGCAAAGAGGGGGAGGTGAGCATTCAGGCTGAAGTAGAGCCCCCAAGGAAAGCCCCAGGAAGATTTCTGGTGGTTTGTTGGGAACGCTCCTTCTATAGCTCGAAAAAAACTCCAGAATCCAGAACGCTTCTGCAAATGGCAGAACAAAACGCAGCGTCCATCTCTGTGACTGATGGATTACTGAAGGATTGCTAACCTGGACAGAGCCGAAAACAGGAATGCTGGCATTTGATTGTAAGATGATTTTAACTCCCTGATAGAGAAGGTATTCGTATTCAAGAGTGGAGATGATGAAAGATGGCGTTTTGTGTATTGAAAGTGAAAGCTAAGCTAAGCGAAAGCTAAGGAAATGCTTATTACAATTGCTGGCGTGGAACCTTTAAGAAGAATATAACAAGATATTTTTTTTTAAAAATGGAATTTTTTTTAAAATCTCTTTTTTTATTATCTTTTTCTTACAGTGTTTAAGAAGAAAAGCTTATTGAAATTTTTTTTTCTTTTTTTCTCTTTTCTTCTTCTTCTTGGTATTACTTAGTTTTAAAATGGCCTTTAAGCAAAGAGATTTAACCACTTCTAAAATATTGGAAATTTCTTCACTTCAGATATGGAAATTGAAAGAAGATATTAAAGACAGTCTAAGGAATTTTTTACAGGAGCTTATGGAGGCTCATCTTTCAGAAATAGATCAAAAATTTAATGAAATGGAGAAAGAAATACTGGATTTTAAAGATATGGTGGAAGAGCAGAGGAGGGAGATGAAAAAATTAAAGGAATCAATTACCCCATTATTGTTGTCTAGTATTCAGACAGAAGAAAGACTGGATGAACTTAACCAAATTAATTTAGATTTGCAAAGGAAATAGATGAAGTTCAAATTAATTTGAATTTAGAAAATAAAATAGATGATATTCAGGTTAAGGTAGATAAGGCAGATGAAGAAAGGGTTATATTACAATATAAATTAATGGAATATGCTATAAGGGTAAGGGGTTTAAGAGAATATAAAGAGGAAAATTTGAAAGAGATTTTTATTCAGGCCTTTGCTCAGATAGAGGGAGTGGAACCAGAAGGTTTTGAAGTTAATATTGAAAAAATTTATCGTGTTAATTCTTGGTTGGCAAGGCAGAAGTGTTTACCGAGATATGTGGTTATTTATTTTACAAATAAGAAGATTAGGTATGGAATTTTGCAAGCATTTTATAAAAATAAATTTCAAATATTAGGACAAGATATAATAATGATGAAGGAAATTCCTCCTAAAATGTTAAGAAAGAGAAAAGAATTTGCCTTTTTAGTGGATGAGCTTAAGAAACATCAGATATATTTTAGATGGGAGGTTCCAGCTGGTTTAACAGTGAATTATAAAGGAAGAAAGTATTTTCTCAATACAGTTTGTAAAGCATGAGATTTCTACACTAATGTATTAAAGATTGGAAACTCTTTATTAATAGATGTTAAGTTGAATGGTGAATAGATGGTGGAAAATGTGTAAGAAGGGGAGGGAGAATGTTTAATTCTATTATATATGATTATGATTAATTTTTGTAAATGATTTATTTTGGATATAAAGGTGTAATTTTAGGGGTACTATTTGATATATTTCAGGTATAAAGGAATAGGAAGATGGAATATTGTTTAACTTTGGAGGATAGATAGTAAAATTTAGGAATTTGGATTAAATATTATATTTAAGAGATGGATGTAATGTTGTTATATGGCTAATTAGAATTTAATTGTTATAATAGATATATTTTGGATAAGTTATAGGTGTAATTTTAATAATGTTATTTGATATAAGCAAGGTAAAGTGAAGATTTTAATTATTATAATTGATATATTGGATATTTGTAATATTATTTGACGTATATAAATGTCAAAGATGTGAAAAGATGGACTATTGTTTACCCTTGAAGGTTGGACAGAAAAATGTCAGAAATTAAGTTGGAAATATGAACTATTTTTGAGAGACTGCTTAAGGAAGAAAGACATTTTAGAAGAACCCTTGGTGAATATTGGAAGATGGAACGTTGTTTTGATATTGATTGATGAAGGTTGGATATTAAAAACTATGTACTTTATTCAAGAACAAACACTAACACAATCGGAAATTTCTGAGAACTCTAGGAGTGGAATGGTCTGATATATAATGGATTGGAAGAAATGTATTTTCTTTGTTTCTGGAAGGGGAGTTGAGGTTTTAAGGAGTGACTATGGATTATGATTTGTGTTATATTTTAATTTTTGTTGTTAGTTTTATACCCTGTATCCGGTTCTGGGAAGTGCTGGGGGTGGGGAGGAAGGGAAGGGAGGGAGGGGGATGAGGGTAGAAAATGGATTGATGGTTAATGTACAAAGATGATTGAAGATGTATAATTAATGTAAGATCAGAGCTGCCTGGCTACCACTTCAGAATGATGGGAAAGAAGGAAGTAGAAGAGAGAAGGAGGTAGGAAAGAGAAGAGGAGGAAGAGGAAAGGAAGGAAGAGGGATAGAAGAGGGAGAAGAAAGGAGTAGGGAGAAAGGAGGAGAGGATGTAGATAAGAGAGGGGGAGGATGGTTGTGGAAAGTAGAAGAAGGTAGAGAAGGGAAGAGAGTTAAAGGAAGAGGGTGGTGACCGGGCAGGTCCGATTAATTGTATATGATGGTACATTAAATATGTTATTGGATATGAATGTTAAAATAAAACTTTAAAAAAAAGAGAGAGAGACTATTCCGAATCCTTGTGGATCGCCTGGAGGACCCATCTTCCAAAGGCAGCATCAGAGATGTGTATGTGTCCAGCTGGTAATGGTGAATGAACGCCGTTGGGTTAGACCAGGTTGCAGCTCTACAAATCTCCTCCAGAGATGCCTGAGTAGCCCAAGCAACCGATGTGGAGGCGCTCCTAGTAGAGTGTGCAGTAATACTTCGAGGAATCGGGAAAGCCTGCCTTTCATAGGCTGTGACTATTGCAGCTCTGATCCATCTGGACAGGACCGATTTGGTAACCCTCGTTCCCATAGATGCAAGCTGGAACGATACGAAGATGGCTTCAGTCTTTTGTATTGACTCTGTGTGGCGTATGTAAATCTTTAAGGCACGGCGGATGTCCAGGGTGTACCAAACAAATTCTTGCGGGCACTGAGGATTCAGACAAAAGTTCAGCAGTATGAGCTCTTGCGTGCGATGAAAAACTTCAGTGAGGAAGGTCGAATCCAAGCGTAGGACCACCTTGTCCCAAGAACACATAGATCTTGCCGAGTAGACAGTGCCGAAAGTTCAGAAACTCTACGGGCCGATGTAATAGCTATCAGAAAGGAAACTTTAAAAGAGAGGAATCCGAACGAAGCTTCCCTCAACGGTTCGAATGGGGCCCGGGTCAAGGCGGACAGAACCTTGTGTAAACTCCATGATGGAAATCGATGGACCACTGGAGGTCTCAGGTTAGCAGCCCCATGGAGGAAGTCACGTAGAAGAGGTTCCCTGGAGAGGGAATGAGAGGACACGCAGGTATGTATTGAAGATATGGCCGCAAGTTGTCACCTCAGGGTGTTTGGTGCGAGGCCAGCCTCGAAGCCGTTGTGGAGGAATTCCAATATGTGGAGCACAGAAGCTGAGGTGGCTGACCTGGCACGGGCTTCACACCAGGAGACAAAAGTCCGCCAGGTCGCCCGGTAAATGTGAGATGTAGAATCGCAGTGGGCCACCTGAATGGTAGGAATGACCTTGGAGGGAACATTGGCACGTGTTAGGGGGAGCCGCTCAACCTTCAAATGGTTAGGCAAAGCCACTCAGGGTCTGGGTGTTGTATGGGTCCCTGACAAAGGGCCACTCTGCCCACTGGTATTCACCACGGATCCTGCACTGACAGGGCAAGGAGATCCACAAACCAAGGCCTCCTGGACCAATATGGAGCCACTAGAAGCAATTCGGCCCTCTCTTCCAGGAGTTTGCGAATTACTCTGGGAATGAGGGGGAGAGGGGGAAAGGCATAGAGGAGGCCCGGAGGCCATCTGCTGCATAGAGCACCCACTGCCTCTGAGCCATGGGATGGAAATCGTGTGAAGTACCTCGGAAGCTGGTGATTGGAGGCCGAGGAGAACAGGTCCACCAGAGGCCGGCCAAAGCGAGATGACTGGTCATCGAACAGGCTCGGCACCAGAGCCCATTCCACTTGATTGATCATACCACGAAATGTGAGCGGCCTTCAGGGATCTGAGGTGGGACTTTGCCCAACGGCCAAGGTGGAGGGCCTCCTACAGGAGGGAGTGAGAATGTGTTCCGCCCATCTGATTTACATGGGCCTTCGCCCTGATGTTGTCTGTTAGAATCAAGATGTTTTGACCAGTGATTTGTGTCAAGAATGCCTGGAGGGACAAGAAAATGGCCCACAGCTCCAGAAAATTGATGCTGTAATGGGCTTCCTGATCCGACCATTGACCCTGCGCCAAATGGGACCCCAGGTGCGCCCCCAGCCTAAGAGGCTTGCATCCATGGTGATGGTCAACCAAGGGGGCTCCCTGAAATAGGTCCCTTGGGAGATGGCCAGGGTAGTCACCAATCCAATGATGCTTGAACATCCGCGGGAAGGACAACTCTCCTGAGAGAGGAGCTGATGCGCTTCCGCTGATCTGGAAGCATGAACCACTGCAGGGACCTGCTGTGGAGATGAGACCAGGGTACAATGTTGTAGGTGGAGACCATTTTCCCCAAGAGCTGTGATAATTGTAGCAAGGGGACCCACTGACAATGAGCTGCTAAGTTGGAGAGGCTGGCTCCCCTTTCCTCTGAAAGGAAGACCATGATAACAAAAATGAAGGAATTTACAGTGGGCAGGGGGGATAGGATGTGAAGGTAGGCCTCCGTCAAGTCAATAGATGAGAGGAGATCTCCTGGGCGGACACACTCCAAAAATAGTACGAAGGGAATGCATTTTGAATTTGTGATAGATGATATGCCGGTTGAGGGACTTCAAATCGAGAATAGCCCTCCAGCCCCCTGACAACTTGCGCACTACGAATAGGCGAGAGTAAAAGCCGTGCCCTCGCTGATCTGAGGGCACTGGTTGAATAGCTCTTATAGCCACCAGATGATGAATGGCCTCAGAAACTAGAGACCTAGTGGTGGGACTAGGTGAGACTGGGCAGCGCACGAAAGTCGTCGGGGGGTAGGAGCGAAATTCAAGGGAGAGACCGTACTTTATGGTGTTCCTGACCCATTTGTTGGAAGTTGAGTTTTCCCATTGAGCGTAAAATTGCATCAGGCAAGCACCAATGGAGAAACCCAACAGCAGATCACTTGGAGCATCTAAATGCCCTACCCCTCCTCCTTCGGAAGGGTTTCCTGTTGGAGAATCGAGAACCTGGCCTAACCTGCCCGTCTCGAGGTTAGGCCCCTCTGGGTGAGAAGTAGTGTTGTGATTGAGAGGAAAAACCTCTTGATTCTTTTGCACGAAATGGCTGCGGGCGAAAATATGGTTGTTGGCGAAGCTCTCCTCTTCTAGATAGCGACGGGAGAATCTTCCTCTTATCTTTGGTCTCCACAACGATGAGATCAAGGGAAGAACCAAAAAGGTTGACCCCTGAGAAGGGGGAGGCTGCCAGGTGCCATTTGCTTCTGGTGTCGGCTTGCCAGTGCCTGAGCCAGAGGAGCCGTCAGGATGACACCGGGGAACCTATGGCTTTAGCCAAGAATCTGGCTGCATTAAGCGAGGCGTCGGCTGAGAACTCCAACGCAGCCACAGTTTTGTTGATGTCCTGATGGACGACATCCATTGATGGGATCTCACTCTGGAGTTGCTTGATCCATAATAGAGCAGATCAGTTGAAAAACGAGGCTGCTGTGGAGACCCTGACTGACCAGGCAGAGGCTTGATGACCTTTTACGATGGTAAAGTCTGCATGCTTTTCCTCTGGACATAAAGACTCATCCACCGGACCCGTAAGGTGAGAGGAAGTCATCAGGGCTACGACGGGTGCGTCCACAGTGGGCACCTGTAACAATTTGTCCAGCTCTGGGGCCACATTGTAAAAACTTTTGTCTGGGAATTGCCACTGGCGCTGGACTACGTTGACAAAGAGTTTCAGAGCCGGGATGGTCTCTAAAACCACAGTGGGTTCCACGAATAAGTGGCCTGAAAGGTCCTGTGTGGTCTGGGTAGGAGGAGCCGATGTTGTAATGCCTAGTCCAGTGGAGGTTTGCACCTTAAAGAGCAGGGACCAGAAAAGGTGAGGTTTAAATAAACCTACGAAGGAGGCTGATCTGGGGCTAGACCTTCATCTCTGAAAGAGCTAAATCTCTTGTGTCCTCATCCTCTGAGAAGAACTCCTGGCTAGCAGAATCAGGGGAGTGATCCTGTCGATGGTCATGGTCAGATGTCTCACATCTTGAGTCTAAATCATGGGAGAGGCGTTTATGGGAATGGTAATCCGGTTGTGCTGCAGTGGAATCCTGCTGAAGGCACTGCACAACCCCTTGGCGAATAGCCTCTGAGATAAGCATGCCAAATGAATCTGGTAATTGGAGAATGGGCTGTTGTGGTATTTGAAGCGTGTTTGCCCATGGCGACTGAGCTATCATGGGTAAAGGAGGCATCGGGTTAGCTGCTGCATAGTCAGCAGTGGCCTGTTGGCCTCAGAGGGCAAGGCTTGGAATAATGCTGCTGCCTCTGATTGAGCCTGCAAGGGCTGAAATAAAGGAACTGCAGGGGCCTGCTGGACTGGGGCCTGTTGATCTGAGCCAGGTAAGACTTGAAATAAGGGGATTGCCGCAGACTGACCAGGCCAGGGCTGAAATAAGGGCACTGCTTCAGAACAGGGAGGCAAGGCCGTTGTTCCTGAGCGGTCAGGAGATCAGGCTCCAGCATTGGTAGGAGGGGCTGGCAGCTGACCCTGAACGTTGGGAGAGGGTTGAACCCTTTGTGGGGAAAACTCCTCTGTAGTTGGTCTGACTGAGTTGCTAGACCTCTTCAATGATTTGTTAATGACTTTTTCAATTGCCTTGTGGCGCCATTCCTCCGCTTGAGAATGAAGCTTGGAGGGCTTATTAGCTTGTTTAGGAGCCCCAAGTGAGGAAGATGGTGGAATAGCCCCAGAGGAACCTTCCCCTGGGTTGGTAAAATGGCAGCTCTGTCCCTTGGAGCTCTTAACTGGTTCAGTGTGACTGGCATCCGCCATATTAGTCGCTGGCCAGCCAAAAATAACCACTCAAACTTGAGAATGAGAAGCAGATGTAAGGAAAGTTTACTCACGACCTCCATTTGATGCTGCCAAATCCCTTGATTGAGGATCGCTAGTGCAGTTTCCTGAAGGCAAACAAAAGGTTAGGTTGATATTTTAAACCGGGCTGGAATCGCTCACCCAAAGGGGCTGCAAGCACGATCTATAGGCTTAGAGCCTTGCCCTCCATAGGTGGCTCAGGAGGCACAATCGGATAGGCTGAGGACCCAGTCAAATCGCTCACCGCAAGGGCTCCAAACACAATGTATATTGGCGCGGAAGCCTCTGACGCTGAGGCCAGCAGCTCCAAGGAAACTGCAGCAGCCTGCTCGCTCTGATAGAAATAAACAGCGAGCCTTCTGGGCGCGCATCAGGGCAAGCCCATGGTCGCTGACCTAGGAAATCGCCAGTCGGCAGGTTACTGCCCAAAGGAACCGGCCCTCAGCAGAATCAGGCCTAAAAGCCCTTCATGCTGGTAGGATGATCCAAAGTTTGTAATTATAGCCAATTTGACAGAAAACGCAACGACATGTCTGATCCTGGCAAGGACCGAGTTGAAAAGCTGGAGAATGGCTGCTGGAGGTGGGGCTTACAAAAAACTCTGCAGACTCGGTCTTATGGCAAGCAAGAGGATTTTCCCAGACTTGATTGCCGGTCCCCCCGACATTGAGAATGAAGCCTTTTCACTAATATGCTGTTTATCCAAGCAGGTTTTGTTGACCTGTGCTATGATTATTTCCAAGCAGCAATATTTCCAGAAATTTATATATATTTAGAATCCAAATTAAATTTTAATATAGTTCCTTCCAGATCACAGTTTTGAGGTATCATAGAAGAATTATATGGATTTGTCAGTATATAAGAATTTATGAATTGGAATAGCCATAACAATAAGTCTGCCAATGGGAACTGTTTGGTGACTTTGTTGTTGGTGGATTTATTGTAAGCCATGTGCATTGCTTAGCTTAACTGTTCTGTTTATGTAAGAGTTTGTTTGTCTTTGCTTGAGTCTCCTTGCTTCTACTTCTTGTCCTTGCTACTTCTTCTCTCTACCACGTTGCAAGAGCTGCATGGGTATTGTATACATGCATCATGTTTTATATTATTGCATATAAAGAAGTTTGTTCTATAAATGAATCCTGCTGAATTATTTACTTGTGTGCTGGCTGGATAGCTACAGACCCTGACAGGATTATATGGAAGGTTAATATTATTTTTAAAGATCTCTTTAGAGCTAGAGGATTCCTTATATATATTTTAGAAGTAGAGGGAAGGATGGCAAAGTAATTATTCTCAGCAACTTCAGCTGTAATCAGCCTGTTTAAGGATTGCTGCTAAAAATCTGAATTCACCTTACTTTGTCCCAACTATAAGAATTAACATTTTGCTTAGAGGAGACATATATAAATTTCACTGAAAGTAGTACATGAAAATGGAACAATGTAAGATTGTTAATAAATTGATGTAGTTACCTTGCTTTTCAGAATGTGGCTTTATGGTCCAAGCATTTTGCCAGAACTATTGCAAAGTGCTTTAAAATAAACGGTCAGAATGCAACCAAAGCACAACTGAATATGACTCCAGCCAGTATAGATTGTATCCACATTATGATTAATAATACTTAGTAAATTCACCTCCTCCATTTGGTTTGTCCTCAGGGGTTCAAAATGTCTTCTTTTGACAGATCTGTCTCCAGAAATACAATGACAAAGAGACCAAAGTAAATAACCAACTATTTTGTTTGCTGTGAGATCCTGTAGCAAGAGTGGGAATAGAAAGGCAATCTTCCCTCTGCACTTCACCTGACCCTTCCTATTTAATAACCAGTCTTAAATTTTGGTGTTGTTGATGGGTTAATATGTAACGTCTTTTGTGACTATCGTTTAATAGCACAAGTGGTTTTCCATAAAAATACAGAAAAAAAACAGTTGAAAGAAATAACATCAAGACAAGAAAAAGGAGCTGGCAGAAAAAGATGCTGCCTTAAGACCTGTAAGTAATTCATTTCCATTGCAATCCTATTTGAAGCTCCTCTTTGTGTCTGCTTATTTGTATTCTGTGACTGATGTATGCTTCTTGTAATTTCTGCATCTTAGTTGCAAGAGGAAAATAACCTCTTAGCAGTGAAATGGAATGTCTTATGAAAGAAAATAAGGAGCTGAAGAACAAACTGAAAGAAAATCCAGAAAGTGAATACTATTTTAACTTAACAACATTTTATTTGTTTTAATATTAAAAACAAAAGTGATTTATTTCATCTTAAGTTTGGCTATGCAAGCTCTCTCGCTCTCTCGCTCTCTCCCTCCCTCCCTCCCTCCCTCCCTCTCTTGGCTACAGCTGCACACTGGAATAAAGAGGAAGATGACTTTGAATCATGAACAGCAAGAGCATAAAATAATAAGGAAAACAAAGATACTATATAAATAAGGAGGTATGATTAAATTAGTGACTAAATTAGTCAATGAAAAAAATGCTGTGCATATACTTAGAATTTGGTAAGGCATTTGATAATCTAAACCACAGCCTGTATCTTGATAAAATAGAACAATTCTGGATAGAGACTACTACCACCAGATGGATACACAACTGGCTGAGCAACCACACTCAGCAAGCAGCTCTCAATGAAGCTACCTGGAGAGAAGCATGCAGTGGTTCTGTCTTGGAATCAGTGCTCTTCAACATCTTCATCAAAGAGGTAGATAATGGAATAGAAGGGGACATCATCAGGCAAACTGGTTGTTAAATTACTCAAACCACCACCACCCGCTATCAAAGTGGATCCTGGGCGCTGCACTGCAATGGAGAAACAGGCAATGAAGTGGTTGGTGCAAGAGAAGGAGAAGACCGCTTTCGCTCTTTCTTCTCCCTGCTCCCCTTGTGCCTGCCGCTCCATGTCTGTTTCTCCATTGCAACGTAGCACAGTACCCAAAACCCACTTTGACAGTGGGGGGAGGGCATAATAATTTGCCTGGCCAAACTAATCTCACAGTCTCCCCTACATTGGCCCAGCTTCAATCATGCTGCAACTTAATTCCTTGCCACTTTTGCCCGCTCCACAGGGAGGGGGGAACCCCTCCCTCCACTTCCCCCCAATTCTTCACTTTCCCATCTCTTAGAGATCAACTTCTTGTTTCTATGGTAAACCGCCCCCCCTCCCCCCGTTCCTCAGAAACCTTACCTCTTAAAGGAGCCATGTCTAGAAGGCTGAAACAGCCATGAGACCAATGTGCATACAAGCACCCTTGGAAACAGCCTTTTGGCAAAGGGTAGAAATTTAACAACTGGTTCACCCAGGGTCAGGTTGGCTGTCATGGGAGGCTCGTCCCACATTTGCAGCAGAGCTGGAGGATGGGGATGGGCCACCCATCCCATGACAGCCAACCTGATCCTGGGCGAACCAGTTGTTAAATTATTTGAATCAAATCACTGTGAAGAGCTCTAAAAGGAATATCAGAAATATCAGAAAGCAATCAATAGAACAAATATTGTAAGTATCTTACATGATAGTAAGAAATTAGAACAATCTCTATAAGTGAGATTTTATAATGCATTAGAAGTTAATTTTGATTGTGCTTCATCAATTTATTTTTACAGGAAGTAGCAAAAGAGAGCCAGAAAGAAAGACACCTGAAGATGGCTTGGGAGCACGGAATAGGTGACTTCCATCACCAATCTCTACCTCTGTGTGGAAGAAAAATGGATGATGATGACAGTAAGATTTGTCCTTCCATTTCTGGGAGAGAAAGAGACATGTTTCAATTGATGACTCTCTACTTCAGGAAATCACAATTGGGAATGTCATTTCTCATCCTCTGTCACTAGAGTTTTAACCTTTAGCAGCAAGTTATCTTTGAATACATCAAAAATAGTTCTTATACAAATCCAATTCTTTTATATTATTTGATTGCAAAATAAGCAGTTGTAAGAGTGTAGGTAAAAGCAATCTTAATAACATGCCATTTTTCTTAATGTGATATAGCATGATAACAATGATGTATCCAACTAATACTGTTCTAAAATATTTGCTTAACACTTTTCAGACTGTGAGAAATGTCAGAGGAAAGACCTGATTGTGTAAAATAATAAGTAACACAGTTTTTAAGACGTTACATATTTTTAGTCTGTAGAAAAGTTATCATACACCATTTGGTAATAAACATAAAACGGATTTTGCCACACAATGTTTAGTCTTTTATAGTATCTAGGTGTCAAGTGCCACAACGTAACTTTTTACCATAGTCAAGAAAATAATGAAGAATCTCAATTATGCATAGTCATAGGAACGGAGTATTTTGATATGTTTTTGTTTCATTCTGAATATGATCAATATTTCTGTGTTTCAGAACTCCATCTTTTAATAAATTTGTCTATCTTAGGTTGCTTTTGATGAATTTATAAGTATTCTATTGTTCTACCATCTTATTGAGAAATGCAGACTAGTTTCAGCAAATTTGAAATTTGTGTTATTAAAATATAATATTTGAATGCATTTTCTGATTTTCTTTGGTCAGTCATTCTATTAATCAAATGTAGAGTATTAGTCCAGAATGGTTGTATTATTTGAAAAAAAAGAAAAGAAATATACAGAAAGTGTGTTATAGTAGTTACTATGCACTTTATGAAAATATTTAAATATAAACCAAGTGTGGTCTAAACAGTTCTGCTTTTCACAAATATTAAGGTAATATTTATACTATTTAAGCTTAAATTGATAAAACAAACAATAAGGCAGAAAATAATATTGTACCATTGCCTTTTTAAAAGAAACTGTTCTGAGGTCATTTATCAGGACTTGCAGTAATTTTGGCACGGTGATTTTTATATGCAAAGTGTTTAATATTTCCTCTTATTAAACCAAGTAGACTAAATTATGAGTTCTAATATTTATTTGCCATTTTAAACAGTGATTGATTTCCGCCTGAATAGGCCTCAGCAGATAAAATTTGTATGTACATTCTAAGAGTTTTCTTTGCAATTTGGGGAATTGAGGGAAAGTCCATTTGACCGACAGCTATATTGTAAGTGAATGGAACCCTACTTTTAGAAAGCTTTAAAAATCAAATCAAAGAGCACCACTGAAATTCATATTTAAAGTCCAAGATGAGATCTACTGAATTAAGTGGGAAAATTTCCAGAAATGTCACTAAATTAAGATTTCATGTTTGAGTGTTTCATTTACATCTATACTCCTTTTTGGGAACTCCCTCCTCTTCCTGCTTAACCCAACTAGGGACAACCAGAACTGGCTGGATTGCTGTGCTAAGAGATGCAGTCATGTGACACTGTGTTCTACACCTCTTTGTTTAACAACAACAATGACAATTGGTCCTAATTTGATCCCAATTGATGTTGTAACATGATGACTACCTGAATTATGAAAAGGCTCTTTCATCACCAAATACGCTCCTGAATAAATTGCTTTTGGCATCCCCTTCTTGTCTGGAGGTCAAAGTAAGGAAAAGGCTCCCAGTAATTTGAATGTCATTATTTCTTCCCTCAGTACCTGGGGTGCTAAGAAAGAAAACCTCAAGAATTCTTGGAAGAAGACATAAAATGTGCTCTGACCTTGCCAGCCAAATTAATAAAACCCATCTGGCCAAATGCCTAACCTCCTTCTCCCCAGAAGAGCTAGATGAACAGTGTTTCTGCCATAAAAAATACAGTGAGACGTAATTTACAGAAATGCATATCAGCTCAGTCATTGCTTGAGTTACAGGAACTTGCTAGGTTTGTAGTTTCTGGACATTTGGTGAAAATGGACTATAGGATTCACAGCTGCTGGCTGTGATGCTGGCTGTTGGCACAGCTGCTGGCTGAGAAACCAGGGCCTGAGTAACCAGGGCCTTTAGCCTTGCCAGAAGTAACTCAAACTGTAAAGGAGTTGGCAATAGAAAAAGCCAGCACAGCTATTGAATTGTTTATATTTGGAAACCAGGAACTTATTCTTTGCCTCACAAACTATAAAGATTTCTAACGAAAGAAATAGAATAATTGAAACAAAGAAATACTGAGCATCTAGAACAGCACAAAAACAGTAGAATATGGTTGCCTGCATTGAAGCTTCTAAGCACAAGCATTAAAAGATGCAAATACTGTAATAGTAAATATAAGCACCTGCTCATGCAAGAAACAAACCAACTAATGTATAGTGCAGCTGAAATTATACAGTATGTCATAGAAGTGAGTACACTCCCTCACATTTTGTAAATATTTAAATATATCTTTTCATGTGACAACACTGAAGAAATGACACTTGGCTACAATGTAAAGTAATGACTATTCAGCTTGTATAACAGTGTAAATGTGTAAACAGTGTAAATAACGCAACCCACAGTCATTTATGTCTAAACTATTGGCAACAAAAGTGAGTACACTCCTAAGTGATAATGTCCAGACTCCAGCTGTTTGGGCCCATGCATTGCATGATGGAATGAGCTCCCATCACTTGCCTCAGCTTCTGCTAACCTAGCAATATAAAAGCATGCAAAACACAAGTAGATAAATAGGTATCACTTTGGTGCGAAGCTAATGATGCTTCCTGCAGTAGCAAGAAACCAATCAGCACCAGACCTGCAGTAATGCAAAATGAAATCAGTGGAGAAAAAGTCCTGGATAACACCAACTCTCCACAGTATGTCATTACCCACTCTGTGTGGAGCTAAGTCATCTTCTGCAGTATACCATAGACAGTGCATGAACATGAACTAAACAAATTGGCAAGGCAGCCAACCTACTCTGTAATAACGCTATAGACTCCCTAGCACTCAATGTACAAATGCCATATGCTAAGTAGATAAATAAATAATAAATCTGCTTACCATCAACTTTCAAATTGCTAACTAGTGTGGTAGCTAATGCAGTCCGACACTGTCCAATCAAAAATAAGCTCTTTCCACCTGAGCAGAAAGAAAATTGCCCCACAACAGAGGAACAAAAGCTTAGCTCCTGATTGACAAGATAATTTTGGGAAACTGCAAGAAGAGCAAGACCAACTTGAATGTAGTGTGGATTGATTACAAGAAGGCATTTGACTCCAAGCAACTTGATTTTTTTTTTATTGAAAGAGTTTTAAAAAACAAAAACATTTTTCCCCCTTTTTTCCCCCTCCCTCCCAAAAAAACAACAACTCCCTTCCCCCCTCCCCCCCCCCCGGCTTCCCGGGTCAATCACAAGGTATTGTTATACATAAACCAAACATAGAATAAAATTTTCCCTTCCAATTCAAATAACCACATCCAAAGCTTTTCATCTCCCAACCCCCTCCCCATTACATAAAATAACTTTCTAATTATTCAAAGGCAATCTGATATTTCTTAATCTGATATCTGTTTTGTAGATAATCAATCCATTTTTTCCATTCAATTAAATATCTTTCCTGCGTATTGTCTTTTAAAAACGCTGAGATTTTAGCCATCTCAGCCAGATTAATAACTTTCAATATCCATTCTTCTATTGTAGGTATCTCTTCTTTCTTCCAGTATTGTCCAATTAACAGTCTTAATGCTGTTATTAAATTCAGAATCAATTTAGTCTCAATCCCTGTACAATCCGTTATAATTCCCAAAAGGAAAAATTGTGGCAGGAACTTTATCTTCTTCTTCAGTACATTTTGAATAATTCACCAAATTCTTATCCAAAAGACCTTAATTTTCTTGCAAGTCCACCAAATATGAAAATATGTAGCATCATCACAATCACACCTCCAACATTTCGCTTGGATATTAGGATACATACATGATAATTTTTTGGATCTAAGTGCCATAATTGATTGGATAATCAAGTGCCTAGAAATAATATGAATAAATAGAAACAGCAAAAGCTTTGTCAAAGATCAATGACACAATGGAACCACCTAATTAACTGCTGCAAGTAGATAGCACAAACTGATTACAAACAATGACATATCAAAGTAGCAACAATGGTGCATTGCAAGATCTGCAAAAAACCCACAAACATTTGCCTGCAAGCAAGACCTGGTGGACCATAAAATAAACGAATAGAAAATGAAGAAACTAAAGTATTCTGGGACTTTAGAATTCAAATATAATTCAAACCTGCCATACATAAAGCCAAATATTGATAAGAAATACAAAACAGTCTGAGTAGTGGATGTGGTAGTACTTGGAGGCAATAGGATAGAAAAGAAAGACCGGAGAAGATAACAAAATATGAAGACTCGCAAATAGAAATGCAACAACTGAAAGACAAAAGAAAGCAAAGTATTATCAATGTAATAGACACCTTGGATGAAATTCAGAAACAACTGGAACATCACTTGGATACCATTAGCATTGACAAAATCTCTATTCATTAATTGCAAAAGGCAGCTTTATTCACAATATCTTATATCATGTGACAGTATCTCTAAAACCATCAAACATTAACATCTGCCCATCCCAGGTCCATAGGAAGGACACAACAGGTGAATAAAAACACCAAATCAGGTTTGAATATCTCACTGATTGACTGACTGCAATGAACCTTAATATCAACTACCTTGATGTTCTTGTGGAGGAAGATGAATGTTGTGCCAGAGGTTTAACCATACAGACAGGTTTCATCAAAGGAGTCAGACAAAGAGTATCTCTCCCTAAAAAATATGGTGACACAAATTACAGAAACCGATACCAACTTGATTGCCACCCAGATACAGGAATTATGCTAAATATTGGAATTCCTCAATTTCCAGGAATTTGGTGAAAAATCAGGATTGCTAGCTGAATAACAAGGGCCAGCAGCTGAAGAACTACTGGAAGAATAGATGTTTACTTTTACAATGAAATAACGATCTGTTATTACAAATCAAGCCCAACAAGTACAGGATATTTAAAATAAACGTATCAGTTCTGGAAAGAACAAGATCCAGAATGATAAATAACAGAACAAAGGCTAGCTGATCAACACTGATTTATCATACAAGATATTCACAAAAAAGAATTGGAAAAATGGCAGAAGTCTACCCAGAGCAGATAAACCAAAACTTGCCAGAAGTAACTCAGACTGCAGAGACAAACCAGGGGAATTGGCAATAAAGGAAGACAGCACAGCTGTGGAATTATTTTTATTCCAAAGCATCAGCTCTATGAAAACCGAGAACATAGAATAATAAGGGTTGAAGGGATTCAGGGGGCGGTGTCTCTAGGTCCAACTCCCTACTTAGAATAAAAAGACTTACTATTCAGCACCAGAAAGGCAAACACATTTGTTAGATCGAGGCAAGGAAGAAACGACAGGAACTTTCAATGCTTTATTTGCTCAGCAAAATCCCAAATACGAACAGCTTGGCAGTCACCGAGTCTCACTCTTTATAGAGCTCCAGCATGCAAGACGGCCACTGACAGCACTTTAAATTTCCCACCACTGAATCAACTAATCAGCAGCAGCTATGCAAATTGCTCATGTATGTCTGTACGTAACACCCCTCCCCTCCTAGAAGGAAGCGTGTCCAATCAATGTCCAATGAAAGTCACATAGTCATGCAGGTAGGTGGGGTGAACGATTGTCCTACTGGGCCTGTGCGATTCAGTTATTCCCTGGCTTCCATCGAGTGAGGTTGGACCTGTTGCTCCTCCAGCTAGCAGCAATGGAAAAGCCTGGAACTCCCCCCGGTGCATTGCAGTTCCAGGCCTGGCATCAAGAGGGTTCTCGTCCTGGCTGTCCCATGGGACTCCGTCAGACACAGCTAAGTCTCTGCGGTCTCTACCCAGGTTGTAGAGTAGGTTGTCTTTGTCTATGTCAGTCAGGGCTGGTTCTCCGGCAGCGGTTTCTTTGTGATTGTATGATCCTTGGGGTGGAGACTCCTGATGGTCAAGGTCACTCCCCTGGCTTTCTCTCTTGGTTTTCCTTAACTGGGACTCTACAAATCAGGCCTGGATTTGGTCAATGTGTCATCTCCATACTAGGCCACCTTCCAGCTCCATCCAGTAGGATTTGGGCCCCGTAATGGCTGTGATCCTGGTCGGCACCCAGGTGGGAGGCCCCGCATAGTTTTGGGTGAAAACCAGGTCGTCTACCTCAAACCCTCAGCTGATTTCAGGGTGCCTTATGATTGTGTTGGGGTGATAGTTAGGGTGTAAAGACCTCATCTTGTGTCCCATGTGGGTGGTGTATTGCGCCAGGAGGAACTGTTCGATTTTCTCCTGCCAGTTCTCCAGTCCCATGCGAGTGAGGGCTTCCTTGGTCAGTCCTTGGCCATTCGTTCTGCTTGCCCATTACTGGCCAGCTTGAAAGGTGCCACCAACACGTGCCTGATTCCTAGTTCCCCCAAGAAGGCCTCTTGTCTTCACTGTCAGTTGCGGTCCATTGTCCGAAACTAGGGTGTCTGGCAACCTGTGTGTAGCAAACAGCCTTCTTAGTGCCCTTATGGTGACCTCTGTTGTGCAAGTGGGCATGATGACAATTCCAGTCACTTGGAATAGGCATCCGCCACTATCAGGAACATTTTTGCCCCCCATGGGTCCGGCAAAGTCTATATGTACCCTCGACCAGGGTCCCTTGGGTGCCTCCCACTCCCTGGGGGTCATTCAGGGTGGTGCTGGTCACGTTTCCTGGCAGGGCATGCACGTTGCCATCCACTCTATGATGTTCTGGTCCAGATATGCAGGTTGTTGAAGGGCCTTATTAATTGTGCACTTATAGTCTGCACACACTCTTATTGACCCATCTGGCTTCATTGGGGTGACTATTGGGGTCTCCCATGTGGCATGGTCAATTGGCTCTAAGATCCCCTGAGCAACTAGCTTATCTAATTGTTGATCGACTTCGGGCCGTAGAGCAAATGGAACCCTGCAAGGCTTGAGTCTTATTGGGGTAATTTGGGGGTCCAGGTTAAATGATATGGGTTTCCCCCTATATTTACCTAGGCTTCTGTTGAACATGTTGCCAAATTCAGCCAGCAGTTGGTCCAGTTCAGTCCCCGGACCTGGTGCAATCCTGTGATGCCTAGTTCCAACGGTTTGAACCACTCAACGCCTAGCAAAGTGAGGCAATTGTTGGAGACGACTGTTAGGGGTAGAAGGCCATCGAATTCTTTGAACAGGACTCCGACCTCTGTTCTGCTGATGACGCTGATGGGGTTGCCTTGGTAGTCATTCATTCAGATTTTCTGTGGCTTCAGTTGCGTTTTTGAGATTCTTGGGTTTAGTCGCTGCAGGGTTTTCCAGGAAGTGTTAGTGAAGAATGACCCTGTGTCTAGTTCTATTTGGCATGGGCTTCCCTCAATAGAGATGGTTATATGGAATTTGTCCCCATCGCAGGCATCTGAGTGACCTACGGTTGTTTGATGTATTTCTCAGTGGTCTGGGTAGGAGTCTTCTTGGTGTTAGTTTTGCTGGAGCCCCTGTTTGGCTGGTCCCTGCCTTCTGGGGGCTGTTAGTGGTCTGCTGGAGGGCGGGACAGGTTGGGTGGCCCGGCAAGCTTCGGCAATGTGGCCTTTTCACTGGCAGCGGCAGCACATTGCTTCTTTAAAATGGCAAGCCGATCTTGTGTGGAATCCCATGCATCCCAAGCAATGGGGTTGTTGGGTGTTCCTGTCTCTGTGGCTTCCCTGTCTGTCTGGGTGCACGCGATGTATGGTGTTGTTGTCGACCCCCTCGTCCTCTTCCTCCAAGACTTCTAACAGGACTTTGGGCTCTCGGTAGTTCCGATGAACTCCGCTGGCTCGCTTAATGTCTGCAGCTGAGGCATCTAATGTTTCAGCTGCTCTCACTTCCTTGAAGGAGACCCCTAGTCTCACCATCAGTTTCTTTTGGAGGGTTAGGTCTTTCATGCCCAGGAGGATGTGGTATTTCATCATTTCTTCTGGGTTTATGAATTCGCACTTTGATGCGATTTCTCGCAGGTCTGCCACAAAGTTGTTGATTGTTTCTCCCTCTTGTTGGCACCACTGGTAAAACTCATGCCTACTGACCATGGGGATCATGGCTGAAGCATATTGGTCCCACAATGTGCTCTGCAGGGTTGTCCATGAGATGGATTCGATGTTGGTGGGTGAGACTAGGGTGCATGCTATCTTATAGAGCTCCGGGCCACAGTAGGTCAGGAAGATGGCTTGTTTGCAGTCGTCTGGTAGATCTTGGTAGTTGTTTGCTTGCAGGAACATCCTGAATCAGCTCATATAAGTGTGCCATTCTTCCATCTGTGGATCATAGGTTGCCAGGGCGGGCGAGATCTGGGCAGCCATCGTTAGGTTGGCCAATGGAGGTTCTTTGAGAGCTAAGATGGCCGCGGCTGCCACGAGGTGATGATCAGTTTCTCTGTCCTTCCTACGATCCCATCCTCATTGCTAGTGTTAGATTGAGGCAAGGAAGAGATGACAGGGACTTTCAACTCTTTATTTGCTCAGCAAAATCCCAAATATGAACAGCTTGGCAGCCGCTGAGCCTCACTCTTCATAGAGCTCCTGTTCTGTCTCCTTCCCCACTTCGGAGTAACAAGCTGGCCTTCAGCCAGTGGATTCATGGCTCTTATCAGTTCTGGCAGAGAAATCGCAGTTGCCTGTCAAAATTCAAACAAATGACTCACAGATTAAGACTTCAGCTCTTTTTAAAATGGTTCAGCTAATCTTTTGCTCCCCGTGGAGTGCGAGCAGTCCCACATATATCCTGTGGGATGGGGTTCCTGCTCCACCCTTCCCTTTGATGACGCCGCCTCTCTAATCTTCTGAAGCACAGGTTAATCCAAGCTTTATTATTATTATTATTATTATTATTATTATTATTATTATTATTATTATTATTATTATTATTATTATTATTATTATCAGCTGGGTCTGAAGGCATAGCCTGAGGAAGGGAGGAATCAGGAGATGACAGCCTCATTACGTCCTCCAACTGGCCTGGTTCTGGCTCCTGGAGCTGGGCCAAAGGCATCGGTGCTCCCGAGGTAAGCCTTACCGGCCCTTTCCCCTCACTCTTGGAGTCACTTTCGGGCATGAGGCCAGGTTCAGGGGCTGGAGTCACAACAGCTCCGACATGCAAGCCGGCCACTGACAGCACTTTAAATTTCCCGCCGCTGAATCAACCAATCAGTGGCAGCTATGCAAATTGCTCATGTACGTATGTACATAACAATTTGACTCCAAAAAATTATTATAGGTCAGCTATGGATGTCTGCAATAAGTTATGTCATCAGTTTATTATTTGTAAATATACATCTTGAATGTTCGTTTCTTCTCTTTTACCTTTTTTCTTCCTTTTATAATTTTGTCTATATTTATTTTTTGCATTCACTTACTAATAATTAAAAACAAAGTTCAGGCTATTGTTGATCATCCAGACTTCTTTAATTTGATGTGGATAAGGCAGCATTTTTATTTTTCTATTTCACCACTATGAATTGGTAATACATTCTGCCCCACTAAGCTAGCACTTAGACTTATATACTGCTTTACACTGCTTTACACAGTCCTCTCTAAGCAGTTTACAGCATCAGCATATTGTCCCCAACAATTTGGGTCCTCATTTTACTGACCTTAGAAGGATGGTAGGAAACCTTGAGCCTGGTGAGATTTGAACTGCCAAATTGCAGTCAGCCAGCAGTCAACAGAAGTAGCCTGCTGTACTGCACTCTGCGCCACCATGGCTCAAATACCTAATAAACACTAAATTGTTATATAACAGCCCTCCCCCTGTAATTAAGATTCAATGTGTTGTATGAATTAACTAACATCATCATGACTCATTTTATCATATGAATGTTTTCTGTTTAATGCTCAATATGCACATGCTCCCTAAATGTAATAGATTTTCTGTCATTTATTCTGATCATCAAAAAGGCTCTGATTTGGACAGAAAAACATAGCTCATGCCACCCAGGAGTGAATAAAAGCCAAACTATGGATCTGAAAGAACTCCACCATATTATCTGGTTTTTCTAGCCACATTTCCCCCTCCAAATAACATTTTTTCTTCCTAAAGACTTGGGTAGAGGAAGAATTTTTGAAACTCAAAAGCTTTACACAGTTGACCTCATAAAAATAAATAATGCCCTGCATAGTTGTTGGATCTATGAGGAACTGCTGGGTGTTGGATAAGTGGGTGTTCAGATATTTCATTCAAAATAGAATATATAGAATATTCTATTTTATATTATATATAAAATATAAATATATTATATTTATATTGTAAAACTGGCAGGGGACCAAGATTTCAATTTAAGAAATGCAGGAGCATGCTAAATCATTTCTTATTTATTCAAGTAATAAATTCATATCTTGCTTTTTAGATATAATCCCCTCATGGCAATTTATATCAGCCTAATTCCTCTCAGATGGATGATCTGAGAAGCTGAAATTGCTCTCTAAGACAGCAGCTAAAATAAGAACCCAGTTTAATACCATTGAAAAAGAAGTACACAGATGCAAAACAAACATTTTTAAAAATGTACATTAAAGCTTATTTACTTAGACTGAGTACAGATAGTATCAGTCAATATGATTCGGTTGGTTTTATATTTAACTACTTATACTATTAAATTAAACTAAGGTCAACATTTTTTTCTTTCTATGTATATCCACAGATATATTCCTTTGTATGTATCGTGGCCTTATTGGCTTTACTTTTAATGCCATTAAGTGCTATTAACAATGTATATAATCAGTAGGTGGGCCCAGGAATTATTATTTAAAAAGTACAACTTTCTTCATTTACTCAGAGGTTCGAAGCCTCCCCCCATGCATCAAGCAATAATCCCCATTAAAATAACTAAGATTCACTTTTAAGTGAAGAATTGCATTGTAGAGGTATGCTTTCAAATGAAGTTTTACTTCATAAATGGCTCATCTTGCTCATAATGTTTCAACTAGAGAAAGAAGGACATGATTTCCCATGTGCAACCTTTCCATGCTTTCCCCTTGATTCATCTTGTTTTCCCATTTTCCATTAAAAAAAACCACTTAAGGAAGAAAAAAATGAAACTGTTCAGTATCTTTTGACTGGGAGCCCAGCAGTAAAATCTGGCTGGATCTATCTGGTTTGTGCGAACCGGTAGCGCCGATGGTGTGAGGCTCCGCCCACCTGCCAGGACGTCATTACGTCCTGTTTTTGACCCTCTATGCATGGAAGGCTCTGCGCATGCGCAGATGAGGCATGCGCATGCTCGTAGCGCGCTCCCATTCCCAAACCAATAGTGAAGGTAAATGGATTTCACCGCTGTGGGAGCCATATACCTGAAAGCACCCCAGGTAATGAAGTGACTTGGCAAACAAATTCAAACATATTAAGATAAGACCTAAGATAGATAAATGTTAATTACAAACAGAAATAAATCTAATCATCACCACAAATACAAACTGGCAATACCTGTAATCAGTGGCAAGAATGGGGATTCATTAAGAGCTTTATTGACCATCAATTTGATTAAAGTCAATTTGACTTTAGGCTGAAGGGTCAAAAATGTAAACTAGAGTATGAGCATAAACATTCTGAAGTCAGAAGGGCTCTCTTTCACTTCTTTGTTATCATGAATGAACAACTGTTTTTTCTATTTCAAAGTCATATTGACTTAATGTGATCTAAAGTTACAATGAAATAAAAAAAACCCATTTAATTAAAGTAGAAATGTTTTTAATATGCTCTTACAACCCAGTGATTTGGATGTTACACTTAAATCAGATTTTGATATATTTGATTTTTAGATTGCTAGTATAATGAGAAAATTCAAAATCTTTAAACTGACTTTGTTGTTGAAAATTACATATCTTGTGAAAAGGCGGGCAGAGCACTTCTATTCTAATATAACATCCATAACATGAAAACTTAAGGGTTTTACTTTATGTAGTGTAATGTTGAAATGAAGGCGAAAAAACAGAGTGCTCATGCTGAGATTTATCAGATCAAAACAAAAGAAGAATAAGATGAGTAAGATCTACAAATGTTTCATGTTTCAAAGTTTTTTAAAAAAATAAAAAGTAAGAGGGGATACATAAGTAGTAAGAAAACCAACTCTTCCCTATTCTTACCACCCTTAAAGTATTAAGCATTAATCAATTGTGTATTGCTTATGTTACTTAATTGTAACATGGGAATCACTTTCACTGAGTTATGCATAAGCTACCTAACCATGTTTTTAAAATAGCTGTCTCTTTTTGGGATTATACACTTGAAACAGTGGTACAACTTTACAGTGAACTGTTTCTAATGATCTTTGCTGAGTTGCCTAATGCTTTTTGGTTGCTTAGTAACAGCAAATCATGCTCCCTAACCATTTTCACAGAATCCAGAAGTATCTGGGGATTGCCCATCACAATGCTAGACAACTCAGCAGTGCTTCAGAGCCATCTTCATTGCTTAGTATTTATTTTTCTTGAAATCTGAAACATGCTGGAGATCCAAAGCCCAGTCCTAACACAAGAAGTTACAAGTGACTGAGAACAGATCATATCATGTCCCTGCCAAATTTACACATCTGATTTATGCATGCTTCTGCTTTTTGTTACCAGGGCTCTATTTTTCATAGATTCTTCTGAAGATTTGTTTTGCCTTTTGGTAATATTTGAACTATTTACGTCATACTAAAACATGAAACATCACTGATGGAATAATTTACTTTCTTGCATTTTCTGGTTCCATCATCAGACCAAGTTGATCCACCCCTCAGAAGCTCCATTTCGGCCAGCAATGGGCAGGATGAATGTTGTAGAGCCTCTGTGATTGTTCATAAGAGCAAACAACTGCTGTTGTGCTGCACGATTCGTAGTTTGGGGACTTATTTGTAAATGCTAGGGGTGCTTATCATATATAATATAATCTCATATATATATATATATATATATATATATATATATATATATATATATATATATATATATATATATATATATATATATATGTTTTCTGAGGTTTTCACGGGTGTTTGTATGTAGGTCTTTGGTTGGACCGCAGCTGCAACATTAGCCATTTCAAACCCCTCCAATCCATACATGCAGCAGACAGACACCCACTATGAAGATGTAGCACGACCACAAACACGAAGCCAAACAACAGCAATGCAGCTCAGCAGCTCAAATCCCCCTGCAACTCAGAGTAATCTGAGCACAACCAAGCCCCCACCCAAACAGGACACACCCCCAGCCAATCAGAGCACAAAACCCCCCCATTCAATCAGAGCACAGCCAAGCTCCCACCCAATCAGTTCAAACCCCCACTAGCAGTTAAAAAGAAAGAAACAGCTGCAATCACACATTGCTCCCAGAAGCACGAAGCTGAAGCCTGAAGATGACGAATGAGACTTCGTCGAAATGTCACCAAGACACTTCCAATTTTACGCGGGAGAAAACCCGAATAACCAAAGACATATATATATATATATAAAATAATAATAATAATGTATTTATTATATAATTTATTTTCTGAGGTTTTCGCGGGTGTTTGTATGTAGGTCTTTGGTTATTCGGTTTTGTCCCGCGTAAAATTGGAAGTGTCTTGCGACGTTTCAACGAAGTCTCATTCGTGAGCAATGCAGCTCACCAGCTCAAATCCCCCCCGCAACTCAAACTAATCTGAGCACAACCAAGCCCCCACCCAAACAGGACACACCCCCAGCCAATCAGAGCACAAAAAAACCCCATTCAATCAGAGCAGAATGAGACTTCGTCGAAACATCGCCAAGACACCTCCAATTTTACGTGGGAGAAAACCCGAACATATATAATTATTATATATATATGTAGGTCTTTGGTTATTCGGGTTTTCTCCCGCGTAAAATTGGAAGTGTCTTGGCGACATTTCAATGAAGTCTCATTCGGCATCTTCAGGCTTCAGCTTCGTGCTTCTGGGAGCAATGTGTGATTGCAGCTGTAACCTCAGAAAACATATATTTATATATATATATATATATATATGTAGATCTTTGGTTATTCGGGTTTTCTCCCACGTAAAATTGGAAGTGTCTTGGCGACGTTTCGACGAAGTCTCATTCGTCATCTTCAGGCTTCAGCTTCGTGCTTCTGGGAGCAATGTGTGATCGCAGCTGTTTCTTCCTTTTAACTGCTAGTGGGGGTTTGAACTGATTGGGTGGGAGCTTGGCTGTGCTCTGATTGGCTGGGGTTTTTTTGTGCTCTGATTGGCTGGGGGTGTGTCCTGTTTGGGTGGGGGCTTGGTTGTGCTCAGTTTAGTCTGTGTTGCAGGGAGATTTGAGCTGGTGAGCTGCATAGCTGTTGTTTGGCTTTGTGGTCATGCTACATCTTCATAGTGGGTGTCAGTCTGCTGCATGTATGGATTGGAGGGGTTTGAAATGGCTAATGTTGCAGCTGCGGTCTGGCTTCTGGTCCTTGGTCGTGCTTCATGATCAGTGTGGGTTTGGGTCTGCTTTCTGGGTGGATGTGCAGTGGTGACATCCTGTGTGGACCTCGTGAGTGTGGGTCTGGTGTCATTCCTCGTGTTAGGGCCTCGTTTGTCAATAAGGGCGGGTTTCCAAATGGCTGGTAGGCAGGAGGTATCATCTCGTTTGTTCATGCTGTGTGGGCGTTTTTCTATCTCAATGGCTTCTCTGATTATTCTGTTGTTAAAGTGTTCAGTTTTGGCGATAGTTCTGGTCTTTTTAAAGTCAATATCATGTCCTGTGACTTTAAAGTGTTGGACCAGGAAGAAGTTGGTTCCTCTTTTTTGACTGAGTTCTTGTGTTCTTCAATGCGTGCACTTATTCTTCTGTTGGTTTGTCCAATGTATGTGGTGGGGCAGGCGGTGCATGGGATTTCATATACTCCTTGATTTTCTAACTCAATTTTGTCTTTGGGGTTTCTTAGGATGGTGGATATTTTTCTGTTTGTGCAGAATGCTGTCTTGATGTTGTGTTTGTGGAGGATCTTGCTGATTCTGTCTGTGGTGCCTTTTATATATGGGAGGAGGGCTGTGCCGTTTTCTTGTTCTCTGTCTTGGATTTTAGTGGGGGGTTCTTTTTGGATTAGCTTGGTAATCTTATTTCTTTGGAATCCATTGGATGTTAGTATGTTAGTGAGAGTGTGTAGTTCGGATTTTAGGTGTTGTTCATCAGCTAAGCATTTTGTTCTGGAGATGAGTGTCTTGGCTATGGAGTTGATCTGTGCTGGGTGGTGGTGTGAGAGTGTGTGTAGATAGCAGTTTGTGTGTGTTTTCTTCTGGTAGATGGTGTGTCCTATGAGCCATTGGGTTTCCTGTAGACTAAGACATCCAGGAAGAGAAGTTGGTTGTTAACTTCTGTTTCCACTGTGAACTGTATTTTGGGGTGTAGGCTATTGAGGTGTGTGAGGAAGTTGTCAAGTTTTTCTTTCCCGTGTGGCCAGATTATGAAGGTGTCGTCTACATATCTGAGCCAGAGTTTGGGTTTGTGATCAGATTTTTCTAGAGCTTGGGTTTCAAAGTGTTCCATGTAGAGATTGGCAATGACAGGTGAGAGGGGTGATCCCATGGGTGCTCCTTCTACTTTTTGTATTTTTGTCCATTATAGATGAAGTATGTGTTGGATAGGCAGTGGTTGGTCAGATCTAGGATGTGCTTGGGGGGGTTATATTTGTTTTGGATAGCTGTCAAGGCTTCTTTGATTGGCACTTGGGTGAAGAGGGATATGACATCAAAGCTCACGAGTAGGTCGCTGGGCTGTAAGTTTTGTTTCTTTATGATCTCTATGAACTGGAAGACAAAATTGAGTTAGAAAATCAAGGCATATATGAAATCCCATGCACCGCCTGCCCCACCACATACATTGGACAAACCAACAGAAGAATAATAATAATAATAATAATAATAATAATAATAATAATAATAATAATAATAATAATAATAATAATAATAATAATAATAATAATAATAATAATAATAATAATTTAATTTGTATACCGCCCTTCTCCCGGAGGACTCAGGGCGGTGAACAGGCAGATAAAATAAAGACAATACATTCAATAAAAACAATATTATAAAAAACTTATTCCAATAGCCTAAATTTAAAATACAATACAAAATATAAAATAAACCCCAATAAAATCCATATTTAAAACCCTATTAAGCCAGTCCTGCTCGAAAGAATAGATATGTTTTAAGCTCATGAAAAGTCCGGAGGTCTGGAAGTTGTCGAAGTCCTGGGGGAAGCTCATTCCAGAGGGTAGGTGCCCCCACAGAGAAGGCTCTCCCCCTGGGGGTCGCCAGCCTGCATTGTCTGGCTGACGGCACCCTGAGGAGGCCCTCTCTATGAGAGCGTACCGGCCGGTGGGAGGCATGTGATAACAGAAGGCGGTCCCGAAGATATCCCGGTCCTATGCCATGGAGCGCTTTAAAGGTGGTAACCAACACCTTGAAGTGCACTCGGAAAACCACAGGTAGCCAGTGCAGCCTGCGCAGGATCGGTGTTATATGGGAGCCACGAGTGGCTCCCTCTATCACCCGCTGCTGCATTCTGACCTAACTGAAGTCTCCGGGTGCACCTCAAGGGGAGCCCCATGTAGAGAGCGTTACAGTAGTCCAGGCGAGAAGTGACGAGGGCATGAGTGACCGTGCATAAGGCATCCCGGTCTAGAAAGGGGCGCAACTGGCGGACCAGGCGAACCTGGTAAAAAGCTCTCCTGGAGACGGTCGCCAAATGATCTTCAAAGGACAACCGTCCATCCAGGAGAACCCCCAAATTGCGCACCCTCTCCATTGGGGCCAATGATTCGCCTCCAACAGTCAGCCGCGGTTGCAGCTGACTGTACCGGGATGCCGGCATCCACAGCCACTCAGTCTTGGAGGGGTTGAGCTTGAGCCTGTTTCTCCCCATCCAGACCCGTACGGGCTCCACACACCGAGACAACACTTCAACAGCTTCATTGGGGTGGTCAGGGGTGGAAATGTACAGCTGGGTGTCATCCGCGTACAGTTGATAACTCACCCCAAAACCACTGATGACCTCGCCCAGCGGCTTCATATAGATGTTGAACAGGAGAGGCGAGAGAACTGACCCCTGTGGCACCCCACAAAGGAGGCGCCTCAAGGTCGACCTCTGCCCCCCTGCCAACACCGTCTGCGATCGGTCGGGGGGGTAGGATGAGGACCACAAATGGTGCCTCCCACACCCAATCCCCCAACCGTCGCAGCAGGATACCATGGTCGATGGTATCAAAAGCCGCTGAGAGATCAAGGAGAACCAGGGCAGAGGAATAACCTCTTTCCCGGGCCCTCCAGAGGTCATCCACCAATGCGACCAAAGCTGTCTCAGTGCTGTACCCGGGTTGGAAACCGGACTGGAACGGGTCTAGATAGACAGATTCATCCAGGTACTGGGGTAACTGGTGTGCCACCACACTCTCAACAACCTTCGCCACAAAGCGAAGGTTGGAGACTGACGATAGTTACTCAAAACAGCTGGGTCCAGGAAGGCTTCTTGAGGAGGGTCTCACCACCGCCTCTTTCAAGGCGGTGGGAACAACACCTCCCTCAGAGAAGCGTTAACAATCCCCTGAGCCAGCCTCGTAACCTCCCGGGTGGCCAGCACCAACCAGGAGGGACACGGGTCCAATAAACATGTGGTGGCATTCAGCCGCCCCAGCAACCTGTCCATGTCCTCGGGAGCCACAGGGTCAAACTCCTCCCAGATGGTCTCAACAAGACTAGCCTCCGTCACCTCGCCCGAAACTACCCAGTTTTGGTCCAGACCGTCCCGAAGCTGAGCGATTTTGTCAAACAGATACCTGCTGAAATCCTCAGCACAACCCTGTAAGGTGTCATCGCAACCCTCCTGGTTAAGGAGGGAGCGAGTCACCCTAAACAGGGCGGCTGGCGGTTCTCTGCTGACGCAATGAGGGTAGAGACATAGGCCCGCTTGGCCTCCCTCAATGCCACTAGATAGGTCTGAGTAAAAGACCTAACTAGTATTCGGTCAGCTTCGGAACGGCCGGACCTCCACGCGCTCTCTAGGCGTCTTCTCCGGCGTTTCATCTCCCTCAGCTCCTCGGAGAACCAAGGAGCTGGTTGAGATCTACGCCGGGTCAGACGCCGCAAAGGCACGACACGGTCCAAGGCGCCCACCGCGGCCTGTTCCCAGGCCGCAACAAGCTCCTCGGCCGAGCCGTGGGCCAGATCGCCAGGGAGCGGCCCAAGCTCCATCAGGAACCTCTCCGGGTCCATCAGTCGCCTGGGATGGAACCAACGTATTGGTCCCGTCTCCCTGCGGTGAGGAGCAGCGGTCCGAAAGTCCAGATGAAGGAGGGAGTGGTCTGACCATGACAGAGGTTCAATGGCTAATTCTCGTACTTCCAGACCACTCAACCACTGTCCAGAGACAAAAATCAGATCCAGTGTGCTTCCCCCGACGTGGGTGGGGGCATCAATTAATTGGGTCAGGTCCATGGCCGTCATGGAGGCCATGAACTCCCGAGCCGCCGTTGACGACACACCGGCTGATGGCAAGTTGAAATCCCCCATGACCATAAGCCTGGGGGTATCAACTGCCATCCCGGCTATCAACTCCAGCAACTCGGGCAGGGCTGTTGCCACGCAGCAAGGAGCCAGGTACATGATCAATAAGCCCACCTGCATCCTACGCCCCCACTTCACGTAAAGGGATTCACAACCGGCTATCTGAGGAACAGTGGCCTCCATCGGCTCCAGACTCTCTCTAATAACCACCGCCACCCCTCCACCCCTACCTTGGGCCCTCGGCTGATGAAATGCCCGGAAACCCGGTGGGCACATCTCCACCAGGGGAACCCCCCCTTCAATGCCCAACCAAGTCTCCGAAATGCCCACAAGGTCCGCAGCCCCTTCCTGTATAAGATCGTAGATCAGGGGGGCTTTATTCACTACGGACCTAGCATTGCACAACATCAGCCTAAGGTCCAAACCCTGGGGATACTGGCCACTCGGGGAACGGGAAAAGTCTGAGGGCCGGAGCGCAATCGCTCTCAAACAGCGAGTCGCACCCCTGAACATGATATGGCCCCCCACTTCCGCCATATCTGCCACTCCCACTTACCGTACTGATGGAACAATCCTCTGGAATTAGAGAACAAGGCTTCCCCTTAACCTCCGAACTTAATAGAGTATCGCCGCGAGCAAACGCAGGGACTGGCTCCCTCCCCGACGGGTTTCCCCCGATACCCGCCTTTACCCTCCCACCCCTTAAAAATTGTTTATCTAAAAAACCCCAAAGATTCTTTCTTAACGCATGCCATCTCTCTGGGTCCCAAAACCCATCATTGAGATAGGCCCTCGATAACGTAGAGGGCCATTTCTGCGAGGTGGAGGATCCTCGCAGACGATGAAGTTCTAACGAAGAATAAATCATATCTCGCAACAGGCATAATTGGCGCAAAAATGAGTTTGTCCGTAATCGTAGATGATGATAAAGCAGTCATATTCAGAACCGCTGACATAGGTCCCACTGATGATAAAAGATGATGGACATTCTCGCAAGGAGATCCCGTTCCAGATGGTAAAAGTCATAACAGACAGATGTTGCGAATGCTCCGAAGTCCGGGGGGGGGGAGCCTAAGCTCCCAAGTCAAAACTCCCCATTTACAACTCCGAAGTCTAGAGGGAGAAAAAAGGCCTCCATGCCTAGGTCCATGTCCATCCAAAGCAAAAACGACCAGCTCTAAAGCAGCCTCTTCAGATCTTATCAGGTCAAGATGAAAAGGATGAAAAAAAAATCCAAGGGAAAGGAGGGAGAAAAGGGAGAGAGCATGCTGCCGCCACTGCCGCTAGGGGGCTCCAAACGTCGCCCTTATCCAGGACAGACGTCCTTGCCATCCCCACTGCAGCCACGGACATGCCCCCCCCTTCCACAACCCCCGTTCCATGGGGGACCTCTTCGGGACTCTCCCGTCCGGGGCAAAAAACTTTCGGGGCTCTCACCATTTCCGTCGCCCTCCCTGCAACACAAGCTCGGCAATGCTGCAGGGGAATAAGCCGGACGCCGTCAAAACGCCGCCAGGAGTAGGCCGGACACCGCCCCGCCCCACACCAAGATGGCCGCTGCCGCTTCACCACCGTTCCACGAGGGGCCTCGTCGGGGCTCTCCCATCCGGAGCAGAGGGCTCTCGAGGCTCTTGTCACACCGTCGCCCTCCATGCAGCACAAGTTCGAAAATGCTGCATGGGAAACAGACCGGACGCCGCCAAAACGCCGCCGGAGGTAGGCCGGACGCCGCCCCGCCCCGTACCAAGATGGCCGCCGCCATTTCGAGGCCGTTCGGCCCTGGCTCAGCACTCGGCAGCTGCGAAGCTCTCAGGGGCGAAAAGCCCCTCTCGCAGCTGCCAAGAAGATCGTCTTTCCAGCCAGGCTACCCAGGCAGCCCAGGTCGTCCGCTGGCTGCATCTACGGCCCGGCAACAACTCCGCCTGCCGCTCCGAGACTCGGTCAGAACTCCATCTTTGTCATGCGCAGAAAGAAAGTGCACGCATTGAAGAACACAAGAACTCAGTCAAAAAAGAGGAACCAACTTCTTCCCTTGTCCAACACTTTAAAGTCACAGGACATGATATTGACTTTAAAAAGACCAGAACTATCGCCCAAACTGAACACTTTAACAACAGAATAGTCAGAGAAGCCATTGAGATAGAAAAACGCCCACACAGCATGAACAAACGAGATGATACCTCCTGCCTACCAGCCATTTGGAAACCCGCCCTTATTGACAAACGAGTCCCTAACACGAGGAATGACACCAGACCCACACTCACGAGGTCCACACAGGATGTCATCACCGCACATCCACCCAGAAAGCAGACCCAAACCCACACTGATCATGAAGCACGACCAAGGACCAGAAGCCAGATTGCAGCTGCAACATTAGCCATTTCAAACCCCTCCAATCCATACATGCAGCAGACTGACACCCACTATGAAGATGTAGCACGACCACAAAGCCAAACAACAGCTATGCAGCTCACCAGCTCAAATCCCCCTGCAACACAGACTGAGCACAACCAAGCCCCCACCCAAACAGGACACACCCCCAGCCAATCAGAGCACAAAAAACCCCAGCCAATCAGAGCACAGCCAAGCTCCCACCCAATCAGTTCAAACCCCCACTAGCAGTTAAAAAGGAAGAAACAGCTGCAGTCACACATTGTTCCCAGAAGCACGAAGCTGAAGCCTGAAGATGACGAATGAGACTTCGTCGAAACGTCGCCAAGACACTTCCAATTTTACGCGGGAGAAAACCCGAATAACCAAAGACATATATATATATATATATATATATATATATAATATATATAAAATATCATATATAACATAATAATGGACGATGTCGTGGCCATGGTTGAAAGTGCAGCAAGCCCAGCACCGCCAGCAGGTGTCCGACGTGCAGCCAGATTTCACTGCTGGGCTCCCAATCAAAAGATACTGAGCATTAGCCATACTAATAAAAGATACCATCGAGAGAGAACAAAAACGTCAAAATGCTATATTATTTCGATTTGAAAATACCAGTGAACCAGATATCACTAAGGTTCGTAACATCATAAAAAATTGTAATCCACCAACCATCTCCCCTGACAAAATAATTGCAGTTTCCAGAGATGGACCAGAATACACAAACAGAGATGGATCAATGGTGCCTAGATTCTGTAGAGTCATCTGCATAAAAGAAACCAGCAAATGAAAGTTCATTTATGCTATAAACTCAATTGCCAGAACCAACCCTATCCACAGCAAACTTAGATCATGGCCTGATCTATCTTTTCTGCAATGGATACGTTCCCGTGAACTCCGCACAGAACTCTAACGATGGCAAGACGAAGGCGAATCCAACCTATACATTGACTACCATGCTGACTGCATAAAAAGAAAAACCTACAATCAAATACCCACCATCCAACCCCCCATCACCCAAAAAATCCAACCATCTGACGTACAGAACTTTCAACCAGCCATCATCCAAAACTAGGTATGCATGCCCCTAATTTTCTCTACTCCAACCACTGCAAATCTTAAATGCAAACTGATAAATGCAAGAAGCATTGTAAACAAAATACCTAAATTTCTCCTCTTATTAAATACTGGTACATTCGACATTATATTTGTATGCGAAACATGGCTGAACTCATCCCTCCCAGACTCCATCATTTCAGACAGAGAATATCATGTTTTCTAGTCCGATAGCGAAACCCGCAGAGGAGATGGAGTGGCTATCTTTTACAAAAAATCACTGAATCTAAAAAAATATTCAAGTTGCACATAAACTCGCTCTTCCTGAAACTACTGTATGTGAACTGTCCCTTAACATCACACTTCACTTCTTGCTATGGTACAGAGCCCCTGACTATGACATCGCAAATGCGAACATGTTAACTACACTACTAACATGGGCTGCCTCTTGCCCTTATCCTCTCATCTTCCTGGGTGACCTAAACCTACCTCTTATTAACTGGATAACAAATGAATGTACAACTGAATCCATCCATACTACCCTGTACAATGCTGTTACAAATCTAGGTCTTGATCAACTAATAACTAACAATATGAGACTCAACAACTGTCTTGACCTCATCTTCTGCAACAATTCAAACTCAATTTATGGACTACAAATAAAGAACCCTTTTCCAACAGTGACCACAGCATGATAGACTTTTGTCTCAATATATTCCCTTACAATAATCTCCATAATAACAGCATTCCAAAATACAATTTCAAAAAAGCCAACTATGGTCTTATAAACACCGACCTCTCATCTCTTGACTGGCAACATCTATTCTCTAACTGTACCATTGCTGAAGACTACTATAGAGTTTTCCTACTTGAAATCAATAGAGTTATTAAACTATACGTACCACAAACCACCACCAAAATCAGGAAAAACAAATTACCCATATCAATAAAAAAGCTCCAATCCCAAAAAAAATCCCTCTGGCGAAGAAACAAAACTGGCTATGTAGCCAACTTCAGAAACCGCAACAAAAATATATGCAGCCAAATAAAGATTGAATGCACCAATTACCACATCAAACAAGAAGAAGACCTTCTGCACACAAAATCCAATCGAGCTTTCTATAATTTTGTGAACAACAAACTCGAGATCCATCCCATCACTAACAGAATCTAACGGTAAAGAATGTAATGATAAAACAGCTAAAGCAAACCTCTTTAACACATTCTTCAGTTCAGTCTTTGTTAACAGTAAGGGCTCATACCCAACATTCCCCAGTCGTACCAACAATGATTACAACGACCTAACACAAATAGATTTCATGGAAGATAATATTTAAAAGGCTCTTTGTAAATTGAAACATCTCTATCTATTGGACCTGATGGTCTATGTGCATACTTCTTAAAAAAACTTTCCACTAATGTAGCAGAACCCCTAAGCATAATCTTTGAAAAATCTTTCAGGACCAGCTCCCTTCCTAAACTATGGTCATTAGCCACAGTCATCCCTGTCTTCAAAAAAGGAGACCTAGTTGAAAATTACAGACCAATTTCTTTATGCTTCGTCAACTGAAAAGTAATGGAATCAATCATCAACCAATCCATCACCCTCCACCTAGAAACAAACAACCTACTCTCTAATAAACAATTTGGTTTCAGAAAAAAATTTATCCTGTAATTTACAACTTCTTCACTGCAAAAACATATGGACTACAAATCTTGATTAGAGCAAAGCAATAGATGCAATTTACATAGACTTCTGTAAAGCTTTTGACTCAGTGGTACAAGACAAACTTCTTCTAAAACTAAAATCCTACGGCATCTCCGGTCCCCTCCATAATTGGATAACAGTGTTCCTGTCAAACAGACAACAAGTGGTCAAAATAGGCAGTGCCCTATAAAATCCTGTTCCTGTCAAAAGTGGCGTTCCCCAAAGCAGCATTCTTGGACCAACACTCTTCATATTATAAATTAATGATCTCTGGGACCATATTACAAGTAATTGTGTTCTCTTTGCCGATGATGTTAAACTATTTAAAACTACTAACAATACGGCTATTCTTCAAAAAGACCTTTGTGTCGGAATGGTCAAAAATTTGGCAACTCCAAATCTCAACCAGCAAATGCTCTGTCTTACACATTGGAAAAAGAATCAGAACACTAAATACAAGCTTGATGGACATTACCTTGAAGATGACCCTCACCCGTTAAAGACCTTGGAGTTTTCATATCAAATGATTTAAGTGCCAAAGCCCACTGCAACTACATCGCAAAAAAAGGCTTTAAGAGTTGTAAACTTAATCTTGTGCAGTTTCTTCTCCGGTAAGATTACATTACTAACCAGAGTGTACAAAACATTTGAAGACCAATTCTTGAATACAGCTCGCCTGTCTGGAACCCACACCTCATTTCTGACATTAATACAATTGAGCATGTCCAGAAATATTTTACAAGAAGAGTTCTCTGCTCCTCTGAATATAACAAAATACCTTATCCCACCAGACTTGAAATCATGGGCTTAGAAAATTTAGAACTCCGCTGCCTTCGGCATGACCTGAGTTTAACTCATAGAATCATCTGTTACAATGTCCTTCCTATTGAAGACTACTTCAGCTTCAATCACAACAATACACAAGCACACAATAGATTTAAGCTTAATGTGAACCCGGTTCAATCTTGATTGCAGAAAATATGACTTTAGTAACAGAGTTGTTAATGCCTGGAATGCACTACCAGACTCTGTGGTCTCTTCCCAAAATCCCCAAAGCTTCAACCAAAAACTATCTACTATTGACCTCACCTCATACCTAAGAGGTCTGTAAGGGGCGTGCATAAGAGCACCAATGTGCCTACCGTTCCTGTCCTAATGTTCCCCTTGATTGTATCCAACTCGTATAATTATTTCATGCTTATACTTATATATATGCTTATATGTTGTATAGTTATTTCATGCTTATGCTTATATATACTGTTGTGACAAAATAAATAAATAAAAATAAATAAAATAAATAAACTTCAAACGTTCAATAAGGGAATGCTCGGAACCCGGGGATTACCTGTATTCAATTGGAATGTTCCCTTTTTGTGACTTAGACCTTTATTCTGCACTTTTCAGATTATGACAATTGAGAAAAAGTTATCATACTATTTCAGGTACTTGAATAAATACATAATATCCACTCCATAGATAACTTTTTAAAAAATCTAATCACAACCAGTTTCTTCAATGTCTCTTGGAGAAACTTTCTTTCCTGTCTACATGTCTGCTTTTGCTCCTGACCTTCCTCAAAGAACAAGGCCAGAACTGAACACAGTGTGTAAAGTGAGCTATGTATTTAACTTATTTTTCCCAGATGAAGAACATTTATCTCTATTAAATTTTATTTTGGGGTTTTCAATTGTTGTCTCTAAGCTATCAATATCATTCTGAATTCCATTTCAGCTTTTTAAGGTATTTAAACCATTAAAGCCCAGCCATCTTATGTTATCTGAAAATTTGAGAAACATGCCTTCTTTTTCTTAGTCCAAATAATTAATTAAAACATTGAACACAGACCAGAACTGCCCCTTCCCCAGATACTTAATATCTTGCTCCATTCTGATTTGGAACTCTTGCCAGATGTGCATCCCCTGAAAAGTCATGCCATTTCACCCAAGTACATAGTTTGAAATGTGAATACAATCCAGTTCGATTCTCTGCATCTGATTTAGTGCATAAATTGATTGATACTGCTGGAAGCATTTGAAAGTACTTTACTTTTACATTTGTTCAGCTTTTTGACAGCTTGAACTAAGTCCTAAAGTTAGCAGGCAACAAAAGCATTTTCTCTGATTTATTCCAGGGCATCTTTCTCTCTCCCCCCCCATTCTCCCTCTCCCTCCTTTCTATCTCTCTCCCTCCGTGTATGTGTGGGGGGAGGCTAAGGGGTCTGCATCAAAAGTCATAGTGGTGGCTCTGATTGCATAATTGCAGCTCCATCTTGATACTTCTCTGTGTGACCTTGTTGTAATCTCTCCCGTTGATGCTGAAAAACTACCATTTAAATAGCATTTCCTGAATCTTTTAATATATTTCTAAAAATATATTTCAAAAAATACCCATAGTTATTCTTCAAAGATTGATTTTAACATTGCTTTTAACACTAATTACTTCAAGAATAATTTTAGCACTAAGCCACTCTAATCAAACCCTATGTTTGTTTTAAGGATATCCAGTTAAGATAAGCTTTCATGTATCCAGCTCTGTTGTTAGGGGAAAGAAAGATTAAAGAAATGTTGGGAGAGCACAAGAGGATTGCAAATAGATGATGGTGTCATGGCAGCTTGAATAAAGAGTGAGTGATTTCATCCTCCATGTTCAATGTAGTATTGCCCAGCATGCCAGTGTTAACATAAATGTGTTAAAATCTATTCCAAGAACAATTTTCATTTCGGGGCCCACAAGTAATTGCTTCATATTTTTAAAGTCTGACTTGTTTTTAGTTTACTGTATGTACATTTTTACAGCTCTTTTTATCATGTTGTTTTATGCTGACAATTGTAGAGAAATACCCCTGAGCATAATATAATCTGCTTCTAAATGAGACTATTATCCTTTAGAATAGGAGAGATGCACTAAAAACATTTGCACAAATTTCTGCTTCTGAGAAATAGGTTTCTTTTTTTACACTGTCATAGCAATCTTTGGTAATGGGCATAGATCTATAGGATGCAACCACCACTTCTTTTGACCTTCACACTGCAGTGAAAGGAAACTGAGAACAATCATAACATATTTCTTCAGTATTTGATCAACTGTTGCAAATAATTTCATATTTTTTCAATCTGTTTGTCATGGTTGATAAAAATGGTCAATGATGTCCTAGTAATTTTTGAAGTGTCATTTGAATTTTGAGCTCACATAATCTTGAAACATTAGAACTACATAGTCAAAAAGTAATTAGAAGCTCAGCTTGACTTTACCTATTTATTGATTAAAAGTTGAAAAATTAAATATGTTCACATTAAAATGTGAGATAAAACCAACTTTCTTCCCATTCCTGGTTACCTCATTCTCAATTCAAGTGTGACAATTACACATTAATCATTCATATGTTACTGTATAAAATGTGTGATGCAGTAGAAAATAGCATTAATGAATGACAGCAAGAAGTGGTGCTATACCATCACAGTCATTCTAGATTGTATCAGAACAAATGCATTTAAGAGGCTGAGCCAGAGATGAAATCCAGCAGGTTCTGACAGGTTCTGGAGAACCGGTAGCGGATATTTTGAGCAGTTTGGAGAACCGGCAAATACCACCTCCAGCTGGGCCCAGAGAGGGGAAGGAATGGGGATTTTGCAGTATTCTTCCCCTGGAGTGGGGTGGGAATGCAGATTTTGCAGTATCTTTCTCCAGTTTCACCCACCAAGCCACACCACCAAGCCGCACCCAGAGAACCAGTAGTAAAAAAATTTGGATTTCACCATTGGGCTGGGCCAATACTGTTCTGTTTCCCTCCCCCAATACTCCCAACAAAGAGTCAGTCAAAGGCCTTCTCTTCTACTTTATTTACATAGATAAATGTTCTGGCCACGTCTACCCACGGGCCTGCCAAGTCTCTGGAGATAACGAGGAAATTATAGATAAGGCCAGAATTACTCACGAATATATTCTTCCCTCCATTGATACAGTTTGCCCGCACAAATTCATTGCTTTGTCCAAGACAAAAAACCAGGAAGTCCCGCCTCCTATTTATAGTCTCTGCAGATGTCACTGCATGACCATCATTCCTTGACTTTGTCCCAAGGCTTCCTCAGCTGTGCGCGCCGGTCACGTCTGCGCAGTCTTGCATCACTCCAAAACTGTTTTTGGGGCATTGCCAAATCAGAAGAAGGCTCGGGAGAATCAGGACTTGCCGGCCCCTCCTCCTCCCTTTGAGTGGGTGCCAGGGAGGGAGAGGGCACAAGAGAAGCAGGCCTTGCCAGGTCTTCTCCCTCACTTTCTGAATCATCTGAGTCCAGGAGTCTGGGTCCAAGAACCTGGGTCACAACACTATCCCTCACCGCAGGGCCCTTCCCCCGGGGCTGACGATCGGGATGCGGTCGGGCTGGGTTCTGCTCATGGAAGGCCTGCACCAGGTCAGGGGCATGAACTTCAGAGGCATCTACCCAGGAGAAATCAGTCCCGTATCCCTTCCACACGATCAAATATTGGAAATGAACCTTCAGCCAGCGGGAGTCTCGTACACTGTGGACTTCGTATTCCTCCGACCCGTCCTCGGCAACAGTGACGGGTGCTGTTGGGCACCAAAGGGGACTCGGTGTGGCCTCAGGAACCAGAAGGGACCGGTGAAAGACGGGGTGGATCCGCATGGATCGTGGCAGAGTTAGTCGGTAGGCTACCGGGTTGATGACTGCCTCGACAGGGAACGGGCCGATGAATCGGTGGTCCAACTTCTTTACTGGGCGGTCAGATGGGAGGTGTTTGATGGAGAGCCACACTCGGTCTCCAACCGCCAGCAGGGGCGTTGCCTGTCGGGAGCAGTTGGCGGACTGTTTGTAGTCCTCCTTTGCCCGATCCAGCTGCTGACATACCAACTGTTGGACTGCATGCAATTCTGTCAGGAAGGTCTGCGTTTCGGGAACAGGAGAGTCCGGTGGTGCCAGAAGGAAGAGCCATGGATGGTACCCCACATTGGCAAAGAACGGGGTCATCTGAGTAGAGGTGAGCTGAGAGTTGTTAAAAGCAAACTCCACCAGGGACAGGTAATCGGCCCAGTTGTCCTGTTACTGGTTGATGAAGCAACGGAGATACTGTTCCAGGATACAGATGACCTTCTCTGTACCCCCGTCGGTCTCCGGATAGTGCGATGACGACATACACACCTGCACCTCCAACGCGGCCATCAGGCTCTTCCAGAAGCGAGCTGTGAACTGAACTCCGCGGTCCGAAACCACCCTGTCTGGTAGATCATGGAGGCGGAAGATGTTCTGCAGGAAGAGACGGGCCGTTTTTGTGGCTGTGGGCAGTCGGCATGGGATGAAGTGTGCCATCTTGGTGAGCATGTCCACCACCACCAGCACCGTGATGAACCCAGAGGACGGCGGCAGGTCTGTCAGGAAGTCCATGGAGATCGCCCACCAAGGTCTGTTGGGTGTCAGCAAGGGCTGGAGGAGCCTGGGAGGGGCCCCCGTGGCGGCCTTGGCTTGCCAGCACGGTACGCAGGATGTCATGTAGGCATGTACATCATGCCATACTCGGGGCCACCAAAAGGTCCGTGTCACCAGGTGGAGGGTCTTGAAGAACCCAAAATGTCCTGCTGCAGGGTCGTCGTGGCACTGGGTCATGACGAGGGCTCGGAGTGGTCCTGTGGGCACATATAATCGCCTCCGAAACTTGAGTAAGTCCTCCTCCAAGGTCCAAGGATACACGGGGCCCACCTCCGCTCTCCTTTGCTGTGACCAGGCGTCCTGGCGCTGCGCCTCTTGCACCTGGGCCTGCAAGTCCACTGGTTCCCATGCTGCGGCCAAAGCTTCTGCCGGCAGCACCGTCCGTGGCGGAAGGGGGTCCTTGGCGCAGAGGTACTCCAGCTTGCGGGACAGGGCATCCGCCCTCCAGTTGTGACCGCTGGGAATGTAGGTCACGCGGACGTTGAACCGGGCAAAAAACAATGACCACCGGATCTGCCGCTGGTTCAACTTCCGAGCTGTGGTGAGGTGCTCGAGATTCTGATGGTCCGTTCGGACCTCCACCTGATGTCGGGCCCCCTCCAGATGGTGTCGCCAAGCTTCGAATGCAGCCTTGATAGCCAGCAACTCTTTTTCCCAGATGGTGTAGTTGCGCTCGGAAGGATTGAGTTTCCGGGAGTAGTAAGTGCAGGGAAAAAGTGTGCCGCCATTCGTCGGAGCCTGTAGCAGCACCACTCCCAGAGCCAAATTGGACGCGTCCATCTCCACCACAAAAGGCCGGAGCGGGTCGGGATGCCTCAGGACGGGTTCCGTGATGAAGGCTTTCTTGAGGGCTGTGAATGCTTCTTGCTGCGGGGGACCCCACCGGAACGCGACCTTCTTCCTGAGGAGCTGGGTAAGTGGAGCTGTCAGTGTGGCGAAGCCCGGGATGAAGGTCCGGTAGTAGTTGGCGAAGCCCAGCAGGCGCTGAACGTCCTTCACCCAACGAGGGGCTTTCCAGCTACACAAAGCTTCTACTTTGTGTGGGTCCATGGCTATGCCCTCGGGCGAGATGATATGCCCGAGGAATTCTATGGAAGTCCGGAAGAAGACGCATTTCTCCAGCTTCGCATTGAGTTATTGCTCCTGCAAGCGTTGCAGAACCAGATCGATGTCTTACTCCCGGATCAGGCTTTCCCTGGACCAGGAGTAAATCAGGATGTCGTCGAGGTAGATCACCACGAACCGATCCAACATGTCTCAGAACACATCGTTCATGAAGTGCTGGAAGACGGTGAGGGCGTTGGTCAACCCAAACAGCATGACAGTGTATTCGTAGTGTCCATATTGGGTGCCGAATGCCATCTTCTATTTGTCTCCTTCTCGCATCCGCACCAGGTTGTAGGCCCCCTGGAGATCGAGCTTGGTGAAGATCATGGCCTCCCGCAACCTCTCCAGCAGCTCCGGGATAAGCGGCAGGGGGTAGCGATTCAGCACCGTAATGGCGTTTAGCCGGCGGTAATCACAGCACAGGCGCAAGTCCACTGTCTTCTTCTTCACGAAGAGGACTGGGGCCGAGAGAGGGGACTTTGAAGGCCAGATGAACCCTCGGGCCAGATTTTTGTCCAGGAAGTCCCTGAGGGCGGCCAACTCAGGCTCCGACATGGAATACAGGCGTCCCACAGGCAGTGGTGCATTGGGCAGAAGGTCCACGGGGCAAGTTGGTCCACCTCCTTCTCACTGAACACGTCGGCGAAGTCCGTCAGCCCAGGAGGCAAAGTGATGGCAGCGGTGGGGACGTTCTGGCCAGCACAGGTGTGGCGGATGTGGTCGACGCACTGCAAACTCGGGAAAGAGATGGCGTTCTGCGAGGCCACCTGAGGATCGTGGGTCTGAAGCCAGGCCAACCCAAGGACCAAGGGAAAATGAAGGTCCGCCATGACATAAAACTGGATCGCCTTCTCATGGTCCCTAATAGCCAGGCGCAAAGGCTGGGTGGCGAATTTAATGGGGCCAGACACCAGTTCTCATCCATCAATTGTCTCTACCCACATCGGAGGGTCCACCGGAACCACGGGGACCGCAAACTGGGTCACAAAGGTCTGGTCCATAAAGTTTGTTGTGGCCCCTGCGTCCACCAGTGCATGCATCTGGACCCTGTCCGACTGGTTCCCCAACCATATCCGTGTGTCCAGAATCAGATGCCGAGGGGGCCCAGAGTCTACTTTCGCAATGTCCAGTGGGGGCTTAGTACGTGACCGACCTAGGATTTCCCCGAGGTCGGGCCTGCTCCGTTTCCCGATTGGTCACGCTGTGATTCGGGGACCGGCGTGTGTGCCCCACTTCGCTTTCTGGGGCAAGAAGCGGCAAAGTGGCCGGGCTCCCCACGGTACAGGCACAATCCCCCTTGGCACCTCTGGTTCCGCTCCTGGGCTGTCAGGCGAGGTCTGTCCGCTCCCAACTCCATGGGCTCTTCCACAGCGGTTACAAAACGTGGGGCAACCCGGGGTGCTGGTGGTGCAGGAAGCGGGGGTGCAGATGTCGATGGTGGGTCCCGGGGGGTGCAACGGGACGGTCGCCGTTGCAGATGGGCGTTGAGGTGGAGACAAAGGGGCACCAAGTTGTCGAGGGTCCGCAGCGCCTCCACCCGGGCCAGCTCATCTTGCAGTCCCTCTGAGAGTCCCTCCTGGAATGCGTCCACCAGCGCCGCATCATTCCAGTCAGAGTCCTTGCACAAAAGATGAAATTCGGCGATGTACTCCTGCAGGGGGCATTTCCCTTGATGGAGTTCCTTAAGGCACCTGGTTGCCGTCAGCGTCCGAATGGGGTCCTCGTACATGATGCGCAGGTGCTGCCAAAAACGCTGTTGATCCGCCAGCAGGGGGCTGTCCTGGAGCAAGAGGGGCGTGGCCCATCGGGCAGCCGAGCCGGAAAGAAGGTTAATCACGAAGGCCACCTTAGCCCAGTCGTCTGGGAAATCCTCTGGCTGCATAGCCATGTAGAGCTGGCACTGCCCCAAGAAGGTCGGGAACATGTCAGGCTGCCCAGAAAACTTATCCGGCACGGTTATCAGGAACTTGCGACGAGGAGGAGGAGTGGGAGGACGAGGGGGGGGGGCTGCAGGCACATTCCCGGCAGCAAGTTGGCCTGCCAAGTGAGCCACTTGCTGCTGTATCTGTTGATTAGCCGCTTGTAGCTGTGTAACTGCTGCTGTACCTGCTGCTGGTCCATCTTTGGTGGAAGATGGTTTAGTCGGGGTCTTGGACAAAATGTTCTGTTTCCCTCTCCCAATACTCCCAACAAGAGTCAGTCAAAGGCCTTCTCTTCTATTTTATTTACATAGATAAATGTCCTGGCCACATCTACCCACGGGCCTGCCAAGTATCTGGAGATAATGAGGAAATTATAGATAAGGCCAGAATTACTCACGAATATATTCTTCCCTCCATTGATACAGTTTGCCCACGCAAATTCATTGCTTTGTCCAAGACAAAAAACCAGGAAGTTCCACCTCCTATTTATAGTCTCTGCAGATGTCACTGCATGACCATCATTCCTTGGCTTTGTCCCAAGGCTTCCTCTGCTGTGCACGCCGGTCACGTCTGCGCAGTCTTGCATCACTCCAAAACTGTTCTTGGGGCGTTGCCAAATCAGAAGAAGGCTCGGGAGAATCAGGCCTTGCCGGCCCCTCCTCCTCCCTTTGAGTGGGTGCCAGGAGGGAGAGGGCACAAGAGAAGCAGGCCTTGCCAGGTCTTCTCCCTCACTTTCTGAATCATCCGAGTCCAGGAGTCCGGGTCCAGGAACCTGGGTGCAACAAATACCCTGTTTCCCCAAAAATAAGACATCCCGTGATAATAAGCCCAATTGGGCTTTTGAGAGCTTGGCAATAAGGCCAAGCGCTTATTTCAGTGTTCAAAAAAATATAATACAGGGTGTTATTTTCGGGAAAACACTGTATGTTAAATCAAGGGCTAAAGAGCATGCAAGATTTTAATGTCAGACAACATATACAATAATAAACAGTTTTTTAGTCATTTTTTTAAGGTTAAAGAAAATGACAGTATTGTATAATAGACAAAATAATTATTCTCAACCCATTTAATGAACTATTAATAATGAATTTTCACCAGTCTTGTGAGGTAGATTAGCCTGAAGGTGAGTGACTGAACAAGATCATTCAATGAGAGTTAGTGTTATATAACTTTGCCACAGTGGTGGATTTCATTTTTTTTTTACTATCAGTTCTGTGGGTGTGGCTTGTTGGGCGTGGCAGTGGATACTGTAAAATCTCCATTCCCACCCCAACGGGAAGGTTACTGCAAAATCCCCATTTCCTCCCGATCAGCTGGGACTTGTAGATCGGGCAATGGGGGATGGGGTGGGGCCAGTCAGAGGTGATATTTATCTGTTCTCCAAACTACTCAAAATTTGCCACTGTGATCACATGGCAATGACCCTGGGTGACAGAAAGAAAAACTGTAGCCTGGACAATGGTTTGATAAATGAAATTTGACTTAGGGATGGGGATGGTAGTGAGAGAAGGGGTCTCAGAAGGGACCCATCCTAGTTTTTAGGACAGTAAAAATAAGGAAGGGAAGAGATTCTTTCAGATTTGCAAGAATCTGTTACTGTAACCTATTGTAACAGTATCAGCTATGTTAGTACTCATAGTTGGTGCTTGTCTGGACTATTTCAGAGGACTGGCAGATTATTTTTATTTCTTGTATATAATAATTTTAACAAATATTGATGTCACTTGAGAAATAATGTACATCTCCATTTGTGTTGCCATGTAGATAAAAATGAAAATATATTGAATATTCAAACTTTATAACATTAATGTGGTTATATCTGATAGCTCTTCTACAAATGCAGAACAACTCCTTCCCATCCTACTCTATACATGATTTGGAAGTCTTTGTAAAGTCCACTGTATTGCTAGTATTAAATCGGTGTGTATGTACAGTATAATGCAGCAATTCATTTAACTTTGTAAATAACATTTGGAGAGAAGAAACAGATCTGGCTCATGGCAATTAATTTAATCTGTCAAATGTATTCCCCCCCCACTTTTTTTTAGCAGTCTGCCATGGAAAGAAAAAAGAGTAGAAGAGAAAGAGTGAGAGACATGAAGGTCAAAGATAGAACATAGGGCCATGATTGCGAACCTATGGCACATGTGCCAGAGGTGGCACACAGACCACTCTCTGTGGGCATGAACACCATTGCCCCAGCTCAGCCAGCTGGTCATCAGGTTTCTGATGCATGCATGTGTGCCATTCAGCTGGTTGTCGGGTTTCCAAACTGTGCATGCACGCTGTCCAGCTAGTCATCGGGTTTCCAAGGTGCGCATGTGCAAATTGCCAGCTGGTCATCATGTTTCGGTGCTCTGATGCGTGTGTGCACACATGCATGCATGTGCACCTTCCAGTATGGGCACTGTGTGCCTAAAAGGTTCACTATCACTGACATTGTGTGCTGACATTGTGTGACATTGTATGCGACCTATCCCTTAACACCACTCTTTGATTCTTACTATGCTACAGAGCCCCTGACTACGACATTACTCATGCAAATATGTTAACCGCACTGCTAACATGGGCTACCTCTTGCCCATATCCCCTCATCTTCCTGGGTGACCTAAATCTACCTCTCATTAACTGGATAACAAATGAATGTACAACTGATCCAAACCATACTACACTATACAACGCTGTTACAAACCTAGGTCTTGATCAACTTGTAACTAACAATACAAGACTCAACAATTGCCTTGACCTCATCTTCTGCAACAACACAAACTCAATTTATGGACTACAAATTAAAGAACTCCTTTTCCAGAAGACCACTGCATGATTGACTTTGGTCTCAATATACGCTCTTACATAAATCATCAAAACAATAGTATTCCTAACTACAACTTCAAAAAAGCCAACTATGACCTTATAAACAACAATCTCTCATTTCTGGACTGGCAAAATCTGTTCGCAACCTGTATAACTGCTGAAGACCACTATAGAGTTTTCCTACTTGAAATCAATAGACTCATTAAACTATACGTACCACAAATGACCACCAAGATCAGGAAAAGCAAACTACCCATATCAATAAAAAAGCTTCAATCAAAAAAAAAATCCCTCTGGAGAAGAAACAAAAAAGGCTATGTAGCAAATTTCAAAAACCGCTACAGAAATATATGCAACCAAATAAAAACTGAATGCACAAATTACCATACCAAGCAAGAAGAGGACCTTCTGCGCACAAATTCCAATCGTGCCTTTTATAATTTTGTTAACAATAAACTTAAAGACTCAAGATCCATCCCACCACTAAAAGATTCTAACAGCAAAGAATGCAATGACGAAACAGTTAAAGCAAACCTCTTCAGCATATTCTTTGGCTCAGTTTTTGTTAACAGCGATGACACATATCCGACATTCACAAATCGTACCAGCAATGAGTATGACGACTTAACACATATAGATTTCACAGAAGATAATGTTGGAAAAGCTCTTCATAACTTGAAACCATTGCTATCTATTGGACCTGATGGACTATGTGCATAATTGCTATCTCTCTTTTCTTCACCCACCCAGAATATAATTATTCTATAATATTATTCTATAATATAATATATAATAATATATATAATATATAATATAATAATATTATATTAATATAGCAGAACCCCTAAGCATAATCTTTGATAAAGCTTTCATGACCAGTTCCCTTCCCAAACTTTGGTCACTAGCCACAATCATCCCAATCTTCAAAAAAGGAGACCCTAGCTCAGTTGAAAATTACAGACCAATCTCTCTGTGCCGCGTCACCTGCAAAGTCATGGAATCAATCATCAACCTATCCATTACCTTACACTTAGAAACAAACAACCTACTCTCTAATAAACAATTTGGTTTCAGGAAAAAATTATCATGTAACTTACAACTTCTCCACTGTAAAAACATATGGACTACAAATCTTGATCAAGGCAAATCAATAGATGCAATCTACATAGACTTCTGCAAAGCTTTTGACTCAATAATACATGATAAACTTCTCCTAAAACTAAAATCCTATGGCATTTCAGGACCCCTCCACAAATGTAAATTAATAAATGCAAGAAGTATTGTAAACAAATTACCTAAATTTATCCTCTTATTAAACAATGGTACATTTGACATCATATTTGTTTGTGAAACATGGCTGAACTCATCCCTCACTGACACTATTATTTCAAACAAAGAATACCAAGTCCTTCGATCAGCTGAACACGCAGAGGTGGTGGAGTAGCTATCTTTTACAAAAAATCACTGAACTTAAAAAATATTCAAGTTGCACATAAACTTTCTCTTCCTGAAACTATTGTATGTGACCTGTCCACCAACACCACACTTAGATTCATACTATGCTACAGAGCCCCTAACTATGACATCACTCATGCAAATATGTTAACCTCACTACTAACATGGGCTACCTCTTGCCCATATCCTCTCATCTTCCTGGGTGACCTAAGTCTACCTTCTATAAACTGGATAACAAATGAATATACAACCGAACCAATCCATACTACACTATACAACACAGTTACAAACCTAGGTCTTGAACAACTAGTAACTAACAATACTAGACTCATGAACTGCCTCGACCTCATCTTTTGTAATAACACGAACTCAATTTATGGATTACAAGTAAATGAACCCTTTTCCATCAGTGACCACAGCATGATAGACTTTTGTCTAAACATATGCCCTCAGATAAATCGTCACAACAATAGTACTCCAAACTATAATTTTAAAAAAACCAACTATGACCTTATAAAAAAATGATCTCTCATTTCTTGACTGGCAAAATCTATTCTCAACCTGTATCACTGCAGAAGACCAGTATAAAATATTCCTACTTGAAATCAATAAAATCATCAAACTATACATACCACAAATCACCACCAAAATAAAAACAAAAAACAAATTACCCATATCAATAAAAAAGCTTCAATCCAAAAAAAAATCCCTCTGGAAAAAAACCAAAAAGGGTTATGTAGCAAACTTCAAAAACCGCTACAGAAATATTTGCAACCAAATAAAAACAGAATGTAACATTTATCACACCAAGCAAGAAGAAGACCTTCTACGCACTAATTCCAATCGTGCTTTCTATAATTTTGTGAACAATAAACTTAAAGAAACAAGATCCATTCCACCACTAAAAGAACCTAACAGCAAAGAATGTACTGACAAAACAGTTAAAGCAAACCTCTTTAACATATTCTTCGGCTCAGTCTTTGTAAACAGCGATGGCTCATATCCAACATTCCTCAATCGTACCAAAAATGTTAACAACGACTTAATGCATATAGACTTCACAGAAGATAATGTTGAAAAAGCCCTTCGCAACCTGAAACCATTATCTATTGGACCAGATGGACTATGTGCATACTTTTTTAAAAAAACTTTCAATTAATATAGCTGAACCCCTAAGCATAATCTTTAATAAAGCCTTCACAACTAGTTCCCTTCCAAAACTCTGGTCTCTAGCCACAGTCATCCCTATTTTCAAAAAAGGAGATCCCAGCCTAGTTGAAAATTACAGACCTATCTCTCTATGTTGTGTCTCATGCAAAGTAATGGAATCTATCATAAACCAATCCATTACACTGCACTTCGAAACAAGCAACCTTCTCTCTAATAAACAATTTGGTTTCAGAAAAAAATTGTCTTGTAACTTACAACTTCTCCACTGCAAAAACATATGGACTACCAACCTTGATCAAGGAAAAGCAATAGATGCAATCTACATAGACTTCTGCAAAGCTTTTGACTCAGTAGTACATGATAAACTTCTCCTCAAACTAAAATCCTATGGCATTTCGGGACCTCTTCACAATTGGATAAATGCCTTCCTGTCAAACAGACAACAAATGGTCAAAATTGGCAACACTATATCAAATCCTGTTCCTGTCAAAAGTGATGTTTCCCAAGGTAGTGTTCTTGGACCAACGCTCTTCATACTATACATAAATGATCTCTGTGACCTTATCTCAAGTTATTGGGTTCTCTTTGCTGACAATGTCAAACTATTTAATACCACTAACAATACTTCAACCCTTCAAGAAGATCTCGACTTTGTTTCCGATTGGTCTAAAACTTGGCAACTCCAAATCTCAACCAGCAAATGCTCAGTCTTACATATTGGAAAAAAGAACCCTATCAACAAGTACAAACTTGGTTACCTTACTGACGACCCCCACCCTGTCAAAGATCTTGGAGTTTTCATATCAAATGACCTAAATGCCAAAGCCCACTGCAACTACATAGCAAAAAAGGCTCTAAGAGTTGTAAACCTAATTTTACGCAGCTTCTTTTCCAAAAACTCTACACTACTAACTAGAGCATACAAAACATTTGCCAGACCTATTCTTGAATACAGCTCATCCGTCTGGAATCCATACCACATCTCTGACATTAATACAATTGAACGCATCCAGAAATATTTTACTAGAAGAGTTCTTCACTCCTCCGAAAACAACAAAATACCTTATACCACCAGGCTTGAAATCCTGGGATTAGAAAATTTAGAACTCTGCCAACTTTGACATGACCTGTGTTTAACACACAAAATCATCTATTGCAATATCCTTCCTGTAAAAGACTACTTCAGCTTTAATCGCAATAATACAAGAGCAAACAATAGATTCAAACTTAATGTCAACCGCTTCAAACTTGATTGCTTCTGTAACAGAGTTGTTAATGCTTGGAACTCATTACCTGATTCCATAGTCTCTACTCAAAATCCCAAAATCTTCAACCAAAAACTGTCTACTATTGACCTCACCCCATTCCTAAGAGGACTATAAGGGGCGTGCATAAGAGCACAAAAGTATCTACCATTCCTGTCCTATTGTTCCCTTCATTATATCAAATTAACATAGCTGTTGCATACTTTTACTTATATATATATATATTTCTTTCATGATGTGTTGTTTTTATTTATGATGATGTTTGTGTATACTGTTATGACCAAATGAAATAAAAAAAGTGGATATCTGCTTTTCTGTCTAACAGACAACAAGTGGTCAAAATTGGCAATGCTCTATCAAATCCTGTTCCTGTCAAGAGTGGCGTTCCTCAAGGCAGCGTTCTTGGACCAACACTCTTCATACTATACATAAATGATCTTTGTGACCATATCTCAAGTAATTGTGTTCTCTTTGCTGACGATGTCAAACTGTTTAACACTACCGACAATACATCTACCATTCAAAAAGACCTTGATCATCTAACCGCTTGGTCTAAAACTTGGCAACTCCAAATCTCAATCAGCAAATGCTCAGTCTTACATATTGGAAAAAAGAACCCAAACACTAAGTACATGCTTGATGGACATTACCTTACAGACGACCCCCATCCCGTTAAAGACCTTGGAGTTTTCATGTCAAATGATCTAAGTCCAAAGCCCACTGCAACTACATAGCAAAAAAGGCTCTAAGAGTTGTAAACCTAATCTTGCGTAGCTTCTTTTCCAAAAACACCATACTACTAACCAGAGCATATAAAACATTTGCTAGACCAATTCTAGAATACAGCTCGCCTGTTTGGAACCCTCATCACATCTCTGACATCAATACAATTGAATGTGTCCAGAAATATTTTACAAGAAGAGTTCTCCATTCCTCTGAAAACAACAAAATACCTTATCCCACCAGACTTGAAAACCTAGGTTTAGAAAACTTAGAACTCCGTCACCTTCAACAAGACCTAAGTTTAACTCATAGAATCATCTATTGTAATGTCCTTCCTCTTAAAGACTACTTCAGCTTTAATTGCAATAATACAAGAGCAACCAATAGATTTAAACTTAATGTTAACCGCTTTAATCTAGATTGCAGAAAATATGACTTCTGTAACAGATTAATCAGTGCTTGGAATACTTTACCTGACTCTGTGGTCTCTTCCCATAATCCCAAAAGCTTTAACCAAAAACTTTCTACTATTGACCTCACCCCATTCCTAAGAGGACCATAAGGGGTGTGCATAAGAGCACAAATGTGCCTACCGTTCCTGTCCTATTGTTTTTTTCCCTTTTCTTCTTCTTCTTCTTCTATATATATATATATGCTTATACCTCCTAATATTTCCTCATATATATGTTTATATACTATATAATCTTTTTGTATGATTCTTATATATATTGTTGTGACAAAATAAATAAAATAAATAAATAAAGCATAGGATGTCCAAAATAGATGGGATTATTCTGTCAACTTTTGAATTCATCTGCTGCTTATGTCACTCAAAGTTCCAGGAATCCAGACCTCCAACAGATTATCTCCAAATTAGATGGCCCTTAACAAAAAAAGAAAAAAAAGATTGCCAACCAATTGTTTATGCTTATGGGCAATACACATAATGTTTGACACAGCATTTTTATCCATCAAACTGTTATTTTATGGTGCAGAATGGAGAAAACCTAAGTAACTCTCCTATTTTCTATTTCTTTTTTGGTACATTATTTACTAAAAAAGGTTAAGGTTCCATAGTCAAAGGCCACTCCCGTTGGGAACAATTCATACTAATTATACACAATATTGTTTCCATTAGTTCTGGAAAGCCCTATGTCTTTTGATAGATAAATACACCTAATGTAAATTCTTGTCTGTTATGAATTTCTTTCTTTCTGTCTTTCTCTCTGTATTTTTGCCTATCTTGCATTTTCTTTTACCAGGTATTTCTTTTTTTTTTTTATTGAAAAAGTTTTAAAACAACAATTAAATTTCCCCCCCCACCTTCCCCCCTCCCTCCAAAACCCCCTCACCCCCCCCCCCAACTTCCCTGAGCAAACACAAGGTATAGTTCATTAAAGAAACAGTCATACATTAAATTTTTAAAATCTAACACAATTATAATCCTTCTCTCCCACATAACCTGACTTCTTCCATTAAAATCAAAACAAAATCCTTCATTCAAAGGCAATCCGAAATTTCTTAATCTGATATCTATTTTGAATATAATCAATCCAGTTCTTCCATTCATTTAAATATTTTCTTGAGTACTGTCTTTCAAGAAGGCTGAAATTTTAGCCATCTCAGCCAAATTGGAAACTTTCAATATCCATATTCAATATTGTATCTCTGGCATATAAATTTGTATAATATTCCAAGAAAGCTTTTTAATTTTATCCTGTTGAAATCTCACTTTACCCTTGTATTCAATTCTTTCAATAGTACATGCTTTCTGTCTTTTCCTTAACATATAAGCCAACCACCTCCCTGATTTATTGGCATTACAAAAAGTATTATGTTTAGCATATTGTATATTGGTTGCCACCTGATCTGCCATTAACATATTAAATTGACTCTGTAATATCTTTATCGCCTCAGTAGTTTTTAAATCATGTGGATTATATACCAATAATTGTTGTTTCCTCTGAATTTCCTCTTCTAAATCCCTACGCTGTTTTTGTAATTTTCTCCTCTGTCTACTATTAATATATATCAAATTTCCTCTCATAAAGGCCTTGCTAAGGCCCCACACCATTTCTATCAAAGTTCCCTTACCCAAATTATAATCAAAAAATTCTTTCATTTGTTTTTTACATTGATTTACATTATCCTCATATCTAAACAAATTTTCATTTATTCTCCATGATCTTCTTCCACCTTCATATTGCAACTCCATCCATACCGGACTATGATCAGTTAAACACCTTGGAAATATCTTTGTTTTCCTAACCCTAGAAAGCAAATCATTGGTAATTAATATAAAATCAATACGTGAAAAAGATTGATGCCTATCCGAAAAATAAGTATAATCTCTATCATCAAAATTCTGCCTTCTCCATATATCTTTCAACTCAAAATCTTCCATCAAATCAAAAAAAGATTTAGGCAGTTTTGCATGCATAGGAATTTTCTTAGAAAGAGTTCTTTTATCTTTTCTAATGTCCATTACACCATTCCAATCCCCTAATATAATAAATGTTTTATAGTCCCAAAGAGTCAATTTTTCATGTAACAGTTTATAAAAATTTTCTTGTTGTTGATTAGGTGCATATATGCCAATCACAAGTATCTTTTTTCTTTCTAAAATCAATTCAATAGCAATATATCTTCCTTGAATGTCCGTTTCAATTAATTTAGCTGATATATTTTTCTTCAAATATATAACTATACCATTTTTCTTATTCGGAGCAGAAGAAACAAAATGTTTACCTAATTTCAAATTAATCAAATATTTCTGATCTGATAATTTTATATGTGTCTCTTGCAAACATATCACATCATTTTTAAATTGTTTCAAATAATGGAATATTTTTCTTCTTTTCTGTGCTGAATTTAAACCATTAACATTCCATGTCAAAAATTTATTTGCCATCACTGGCCTCTTGAAGCTTCTGAGCAATTAGCTGAAGACTCTCACTCTTCGGTTTGGCTCCTCCCACAGCTTCAGTAGTAGAATCCCGTTCCTGTCTTTGAAGTCGTTCCTCTATCTCCTTACGCCTAATAGCTCCCCTTGTCACTCTTTGTTCTTGAGGTTGTTCTTGAGGTACTGACATCACAGGTGCAGTTTCAACTTCCCCACTCTGTTTCTCTTGAAGACTTTTATCCACTGTTTCTACATCCACTTTCAATACATTAAAAAGAAAATCTTTTCTATCAACACAGTATACAATCTCTTTATATGCCCCTGGCTTGATTTCTAATTTGTTTAACCAAATTTTCTTCATTTTGAATAATACCAATTTTCTGATCTTCTTTCCATCTAGCCTTTAACTGTCCATATTGAAACCAAGTATAATTCCTCCTTCTTCTTTTAATGTATCCAAAGATTTTAATTGTAGATTTCCTCTCATTGTATAAAAGATCTTTATAAGTAATCATTTCTTGTTCCTGTTCTATATTTATATTCTCTACTGCGTGCGAGGACTTGCCCATATGGGAATTTTATAATTTAACTTATAATAATATTTTTCCAGACACGCAGAAGAGAAATTCTCAACACATGATTCTTAAAAGCTTTATCTACTTTCTTATCATACAATAAGTATGCATGCCAACCATATAATAAATCATAACCTTCTATATTCAAAATCCTTTCCTCCATCAAATTAAACCAATCACTTATTACCGAAAGAACAACTGCTTCATAATACAGTTTTAAATTAGGCATTTTAATCCTCCTCTTTCCGTGTATCTTGCATTATTTTCATTTTGACTCTCGCTTTTTCCTTCCCATATAAATTTATTAATTCCAATCTGCCATTCTTCCAAATTTTGTCTTTCTTAATTATTGGTATCATCTGAAACAAGAACAAGAATTTAGGCAAAACATTCATTTTATAGCTGCTATTCTCCCAACAAAGATAATTGTAATTTTTCCAAGTATTCATTTCCTTCTGAATCTTTTCCATAACACATCATAATTATTCTTATACAATTTTACATTTGATGAAGTAAGAAAGACTCCTAAATATTTAACTTTTTACAATTTCAAATCCTGTTATTTCCTCTAGTTTTTCTTTCTGGTTCTTAATCATATTTTTGGTTAACACTTTTGTTTTATTTTGATTCACTTTAAACCCTGAGACCCTTCCATATTGATTAATTACTTCCACTTTATCCTCCATTACTTCCAAATTTTTGCCAAACCTTGAAAAACCATCAATAAATCTTCTCTAATTTTTTTATTAGTCTCTTTAATTTCTTCCCTAAGTTGATCCTTCACACCATGAATATTATTCATAATTTCTTTAAATCGCTCTTCAGAAACTCTGTTCTGTTCCTTTAACATATCTTCCAAGTTAGTTTCAGACCCCCTTCTCGTCATGGGAGCTTTTGGTGGCTTAAAAGCCATTTTAATTTAAGTAAAGTCTCTAATTAGAATTGTAAAATCTCAAAGTCTCAAAAAGTCTCAAATTAAAGTTGTAAAATAAAAACTTTCACCTTGCCTTCTATGGAGAGCTTCTATTCAGCCAAAATCCACAAAGACGAACTTCCTTTCTCTCACAATCAGCCTCCAATCCACTTCCTCTCAGACGCCATTTCTTCCTTCACTAAGTTAAAGTGAGAACCCTTTTTAAAAGAAGTAGAAGTCAGCTCTCTTCTTGCTTCCCCAATAATCGATCACTTGTATTTGTCCCGTCTGCTTTTAGTTATTCAAAACAGAATCAATGGAGCAGAGGTGGGCGTCTCCTCTTGTCCTGCCTAATTAGCAGGATCGAGCCGAGTCTGGAGTAAGGCTGGATTAAGCAGGCACCCCTCCGAGACTCTGCATAAGAAAGCAGAGCCCCTGGGGCAATCTTCTGCTATCCAGCCACTCTTCGCTATTCTCTTTCACCCAGAGAAAAGCTTTGAAGCTGGCTAACAGCTGTTCTCCGCTGTTTCACCAGCTTTTACAGAATCTCAGTTCGGGACGCCATTCCAGACGTCCTCCGGGGAGATGGAGCCACCGGAAGCCTCCTTTTACCAGATATTTCATGTCTGGTAATGTTTAATAAATAAACATTTATAGCTATGCATTAAAGGGACTTGGTGGCTCAGGGGCTAAGACAGCTGAGCTTGTCAATCAAAAGATCGGCAGTTCGGCGGTTCGAATCCCTAGTGCTGCCGTGTAACAGGGTGAGCTCCCGTTACTAGTCCCAGCTTCTGCCAACCTAGCAGTTTTGAAAGCACGTAAAATAGGGACCACCTTTGGTGGGAAGGTAACAGCATTCCGTGCACCTTTGGCATTGAGTCATGCTGGCCACGTGACCACGGAGACGTGTTTGGACAGTGCTGGCTCTTCTGCTTTGAAACGGAGATGAGCACCGCCCCCCTAGAGTCGGGAATGACTAGCATGTATGTGCAAGGGGAACCTTTACCTTTACCTTACCTAGCTATACATTTATGCAGCTGTTGGTTTTAATTTTAAGATACAAATTACAACCAACTGCTGCAATCCACAAAAATGAAACAAAACAAATCTTCCTTGAAATATTGATTTCATCAGATTTAGAACATTTTTGACTGGTAACATGATTTATGTATATATTGTATATTCATGTCCTTGAAGTAGAATTTGAAATCGATGGGACAGAGCATGGGAAGATTATTTCAACCTAAACCTCTCTAGAGATGATACTATTATTTCATAAAATTTCTGAGTAGATTTATCCATATTAGACACACTTCCAAATCCCTGGAGTCTTTGACATGTAATACTACATGCTGCCATAGCAAAGGTGATTATATCTATATTTTATTATGAAAGGCATAGTTGTTACTGAGGGAAACATAATGCTGCATTTTTATACACATATATTAACCTATGGAACATACGTCATTATTAACTGAAAGGATTATTTAGCACATTTCTGATTTTCCAGCTCTGTGACTTTGGTTATGCTTAATTAAATCAGCGTCAACTGATATTTTGCAGCCATTTCATTTTTTTAAACATCAAACTAAAGGAAAACTTCATTTTATAACTGCAGATACATCCAAAAATATGTGTTTCAACTTTGAGATCATGTTATTGGCTATCTCTTAAGTGTTTTGAATGATAACAAATGGCATATATTGTAGATGACTGATGAATAATAAATACATCTTTGGATTGATGAAATTAGATTGTAAGAATTATAATCTGGCAAAATAAGAAGACAATTTTATTCCGCATCACAACCCATAGGAATTCACTTTACGTTAGTAAAGTTCCAACAATGAGTGCGATAATGGACTTTTTTAAATGTTCAGGATAACAGAAATTCCTTTTGCAAAGATCTAGTATAGATCAGCAATTACACATTTATTAAACCAAATAAGCAATGTTAGCTAGATTCATCATTTGCTTTTAAATGAATTAATCAATAAGCTATTTTGTATAAACTTTTATGCTGCAAACATTTCAAGAGAGCTCCTTGTTTTACATCTTATTTTTTAAGAATTAATCAATAAACAAAAGCTCTTGCTCTAATTATGGAAAGCCATTTTTAATTTTTATAATTTTATAATGAGAACCCATTTTTATTTTTTGTAGGGTAAAATAATAAAATATATCAACAAGATAATTCAGTAAAGACTGAAATTTTCTAAGGATCCACAAAGGTTGCATGGGGATAAATTATTCTTTGGGAAGAGCATTATATGTTTATATGTTTTATTATAAAATAACATCCTAAAATATCATGAAGATGGTCAACAATATTGGATTGATAGCCCCAGTTGCTTTCCAATATCGCTGATAACTGTCCTATCTCTTCACTTAAGAAATATTCAAACATAACAGCATGAACCAAATTTATTAGGTGAAATATTTTTCTTTGGCTAATATCTCCTATAGATTATTGGCTGTGGATTTCATAAAAGTTTTTAATTATTAACTTATAAACTGTATGGAATAGTCTTTATAAAACTTTTATGAAAGAAATGGATTTCAATAGATTCAATTCAAAGCAGAGTTGGATCCATTTATTAAAAAGTACAACCTATGATTTTAAATTCTAGAAATGCGCAAACTCTTTCTGGTTTAAGTCATTTTTGTCCTTTCAGTTGTATGCCTATCATTTAGTGGATTTCAAATAATAGGCTAGACTAGGATAAATTTGATCTAAGTTAAACTAGTATTAATTAAATTAGTTAAAGTAATATCCCATATATGTAACAATTTCCCCTTTATGTCAAGTTAAAATGTAGCAACTTTGGAAAGATGCAATTGTATACCTTCATAGAATGTATACTGAAGATATAAAATGAATGAAGAAATGTTGAGACATGTAAAGGCTACTAAAAAGGGATGTTTAGCATGTGGCCTCTTATGAAGAACATTACTTGTCAAAAGAAGCAGCCATGGCTCTATTGAGCAGAGCTGCTTACTTCTGCTTTCCTAGTTAAATTGAAATTGGTGATTAGTAAGTCAACATAAAAGTAATATGGTGGCAATAGAATTCTTAAAAACTAGGTGTGGTAAAGCAAGAAGCAACAAGGTCAAGAACAAATGGATGCTAATGAATATGGATGGAGTTAAAAAGAAAATAACTAATGTGATTAAAAAAAGATGTTGAGGTGGTTTGAGCATGTAAGAAAAGTGAATTGCAAAACAAATATATGAAAGTATAGTGAATGAGTTGAGAGAAGAAAGATCAACAAAGTCATGACTGGATGAAGTTGATGAGATGTTTAAAAAGAGAGAAGCGAAAGCAATGCATGAATTGGTATAGTTGGCACAATTTTTTTTTTGAAAGAATGAAAAGATATAGAGCAATACAGTGAAATGTATTGATATAAATTGATTTAGTTGGCATTCTTTTTCTTTCTTCTTCTTGTCTGTCTTCAATTTCTATTCTCACCATTTCTTATTCTTTTTCTGCACTTTGCACAATGCTGGTTATCCCAAAAAGTATCTCTAGGTAAGTTTGAATGATTAGTGAATACACATACAATTGAAGTGTGTGTGTGTGCCAGAGAGTATATTGAAGTGCAAGTAACAGAAAGGACTGGTGTTTATAATTATTTTGAAGTAATACCTGGTTAGATAATAGTTAACATATGTAGAAATTCTAGTAGTTTATTACTTAAGACTGTTTATTACTTAAATACTATTTAAAGATAAAAAACAAAATAATGGTGTGTAATATGGTTTTAATATAGTTAAATAAAATATATTACAATTAAAAATTAAAAGATTTGTTCTAATACTAATATTTTTTATGTTAAACACACTTAATACAGATGGGCAAAGATCCAGAAGATACATTTCCTTTATATGCTTGGCTTGTTTGATATGAATCTTCATTAGTTACTTTTGTAGTCAATATATTTGTGAATCCATCCCACTTAATTTGTGATGGATTCACAAGTATATTGTGAATCCATCCCACTAGTTAATTTGTGATTTCACAGTATTACAAAAACCTGGAAAATTAGTTAATTCAATAATCATCAGGTGAAGCACCTTATGTGAATATAGCTTAATGTGATGTTTGTTGCTGTCTGGTAACTTTGTGGCAAGGGAAATAAGGGATCCCATCAGATACTACTACTACTACTACTACTACTACTACTACTAGTTGTTGTTGTTTGTTGTTGTTGTTATTGTTGTTGTTGTTGTTGTTGTTGTTGTTGTTGTTGTTGTTGTTGTTATTATTATTATTATTATTATTATTATTATTATTATTATTTAATTTGTATACCGCCCTTCTCCCGAAGGACTCAGGGCAGTTAACAGCCAAGTAAAAGCAACGATCAGTAAACAGAATATAAATAAAACCATAACTAAAAAACTTATTCAAATTTGGCCCGAATTTAAAATACATTTAAAACCATAAAAACCAATTAAAAATTTAAAACCAATAATAACATCTAAAAATTCTATGCCAGTCCTGCGCGGAAAAATAGGTACGTCTTCAACTCACGGCGGAAGGTCCGAAGGTCAAGAAGTTGTCGAAGTCCAGGGGGAAGTTCGTTCCATAGGGTAGGAGCCCCCACAGAGAAGGCTCTTCCCCTGGGGGCTGCCAGCCAACATTGCTTGGCTGATGGCACCCTAAGGAGTCCCTCTCTGTGAGAGCGCACGGGTCGGTGGGAGGCAAACGGTGGCAGTAGGCGGTCCCGTAAGTATCCCGGTCCTAAGCCATGGAGCGCTTTAAAGGTGGTAACCAACACCTTGAAGTGCACCCGGAAGACCACAGATCACTGCACTGCAAGACCAGTGCAGCTTGCGCAGGATTGGTGTTATATGGGAGCCACGAGCAGCTACCTCTATCACCCGCACAGCTGCATTCTGGACCAACTGGAGTCTCCGGGTGCTCTTCAAGGGGAGCCCCATGTAGAGAGCATTGCAGTAGTCCAGGCGAGAGGTAACAAGAGCATGAGTGACTGTGCATAAGGAATCCCGGTCAAGAAAGGGGCGCAACTGGCGAATCAGGCGTACCTGAGAAAAAGCTCTCCTGGAGACGGTCGTCAAATGTTCTTCAAAAGACAACCGCCTATCCAGGAGAACGCCTAAGTTGTGCACCCCTTCCATCAGGGCCAATGACTCGCCCCCAAAAGTCAGCCGTGGTTGCATCTGACTGTACCGGGATGCCGGCATCCACAGCCACTCTGTCTTGGAGGGGTGAGCTTGAGCCTGTTTCTCCCCATCCAGACCCGTACAGCTTCCAGACACCAGGACAGCACTTCAACAGCTTCGTTGGGGTGGCCTGGGGTGGAAAGTACAGCTGCGTGTCATCAGCGTATAGTTGATAACTCACCCCAATAGGAGGGGACCTTTATTTAAAAGTCACTTTTGGATAAATCAGCTGACAAAGTTCTTGCTGATAGTGACCTGCTCTTAAACCAAGGCAAACAGACCATGAGTGGCAAGAGTTTTTTCCAAAAAAAAAAAAAATCAGCTTTGGATAAACGAGCCAATGAACTTATTGACAAGCACCCCCTTTTTAACAAAGGGATTTTCCAAATGTTTGATTCGTTCAATCACAGAAATCCTAAGCAAGAAATACAAAAATTAGCAAAAGAGATGGAGATTCCAAGATGATTGTCCAGAAGAAATTCTAGTCAAAGTAATAGAAACAGACACCTTGTTTCAGAATAGCAACATTTCAAGTGATACAACTAAATGACATTTGTTGTATCCAGAGCAGGTGATCTTTTAACAGAAGAAGATTTCAAGGTAGGTTGAAGCAGGCATAAGAGATAGAAAGTTTCTGATAGAATTAAGAATGTTTTATGCTCCCAATCTTTCTGGGATTCTGAGACAGAGATAGAAAAAAGCTATGAAAACAGAAGCTTCTTAATATTCTTGGTTAAAAAATACAATACCAGTATAGCTAACTGGTAAAATATAGAAATAACATCATAAATTACATTAAGTAAATTAATTTCATGATCCTTTATTTCACTTCTATAACTCTGTAACTCATGATTAAGTAATGTATTAAAGAGCTTCAGTTTAATTAGAAAGTTTATGAATATAAAATTAATAAACTAAATTATATTAGGATTTATGAATCATATTTTTCATTTTTTTAGGTGAAATTGCAGTCATAGAATTAAAATAGGAAATCATGTTTTGGCTAATAGTTAATTAGACTCATCACCTGTACCCTTGACAGATATTTGTCTAGCTTCTATTTGAATAGATCCAGAAGAAAAGAATCTATTATTTCCCTGTGTAGTTGATTCTGCTATTAAACTGCTTTTTCTGCTAGGAAGTTTTTTCTAACATCTTGTGCCAGTAGCCTGAGTGCATAATTTTGTGATCTGTTTTTGATAATAATAGAGAACAAGATATGATCCTTTACAATCTCATACCATTTCAGATATTCAAAGGATATTACCAATTACTTGATCTGACTTGGTTAAACAGTCCCAGCGCTGTCACAGAACTCTTGTGTTCATACACAATGACATAATGTACATGAAAAAAATTGCAACCATGGCAGTTTGCATCATGGTAAAAAATCTTGAGACTCAGTTTGTACAATGGTTAAGGTATCAATTTATGGGGAATTGTACATAGGTTTTTTAATAAGGGTTTTTTAAAGGGGGGGAGGGAAGTGACGGGAGGGGGGGAGATCCCGTCGGGGAGGGTTGGTTCAGTCCCAGTCCCAGTTCACGGCGTTTTTTCATCTGGTCCGAGGGAGGGGGGTGAGGGGTTCGTTCCAGAATTGGAAGTTGGCTCCATCTGTACGGTAAGTGGGAGGGGCAGATATGGCGGAAGCAAGGGGCCGTATCGTTCGTTGGGAGCACGTGTTCGCTGTTTAAAAGCGATCGCGTGCTCCGGCCCCCTAGTCTTTCCCCGTTCCCCGGAAGGTCAGGATCCTCAGAGCCCGGGCCTCCGGTTGATGTTGTGCAATGCCCGGTCCGTGGTTAACAAGGCCCCCCTGATTTGCGATCTTATCCAGGGGGAATCCACGGACTTTATGGGCATTACGGAGACCTGGTTGGGTGCAGAAGGGGGGGTGCCCCTAGTTGAACTGTGCCCGCCAGGTTTCCGAGCATTCCATCAACCAAGGGCCCAGGGTAGGGGTGGAGGGGTGGCGGTTGTAATGAGAGAGGGTCTAGAGCCGAGAGAGACCACTGTTCCTCAGATAGCCGGCTGTGAATCCCTTCTTGTGAAGTGGGGCCATAAGAATCAGATGGGTTTGTTGATCGCGTACCTGGCTCCTTGCTACGTGACTACAGCCCTGCCTGAGCTACTGGAGGTGCTTGCCGGGGTGGCTGTTGAGATCCCCAGACTTTTGGTCATGGGTGATTTCAATCTGCCATCGGCTGGCTTGTCATCAACAGTGGTTCAGGAGTTCCAGGCTTCCATGACGGCCTTGGACCTGATTCAAGTAACTGATGGCCCTACTCACACGGGGGGATCCGCGCTGGATCTGATTTATATCTCTGGACAGTGGTTTAATGATCTGGTAGTAAGAGATTTAGTGACAATACCGATGTCATGGTCAGATCATTTTCTCCTCCGCCTAGACTTTCAGACCACTACTCACCACTGCAGGGAGACGGAACCAATGCGTTGGTTCCGTCCCAGGCGCCTGATGGACCCTGAGAGGTTCCAGACAGAGCTTGGGCTGCTCCTGAGGATCTTACCCACGGCACGACTGAAGAACTAGTCGCGGCCTGGGAACAGGCCGCGGCTGGGGCTTTGGACCGTGTCGTGCCTTTGCGGCCTCTGACCCGCGCAGATCTCGATTAGCTCCTTGGTTCTCTGAGGAGCTGAGAGAGATGAAACGCCGGAGAAGACGCCTAGAGAGCACCTGGAGGTCCAGCCGCCCGGTTGATCGACACTAGTTAGGTCTTTTCAAAGACCTACCTAGTGGCACTGAGGGTGGCGAGGCGTTCACGCCTCCTCCCTCATTGCGCCGGCAGATAACCGCCCGCCGCCCTGTTTCGGGTGACCCGCTCCTCTTCACCAGGGGACGGGATGACCTCACAGGACGTGCCGAGGAGTTTAGTGGTTATCTATACGATAAAATCGCTCAGCTCGGGATAGCTTGGACCAAGATTGCGATGATCCAGATGAGATGACTGAGGCCTGCCTTGTTGATGTGGTTTGGGATGAGTTTGATTCTGTGGCTCCCGGGGTCATGGACAGGTTGCTGGGGAGGCTGCATGCCACTACATGTTTACTGGACCCGTGCCCTTCCTGGCTGGTGCTGGCCACTCAGGATGTGACACGAGGCTGGCTCTGGGGGATTATAACTGCTTCTTTGATGGAGGGGTCTTTCCGCTGCCTTGAAAGAGGCGGTGGTGAGACCCTCCTCAAGAAGCCTTCCTGGACCCAGCTATTTTGGGTAATTATCGCCCAGTTCCAACCTTCGCTTTGTGGCGAAGGTTGTAGAGAGTGTGGTGGCACGGCAGTTCCTCAGTACCTGGAGGAAGCTGTCTATCTAGACCTGCTCCAGTCCGCTTCCGCCCGGGTATAGCACGGAGACAGCTTTGGTCGCATTGGTGGATGACCTCTGGAGGGCCAGGGATAGGGGTTGTTCCTCTGCCCTGGTCCTCCTAGATCTCTCAGCGGCTTTTGATACCATCGACCATGGTATCCTGCTGCGCCGGTTGGAGGGGTTGGGAGTGGGAGGCACCGCTTATCGGTGGTTCTCCTCCTACCTCTCCGACCGGTCGCAGACGGTGTTGACAGGGGGCAGAGATCGCCGCAGGCGCCTCACTTGTGGGTGCCGCAGGGGTCGATTCTCTCGCCTCCTGTTCAACATCTACATGAAGCCGTTAGGCGAGGTCATCAGTGGCTTTGGGGTGAGTTATCATCTGTACGCTGATGATACTCAGCTGTACTTTTCCACCCCAGGCCACCCCAGCGAAGCTGTCAAGTGCTGTCCCGTTGTTTGAGGCCGACGGGTCTGGATGGGGAGAAACAGACTCAGACTCAATCCATCCAAGACGGAGTGGCTGTGGATGCCGGCATCCCGGTACAGTCAGCTGCAACCGCGGCTGACTGTTGGGGGCGAGTCACTGGCCCCAACGGAAAGGGTGCGCAACTTGGGCGTTCTCCTGGATGAACGGCTGTCGTTTGGAGATCACTTGACGGCCGTCTCCAGGGGAGCTTTTTACCAGGTCCACCTGGTCCGCCAGTTGCGCCTTTCTTGACCGGGATGCCTTATGCACGGTCACCATGCCTCGCCACTTCTCAACTGGATTATTGCAATGCTCTCTACATGGGGCTACCCCTGAAGTGTACCCGGAGACTGCAGTTAGTCCAGAATGCAGCTGCGCGGGTGATTGAGGGAGCACCGCGTTGCTCCCGGGTAACACCACTCCTGCGCAGTCTGCACTGGCTACCTGTGGTCTTCCGGGTGCGCTTCAAGGTTTTGGTTACCACCTTCAAAGCGCCCATGGCTTAGGGCCCGGTACTTACGGGACCGCCTGCTGTTTCCACATGCCTCCCACCGACCCGCACGCCTCACAGAGAGGGTCTTCTCAGGGTGCCGTCCGCCAAGCAGTGTCGGCTGGCGGCCCCAGGGAAGGTCCTTCTGTGGGAGCACCTACTCTCTGGAACGAACTTCCCCCCGGTTTACGCCAATTGCCTGACCTTCGGACCTTCCGCCAGGAACTGAAAACTTATTTATTTATACAAGCAGGACTGGCCTGACTTTTTAAATTCTAAATTTAAATTTTAAACTTTTAATGGTAATTTTATGGGGTATTTTTATGGTCAATCGACGGTTTTAATTTGGCCTTTTATTGAATAAGTTTTTTAATGGTTATTTTAATTATGTATATTAATTGTTTTAAATGAAAGCTGTACACCGCCCTGAGTCCTTCGGGAGAAGGGCGGTATAGAAGTTTGATAAATAAATAAAAATAAAATAAATAAATCAAGGTAGAAATGGGGAGAACAGGAGTTCTATTCCTACATAAGGCACAAAGCTAGCTGGGTGACCTTTCCCAGCAGCCACTTTCCCTCAGCCTTAGCAAGGAGCAAGGGCAAACCATTTTTGCAAACCCTTGCCAAAAATTATTCCCTGCAGGGAATTGTTCAGACAGGTTCTGAGAATAAGGCATTATTGAACTGAAGAAAAAGGAGAAAAGTAACTTACATCTTGCATAATTGTAATCCATCTAAAACGTAAGAATGGATGGCAAAGCTGATGGAATTGGCGGAGGAGACAAAATTGCCAGATTTGATAGAAAAGACCTTGATTAATTTTATATCTATTTGGAATCCATTGTTGGATATCTTTTTTGTGAGAAACTGAAAGCAATGAAATGTTCATTTTGGGATTCAGTTATTAGAATTATACAGGGTTATAGAAATATTGCAGAGAAATGTTATCCTGAGTCAGCTGCATTTTTTGATATGCCAATGAACATGTCATCTGGAAACATGGAAATTGTAGAACAATATATGTGAAAAGTACAGGTATGACAAGGTTTGCAGCCACTCACTGCATACTTCTTTTATTTGAGTCATGCATATTTCATTCTAATTTTCTGTATTTTTCATCTACCACTGTCTCTTGTTGAGTTTTTAGCTCCTTCTGATTTTTGTTTCCTTGCTAGCTCTGTCAGATGTATCTGTTAATTACTACTTGGGCTTGATCATAATCTTCTTTTTCTTTTTATCCTGGGAGATATTACTCGAAATCCTCATAAATCAAAAGACCTAAGCAAAAGAATCTGAAGGGAACTGTTCCAGCTTTATTGGTTGTCAATGATGTAACTCATTATTCCTTTGTTTTAGCCACTGGTGGGTTGCTACTGGTTTGCCCTGGATCAGTGGCAGTGCTGGGGGGCTCCGCCCACCCACCCAAATGTCTCTGTGCATTCACAGAAGCTTTTGTGCATGCACAGAAGCAACAGGTGTGTGAGTGAGCGCACATGCACCCACGAGCAAACTGGTATTTAAAATCCACTACTGGTTTTAGCTCATCACAACTTCCAAAAAGGTTTCTTGAGTTCACTGTTGACCTGACTATAGAATCATAGACTGCAATGGGCCATTTGGCCACTGAGTCCAATGCCTTATTCAGCACAGGAATCCAAATTATAGCATCCCTGAAAAATGTCTGTCTTCCCTCTGCTTGAACACATTCAGTCAAAGGAAGCAACCACTTTTCTGAGTATTTGGTTCAAACTCCTCATAATGGAGGAGTGTCAAACTCCTCATACTGTTAAGAAGCTTTTTTTTACATTCAACATCATATTCCCTGTAACTTGAATTCATTATTTTATCTGTTACCGTTTAGAAAAATGGAGAATGTTCCTGACTTTCTTGTGTATGGCATCGTTTCAGAAATTTGAACAGTAGATAAGCTCACTCAGTTTTCTTTTCCAAGGCAAAACACCTCATCTCTGTATAACTTTGAATATGCTATTATATCTAGTCTCTGATCATTTTTGTGCTTATCTGAATTTATTCCAATTTATATTAATCTTTATTTAAATAGGGTAGCCAGAACCTGATGCAATATTCAAAGTGTGGTAGAATTAATACAGAATTAAAAAGGAATCATTACCTCCTACATATCAACTCATGAAGCTTCCTTGACCTGCTCCCGAGTTGCCATAGGCAGGGGGATGGGAAACTTTGGGGGGAGGGGGAAACAGGGTCAGAGGCAAAGCATGAAGGGGGTTGGCTTCACCTAGGTAATGCTGACATGTACTCCTAATAAAAGACTGGATTTTTATTACCAGATGACTTGAGACTCTTAATTGCAGTAGGGCACTGATCAGTACTCTGACATCATGATTTGAAAACTATATTTCTGTTGATAGAGCCCAAAATTGCGCTTACCAAGATATTTTATATTGTCTTTAAAATTGCTCATCACAAACCCTATAGATTTGCAAGTATGTAGGAGACATAGTGTTGAGTCGAGTGTTTTGCACTTTTACTGCTATCAGTTCTTATTAACTTGGTCAATGACAAACAATTCTAGTGCAGAACATCTGGTGTTGATTAACCATACTGCCCCTCTTATACAAGGACATAGTTCAAAAATTTGGATAAAAACCCTTCCTCCAAACGTACAGACATAATTAATTGCTGAATTATTCTGATACTAATGTAAGCCTTGTTTGTGAACTGAGTAGCATGTTGGATGAAGGAACTGCTTTTCTTCCATCAATATTGAATGGTTCCTGCGGGAATCCTGATAGTAGTTGTGCTTGTGAAAAACAGTTAAGCCAACCACATATATATTTTTTTCAGACAGATCTCAGTACATATAAAGTGGGCTTCAAGTTTGCTGGTAGGGCACAAAATAATGAAGACTGCATCTCACCATTTATTTATCCATAGAAAATCTCTGAAATTTCAATCCATTTGGAATCAGAGATATCAGGAATTTAGGTACCAAATGAAGGAAAGCATTGGAGTATAGGGGACTCAAAGCAGTGGTGGGATTCAGCCAGTTCGCACTGCTTCGGGAGAACCGGTTGTTACCCTTCTGAGCAGTTTGGTGAACTGGTTGTTGGAAGAAATCATTAGGGCAGAGAACCGGTTGTTAAATTATTTGAATCCCACCACTGACTCAAAGCAATATACCAAAGTTCTCACTCACAATAACATATGAGATGCTTTCATGTGTTTTTATAACTGTGTGTATATATTCATACTGGAAGTATAGTTTGATGTTCCACAGGGAGGGAGCCACCACAGAGAAGGTGCTTCTTCTTGGTCCCATTAAATTTATCTTCTTCAGAGTGGGCCTCTCCCTAATATTCCTTACGTCTCCATTGTGCTAAGCATATAGATATGATTGGAAGAAGATGATCCTTCAAAAATACTGTTTCCAAATCATGTAGGGCTTTAAATGTGACAACCAGCACTTTGAGTTGGACCTGGAAGCAAATAGGCAGCCAGTGCAACTCCTGAAGGAGAGATCACACATGTGCATATATAGGCCTGCACAAAACCATATGGACTGCTGCAACTTAACCAACTGAAGCATTCAGATAATTTTTAAGGGCAGATCCATGTAGAGTGCATTGCAATAGTCAAGACAGAGGTGATTAGGGTGTGAGTGACCATGAGCAGCGGGGGTGAAATCTAAAAATTTTCCCTACGGGTTCTGTGGGTGTGGCTTAATTGGTGGGTGTGGCTTGGTGGTCAGGTGACCAGTGGGCATGGCCCATGCAACAAGCAGAAACCTCACACAACCACAGAAAGCCCCAAAACCAACTTTCACACTTTACACACACACAACACAACACAACTGACTCACACACAATGTAAAAGTAGCTACACTTTACCCAAAATGGCCCCTGCAACAAGCAGGAACTTCACACAGCCACAAATAGCTCAAAAACCAACTTTCACACTTTATACACACACAACACAACACAACTGACTCACACACAATGTAAAAGCAGCTGCACTTCACCCAAAATGGCCCCTGCAACAAGCAGAAACCTCACGCAGCCACAAAAAGCCCAAAAAACAACTTTAATACTTTACGCACACATAGCACAACACAACTGACACACACACACACATACACACAAAATGCCACATACAGCTTTGGGAGATTTTGTGTACTTAGAGTGAAACACTACAGAACACACCAAATCTTAGAAAGCTGCACAAATATTTTATTTTATTTTATTATTTTATTTTATTTATATTTTTAGATAAAAGCTATTAAATTTAAAACTTCCTTAACTTTAAATTGCTATGTCTAAAATAAAAATAAAACTCCTTAAAAAAACCCCAATTAACTATTTTTTTAAAGCTCCCCCCTAAAAAAAACCCCAGTTACTTACCCAATTCAAGGGAAAAGGCAGGCAGATTGAGTTGCTCACTGATGAGATGGATTGCAGGCAGGCAGATTCAGTTGCTAGCTGATGCAATTGATTGCAGCAACAGAAGCAAGGCCGGAATAGCGAGAAAGACCGAAAGAAGCAGGAAGCTGCCAAGTAGGCAAGTGGGGACCGGGCGATTGGGTGGGCATGGGAGGGGGGGGACAGGGATTTTTGCTACTGGTTCTCCGAACTACCCGCCCTCATCGCTACCGGATCACCCGATCTGGTCTGAACTGGGAGCATTTCACCCCTGATGAGCAGGGATTGTTGGTCCAGGAAAGGGCATATCTGGCACTCAAGTTGCAGTTGTGGAAACACCCACCTGGCCATGACTACCACCTGTGACTCCAGGAGAACTCCTGGATTACCTACTGGTTCTGTCTAGAACAGTGCCACTTCAGCCAAGACCAAAGGTATCAATTCTCCATGTACCAAAGACTCCTAAACACAGAGCCATTCCATCTTGCCAGGGTTAAATATCAACCCATTGCTCCCCCTTCAGCCCTTAGCAGTCTTTGTGAGAGGGAGATCCCAGCATGGTATAACTCAACATATAGGGTCAAGACATATAACTGAGTGTCATCAACGTATTGATGGTAGATGATCTCATCCAGTGGCTTCATGTAGATGTTAATCAATAGCAGAAAAAGTACCAAGATCTCTGGAACCTTGCGAAGCAGTGACAAGGGCCAGATTTCTACTTCCTATCAACTGCTGTGGCTCCAGCCCACTCACCCCCCCCGGGCCTGGCCCCCTGCCAGAGAGTGACTCAGAGAGTGAGGGGGAAGGGCCGTCAGGGCTCCCTTCTGCAGGGCTGGCTTCCCTGGCTCAGCTCCAGGAGCCAGAGGCAGGCCAGGTGGAAGAAATAACAAGGCCTCTGTCTCCTGTATCTCCCCCCGCCCAGGCAATGCTCCCAGACCCAGCTGAGGACAATCAGTCCTGGTTGGACCCTAGGTTTCGTAGACAGGAGAAGCGGGAACAACAGAAGCTGGGGTGGGCAGGCCTAGGAAGTGCTGAGTCACGGAGCCACACCCCACAGGGTATAAAAGCAGCAGGGGCTGCTATACTCCTCCGTGGCGAACAAATCAATTGCTTACAGAGAACTTGAGCTGAAGTACTGTTTGTTCCTGGTTTCCTGGTTGACTCGCCGGCATCAAGAAAAGATAACAGAGAAACTTGGCAGACGCTCGCTAGTTAGCTGCCAGAGCTGATAGCTGCCGTGGACTGAATTGCCGGCTAATTAAATCATCGCTTGTGCCTCCCGGACTGAGGTGGGGGGGACAGAACATCAACACTGTCTGAGAGTGGCCACAGACGAAAGAAGCTCCTAACTCCCAAAGTGCTCCAGAAGGATACCATTGTCAATGGTATCAAAGGCCACTGGGAGGTCACATAGAGTGAAGAGGGACACACTATCCCTATCTTGCTCCTGCCAGAAATCATCAAAAAGTGCAACCAATGTCACTTCCATCCCATATCCAGGCTAGAACCCTGCTTGGAAAAGATCTTGACAATCCATTTCATTCACAAGTCTCTGAAATTGCCATGTAACCATCTTCTCAACAACTTTCCCTAGAAAGGGAAGATTGGAGGCAGGACAAAAATTATTCAGTGGGGTGGGAGTCTAATGATGGCTTCTTAAAAAGAAGGTGGACCACAGGCTCCTTAAAGTGCTGGAGCATCCACTACCACAGGGAAGCATCAATCATTGCCACACCTCACCTGCATGACACCTCCTGGGAAGCTTTTGCAAGCCAGGAAGGACATGGATCTAAAACAGAAGTGTTTGTGCTCATACTCCATAGGATCCTGTCTACTTGCTCAGGAGCAACAGAGCCAAACTGTTTCCAGATAACTGGGCAAGAACCTTCCCCATGTGCCATCACCAGATCAACCATGCTGACATTTAATTGGGAACTAATTTTCCAGAAAATTCTCAAATTCCTCAGCATACCCCTTCAGATGGACCTCTGTATCCTCCTTTCCCAGCTCATCTTAAAGAGAGTCACTGGCTAATTATTTGCAGATGTGATTAGCATAGAGAAGTACTTATATTTCATTGCCTGAATTCCGCAGGGAGCAAAATCCCACCTGACCCTTTGAGACCAATTTAAGAAAAGGGGTCTTGTAATTAGGCACTTGTGGAACCATGCCCCTGGAGGCTGCCAGAGATTCTCAACAATGTCACCCTATAGTCTAGGCTGGTACCATATTCAGTAATCTACTGGACTTATTTCTGAGAGAGCAACACCCCAGTCAGGTTTCAGTGATGCAAGCTTGATTAGTTGCAAATGTGGGTTAATTCTCTGTTTTCCAAGATCATACTTCCCCACATCAAAGTTTCAGGCCAGAGCTGTCACTGAAAAAGAAAGGGTCAGTTTTCCTGAAAATAACTGACAAAGAAAGGAAAAAAAATCAGAACCAGACAGGAAAATACCAGCCCATTGAAAAGTTGGAAGGACCTGAACTTTCCAATTATCTTTCATAATAGAAGTCCCAAGTAACGGCCTCAAATTTGCCATAAACCAAAACAAGCCATTTTCATATGGCTCAAAATGAAGAATGATTTATGAAAAACAGCTTCCACCCAAAAAGGTTAACATGGATTGTGCGGAGGATAAAACCAGAGCTGCAAAGCAAGTGGTTGTAAGAGCTATTTACAGTTGGGACAAAAGGACAAAGTAAAGATATCTAGAAGCTGTTCACAAATCAGAGAATTAAGCAAAGAAATCAGACTGTAATTATGTGCAGCTGAAAGTACCTTGCTATGTTCCTGGTTAACTTCACCCAGAAGTAACAGCCTGGGCCCATTGGTATTTGGGGGGGGGGTCTGTCTTGGCACCTGACTTTTCCCTGTTTGTCCCAAAAATATTTTTTAGAAACTATTTTAATCAAAAATAGATGGGAAATTGGTATGCTGCAAAGCAAAGCATTATTCTCTAGGATCAAAATATTTCCATGAATGCCTCTGGGCAGCACATATGCCTCTCATTTGCTTTTAGAAGCTTACTTATTTAAGTACTCATTCTGGAGTGCATTGCTGAATGTTAGGTGGAGAAATACTATCTGCATATTTGCCAAGATATTGCCTTCTGGCTATGCAAGTATTTTCATCCTTGTTGATAGCCCCCATTCCTTGAGCTTAATAAGATCTCAGCCACTTTCCCTAGAAGATCACTATTTTCTTCCTGTGCTTTTCTTCAATGCCAAGTCATGAAGCCAAGTCTTTCTGAGCTCTTTCATCCTGCTCCACTTGCAATCTTGAAGAACACATCAAGAAGATAGGAACTCAGATAACATATAGATTTTACCAAAATAGCCTGCTGGAATGGGTAGCTATTTCTTGCAGTATACTGTGAAAAAGACTGACTATAGAAATATGCTATCAACTTTGAAAATCAAAACAAGAGACAATGTTTATTTTTAGAATCACTGCATCATGTCTGGAGATGCATTTGGCAATTAATTGGAAATGCTAAAACAGTCGCTTAGTTCACTATTTTTTAATCTAGCAAAAATTCTTTCAGAAACATGGAAGGTATATATTGGAAGAAATCTCTCTGCTCATTTCTCAAATGAAAACTTCCAGCATTATTTGTGGATAATAGGCAGGGCCATCAATCTCCTAGGAACACTATTCCACTCTTTTAATCGTTCTTCCAGTCCAAAAATTCTTCCTAATACTCAGCCTCAATCTACTTTCTTTTAATTTTAATTCATTTGCTTGTTTAACTCTTACTTTCAAGAGTTGGAAGGTATATTTCTGGGCTAATAATAGCAAGCCATGGTACATTCAGAACAAGTGAGAAAATTAATGAAAACGGCAAGAAAGACATTTGAATGAAGTTTACATAGGATAGTCATTAACATAGCCTTCTCCTATCTTGGTTGACATGCTCTGTGATCTAGCATTCCCAGATGTTCAGCTAAAATAGCTGAGAACTATAGTCCCAGTACATCTGTATGTCATTGCATATATGAGCAGAAAGCAAAATCAAAAAGTTAAACATTTTTAAAAAGTCACAAATGTTGATCTGATCCTAAGGATAAAATTCTAATTCATTTATTCTCAACCAAAGGTTTTGCCTACTTTAGAGATTTGTTTGTTTGTTTGTTTGTTTTATTTGTTTGAATTGGCCTTAAGAACATAAGAACAACCACCCATAGGGATGACAGCTGTCAAATTATCATGCAGACATAATTTTCACACTTGGGTGAATCACAAACTTCCTGATTGTAAAACCATGAATGTAAAGATAAATTCATCCATGCACAAAGTGATGAGATGAGAACCAAGAGTGAAGATTCATTTATTAATTTTCATGGGGCACCTGATTTTCTACACAGTTGCCTAGGACCCAAATGTTTTCTTTGCAAGCTAATCCCTCGTGGATGATGAACTTGGTGCCCATTGTAGTAATTGCTTTAAAGCTAAGGATAACATTTGCTAGTCAGTGGAATATCTGAAACAAAACATAGAGCAGAAATCCAGAGACTCACTTATCAAGGAAGTACTGATGACTGTCTTGAAGGTGATAAGTGAGAATAGTTTGATACCAAATTCTAAGCTGATCAGGATGAAGGCTGTTTGCTATACTCCTTTCTTTCTATTTGTACTTACTTCTATGTAAACATATAAAAATATTTTTATAATCAGAAGAATATTGCTTCAATATATACAAAATTACAGATGTTCCTCTTAATATGTTACCCACAATCTAATATATAGCAAATATCTGGAAACTCATAGATCCACAATCTTAGATTAAAAACTATTTGTTTCATCACCTGTAACATTTATGGCAAGCTCTAAACTATCACAGCTGTCTTTTAAATAATCTTAAATTGATGGTATGAGTTCTACTTCTTATTTTAAGCATTCAGATATGATTTATGTAATTTAATATTTCCCCTTTCGTGTAAATCACCTGTTCAGTCTTTTTCTGGATGGAATCCATCCTAAAAATGCTTTTATAGATACAATGAAAGATGCAAACTGATCATTATCTGAGAGTTGGTAATAATTTTATCACATCCTGTATCTTTTGAAAATTTACTGATTAATCAAAGGTTTCATTTTGCAATATGCTGTTTGGAGAGCTGGTATTACATAAAAAGATGGCAACAATAAAAATTAAAAGAAGGGTATTGATAATTCAATAAGTGGGAAAGAAAAAGAATCAGGTTTAAAATTCAGTGAATTCTTGCCCATATTTAAAAAAGGCTGAGAAAAGTTTTTTTTAGCAAAAGAATTTGCTTGGCATTGAAAAGATAACATTTGACTGTTTATTAATGGGGGTCTGAGGAAAAGCTAACAGGATATTTTAGTTCTGCTTTCAGGGATCTTTGAGTTTTTCTTCCTCAGACAATCAAAATACTTTATCCAAACCTCTATACCGAGACTTTGGGATTGAACGCATTGATCATTTCAGCAGCAAAATGCCTTAATTTTGTCTATTATAGTGGTTCTCAATGTTTTTTTTCACCACATCTCCCTTTAAACACCTTTTGTGGCCACAAACCATGACCATGGACTCCCAAGACCTAACTCAAGATTTAAATCATAACATTTCTTCAAGACTTTGTGGACTTCCTGTGACAATATTGCAGCTCCCCTAGGGACCACAGATTGAGAACCAATGCTTTATTACAGGGGTCACCAACCTTTCGGACCTCAGGGACCACTAAATTCATAATTTTAAATCCCGTGGACCGCTAATATGATCTGCCTAATGATTGGCTGGGTGAGTATGACTAGGTGGTCATGTGACTGGGTGGTCATGGTCAACTCAAATGTTACTCACATCGAGGGGCGCATAGCCAGCCTCTACTTGCTCCCTCCCAGCTACTCCTTGCCTCTCTGTCCAAGCTTCTTAGGGCCCCAACAGGAAGCAGTTTTTGGAGCTAAGCAGCCACCAAGAGAAAGAGTTGGCAAAACAGCTCAGTTCAAATTGGATCTGACCGAGAAGGAGGCTCAGTAGAAACACCTCACTGAGGACTATGAGCATAGGTTTTCCAACAGAGGGAAGACTTGCAGGAGTGTAAGGCCAGGTATGGTGCCTGGAGGCTGAGTGAGCTGAGATGCTCAGCCAGTTCCAGACCATGATGGAGTTCCACCGGAATGAGGCCCTCCGGCTCTTTGCCACTAGCGGCACTTCCTTCCAGCCTTTGCCCAAAGCCCTACACTAGGAGGCTGAAGCAGACCCCAAGTTGGAATTTCTGCCCCCCTCCGACTCACACAAAAAGACCCCAAAGGGGGAGACTCTCTGCACCAACACTAATGTTTATTGCACGTATCTATCTCAGGGGCCTTAGTTTGAGTACCTGTCATATCCCACTCCTCCTCTGACGGCCGGGTCGGGGAAGTCCGTATCAAGCATGCCTCTGCAGCTTTGCCAAAGTTCTGTCAGAGTTCTCAGGGCAGGCAGGAGACCAAGATGTGACTTCAGCAATCCAAATTAGACTTTGCCTGACTCAAAGAATGCCAGAAAGCAGATCCTTTATATAGGCCATGGGGTGTGGCTCCATGACTCAGCACTTATCCAGGCCTGCCCCTCCCTTCCTTTTGCTGACGTCGCCTCTCCACTCTCCGGAAGCGTGGATCCCTCCAGCCTCCAGCTGTCGGCAATTCCAGCTCGTGACTGGCTTCACACTCCCCAGGCTCACATGCTGTGGGGGAGGGCCCAGCTGCTCTGTTTGTCCGGGCATGGTGCCAGGACTGGGTGCTGGAGGCATGTCAGGCCATTCGTCTTGCTCGGACTGTCCGGGCATGGTGCCAGGACTGGGGGCTGGAGGCATGCCAGGACATTCTTCTGTACTATCAGTGTCTGGCAGGAGATGAGAGGGGCCCGGCTGCGGAGAGGGGGGCGAGCGAGGCACAACAGTACCCTTGATTTAGTGCAATATAAAAAATGCAAGTAATTTTTCTGAGGATCACCAAAATTTTCTCACGGACCACCAGTTGGTGACTGCTGCTCTATTATATAGCAGCAAAAAATAACAAGTTAAGAATGCTAAGAAAAAAAAATTGACAAGACAACACACTTAACCTTAAGTAATTTGCAGAGATAGAATACATGTAACCCCTAAGTTGTTTGTATGAACCCTAAGATTCAGAGGTACCCACTTGCATGGCCTTCTGGCAGCTGTGAAGACTTGACTCTTCCCCCAGGCACTTGTCAAGACAGGACCTAAGTCCAATACATGGATTGCTGGTGGTGTAATGTCCTTAAATATTTATAGTGATTTGATAACTAATAGCCACTCAGGTATATCTTGTATAAAACAGTGGCCATATAAATCTTCTAAATCAGTGTTTTTCCATCTTGGCAACTTTTAAGTTGTCTGGATTTAATTTTCTTTTTTTCTTAAAATTGCCGTTATAAATAAATGTGGGCAAGGAAGAAGATGTCAGAAAAATAAGCGTGACAGCCACAATGGCATAATAATAACAACAGAGTTGGAAGGGACCTTGGAGGCCTTCTAGTCCAACCCCCTGCCCAGGCAGGAAACCCTACACCATGTCAGACAGATAGTTATCCAACATTTTCTTAAAAATTTCCAGTGTTGGAGAATTCACAACTTCTGCAGGCAAGTCGTTCCACTTATTAATTGTTCTGTCAGGAAATTTCTCCTTAGTTCTAAGTTGCTTCTTTCCTTGATCAGTTTCAACCCATTCTTTCTTGTTCTACCCTCAGGTGCTTTGGAGAACAGCCCAACACCCTCTTCTTTGTGGCAACCCCTGAGATTTTGGAACACTGCTATCATGTCTCCCCTAGTCCTTCTTTTTATTAAACTAGACATACCCAGTTCCTGCAACCGTTCTTCATATGTTTTAGCCTCCAGTCCCCTAATCATCTTTGTTGCTCTTCTCTGTACTCTTTCTAGAGTCTCAACATCTTTTTTACATCGTGGCGACCAAAAAACTGAATGCAGTATTCCAAGTGTGGCCTTACTAAGGCATTGTAAAGTGGCATTAACACTTCACGTGATCTTGATTCTATCCCTCTGTTTATGCAGCCCAGAACTGTGTTGGCTTTTTTAAGCAGCTACTGCCCACTGCTGGCTCATATCTAAATGGTTTTCCACTAGGACTCCAAGATCCCTCTCACAGGTACTACTGTTGAGCAAGGTACCACATATACGGTACCTGTGCATTTTGTTTTTTTGGCCTAAATGTAGAACCTTACTTTTTCACTGTTGAATTTCATTTTGTTAGATAGCGCCCAGTGTTCAAGTCTGTCAAGATCCTTCTGTAACTTGAGCCTATCTTCTGGAGTGTTGGCTATTCCTGCCAGCTTGGTGTCATCTGCAAATTTGATGAATTCCCCATCTATCCCCTTGTCCAAGTCATTGATGAAGATGTTGAAGAGTACTGGGCCTAAAACAGAGCCTTGGGGTACTCCACTGCATACTTCCCTCTGTGTGGATGTAGTTCCATTGAGGACTACATGTTGAGTGCGGTTGGTCAGCCAGTTACGAATCCATCTGGTGGTGGTGCTGTCTAACCCACATTTCTACTTTATCTAGTAGTAGGTTATGGTCTACTTTATCAAATGCTTTACTGAAGTCCAAGTAAATTATATTGACAGCATTCCTCTGGTCTACTAATTTTGTCACTTGTCAAAGAATGCAATAAGATTAGTCTGGCATGATTTGTTTTTGACAAACCCATGTTGGCTTTCGGTTATTAATTTGTTTGCTTCTAGGTGTTCGGTGATTCATTGCTTGATTATTTTTTCCAGAATCTTCCCCGGTATTGAGGTCAGGCTGATAGGTCTATAGTTTCCTGGACCTTCCCCCCCCTTTTTTTTTGAAGATGGGAACTATATCAGCTCTTTTCCAGTCCTCTGGCAGCTCCTCTGTGCTCCAGGATCTTTGAAAGATATAGTTCAGTGGTTCTGAGATCTTGTCTGCCAGTTCCTTCAGAACCTTGGGGTGTATTCCATCCGGTCCTGGTGATTTGAACTCATCTAGTGTAGACAGGTGTTCACTTACCATTTAATTCCCTATTTTAACTTGTGTTCCTAATCTGTTTTTTGTGGTGCTGTTTTTGATAGGTTGGATTGATTTTTTCCTTTTGTGTAAAAACAGATGCAAAATATGAGTTAAGTAGATCTGCTTTCTCCCTGTTGCTTGTCATCTTCTTGCCACTTTCTCCCAGCAATGGGCCAATTGTTTCCTTGACTTTTTTCTTGTTTTTAACATGTTGGAAGAAGCTTTTTTGGTTATTTTTTTACTTTTGTTGCTAGTCTTTGTTCATCGTGAGCCTTAGCTTTCCTCACTTCATCTTTACAGGCTCGGGCTATTTGCTGATATTCTGCCTTGGTTATTTGCCCCTTTCCACTTTTTATACGTGTCCTTTTTGTCTTTCAATTTGTCAGCTAGTTCTTTATGCATCGATGCTGGTTTCTTTTGAGATCTATTATTTTTCTTCGTCATTGGTATTGTGCTAGACTGGGCTTTTATAATCTCACTTTTCAAAATTTCCCAAGCTTCTTGAGTTGTTTTCCCCTTGAGGATTCTCATCCATGGAATCCTTCTCAAGCTCTCTCTAAGTTTATTGAAATTAGCTCTCTTAAAGTCCAAGACTCTAGTTTGACTTTGTTCTACTACTTGTATTTGCTTAATGTCGAATTCCAATACTGCATGATCACTTGCCCCCAAGGTTCTTGTAGCTTCAACACCTTCTATCATTTCATCTCTGTTAGTGAGAATTAAGTCCAGTATGGCTGATCCCCTTGTTGCCTTCTCTACTTTTTGGGAAACAAAGTTGTCTGCTAGGTTTGCATGATTGGGATGTCACCTTATTTACATGCTATGCACACAAAATTTACAGGGCTGTGAGGGCATAGCCTCAGCTGCCATTTGGTGCTGTTGTTTTTTTAATGCGCGCGCACACACATACGGGAATGCCAGTGCTGCAAGTTTGTTTTCTCATTTATTTAACAACTAAGGTGGTGCTACTTCTGCTGGATGAGATAGAGCAGAAAAGCCATCATTAAGTGATCAAATATAAAGCCATTTTCAAGAGCTTATTTACCAACATTTTGATAAAGCAAGAGTAGAATAAAACAAACAGACTATTGATATACATAACCCCTAGCAATTGAAAAAGCAGGTAAGAAGGAACAGGGTTAGAAATGACACATCTAAAAGGCTGATTTTGTAATATTCATGTGGCCCTGTTCTGTCAGAATCACCCTTTTAAAAATATCTGAATAGACAGATAGTACTGAAGAAGGGATTGTTTTACCAGTTGTGAGTGCACAACTTTCCTCCTTTTTATTGGCTGCAGCATACATTTTGTATCTCATGCCTTAATAGATGGATTCCACAAAATAGAACATATGTAACTGATGTAGAAGCAGTGCCATTCTGGGAGTGTTTTTTCCCAGGGAAAAACCAAAGCATACATTCAAATTATTAGAGCTACAAAAACATTTTTTGGCTTGCTACAATATAATAGGCTAGTATGAAAGTGTAGTTTATCCATTCAATATAAATATATCTGTCTTCAGGGAAAGGTGCAAGCTGAAGGTCAACCTTAGTCAAAACTTATCCTTTTCTATGTGTCTCATGTTGCATGTAAAAAAAAACAACCCAAGACCTTGATTGCATGGTTGTGATTTCCATCTTGACTTTTTCTGGCTCTGCCTGTAGAGCCTGTCCTGGATCCTAACATTCCTGGATTTGAATCCTGGTTTTCTTCAATTTCATTGGGATTTTTATAACAGAAGTCACTCCAGAATCCAGCTGTTATTTCTAGGACAAGAGATGGAAATCATATGCAGATATTCTCTGGATGCCTTGAATTTACAGCTCAGGATGGATGTGCATGCTGGGAAATGACATAACCAGGGGGAGAGGGGAGAAGTAGCACTGACAAGAGAATGGCAAGGTGTTCTGTTCTCATGCCAGTCAGCAACAACATTAAGATGGACATCTGTCAACAGTCTGGCCATGTCCCTGGCCTACTAACTGGATCCCTAATGCCAAGGGAAGGGAAAGGAGTTGTGAAAGTACTCAGAAAAGTATAAAATTAAATGATTTCTCCCTGCATCCTTGGCTGGTGCTGCTGTAGTTAATTAACCTCTTTGATTTATAAGAAAAGAAAAAAGAATAGGATTTGTTGTTTGACTGAAGAAGAGGGAAGGGACTTCAAGCCCTTTATTTCAAACATAGTGTTAATGACCTGGCTTTGGGACTAATGGGCCATCTGCCACTTTTTATTCCTTCTGGTCCCCGCCCAACTTTAGGATTGTTAAAGGGCAAACCTAGCAATAGTGATTTTTCAGAAAGAAACACCACATGACAATATCTAGCTTGACAAATAAGAATTACTGGAATATTCCACTTTCAGTTGGTCTCCATCCAGTACACAATAAATGTCAAAACATGATAGGTGAGTTAAGTCTACATTTCTCTACCTCCTTATTCTGTCACTATGTATATTTTTCTGGCTTCCATATTTCAGCTATTTTTAAATGTAACACCTAGAAGCCAATAAGTTTTTTCCCCCAATGAGCAAACAGCAGCTTGGTTGGTGGGTGTCTCTGTGTATGTATTACACAGAAAACAAGATTTATTAAGAAAACAGCATGAAGCGAATGATTAATTTTATTGACATCTGGAATTTCCCCCCTAAAAGTTCAGTAATGTTTGCCTAACTTATTCTATTTTACAGAATTAGATAAAAATTTTCAGCTTGAAACTTAAGCTGCTATGCAGTAATATGATAAAAAAAATCAGCCTGATTTATTTATATTTTTATTTATGTTAAAATATTTCTAGAGTACTTACAATATACAAGTAGTCCTTATTTATATTCAGTTGCTTAGCAACTATTCAAAGTTATAACAAACTTCCCCAAAGTACTTACTGCCAACTGCCCCCCCCCCCACATCACACGATTGCACTAGGTGCTCAGTAACTGATCCACATTACAGCTGTTTGCAGTGTCCTGCAGTCACATGACCACATTTTATTATGTCTTTTGCTAGAAAAAGATATTCACTTATGGTTTCTGGCAAAAAACATTCATTTGACACAACAGGTTGCTTAACAACTGCAGTCTTTGCAAACCCCATGGTGTTTGCTTAATGACTTCATGGTCACTTTATAACTGCCATGTTTGCTTTACAACCCTTAAATGCCATTGTAAAAAAATGTCATAAAATTGGGTCAGTTATCTACTACCTCGACATATGACCATAATTCTGAATCAATTACACTTCTAAATTGAGGACTATCTGTAAATAGAAGTATGAACAAAATACAGGAAGTCCTCACATAGCAACTATAATTATGACCAGAATTTTCATTGCTAAATGATGCAGTCATAAAGTGTGATATTATGTGACCATGCTGCTAAGCAACAGCAGTTCCCAGTTACTGTCATTAAGCAAGGATTTCACTAAACTTCAACCTCTGATTCCCTGCTGGCTTCCCAAAGTTTCGCCAGCAGCAAAGTTTGCAAATCATGAACATGTGGCCATGACATGTTGCAATAGCTGGAAATCTGGCCTGGTTTCCAAATGCCCAAATCATGATTACATAACTTTAATACCCAAAATTTCAAGGACTGCTCATAAGTGCCACTCATTCAGCATTGCCAGAAGTTCAAATGATCACTAAACAAGTGGCTGTTAAGCAGGACTACCTGTAATTACACAAACATGAAAAAAACAACTGTATACTAGTTTGCAAAATATTCAGCAAAGCGTTTAATATCAGGAAGTGCCTAAGCAAAGAGTTGTACCATTAAAAAAAAGAAAATATTTAGCAAAGGAAAAGTGCTTTCACTGCAGGAAGCATTGCCACCAATTGATAAATTCTCCCTTGATTCATTATTGATTCATCAGATTTATTCTATCAAAATATATTGTTGTTTGAGCACCAAAAGTATAAAAATGTTTTGATTAATCTGAACTTTCATTTACAGAATTTGAAAGCCTAAGTCTTAATTTATTTGACAAAATGATTTTTTCTAAGAATCTGTAGAGATTCTCAGTCATCCAGGTTATGGTTGTCCCAAAGGTGCTTTTTCAGGAGGCAACTGGACTTTCTGGTTTTTTTTCTTTTGAAGACATTTCGCTTCTCATTCAAGAAGCTTCTTCAGCTCTGACAAGATTCCATTCCATACTATTCTGTCAGAGCTGAAGAAGCTTCTTGGATGAGAAATGAAACATCTTCAAAAGAAAAAACAAGAAAATCTCGTTGCCTCTTAAAAAAGCACCTTTAGGACATTCTTCTAAGAATGTTCTTTGCTATGATCCGGATAATTTGTATGATTAATCTATGCCATTTATAATTTATTATTGATCAAAATGGTATAATGTTTTCAGTAATTTCCCCTCTTAATTGCTTTCTCTAATTATTTTGGTTTATAATCATAAATTGAATAAATGAAATGAAATACTTCTGGACAGATACCCTCTGGTTGCAAAGAAGATGATCCAAATGCATTCAGAATGATTCCCTCACTGATTTACTACCATAAACTAGAATTTCTTAATTAAATGTTTGCCCTGCAGTTATTGATGATCTTTATATTTTAATCCAGTTATTAAAGGCGAATACAATACCAGGCAATTTCTTGTTTAACTTTCAATTTACTGTTGGAACTTCCTGTGTTATCTCTCAACCAACTAGTACCCGACCTGTTTTAATGAGTTTTCAGAAATTATTAAGAGTTTAATGAATGTCCCTGTAAATCCTTTCACAACTTAAATATTATGTATTGATGATGCCATTATGAATAGTATGAATAATCATTTCTTTGCTTGCATCCATCCTTGCTTTCTTAACAAGTTACCTTGACTCTCAAAGCCTATGATTTTCCAGTAAGCTTCTTTTCTTCTTAGCTTTCCAAAACCTTGCCAACATCATCCCCTTCCCTCAGTCCTTGTAAATTTTCAAGTTAATTAGCACTGTTAGTGTTTTAAATTTGGGACGGTATGTATATGTATGTATATATATATGTAAGTATGTATATGTATGTATGTATGTATGTGTATATTTGTTTTCTGAGGTTTTCTGAGGGGTGTGTGTGTGTGTGTGTATGTGTGTGTGTATATATATATGTTTTGCTAATGATCCTTTTATTTTTTTTACCTCTGGCAATTTTTTCTTCCTAACAAGAGACAGTAAGAAGGGTCAGACAGGTTAATCACTAGTCTGAACCAAACTCTTTGAAGAAAACTTGCATATGATTTTAAGATTACAAGTTGCCCAATTTTCCTCTAAAAATGTAAAAGTATACCGGTAATTGCTAGATATTAAGCTTAATTTCAACCTGAAAGAAAATGCATCAAAATTTAATATGTCTACAAGACCAAACTAGTTAAAGGACTGATTCAAACCCACTGAAATACATGGAGGCTGGTAAAATAAATGACTGTGCTATACTGAAAGATATAACAGAATAAATGGATGCAACCATTCTGAAATTTGTGCAAATTTCATGCTTCTAATCTCTGTTAATTGTGTTTCTGCTAAGCTTTTGGCAGTTTGCTGCTGTTCCAGCTCCGAGAAAACAGACTTTAGAAACGTAATGGGAAAAACTAAATATTGCTTGAAAAGCCACTGTATTGCTGTGAAAGGACAGCATCTTATTAAATTTTATATGTGCGATTGAAGTGTTGTGAAACCCAAGCACTTTCTTCTTTAATTAAACATGCCCATTTCTTCCTTTTAAGAAGAAAATGTCAGCTTAGAAAAAAACAGAACTAAAATTAATTATTCAGATTTGTCATTCAGGCAGTAGGAAAAGGTTGCACTTAAAAAAATAGTTTATGGTAAATTTATTCAGCCTGTGATTTAACAAAGAACAAAATAGATTTAGAGGAGGACAGGAACCATAGCACAGTAGGAGAGTTAATGCTGTTTATATGAAAGGTTGCTGTTCACTTCCTAGCACCCCAGTGAAATAAACTGTCAGATGTTAAGAATTCATTATTGCCATGCATGCGAAGGTAGAAAGCACAGAATGAACAAAAGTGTGCTGCAATTTTGCATTTTTTTTACTTTCCATCTCACCGCCATCTATACACCCAATATTTTGATCTGGGTAATGTAGTAATTACCAAGATATTACACAAGCATTGTGTAATCAGTGTAAGGAGTAGCCAAAAATAAATAAAATAAAGTAAAATTTGATGATGGCACAAACACATACATTAATCAAAGCTTTTTAGCTTACCGTATCATGTACAACTGATATGTAAAGAGACCCAAAGCATTATTTTCTTTCCAGAAAAAGCAATCTTTAGTATCACTGAATTTAATCCTTGGAAACAGTGTCAATTTGAAATATCAGGCAATGGATCAATATGCATCCTATTTTGTATTATTAGATAGTTGGGCAATATATGGTTTATGTAGTTATTCTTAGGTCTCAGTTTCCATGATCTCACTGGATTGGCCATGCTGATGAGACCTTGAATTCAAGACCACCTGTTCTTTAGTCACAATCAGCTTTGGAAATGGTCAGCTTGGATACTTGCTTGGAAATCAAACAGAGTTGTTGTTGAGCTGAATTTCTTTCAAAGTTTTGAGTAAATTGCATGTGGTAAATTAGTCACCAAAGCAAAGAAACAAATCTCATAAGTTTCCAACTCTTATTTCAATGCCCTAAAAAGTTGGGTACAAATTACAAATATAATTTTTATCAATATTCTTCAAAGTATATTTGGTTTAAACTTCTTTTACCAAGATTTTCTTGTATTTTTATTGTCTAATTTCTGACCAGATTTTTTTTTATAAAATTCAGAATAATTTTTTAAGGTTCTAGTTTTGGATTAAAAAAAAAGATATTGTACAAGTTGCACAATTTAGCAGCACTACAGCCAGAGGCATCTATAATGTATGTGTGGGGGTGGTATGCGGATGTTTGTAAAAAAAAATAATCAAGATGACAGCTTCAATCATGCAATCATGATTCTCATCATGAACAGAAACAGCACCTGATGCCCCAACTGCAACACTTGCCGCAGCAACAAATTAGTCAGGATAGCATTTATTGCAGAGATGGTAAGCCTAGGATAAATTGTGATAATTATGTGCCCTAGTGGTTCTTATCCTTAGCTTCCTGTTCCTACCCATATTGCTTCTGTAGTTAAGTAACCAAATGACTGCCAGATTATTTCTTTCCCAGCCTCTTGCCATATAGGTTGGAGTTAATGAGAGCTGGTCCCAGTCATCTTGTAAAATGTTATTTTCTTTGATGATGCAGAAAAGAAGGTATCTCCCAATGTTCTATAAGTTGTACTAGATGGCTCTGAAGAGAAATATATTTAAAACCTATTTCCTCTCAATGTACAACTTATAGAACATTGGGAGATACCTTCTTTTCTGCATCATCAAAGAAAATAACAACAGCAAGTAAAGCAGAATTTAACCTCTGGCAATGGTTTTGCTCATCTCAGTCGAACATGTAATCATTCCAAATGTATACAGTGAAAGCCTTTGGTATTACTATGGCCATTAAAAAGGGGAAAGGAATGTGTAAGTCATCTTTCTGGGCTTTCCCATTTGGAAATCATGCAGTCCAAATAGCATGTCACCCTAGATGAATAATTCCTTCAGAGGAAAGGATGATCTCCCATGCTATTTTATAATCATAGAGGTCAATTCAGGAAGCAATATAATGATAACTAATCACAGAGACAAAATGAAATCAGTTCTACATTCTTTATATTTAGAAGGACAGGTGTTGACTTCTAGTGTAATGGGACGGAAACTGAGTAATTAAACTAAAAATAGAAGAGAACAAAAGTTAATCATGGGGGAACTACACCAGGCATTTGGAAATATAAAAAACTCCATCAGAGTCTATATTACGGAACCCATGCATTTAAGCCAGCTGAAAAATCGGAGCTGATGCACTTATGATAAGAACAGTTAAAAATAGCCATTGTTCCTTCAATATTTGACAAAGTTAATAGGAGTAAATGGGAATTTTCTAAGAGGCACTTTATTCACACATTAGATTAAGTTTAAGACAGAAAGATAAATAAGAGGAAATACAATAGCAATATATGGTTTAGCATTTAGCCTATATGCTCCAGACATTTATGAGTTGCATTAACAATCTTTTGAAAACAAAAATTAGAATGGATTCATACAAGAACAATTCTCACAGACTTATGGGACACAACCTGGGCTATACCCTATAAATCTAAACAAGTGGATGGTACAACAAAATATTGCAGTGAGAAACACTTCAGTTAATCATCTTCTCTAGAACCTCCTATTAATTTTAGTTTTTTTTCTGCTACAAAAGTCTGTGTTAATGGCAATTAAGTACACCTAGTAATTATCTGGGAAATGTAACTGTTTAGATTTTGCTTTTATTTTTGCTTGTCAACAATTACACACACATCATGTCTACATTAGACTACTGCAGGGCATTTTACATGGAGTTGCTTTTAAGACTTCTCAGAAGCAGCATTAGGACCAGTCTGCTAGCAGGTGAAACCAATCTTGAAAGCATAGCATTGGCTTACAATAGACTTCAGAATATTTCTTTTACAGCTCAGCATTCATGTATCCCTAATTTAATTTCTTTCAAATAAAATCAACTCATCAATTGTTTCTGATCCTAAGTAAATGTATAGATAATCCCACCCATAAATGAAGCAGAAGACAATATTCTTCCAATGTCACCCCATCTCACTGGAATAGTCCTATCCAGAGTTCCAGATAACATTCTTTTAAACAATTTTTAGAAAAGCAGTAAAGACTAACCCTTTTTGCAGAGTTTTTCATTTTCTTTCTTTATATATATATATATTTGAAGCATTGTCACTGGATAATAGATGCCAAATGAATTAATGGCTTTATCAATTTTGATTAGTATTAACTATTTGTTTATTGATTTTATTTGAATATATTACTGGCATGCATTTTTGGGAATTTGGTGGTATATCAAATCAGTCTCTATCTAATCTATCTATCCAACCAACCATCCATCCGTCATCTTATTTCTATCATTCTATTTATTTCCATCCATTCCGCCAAACCTGCTCTTATGTATGTTTTTCAAAGACGCTCCTTTGATACAAAACTGACTGATACTTACATTTAAACTCTGCAGAATTTGGAATGAGACATTCCAAACAATTCATTCAGCAACCCAAGCTTTGCCACTCATCAATGGGTAGGTAGAGAGGATTTGCTTCAGCAGATGTTCAATGAAGCAAATAACAATGGTTGTTTCAAGACACTGAAAATGTGATCGTACACCCTGGTCCATATGTGAAAATAACTGCTTTAATTGGCTATAGGAATGAATCTCAGTCTATTTCAAAATGTTTTATCGTTCTGAGGACTGCTGCTGTGGACTAAGAGTGAAAAAGCACTGTCAGCAATTGTTTCTGTCACAAGTATGTATTTTGAAAATGTTAAGATCTCAGCAAAGATCTCCATGTCACCGTGAGATTATAGTTTTTATCTTCTTTTAGCAGACTTCCATTTGGAGAGAAATTGGCACAAGACAGTAAAGGTTATCATCTAAGATAAGCAGTGCTTCCAAGTTCATGTATCTTTATATTATCAAGTTGCCTCTGCAATTTGCCCATGAATAATAAAAGCGTGTTCTCTTTTTTAGTCTCATTCATAACAGTCAGTTCCAAGTACATTGACTGTGTTTTCTTTCCATTAATCATTTACTATTTTAAAGCACAACTGTTGCCTGGAAATTTTTAGAGGCAAGATGTACAGTCTATGATATGACATCATAACAAATCCATTTTATTTTTATCATACAAAGACTTGCAGCACCTAGAGACTAACCCATTTCTTGTCATCTATAATCCTATACTGTATGTCAGTGTTCAGGTTTCCCAAAACTAGTGCTATCAAGGTGCACCAGATATAGCATACTAGTGCTATGACCAGTAGAAGGAAAAGGCTACTACTACAGAGTCTTTCTGCCTGCATTCTTTAATTTGTTTGTTTTCATCTCAGTGACCCAAGAATAACAGAAAGAAGTTAACAGATCCACTTTGCAGTAAAAAGCATTTAATTTAGAAGACTATCTTGTTATATGCCGGCATTAAATATTTGAATATCAATTCATGTATCAATCTTTTCATTTCATTGAATATACAGTACATGTATCCTTTACAGAAGTGTACAGAGTATGTGAAATGATATTAACAATGTTGGCACAAAGCTTTATCACACAAAAAGATCTGGTGTCTCTAGAGCTTGACATTCTCTGGCCATCACATGCACACGTGGTTCCAGTAGATTCCAAATAGGATAAACAAGTCTGAACCTTGGCAACTCCTAGGGAAAGCAGAATTTTTTTTCTTTCCCTTGTACCGTCCTGATGCAAGTTTGCATATGCTTGTCAGTTGTCTGTCCTAATTTTTTTTGAGGGTTTTAAGGTTTCAAATTAAAATCAATGAGTTTCATGTGGTCTTAGAGCTGCAAATTACTCACTTCTGCTCTGGAAAAATAATTTAAAAACATACATAGTAGTGTACTGTATCTGTAAAGTAATCTATAATTTCATTCTGAAAAAAATTTGAGAAAATGCATCAAAATATAATTAAATTATGTAAGAGAGCCTGATTAGAGTAATAGCTAAGGCAGCAGGCTAGAAAAGGGAGGCCATGGATTCTAATCTCCTCACAAAAGTAAATCAAAACCCAAACTAATTAAAGGATTGATTTGAGTAAATGAAGTGTCCTTGACTTTTAAGATGGAGGAAATTATTTGCCTTCTACTGTCATTTGATAAGTTGAATTTGGGATCCATTCCTTATGAGGATAAATGGGGAAGTTCTAGAATTTGGGGCATTAAGAGGACTTTGAAGACAGAACCAAATTGGAGTTTAACTATTAGCATTCTAAATTCCAAACATTTTCTTAAAACAATTGGACTCATGTTTAGCCACCGGGGGTCATTTAGGACATTGACCAATCACTGGTGGGGTAGCAACTAAGGATTTATGGAAAAACCAAGGCTCTGCTTTAGTTTCACTCACTATGAAATGGCCTCTTTTATTTCTACTGTGTTTGGGAAGGGGGAATTATTTGGAAAGTAAAACAATGGAAAGAAAATCATGCCAGCCTGTGTAACTCACAAGGTTAAATCAACAAGCTGCCACTCTGGCCTATTAACAAGTTGTTAATAGCCTTGAGCATGTGAATGGCTAAGCTTTGTTATGTTAAGGATGTTGAAAGAAAGACAATGTAATTAATTAATAGTATCAGCAGAGCTAGGTGCTACTTTGGGCTCTGTTTTGTTGGTGCCCTTCATTGAAAACCCCATATTGATCGGCTCTAGCAAAGTTTTGTGGCACTGAACACTTCAAAATCAACTTCTTTATAGCGCTTTGATTCTTACATTAATATTTAGAGTAGACTTTTTTGTTGTTAATATCTTGTACTAAGTAGTAACATATTCTGTCTTAGTTCTTAATTAATATTCCAGAAATTCAACCAAAAATCCCCCACAAAAAACTGTAATAGTGTTTTCTTGTGGTGATCAATAGAACTTCTGTAGGTCATTAGGTATTTATCCTCAGAAGAGCAAAATTTGCTTCTATCAGACAAAACAGCATAAAATTCTTCAACAAATTCAAAGCAATCAACTTGTACTTTGTCATAACCTTCTTAAAAGTTCCCTCCTCCACATTGTCTTCTTCAGTATAACATAACAAAGCGAACTGGAGCCTGGAAAAAATGTATGCTGTAATAAATGTGTTGATCTTTAAGTTACAATAAATCTCTTTGTGTTTTTACAATAATAGAAAGAAAGGCTGCCAACACAATCATCTAGGCTTACACAGATCAAAGGGAGAATGACCTTTTCTAACATTTTGCTGCTGTGGCAACTAGAGGAAACAGGCTGTAAGTGTTCTCAACTTGTTAACTCAAGTCCATAGCAGGTGGGGATGGACAGACATTTGGCTGAGTAGAAACAGAAATTTCTTCTGGAAAATGTTTAAAAATGGCTCTGACAATGTTTTGAAATATCACTGCCAAGGCTAGTATTTTACAAATGTATGTTAAGATAACTGTTTCTCATCAATCCTAAAATAGTGTTTTTATAATCAATGGAGCAAGTTAGTTAACTTGTTCTACCGGTTAACTACTAAAGTATGCTCAAGCAGATTCAGTAGTTGCAAGAAATTCATTCTAAATATGTCTAAACCTGAATGCAATCATTTGTATTTAATCATTTGTAATAGGGGTGGATGAATTGTTTTCTGTGTTGGAAACATAGCAATTGGTATGAAACAATAGGCAGATGCATTTATTTCCCCTGAAGCTTGCCCTAGACTACGTGCTGCAAATAGGTGTTCTATGTTTGTCATTCCTGAAAAAGTATTTCTCTTACCATAACCGTAAGTCATTCTGCCTTCATCCATCCAACCAACACAGTGGCCAAAATATTCTATCAATCTTTCAGTTCCATTATCCTCCTTCTTACTGAAAGCAAATGCTTTCCAGAAGTTCTGGACTACAGTTCCAAAAATTCTTTGCTATTGGGTATATTCTTCAAGCTTAATTGAGGTGATTAGTTTGCCATAATTTAGATTATGCTATTGAATGACATGGTAGGAGCATAAGTTTTAAGGAAAAAACAGAAATCCAATTTCCCTTCCATCTGTGCTACAATACTAGTAGCTAAGAGGAAAGACTTCCACTGTTCTGGAGAAAAATAATTTTTATGAGATGAAATTTGTATATTGCCTCTGGTTCTATTCCTCCCTCTGTTTTGCAGTAATGTATTTATTTTTCAGAATGCAGCCTATATTTGGAATTTAGTAGCACTTTATAAAAAATCGCTGAAGGATGGAAAAGTGGAATTTATGTCATACCAGTGAGAAATAAACCTAAAAATAAAAGACTAACAAGGTCTAAGCACATAAATATACTATACTGAAAAACTGAAAAGATATTAAGGAGTTCAGTCTAGGGAGATTTCAGAGAAATAATGAATTCTACCTTGAAGGATCTCAAAGGAAACATTGAATCCTAACAGTTGCTTTGTCTTTCACTGTTCTGAGAGTTGCCTTATAATTATGGCCTTGCTTTGTGTCGCATTTGATGGCTACACCTCCTTAACTCTCCCACCTTGTAATCTTTGAACAATAGGAGGCCTAGAAATGTCCACTCTCTTCTGATATATACAGAGGATTTTCTAGAATGTACAAAGCCAATCTATATACACTGTATAGCTATAGAAACTATTTTAATGCTATATATGCAAACAGAGCAAAAATAACAATTCCATTGAAGACAAAGCCAACAAACATATTCCAAGTTTTGTTCCAGGCACATTACATATCTCTTGACATCGGCTATGGACTAAGTAGAATTTACTATGCTCCTCTCTTCTGTAAAATGAATCAGCTTCTATTGCAGTCTTTCAGGACAAGATATAATAGGTAGCACACTCTAGGGTCATCCATCACTCATAAAACCAGGATTAATTCAGGCAAAAATAGCAAGAGCGTTCAATTGTATTTGCTTAATCTGGATATGAATGCATGTAAGTAAAGCATTTACTTCTGGCTTGGAAGAATTCATCATCATTTTCTTATTTCTCCTTCTTGATCTTTTTCTATCTTATCTTCTGTTATCTCATCTTCTAAATCAGCAGCATCCAACCTTTTGGATACCAGGGACTGTTCCATGGAGAAAGGGTTTTTCTGCGGACTGGTGGGGTGGTGGTTTTGCATGCTGCCTTCATCCCATGGATGGGACTTTGCTTGTTTATGTGGACCAGTTGCTGCATGCTGTGTACTGGTGCCGGTCCATGGACCGGGGTGGGGATCTGGTTCTAAATAATTCTCTTTTACCGAACATATTCAGACAAAAACTGGACACCTGTTATGAATGCTTTAATTTGAATTCCTTTATGGAAGAGAAGGGTGGCTTGGATGCTTTAGATGCGCTTTCAATTCTATGTTTCAATAATAATACGATTCTTTTTTCTTAACAGCTTGAGGATAAAGGAAAAACACTTGCCAAACAATATATATATATATATAAAGAAACAAACACCTACATAAAAGATTCCAGGTTGGTGCAAACTAGGGTTAGAGATTAAATGAGGCGAGATAGTTGGTACCTCTAACATAAGAGAAATTATACTTCACATAAATAGTTTTCATTCAATCCTGCATATATGCCAGTTGCTAAGCATCCACATTTTGATCACATGACCATGGGAATACTGCAAAGTCGTAAGTGTGGAAAACAGTCATAAGTCACTTTTTTCAGTGCAACTTTGAACAAATCATTAAACAAATGGTTGTAAGTGGAGAATTACCTTAACTCATTTTTACACTCTTACAAGTAAGAATAAAAAGGAGGTATTATAAGGATGGATGGGAACCAAAGCTTTCCCATTTTCCCAATTATTCCCAGAATGCAAAGTTTATTACAATGATGATTATGGATTCTAAAAAGATTAAGATTTGGGTATTGGGGGTGGGGGGGAACTAGCTATTTAAAATCTTGGGAAACCTAGATTAGATATCTTAGAATAAGACAACATTCTAATCACTAGTGGAAGATCAAATATATTTAATTATTTCAAAAGTTTTCTTCTCCTTTGAATTTTAGGTCCTGATTTTATGGATTTACTGTTATTACTACTGTTAATTGATTTAGATATACTCTGACCATAATTATCATGTATTTACACCAATCTGATTAATCCTACCTATGAACTTCAGCACTAGGATGAGATTTTCATTCAATTCATAAAAGTTGGTGGAAAATCAAATATATTTAATTATTTCAAAAGTTTTCTTCTCCTTTGAATTTTAGGTCCTGATTTTATGGATTTACTGTTATTACTACTGTTTTAATTGATTTAGATATACTCTGACCATAATTATCATGTATTTACACCAATCTAATTAATCCTACCTATGAACTTCAGCACTAGGATGAGATTTTCATTCAATTCATAAAAGTTGGTTGCATTTTTTAAAGATATATTTCATAGATCTGAGACTAGCATCTTAAATTTCTAGTAAATCCAGATTTAGCAGAAATGAGATAAAATTTTCTTTGCAGAAATTTCTCCCAAGTCACTGCACTCTGCTATAAATTATTCAATACTTCTATACAATTTATTAATGGGCAGGACAAGAGGCTGTTGCAAAATGAAACTCAGTAACATGTTTATTCAGAAATACTAAATATGTTTATGTTTATACATATTTTCTTGTTAGTCTTGGTAACTGAAACAGTCAAAAGAACAATAGGATATTTTTATTATTAGCTTTGCTTTATTTTTTTTAATAACAAGCTAGATTAACTTTTTTCCCCCCAGAAAATTAACATGGATAAAGAATTTATGTATATTTTCCTAGGATAATAGTTGAGATTGGCACCCGGATTGGATCTAGTGCCTAAGGGACTACAAAATGCCAAATTGTAAGCCACTTTGGCGGAACTGGAAAAATACAGGTAATGGAGTTGAGTTACAAATGTAATGGAGCCTGCCAATTACATTCGCAACCTGAGGATTTGTTGGAGTGAATCACTTTGAATGATCATGAAAACTCTATGTCTTCACCCATGCATTCGCTACTCAAGTGGGTTATTAAATGATATCTCAGGATGGGGAAGATCATGGAGGGCTTCTGACCATTCAAGGCCTCCACCAACCCAGAGACATCTCATGCTTCCCTTCCCCCTAATTCTGCCTGACCAAGCGAAATTACCTTTGGAAGATCTCGATGAACTGTCTCCTCTCCAGCCTCTCTGCTGCAGTTTCATCTTGAGCAAAGGTTTGGCAGAGCCTAGAGGGATATTGTGTCCCTCTAGGCTCTGACTGTCTTTGCAAAAAAGCCTTTGCAGGGAAGAACAGAGCCCAGGAGGGATGCACCAGCCTCTCTTGGCTCCTTTCTTGCCAGCAAAGGCTTTTTGCAAAGATGATCGGAGGGACACAACCTCTTGCCCTTGCAGGCTTTGGCAAGAAAATGGCAAACGGAGGGAAGGCCTGAAGAACCGAAGCCTTTCCTCTGTTTAGAAAGCCTTTGGCCGCAGATCTTGCCTAGGCCTCAATTCCCAGAGAACAGAGACTTAAAGTAGTGCAATATCACTAGTGTGAGATCTCTTGCTACTGATCTCACGTGATCTCGCACTACTCTAGGCCTCTGTTCTCTGTGAATGCACCAAAGGCCTGAAGCAACGAAGTAGGCAAAGAAACCAAAGACTCTCTAGATCTTCACAAGATGAGTCTTCACAGGCCAGGTGCCTGTGGAGACCCAGCCGGGGAGTGGGAAATAGACAGGGCGAATATTTGCAGTGCCTCTACAGTCATTTGTAAGGGTGAGCGACTGCTGTGGTGGTGCAAGATTCAAAACTTCAGGACTTTGTCGTAAGTACTTGGGGAGGGGTTTATGTTGTAACTTTGAACAGTTGCTAAATGAACTGTCATACTTGAGGATTACCTGCAATGTATGCAGTTGAGTTTTTGAAGATACCAAGAAGATAATTCATAGAATAAGAAAGTGATACAGAAGTGGGAACTCCATTAAATCTACAGAGTTTAGTAGTGAGTTTGATTTTAATTCATAAGCATATATAAATGTCTGAAATGTTTAAATACTCTGTCTTCATGTTGCTCACTTCTATAAGACTTTCTAAATTACTAATATGAGTTGTTTTTTATTAATATAAATGAGCATTTAAATGTTCCTCTATTTTACAGAAAATGTTTGTAAGTGATTCCCCCCCTCAAAAGCTAAGGATTTCAGAGATGTTCCTTCCCCCCCCCCATTTCTTTTTCAGTTATTATAAAGGTATTTTATCCATTCTGTTTGTGGGAGTTTGTGGGAGTAAGTGCATGTATGAATTCTGATCCCTTATTTGGAATTCCTGATACCTGTTTTTTTATAATACCAAAATGTACTATTTTCTAATTATATAGATGACTTTATACACATATCTGAATAATTAAATTACTTTATTGTATGCTTCAAGTGACTTAACATTTTTTCTTTCAAGCTTTTGCCATGTTGCTATTTATATTGTATTACTGTTGAAAAAAGCTAATTGATCTAATGAAAAACATGTTTTATCAACAGCAATTGGATTTTCTTCTTTCTCTTTTGTTTTGTTGACATTTCCCCCTTTTCAAGGATTATCTTGCCTGATCACTGAACTGAGTCAGAAAAAGAAAAGAGAAAGTAAGTTTGAAGGGGAAAAAAACCCTAGATGTTTCTTAGAGTTAAAAAGTAGGCTTCTGTTACATTCATAAAATAAAAAGGCTTATTTCTGTTTCCATTATGGAATAGTTTAATTAATTTCAAGCCTGGCAAGGAGAGATAAAGTTCTGAATATAGCATCACAGTTCAAATAGAGGATATGGTAACTGAAAAATGGACACTAATTTTATAAATTGGATGGGTATTGTTTGTGATGTATTAGTGCTGTTCATTAATAAATAGACAATGCCCCTGGCTTCTTTTGACTACAGGTGGTTCTCGACTTACAAACACAATTGAGCCTCAGATTTCCACTGCTATGCAAGACAGTTGTTGAGTGAATTTTGCCCCATTTTACAATCTTTCTTGCCTCAGTTGTTCAGTGAATCACTGTAGTTAAGTTAGTAATATGGTTGTTAAGCGAATCTGGCAAACCCATTGATTTTGCTTGTCAGAAGACTGCAAAAGGTGATCACATGGCCCCAGGATACTGCAACTGTCATAAATACATCCCAGTTGCCAAATATCCAAATTTCGATCATGTGACCATGGGGATGTTCAAAGGTCATTAAGCATGAAAATTGTTATAAATCACTTTTTTCAGTGACTCTAAACAATCACTAAACAAATGTTTGTAAGTTGAGGGCTACCTGTATTTTTTTTACTAATGAGTAAATTTATGCTGATTTCATAACCTTTCCAAAACTAGTATGTCATAAAGCAACTGCCCAATTTAGCTACTTTGTGATGAAGATTACTACTTGTTCCATACAGCAGGGGAGACAGCATATAATCAATACATAACATCATCCCTGTTCAATAAAATTGAAACTGCACTAATTTACAGACATTCTCAAGTTGCGTTGATATGCCAGAGTAAAATGTCGGGAAATACAATTAAAAAAAGAAAAGTATCCAATTTTTTAAAACTTACACATATTATTTCCAAGGAGGGTATTTCCTTTAGAGATATATATTTTGTAATATTCATCAATCTACTTATTCTGGAATTCAATTCAATAGTTTAATTCAATATTCAATTCAATAGTAAATCAAAACACTGAAACACTGGCTGGATTATATATTCCAAATAAAGGCTGTCTGGAAGGAAAAAATAAGTGATTGGTTCTCCAATTTCAGAATTTGAAATTTCTCAACTGAAATATGTTACAGAATATATGAGGAGCATATGAAGAAATTTAAGTGATTCAAGAAGTCATCCAGTATATTTTCTTCCTTTAAAAAGCTTAGAAAATGTTGATACTCAATATTATAGTAATAAAACATTCCATAATTAATCAATTAATTTAATAACTAAAAACCCAACACTAACCAAATCAGGTTAGTGATTATCTGATTTTGGTTCTGATATCGAAGGAATCTGAAGTGAAAGCAGATACCTTTGAAATCAGAACCAAATTCAGATAATCACTAATCTGATTAGGTTAGTGTTGGGATTTTAGTTCTCCAAATTCACAGTTAGTTTAGGAGTATGTGAGACATAGCACAACATCAAATAAGATTATTCTACGCATTTCAAGTTTGTGTGAAGAATTAATTGTACTGCATTGTATGTTTGTACTTAACAGACTGAGGCCCAAAGGCAGGCCTATGTTCCATTACCTTCAGATGCCAGTTCACTTTGGGTATATTTCTTCGTATATAATGAAGAACAAGAGATTCGAAACAGTCTAACTAAATAAAGGTATTAAAATACTGAATCAATAAGGCCCAGTTCCAGAAACACTTGAGTTCTGAAAAACAAATAAACAAAAACTTGTAAAGAGAGATTACCAAGATAAGAATACAGTGAGACACCCAAAATTGTAAAAATGGTGGCACAAAATCTAAAATTCAGAATGTGCTGAAATTAGCAGAGTATTAGAAAAATGAACAGGTTTTCTTAAAGTATATTTAAAGGAACAGAAGCGAAATGCGAACAGAACTATCCAAGTCCTGTTTTGACCATATCATCTCTAACACGAAGACATATATTTTATCACTCATGAGCATATTGAACAAGAAGGAATGAAGCTCAAGACTGACATAAGCAAGGTCAGGAAATTGCAATTTCTTTCGAATGGTTTAAATATCTAGGGCTTTATGAACTACATGGTAAATTGCTAATGGTCTGACCAAACATTTATGAATTATCTCTGAAAAAATCCTTGAGACCTTGTGATATGCTAGATGACTGGAGAAAGTCGAAGTTCATATATTTGTTCAATAGATGGACTCAAGAAACTACAGACCAATCTAAAATTGATGTGTGGCTGGGAAGATCTAAAGATGGAAATAAAGACAGCAATCTGTAAGCACCTTGAAAACAATAAAGATACTATTTTCAGCATATATTTGTTAATAATAAATCTTGCTAGATTAAGTTTGTCATATTTTAATCAAGTTGCTTGATAGATTAAAAGGATAGAAAAAACAATTCTGACAGAACATTAGTAAAAGAAATTAACAATATTTTGTTAGGGGAAAAATTTACTTTCAGAGCTAGTTTTCTCCTTGTCATTCAGTGAAGCTGGAGGATACATAGCTATCTATTAGACCCAGAACTGCTTTAATCTGGATTTCTGCACTGAAAAGGGAGCTAGATAATAGTCTGATGGTCCCCATCAGCTCAACAGTTCTGTATAAAAGGGGTTCCAATAGAAAACCTCTATATGGTTCCCTTAGCAGGTTGCAGAAATGGTTTGCCACTGCTTTTTAAAAAAAACTTCCTAGTATAGTCAATAGCTCTGGGATTCCCCTAACCTAGTACTGACAATAGCTGGAAAGTTGGGCTTTCAATAATAGGAATCTTGATCTGTTACACAGGTTCTAATTATACAACAAGCTCCTATGGATTTTAAGAAGCCCATTATATTATTTGGTTAGGATCCAGCCCATTTCATCAAATCTTGACAAGATTTTCTATATCTATCTCACTTACAGATACACAGTAAAAATTGAAGATTGAGCCAAAGAACTGCGAACTATTTGCATATGCTCTTTCATACATATGAAAAACAATTTACATAATAATGGATGTGGATTTTCTAAAATTTAGAATGAAAGGAGAGGGAAGAAATATTATACTTCAATCTCAATTCGGAATAGATTTGCAGATAAATTCTCCAATGCTCTCTTTTAAGCTAAAACAAAAACTATTCTAACACTTAGTATACATCTATTCAAATGCAACACTTTATGTTCATTACAATAAACTTCTTCCCAAATTCGCCAGATGTTTTAGAAATCAACTCCCCAAATCCGCAGCAGATAAGACTTGAAACTCAAAATCTCAGTACCAGGTTATGGAAAGCTGCGGTGTTGCATGGCAGCCAGAATAAAAATATATGAGTTCCAAAATCAATAGTAAGTGGATCATTTGAATTCAGCAGATTGGAACTAACCAAACATTAACTTGATAATATCTAAATGGCAGTTGTATACTATGTATATTCTTGGAGCATAGAATGGTACTATGTCATATAATAACATAAGCTCTCTCATAAATATATTAATACATATCAAGGTTTAGATATATCTTCAGAGAGCCAATTTCGGGGATTTTGAACTGGCCTGATTCAAAAACACTTTTTGATCAGTGTAAATCTGTGATCTGTCCACATAGCAATAGCCAAAAAAGGTTTATAAGGCAGTCTTTGGGTCAATAAATTACTCTGCATTTACATGGTTCAAAGTTTAGCTTTTATTTGGTTTTAAATTAAAAAAATAAATTTCATTATTAAAGAGTGGAATGAGTCTAAACTAATGTTTACATTTTAGTTCACTTTGTTTAGAATACCACCAGAGAAACAATAAAAGAGTACTGTTATTATCCCAAAACAGACATCTTTTTTTAAGAAAGGTTGACAGTGGCAGAATTCAGTTTAATTGGAAAAAGTCTTTAACACATTGACCACGAATGTTAAAAGGAAACAGCTGGTATCCGTGCTCTCCATACCTAAGGGTCTGTCACAGGGTTTGGGCGCATTATACAACAGTGCTAATGTCGTCTGCTTCATCTGGTTTTTTCTGCCTGCTTGGCAGAGATTTCAAGTACTCCAGGTGCCGGCGTGCATCCTCTTGATTTTGCCGCACATAGTAAACTACATAGGATATCACCATGGTGAACCAGCCAAACATGGTGACTAGCATGGCATAATCTGTTGTCTTTTTAGGAATATTACATAGGTCAGCATCAGCTGCATTGAGAAATGGCCTCCCAGCATGTTCATCTAAATCAGAGGTCTTACAGATGACACTGTTGGCTGTTTCATGGTTGGAAGCCATGCTTCTCAAGACTTGCTGAAGGGTGCAATCACAGTGCCAAGGATTGTTTGCAATTCGAGCCCTAGCCTTCAAGTTGTTAAAAGCATTTTTGTGCACGCTTTTAATCCGGTTGTCTGACAAGTCTAGCATTTGCAAGGTTTCTGCTACCCCTTTGAAGGAATGCTCATCTATGAATTCAATGATGTTTTTGGATAAGTTGAGGACTTTCAATTGGTGCAAGTCCTTGAAAATCTCATTTGGGATGGATGTAATCTGATTGGAGTCTAAATAGAGAAGGACAGTTTCAGGAGGAAGATCTCTGGGTATTTCTTTCAGGTTCGCATTGCTGCAGCTGACATTCAAACCTCCAGAATGAGAGCAAAGGCAACCTTTGGGGCACATACTGGCAGAATGAAAGCATAGTATCATGAGGACAAAGCTTTGTAGAAGCAGACACATGGAGAGGGAGCGAGTTAACCACAGGTCTACCAAATGCATGCTGGAATGTCAGCATAATCACCCAACAGCTTCTCATTTACCCAACAGTGGTGGCAAAGTGTCTCAGGAACAAAACTGCAACCTCATTCTCACCAACAATGGAGGTCAAGAACAGATTAGTATATAGACATCTTCATGGTTGGTTTGCTTTTTAAAAGGACATTCCTGGAAAAGGAAAACAAAAAAAACCTTTTAGAAGACTGTGAGGGGTATGTTTTAAATGATGTCAATATAGCTTAAGGTACAAACCAAGGCAAAACTATTCAGAAATAATCTTCCATTAAGTTCACTGGATCTTGTCCCCAGACAAACATGTAGAGGATTGCAATCAAATGGGAAACCTTGATGGCAAAGTCTAATTTATTAAATGTCCAATGGGTTCACTGTTATAAATGACCTTAAGATGTTCTTTCACTCTAATATGACCATTTCCAAAGCAGACTATTTCTTTTTTCTTTTTTAAACACAGGTTTTCTAGAACAGTGGTAATAAAACTTAATTACTTTCTTCCATTTACAGTAGCAGACACATTAACGAGATTTACAGTGAGACTCATGCAGCAGTGACAAATTAAGCAAGCATTTTTGTGGTTAATGACCTTGCACTACAATGTTCCATATTGCTTTAAATCCAAACTAAACTATTTAAGAGAGGAAGTCATTTTTTTTTACAAGAATATACTTATTTTTCAGACAAACCAAATCCTGATAGATCTGAAGTCATGAATATGTTTTTGCATCAAGTTCACAGGCATCCTGTTAGAAAATTATGGGAGGTGTACTGGAGTTGCCAATCTAGGGAAGACTGAATGTTTTCATCTGCTTGTATGGTAAAGAATTTTGCTATAAAAATAAAATCTAATGTAAAATGTAAAATAAAATCTAATGACATAAAAAATCCCTCTTTTTTCAAGGAACTCAATCTATTGAAAGGGGAGAGGGTTGCAATAACTTGAACAGAACTTAAAGACAGATTATAAAATGGTGCAATACAGAATCTTTAATTTCTTCGTTATGAAGTACCTCCATCTTTTCAAACATATATATCACAAACACATATACTTTTACCAACAAGCTGAGAAGTTTGCATTTTTTCAAACTGTTTTTAAATAACATGTAAGGAAAATAATACTAGGACTAGTAGTGAGTAAAATATCCACTCTTTTATTTTCAGATGTAATCTGGAGAAAATCATTTCAGCAGTTGGGAAAATGGGTAGATCACGTAAACATTTACCATTGATAATGAATAGGTTTTCCATTATTGATACATGATGGATATCTTACTATTTTTGAAGACAAATGAGGAAAGGTCACTTGGATATGAGAGGTGTTGGATGCAAAATGGGCGGCAAATAAATTTTATAAATAAATTAAGGCAGAAAGTATTAATCTCTTATGTTACCCAATAACAGTGAGAAGTGTTTCCCAACAGATTTTATTTGTAAATGGAGGCAGCAGAGATGCTAAGAGAAAAATAATTTTGAACACCTTTTAATATGAAAACTGCTCTCCAAGTATATTTTAGCATAGCTTTAATACTCACAAATGTGATGAATAAATAAAATATACAGCAATATAATCTTAGAATTTGAGTTAATTATTATCATATCAAGAGAATGCTATCTCTGACCTAGGATCTGAGCATTGAAAAAATTGCAATTAACCTCTCTATAACATTAAAAAAAACACAATATAGAGTAAAATAAGATCCAAGAACCTGTCAACTTATTGTAGCTCAGTTACTTTGATGAAGTGCCTTGGGGATTGGAAGGAAGCTTCTTAAGTTGCTCCTTTTTTCTGTCAAAGAGGTAGAAAGAGATCTTGCTGAGTGAATCACATTGTGCCATCTCATATCATATGGTCAGGAGATCTTAAAGAAAAGAGAAACAAAATGATTGTTTTATAAGATTGTGCAAAGCTGAAGAGTAGAATAGTTCTAGTCTAGTTTAAATTGGAAAAATCTTATGATCCATAGGAAATAAGTAAATGCATGTATTTTGATGACTGGAACATACAAGGTTGTTTTGATAGCAATATCAAAGGAAAGGGAACTTCTAGTTGAATTCTAAGAGAAATATAAAGTTTGATCCTGTAATTGCTTTTGAGAAGAAATCAAAAGGTAGCGTACATACTTAAAAAAACTAAAGATGAGTTTTATATAATATTGGGATGGAGGGGAAGAGAGCTGGTAAGTGTATGGGGATTTGGGCTGCATAAATCCAGATGACAATTAGAGTATCTCTTTTCTGTCTTGTCAGGGCGAATTATATTTTTTCAGCCAACGTATGTCCAATGAAATTGATTAAGCTTCCTAAGTGCATCCCCTCCCCAACACAATACAACTCACAGTGAAGACAGAAAATCCCTAACCCAATAAATCATATTAACAAAACACCCAGTCCTATTTATAGACACATCTCTAAAGGAAATCCTTGTGAATCACACTCCTACCAATGAAACTTTACAAAAACAAAACCGCAATTTCTCCTTGCCCTTGCATTAAAATTATTTCTTATTTCTCATTCTTATACCCCACTTCTGCCATATGATATACATTTAAAGAAAAATAAAATTATTTTTAAAATATTAAACTTAAACTCAACCAAGAAGTTTTCAGATTTTCTATCTGTAAAAGGCTGTGAGCCTGTTAGCTTTCTGTAAGGCTCTGAAAACTGGGCTGGGGTTTTCAGGGGTTTTAGACAAGTTTTAAGAGTTCTGCAGGTGATGTGCTTTTTGCTTTGAGGATTATTGCTTAACCAGGATTTCATGGATTTATGTCCAGTCACTAGCGTGAGGTGGTGACTATAAAACTTACACCAACAAACAGCATTAGCATTTAGGGACTATGTACAAAATTAAATCTTGACAAAATTCTAGGAAATACCATTATTAATAACTCAGCAATCAATAACATAGAAAGAAATCAGTGCAATAAGGTACAAAGTCCAGATACAAAAGAAAGAATTAGATGTCTTCCTCTACAGAATTCCTGCGGAGTTCAGTTTTACATTTCTGAATTCCAATTTTGTAAATTTGTTTTGACATACAAACAAGAAGTTGCAATTTAAGAAAAGTGTAAAATTTGAAAACTGTTTAATTATTCCCTTTTATTGTTTTGCTTTTCTTATTGTTGGGAGGAGATGATTGCAACCTAGATAACCTCTTCGCATGCGAAGAGGAGGAGCCTTTGGGGTTTTTTAGATAGGGCATTTTTAAGGGGTGGGAGGGCAAGGGCGGGTGTTGGGGGAAACCCGTTGGGTGGGGGTCCAGTTCCTGCGTGCGCTCGCGGCGGTAAGTTAATAGGTTCGAAGGTCAAGGGGGGGTTTGTGTTCTGCCGGTTGAGGGTGGTCTTATTTGTACGGTAAGTGGGAGGGGCAGATATGACGGAAGTGGGGGCTCATATCGTTCTTTGGGGGCGCGCGCTCGATGTTTGCAGGCGATCGCGCGCCCCGAGCCCCCAGACTTTTCCCGTTTTCCGGATGGTCAAGATTCTCAGAGCCTGGGCCTTCGGCTGATGCTGTGCAATGCACGGTCCGTGGCCAATAAGGCCCCCCTAATTTATGATCTTATTCAGGGGGGTGCCACGGACCTTATGGGCGTTACGGAGACCTGGTTGGGCGCGGAAGGGGGCGTGCCTCTTGTTGAGATGTGCCCACCGGGTTTCCGTGCATTCCATCAGCCGAGGGCTCAGGGTAGGGGTGGGGGGGGTGGCGGTTGTGATTAGAGAGAGTCTGGAGCCGAGGGAGACCACTGTACCTCAGATTGCCAGGTGCGAATCCCTCTTTGTGAGATGGGGTCTTAGATGTCAGATGGGCTTGCTGGTCGCGTACCTGGCTCCTTGCTGTGTGACAGCTGCCCTGCCCGAGCTCCTGGAGGTGCTTGCTGGGTTGGCAGTTGAGACCCCTAGACTTTTAGTCATGGGGGACTTTAACTTGCCATCTTCCGGCTCGTCATCGACAGCAGCTCGGGAGTTCACGGCTTCCATGACGGCCTTGGACATGACCCAAGTAGTTGATGGCCCTACTCACATTGGGGGTGGCACTCTGGACTTGATTTTTGTCTCTGGTCAGTGGTTGAGAGATCTGGACTTGAAGGAAATAGTCACTGAACCTTTGTCATGGTCAGATCACTCTCTCCTTCGCCTGGACTTTCTGACCACCATTCAACACCGCAGGGAGACGGAGCTGATACGTTGGTTCCGTCCCAGGCGCCTGATGGACCCGGAGAGGTTCCGGACGGAGCTTGGGCCATTTCCTGAGGGTCTGGCTCACGGCACGGCTGAGGAACTTGTTGCAGCCTGGGAACGGGCCGCGGCGGGGGCCTTAGACCGTGTCGTGCCTTTGCGGCCTCTGACCCGGCGCAGGTCCCAACCGGCTCCTTGGTTCTCCAAGGAGCTGAGAGGGATGAAGCGCCGGAGAAGGCGCCTAGAGAGTTCCTGGAGGTCTAGCCGTTCGAGGCTGATCGGACACTAGTGAAGTCCTATAATAGGGCTTACCTAGTGGCATTGAGGAAGCGGCGTAGCTCGCCTCCTCCTCATTGCATCGGCAGATAACCGCCCAGCCGCCCTGTTTCGGGTGACTCGTTCCCTCCTTCACCAGGGGGAGCGGGATGACCCGTTGCAGGGACGTGCTGAGGAGTTTAACGGTTATCTATACGATAAAATCGTTCAGCTTCGGGACGGTCTGGACCAAAATTGCGGTGACTCAGGTGAGGCGTCTGAGGGTGGTCTTGGTGACATTTTATGGGATGAGTTTGACCCTGTGGCTCCCGAGGACATGGACAGGTTGTTGGGTAGGTTGAATGCCACCACGTGTTTACTGGACCCGTGCCCCTCCTGGTTGGTGCTGGCCACTCAGGAGGTGACACGAGGCTGGCTCCAGGCAATTACGAGCGCTTCTTTGGTGGAGGGAGTCTTCCCGGCCGCCTTGAAAGAGGCGGTGGTGAGACCCTCCTCAAGAAGCCTTCCTGGACCCGGCTGTTTTAGGTAATTATCGTCCGGTCTCAACCTTCGCTTGGCGAAGGTTGTAGAAATATGTTGGCTTATCAGTTTCCGTCCCACCTGGAGGAAACTGTCTATCTAGACCCGTTCCAGTCCAGTTTCCGGCCCGGTTACAGCACTGAGACGGCTTTGGTCGCGTTGGTGGATGATCTCTGGAGGGCCAGGGATAAGGGTTGTTCCTCTGCCCTGGTCCTATTAGACCTCTCAGCGGCTTTCGATACCATCGACCATGGTATCCTGCTGCGCCGGTTGGGGGGATTGGTAGTGGGAGGCACCGTTTATCGGTGGTTCTCCTCCTTTCTCTCCCGTCGGTCGCAGGCGGTGGTGGCAGGGGCAGAGGTCGGCCCGAGGCGCCTCACTTGTGGGTGCCGCGGGGTCGATCCTCTCGCCTTCTGTTCAACATCTATATGAAGCCGCTGGGTGAGATCATCAGTGGCTTGGTGTGAGGTACCAGCTGTCGCTGATGACACCCAGCTGTACTTTTCCACACGGGCCACCCCAACGAAGCTATCAGTGCTGTCCCGGTGTTTGGAGGCCGACGGGTCTGGATGGGGAGAAACAGGCTCAAGCTCAATCCCTCCAAGACAGAGTGGCTGTGGATGCCGGCATCCCGGTACAGTCAGCTGAGTCCACGGCTGACTGTTGGGGCGAGTCACTGGCCCCGATGGAGAGGTGCGCAACTTGGGCGTCCTCCTGGATGAGCGGCTGTCTTTTGAAGATCATTTGACGGCCGTCTCCAGGAGAGCTTTTACCAGGTTCGCCTGGTGCGCCAGTTCGCCCCTTTCTGACCGGGATGCCTATGCACGGTCACTCACGCCTCGTGACGTCTCGCCTGGATTACTGCAATGCTCTCTACATGGGGCTCCCTTGAAGGGCATCCGGAGACTGCAGTTAGTTCAGAATGCGGCTGCGCGGGTTATAGAGGAGCCTCGTGGCTCCCGTATGACACCTATCCTCGCAGACTGCACTGGCTACCTGTGGCCTTCCGGGTGCACTTCAAGGTTTTGGTAAGCACCTTTAAAGCGCTCCATGGCATAGAGCCAGGTTATTTACGGGACCGTCTACTGCTACCGAATACCTCTCACTGGCCGGTGCGCTCTCGCACAGTGGGACTCCTCAGGGTGCCGTCAGCTAGGCAGTGTCGTCTGGCGATGCCCAGGGGAAGGGCCTTCTCTGTGGGGGCTCCCACCCTCTGGAACGAACTCCCCCCAGGACTCCGTCAACTTCCGGACCTCCGAACCTTCCGTCGCGAGCTTAAAACATACTTATTCATCTGCGCAGGACTGGACTAGTTTTTAAATTTATAGGGGTTTTAATTGGTTTTAATATTTATACTATTTTTAAAAAATTTGGCTTTTAGAATAAGTTTTTTAATGGTTTTCTTAATTTGTACATATATGTTTTTACTTGCCTGTGAACCGCCCTGAGTCCTTCGGGAGATAGGGCGGTATACAAATACGAATAAATAAATAAATAAATAAATAAATAAATAAATAAATAAATAAATAATTAAAGTATTTTTGTTTTAATCATGATTTTTGAAAAGGGTTGCCATAGTGGTTAAAGTACTAATAAGCAAATATGGATCTAGTCCATGTTCAGACATAGAAATTCCCTGGGTGACTAGGCCAATCTATCTTCCAGCATAACCTACCTCATAGGGTTGCTGTTTAGGGAAATTGGGAGAAGGAAGCAACCAATATGCTGCCCTGAGCTGCTTGGAGTGATATGGTATAAATCAAATAAATAAAATGTCAGTGACATGATTTTCAGAGGACATCGAATTTGTAAATTATTACAGCCAGATTCATATATATCATTAAGCCAAAAACCAGACAAATCACATCATATCTTATTAAGATGCAGAAATCCAGTCTCTGTGGATTTTGCCTGATATTTCACTAGGGGCATGAGTCTCAATGGATAAATTTATATTTAATTTATGAATATGCAGACCCTCAATTTATTATAACTTTGCTTTAACTGGCTTTGAAACAAATAGACCAAAATTATCCACTTACTATATGTTCTGCATACATGTATTCTGCTTTCTGTTTTATGCCTGCTCAAAGTGGATAAAATATGGATGCATAAAATTTCATTCAGTCTCCATGTTCATTCTACTTAACACAATATCCTTTCTTCCCTGTTAGGTAATGGCTGCAGTAATCAATTAAATCAAGGGTTTATGTGTATCTATAATGCATATATATATACAAATTATAATTGTATAATACACACGTTATATGAGTTATACTGACTTGCTTTTTGGCAGCTTGGCCTGTAGATCTCTCTCTGTTTGTGTATGTGCATGATAAATATCCAGCATTATTTCTCCCATCAACTCCAAAACTGATCAAGTACAGTAATAATTATTCTTGTGCACATAATACGTCCTTATTGAATGTATATTTGGAATTATGAAATAATAAGAATATTTGAAGCAGATTTAAATATTTCATTCTTTTTATGAGGCATTAAGAATCTAAATAATATATAACCAACAGAGCAGATTATGTTTTTAAAGGAAATAGAATCCAGGAAGAGAAAATGATATAAAATGAAATAAAAACAAGAAACACTTACCAGATATATTTTCCATAATTAAATAATTGAAAAAAGTATAGGTGGTTATCTTTCAAGTAAAATATAAAATGCTTTCAAAATGTAGGTATGCACAGTATGTAATGTATGCATAAATAAATAAGCCAGAGGGGCTCAAATAACAGCAAGCCTATTTGGAGAAGGGAAAAAAATAAATACAGAAAATATAATTAGGCAGAGGACTTCAAACATTCCATTTACATTAATGGGAAAAAAGTAATCGTGAAAAATTTGTTTGGATTCTAATACAGGTAGTCCTTGGTTTACAACAGTTCACTCAGCGACTGTTCAAAGTTACAATGTCACTGAAAAATTAACTTATCACCCTTTTTCATACTTAAGACCATTGCAGCATGCCCATGGTCACGTGAACAAAATGTGGATGGTTGGCAACTGGTTCATATTTATGAGTTATAGTGTCCCCAGGTCATGTGATCACCTTTTGTGGCCTTCTGAGAAGCAAAGTCAATGGTGAAGCCAGATTCATGTTCCTAACTTAATAACTGCCATGGTTTACTTAATAAATATGGCAATAAAGGTTGTAAAATGGGGCAAAATTCTGTTAACAAATGTCTCACTTAGCAACAGAAATTTTGGCCTCAATTGCAGTTGTAAATCAAGGACTACCTGTATACAACTTCTATAATCTGACTGTTCTTGTGATGAGCTGGATTTTAACTTTCAAGGTACCCAACTAGTGTGCTAGCTGGAAGCATAGGGATCAAGACATATGAAGGAGTTCAAGCTAGGAAAGTTGCAGTAATATAAAATAGCAAATTATTTAAGAATACAAAACAGGAATACTTCTACCTAATAAATAAATCTCTAAAAAAAAAATGTAAGTTAGTTATAATTGCCCTGGTGGCTTACATCCATTTCTGGCATGGAATGGGGGAATTGCAACAGCTACCTTGAGCTTTTATCCCCCCTGTGTGGACAACACTGAATCCCCTACAGAAAGCAAACTGTAAAATTTCAGAAGTAAAATAAATTTTCAGAAAAGAGAACCATAAAAAGTAGCATGCAGATCTCAGTTACACTAATAGAAGCAAATACTCAAAGTGGGCTTTGCTGAGGTAAAAATGTTAAAATAGTGATTTCAGGAGAATGAAGGCTCACAATCTAGTCATTTAATTTTTAAATATATGTTCCATCTCAGGGATATTCTTCAAATTTTGAAAAGAATGATGATAGATAGATAGATAGATAGATAGATAGATAGATAGATAGATAGATAGATAGATAGATAGATAGATGATAGGATCAATCTGCAAATTGATAGAGGGCGATACCAGATTAAGAAGAGAGCAGGGTTTCTGTGAATTGTGTGACTAAATTTCCAAAAATCTGATGTAAACCTCAGTCGAACTACATGAACTTTCAAGTCTTACTGTGGATGAGAAACTGCTGAGTTTAATATAACGGGAGATCTAATGGAAGAAATGAGTGTTCTGATTTCTGCTCAGAAATTGGCATGAGAACAGAACAGCCGAGATCCCGCAATCCCCAAACCAGCCACAACGACAGAAGTCTGGCAACATTGCAACTGACATGAATTGAATATACCATCCTAGCCACCAATTCTGAAAAAGGATGCTATTCTATTATCTAACTTTCAGAGGTATTATACAACTTCATCTGAGGAGTTGCTAATTTGAGTTTAGGAGAGATCATGCATCCCTCCAATGGCTACAACGTGAGAATGGGGCGTTGGACTTACCTGACACGCCCTTTCTCACGATGGTGAAAACGGCAGTCAGGATGATGGGGTTGGAGGACCGAGTCTGCAACTGTTTAAGCCCCACCTCTTCCTGCTGGCTCCAGTTTTTGGCGAAGGGACTGTCGCAGACTGACATGTCTTTCTGAAATTATAAACAGTTAGTGTTGTCCCCCCCCCACGACTGGCGGCCGGCCAAAACAGGGAGGGGCTGACTGCCATTTTCACCGTCGTGAGAAAGGGCATGTTAGGTAAGTCCAACGCCCCATTCACCACACCGGTGAGAAAAGGCAGTCAGGATGATGGGACATACCAAAGCTCGTTGATCCATTCGGGTAGGAATACGCCGGCCGCCGGTCCGCTATGCATCCAGTACACGCTGGAACACCCTCCTGCCAAATGCTGTGTCTGACGAGGCATAGGTGTCCAGCTTGTAATGCCGAATGAAAGATGTAGGCGTTGTCCACGTAGCAGCCCAGCATACCTCTTGTAAAGGAGCTTGGGTGGCCCAAGCTGCCGAGGTGGCAGCGCTCCTAGTAGAACGTGCAGTTATGTTGGAAGGTCGAGGAAGGGATTGAAGGTCATAGGCGGATGCAATAGTAGACCTGATCCACCTGCCAATGGTGGAGCCTGAAGCCTTGAGACCCAAGGATTTTGGGATGAAAGATATGAAGAGAGTTTCTGTCATCCTGAGAGATGATGTGTGTTGCAAATAAATCTTGATAGCACGGCAAACGTCTAATGTATGCCATAGAACCTCCAGGTGATGAGTCGGATTAGGACAGAAATTGGGAAGAACCAGTTCCTGTGACCGGTGGAAAAGAGTATTGACCTTCGGCATAAATGTGGGATCGAGACGTAAGACAACTCTGTCCGGGTGGAAGATGCAGAGATCTTTGTGGATAGAAAGAGCTGCAAGTTCAGAAATTCGTCTGGCTGATGTAATGGCAATGAGGAAACAAACTTTCTGAGTTAGAAACTTGAGGGAAACATCTCGAAGTGGTTCGAATGGAGCCTTAGTCAGAGCTGAAAGAACTTTGTTCAGATCCCAAGATGGGTATCTGTGCACTGTAGGAGGATGAAGATTGGAGGCCCCTCAAAGAAATCTGCGAATTACTGGGTGAGTAGCCAGAGACTTATATGATGTGCAGGTGAGGACCGAGGCAATGGCCGCCACCTGTCGATGTAGAGTGTTGGATGATAAGCCAGAGTTCAGTCCCTCCTGTAGAAACCCTATGACATGAGGTACCTCAGCTTGTGTGGGTATGATAGTTCTCCTACGGCACCACCTACCGAAACTCTTCCAAGTAGTCTCGTAGATCCTAATAGTTGATGGTCGGCGAGAAGCTTGGATGGTAGGAATAGCTATATTTGGAATGTTAAAGCGAATTAAGATGTCCCGCTCAGCCTCCAAACGGTTAATTGGAGCCATTGGGGTTCCGGGTGGTGCAGAGAGCCCTGTAGTAGTTGGATCCTCGAGTCTGGGATTCTCCAGTGCCTGACTACAGACAGAGCTACCAGATCTGCAAACCATGGCCTGCAAGGCCAATGAGGTGCGATGAGGATTAACTCTGCTTTCTCCTCTAGAAGCTTGTGAATCACTCTGGAGATAATTGGGAGAGGAGGGAACACGTAAAGCAGGTCTTGCAGCCAAGGAGATCGTAGGGCATTGACTCCCTCGGCTCTGGGTGAAGGGAATCTGGTGAAAAATCTGGGAAGTTGGTGATTGCTCTCTGAAGTGAACAGATCTACCTCTGGGGTGCCGAACCGGTGAACTATCTCCTGAAAGAGATCTGGAGGTAGACTCCATTCTGACTGGTCTATCTTTTGTCTGCTGAGAGCATCTGCTTGAATGTTTGCTGTTCCTGAGATATGGTCGGCTCAGGTGGATAGAAGATGTTTCTCTGCCCAATGACCCAGCTTGAATGTTTCTGTCATGAGTGATTTCGAATGAGTCCCTCCCCACTTGTTGATGTGAGCCTTCGCTGAGACGTTGTCTGTTAGGATTAGGATATTGTGACCAGTCACTTGATTGCTGAAGTGTAGGAGAGCCCTGGAAATGGCTCTCAACTCTAGAAGATTGATGGGGAGAGACTGTTCTTGGGGAGACCAGGTCCCTTGAGCCATGAATGGGCCGAGATGGGCCCCCCAGCCTGTGAGACTCACGTCGGAGGTGAGGGTGAGTCTGGCAGGCTCCCGGAACCTGCTCCCCTTGGAGATGGCGTTGGAGGTCCACCATTGAAGAGATGTGAGAACTGGCTGTGGTAGACGGAGTCTGGAGAGCGAAGTGGCTAAGGACCTTTTCTGGTACGGGAGAAGCAACCACTGCAGATCCCTGCTGTGTAGGCGAGACCAAGGTACAATTCCAAATGTGGAAACCTTCTTACCCAATAATTGAGATAAGGATTTTAGCGATACTGAATGAGCCTGAATGGTTTGTGTTGCTAATTGTTTCAGGCTAGTTTGTCGTTCTGGGGAGAGGTAGACCATGGAAAGTTTAGAATAATTACCGCCCATAAGTGAAGAAGCTTGGTGGTAGGTATTAGGTGGCTTTTCTCCCAATTTATGGAAAAACCATGTTTCTGAAGAGTATCTATGGTGAAAGACAGGTCTAAACAAGCTGTCTGGGCCGAATTAGATAGTATAAGGATAGCATCGAGATAGAATTGGAGACAAATGGGTCTAGAGCGAATATGGCCAATTAAAGCTCCCAGAACCTTAGAGAATATTCTTGGGGCCGATGATAACCCAAATAGTAAGGCAGTGTATTGAAAATGGGACCCCTGATAAGAAAACCTAAGATATTTCCTATGTTCCTGAGCTATGGGAATATGGAGGTAAGCCTCCATAAGATCAATGGAAGATAGGAAATCATCTTGCCGAATTGACTCCAAAATTGATTGCAATGAATGCATTTTAAATTTTCTATAGGAAACATAAAAATTTAGTGATTTTAGGTCAAGAATTGCTCTCCAACCCCCCGAAGATTTGCATACCACAAATAGGCGTGAATAGAACCCCTGACCATGAGAGGGAAAGGGGACCCGTTCAATGGCCTTATTATGTAATAAATGTGCAATGGCTTCCTCCATCACAGCCCGGTTGGACCTGTCACGAGATACAGGGCATGGCAGGAAATTATCTGGAGGGAAGGAGAGGAATTCTATGAACAAGCCAAAACGAATTGTGTGTCTAACCCAAGCATCTGAAATGGAAATGTCCCATTGATCAGCAAAATGGGAGAGTCTGCCGCCAATGGGAAGGAAATAAAGGGAACTATCTGTTTTTACGGAATCCCCTGCCCCTGCCACCTCTGAAAGGTTTCTTGGGGAAAAATTTTAGTTGGATCTGACCTGGCCTTCCTGGGAGAAGGTTCCTCTGGATTGAAATGACCTGTGCGTTCTGGGCTGGTAGAAACCTGTATCTGACTGACGAAAGGACTGCTGCCTTGAATATGATGAAAAGCGGGCTTCTCCGCTTGAAAGGGAGGGCAGAATCTTCCTCTTATTGCGGGTATCAATGAGGATGGGGTCCAATGAGGTGCCAAACAACTTATCTCCTGAGAAGGGGGAGGAAGCTAACCTCCATTTGTTTCTGTTATCAGCTTGCCAATTTCTGAGCCACAATAATCTGAGTGAAGTGATGAAAGAGCCTAAAGCTTTAGAAGCAAATCTGTAGCTTTGACCGTAGCGTCAGCTGAATATTCTAGAGCGGCGATGATTTTGTTGAGGTCCTGATGAGACCTGGTATCAGTGGAAGGAGTCCTTGCTTGTAACTGTTTGAGCCAGATAATCGTAGCCCTACTGAAGAATGAGGCAGAGGCAGCTGCTTTGACCGACCACGGTGCAGCTTGGTGTCCTTTGATCAATACCTTCTCAGCACGTTTGTCCTCAGGACGAAGAGCTTCTTCAGGTGGACCCGTGAGATGAGTGGCTGATGATAAAGCAACTATAGGTGCATCTACTACCGGAACCTGAAGAATGTTGGACATCTCTGGTGCCATGTTGTAGAGGCGTTTGTCGATGTGTTAGGGTAAGGCTCTGATCCAGGAACTAACCATTGACGCTGTACTACCTCAGTAAAGAGTTTGGGTGCAGGAACCATATCAGAAGAAATAGTTGGTTCCGAAAAAAGTGAACCTAAGGGACCCTCCCCTGCTGGATTGCGGTTCTTAAGGGTAGAAATGTCTCCTAAACCCGTAGAGACTTGAGTCTTGTAAAGGAGGGATTTAAAGAGTTGAGACTTAAACAGGCCTACAAAGGAAGGCTGATCCAGGTCCAAACCTTCATCTTCCGATAATGCATCATCTGGTAGAATACCCTCATCATAAATGAATTCCTGATCAGAGTGGCCTGGTGACTGGGCCCCACCATGTTCTGAGATAGAAAGATCTGATCTATGGAATAGTTGTTGTGCTTGAACTCCCATGTTGGATTAGGATTGATAATTTCAGCAGGTTCCTCTGATGGAGTTGAAACTGCTGGTGCCATGGTGGACCTATGAGGAATCTCTTGAAAAAGAGATGCAGGGTCAATGGAGGGAACTAACCCTGAAGTGTTGGGAGACCAATTAAGAGGAAGATTGAAAGGCACATTTATTTGTGATTGAGTGGAAACCACCTCAGAAGCCCTGGTAAGGGAGCTGGGTTCCCCCTGATCCTGCTGTATGGCTTTAGAAACAGCCCTCTCCAGTGCCTTGTGGCGCCTAACCTCCTCTCTAGTAGGCTTAGACCCTTTACCTTTCTTGGGGGCTGTAGCTCCAGATGTTCCCTCTAAGGGATCTTGAAGATGGCGGCGTTTTGCAGTAGCCTTTTTTGGCTGAGGCTGTGGCTGATCCGCCATAATACAGAGTAGAAATTAGGGATATCAAATTTAATCTAGATGATTAGAGCAATAAGAAGCTGGATTTATGGTTAAATTAGACTTGTCCTCTGTGAGAGAGTATATCAGCCGGATAATATGGACAAAGAAGAGAAGGCAGCTCCGTTTAGAGAAAAAGGGGCTTCCAAAATGGCGACCGGAATTTTCGCGCCAAAAATAAGCTTCCCGGTCAGACAGCAAGGCGCCTGTGCTAAAGGGCCAGCCAGCTACTGCCCACACAGGAAGAGAGCCCACTGTACCAACAGCGATTTACGGGCCTTGGGAGAGACTTGAATCCAGTCCGGACGAACCTCGCAGCAACCCAGGCGGTCCCGATACTGCAATCAGAAAGATAAGCACCTCTCAGCTGTTCTGAGGCGCGCGCACTGCTGAAAGGCTGTTCTGGAGCTGAAAATGCAATTAAAATTGCAGGCAGCAGAGGGAGCACCTGAGAACCTAGCCAACCTCCGGGTTTAGCAATTTGCACGAAGGCAAAAAAGAATGCTGCTGTCAGAACTGCCAGCCGGCAGTCTGATGCCTGTCCACGGCCTTCAGCGGTATCAAATGTAAGAAGTCCTTCACACTGGAAAAATTATTGAAAATTGAAATATTTTGTAGATAAGAATTTAAGAGTCCAGAAAGACACGTTCGTCCAGCTTGGGACCGAGTCAAAAACTGGAGCCAGCAGGAAGAGGCGGGGCTTAAACAGTTGCAGACTCGGTCCTCCAAGCTTGACGGACAGGTCAACCCCATTATTCTGACTGCTGTTTCTCACCGGTGTGGAGAAAAATAAGCTTTGTGACAAAAAGAAGTGCACTGAAACTTGGCTTTGCAAGAAGATGACATCACATTACTATTGTGCACACCTAGAGCCAAATTATCATTGTGGCAGATGGTCTATGCTGGGAGCTATATTAAACACTACTGCAGTTTATGAATATAAACAGGACATACATGCTGTGCAATGTTTCCTACAGGTTTTCTTTTATAAGTACTAACTTATTGCTTTAGAACAAGATCCCTAAACTTCTGAAAAACTGATCAGTTAAAAGGAAGTCAGTTTAGTATTAATTTAAAGATAAACACTATAACGTAGATATATAAACATTTTATATATCTATATCTATACCTTCCTTCTCTCCCCTCCTCCTCTGTTTATATGAGCCAACTGAGAATCTCTAGTTCGTATTCTACGAACATAATTGTTATCATCTTCTAATAGGAGGTAGGATTAGGGAGACAAAGCAGAAATTTGTTTGCACCTTGGTTGATAATCCTCATAGAAACAAACTCAGTAATGAGAAATTTCTTTATTAGGCCTAGGATGCAGGTCTGTATCTGAAAAGTAATGCCTGGGAATAGTAAGATAAAGTAAGGTAAACTACACAGGGAAAGAATTTGGCAGTCTTGTCACTAATTTTTAGTTCCTTTTCAGTGCTGTTTTTGTTGAGGTGAAAAGCACTATTTTAACTCATTCAACCTTTGTCCCTGTAACTCTTTGTTTGGAGCTTTAGGACTGACTTTCAATCTCTTGTAATTTAATGTAACCAGCTCACCTCTCTCATTTTTCATTTATTCCCTTATTAAATCTCATTTTCAATTATCACTCAAATGTTCAGCACATTATTCCGGTCACACACTTCAAATCCACCTTGACTTGGTAAACCAGTGTAAAAATAGGAAACCAATGCCATTCATTTAAAAGCTTATTTGTTGGGAAAGAGTGGGGATCTTGTCCCTCACACCAATTCCACATAAGGAGTGTATTCTTTTCAAAACCATCTACCCAGAAAGAATCAGGTATTCCAGAATTCAGGATCAAAGAGGTGTGAAAGTACAGATTTCAGAGAAAATCTGCAGGCTTGTATTTGGGGCAGGTACACCTCATCACACTTGCTGTATAGTACAATAAAGGCAAAATAAACTGCTTATACCCTAGACAAACGAAAATGACTCTTTGTCTCTTTTCAGCATTAATAACACATTTAGTTTTCCACATATGAAATCATGGCTACTGCATCAAGCACAGTTATTTATTTCAATTTAAGAAGCACATGATTACTGCAAAGTTCCATTCACCGTTTCAACAATAAAAGTAAATTACACAGTGTGGAGAATTAAGAGGTCTGTTTTGCAACTTGGTTTATTATATAAGGAGCTACGGAACTGACTGGAAAATACATGCTGCCATGCAGCCTCTTCAATATGGCTCTTTCTAGCTATTTTACATCTTATCTGTAATTCTCTCAGCTAGCACTGATCGTGCTGGCTGGTTATCAGATCTAACATGTCTGAAAAACTTCTGGCTGGAAACCATAAGATATAATAAAAATAAAAATCATGAAAATAAATAGCTATAATAGCTTTATGGACATTAACCTCACAATCAATACAAAACCTACGAGTGGCACAAAGAGCCATGGAAGACACATGTTCTCCATTACAAGACATGATAGAAAAGCCTCACATGGATTAGAGAGCAAATGAAAGTATACTATATCATTAAGAGAGTAAAAGAATTGAAATGGAAATGGGCTGGTAACATAGCAAGAACTGATGGCAGGTGGACCAAGACAGCCATACAATGGATCCCACTTGATAAAAAGCATCCACGAAAGAGATGGATCGATGGTATCAGCAAGTATCGTGGTCTGAGTTGAAAAAAAAAAGGTCAGGACCATATTGGTTGCAAACTTGCAAAAGAGACCTTTATCCTGCAATGGATAGACAATGGCTAAAATGATGATGATGATGAATAAAATACTAAAAATTGACATATTATAATCATAGTTAACAAAGGCAATTTCCCAGTATATTCAGAAAAGCAGTGACTCAACTATATAATGAAACTGATAATGGGGAAAGGAAAGTTGCATTATGACTTCATAACAACAGTTCTATATACTGGGCAGGATTGTGGCTTTTTTAACTTACTGGTTCAATTACTGAAAAAAATTGAGATATCAAGCTGAAATATCAAAGTAAATGTTTTTCATTTGCATACAACCCATTGGGAAAGAAATATATGATTCAAGATGTCATCAATCAGTTTACATTCAAATCAAGAAATTATAGTCTTTGGAAAAAGCCAATCAGAGTTGCAAAAGAGGGTTTAGTTTCAAGACTCGTTTACACAAAATATGATTCTTGTAGTTAGAAGAAGATTTGTTTTTCCATGCTTTGGCTGGAACTTCTTCAATCTACCATACTGAGGCAAAGAAACCATGTTTATTGTAACAGTTGCTGTATACTTGCTTTATAAGAATAGGGATGCCTAAAAAGGGAAAAGCAAAGTTTTTACTGATGTTAAGGCCTATACGGTGAGAAATCTTAGGAATCTGATTTGCCGGCTATTATTTGTACAATTTTGCAAATGGGTCTTTCAGGAATGTACTAGAGCTGGGAAGTCCATTGTTGAAGAATTGGAATGTTGAAAATAATAAGGCTGATTGAGATGGAACTTTTCTCTAGGCTGCAATCGTCTTGTAAGTGCTGCCCTTGAGCTGGATTTAGGAGCTGATGAGGAGGCTTCTATGGGATTGCAGGGGACTTTGTCTGTCTTTGCATCAGAAAGGTTTGGCTAAAAAGCAGGAAGGAGAAGTATGTAGCTTCCATTTTATTTGCTACATTTATTTTCTCTACCACACAGGTATGAGAATGAGGCACAATCAGCGCTCAATTTTCTGTCTCTCCACTGAGGAATTTGCTTTTTATTTATTTAGATAATTTTCATGGCCATTCACTAACTCTTAGCGACTGGATTGCTTACAAAATGTGAACTGGGAAGGATAAGTGACCCAGAGAGGCAGTTGGATTATGCATGAACACTTGTAAAGTGATATTGTAAGAGAGTATTTCTCAATCTCAGAAACTTTAAGATGTGAGGTTGTGGAAGTCCAATTTTAAAGCTGCCAAGACTGAAACATTGTTGTAAGAGGTAACACAAAAAACATGGGATCATCACCTTATTCGCTCTTATAGCTCTGCATATTAACTACACATTATAAAAGCAAGACATATTGCTCTCCAATTACTCTTTGTAGTGTAAACTATCTGTTATTACTGTGCTTGTTTCAAAATATATAGCAGACTGTGTTGGAAGAAACAAAATTGAAGTCACTTTTTATGCACAACTGAATGATGTTTTGTTTCAAGTGCATTTAATCACATACAAAACCAACAGTGAACTATTAAGTATTCTACAATAAACAAAGTTTTCACTGCTGGAATATGTTTATGACAGAAAAATAATTAGAGCTATAAAAGGCCCTTGAGCAAATTCATAAAGATACAGTAATAGGGTGATTCTTCCAATCAAATTATTCTATATATTGATAAGGCTTTATCTCTTCCCTTCATGAGGACTTTTTGGACTACAATTGAGTCCTTTGTGCAATCTGAGCTTGTTTGTTAACTTTGAGGTGTTTTATTACCTGACTAGGTAACATCACCAATGCTAAAGAGTGTAGGATCTGCCTCTTATTTATAGAAGCTTGCCCTGGTAAGGTTGTGGTTTTCTTCTTGGTTTTTCCAACAAATGTTTGTTGTTCAGATATATGAACCATGTCAACAGACATTTAAGAGACAAATATTATTTACACACACTCAGAAGGCAATAAAAACTAAGAAAGAAACAAAAAGATCAGAACACATCTCTCCAGCAATCAAAAAACCAGATAAGCAAGGATTAACACCAGAGAAACAATTAAGCAGAAAAAAAATCTTAATCAAGAAATTACCAAGAATCATCAATTACCCCTCCCAACACTGACAGGACAAGTTACAGTACATAAACAGGAAACAAAGCCCACACTTACTTGTACAGATGTTACATAGTTGGATAATGAAATGTCTACAAGCAGAGACCACCAAAGACTCTAACCATGAGGTACAAATACTGTATTATCATCTATCAGACTAGAGTGCAATATAAGCAATTTCCTAGTTGTTGTTACAGTGTTAATTCCAGTTTTTAACTTTCTAAAAATTCATTTTCCATGACAAAGAACTAGATATTCAATGAGAATTCCAGTATTAATAACTAGCATTTTACAATGAAATACCCATATAGATCATAGTGATAATCCATAATGCTAATAAATCTCCACTTCCTGATGCTCCTTCACAGATAGAAAAGCTGCAGAGCAAAATGCTAACTAGAATTGCAGTTGTGCATTCTAGCCAAAATTGGCCTAAGCTATTGGGTCATCTCAGATAAATCATACTTAGTCCTACTTTTCAGAAATAAAAGAGCTGAGCCAAGAAAAAACTCCTTTTCAGGAAAAGAGTTAGGTCTTTGGAAATCTCCTGGTGGAACTCAGATTGGTACCTTCCCTGATTATTTTCAGAAAGATGCTGAAGCCTAAGCTGTTCCCTAGTGAAGAATGACCATAATTTGACTTATTATTGGATTTGAGAGATTTGATTTTGTTTTGCATTTTCATTATTTTAATCTCTACAGCAGATGTTTTAATTCTGCTGGTACCATGCGATCACCATAGTCAATTCTGACTGCAGCAGGATAAAAAATGAAAGGAACTAAATATCAGAATCCAGGGAAGCAAATCCTGTAGAGTTAAAAAAATAATTGAGTACTGCTTAACAAGTGTAAAGGTATTTTTTTGAATGTTATGATAGATCATTCTTCATGGCTAAATTTCAAAAAATATGCTTGTATTGGGTGTACTGGATAGCCATTGAATATCAATGCACCCAAATTAAAATGTTTAAAACAATGTTTAAAATGGAATAAGTTTTGTAAGATGGTCAGAGATTGAAAATAGAATGGAATGGTTACTAAGACTTTGCTGTACATGTGAAAATAGGTAATAATCTTAACCTTTGCCTACCATTTTTAATTTGCAAAAGAGCTGTTATATTCCTAATTAATCCAGATTGCTTTTGTAATATGGTTAAATATATAGCTATAATTAGAATATAAATCAGGAACTTTACAAATAGCAACCATTTTACCTTTTACAAAATTTCAACAATGAATAATAACATAAAATCTGACGAGTATAAGGATTTGTGTATATTTTAAATACTAAAGAGAAACCAAAGTATTTATTTCTTTGCCTACATACCAATTTTAAAAAGAAAATCACTATATATCAACACATTTCATGGTCTTACTGTTCTGCTTGACTTCCAACACTTTTCTGGAATATATTATTCTAATATATAAAGGCTTAAAGGCCAATATTTTACAATATGCCGAAATTTAATATGAGTTGTAAATTAGCTATACTTTTTCATTGTACTGGTTTTTGACTGTAATAAATATTTTGAATTGAAATTAGCTAATGCAAAAATTTAGTTGTGATGAAAACATTTTACTAATCCAATGTTGCCTGTCCATGTCAAAGTGTATGTTAAGAGACAGAAAGTACTTTAACCATGATAGTTCAAACCAACACCTCTCAGTCAGATCTCTTCTATTCTGTAAACTGAAATGCAGATATAGACAGGAGGTTAGAAAGTTAATTGAAGAGATTTTCAGGCCCAAAGCGTCCATATCTGAAAATAAATGTACTCCTTTCTTCATGATATGTAACTTCATTTATCACATTTGTATTCTGTGCTATTTGTCATCAATGGTTTGTTTTTTTCTTATAATTATTTTGAGAGATAAGCAGACCACAGGGTCTGATATAAATTTACCCTTTGGAATACTGTCAATATCATCTTCTATGTTTTAAACTTTTCTTAAGAGAACAGTAATTTGCATAACAAACTTGTAAACTTTTGCAGTGATGAACATCAAGACCCTGAAATGGTACTTGTTCGTTGATGGAAATGGAGCTTTCACAAATAGATGCTGCTTCTTAGTCTATATGGTAGTTAAGATGTTGGACTAAGATTAAGAAGCCCTATGTTCCCAAGCTACTTTCAACCACAGAAGCTCATTGGGACCATGAACTGGTCATTTTCTCTCAGTCAACCTAGTTTGGAAATGGTTGCCAAGAGAAAAGTGAGTGGATGGAATATTGTGTGCACTGCCTTAAGTTCCAGAAGAAAAGATGGATTGTAAATCTTACAGGAAAGTAGATTTCCCGCTCACACATCTCCCATATTTCATGTACAATAACTTGAATATGATGTGGATGCATTTTTCTTTATATACATAATTAAACGTAAGAACTGATATGCTGCTCAGTACTAATCACAAAAACAATCTTGGTGGCCAATACTGACCACACTACTCTCTGAGATCTGTTAAGAAAGGCTTTGATGGGCCTCATTGACTTACAGAGAACAGTAAAACTGTGACCTACCACCTGCAGCCCAAAATGCTAGTCCAAAAAAACTTGTGCTATCAGATTGTCTTGAATTTAGAATACTGTTCTTGAATATATAAAATGGCTCTTATTATATCAGTGTAATGCCATTTGTGATATTCTGGGTTAAAGGTAAGCGTAAGGGTTCCTCTGTCCAGTTGTATCTGACTCTAGGGGGCAGAGATCATCTCCATTTTTTGGCTGAGGAAACCAACATTGTCTGAAGACACTTCTGTGGTCATGTGGCCTGCATGAATATATGGAAAGTGCATGAAACACTGTTACTTCCCATTGAACTGGTATTTATTCATCTACTTCCATAGGCATGCTTTTGAACTGGTAGGTGGGCAGGTATTCTGAGTTAGAGGTGAATAAATTGTAGTGTCTGAATAGATTTTTTTTCAAAGTCCCAAGCTCATCAGCTCCTAGTAACTGACCATAACACCATGAAGGACAAAACACTAATCAATGGAGAAAATGTTTTTGAAAAATGAACAGTAAATTAGGCAGGTAGCAAGAAGTTTAAGCAATCCCTAATTAAATGAATAATAGAGATGTCACAATTAATCACTAAGTCTTACTTCCAAATGAGAAAACACAGTCATTATCTAATACAATAATGCCAATAACTTTGGCATTTTATCTGAGATCAAATTTAAAGTAAAGGTCTTAGAATCCAGATTTTTTTTAAAAAAAAACCCTTTATTTTATTTTTAAATTTCAAACTGGGTTTCAGCTTCTACGAAGACTATGGGAAGAAAACATTAATAATCTCATGTCATGAACAATTAACACAAATATGAAATGTAGAGCCTATATGAACTTTTAAAGCTTAAATTAGATTGCTTCACCCCTGGTGACTAATGGACTCTAGTGAGTTTCAGAGGAAGCTGGGGGCTATTCTCTGGTCTGCTTCATGGTCTTTATTACTATTTGGAATAGGGAGCTGGCTGAGGCTCTGGATCAGATTGCGCCCGTGTAACTTTTCCCCTTTTGTTGATCCTGTCACTCCCTGTGGTTCATAAAGTAGTTGAGGGAGATGAAATGAGAGAAGAGACATCTAGGCCATTGCTGCACTCAACAAAGGATGAACTTGATTGAATCCAGATTAGAACTACTATTAAGGCCTACCTTGTGGCAGTAAAGATAGTGAAGTACTATTACTTCTCCGTCCCTATTGTGTCTGCAAATAGCCATCCCGCAGCCCTGTTTTGGGTGATGCATGCCTTCTTGGGTAGAGGGGGCTTGCAGAACCTCCTGTAGGAAGAATTTGTTCAGAATCTGTTGGACAAAGTTATATGAATTTTTTATTTATTTATTTTATTTTGTCAAACACAACAGTATATATAAGTATAAGCATGAAATAACCATATGAATTGGATACAATCAAAGGGAACATTAGGACAGGAACGGTAGGTACGCTGGTGCTCTTATGCACACCCCTTACAGACCTCTTAGGAATGAGGTGAGGTCAATAGTAGATAGTCTTTGGTTAAAGACTTTGGTTAAAGTTTTGGGGATTTTGGGAAAAGACCACAGATAGTCTCAGGTGGTGCGTTCCAGGTATTAACAACTCTGTTACTGAAGTCATATTTTCTACAATCAAGATTGGAGCAGTTCACTTTAAGTTTAAATCTATTGTGTGCTCGTGTATTGTTGTGATTGAAGCTGAAGTGGTCTTCGACAGGAAGGACATTGTAGCAAATGATTCTATGAGTTATACTCAGGTCATGCCGAAGGCGATGGAGTTCGAAATTTTCTAAACCCAGGATTTCAAGTCTGGTGGCATAAGGTATTTTGTTGTGAACAGAGGAGTGGAGAACTCTTCTTGTAAAATATTTCTGGACACACTCAATTGTATTAATGTCCGAAATGAGGTGTGGGTTCCAGACAGGCGAGCTGTATTCGAGAATTGGTCTAGCAAATGTTTTGTATGCTCTGGTTAGTAGTGTAATCTTTTTGGAGAAGAAGCTACGCAAGATTAAGTTTACAACTCTTAAACCTTTTTGGCGATGTAGTTGCAGTGGGCTTTGGTACTTAGATCGTTTGATATGAAAACTCCAAGGTCTTTGACGGGGTTAACTTGGAACTGAATGCCAGTTTTGTTGGAGGAACAGAGGAGATGCCTGAGGAGCAATTTTGTCCAGTTAACTGGGGAACAGATGAACCTCTGGAGCCTGAGGAAACGGGAAATCCTTAGGACTGAGTTTAATCACCTTGTCTCTCCTGACTTGTTAAAGCTGCCTGGGGAACTAGCATGTGGCTTCAAGTAGTGAATTTTTTGAGTGACGTTCCTTTACCTCTTAAAGAAGACTTGGTTCACTTCTCCTCATGAAGCCTTCTTTGGACCCCAAAGTATTAGACAATTTTTGTCCCATATTTAATCTCCCTTTCTTGGAAAGGTGATTGAAAAGGTGACTGTGCAGCAGCTTCAGTCAGCTTTGGATGAAGATGTTTATCTGGATTCCTTTCAGTCAGAATATAGACTGGGTGTGAGATGATGTCACAGTCCCATTGGAACCCAGTTGAGGGAAAGGGGGAGTCAGAACCAGTACCATATGTGGATGGTACATCTCCCCTGGAATGTTCAGAGAGTTTAGGAGCTGAATATGCTATTGTCCCAGGCTCCTGGCATTGGGGAAAGTGGACCAGACAGGGAGCTGCATGCCTTCATGAACACAGGAGAGGATCAGCTGCAGATAGGAAGCAGTGGTGAGAGAAAACAGATGCCCTCTGACAAGGAACAGCTGCCTCCCCCACACAATTGGAGGTACATAAAATGGAGTAGAGGGAAGACCTCAGAGGAGGTCTGTGAGGCTGCTTGTGAGGAAGCTGCTCCATCCCTCATCACAAGGAACACTTGGCTTGGAGTGATTTAACAAAAGGCCAGGGGACTTTCATTGGGAACAACCGTTTGTCTCAGCACTCACTCCCCTGAGTTGACTTCTGGACTTCAACTCATGTCTCAATCTCTGGATTTGCATATCTTGCTTTGCAAACTCTGACTCTGGATTATGGTTTATGAACCTTGTTTTGAAGCCTCAGCACCAAGTTTGTGGACTTCACCTTTCTTCCTGTTTGGGTGTTTGGTTCTGGTGACTATTGGACTCTTGCTGATGGAATTGTGTTATACTGACTTTGGGTGATTGGTTTTTTTTTTTGGGGGGGAAAGTAGAATGGAGAGACATCTGTCCTGGTTTAGCAGTACAATAAAATACTTTATTGGTGCCTGCACCTGTTTTCATGACCAGAGTCAGAACAGATGGAAATAATATTGGTCACATTTTGAAATAATCTCACACAAGAGCAGGATGGAGATTATGCATCAATCCATGTCCTACTTAAACTCTTTGAAATTTTTTCATATCATTGACCTTGGTATACTTCTGTATTAGGATTGAGGGTGTATAGCACTTTGTTATGTGGGTTCATCTTTTTCTGAATTTGATTTCAACTGGTAGTGATTGGGGAGGAGAGATCCCACTCTCAGACTTTGCTATGTTGGTACTGCAGTGTTTGGTACTCTCTCCTGTCGTGTCCCACTCCTCCGCTGATGGCCGGGTCAGGGAAATCCGAATCAGGCTTGCCTCTGCAGCTCTGCCCAAAGTCCTAGCAAAGTCCTCAGAGCAGGCAGGAGACCAGTAAGTGACTTCAGCAAGATAAGTTCGACTTTGCCTGACTCAGAGACTGCCAGAAAGCAGATCCTTTATATAGGCCATGGGGTGTGGCTCCATGACTCAGCACTCATTAAGGCCTGCCCCTCCCTTCCTTCTGTTGCCTCCGCCTATCCAATCTTCTGATGCGAGGGTCACTCCAATCAGCTGTTGGAAGTAAACTTTCCTCAGGCTCACATGCTGTGGAGGAGGGGGAGGGGTCTAGCTGCTCCATTTGCCTGGGCATGGAGCCAGGGCTGGGGCCGGGGGATGCTCCCTCCTCTGCAGCCTGCTTGGGCATGGAGCCAGGGCTGGGACCGGGAGGTGCCCCCTCCTCTGCAGCTTGTCTGGGCATGGAGCCAGGACTGGGGCCGGGAGGCATACATTCCTCCGTGTTCGGGAGCAGATAAGCAGACCCCGGTGAGAGCGGACAAGACACAACATCTCCACTCCTATTCAACACCTACATGAGGCTGTTGGGTGAGCTGATCTGTCATCATGGTATGAAGTATCATCAATATGCTGATTACGTCCAATATATATATTTCTGTCTCTAGCAAATTAAGCAAAGTCATGGATGTATTAAGCAAAGTCTGGATGGGGACCAACAGGTTTGCTCTAATTCCTGACAAAACTGGAATGGCTTTGGGGTTTGAGGACTGCCAGTCCTAATAGTATCTTTATTGCTGGTAGGGGTTGCACTGTTCCAGACAGACCCGGTGTGCAGTTTGGGGTCCTCCTGGACTCACAACTCCACTTCAAGAAAAAGTGGCAGTTTTGAATAGGAGGTTCTTAGCACAGTTTTGTGTTGTGTTTCCAGTTCCACCCACTCGAAAATCAGAGGCAGTGGTGAAATCTGAACCAGTTTACTACCAGTTCGCTGGCTGTGCATGCACACTATGTGTCCACATGCGAAATGCATACCACACACCAAATGCGAGGTACATGCATGCATGCGCAGTGCACACCAAAAGGAGGCATGGGGTAAATAGAACAGCATGCAAGGGGGGGTGATCAGCTGTGGCACGCAATCTTTTTTTTTACCTTTAAAAACAATTTTTTTACAACCTATTCAGCCGATCAGATCAGTAGAATAGTATATAATAGAATATATTATTCTATTACATAATATTCTAGAATAGAATATTCTAGAATAGAATAGAATAGAATAGATCAGGCAGCTCAGCTGTGATCGTCAGAGCCTTTTTTTTACCTTTTAAAAGCATTTTTTACAACCTATTCAGCTGATCAGATCAATAGAATAGAATGTAATAGAATATATTATTCTATTATAGAATATTATAGAATAGAATAGATCAGGCAGCTCAGCTGTGATCATCAGAGCCCTTTTTTTACTTTTAAAAGCATTTTTTACAACCTATTCAGCCGAATAGGTTGTAAAAATTGCTTTTAAAAGTAAAAAAAAGGCTCCGACCATTGTGTGGCTCAGTTGTGATTGTCAGAGCCTTTTCCCCCCTTTTAATAGCATTTTTTAAAAGAAGCGGCAAGCGGGCGACCAGGCAATTGGGTGGGCATGGGCAGGGGTCCCCAGGGATTTATGCTACCGTTTCTCTAAACCACCTGCCATCGCTACCAGATCGGCTAATCTGGTCCGAACCGGGAGCATTTCACCCCTGGTGAGAGGATTTTGCTCAAAGTCACTATGCCCTGGTCACCACCCAGCTGTATTTCTGTAATGAGCTGTACATGGGGCTACCCTTGAAGAATACCTGGAAATTTCAGCTACTGCAAAAGGTAGTGGTGTTGGAAGATAGGTGTACCTATACAGAAGCACAAGTTGCATTTCTGCTTTACAAGCTGCACTGATTGCCAGTTCTGTTTCCAGGTCCAATTCAAGATGCTGATTTTAATCTTTAAAGTCCTTCATGTCATAGGGTTAGGTTATTTGAGGAAATGCCTTTCGCTGAATATATTTGCTCACTTCATCAGATCTATCAGAAGATGCATGCTACAGATCCTATTTGCTACTGAACTACATTTAGCAGATCCCAGGAGGTGAATTTTCTTTTCTGTGGTGCCCACTTTATGAAACATTCTCTCCCAAAATGAAGTTGCATCATTCCTATTTGTTTTCCATAAGCCTCTTAAGATCTGGATATGTTATCAGGCTAACAGACCTGGAAGTCACAGGAATGGTGAGATCTTGAGGTGGTTCTGCTATTGCTGTTAAGATCTCACTGCCTTCTGCCTTATAATTTTTTAAAACTTTTAAATCATTCCTGTTTTTAGTATGTTTGAATGTATGTGTAAGTTTGTATATAGACACATACATATTTCTATCTTTTTGTATGTTGCCCCAAATAAATAAAATGCAGCTCTTGGGGCCCAGGTTTTTTTTCCCTGAAAATTTTCTATTGTTTTTAAATTTCAGATCGGTTTTCAGCTTTTACAAAGGCTCTGAAAAGAAAACTGTTAATAATCTTATGTCATAAACAATTAACTCTAATAGTTACAGAAATATGAAATGGTAAGTACAGCCCACATGAATATTTAAAGCTTTAATTATACAATGACTGCACGATCACCAAATACATTGCTCTGTATTAGATTAAAAATTTCCTTAATTATATCGTACGTATAAATGAATCAGCACTTGTCAACCGATGTGTTCACTTCATGTTCAAAAGGCATTTGAGTTTGCTTTTATACCTCTTGAATCATAAATTATTTTATTGCGCTTACTGAAGAACTGATTGGCTAAGTTTCTAAGTATACAAATACACATGCACATGCACATCCTTAAGCATGGCATGGAAGTAAACAATAAACAACTGTGCCTGTCTACCATCCAATAAAAATAAATAGTGTGTAGTCTTACTGAGGAAATATATATTGAAAATAATTATTTAAGATCTTCAAAGTAACAAAATCACAAAAAGATTTTGTGACTTAAAAGTATTTCCCTCTGCAACTTTAGGAATATAAAAGCATTCTCCCTAGAATATCAAATTAAACTTCCATTTGGAGAATCGATTCCTAGCACAATGTTAATCTCAAATAAAATCAACTCACATTTGTCATTCCTTTATCAAAATTCTGGGGAGAAAAAAAATCCTAAAAACTGCACGCCTGAAGGATGTATGTGAAGAGTGGCCTTTAAAATTTATCTTGAAAATTTAACTCTTAAAACCCCACATCAGAAAAATATATATCAAAATATTGAATTTGGGATAATGTATTTTTCTTTAAAAATGAAGCAACATAAAATGAAAGCATATACGAAGTCAATTTATATTTAGAAACCTTGCAGCAGGATAAACATAATGATGTGAAGGAAAGTACGCAAAGGAGCATTTGATAATCCTTAAATGCTGTCTGTCCCTCCCCCCAAACATAGATTCTAATGCCTGTAAAAGGTGAACAAGGGAGAAAAGGACAATGAAAGCACAAGGACTTGGCAACAATATCTTACAATTCTACTAGCCGTTCTATGTGGCATGCATTATTAAAATTCAATTTATAAAAATAAAAAAGTCCACTTCAGCCCAACGATCAACTCCTAACTGAATTAACATATAACATAACATAACATAATAACAGAGCTGGAACGGACCTTGGAGGTCTTCTAGTCCAACCCCCTGCCCAGGCAGGAAACTCTACACCATTTCAGACAAATGGCTATCCAACATTGAATTGAATTGAGGAGCCCACTCAATTCATATATGGCCATCTATGGACATCTATGAGAGTGCAGGTGGGACAAGTGATGAAATCACTGTTTTGATATCAGTTTCTTTTCTTTTATAAATGTATTTTGACATTGCATACACACACATAAGAAGTGGAGCTGACTGCAATGACATTCTGATGAAATTTGTGAGATTCTGCAGACACCACTCTTCTAATATCTGAAATACTTACGTGATTACTTCTACCTAATCTTCATTTTTGTAGAAAAAGGGAAAAAGAGGTGGTACTTGACTTAGAATAATTTATTTCGTGACTGTTTGAAGTTACAACAGCACTAAAAAAAAGTGACCTTTAACCAATAGTGAAATCCATTTTTTTTTACTACCGGTTCTGTGGGCATGGCTTGGTAGGCGTGGTGTGGTTGCTGGGTGTGGCAGGGGAAGGATACTGCAGAATCTCCATTCCCACCCCACTCCAGGGAAGAATACTACAAAATCGCCATTCCTTCCCCATTCCTGATATTGCAAAATCTCCATACCCACCTCATTCTGGGGCCAGCCAGAGATAGTATTTGCCAGTTCTCTGAACTGCTCAAAATTTCTGCTACCAGTTTCTCCAGAACCTGTCCGAATCTGCTGGATTTCACCCCACCTTTAACCATTTTTCACATTTACAATTGCAGCATCTCTATGGTTATGTGATCAAAATTCGGATGCTTGGCAACTGGTTCATATTTATGTACTTGCAGTATAGACAAAGCCAGATTTACTTAACATTACCTAACCATGTTACTAAATTAACAGCTGCAGCGATTCACTCAACAACAGTAGCAAAAAATGTTGAAAAATGGGGCAAACTCAGTTAATAATTGTCTTGCTTAGCAGCATAAATTTTGGGCTCAAATATGGTCAAGGACTACCTGTAAATAGGAGCTCAAATTTATTATATTTTTAAATCTTACAGCATTGAATTAGCTTTCGTTTTGCCATTAACAAATCCAGAGGATGTTGCCCTAAACAGAAATTTCAATTTTGCATAACATTGTTTAACTTATATGGAAGATTGAAATTAGAAACCGTAGCTTTTCTTGCTTTAAAATCAGCCTTTTTTCTCATGTAGATGAGAAAATCTCATTGTAGATTTTTTTGTGAGATTGTCATACATTGATTTACAGTATAGAGTTTCACCAACTGTACTATAGGTTTTATAAACAGAATACCATTCCCTTTGGTGTTATTGTCCATGTTTGCTATATAAATACATCATATAATGTCTAGCTTCTGGAAAAAAATCGCAATTGCAAAAATTAAAGAAGAAAAAGAAATCAAACAATCTTTTTGTGGCAAGCCAGAATGGAAATCTTTGCAATGTGTTCCTGGAATAGAAAAAGAAATACTCCAATTGTCTTTTAATTCAGGGCATGTCTGAAAGCTTTTTCTACTTGAGCATGCAATTCTCCTCTCAGTAAAAAGGGCCGTGGTGGCTCAGGCTGTAAGATAGCCTGTTATTAAACACAGCAGCCTGCAATTACTGCAGGCTCGAATCCCACCAGGCCCAAGGTTGACTCAGCCTCCCATCCTTTATAAGGTAGGTAAAATGAGGACCCAGATTGTTGGGGGGGCAATAAGTTGACTTTGTAAATATACAAATAGAACGAGACTATTGCCTTACACACTGTAAGCCGCCCTGAGTCTTCGGAGAAGGGCGGGATATAAATGTAAATAATAAAAAAAAAAAGTACAAATTGTGGATACTAACATGTGGTATGTCTATGTTTGGAGGGGGGAAACGATTTTATTTACATATATATAGTTACAATTAAATATACTCAATGCAGTCTTTCTCTAGCTGCCTATCAACATTTTTTTTCCATTTGCAATCACCCATTTGGGAACCAAGCCAATTTCCCCAATCATTCACTAGGCTCACTGACCACTTGATGGTTTATTTAAGTTTATTCTTAATTCAACTTTTAAAATGAGAAACTGGCATGCTGGAAAGCAGAATACCAGCCTTCAGCATCGTTTTTTACTTCTAAGACTGCCCCTGGGCCTGAATAGCACCTACAGATATTCTAGAAAAATAGAATTGGGGATGAAGAGTAGCAGCAACCCAGTGTTTTCTTTGGACATAGGATCACCTGCCAAGAGAAAAGAGAGGGTAATAGAATGAAGTCACAGGAAACAATGTTCACTGCCAGTCTGCCTGTTGCTAAACTGGTGCTGTCCTACTGGCAATATCCACCATGGAAAACCATTCTTCTGTAAATACATATTAGCCTCCTTCTTTTGCATGAAGAGAAAAAGTAGAAGGGAAGAACAGAAATAAAAGGGAACATTGTCTTACCTGAACGTCCCTTCTTGGAGAGGGGGAAATGGCCGTCAGGTCTGGTGTTGTTTCTCCTCGTTGCTGATTGGACCGAGTCTGCAGATTTTTTGTTTGCAGTCCCCGCCTCTTAGCCCCTTCCAGCTTTTTCGGCGAGGATCCGATGCAGACTGACGTGCCTAACTGAAATGAGAGAGAATTAGTGGTCCTTCCTCCCTGGCGCCCCGGTTTGATGCCTGACCGCCCCACGTGGCTGATGAGGCTGCTCTTCTGGTAGTGTGTGCTGTAATATTGCGTGGTACCGGGAGAGACTGACTCTCATATGCCGCCGCTACGGTGGCTCTGATCCACCTCACTAGAACCATTTTGGTAACCTTTTGGCCCATGGAGAGCGGTTGAAAGGATACGAAGAGTGCCTCGGTTTTGCGGAAGGCCAATGTTCTGTCAATGTATATTTTCAATGCTCTCCGTACATCCAGAGTGTGCAACACTCGCTCTAAGTGGTGTTTGGGATGTGGACAGAAATTAGGCAGACCGATGTCTTATGCTCTATGGAACCGACTGTTAACTTTCGGAAGAAAACTAGGCTCTAGTCGTAGCACCACTCTATCGGTGAAGAAAGTACAAAGGTACTTGCGGATTGATAGGGCCGACAATTCAGACACCCTACGGGCCGAGGTTATGGCTACCAGAAACGAAACCTTCAACGACAAAAAATGGAGCAGCAATTCTCTAAGAGGTTCGAACGGAGCCTTCGTCAGAGCATTAAGAACCGTGTTCAATCGCCAAGATGGGAAGCGATGAACCACCGGTGGGTTGACATTAGTAGCTCCGCGAAGGAATTGTTGAATGAGCGGATCTCTTGAAAGTGAAGTCGTTGAACCACATCTCAACACTGATGAAAGTGCCGCTACTTGTCTCTTGAGCGTATTAGTCGCCAGTCCAGAATTCAGACCTCGCTGCAGAAAGGACAAAATGTCTAAAACCGATGCTGAAGAAGTCACTAGCCCCTGGGATGAACACCAAGTGTCAAATGTCCGCCAAGTGGCTTCGTAAATTCTTTTGGTAGAATCCCTGCGAGACGCCAGCATGGTGTCGATGACCGGGTCGGGAACTTGTGCCGTAGCTAATATACTCCGCTCAATCTCCACACGGCTAAACGGAGCCATTGTGGGTCCAGGTGTAGTACTGGTCCTTGCCTTATACACTGTAAGCCGCCCTGAGTCTTCGGAGAAGGGCGGGGTATAAATGTAAAAACAAAAAAACAAAAAAAACTGGTTGTCTGGGATCCTCCACAGTTCTTGAATGGAAAACGTCATCAGATCCGCAAACCAGGGCCTCCTGGGCCAAAAGGGGGCCACCAATATTATCTCCGCCTTCTCCGTGAGGAGCTTCCTTATCACTCTGGGAATCAGAGGGATAGGCAGAAAAGCATATAGAAGGCCCAGGGGTTACCTGCCGCGGAGGGCATCCACTGACTCCGCTCCCCTTGACGGGAACCTTGAGAAGAACCGGGGGATCTGATTGTTTGTCCCTGATGAGAACAGGTCCACAGAGGGAGCCTGAAGCAGGCTGAGAGCTCTTGAAAATTCCCTGGGGACAACGACCACTCTGACGGGTCGATAGTCTGTCGACTGAGAGAGTCTGCTGTACGATTGTCTGACCCCGCGATATGTTCTGCTTTTACTGACTGTAGATGGGACTCGGCCCAGTGACCTAGACTGAGAGTCTCCCTCATTAGTCTGCGCAAATGGGTGCCACCCCACTTGTTTACGTTAACCTTTGCTGTCACATTGTCCGTGAGGACAAGAACATTCCTGTCCCGAATGAGGCTCTCGAAGGCCAGAAGGGCCAGACGGATGGCCCACAGTTCTAGAAAGTTGATGCCTTGACGAGCCTCGGTCGGGGTCCCTTTGCCCTGGGCCAGGTGTTGGTCGAGATGCACTCCCTATCCCAACAAACTTGCATCAGTGGTGATAACTACTCATACTGGTTCCGAGAAGACAGTTCTTCTGGCCACCACTTCCGGATTCCACCATGCTAAAGAGTCGGACACCTCTTTCGGGAGATTCACCCTTCGACTGGATGAACAGGTGTGGTTCCTCTGCAATGGTAAGAGGAACCACGGCAGAGGCCAACTGTGGAGGCGAGACCAAGGTACAATATCATAGGAAGAGACCATTTTCCCTAACAGTTGTGAAAGTTGTTCTAGGGGAACCAATCTTAACATTCTAGCATTGCAAGCCAGCTCTGACAGACTACACTGGCGGTCAGCCGACAGGTAAACCATCGACCTCTGCGAATCAATTTGAGCCCCTAGATGGACAATGGTGGTAGAAGGATTGAGATGGCTCTTATCCCAGTTAATCGAGAATCCGTGGGATTGTAGAATCTCTATGGTTGTGGAGAGATCCCTGGTTTGCCCCTGTCTTAGAGGACGAAAGAATTAGGATATCGTCCAAGTATACTTGAAGCCTGATGGGGATCCCCCGGATATGAGCCATTACTACCGCCATGATCTTTGTGAAAACCCTGGGGGCCGAGGACAGCCCGAAGGGCAAGGCCCTGTATTGATAGTGAGAGCCATTAAAATAAAATCGGAGGAACCTACGATGGTCTCGTCTAATGGGGATATGCAGATAAGCCTCCGTCAAATCTATGGAAGCCATAAAGTCCCCTGGCCTGATGCACTCCAGGATGGAACGTAATGAGTGCATCTTGAAGCAGTGATAGGCTATGTACTTGTTAAAGGCCTTGAGATCTAGAATAGCCCTCCAACACCCGATGGTTTACTTACGACAAAAAGCCTGGAGTAGAAACCCTGTTTCTGTTGATCGACCGGGACCGGTTGAATTGCCCTGATAGCTAGGAGATGGCGCACAGCTGACTCTACCAGGGATAGGCTGGAACTGTGGTTGGAAACAGGGCATCGCACGAAAACCGTCGGCGGGGTAGAGAGAAACTCTAAAGCAAGGCCATGCCGGACTGTCTCTCGGACCCAGTGGTCGGTTGTGGTAGAATCCCATTGGGAGTGAAAATAAGCTAGACGACCACCAATGGGAAGGTCAATGAGAGGGTTACTTGAAACAATTGTATGGCCTACCCTGCCCCCCTCGGAAGGTTCTACGGGCATTGAATTTGGAACCTGTTCTGACCTGGTCGCCCCGTTGAAAGCTCCCTCTGGATGATGGCATTCTTTGATGTCAAAATCCTGATCCACCAAATTCCTGGTTGTGAAAGGACGATGAGGAAGTCGAGGGACGAAAATAAGGTTGTTGCCGTAGCTCACCCCTCCGAGATAGAGACGGTAATATCTTTCTTTTGTCCTTTGTCTCCACTAAGATGGGGTCAAGGGCGGCTCCAAATAGCTGTGAGCCTGAGTAGGCAGAGGATGCTAGGTGCCACTTATTTCTAGTGTTTGCCCACCAGTGGCAAAGCCATAAGAGACGGCAGGATGTGACCGTAGACCCAATAGACTTAGCCGAGAATCTAGCCGTGTTCAATGTCGCATCAGTGGACAATTCTAATGCTGCTATAACTTTGTTAAGGTCCTGATGAGCCTTCACGTCTGTCGAAGGTAGCCGGCCTTGGAGTGCTTGAGCCACATAATGGAAACTCGATTGAAAAACGATGACACTATGGAAGACCTAATGGCCCAGGCCGAGGCTTGATGGGATTTGACCAAGGATTGGTCCGCCCTTTTGTCCTCTGGCTGCAGGGCCTCGTTCTCTGGACCCGTTACATGTGAAGATGTCGTTAAGGCCACTACTGGGGCATCCACCGTCAGTATCTGCAAGATCTTTTCTAGATCTTGAGCACAGTTATAGAACCTTTTGTCCATGGCATTGGAGTTAGACCCCAATCCTGGGTTTGTCCACTGACGCTGTACCATGTCCACAAACATTTTAGGTGCCGGGATAGCCTCTGTCACCACTGTGGGCTCCACAAATAGACTGGTTGAAGTTTCAGGAAGAGTCTGTGGGTTTGCCTGTGGGGCCGAAGAGGCACCCAAACCAGTTGTTGCCAAAGCCTTAAACAGTAGGGAACGGAACAGATGAGGCTTGAAGAGCCCCACAAAAGATGGCTGATCCGGACCTATGCCTTCGTCATCCGACAAGGCCAAATCTCCGATTTCATCGTCTTCAGACATTGAAACTTGACTAACCTCGTCGGGGGATTTATCCCTGTGTGACCTCATCATCAGAGTTTGAGGGGTTAGGGTTTCTCTTTCCCCATGACGGGATCTAGAGGACAAAGGATGCAGGGTATCCCATTGGAGGGATTGAGCTAGCTCTTGGTGAATTGCCTATGAAATCATCAGCCCAAATGAATCTGGGAGCTGAAAAACGGGCGGTTGGGCCATTCTAGCATCCGGTTGCGGTGCTGGAATCTCCGCTCCCTGGTGTACTTGCACTGGCTGACCAGTCAGACAGCCCTGATTACTATGGAGGTCCATCTCCGACAGAGTTCAGAACAAGGGGGTAGTCCCTGACTGCGAAATGGCTACAGTGGAGATCCTATCAGGAGACCAGGATCCATCCCCTTATATAGGAGGAGAGTTGCGAGCTGGGCTAGGAGGGACAGGATAGACTGTTGATGACTGTATATTCCTCTCCTTAGGTGATGGAGACCTGTAAGCCCCCTTAGATGCCTTGGAGAATACTCTTTCTAGCGCCTTATGGCGCCTCTCCTCCGCCTGTGCCCCTTTTTTGTCCTTAGCTCGTGCCACCTTGCGCCCCCTTTTTTGGGAAAGTTGAGGGGCTGAAGAGGTGCCTTCCCCAGGATTGTCCCGATTGGGGGCCTCATGTGAAGCACCCGACGATTCCGGCTGGGCATTGAGGTTGTCCGCCATTTTGACGATTCCTCCCGCCAATTTATTGCGGCTTCGGGCCTACTAATGGGGGAGGGGGCGTAGTACTCATGGTCCCTGATGAGTCCTCTGATAAGGGCCTTCTCCAATCGCCCTGAAAAATGGCCTCCGCGTTTAGGCAAAGGAGGCAAGCCCTCCGGCTATAAACCTTCCAAGCGGCTGGCGAAATTAGCTGGCGCTGAGGCCCCGCTGCTACTCAACTGGACAGGCCATTGCCAATGTGCCTTCAACACTCTCCGCCTTCCAAGCTTCAGCCCCTAAAAATGGACCACCGAGGGGCTGGGCTGGTCGCTCGCCGTAAAGGCTCCGAGTACGACGACTCCCGGGCTTCCATTGCAGAGCCGCCCTGATAAGGCGCGAAATAGGCAAGGGTGAGAACCGGGGAGAGAGAGAGAGAGATAGCCGCCGATTTGGGAGCACCACGGGGAGAAGCCCGTGAGTGTTCTCCTTTCCGTCAGCCAGCCGGGCGAAAGGAAAAAAAAAACTTGCAGGGCTGCTTTTAGCACGTCGGGGATGAGCCCGTGAGCACTTCTTACCCGTTGGCAATTAGTGCGACAGAACGTCCTAGACGGCTCAGCGCGTCGGGGACCAGCCCGTGAGCGCTCTCCTGACAGATAGCCCGCCTGGCGAAAAATTAGTAAAACCGCCAAGGCAGCCCTCAGCGGTATCGGGATCCACTCCCTCCTCTTACTTGTAAAGGAAAGTCTTTCTTTCTTTCTTTATTTTTTAAAACAATAAAATTGCTAAGAAAAAAATTTGTAAGACTATGAAAAGATCTGGAGTATTTAGTAACACGTCTGGTCTCGTAGCTACCGAGTCGAAAAAGCTGGAAGGGGCTAAGAGGAGGCGGGGACTTCAAACAAAAAATCTGCAGACTCAGTCCAATCAGCAACGAGGAGAAACAACGCCAGACCTGATGGCCGTTTCCCCCGACATGGAGAATGGGATTTTAAAAAGAAACACGGGGCCATCCCAAGTATAGTTTTGGCTACACTGAGCTCCAGTTTGGGCCTTTCACTGTCAAGAATGTGATCACTTACAGACCACAGCATGCAAGAGAAAAGTAAAAAATATAAAGTTCATCCCTTATTTTAGACATACCAGTTCTTGCCCTTTTCTGTTTATCTTCATATAAACGTCATATTCACTACATATTGCTTAGTGACATTAAATTATGAATAGAGAGCCCAGTGAAAATTTGGGATTCAGGAGATAAAACTTAAGATGGGGTAGATTTTATTGCCTGATTTAAAAAAAACTGATTATAAAGAGTCAGAGACAAATCCTCCCTAACTAAGCAGTGAATCACCTAAACAATCTTCTTTTTCTCTCTCTTCTATTCTTGTGCAACACAGATGAATCAACAAATAAAGCAGACTAAGGGTAAAGCTATACACTTTATAGCACTGCTATCCTTTCCTAATTAGCACATGTTTTTATACAGTAAGATTATTTGGAAAGAATAATGAATGAGAAGCAGATATCAGAGGTGCTAAATAGAAAATACAAGAAAAAGCGTCATTGTAATTAGGCTGAGGAAGTCTGTTGATAATAAGTCAGCATAATGGAAAAGGTGTATATTCCAGAGGGACATATATCCAGCAAGAAGCACATTAATACCCACAGCCTAAGAAACCTAGTTCATTCTGGTGGCACAAATTGTTTAAGAAACATGGTCTGACTAGCCAGCAAATGAAATAGAGGTGCTATAGAAAAAGTGGTTAAAAATGTAAAGGTACTACTTCATCAAAATATGATGACGGTGATTATTATTTCTTTTGGGCTTGCTTGAATTTGCATAATTGTCACACATTCAAGCAGGTTTCTGAACTTGCCTATCTTGCACATTTGGAAGGAAAGTCGAGGGCTTAATTCTACTAAGCGGTTCATATAATCCCAGCAGTTCTTTCAATCAAAAATGTCGGAAGTTGTGATTTCTATTCTCTAATTCAGATAGTATTTTCTTCTCTGTATAACAGACATTCTTTTCTGATTTTTTTATGGTTTATGATGAAACAGTGTAACTATACTAAATATTTACATATCTGAGGATTTATTTTATTAATTTTTAAAAGATTCCATGTTTGGTCATAGCAGTAGTTTGTTCTTTTCACTTACAATCCCATTCTGGCAATATCCCATATGATTTTTAAAAAGGAAGATAAAAACTAATACAAGCTAATGTAAAGGGGAAAAAAATCAAAGAGAAAGTTAAAAGTACAGAATAGAAGAAAGTAAAAGAAAAATAGAAGGAAAAAAAGACACAAAGAAGTAACCTTCAATCTTTTCTATTGCAGTTATATAGTACAATTATAAATTTATCTATTACTCTATGGTTACAACATAACTATCTTCTTTCTATAATCTATCCTGTCTAATTTTCAAAACTGTAAATCATTTTTCTGTTTCATATAAAAAGTCCACAAAGGGTTTCCAGTCAGCAATAAATACAGATACTTGTCTCTTCTCTCATCAAAGGAATCAATTTAGCCATTTCAGAATGTCCCATCATCTTCACTAATCATTCTTCCATTGTGCCAAATCCTTCCATTTTACAATGCTCTCACTGTAATTATTATATTAAAAAGTGCCATGACATTTTACAACTGTTTGTCCATCAATGCAAAAAGAAAAACACCTTATCTCATTTGTATCTGTTAAAATCCTCTAAATCAGTGTGCATTTGAATCAAAATTTTATAGTTCTGTTACATATCTACCAAACATGAAAAAATATTCCTTCCTGTTCACATTTCCAACATAATATGAAGTCCTTTTATGCATTCTAGACAATTTCTCTATAATATATACCAAAGTTATATGTCACTCAATTTATTAAAAATTTCCTTTATGATTATGATAAAGTATAAATTATAATCTTTTCAACCATATATTTTTCCATCACTATATTATACCAAGTCAAAGTTTATACATTTAGCATTTCATACTATTCTAAACTCAGTTGTACAATGTTCGAATGATGAAATGCAATTGCTAAAATGTATAAACTTTTACTGGAAAGCCATATTGCCATGACTATAATAGTATGGCAACTTAATATAACACATGGACATTCCAGGAACTACAGCTAAAATACAAACGTGTGTGAAAAAAGCTCTAAAGTAAGAAAAATTACAGAAAAAAATAATTTGTATTCTACCTTGCATGCAAGACCCATGGTAGCGCAGTGGTTAAAATGAAGCATTGCAGGCTAATTCTGTTGACTGCCAGGGGTTTGAGCCTCACTGGCCCGATTTTGTTGGGGGTGTTATTTGGAACCCTGACACCAAGACTTCCGAGATCGGTAAAATGAGAATCCAGACTGTTGGGGGCAATATGCTGACTCTGTAAACAGCTTAGAGAGGGATGTAAAGCACTGTGAAGCAGTATATAAGTCCTGATGCTATTGCTATCCTTATTGGAACATCTATATCAGAGGTGCAAAACTCAAGGCCCACAGGCTGGATCTGGCCCACAGTGGGGCTGCCCTGGAAACAGTGAAGGACCAGTCCACGGTGCCTCTGCCAGCAGAAATGGAGCTCAGGAAGTGCGCACTCCATTTTTACTGGCAGAGGGCTGCAGGAGGCTGTTGCGGGTGAAAATGGAGCCCGGGAGGGCTGTGCGAATCCCCAGGCTCCATTTTTGTTGGCAGAGTGCTGCAAGAGGCCACCACGGCTGAAAATGGAGCCTGTATGGGCACACACACCATTTTTTCTGCCCTCCCGCACACACCATGAGCCAAGAAGAGCAAACACAGAAACAGCAGCCTCAAGGAGTTAAGCGCAGCCTGGCACCCCCTCAGGGAAGCAGGGATGGGCTGGACTGTGGGGTCCTGGTGCCCTGTGAGTTTGAGGGGTGGGGTGGGCACATGCACTCTGATGCCTAGGGCTCTGGACAGTCTTTTTCACCATCCAGGGGTCCTCAGAGTGGCCTGAGAGGGACAGCAAGGCTCCTCTGAAAGACAAGGGTTTAGCACTCTCCCTAGTCTCACCTCTCTCCACTGGAGATGATGGATACCCCCAGCCCTGCCCGGGCCACCACACGTGCCTCCAACATGAGTGATATCAAAATGGCCATGCCCATCCTGGCCATGACCCCACAGCCTGCCAAGGTCAAGCACAACTCTGATGCAGCCCTCAATGAAATCGAGTTTGACACCCCTGATCTATACCACATTGGAAATAGGAATTATTTTACTCTTTTCCTTTGTTTTCTTTCAAATTATTTATTTCAGTCTCATAAAATGCTGATCACTGAATTCTTGTGTAAGTATCTGTGTTAGTGAAACCAAACATTCAAAAGGTTAATAAATAATGGTCATTTTCTAATCACGGGTTCAAAAGATTAAAAATAGGGTAATGTGAAATATTGTATTATGCAAAGGGCATAAGAAAAAGAAAAGAAAATTACCTTTTAAACTACAGAAAATAAAAATTGAGCTATTTATTTTTAATGAGAAAGAATAAAAAGAAAACAATGCCTAATTAACAAGAATATTGATATTTAGAGCTATGACTATAACAGGAAAGCAGAAGTCTGAGGCAGAAAGCGGAAAAAATAACATTCATTACTTTTTTGATCCTGAAATCTTCTACACTTTTTTTTTGTCATGTCTGTCCTTAGAAGTCTTGAAACAGCATCAGTATGATTACCAATACCCATGATAGGGCCATCAAGAATGGTGTGAAGCTATGACACTTAGAATACAACATGAGATAGTGTACAATTGTTTTTAGAAACCCAACAGACTCATTCTTTTCCTTGCTTATCCTTCTTCTTTTTTGTCCTAAAATCTCTTCTTTAAATTACAATAAGAGGATCATTAACCCATTTTACAAACAAGTGTGGAATAAACATATGGACTTATGTGTATACTTTACTTGGAAAAATCAGGGAATGAAGGACCATGGTTATTTTAAGGTTGATTGGAATGACAGGATTCACTGAAGGACATGCTCTATAGTTCCATAACACAGCAATTGAAGGTGATTTGTGAGTCTGAAAGGGTTTAGAAAGATCAGGAAAAGAGCACAGACTCACCTCAAAGGTCTCAAAGCTATCAAGATTTTCACGATAGGGTTTTAAATGGTATGAGGCTACCATGTGATATCTCTCTTAAAACTCAGAAGAATCCATTTGGAAAAAGCAATCTGGACAATTGTTAGTAGAAATTGTCCGACAGATGTGTCACAAAACTCTCTGCGTAATGGATAGAACATGAACTGAGATTCATTCATTTCATGAGTTTTGAGCACCACACAATGCCACTGCAAATGTATGTGCCACATGCCAAGAGGGATTAAGAAACAGATTTGGACTTAATAAAATAAATCCTAAGTCAGACCATGCTCAATATGAAACTGATTTCAATATTCTTTAATTCTTTGCTTTTGCCCCAAATCCTATAAATTACCAAAACAAGCAAAGAAAAAGGTTATCATAGCATTTCAAACAAATCTACAATGTGGGTGTGTGTTCATTTGAAATAACTCACTGATTTTTTTTTTGTTTAAATGTTTTTTTAACTGAAAAACTACTTGCTTCTTTATCAGTTGGAACAGTTGGTAACATTAAGTAGGAACCATCTTATATGCAACCAGCTTTCCATGAGGAAAAAATAAATCAACATTGTAGAATTGATTTCCCCCCCATCAAATTAAATTATAAAATGGCCTGACATAGCATGTTGTGACAACTCAAATCACTCTACTGCGGTTTGTAAGCTCTAGTTTTGCTTTCCTATAACTGGTAACCCAAGTAAATTTGCTTAAGTGAGACGTAGATATAACTGGATGAAGAAAATAATGACCTTACACATGTTTCCATGTGTAAACATAATATTTTTGCAAAAAGAACACAATCTAAATTTTTCACGATCAATTTCTGTGTGAATGAAACCAGTGCTTGTTAAATAAATGAAGTTAGTTTTATGCAACTATACTTAGAAATCAGTCCTCATACCTTCAATATTTATTTCTAGGTAAGTGTACAAATGACTGGATCTAGGTATCCTAAATTTATTCCTGTATTTCTGTATAAAGTAGCAAAAGTTGATGGTTTATACAGAAATACATTGAATTCTTATACTTTTATGGGTTTTTTAATTTTATAGTTCAAATCTCAGATAAGGCCTAAACACAAATTCATTGTGTACAGATTCTATTGCATTTCACAGAATTATACACATACCAAGAGTGTGTAACAATATGAATATATTGTTCAGTGTTCATCATACCAAATGCAAAATCAAAAACCAAATGTACAGGTGCAGAGTATGTCTAGCCTTACAAAAAGAAGGATTGGGGGTGACATGAGTAGTACTTGAGGAGCTGTCACTGAGAAGAGGAGGTTGTCTTATTGTCAGGGATCTTGGAGGTCATCTAGTCCAACCCTCTGCTCAAGCAGGAAACCTGTACTAGCAATTCGAATTACTGAACTGCCGACCTTTCTTGATCATCAAGCTCAGTGTCTTAGCCACTGAGCCTCCTAGACAGGCTGAGTTCTTCAAAGACAGATCTAATCTGAAACTAAAGCGAAATTTCCTGATAGTAAGGAATTAATCAATAGAACAACTTGCCTCCTGTAGTTATGGATGTTCCATTGCTGGAAATTTGAAGACAAGTTTGTACAATCATTTATCTGGGATCATATTGAAGTCTCCTGCTTAAGCAACTTGTTGGATTAGGGAAACCTCCATGGTCCGGCCCTATGATTTCTCTTCTGTTCTCTTCTCTCCCTTCCCTCTCCTTCTATTCTAATATGCTGAAATGAGCTAACAGGATTAATTTAACTCAATGGCTTATTTTAAGAATAGAATATAATTTACAAATCCAAATCTGATGCCCACAGCATCAGGAAAGCTGCTTTTTCTACCTAAAAACATAATTAGTTGTCCCCCCAAAAATAAAAAAATATTTTATAGCAATGAATAAATCATCTGCTGAGAAAATCCAAAATTTACAATTGATTTATTGTCTTGTGTTATCCAATTATAAGCTATTTTGGATGGGCAATAGGGAGGTATGGGCAGATAAGAGATGAACAAAATAATTTTGATGCAAGCTTTTATTACTTCTTCAGATGAAAATTTTCATGGTGCTAGAAAGTTGGCAAGCAAACATTTAAACTGACAGATGAAAAAATGTTCATTTCCATAAGGAACAGAGGCATGCAGAATATTCTATGATACTGCACTAATATAAAATTAAAATATATCCAGTTGATTAGAAAAATACAATGGAGCACAAAAGAATGAGCCATAGTGGTTTTCTACCCTGAAGCAGACAACCTATGGCCAAGGATTATAAATTTTCTTCCTTCCTTTCCTCCCTCCCTTACACATTCAAGTTTTGCAGTGTAATTGCTGAAAACCAGTAGTGGTTTCTTAACATTTTCAGAAAGGAAACATAAAACATTTAATGGAAACTCCTAAATCAGACATAAGACAGCTTTAGAAATTGAAAACAAGAACAGCAGCAGCAGCAACAAAAACAATCCCAGCTCTTCTAAACAAAATGGAGAAAAGGAAGATTCCAGGCAGAGGCATTTATTGGGTATACGTCAGGGGTGAAATCTAAAAAATTTCTCTACTAGTTCTGTGGACATGGCTTAATTGGTGGGGCGTGGCTTGGTGGTCAGATGACTGGGTGGGCGTGGCCAATAACAATAAATAATAAAAATAATAAACAAAGTATACAGAACAATAAGAGGTACCAAAAACCAACTTTCACATTTTACACACACACAACATAACTGACTCACACACAATGTAAAAGCAGCTGCACTTCACCCAAAATGGCCCCTGCAACAAGTAGGAACCCACACAGCCACAAAAAGCTCAAAAACCAACTTTCACGCTTTACAAACACAACACAACTGACTAACACACACACAAAATGCCACATACAGTTTTGTGAGATTTTGTGTGTTTGTGTAGTTAGAGTGAAACACTACAGAAACACACAAAATCTCAGAAAACTGCACTAATATTTTATTTTATTATTTTATTTTATTTATATTTTTTAGATCAGGGGTCTCCAACCTTAGTAACTTTAAGGTTTGTGGACTTCAATTCTCAGAGTTCCTCAGCCAGCAAAGCACGCAAATTGAGTTCCTGACTGAGATGGATTTCAGGCAGGCAGCTTCAGTTGCTAGCTGATGCAACTGATGTAAAGCATGGCTTCCTCAGCCAGAAAGGAGCAGTATAAGGTAAATGTTTCATCACAGCCCAGAATCTCTTAAAAGGAGGTTTTCTACAAGCTCTTCAGCTGAAGAGCTTGTAGAAAACATATTTTTTTAAGATTCTGGTGATGAGAACTCAACTGGAATCGCCAGAGGAGCATTTTAAACCCTTTTTTATTTACAATCTCTTCGGCCGAAGAGGTTGTTTAAAAAAGGGTTCTGACTATCTCAGCTGAGCTGCAGGATCCTCAAAGGCTTTTTTTTTTTAGTTTTAAAGGTATGTTTTTGGCTGAAGAAAAACTGTTTTTAAAAGTAAAAAAAAAACTCTCTGATGATGGTGCAGCTAAGCAGGGGCAGGGGGCGGTGGCAGGGATTTTTGCTACCGGTTCTCCGAACCACCTACCACCATCGCTACCGGTCCAAACCAGGAGCATTTCACCCCTGGTATAAGTAATGGAAATGTGCACTTCCATTACCTATACCCAATAAATGCCTCCATGTGGGTGCCATCTTGACATATCTGACACGTCTGCAGTCACCTCCAGGCCCATTTTTGCATCACTGCCCTTCCTCCCCATCCTCAAATATTTGTGTCCTTCAAGCTCTTCTCACATCTATTTTACAAAAATAGTAAAGAAGCAAGTATAGGAAAAAAGAGTGCCTTTTTAAATCTAAACCTGAATAGATTGTAAGTAAAAAGAAAAAGCTTAAATATTAACTAATTCAATTTAAAATAAAATTCTAAAATTTCATGAACAGGATTGCATAATCAACATGTTAATAATGATCCGGGTGCGCTTCAAGGTTTTGGTAACTATCTTCAAAGCGCTCCATGGCATAGGGCCGGGTTATTTACGGGGCCGCCTGCTGCTACCGAATACCTCCCACCGACCCGTGCGCTCTCACAGAGAGGGACTCCTCAGGGTGCCGTCGGCTAGGCAGTGCCGGCTGGCGACGCCCAGGGGAAGGGCCTTCTCTGTGGGGGCTTCCACCCTCTGGAACGAACTTCCCCCAGGACTTCATCAGCTTCCTGACCTCCGAACCTTCCGCCGCGAGCTTAAAACACATCTATTTATCTGCGCAGGACTGGACTAGATTTTAAAATTTAAATTGGTTTTAAATGGGTTTTATTATGTATATTGTTATTTTTAATTATTCGGCCATTTGTAATAAGTTTTTTAACTGATGTTTTATTTTGTATTTACATGTATATTTTTATTTGGCTGTGAACCGCCCTGAGTCCCTAGGGAGATAGGGCGGTATAAAAATACGGAAAAAAAAAATCAATATAACTGCAAAAATTATTTGCAGATCCAAAGAACTGTCTTTCAACCCCTCGTGTATAATATTAATAAAAAATTGTATCTGTGATGTCTTCAGTGTAAAGGTTACAAGTTACTGTGCCAAATGTCTTTAAGCTGATGAGGCATGCTTGTTTTACTAAACTAGCTACTACAAATCTATTTTTAAATCTCTGCTGCAAACAAGAGACAAAAAGAAGTCTTGGTATCATTTATATTTACTGCCGGTTGAACATACAGTTGCTATACAATCTGCAAAGCTTAATTAAGGGCCTTTCCACATAGCAATTTTTCAATTTCAACCTGGGAGTTCTACCAAAGGAAGTTCTCATACAACAGAAGCTTTTTGAAAGCCTAGTCCTATCCCACACCACCTATTAAGATTATATATTTCAACTAAGACTTGCATAGTGGCTTATGACCAAACATGTGATTTAGCTGCCGTAACAATACTACAGTTGTCTGAAAGGAAAGGAAATTTTAAGATACTGATTCTATTTTCAAGGAAGCGAAGATAGAAAAATTACAAATATATTTGACAAACTTGAAGATTAGTTGATGTTTAAAGGGGAATCTTTCTCTGTGGAAAGTAATTCTTTTTTCTAAGGCCTAAGCAGGTCTCTAACCTCTGTTGCTCTTGCTTTATCTCTTTGTAGTTCTGCAGTCCCCATTCTCTTCTCTTTCCAGTAAAGGATACTACTTCTTCTTATCTCAGTGCCAATCTTGGATTTCATTCTTCTTTCTTTCTGTCAGAAAAAAAGGGGGGAATGTGGATCGGTGCATCTGTGTGCACCCACATATGTTTCTGTAGATGAATATATCTTATACAAGTACTCCTCGACTTACAACCATTCATTTAATGATTGTCTGAAGTTACAATGGTGCTGAAAAAAGTGACTTCTTACCAGTCCTACACTTATGACCACTGCAGCATTTCCATAATCACGTAATCAGCATTTGAGTGCTTAGCAACTGGCATATGTATATGATGATTGCAGTGCCCTGGGGTTATGTAATTGCCATTTGCAACCTTCTGAGCTTGTTTCTGATATGCAAAGTCAATGGGGAAAGCCAGATTCACTTAATGATGACATGATTCACTTAACAATTGTGGCAAAAAGGTTGTAAAACCAGGCATGATGCACTTAAAAACTACCTTGCTTAGCTAGCAATGGAAATTCTAGTCTCAATTGTAATTGTAAGCCCAGGACTAACTGTACAATTATTTATAAGGTAAAGGTAAAGGTTCCCCACGCACGTATATGATAGTCGTTCCCTACTCTAGGGGATCGTGGTCATCTCCATTTCAAAGCGGAAGAGCCAGTGCTGTCCAAAGATGTTCTGTGGTCATGTGGCCGGCATGACTAAACACCAGAGGTGCACGGAACACTGTTACCTTCCCACCAAAGGTGGTCCCTATTTTTCTACTTGCATTTTTTACATGCTTTCAAACTGCTAGGTTGGCAGAAGCTGGACAAGTAACAGTAGCTCACCCCATTACGCGACACTAGGGATTCGAACCGCTGAACTGCTGACCTTTTAAGTGACAAGCTCAGCGTCTTAGCCACTGAGCCACTGCATCCCTACAATTATTTATAGATAGACTCAAATCATAAACACCTTCTTTTACTTAATCATCAACTTTAATGTTAAAGTTAAAGTTAATTAATTCTATTATTAATTTGTTGTTAGGTTCTGGCTCTGTCCATTTTGGGAGATGTGATTATCATAAATTGCGTTTACATTAGCACTGGTAGTAGAGCTATTGTTCTCTATGGTGCAAAACTCCAGATAACCAATAGATGGCACCAAACACTTAACTTGAATAAATTAATGGCACTGTAAAATAAATACTGATATTTTTGATATTTATTTACAGTGCCATTAATTTATTCAAGTTGAATACAATGCATATGGGATCAATTAGGCCTGTCAGTTGTTTTCTTTAAATCCCATTTTACTTTATAAACATACATTCTAGACCACAAAATCTCCCATTGCCCCATAGAAGAAACACAAATAGCTAAGAAAAACATGAGTAAAATGTTGAAATGCAGGTAGTCTTGTACAACCAATCATTTTATGTGCTTCGGACTTATGACAATTCAGAGTGTAAAACATAAAATAGATGGTTTATAAGCCATAGAGCTAGTTCTAGCCATTGTAGTGGCTCATGGTCACATGACTGTAATTTGTGACTTTTTTGCCAATTTACAGTTCTTATTTGCCAGTTTATGACAAAAAAAATGCCCATTTGGAAAAAAGGATTCAAATAACAACTATGCCATTCAGTTAATAATCACCTGATTTGCTTAATTACAACATGAACATTATAAAAAAAATCGGGTCTGGTCACATGACATAACTATAATGACTTACAACTGGATTTGTGGACCAGTTGTGGTTATAAGTTGAAGACCACCTGTACCTCTTACCTAGTATTATAGCCTGCATAAAATCTGAAATACACATTCAGAAGATCCTTTAAAATATTGGGATATTCCATCTGAAATTTGTCATTTGGCAGGGAATGTCAGAAATTATAATAATATGATTGCAGGGATGCTTTGTGAATAAAAGTGGGGTGAATATATTGGAAATTTCAATTCCATAAGAGTAATAGGTCCTGTTTTTTAAATGCATTTTTAAGTTAGCAATTTGAGGTTCTTGATTCAAAAATTGTTCTGATACAAGGCACTGTTTGGGCTAATGGAAGGGTTGAGACAGGAAAGTTTTAGTAATATAGAGGAATGGGGATATATTCCTGTTCTTGGTGGGAATAAATGAATGTACTTCTTTAGAGATGCTTAAATTAACAGGCTTGGAAAAGACCTATCTCCAAGCCTTCAAATCACAAAGTGATCCATTTTTCTTCCCTATAGTTTCTTTCTAAGAAGATTTCTGTAATCAGATCATCTGAATGTTTTTGAATGTTTTCAACCCCACTTCAAGGATCCAAAGAAGTTAACTATTCTAGAAGAATATATATATATATATATATATATATATATATATATATATATATATATATATATATATATATATTTAATTGAAAGAGTTTTAAAAACAAAAACATTTTCCCCTTTTCCCCCCTCTCTCCCAAAACCCCTTCCCCTCCTCCCCAAGAAAATATATATTATGGTCACATTTACTACTAATAAATTACTAAGAGAACAAGATCACATGGACATCACTGCCATTGCTAACAGTAGACCTTCTCCCTAGCCCAATGGTGAAATCCATTTTTTTAACTGTGGGCGTGGTGTGGCTTGGTGGGCATGGTTTGGTGGGCTTGGTAGGAGAAGGATACTGCAAAATATCTATTCCTACCCCATTCCAAGGGAAGGATACTACAAAATTGCCATCCCTTCCCCAGTCTGGGCCACCCAGAGGTGGTATTTGCCGGTTCTCCAAAATTGCTCAAAATTTCTACTACCGGTTCTCCAAACTGCTCAAAATTTCTGCTACGGGTTCTCCAGAACCTGTCTGAACCTGCTGGATTTCACCCCTGCCCTAACCCTAAGAAAATTCAGCTTGAACATTGGTAATATTGGATAATAAAATTAAAAGAGCAGTGCCAGAAAATGATGCAAAATTAAATTTTACTCAAGCAGTACTTAGCATTATACTGATCTTTCAATTAAAGTTTTCCCCAGAATTTTACTATCACTTTTTTTGCCTATAGACTTATTTATTGAAAACGCAGCAACTGAACTAATATTAGCAAATTGTTCCTTTACACAGTTCCTCTATGCAAAACTATACATTTAAAAAAAAAAGGATGGATGTTTTTAATTTAAGCAATAGCACTTATATACTGCTTCACAGTGCTTTTACAGCCCTCTCTAAGCGGTTTACAGAGTCAGCATATTGCCCCCATTTTACCGATCTCAGAAGGATGGAATGCTGAGTCAACCTTGAGCCTGGCGAGATTCAATCTGCCAAATTGCAGGCAGCTGGCAGGCAGGAGAAGTAGTAGTATAGTATTGCACTATAACCACTGCACCACTGCGGCTCTTGATATATAAAATAATTTTTCAGCAAAAAGGTTATAAAGGAGTTGAGGAAACTTCATTAACTTAGGAGAAATTAACCATTTTATACTTCTCACAGTTTTTCATACTGTACAATTATAAATATTGTGCCCTTTGTGAGGATAAATGCAGGCTTCTGTGTAATTATAAAGACTGATTTGATTTGACTGCATTTTGTGTTGAGAGAATACAAAAGGCTCAGTGCAGCCCTAAACATGTTTACTTATGAAGTATACTGACTATCACAAATGAAGACGAATATACGTGTCCTATGATAATGTTGCAGGATCCAATCTGGGTCAATCATTGGGACCAGAAGTTTTGTCTCCCAAATTTTCAGAGTCGTGCTGGATGGGCTCCAGCAGGGGTCTGACAGCCCGAAAGACAAAAACCTCTGGTCCTGGTGAGCCAGATTGGATCCTAATATATTGAATATATTTAAAAGCTGACAACTGATGTAACTGATTTTGGTTAAGGCCCAACTATATCCTATAGATCTTGCTGCTGAGTGAGCAGAGAAAAAGGTTGAAGTATGCATCCACAATCCTGGACATAAACAATGACTATATAATAAGTTACAAAAATTAGGCAAATGAATTTAGGATAAATCTTACCCCTCCTATAGACCATGATATCTTCAAAAGAAGTCAGGCCTCCAGAAATTATCAAATTATAGTTTCCAGTTTAAAAGAAGAGAAAAATATTCTTTACAGTATATGTTCGTATCAACTCTATTTAATTTAAAATATGTCAAGAAGATGAAATTAAATGTAGATGTCCTCCTTTTTGGATTGTAGCTTCCATCATATTGTTCAAAACAATACACATACATAATATCTATTTCAGGCACCATATTCTTAGCAGTACTGAAAGATCTCTTTGCACAAACAACAGCATATGAAGGGATTTCCAGATCAACAGGCATCTAGTATGACCAATGTTTTCACACAGGTTAACTTCCATACTGCTGTGATGTATGATGGGCTTCTCACTGTGAAAGCTTGGCAGAGACAAATGTTTAGAAACAATGGTACAAATATGAAGTGTTATCCTTACAACTGTACAAGTTGTCCTGGCCTTATAATCATTTATTCAGTGACAATTCAAAATTACGATGGTGTTTAAAATTGACTTATGACCTATGCCCAAAGTATAGGTGTTGTTAACACCCTGCAGTTCAGAATTCAGGCACTTGGAAAACCTCCGCACTTATTATTGCAGGGATTTTTATCCAACACCTGCCTATTTCCCCCATCAATGCCCTTTGGTCTCTCCTGCCCCGTTTTGTAGGACAGTAAGCAGTCCCAGAACATTCTAGTGATATAGATACTGTCCCTGCTTTTTTGGAATAAGATGACAGATATATTAGTCCCATATTTACAAAAGTATGCTTATCCTGGGATTATGAGCTTTATTGGAACTCCTGCTCAAAAGTATTCTTTTCGGACTACCGTATCTTTGGCTTCAAAAATATTATTGCAAATACCATTTTGATGGTAAATCCACGTAGAAGAAAATATTTGGCAGTAATATTATAGTTTTGACTACACAGCTGTTACTTTCCAAATAAAAGCAGTCAGTAGGAACATGTTCTGTAGTTTCTTCCACTTTTTCTTCTTGAAGCTATCACAACTTACAAATTTTCCATTTGAGCACTTTGTTGTTCTTAATATTAATTAGTGTTTCTTAGTATTAAGCCTCACTTTGACCACTGGTACTGGCTACTATGTCAGTTTGTAAGTTTGATAAACTGGATCATGGCAAGCTCTGGCTACATGATCCTTAAAGATTCAATTTTAATAAACTGAAGCACTGCTTGACTCATTAAAAATGAAAGGAAAGATGCCTCAGAGATTGAAAAGATTACAAAAAAAGGTTATAAGAACAATCCCTATTCATTTGAGACATTTTTGTCCCTAAAGAAGACAGACATGGTTCCCAAAGTAAAAAATTACAACAGATGCAAATTGTCACCAATAAAATAGCAAATACTTTAGCATACAGGCTGTTATTGTTAGTCGGGAACTCATGTCTGACCCATAGGGACCCCACAGACAATGTTTCTCTAAGCCTTCCTGTTCTCTACCATGTCCCGGAGACCATTTAAGCTCACGCCAACTGCTTCAGTGACTCCATCCAGCCACCTCATTCTCTGTCTTCCTCTTCTTCTTTTGCCCTAAATTATTCCCAGCATTAGGCTCTTCTCCAGTGAATCCTTCCTTCTCATTAGGTAGCCAAAGTATTTGAGTTTCATCTTCAGGATCTGGCCTTTTAAAGAGCAGTCAGGGTTGATCTCCTCTAGGACTGACCAGTTTGATTGCCCTGCAGTCCAAGGGACTTACAGGAGTCTTCTCTAGCACCAGAGTTTAAAGGCCTCTATTCTTTGGTGCTCAGCCTTCCTTATGGTCCAACTTTCACAGCCATACACTGCAATACTGGGAAAACTATAGCCTTGACTATATGCAATTTTGTTGGCAAGGTTATGTCTCTGCTTTTTAATATGCTGTCTAGATTTGCCATAGCTTTCCTCCCCAGGAGCAAGTGTCTTAATTTCATGGCTGTACTCCCCATCTGTGATCATGGAGCACAGGAAAATAAAATCTGTCACTACCCTCCATTTCTTCCCCATCTATTTGTCAGGAATTGAGAGGGCTGGATGCCATGATCTTAGTTTTCTTAATGTTGAGTTTCAAGCAAACTTTTGCACTCTCCTTCTTCACTTGCATAAGAGGCTCTTTAGTTTCTCTTCACTTTATGCCCTTAGAATGTATCATCTGCTCTGAGGTTGTTGATATTTCTCCCAGCAATCTTAATTCCAACTTTTGATTCATCCAGCCCCGCCTTTCTCATGATGTGCATATAAGTTAAATAGGCAGTGTGATGTATACAGCCTTGCCAATCTCCTTTCTCAATTTTGAACCAATCAGTGGTTCCGTGTCCAATTCTCACTATTGCTTCTTGACCGGCATATAGGTTTCTCAAGAGGCAAATAAGATGGTCTGGTACTCCCATCTCTTTAAGAACTTGTCACAGATTGTTGTGATCCACACAATCAAAGGCTTTAGCATAATCAATGAAACAAAAGTAGATGTTTTCTGGAACTCCCTAGCTTTCTCCATGATCCAGCATATGTTGACAAATTGATCTAAAACATAAAACTGAACCAGTGGTAGTTAGGCTCAGTCATCAAAATTCTGGCTGCCACGTGGTCACAATCTGGCTCATGTGAAAATTGCAGAGAGTTTTATGGTTACAACATCTGAAGTCTACATGCAACCTTGAGTTGTCAACTTCTGTCATAAACTTATGCTATAAAGGCAGACTTCTTGCAGACCATGCATCATTTTTTTAAAAAAAAGCTTAAAGGCACACTGACAGGTAGTCTTAGAATCAACACAGAAACTTCTATAGTCCTAGCACAACCAGTAAGGAAATGATATTTGCATCATCTCTTCCAGAGGGAAGGTACATGGAGTCCCTTCTCAGGCAACAAAATAAGTCCTGTTGGCATTTGGACCACATGTCATATCATTTTCATCTTCACTGAAACCAACAATAACATTTTGCTTTCATGGCAAAGAAAGCTCCTCTTATTATATGCTCAGTTTTCTTCAAAAAGAACTCACTTATGTTTATTAACACTTTCTCCTCTGCAGTACAGCACTGAAACAATATGGTTTTATGTTCCCCATGTTTATATTATTCCAGATAACTATAAATTTTCCAACAAATCTGTATTTATCTAAAAGCTATATCCAGTCATAGCTCTATTGTGGGATTTGTCTGTATATTCTTGCTTATAGGAGATAGACACTGTATTATGATAGCAATGAGGTTTAATGTCCATTCTCATTGTGAATTAAGTACATACAGTTACGTAAGTAAATGTATGTTTGCTTGAAGAACAAAATACAAACATTTTAAGTTAGACAAACAGAACTAGGCAACTACATTATACTATTTCTTAGATATATGTTTTTCTGAAAACTATTTGGCCTCTGTTTTGCATCAGAATGCTTTATCTAGAACACTTTTTTTTTAAAGTTTTTATTTCCATTTTCCAACATCATATTTATGTACATTTATATATTTAATATTTATTTATATTTATATCTATAACACTTTTTGAATACATTATTAATTTATTGTCAGCTTTATGAAGTGAGCTCAGTTTTTTCAATCTCAAGCTTTTTTTTAAAGGAAGAGCTAAATAGAAGTTACTATTTTGATTTTTAAAATAAATATTTGCTTATAGCTGCAAGTGAATTACTGAACAATCATAAAAAGTATCATTTACAAGCATTTTTAAAGTTACAAAGAACAGAACACCAACTAAAAGAAACACGAAAACATAAAAAACAAGTAAGAATCCATAGAATTCTAATTCCTGCATTTAAATTTTTCTCAAATTCTCTTCTTGAGTTCCACTTATAATTTTATTCATAATGAAGTATATAAAAAGCAGCTTTAGAAAAATGCATGCTATGAGACATGCATGCTATAATCAATTATATTTTCTGGGCTTTAAGGCAAGCTTTAAAATGATATAGGTTTTGACTTATATAGTAATTATTTCAGACTACTTGCTGATTGCAAAAGACCAACATAAATATAATCTGCTGCTCAGATGCTTCCATTCTAACTAAAAGATCTTGAATATATGAACAAAAATTATTTAGGAATATTTGTATGCAAGGAATCATACTTTTCATTTAATTCTTATGATATAAATAGAATTCAGAAAAGAAAAACAGGTGAATTTTTTCATTTTTCACAATACAATAAGCTTTAGGTAAACTTATTTTTTAAAGTTGCTTTTTGTTTTTGATTCACAAGAATTATTTTGCAATGTCACAATACAATAATACAATTTGGAGATATATTATTATTTGTAACTTTAAATTTTTTGCTAGTCAGTTAACTAAGGTATGTAGGAAGCACATCACAGTAGTAATGGGGGATTTTAACTATCCTGACATCAACTGGGAAACAAACTCTGCAGCAAGTGGAAGATCCAACAGGTTCCTAACAAACCTAGCAGACAACTTTGTTTCCCAAAAACTAGAGAAGGCAACAAGGGGATCAGCCATACTGGACTTAATTCTCACTAACAGAGATGAAATGATAGAAGGTGTTGAAGCTACAGGAACCTTGGGGGCAAGTGACCACGCAATATTGGAATTCGACATTAAGCAAATACAAGTAGTAGAACAAAGTCAAACTAGAGTCTTGGACTTTAAGAGAGCTAATTTCAATAAACTTAGAGAGAGCTTGAGAAGGATTCAATGGATGAGAAACCTCAGGGGGAAAACAACTCAAGAAGCTTGGGAAATTTTGAAAAGTGAGATTATAAAAGTGCAGTCTAGCACAATACCAATGAAGAAGAAAAATAATAGATCTAAAAGAAAGCAGCATGGATGCATAAAGAACTAATTGACAAATTGAAAGACAAAAAGGACAAATATAAAATGTGGAAAGAGGGGCAAATAACTAAGGCAGAATATCAGCAAATAGCCCGAGCCTGTAAAGATGAAGTGAGGAAAGCTAAGGCTCACAATGAACAAAGGCTAGTGACAAAAGTAAAAAATAACAAAAAAAGCTTCTTCCAACATGTTAAAAATAAGAAAAAAGTCAAGGAAACCATTGGCCCATTGCTGGGAGAAAGTGGCAAGAAGATGACAAGCAACAGGGAGAAAGCAGATCTACTTAACTCATATTTTGCATCTGTTTTTACACATAAGGAAAAAAACACCAATCTATCAAAAAAGCACTACAAAAAACAGATTAGAAACACAAGTTAAAATAGGGAAGAAAATGGTAAGTGAACACCTGTCTACCCTAGACAGTAAAGCATTTGATAAAGTAGACCATAACCTACTACTAAAGTAGAAAAATGTGGGTTAGACATCACCACCACCAGATGGATTCGTAACTGGCTGACCAACCGCACTCAACGTGTAGTCCTTAACGGAACTACATCCACATGGAGGGAAGTATGCAGTGGAGTACCCCAAGGCTCTGTTTTAGGCCCAGTACTCTTCAACATCTTTATCAATGACTTGGACAAGGAGATAGATGGGGAACTCATCAAATTTGCAGATGACACCAAGCTGGCAGGAATAGCCAACACTCCAGAAGATAGGCTCAAGTTACAGAAAGATCTTGACAGACTTGAACATTGGGCGCTATCTAACAAAATGAAATTCAACAGTGAAAAAAGTAAGTTTTTTTAGGCAAAAAAAAATGCACAGGTACTGTATATGTGGTACCTTGCTCAATAGTAGTACCTGTGAGAGGGATCTTGGAGTCCTAGTGGATAACCATTTAGATATGAGCCAGCAGTGTGCAGCAGCTGCTAAAAAAGCCAACACAGTTCTGGGCTGCATAAACAGAGGGATAGAATCAAGATCACGTGAAATGTTAGTGCCACTTTATAATGCCTTGGTAAGGCCACACTTGGAATACTGCATCCAGTTTTGGTTGCCATGATGTAAAAAAGATGTTGAGACTCTAGAAAGAGTACAGAGAAGAGCAACAAAGATGATTAGGGGACTGGAGGCTAAAACATATGAAGAACGGTTGCAGGAACTGGGTATGTCTAGTTTAATAAAAAGAAGGACTAGGGGAGACATGATAGCAGTGTTCCAATATCTCAGGGGTTGCCACAAAGAAAAGGGAGTCGGGCTGTTCTCCAAGGCACCTGAGGGCAGAACAAGAAGCAATGGGTGGAAACTGATCAAGAAAGAAGCAACTTAGAACCAAGGAGAAATTTCCTGATGGTTAGAACAATTAATAAGTGGAACGACTTGCCTGCAGAAGTTGTGAATGTTCCAACACTGGAAATTTTTAAGAAAATGTTAGATAACCATCTGACTGAGATGGTGTAGGGTTTCCTGCCTGGGCAGGGGGTTGGACTAGATGGCCTCCAAGGTCCCTTCCAACTCTGTTGTTATATTATATTAAATTTAACCGGCAGAAGAAAAATCTAAGATACCCCCACATTTTTCTACAAAGGAAAACAAAATGGCTGGAGTTCTAATTGGATATCATAGTTCTTCATGCATAAGCACTACTGTGTTTACTTCAAAGAAAAATCGTAACAACTAGCTAGTTACACATATAGCTGATGGCACATTTCTTACTCATTACCGCTTACCTGATAAGAGTGAATGGTTGGTGTTAAATATCCCATGGAAAATATATGTGTTTAATCAAAAGTTTCTATTCAATGCTGCACATGCATGCTAAAACTTTTTGTTGAGGACAATTGGTATACCTGCAAATAGCTGACTATGCACTGACATTACTGAATTGAAAGATTCTTCACTGTATCTTGTTTTGTGAGATCCACGTGCAAAGGGAATTCCTAAACAGGATTATCATTGATATATAATAGCTAGTATGGTGTAATAATAAAGTGATGGACTAGATAGCAATGAGAGTTCCAGGTTATAGTCTTCCCTGATTCTTCATTTTGGTTTCTTGGCCTGGACTATCTTGAAGGCTGAGATCAATCTTGCAAATGTACTATTCTCTTTTTAAAGAGGCAAAAGATCCTGCTTTGGTTTTTAAAGATATCTCCACCCCCAGAGTATAGCACTATGTGCTGACTGCCTTGCTACAGTATTGTTGCAACACTAGCAGCAAGTGAATGTACAAACAATGAATTTACAAAATGCCATTATGTTGCCCTTCAAGGTTTTCCAGACTAGGACGTCAAAACCAAGAATGCTAACACTACCCTTATTGTAAAGTTACAGTAACACAATCTTTACATTCCAAACAACTAGGGAAAGTCAATTCTAAGATGCATTCTCCATCATCATCCCTACTTTGGACTCAGATATCATTTATACCAAATACATAACTTATAACAAAATGTATCTGTAAAAGACAGGCTAGGAATATAAATTAAAATAAACCAGAAAATGATAAGAGAACGCCTGTCCGGACTACATGAGTTCAAATGTAAGCCGGCCTGAGTCTTCGGAGAAGGGTGGGATATAAATGTAAAAAATAAAATAAAAAATCACTGGGACCTGACAGATTACATCCCAGAGTTCTGAAAGACCACTGAACCATATCTTTCAAAGATCCTGGAACACTGGGGAACTACAGAGGACTGGCAAAGAGCTGATGTGGTTCCCATCTTTAAAAAGAAAAAAGAAAAAAGCAGGGGGAACAGATCCAGGAAACTACAGACCAATCCGCCTGACATCAATACCTGGGAAGATCCTAGAAAAGATAATCAAACAACTGACTGCAAACACTTAGAAGCAAACAAAGTTATAACCAGATTTGTCAAAAACAGATCATGCCAAACAAATCTTATTTCATTATTTGACAAAGTGGCTAAATTAGTGGACTACCAAAATATAGTAGATATAGTATACTTGGATTTCAGTAAGGCATCTGACAAAATAGACCATAACCTATTTCTTGGTAAACTAAAAAAATGTGTGATAGACAGCATCACCATCAGCTGGCTTTGTAACCAGCTAACAAATTGCAGTCAACATGTTGTCTTCAATGGAACTATATCTACTTGGAAGGAAGGAAGAAGTGGGGTAACCCAGTACTCATCATCATCTTTATAAATGATTTAGATAGGGGAATAGAAGGGGAACTCAAGAGACAGTAATAAAGTCATTTGATAATTTATTTCATAAATGGCAACTTAGTCCAACCAGGTAGAAAAAAGCATTTTCTATATTTCAAAGACAATTTGCTTTGATTAACTTACTATAAATGAGAGTAAAAAATCATCTTACTATTTCCAAGACACCCCAGTTATGTACTATATCCCACACAGCTGGGCAACAGTAAGCAAGGGAAAGAACTATACAGAATTCAGTAAGGCACATTTTAATGCTTATTGAACATAAATACAGATATGGTACTTGGAAACTGTTAGAGGAATGTTCTACTCTCATTTATGAAGTTGATCCAAGATGGTGCCGCCGAAGGCTGCCTTGGTGAAATGCTCTCTAATAGTTTCTTTATTTTTAATTATTCTCTGCTCACTACGGATTTCTTACTCATGAGACCATCTGCTAAGAATTAAGCAACATTTCTTTAAGGAGCAGTTTTCTGTGATCTCACCCCATCTTGTCTTTACAAACACAGAAGCGATTCTAACACAGGAAGAAGCAATTTTTCCAGAGTTATGGATTACCAAGACCAAACAGAGGAAATGGAGATGGTGTAAAAGGGTGGGAATTTTAAACAACCTTGAGGAATAGGGAAAATAGAACTGCTCTGCCTTCGATCTTCCTGGCAAATTTACCTTCACTTGCTAACAAGATGGATGAAATACTCCTTTTAAACAGATGCTACTCTGACTTCCACAGTGCAGCTGCCCTATGCTTTATTGGAACCTGGTTACATGATGATATTGATGACAACACATGCAAATTCCAGGGTTTCAGATACATAGAACAAACAGAATTGCAAAATCATCAGGTAAAAGAAGGGAGGAGGCTTATGCTTATATATCAACAACAGCTGGTCTCAGGATATAACCAAAATATATAAATTTTCTGATAAAAACTTAAGAGTCTTTACTTATCAACTGTAAGCCATTTTACTGTCCACACGAGTTCTCATTTGTACTAATTGCTGTTTATGTCCCCCCCCCCAAGCCTGTGTAAACAAGGCACCATGAACTCTAGCTGACCAGGTTATGGAGGCTGAAGCCAAATACCCCAATTCACTCCCAATTCATTGGGAGATGTAAACAAGGCAAACTTAAGGAAAGAGCTACCAAAATACTTTTAGCATGTCAATTGTCCCACTAGAAGCAAGAATACTTTAGACCATTGTTACGCAACACTAAAAGATGCTTATCGGTCCTGACCATAAGCAACTGTGGGCCACTCTGATCATTGCATGGTTCACATTGTACCTAATTACAATTAAATCAGTGAAGACCTGGACAGAGGAGGCAAAGTTAAAGCTCTGACTGCACTGATTGGAATGTTTTCGAAAATATCTCTGCAGAACTAGATGAACTCACAGATCATATGTCAGCTTCTGTGAAGACCTATGTGTACCGACCAGGAACTTGTGAATATACAATAATAAAAAACCTTGATTCAAGCTAAACTTAAGCAGCTATGTTGCTCTGAAGAGGGAGCCTACAGAAAAGGTGATAAAATGCTGTACAATCAGGCCAGAAATGTATTAACAAGAGAGATCAGAGCAGCAAAAGAAGCTACTCTGAAAAGCTGAAGAATCAGTTCTCAGCAAATATGTGGAAAACTCTTAAAAGTATCACTGGATATGGCAAACCTTCTTCCCAGGTTTTACTGCAGGTTTGAAAGGAAACTACAGCCACCTATCTCCACAACCCCCATCTCAGACACACCAACAACAGCCAAGCCTCCCACAACTGACCCCATCTCAGACACACCAACAACAGCCAAGTCTCCTACAATTGACCCCATCCCATTGGGTTCACAACCCCTAGTAATCACAGAAAAGGAAATGCAAAATCTATTTTACAGACAAAAGCCAGGAAAAGCACCAGGCCCAGACAAGATAACTCCTTCTTGCTTAAAAGTCTGTGCTGACCAATTGGCCCCCAACTTCACCCAAATCTTCAATAAATCGCTAGAGTTGTGCCATGTTCCTTCTTGCTTCAAACGCTCTACTATCATCACAGTGCCAAAGAAGCCCACCAGCAAGGAACTGAATGATTACAGATCATTTGCTCTAACATCTATAGTCATGAAAACTTTTGAAAGGCTAGCGCTGTCCCACTTGAAAACTATCACGCATCCGCTGTTAGACCTCCTGCAACTTGCATACCGGGCAAATAGATCAACAGATTATGCTGTTAATATGGTTATGCATTACATCCTACAACATCTTGAATCTCCAAAGACGCAAGGGTCCTCTTTGTAGACTTCATTTCAGCATTCAACACCATCATTTCAGACATTCTTCTAACTAAGCTAAACCAGCTACTGGTACCTGAACACACTTGTACATAGATCATAAGTTTCCTAACAGACAGGAAGCAGCAGGTGAAGCTAAGCAGAATCACACCAGATATCTGTACAATTAGCACAGGCGCCCCACAAGGCTGTGTGCTCTCTCCACTTCTCTTCTCTTTATATACCAGTGATTGCATCTCAAACAATCCATCTGTTAAACTACTGAAGTTGACAGATGACACAACAATGATTGATCTCATTCGAGACAATGATGAATCCACATACAGATAGAAGGTTAAACAACTAGCCTCGTGGTGCGACCAGAACAATTTGGAGCTTTAATTGCAATAATACAAGAGCAACCAATAGATTTAAACTTAATGTTAACCACTTTAATCTAGATTGCAGAAAATATGACTTCTGTAACAGAATCATCAGTGCTTTAGAACACTTTACCTGACTCTGTGGTCTCTTCCCATAATTCCAAAAGCTTTAACCAAAAACTTTGTACTATTGACCTCACCCCATTCCTAAGAGGACCATAAGGGGCGTGCATAAGAGCACAAACGTGCCTACCGTTCCTGTCCTATTGTTTTTCTTTTCTTCTTCTTCTTATATATATATATGCTTATACCTCCTAATGTTTCCTCATATATATGTTTATATACTATATAATCTTTTTGTGTAGTGCTTATATATATTGTTGTAACAAAATAAAAAAAAAAACATTCAAAACCGTAGAAATGATGGTGGACTTTAGGAGAAACCCTCTCATACTACCACCTCTTACAATACTAGACAACACAGCATCAACAGTAGATATCTTCAAATTTCTAGGTTCTACCATATCTCACAACCTAAAATGGACACCCAACATCAAAAACATCATCAAAAAAGCACACCAAAGTATGTTCTTTCTACGTCAACTCAGAAAACTCAAATTGCCCAAGAAGCTGCTGATCCAGTTCTACAGAGGAATTATTGAGTCCGTCATCTGCACCTCTATAACTGTCTGGTTTGATTCTGCAACCCAACAAGACAGACACAGATTTCAGAGGATAATTAGAACTGCAGAAAAAACAATGGCTACCAACCTGCCTTCCGTTGAGGACCTTTATATCGCACGAGTCAAAAAGAGGGCTGTGAAAATACTTACAGACCCCTCGCATCCTAGACATAAACTGTTTCAACTCCTACCCTCAAAACGACGCTATAGAGCACTGCACACCTGAACAACTAGACACAAGAACAGTTTTTCCCCGAACACCATCACTCTGATAAACAAATAATTCCCTCAACACTGTCAGACTAGTTACTAAGTCTGCATTACTATTAATCTTCTCATCATTCCTATCACCCATCTCCTCCCACTTATGACTGTATATCCTTAAGATTTATATTGACTGTTTCCCTATGACTATCATTAAGTCTTGTACCTTATGATTCTTGACGAATGTATCTTTTCTTTTATGTACACTGAGAGAGTTTGCACAAAGACAAATTCCTTGTGTGTCCAATCACACTTGGCCAATAAAGAATTCTATTCTATTCTATTCAAAGCTGTGTTGTTTTAACAGAAGCACTTTTATTAAATGGGTGGAAAATGAAGAACACAAATTCAGACTCAGAGAGCAAGATTATTTTAATGGACTGCTGATCTCTTCAAACTCAAATTAAAAGAAGCTCCAAAAGAAAATGATGTAATGATAACAGCAGTGGAAACCACAAAAAGTTGATTTCAGATAGCCAGTGAGTTAGTCCTTAACACAATAACTCAAATAAATGAAAGTGTTTTAAAAACCCAACATTATTGTGCTACAAACCCATACAAAGCATCACTAAAATCAACTACATGAGTATATTTTTAAGAGTCTTGATTTAAATTGCTCTGTCTATTCTAGAAGTCTTCACAGTGAAGAATAGCAGACACAAGCCTGCCCACAAGTCATCTTGGTTGATCTGTTAGATTATCTGCTCAGTACAATTTGAATTTTATTCTCTCATTACAAACTAAAGTGCTTTATTTCAAAGGGCCATCTGTCTACAAAAGATGGGGTGGGGTGGGCGTGGGGGGAGTAAACTAAACTGGCAGACTCTAGTAAAATGGATGTTTCTGACATATTACTGTATTCAGTTAATTTAATTATAGTAGAAGAGGCATGAAAATAGCTCTCTAAGAAGCGTTGGATTTTTAAACATGTATGGAGTATCCATTATATATACTAATCTAGTTTGATGCCCATTTCATTCCAATACTTAATACATATATTCCTAACAGGTGCTGATATATGCTGCGTGTGAGTTAATTTTACCTTTAATCCAAAGACAGTTCCTTGAATTCAAATAATATATTGCCTCCAGAGGTACTCTCTACATTGGGATAATCTTATCACAGCTAATTAAAAACAGCTTTTTCTAGCAGACTGAAAGGGGTAACATAGAACAAGGTGACCATCCAGAACATCCACTGATATTCAAATGTTTTATTTTATACTAATGATTTTTAAATAAACAAATTCAAAGAAATGAATTAAAAGGATGTTCTTTCCAAAATAATACTCTTTCAGGTCAATTAGTATCAAGAAGTACTTTCTGAATGCTTTCTGATCTCCTTGAAAAGCAAAACAAGATGGAAGATGAAAGATTACATTTTAAGCATCTTCCTAATAGTGTTCACACTATTTCTGCAGTAGATTATGATTTCATCTGTTATGGCTTTACCAAATCAATAATTGCACTTTTAAGAAAGGATTGCAAGAGTTGTGATATGTGACATACATTTTTGTGTGTAGCTTCTGTAAGTAAATAACAAAGAAAATTATAAAAGACTATCAAAATAACCTGCTCCCAAACCAAAATGAGTATAAGTGGTCCTTATTCAGGGTGAATAAAAATAAATGATTTTAAAAAAATCAAAAAAAATCTGATCTTTTTATTTTTTATCAAATTTATTTTAATTTTATTTTAATGCTTTTGGAGTAAAAATCTATCATGATAGTTTTCTATTTAAGATACATCAATAATTTAGTTTATTCAGCATTAAATGGAGCTTGGTTATGTAGCATGAGGCTATATATTCTGCAATATTGGGACTGTAGGTGAGTCAATAGCAGGTCAGAGAAGGAGCGGCTGCGGGACAGAGATGACAATTGCTCTTTAAAAATTATGATTTAAATCAAGTTGATTTAAATCAAGACTTTTTACTAGTAGAATTAAATCAAATCCACCCTGTCCTCACTTAACAACCATTCAAAGTTACAACAGTGCTGAATGAATTGTATTTATGGCCTAGTGCCCCTGCATTCACGTGATCAAAATTCAGATGCTTGGCAGCCTGCATTTACAATCACAGCATGCCTCAACTACCCCCAAATATCTCCCAGATCTCTGCCTTTTGTCTGTCCTGCTCTCTTATTGCTCCTGAGGTCCTTCCCTCAGACTTAAAACTCAGTGCCATTTGTCTTTTTCTTTTTACATTTATATCCCGCCCTTCTCCGAAGACTCAGGGTGGCTTACAGTGTATAAGGCAATAGTCTCATTCTATTTGTATATTTTTTACCAAGTCAACTTATTGCCCCCCCAACAATCTGAGTCCTCATTTTACCTACCTTATAAAGGATGGAAGGCTGAGCCAACCTTGGGCCGGGCTTGAACCTGCAGTAATTGCAGGCTACTGTGTTCTAATAACAGGCTTTCTTAACAGCCTGAGCTATTCCGGCCCCTCATGAAGGGTCAAACATGGATTTGATGACACGTAGTGCACCAAAAATCAGAGTCATGTATCCCTACAAAGAAAGACAATTCTAGAGGCTGAATGAGGAAAAACGAATACCTTTGAAATGTATTGGTGATAATTTCTGAGAATATATTGAATTGCAAGAACAAATCATTTGATACTAGATGAAGTAAAACCAGACCAGTCACTGCAAGTGTTAATAATGAACTTAAAGCTTAAATATCTTGATGTCTAAGGGTCATGTCCATAGAGGCATGAAGAGAAAACAATGAGATTGGTACTTAATAGGTCTCTAAAGATTTCTGAAAGCTAAATGGAGTAGGGTTTGCTTAAAATTTGGGTGAAAGAGTGACCAAAATAATGGGGCTCCAAGCAAGATGGGAAAGAAAAAAAAAAAGAAAATTCAAGAAGAGGAAATGAAAAACTATTCCAGAATTTTTGCTAAGAAAATTACGTTGGCAAATTAATGAAATTATCAATAGCCAGGTCTGAGTTGGAGATATTATCTTAACTTTTCATATTTATTTTTTAAATTACATTTACAGAAAAAAACAGATGTGTTAGGAATATTCAACATACACAATTGCTTTACAAAAAGAATACCTAGCAATTTTAGAGAGATTCACAAACACCAGCTTCACAATGAAACATACAACATCATGGTTGGGAATTATGTACATCATGTAACAGAAATCTGTAACTGGAATAACTTTCAAGCACTTGAAATTCTGCAAGTTAAAATTTTTATCTAGATGCTGTTATTTCTTCCATTCTGTTAGGATGTGGCTGTTATTAACCAAAGCAAGATTCAGAAATAGGAACGTTCTGAAAAGCAGGCTAATCAACTACAGATAGTCTTCAACTTACAATCATTTATTAAGTGATTGTTTTAACTTATAACAACACTGGGGAAAAATGACTTACAAGTGGTTATAACCATTGCAGCATCCTCATGGTCACGTGATAAAAATTCAGACACTCAACATATTTATGACAGTTGCACTGTCCCAGGGTCATGTGATCACCATTTGTAGCTTTTCCAGCAGGCTTCCAACAAACAGAGTCATGGAGGAAGTCAAATTCCCTTTTGTGATGATTTGTTTAACACTGTGGTTAAAAAAAAATTATAAAATGGGGCACAACTCAATAACTGCTTTGCTCAGCAATGAAAATTTTAGGTTCCAATTTATTATTTATTAATTTAATTTATTTGCCACCCATCTTGCCACAAGGTTCATTATGGTCATAAGTGGAGGACCACCTGTAACTGAGTTAAATAATCAACCTAATTGGCCTCTAGAAGAAATTTTACAATGGGTCATATCCTATAGATTTGGAAGGAAGAAAGCCAACAGAGTTCTATTGCTCTACTTCCAAAACTATACCTATGCAATGATACTTATTTTTTCTGTTAAAATCTCTTCAGCTTAGGATACTCTTATTTATGTCTTTTTTTAAAACAGCTGACTTAAAACATGTTGGATGCAATTCACCTAAATTTTAAGCAGCCCCATTAAGTTCAACTGATGATGTTACTCAGTCTGGTGACAAAATATTTGGAAATTGAAGAACAAGCTCAGAGCACAAACCAGCCCAATAGCTCACAAAATATAGAAATATTGAGCTATTCCACTAAAGTTCATAGGACTTAAAAATGCTTGTTACTAGGTAAATTGTGACCATTCTAGTAATCTCTCACAGCTTTCTTATTATAAATATTTAAATGTGTTTATCTTTTTTCTATTTTCTTTGTCCATGCTCTTTTTACTTGTTATTGCTTGGTGTCAGAGCTAGGAGTGCCCACAGAGATGGAAAAAGGTGAGGATGGCAACCACAACTGCATGGTTGCCATCCTCACCTTAGATGGGGCTTTGATTGTGTGGTCATGACTACCTTCTTGGCTATTTTATCTTTTCTGAAAATGCCCCTGATCAGTGCACTCATCATAATCATTGTTTAAATGTCCCAGGATGGCTTAAAAAGTAGATACTGACATTCCTGTATTTACAGATCTGATGTGATGGAGTCTTCAGGGGAGCACACACTATGGGAGAATGCTTTAATAGACTTGTTCCAATCCTTCCTGGAACTCTCTTGTTGAATATGATTTCACCTAGAGACCAATTAGCAACCAAGGCACACTTGATGAGCATATAATAAGGAAGTGGAAAGAGATATTATAGAACTCCTGGGAAAAGAGAAGTTTTAGAGACAGCTCAAACTTAAGACAGAATGAATCTGAAAGGGGTTGGTTGAGATAACTGGTGAGCAGAAGCCAACACTTTTTCAAAGTACATATACTCTAGCAGACCAAAATAACAGCATGCTTAAGACTTATGACATGTTTAGTATTAGCTCATATTCCAAACCTTTTGTTGCTTAACAGTCTCCAATTTACAACTCAAGATAATAAAAAGTCAACAATGCTGGAAACTACATCTTTCAGATAGATTGCACAATTTTGTACTGTAAACTACCACATAAATGACATGAAAATGTTTCTACATTCCACTTAGGAACTGAAGAGTCATTTGTAACAAAAGCCAGCATTTTTCCCTACAACATTAAAGCAATTTAATAGTAATTATATTCTATATACATATCATCCAAATTGTTTCCATATCAGATATTCAATGCAAGGTGACTCTTCTGAACTATCATTTTAGTTAAAGCTCTACATGCCATTAAGAGGATTAAGAAGCTATTAATCACAAGTAGTTTATCTAGTGGAGGTTTATGGAGATCTAATGCCATTCAAACCTCTGTTCCAAATCACATTCAGACCACTCCCTTTCCTGTCTCACCATCTGTCATATGATGCTCCAATGAATGACTTTTGTATTCTTTTTATTAGAATTAAGATAATACACATGTATATCCTTGATGCAGTAATAACAAAATCTATTCATTTCTAAATTAATACTTAATATATTCCAGAGCTCTCCCCCAACTGCCATTTTTCTCTGAACAGCAGGGCCTAATCTTATGCTTTTTTTGAAAGTAAGATATTTCTTTGTTAAATATTTTAAAGGGAGTCCATTCTGCAAATTAAAAAGTCAAAATATTTTATATTTTATTACACAATCCCTGTATTGAGAATACTAATATTCTCTTTTCTAACCCTTAAGTATATAAATGGAACATTTATAAGAATAATCAGATGACAGGTTGTTGTTTTTTAAGCATTACTATTAGCTGAAAGTATCCATGGTGAACCACACTCATTATATTCTGATGTCAAAATGTATGACCAGCAAAACGAACTCAATCAAGGGAGGCTTCCATAAACTTCCTGTTATATCTGTAACTGCAAAAATGACACAGCTGTCAACCCAGCAGGTCATCCTACAGGGCCTGATGAGTTGCTTTCAGTTCTATAACTAGACAGCACTATCATCATTTTGCAAGTCTTCTTGCAAACACCTAGGCTCAGAAGGCTACATTTTGATTGGAAAGCTGAATAAAGACTTAACAAGCTAGCAGAAAATAGCTTGAATGTTTCAATACATTTTTTCTGTTGAAGGAAAAGAGAAAAAGACCTAAGCCATATGTATATTATTTTTCCTTTTATCCCTACGTTGATCAAAGACAAACTATTGACTGCCTACTGGAAGCATGTCATTTCAAATGTTATTTGAACAATAACAAGTAATACAATCTAGATATTTCTTTTTCTATTAAGTACAGTATGAGTCACACAATCTTTGGATGGAGGGGATAGCTTGATACTGTTTTCCTCAATCACCTGTCCTTCTATGATTCTTTAATCTAAGCAAAAATCAATATTTTCTTTTCTTTTAAAATTTTAGCATGATTCCTAGAAAAATTCAAGAATTTCTGGAATAATTTTTCATTTAAATAAGTTTAAAATGAAACTCACTCTATTCAGAATGCAAAGTAATCCTACAAATGGATTTTCAAGTGATAATTTAATCCAGGTGCTTTACAATATCTCCTTTGACACTTGCCAGATTTTCTACCCAACCTAATATTTTATATTCAAAAAAGAAATGATTAAAGCAAAAATAAAACAGGAAGCTAGACTGCTGGTGGAGGCAAACAGTTTAATGGACACGTGCAACTCAGGGCATATAGTAAGCATACCTTTCTGCCCAGAAAAATGAACAAAAGCAATCTGGAGCTTTGAAGAGGCTGGTGGAATCTAGTGTTCTGTAAATGGTTGCACCCTGTAAGGAAGTTGTTCTATGATGCAGTATAACAGCCAGTCTACACAATAGCATGTAACAACTTCTCCGAATTTGAGATGTGCCCAGTAAAATGCAGAAAGTATTTTTTGGGTACAGACCTAGTCTAGTTCTTTTTCTTCCCTGCTACCTTCCATGATCTCAGCCTAATAAAGCCTTGTTGTGGCTAATGAAAATCTGATATATTTCATATCTTCTTTTTCCTGATGCCAAACTTGTCCACATTCAGACAGAGCATTTGGAAAGAAACTTATACTTTTCTTTCTTTTCCATTACCAATATAATTCCCATCTCCTTTGCGAGAAGCCAAAATATTCACCCTTCAGACAACTAAGGAAATCAAATTATATTTCTGTCCTCAGTCTTAACTAATGAACTACAGGAAAAGTATAATAAAACTACTGTTTTATTAAACATTTCCATTCGAAGTCTACTACTAGAAAGGCTCTAGTCTTAGAGCAAGTGGTGCAATATGATACATCTAGAAAACATTCTGGTTTCTGGACATTGGTATTGGTATAAACAGATTATTTTCCTCCAGCAGAAAATACTTCATAGCACAACTGTTCATAATCTCATATAGCCTCTCCAAGATTTTATGTTAACTACTTATTTGCAATGTTAAAGAAACATGATCAAATATGTGAGGAATATGTTGTTTATATTATATTTATATGCTGGCATTTCTCAGAGTAACGTGTATGGTGTCTCTTTCATTTTTATTCTTACAACATCACCTTGGGGTTGAGAAATAATGATTGGTCCATTATATAGTAAGCTATAGAGCAGTGATAGGCTAACCTTTTTGCTATTGTGTGCCAGGATGGGGAGGGAGTTTTGCGCGCATGTGTGGCCACACTCATAATTCTATGCACCCCGTCCCGCACATGCACACACAACCCCCCCTCCCCCCCCAGCTCCTTGCATGCGATGGTCCGGTAGACCCGCTTTTCTTTCTCACCTAGCTCCAGATCCTCTCTATGCATCTGGGGAGGACGAAAACAGCCTTCCCCACCCCCTCGGAGCCCCTCTAGAGGCCTGAAACAGCCCATTTCCTAACTTCCGGTTGGACAGGAAGTGACTTTTTTTGCTGTCCCCAGCCTCTTGAGCCTATTTGGAGTCTCTGGAGGCTGGGGACAGCAAAAAACATCACTTCCTGTCCAACTGGAAGTTGAGAAATGGGCCGTTTTGGGCCTCCAGAGGACCTGGGGAAGGCCGTTTTCACTCTCCCTAGATACATAGAGAGGAGCAAGTGAGAAAGAAAAACAGGCCCTCCAGAGGCAGGAAACAACCTGTTTCCCTACTATTGGTGGGCCCAGAAGGCCTGAAAATCAGCTGGCTGGTATGCACATGCACACTGGAGCTGAGCTGGCATGCCCACTGATATGGCTATGCGTGCCACCTGTGGCACGCATGCCGTAGGTTCGCCATCATGGCTATAGGGTATCCCTGTGCTATACTCTACTATTCCATGCTACTCTCATTATAACTTGTTAACTTGTAGTTTGGGTTGGTGACATGTAATAAATAATTTGGTTTGATATTAACTTTTATTGATTTGATTAAATTTACATTTAATGTATTTTAGTTTTTCTTCTGGCCCCATCCATTTTCTTGTCCTGGACTATTTTGGAGTTCGCCTCTTTTCATATTAATTGGTATTGTGGAGGGGCCTATTTCTTTAATATCCAAAAATAACTTACAATGTACAGAGACAGAGATCACAAACAAACCAGAGAGCTTTTCTTGAGGTAATAATTTTGCAACCTTCCAATAAAGCACATTATATCATGCTTGAGAATGAAAGAATAAACAACATGCATTCCACACAAAGTTTCCTATCCATTATGTTTTCTGCCTTAGGGAAACAGGTTCCTTGCACTTTGCCACTGTTTTTTTTTTAAAGTTCATGGCCTTTGTAATTGTCCTCCATAGTCACACACTAATTAACTAAAAGATGACTGCTGAGTGTTGAAAACACAAATCTCCTAGCTGGGTCAGTGACCATCAGCAAGAAGCAATATGACTCAGTTCACAACAGCAGAACATTCTATCATTTGACCACAGCATGACTGATGGTTTGGCCATCTGGTAGAGAAGCATAGCAGCTGAAATAAAGCCTCCAGCATTTACAGCGGTTTCACTATCTGAAAAAAAGCATGCTGGAACTCAAATAGGCTTATAAGCCACAGTTTCTGATCCCAAAATATTGTTGTTTAATTACCAGTGTGCAAAATTTGATTGCTATGGACATCAAAGTTTTGTTTCACATGTTCCAAAGACGGGCATTAAAGAGTTAATCAATCTGAGTTCTATCAACTTTCTTTCTTCACTAGAATAAAGTTCATTCTGACTTACAATGCTCTCACATTACTCAGATATTTCATAAGTCTATCCACAATCAAAGAGAAAAAATTATGTATTATGTATTTCTAAGTAGAACAGGACCAAAAGAAATTGTGAATTTTCCATTAGTAATAGGCCCTAGTCTGGGAAAAGAAGTCTTTTGACTCTGAAAGAGAGCTGGGTTTTTTCTCCTCTGAGGTATAAATTCTCTTTTGTCATTGCTAGAATTCTGTAGCTTCAGAACTCCAACACTGCTTTAATTTTCATAGACAACATACAATCTTCTAGACAAATACTACAGTTCTTTTTTTAAAAAAATGATTTTAGCTTCCTGAATTCTACACGGGACGCAATCTAAATGATTAAGCAACTGATTACAAGCATATAATACGAAAGAAAATTAATGTCATATTTATGATAATTAGGACTGCATTCCACACAAAGCAGTTTTCAAGCTGACTTTGGATTCAGCCAAAAGGTGCTTTTAAGCACAGCTGCTCAAAGGAGTTGCAGACAAGTACAGATAATCCTTGATTTATGACCCACAATTGAGCCCAAAATTTATGTTGCTAAGTGAAACATATGTTAAGTGAATTTTGCCCTATTTTACGACTTTTCTTATGCCATAGTTCTAAGTGAATTATTAAGTTAGTAATGTGACTGTTAAGTGAATCTGGCTTCCCCATTGACTTGACTTGGCAGAACTTTGCAAAAGTTTATCACATGGCCCCAGGACACTGCAACCATCATAAATATGCACCATTTGCCAAGCACCTGAATTTTGATCACGTAACCATGGGGATGCTGCAACGGTCATAAGTGTGAAAAATGGTCATGTCCCTTTTACCAGTGCCATTGTAGCTTTGAACGGTCACTAAATGAACTGTTGTAAGTCAAGAACTATCTGTACTTCATCTGGGGCCCATGTGCTTCGAAGTATTTCTTTAATTTGATTCTGAAGCATTGCCCAGCTATAAGTATTAGTCCTCTGGGATTGCAACTTTGCTATTTTAGCTACCATCAGGCATGATTCACAGTCTTCTTGCACAACTTTTTTTACCTCTTTTTGAAATGCCTATTTTACCCTTTCTTGTAATATCTCTTGGTATTGTCGTGTATCACATTACAATACCTATAGTCTCTTACCAACCAAATGGTATGGGAGGTCCTTTATCCCAGGGGATTTAAAAAAAATTAGACCACCCTGCCTCTCCCTTCTGCGATAAGCAGATTTAGTATTGAAATATACTTTGTGAACAATACATCTTAATTATAACATTTGCAACACATAAAAATATACACATACAAATTTAGAATTTAGTCTGATTTTTTTGAGAGCCAGAAGCCCAAAATAATGAAAATTTTGAAGTTCAGTTCTATCTACAGAACATTACTGCTAGACACAAGACCATAAATAGAAAAAAACCATTGCATGCACCTGTCTTTGAGTGCATTAAAAGCTTTTCCCTTAGTCATGGTTCAATCACAAGATAACAAACTCTGAGCTTGACAATTTCTTAAATCAAGAGTTATGATCCAGCACTCTCAGGAAATTTAGCTTTGCATCTAGAAATAATAGAAGGGAAAAAAGGCAAAGGATATTTTATATGAACTGGATAAATAACCCTGAGAATAAAAATAAATGGTTACGCATGTTAGGCAATGATATTTTAATGTATTGTTTCTTTGTAAATATTCTCAAAATTTACTAACATGGAACACTAATTCCTTCTTTGGGAATATTTTCAGTGAGCAAATAAGATCCTCATATATTATAGCAGAGCACACAGCCTTTGCTGTGAGCAAGGCCATATCTTGCTAACCAGATGCAATCAACAACTTTGATTGTACAAATCACCTGGAATCAGTGATTCTGTACAAAGTTGATGTTGCATGCTGTGAAAAGTCTGTAGGCCAGAACCAAAGTTCTAAACTATTTTAATTAAATTTGAAGAATGAGTAATTGAAAGGACTTCTATTGGAAGATTATAAATATTAGCATAAGAGTAAGTTATAAGCAGTGAGAATTTAGTCTGGATTTACTAGAATAGGAGGATCCTACTGGATCCTTACATAATATTAACCCAAATTATGGTTTCATTTTGGCTTCATGTAGTAGTGTGAACTCAGCTATTACTTAATATGATATCCAAAGACAGGCAATTGAGACATGTTCAATATGAGTCAAATCTTGGTTTAAAATAGGAAGACATATTTTTAGAGACAAACTTTTCAACTATCAGCAACTATCAGAAACCTAGAAAATGTCTATTGGTGTGGATGAGTGGGTGTGGGTGTATTTAAATAAATAAACTTTGCAAGAGGATATTGTGGAATATCAAAAACATTTTTCTTCTTTCCAAATATAAAGAAAACTGTAGATGTATTGCTTGCTGGCAATTATAATAACAATAGCACTTAGACTTATATATCGCTTCACAGCCCTTTATAAGCGGTTTATTGTCTCCAACAATCTGGTCCTCATTTTTACCAAGCTTGGAAGGATGGAAGGCAGAGTCAACCTTGGTCCTGGTGAGATTCGAATGGCCAAATTGCTGGCAACCAGCAGTCAGCAGAAGTAGTACTGCAGTACTACAGTACTACTACTGCAGTACTTCACTCTAACCACTGCACCGCCGTGGCTCAATATAATGCTCATGAAATAATACCTGTCTGCTTAAAAATAAGTATTATAAATTTGGAACTGCAGAATTTATTTTCTCACTCCCTCATAATAATTTTGTTCCGTAAGTCTTCTTTCTTATTTCTCTACTGAAGTATTGCTTCATCACGACTCAATGTTTCTCACCACTGTTTATGACGGTGGTTGGGCTTTCTGGGAGTCATTCCAATGTCAAACAGAATTAAATTACCAAGCCATGATTATTACGAACTCAATTTTTTCTCCAAACTATACCATATCTTAAAAACTAAGGGATGGAATGAGGATGCAATAGGATCGAAGTTGATGATGGGAGGATGTTGGCACATGAAGTAAAGACTTAATTCTAATGATCAAATCACAGTATGGAAATAAGATCTGTTTCCATTAAATACAAACTAAAGAATGTGGATTGAAAAAATATATTTCTACAGTTCACTCTACAGCGAATGTAACATTCTATAGTGGTGGGTACTTCCTGGTCAAACATATTAAGTAAGAACATTAATATATATATTATCGGTCAAACAATAATACTAATTTTAGTTAAAGGCCAAATAATTGTTTATAATAGGAAGTTTATAATACTTCCTAAAGCAAGCACAAAACATTCCAATATTTTTGAAAATTGTTATATGCGGTTTTGAATTACGTGCCAAGGTTGGATGCTGAATTAATCATGTCTGTAGAAGTATTGGAATAATGAGGGCAATGTAGGGAGTAAACTCTTTCATTTCAAGGTATCTGTGGTAAGGATCCAACCTACTCAAGAAATTGTCTTTTCCCCAAAATATTCTTCTTTGCCCTTTTTTAAAAAAATATTCACAATTTCTCCCCAAGCCCAAAGAAATTCATGGAAAGATTTTATCTGCTCAAAACTACATAAAAGTATATTTTTTTAAAAAAATCTGATGTTACGATTAGTATACATGAAGCAGTCTTTACCATAGGGTTAGGCTTAGGTATGCTGATTTACCTTCAGACTCAACTAGTGGTCATAATGATTGGGGGGGAAACAGAGAAAGCTCAAGAAATTATGTTAAATCTTTTTCTATATTATAGGTTCAATTAAGTAATCAGAAAATAAATTCTGATATTTAATAAAGACAAAAGATCATCAGACTAAGACTGGTGGGCCTCAATTCTATTGAAGTATCCAGAGCTCTTTTCTGGATCGGCATGCATAGAAGAACAGTTCAATTGCTATATGATTTTAAGTATATGCCTATATTTTTCCCAGTGAATGTTTCATGTTGACTTACCATATTTTTCAAACGATCCAAACTATAAGACGCACCTACCTTTTTTTGGGAGGAAAACAAGAAAAAAATGTGCCTCTGCCTCCCGGCATCCATTAGGTATTCATCTGGTACATTTACTGCAGCCTCTTCGCCGCGGCTTGTTCACCTCTGTGGCCCATTCGCCACCACTGTGGCCCATTCACAGCACCCATTTGCCGCTGCTGTGGCCCGTTTGCAGCTGCTGTGCCCCATTTGGTGCACCTCCGTTTGACACAGTGGCAGCCTGTTCACCATAGTTGCAGCCCATTCGCCACCACCCATTCACTGCCACCTCCATGCTCTGTTCACCGCTGCCACGGCCTGTTCACCACCAGCCATTCGCCACCGGTGCGGCCCATTCGATGTGGCCCATTCACTGCCGCTGTGGCCTATTTGACATGGCCATTTGCCACTGCCGCCACAGCCCATTCTAGAACAGTTGATCAGTGCCTCACCAACTCCCACCACCACCACAACATTTGTTGTATAAGACGCACCAAAATTTTCACCCACTTTTTTTTGGGGGGAAGTGCATCTTATACTCTGAAAAATACGGTAATTCCATTTTCATTTTTACCAATAGAGCAATCCATGGCAAGTTATTCCTATGACCTATCAAAGCCAATGACAATTCCTATAGCACATAATAACCATAAGTACATTTAATTATGTTAAAGATTTTTTTTAGATCCAACGGCTACAAGATCACATTTAATTATCTCCAAAATTATCTTTACCCTCCATTGAGATATTATTAAATTTGTGATTTAGCTTCTATTAGGTAACTTCAATTATCATTGAATTCTAATAGGGATTCCCCTCTATTATGTTAATTCAAGAATCCTAGCATGCAATATTTTAGAAATATATCCTTGCTCATGGTTTTACGTTATTTAGGTATTATTATTGTGTTTCCCTGAAACAAATCACTGCCCCCTCCCAATGTGTTAAAGGCAAAATAACCCTGCTGGTTTAAAGGATCATTTAGTTTGAGTGAAAAGAGCAAGTTACACTGACTTAATAAGTAAAAGTTTAATTTCACCTTAGTTTGTCCCTAGTATAGTAAACAAAATAGGAGATGAAGTGAATAAATCAATTATGATCACTGGATTTACTATATAAATAAGCATTTTGTTATAGATGGTCTTACTTTTCAGTGGCATTAGCACTAAAGAGCTTATTAACATCAGCATATACTGTTAAGCACAGAAAGAAACTGAATGTTAGAATGGCTGGAATGCTGGCCTCATTTTCTTTTGAACCGCTTCACCTTGAATCTTTATACATATAATTAATTTTATTTCTTGCAATGTCTTTATTTTCTTTATGTTCTTCTTCAGATATAAAATGGAGATAGTCTCAAAAGCTAAGTTAAGAGTTCTGCAATACTAAGTCCTGCTCAAAAACTCCTTAAATATTCCCCCCCCCCATTCCTAGTTCAACACCATAAAAATATCAAATGTGTCTGGATTGGTTGGATTTTTAGCAATTTAGAAGAAAAGAAATTTAGATAAGAGCGGAACATTTTTTTAACCTGTTGGGAAGTCAAGCAGGATGAGGAGCACTAAATCCAAATTCTGAAGATAAACCAAATCTCTTAAAATAACTGCAAATCTCAGATAATACTATAGATCTGAAATGTAACACCTGTAATGTTCATTTATGATTCAGAATACTTTCTTTTACTAAGGACAAGGATTATTCTGAACAAACAGTTGGCACCAACATTCCTGAAATTGCTCAGCCGCTCTGGGTCACACTAGTACTTTCAGAATGTCCAGTACAAAAATATTCCAATAGTGTCCCTTAGTCAAGAGAAGAGAAAGCCCATTTTACATTCCAGCATTTAACCATTTTGGGATGGTGGTTAAAAGTACCAATCTAGAAACCAAGCCTTAGGCATGAAGCCAGCTGGGTGACTTTAGAGCAGTCATTCTCTCACAACCCTAGGAAGCAAGGGCAAACCCAGAAATGTTGCTGTATAGTATCAACTTATTCACAGCTACACCAGGACTCAACAATGGTTTGAAGGCCCAAATAAATAAATAAATAGTTTCTTCTTTATCCCCAATTCACACACTCACCTGCATGTATCATTTTTTGTCAAGTAGTTGCCAAAGAAATAAGGAAAAGTATATTAAGTATTCAGTACCTTTAAAAAAACTTCCAAGGTTCTTGTTTTTAATTACCATAGCTTATCTAATACTCTAATACAATAGAATTAGAATTATAAGTTAACTCAAGTTTTCCATTCAATATCTTCCATTTCCCAAACTAGACTTTTATTATTTGAATATTTGAATATCAACAGCTTTTATGCTTCTCTTTTCCACAACTGGTTATTCTCTGTCCTTCCTAGTTAAGCAAATACACTATTAGTAAAAGCAATTTATTTGATTTATTTACTGTCTAAGCCTCTCAACAGCTACTAGAATGTATTTTTGTCCCCTTCCTTCTTCAGACTTTTTCAAGGTGATTGAATTTCGATGCTCCCTTTAGAAAAGCATATCGAGATACACATACTGCTATTTCCCACTTGCGGCGAATCTCTGCACCTCATTTACACAGCCGTTAAATTGCGTATTTTGGGGTCGCGGCCACAACGTCCCTCGGGACATTCTTCCGTTTTGGATCGATTCATACATTAATTATTTTCTCCCTTTGCAACGGGACATTCAACTCCCATTCTCGGCCTTCGTGTTTTAAGGCTTTAAACGGAATGTGCAAAAACCCAGAAAAAAGAGAGATTCTCACCCGGGCATGAAGTTGACTCCCTGATTAGCCCACCCGAGCCATGCAAGGCAGGGAGTTCGAGCGCCTTACCAGATGCAGCGGGATGACTCAGAAGGAGGAAAGGAGGCGAGGCGCAGGCAAGCAGGCAAGTATGGAGAGCCGCAGCTCGCGAACTGGAGTCTTGCGCCTCACCTGGGAGCTGCTACCGCCACCACTGCAGCCTGGATTAAAGACTTGGCTGCCATTTGTTGCACGCCTTCTAGGAGAAACCGTACACGAGGCATGTAGGATTAGCCTTTTCTCCCCATGACGATCTTAGGGAGGCTCGTTCTGTTCCGTTCGTTCCTTTCACTGTAGCAAAATCCCAAGGCAAGTCGCGGCTCTTCCCCCCGCGGGACTCAGTTGCCTGCTCGCTCTTCGCCTCATGTTGCACCGTCAGCCGTCTAGCACGTCCCAATCGCTCTCGTACTTGGTTTCTTTCGCTTACCAAATGATGAGCGGCGTTGGGCGTTACAGCAACGGTTCGGTGGCGTCCTGCAACCCGGGCGTGGCAAAAGCGGGGGAGGGGAGGTTGTAGGGAATGTTGGAGAAACAACCAGCTGAATTGCTTCGTGCTCCACAGGTGCTGCGTAAAGGGCTGGGAGGGGGAGGTTGCCCTTTTTCCCCCACTCCAGGGAGATTTGTATTTTCCGAGACCCTCAAGCCTTGCTTCCTGAAGAGGCGCGCGCGCAGCCTCTGCGATCCGGGAGATGACTTGCTTTCTAACGGGTCAGGCTATGAGAGTTTTGTTTTACGTGCTGCAAGGGAATCTCAGGCTTCTGGTGTCTAGTTTGAAATTTCCCTTCCCCACCCTGCCCTGCAGCTGGAACATCTGCGGAAAGAAATGAGGCATTCAATTCCGCACAATCTCCCTAAAGGGGTAACCCCAGATTTTCCCTCCTCCAGTTCGGGAAAGGGCTTGCGCTACCGTATCCCGGCTCTCCAAGCTTGACAAACCAATCCAGGGTTCTCGGGTTGTTTCCCTGCTATGCAAAACCTGCTCCCGGCCAACGTCCAGAATAGCTTCGGATTGCTAGTCTCCCTACAAGCACCCGGCCTCTCGAGATTCATGTTCAATGTGCTCAATCGAAACAAGTCTTCCTAAACATAGAAGCCTTTATCCTTAACCTGCTCTGTTGCCCCAATCTTGTTAACATCTTCCCACTTTTACCGCAGATTGCATTCCATCCCAGCCTCTTTTCCGACTGTCAAGTAAACTGTTGCTCTTGCAGCTTCAATTCTTCCTCCGCTAATCAGAGCTCCCCCATAAGACTAAATGTACCCTAGTTTTATTCGGCCGTGATAATAACTAGTAGCGTTTCGGTGTGATCGTTTCCAGATTGCTGTATAACCCCAACTCCGAATCGGTACTATTCTCTTGCTTTTTCTACTGATGATTTGCAGTGATATAGCTTCGCCTTTCTAAATCTACTTAGAAATCTATATGCGCAATTTATTTTCTTTCTAACAGGCTTTAAACACCTGGGAAGGGGATGCGGGAGAATACATTTTGGAGAAAAGGTCTGCAGGCTGAACCACCGAATGGTATTGTTTATGTAACGCCCTATCAATATCCAAAGACCCCTTTGGGCACAAATTAAAATTCTCTCTCCCTGCCTGCGACCTCCGTGCTTTCTATTTTTACGAATTGTACCCTGCAACTTCGAAAGATGTACTTGAGGAGAGCATATCTAGAGAACGGTGCTGTTCCCTTATGAGGGGAGAATATCGTCTCTGCAAAAAAGCCAAGTCTTTCTTATCAAACCTGTCCTCTCTCACCCAGAACCAGAAAAAACCTCCTTTCCGACTGTCAAGTAACTGAGCGGCTAGGAAGTAGCTGCCTTTGCCTTGTCAATGGGAAAGGAACGCGTGCCCGTTAACGCAACAGGCTGCGGCGAGGGCTTACCTTTTCCCGAGCTTTGAGCCTCGGTGAAAAGCTTGGGGGCCGGAGGGAGGACAGGCTTCAGGGGAGTGGGGGACTGTTAAGTGTGGGACTCTCTATTTACATATTCAACAGGGACAGCATAGAATTTTTTTCTTTTCTTTATTTCCTTTTAGGGAGATGACGAAGAAGGAGGAATGAAATGGCTACTCAAGGACTGCCCCCTTGGTTTTGGCCTGCTGAAGGCAACCTTTGCCTGAGCCTGCCTGGGTCCAAAGAGCTTGTACAATATTGAAGAGAAGTCAAAGCTCTCCTCCATCTTGGAAGGGAAAAGGAAATAGGAAAAAAGAAAGGAGCAGAAAAAAGACAATATAATTGTCATTAAAAACAGAAATCCATATTGCAGTGATATCATTATGTGGTCAGCTGGAGCCTTATAAACCTTCAGCTATATTAGGCTTACTTAGTGTTTAGATAAATCACAATTAATGTAATTAATTCAGTGGGGAGGGGTGGGGTTCCAGAGATATAGTCCTGCCTTAGCTGTGAAAGCTGGCTGGGTGACTTTGGGCCAGTTACTGTTTCCCAATACCTCGCCTCAACATGGTTGTTGCAGAGAAAATAGAGAAGTGGAGGGAGGTGTGTTAGATATGTTCCTGGCCTTGAGTTATTTATAAAATAATAAAGGTAAGATACAAACAAATCAAATTAAAATAAATAAATAAATGCTGCACTGTACTTATTCCAACTGATCTGCATAGCGCAATGGACTTCAAAGAGATTGACTAATTTATAGTTCAGTATGTTTACGATTGGTCCTAAGCCAAACCACATTTTTCTTCTGCCCCCTCTTGGTTTACTAGGTATTTATACATTTTCTTCGTTGGAGTATTCTTCAAGATATGGAAACCTGCAACTTATTTAGAAACCAGTTGAGTACTAAGTAAAGCATTTCCTGAAAATATATCTTGTATATTTTATAATACACGCCACCCAGTGTTATTTGTTGAAATGAGCAACTTGAACTGTATATTAATATGATTCCTCAGATGAGCCTAGATTCAAATAACAGCTGGTCCATTGACTGGAGGTGTTGGAGTATAGTGCCAAGAACCTTAATGCTTCTGGATAGCAATTATTTAGAAAAAGCTACCTTAGGTGTCAAGCTTGAACTGCTTTGCTTATTTCAAACCTTAATGCTTTTCAACTTGTGAATGAAGTGGGGAAGGGGGAAATAGAATGCCAAGAGTGTGAGACACATAGAAACCATCAAGGTCACCACTACAGGTGTTTGAGAAAGAGGTAGACTGTTCCCATAACAAAAAGACAGCCCATAACTGGACAATGTAGGGGTACAGAGAAGGGGAAGCTATTGTTTAACTAAACAGGCATTTGAATGGGAAAACCAGAGCTGGTTTGGTGTCTTTAGTACCAACATGGTATATCCAATAAAGTTTTACTTTTGGGAATTCAAATCCCCAAGATTGTTTCCTTATTTTGGGCTTGCTAATTGGACAGTTGACATTGCAATTTTTAGAAAATGAAAGCCCCTTTTTACTGAAAAGTTAATTCAGCATCAAAGCATTGTGTTTGATGTTTCACTGGTCAGACATAGAAAATTTTTGATAGAATCAGGGACAAATGTAATTATTAGGAACTGATACAAATTATTGGAAAATAGTTACTAATGGTATTATTATACTGTACAGTGTATTTTTAAAACACACTACTGAAATTTTAAGTGAGAAGTAAAACATAGCTAAAGAGTAGTGCCAAATGCTTGCAAAATGCATATATTTTTAAATGCACAATGAGAATAAAAAGTCTACATATCCCTGATAAAATGGCAGGTTTTCGAGATGTAAAAAAATCAGACCAAGGAATATAATTTCAAATTTTTTTTGATCTTTAGTATAACATATAAACTATACAATTCAATTGAAAAACAAACAACTATTTCAGGGGGGAAATAACAATAAAAACATACAATACTGAAGTTGCATAAATTGCACACTTATTTATAAGTAAGGATGTGGCTATGTTCAGAATTAACCAATTATATTCAAACTGTAGTTAAATAGTAGTCAGTATTTGTCATCAATTAAAGTGACTCTCATCAAATCCTTATAAAGTTCAGCTGTTCTAATAGGATTTTTCTGACATTTACTCAGTTTATTTTTTATTTTATTTTATTTTTATTAGATTTTTATACCGCCCTTCTCCCGAAGGACTCAGGGCAGTGTACAGCCAAATAAAAACAATACAATATACAAATTAAAAACAAACTTAAAACAAACATATTTCATAAATGGCCAAAATTTAAAACAATCAATTTAAAACCCTTAAAATTCATAAATAACCCCAATTAAAATTATTTAATAAACTTTTAAGCCAGTCCCGCTTGAATAAATAAATGCGTTTTCAGCTCACGGCGAAAGGTCCGAAGGTCCGGCAATTGGCACAAACCAGGGGGAAGTTTGTTCCAAAGAGTAGGAGCTCCGACAGAGAAGGCCCTTCCCCTGGGGGCCGCCAGCCAACATTGCTTGGCGGACGGCACCCTGAGAAGACCTTCTCTGTGTGAGGGTACGGGTCGGTGGGAGGCATAAGGTAACAGCATGCGGTCCCGTAAGTACCCGGGCCCTAAGCCATGGAGCGCTTTAAAGGTGGTAACCAAGACCTTAAAGTTGCCTTGTACAGCAAAAGCTATGGTCTTCAAAGAGCTTAGAGAGCATCAAAGGGATCTCATTGTGGGAAGGTATCAATCAGGAGAAGAGTACAAAACAATTTCCAATGCATTGGATATACCAAGGAACAAAGTAAAGAAAGTCACCAACAAGTGGAGAAAAGTGATATTATCAAGAACCAGATGTTCTTCCAAAATTGATGAAAAAACAATAAGAAAACTGGTCAGAGACTGCCAAGAGGCCTATAGCAACATCAAAGAAGCTGCAGGAATGTCTGTAGCTTAGTTACATACTAGTTGCAACCAAGTACTTAGTTGTATACTACATGTGACAACAATCTCTTATATTTTTCAAATGTCTGGGATAGGAAGACAAGCCTTTGCTTACAAAGAAAACCATCTAAGCCATTGGATGACACTGTATGTCATCATAAATATGAACTATTTGCCAAGCAACAGAATTTTGATCCCATGACCATGGAGATGCTGTAATAGTCATAAGTGTGAAAAAGGTCATAAATCCTTTTTTCAGTGTCTTTGTAACTTTGAGCGGTCATTAAATGAACTGTTGTTAATTGAGGATTACCTATGTATGGAAACAAAATTAACAGGTAAAACCAACAGCTACATTTAACCCTCTGTTAACAGTCTATTTATTGTATTTCACATGCAGAAAGTATTATTTCTGGTCTACCATACATCACCACAGTCATTGTTTCTGGTCCATCCAGGATTACATATCCTCAATTAATTCTTAATAATGAGGCTTTTCCTTAAGATATTAATCGGGATCTTTCCTAATAGTTGGATTTTATTCCCAAAAGTCGTAAGTCTCTGTTGTGTATATTTCCAAAGCACTTGTACAAAAAAGTGTCCTGTAAATTGTAACGAAATATCTCTTAACATTTATTTTCCAAATAGGTATAATGAAACCATCCCCCAATCTCCTTCAATCTTTTTGAAAAAGTCAACTTCATCACTAGTCAATTCTATCAACTGTGAGTCTTTAAATCCAAAGTTTTCAATTCAAAACAGCAACCAACTTGCATTTTCCAAGTCCATCTTTCAGCTAGCAACAAATTACATTCCAATCTGTCATAGTATAAATCTTGTTGTACTGCTGTTGTTTGCATCTGGTTACCATCTTTGAATTGATTTAAAATTTTATCAAGCTTTTTATTGAAATTTTCAAGTTATAAGTTAACAAGTATTCTGTTCCTCCAACTTTCCCAATAAGCCTTTTCTTGACAACTTGTTTGCATTTTGACTATATTTTTATATAATCCAGCGGTGGGAAATGATGATCCTTTTGTGACTTGTGGACTTTTAACTCCCTGAATTCCTGAGCCAACCATGGTGCATTAGCAGGTTTCAAGATTAATAAACAAAATATGATGTTAATGAAAGATATGCAAATAGAAGATCAAACAGAATTGGTGCAAACATGGTTTAAAGATTGAGAAGAAAGTAAAACAAATATGAACTGTATATGTAATTTCAAAATATGTATAAAACATGGAATGAATTTTAAAAAGCCATGTTTAAATGGGAGAAACTATAACTGCCTTTGTAAAGAATTTCTAGATAAAAATTAATGTTTTACTTAGAATTATGGTTTCATTTCAAATAATAGCTATTTTGCCAGTTGATGCTACATTTCAACAGTAGCAGCAGTGGCAGAAAGATATATCTAAATTTGTGTGGCAATTTGCCATTTGGTTAGTATGTGCTACTAAGAAATAAAAGATTCTTGGAATTAGGATTTGGGCAGCTGCATATTTGCGATACAACAAAGTCAAGGTTAATGTGGATTTTAAAAATATTGTTAGGCATACCATATTGACAATACGGCAAAGATACACCCAGAATTGTGCCTGCACCTTTGTGACTTTCAAGAAATATTTTATACAACTAAAATAATAGTTAAACACAAATGGCTAACTTAATATGAAATACTAAAATTGTCAAGGGGAATGTAAAATAAAATTAAAAGAAGAACTGATAGCAGGATGTTACAGTTATTGGAAAGATTTAAAGTAGGCAGTAGAGTTTATGTTTGTTCAAGTTGATTGCTTGAAAAAAGTTGATTGAATATATGATAAAGTGGGCTAAAAATGTTGGTTTTAATATAAAGATTTCCCCTGTCTGGTCATGTCTGACTTTAGGGGTCAGTACTCATCTCAATTTCTTAGAGAGGGAGTCAGCATTGCCCCAAGATATTTGTCTGATCACATGGCCAGCATGACAGATGCACAGAATATAATATAGAGATGGATTGATGAGAAAATATGTGGTTCAATGGATTAAAGTATATACTATGTTAAGAACTTAAGGCAATTTTTATAAAATGATGTACCATTGGTAAATAAAGGGACTTCAAATTTATCTTGGAAAATGAACAAAACGGAACATTTTAACATGTTTGATGGACATGTGAAAAGCTAGACATTTTTGGATTTAAACACAAATATTGATTCAAAGGTCATTTATTTGTCAGTGTTGTAAGAAACTATGATATGCAAGATATCCTTATAACTTACTATTAAACTATAAATGAAGGTAGTAATGAAATTTTTAATTTTAAGTTTATATTAAAATATAGCAGATTAGTATCTATCAATATTAATAATAAATTATGAAGGGTCTAATAACTCAATAAAGTGGTAGTTTTAATTTCTAAATATTAAATAAAATTATTTCCTAGGCCTATTAAGGATCTAAGTCGTGTAGTTCTTTCATGGTATTCATCTTGGAGTTCATAGCTTTGTGGATAAAAGCAAGATAACATAATCCTTTAATATGTGAAAAACTGTTAAATGACTTTAGCCATTCAAGTTATGCACTTTTTAATAAAGGATTAATCCATTCCCTTTTCATAGTGCTATAAAATGCATGAGAGGCTGATACATTAATTAACTAATCTTCCCATTAACTTATCTATACTGAAGAAATGGCAGAAGTCGTCCTAATTTCAACAAATCAGTATTTCATACAAATATGGATTAGAATCCTTCTGTGGTAATAATATGATCTATATGAGACTAATGTGCCTTTTGTTGAACATAATTCATGGGTGGAGCACACATGACTGACCAAGCCTTGGTATTGGCACATAGTCATCTTGTGAATCTGAATTTTCATTTAAGAATCGTTTATGCTGAATATATAATGTCAATGCAATACAGTTCATATTCACCTTATTATTATGCTTTATATATATACTTTTATTTTACATCAAAATAGTTCTCACAATATTTACAGTATGGTTATAATAAAATCATAAAATTATTTTGACCATCTTAACCACAAAAATGAAGCACCTGATGTGAAAAAAAAAATAAAACCCTGAATCAGTTTCTGATTCAGCTGTAAAACTGAAATTAAGCTTTTAAAAACTGTTTTAAAATATTGTTAGGCATACCATATTGACAATACGGCAAAGATACACCCAGAACTGTGCCTGCACCTTTGTGACTTTCAAGAAATATTTTATACAACTAAAATAATAGTTAAACACAAATGGCTAACTTAATATGAAATACTAAAATTGTCAAGGGGAATGTAAAATAAAATTAAAAGAAGAACTGATAGCAGGATGTTACAGTTATTGGAAAGATTTAAAGTAGGCAGTAGAGTTTATGTTTGTTCAAGTTGATTGCTTGAAAAAAGTTGATTGAATATATGATAAAGTGGGCTAAAAATGTTGGTTTTAATATAAAGATTTCCCCTGTCTGGTCATGTCTGACTTTAGGGGTCAGTACTCATCTCAATTTCTTAGAGAGGGAGTCAGCATTGCCCCAAGATATTTGTCTGATCACATGGCCAGCATGACAGATGCACAGAATATAATATAGAGATGGATTGATGAGAAAATATGTGGTTCAATGGATTAAAGTATACAGTATGTTAAGAACTTAAGACAATTTTTATAAAATGATGTACCATTGGTAAATAAAGGGACTTCAAATTTATCTTGGAAAATGAACAAAACGGGACATTTTAACATGTTTGATGGACATGTGAAAAGCTAGACATTTTTGGATTTAAACACAAATATTGATTCAAAGGTCATTTATTTGTCAGTGTTGTAAGAAACTACGATATGCAAGATATCCTTATAACTTACTATTAAACTATAAATGAAGGTAGTAATGAAATTTTTAATTTTAAGTTTATATTAAAATATAGCAGATTAGTATCTATCAATATTTAATAATAAATTATGAAGGGTCTAATAACTCAATAAAGTGGTAGTTTTAATTTCTAAATATTAAATAAAATTATTTCCTAGGCCTATTAAGGATCTAAGTCGTGTAGTTCTTTCATGGTATTCATCTTGGAGTTCATAGCTTTGTGGATAAAAGCAAGATAACATAATCCTTTAATATGTGAAAAACTGTTAAATGACTTTAGCCATTCAAGTTATGCACTTTTTAATAAAGAATTAATCCATTCCCTTTTCATAGTGCTATAAAATGCATGAGAGGCTGATACATTAATTAACTAATCTTCCCATTAACTTATCTATACTGAAGAAATGGCAGAAGTCGTCCTAATTTCAACAAATCAGTATTTCATACAAATATGGATTAGAATCCTTCTGTGGTAATAATATGATCTATATGAGACTAATGTGCCTTTTGTTGAACATAATTCATGGGTGGAGCACACATGACTGACCAAGCCTTGGTATTGGCACATAGTCATCTTGTGAATCTGAATTTTCATTTAAGAATCGTTTATGCTGAATATATAATGTCAATGCAATACAGTTCATATTCACCTTATTATTATGCTTTATATATATACTTTTATTTTACATCAAAATAGTTCTCACAATATTTACAGTATGGTTATAATAAAATCATAAAATTATTTTGACCATCTTAACCACAAAAATGAAGCACCTGATGTGAAAAAAAAAATAAAACCCTGAATCAGTTTCTGATTCAGCTGTAAAACTGAAATTAAGCTTTTAAAAACTGTTTTAAAATATAGGAAAGAGGCAAACAAATTTCCATGGCATGAAAATGTTTTCTTATTTCTTTTAATAATATTAAAAGAAGTTCTGTTAATGTTTTCTTATTTCTTTCAATTATAACTAAACTTTATAAAATACCTATCACGGTATTCATTGCTCTTGGGCACATAACCAATTACAAACTATCAGAGTTTGTTGCAGCACACACAATCAGACAATTCAGCAGGATTCAAAATTTCTTTATATACATAATAACACATAAGGCAAATATACAAGTCTTGTAGGTTTTTCCATGTTGTAGAGAAGAGAAATAATAAGTGCAAACACAGCACAAAATAGAAGCACAAAATGGAGGCCAGCAAAAGGAAGCAAGCAAAAGTAGGCAAGCAAATATAAGCAACAAAATGGAAAAGGCAAAATGTATGAGGGAGAAGCTAGTGCCCTCAAGCTTATATACAGAACAATTAAGCCACACCCAGGCTCCAAACTGTTTCTTATAGCCCCATACAACAAATACTATATTTCAGTTACCAACAGTTCCCCATTGGCTGACCTGTTGCTATGCCTATTCCAGTTCATGAATATATTTACACTAACACAAACCATCTCTATAGCTAAAGGCAAATTGGGGAGGTTGTTGGCAGCAATACACTTTTGTGTTCCATTCTCAATTTTTTTTACTATTTATTACTTTACTATATACTTATTGTGGTTTGTTTGTTTTTTGTAGGCAAAACAGCACACACAAACAAAGCACTAGGCTACAATCTACCTCATATAATTTATTTACTAAGAGTGCCAATTTATAGCCCAAGGAGACTGGGTGGGACGTAAATGGAGGCGCATAAGAGAAGCCCCAGCTGGGATGAGAGTGAAAAGGCCCCAGCTGCACCAGCTTGAAAGAAGGTGGAGTGAAAGAAGGCTCTAGCTGAGGTGTGATATGGCAGGCACAGTAATAACAAAGCTGGGTGGCAGAGCAACAGTAGTAGCAGGTAGGTAGCCGGCCAAAAGGACTGAGATGGAGTAGAGCTAGATGGATGGGGGCAGCTGAAATGGAGGCAATCTTTTATGCAAGCATAATTTGGATTTGGCTGGGTCCTCACCTAATGACCATATAGGATCCATTCAGTGACAGGAACTGAGACTGCCAGTGCTGCTGTCACTAAGCAGGATGGTCATGTGTTGTTTTTTTAACAACCGCATTGCTTATCAATGGGACTGCCAGCAAAAAGTTTGACAGCTGTCACAGTTGGAATATGACTTCCCTTGCTTTTGCAAATATGTTAATTTTGCAATAGATTTAAGTAAGTTTTACCCAACTCAGAGGAAGCAAATAAAAATTGTGATTAAAAATAGTGGAAAATTGCTGCCCTGCTGTTTCTGATGATATCAGTGTATTACCTCTATGGCCCCCGCCGTTCTCAGAGTTTGAAAAATAAATAAATGCAGTTCCCAATAGACGAAAGTAGTGTGCCTGTTGTTTCATTTACTTAATGTATTGTTACTTCTTTTTGTTAAAATGTGATTACATCAGCAATTAAGATATCAAGTACAATTAAAATTGAACAATAAAAACAGCATAAAAGGTAATTGATAAAATAGCAGAAGCTAAAATGCTAAGAAGATGAAAATCAACACACTGATTTAAAGCTTGTCAGAATTAGAATAACATGATAACAGTGGTGGGTTGCTACCAGTTCTCCCCGATTCAGGAGTGCCGGTAGTGGAAATGTTGATGTGAGAGTGAACCGGTTCACTCCAACCGTCACCTGGGCTCTCCCCCACCCTGTGCTATATCTACCTTTATTCCTTCATTTTTAGCCCAGCTAAAAGGCATGGCAGAGTGGATTGCCATGCCTCAGCTGTTCTGGAATTCAATGCGCTTCTGCAAAGTACAAATTTGGCATGTGTACCAGTGAAGCGAGCACATGCATGCCGATTGTGTGCACAGCGCATGCGTGAAGCAAACCGGTGGTAACACCAGTTGGAACCCACCACTGCCTGGGTTGATTATTTTTATTTAGGCTATACTTATGGTAGTCAAGAACCAACAAGAATCAGAAAACAAAAGGCCGGTTTTGGATAATTTCCTAACTGTTTTCTCAATATGGGCCGGTTTTAACTTATATATAATAATATAAAAATAAATGAAATATAATTAAAATGTTAAATATTTAGTCTCAAATACTTTATTTAAAAATGCTGTTAAATAGTATATAATAATGGCAACTAACAAAGTAGTCAGAATATTTTTAATTTTGGGGAAAATGCATAAATAAACAATAGAAAATAATATAAGGATGCTACTTTGGAGATCCTCGTGATTCTTGTGCATTATATTCTCAATGTGTCTTGGTTCAATGAATCCATGAAAGTAAATAATGTTCTTTTTCCCTAAACTTAATGCCTTTTGGAACTTTGTTCTTAAATACATTTGTTGCTCAGCAAACCACACTAATAGATAAATCAGTATCTCTCTAATCCTAAAAGGTATCAATTGTACTTATGTTCAATGTCAGTTGGCTAAGATATTCCTGACAAAATAACATTGAATAAATTGTTCATTATTTCTCTCTGAAGTATTTGTTTAAAGATTATTATTTTTTCATTTTGCTTAGGTGCATAACACTTTTGTACAACTGAAATATATTATTCACAATAGAAAGCGAGATTGTTGCAGAACTGGGACCTTTTAAATTACTCAGTGAAAGATTAAAAAGAACATTGGATTATAATACTTTTATTATAATTTTTTTATTTATAAAAATATTTTTTTATTTATAAGTATGTATAATATTATTATACATACTTCTTAAAAAAACTTTCCACTAATATAGCAGAACCCCTAAGCATAATCTTTGATAAAGCTTTCACGACCAGTTCTCTTCCCAAACTTCACTAGCCACAGTCATCCCAATCTTCAAAAAAGGAAAATTACAGACCAATCTCTCTGTGCTGCGTCACTTGCAAAGTTATGGAATCAATCATCAACCAATCCATTACCTTCCACTTAGAAACAACCTACCTACTTTCTAATAAACAATTTGGTTTCAGGAAAAAATTATCATGTAACTTACAACTTCTCCATTGTAAAAACATATGGACTACAAATCTTGATCAAGGCAAAACAATAGATGCAATCTACATAGATTTCTGCAAAGCTTTTGACTCAGTAGTACATGATAAACTTCTCCTAAAACTAAAATCCTATGGCATTTCAGGACCCTTCGCAAATGGATATCTGCTTTTCTGTCCAACAGACAAGTGGTCGAAATTGGCAATGCTCTATGAAATCCTGTTCCTGTCAAAAGTGGTGTTCCTCAAGGCAGCGTTCTTGAACCAACACTCTTCATACTATACATAAATGATCTTTGTGACCATATCCCAAGTAGTTGTGTTCTCTTTGCTGATGATGTCAAACTATTTAACACCACCGACAATACATCTACCATTCAAAAAGACCTTGATCATCTAACCGCTTGGTCTAAAACTTGGCAACTCCAAATCTCAATCAGCAAATGCTCAGTCTTACATATTGGAAAAAAGAACCCAAACACTAAGTACATGCTTGATGGACATTACCTTACAGATGACCCCCACCCTGTTAAAGACCTTGGAGTTTTCATATCAAATGATCTAAGTGCCAAAGCCCACTGCAACTACATAGCAAAAAAGGCTCTAAGAGTTGTAAACCTAATCTTGTGTAGCTTCTTTTCCAAAAACTCTATACTACTAACCAGAGCATATAAAACATTTGCTAGGCCAATCCTTGAATACAGCTCGCCTGTCTGGAACCCATTCCACATTTCTCACATCAGTAAAATTGAACGTGTCCAGAAATATTTTACAAGAAGGGTTTATTTATTTATTTATTTATTATTATTTTGATTTATATACCGCCCTTCTCCCAAAGGTCTCAGGGCGGTTTACAGCCAAATAAAACAGAAATATAAAAATTAAAAAACATTATTAAAAGACTTATTCAATTTGGCTAACAACTAAAATTCAATAAAAAAACTAAAACTCAATTAAACGCCCCCATTAAAACTATTAGGCCAGCCCTGTGCGATAAAACAAGAATGTCTTTAGCTCGCGTCTAAAGGTCCGGAGGTCAGGGAGTTGACGTATCCCTGGAGGTAGCTCGTTCCAGAGGGCAGGAGCCCCCACAGAGAAGGCCCTCCCCCTGGGGGTCGCCAGTCGACTTTGTCTGGCCGACGGCACCCTGAGGAGGCCCTCCCTATGGGAACACACTGGTCAATGGGAGGCATTTGAAAGCAGCAGGCGGTCTTGTAAGTAACCCGGTCCTATGCCATGGAGCGCTTTAACGACAGGCCGCGGCCTGTCCTGCGTTTGATCGCCGATTCCATTGGCATTCTATTTCATCAGCCTCTCTTTGATCATCGGCGCTTCACCGGCGTGAGGCGAGGCTGCAGCGTTATCATCGGTGTTTTATTGCATCGGGCCGTGAGGTGAGGCTGTAACCTGCCTTTTTTCCATCGGCGTCCCCATCGATGTTCCATCGGTTGTTCCATCGGCGTTTCAACCCCCCCCCCCGACTTTTTGGGCGGGGAAGGGGTGAAGGGTTGTGTCCGGCCCTGCGGTCGCCTTCCCTGCCCTGAGATTTGTCATCACAATGCTCTGATTTCACTCCCCGCTGCATTGGGATCTGCGGCATTTTCCAGCTTCCAGCTTTTCCAGCTTGCTGTCCCTCTTTGGGAGATGCTTGGCATGGCCTGGCTCTTGGGAAAGGCCTGGCCTTGTCGAATGATCAGGCCTTGGGCAGGGCCTGGCCCTTTGGAGTGTGCGGCTTGCTGTGGACAGGTTTCGACCTTGGAGCAGCTTGCCATTGGAGCAGCTTGGCGGAGGGTGGCGACGTGGCAGGTGCCAGAGGAGTCCTGGCCCAGTTGGCTTGTTTCTTCCTAACTAGTGCAATGTCATCTGCACTTTATATGGCCTTTTGGGATTCTTAGGCCGTGAGTGGTACCTTTAGGACCACTGTGGAAGATGCCCTGGGACTGGTTTGAGATCTGCCGGGGGACTCATCCAGGAATCAATGGTGATCATCGATGGCGGGGACGGTAACGCCACTCACCTTATACCCAATGGATTTTTAAGACTGGATTATGGACGGATAAGCAGTATATCCTTGACTTATTAAGATCTTTTTACGAGGACTTTATCATGGACTAACTGCCATGGATGCTATCTGTCTATTTCTTTTTTATATCATCTGTGTCATCATATCTCAGCCCCCAATTGAATTGTCACCTGACAAATGGGTATCCATTGGAGGAAGCATCATCATCATTATTTAATAATACTTTGCCAACCGGGATATTACCATCTCTCGCCGATTCTTAATTTTCTATGCGATATTCTGTATATGAACTCTTGCGCCTGCGAGGTGCCCCCGCCTCGCAGGAATGGCCCGCTTCATTATCTAGGGCCGGCCTCAATGACGGGTCTTGGGACCCACAGAGGTGGCATGCGAAGAGAAAGAGCCTTTAGGGATTTTTAAATAGGGAATTTTTAAGGGGAGGGAGGGTTAGGGTGGGGGTTGGGGGAAACCCATCAGGGGGGTAGGTCCAGTCCCAGCACACGCTCACGGCATTATGTTAGTTGGTCTGAAGACGGGGGGGAGGGGAGTGTTCAGAGTAGAGAGTGTCATTCCATCTGTACGGTAAGTGGGAGAGGCAGATATGGCAGAGGCAAGGGACCGTATCGTTTTTCGGGAGCACGTGTTCGATGTTTAAAAGCGATCACGTGCTCCGGCCCCTCAGTCCTTACTCGTTCCCCGAATGGTCAGGATCCTCAGAGCTTGGGTCTTCGGCTGATGCTTTGCAATGCCCGGTCCGTGGTTAATAAGGCTCCCCTGATTTGTGATCTTACTCAGAGGGAGTCCGCGGACTTCATGGGCATTACGGAGACCTGGTTGGGCACAGAGGGGGGTGTACCCCTGGTTGAACTGTGCCCTCCAGGTTTCCGCGCATTCCATCAGCCGAGGGCCCAAGGTAGGGGTGGGGGGGTGACGGTTATGATTAAAGAGAGTCTGGAGCCGAGGGAGTCCACTGTACCTCAGATAGCTGGTTGTGAATCCCTCCTTGTGAAGTGGGGCCATTGGAATCAGATGGGTCTGTTGATCACGTACCTTGCTCCTTGCTGCGTGACTACAGCCCTACCTGAGCTACTAGAGGTGCTTGCCGGGGTGGCGGTTGAGATTCCCAAACTTTTGGTCTTGGGGGATTTCAACCTGCCATTGGCTGGCTTGTCATCAACGGTGGTTCAGGAGTTCCAGGCCTCCATGATGGCCTTGGACCTGATTCAAGTAACTGATGGCCCTACACACATTGGGGCAGGTGCACTAGACTTGTTTTTTATCTCTGGACAGTGGGTTAATGATCTGGAATTAGGAGATTTAGTGATGGTACCAGTGTCATGGTCAGATCATTTTCTCCTCCGCCTAGACTTTCGGACCGCCGCCCACCACCGCAGGGAGACGGAGCCAATGCGTTGGTTCCGTCCCAGGTGCCTGATGGACCCGGAGAGGTTCCAGACGGAGCTTGGGCCGTTCCCTGAGGATCTTACCCATGGCACAACTGAAGAACTAGTTGCGGCCTGGGAACGGGCCGCTGCTGGGGCTTTGGACCGTGTCATGCCTTTGCGGCCACTGGCCCAGCGTAGATCTCAATTGGCTCCCTGGTTTTCCGAGGTGCTGAGGGAGATGAAACGCCGGAGAAGATGCCTAGAGAGCACTTGGAGGTCTAGCCGTTCCGAGGCTGATCGGACACTAGTGAGGTCTTTTACTAAGACCTACCTAGTGGCAATGAGGGAGGCAAAACGTTCCTACGTTTCCACCCTCATTGCATCGGCAGATAACCTCCCAGCCGCCTTGTTTCGGGTGACCCATTCCCTCCTTCATCAGGAGGGACGGGATGACCCTTTACAAGGATGTGCTGAGGAGTTTAATGGTTATCTATTCGATAAAATTGTTCAGCTTCGGGATAGTTTGGACCAAAATTGCGATGATCCAGCCGAGATGATGGAGACGCATCTTGTTGAGGTTGTTTGGGTTGAGTTTGATTCTGTGGCTCTCGAGGACGTGGAAAGGTTACTGGGGAGGTTGCATGCAACTACATGTTTACTGGACCCGTGTCCCTCCTGGTTAGTACTGGCTACTCAGGAAGTGACACGAGGCTGGCTCCGGGGGATTATAAATGCTTCTTTGGTGGAAGGGGTTTTCCCTGCTGCCTTGAAAGAGGCGGTGGTGAGACCCCTCCTCAAGAAGCCTTCCCTGGATCCAGTTATTTTATCGAACTACCGTCCGGTCTCTAACCTTCGTTTTGTGGCGAAGGTTGTAGAGAGTGTAGTTGCATGGCAGCTTCCCCGGTACCTGGATGAAGCTGTCTATTTAGACCCGTTCCAGTCCGGCTTCCGACTCGGTTATAGTACGGAGACGGCTTTGGTCGCATTGGTGGATGACTTCTGGAGGGCCAGGGATAGGGGTTGTTCCTCTGCCTTGGTCCTATTAGATCTCTCAGCGGCTTTTGATACCATCGACCATGGTATCCTGCTGCACCGGTTGGAGGGATTGGGAGTGGGAGGCACCGTTTATCGGTGGTTCTCCTCCTATCTCTCTGACCGGTCGCAGACGGTGTTGACAGGGGGGCAGAGGTCATCTGCGAGGTGCCTTACTTGTGGGGTGCCTCAGGGATCGATTCTCTCGCCTCTTCTGTTCAACATCTATATGAAGCCGCTGGGTGAGGTCATCAGTGGTTTCGGGGTGAGTTACCATCTGTACGCTGATGATACTCAGCTGTACTTTTCCACCCTGGACCATCCCAACGAAGCTGTCAAGTGCTGTCCCGGTGCCCGGAAGCCGTACGGGTCTGGATGGGGAGAAACAGACTCAAGCTCAATCCCTCCAAGACGGAGTGGCTGTGGATGCCGGCACCCCGGTACAGTCAGCTGCAACCGCGGCTGACTGTTGGGGGCGAGTTATTGGCCCCAAGGGAGGGGGTACGCAACTTGGGTGTCCTCCTGGATGGACGGCTGTCTTTTGATGAACACCTGGCGGCCGTCTCCAGGAGGGCCTTCTACCAAGTATGCTTGGTTCGCCAGTTGCGTCCCTTCCTTGACCGGGATGCCTTATGCATGGTCACTCATGCTCTGGTCACTTCTCATTTGGATTATTGCAATACTCTCTACATGGGGCTGCCCTTGAGGTGCACCCGGAGGCTGCAGCTAGGTCAGAATGCAGCTGCACGAGTAGTAACGGGAGCCACTCATTGCTCCCACGTAACACCACTGCTACGCAGTCTGCACTGGCTTCCTGTAGTCTTTCGGGTGCGCTTCAAGATTTTGATTGTCACCTTTAAAGCGCTCCATGGCTTAGGACCCGGGTACTTACGGGACCGCCTGCTGTTACCTTATGCCTCCCACCGACCCGTACGCTCACACAAAGAGGGTCTTCTCAGGGTGCCATCCGCCAAACAATGTCAGCTGGCGGCCCCCAGGGGCAGGGCCTTCTCTGTTGGAGCTCCTACACTCTGGAACGAACTTCCCCCTGGCCTAAGCCAAGTGCCTGATCTTCGGACCTTTCGCCGTGAGCTAAAAACACACTTATTTATTCAAGCGGGACTGGCTTAATAGTTTTATTAATTATTTTTTTTATTGAAAGAGTTTTAAAACAAACATTTCCTTTTCCCCCTCCCAAAAACCCCTTCCTCCCCCGGCTTCCCGGGTCAATCACAAGGTATTGTTATACATAAACCAAAAACCAAACATAGAATAAAATTTTCCCTTCCAATCCAAATAACCACATCCAAAGCTTTTCATCTCCCAACCCCCTCCCCATTACATAAAATAACTTTCTGATTATTCAAAGGCAATCTGATATTTCTTAATCTGATATCTGTTTTGTAGATAATCAATCCATTTTTTCCATTCAATTAAATATCTTTCCTGCGTATTGTCTTTTAAAAACGCTGAGATTTTAGCCATCTCAGCCAAATTAATGACTTTCAGTATCCATTCTTCGTTTTATTAAATTTTTAATTGGGGTTTTATTATTATTTTAGGGTTTTTAAATTTTAAATTTTTATATGTCGGCCATTTGGTAATATGCTTTGTTTTAAATTTTTTGTTTTAATTGTATATATATTGGGTTTTTATCTTTTGGCTGTACACCGTCCTGAGTCCTTCGGGAGAAGGGCGGTATAAAAATCTAATAAAATGAATAAAAATAAAATAAACGATGGTAACCAACACCTTGAATTGCACCCGGAAGACCACCGGCAACCAGTGCAGCTTGCGCAGGAGAGGTGTTACATGGGAGCCTCGAGTTTCTCCCTCTACTACCTGCGCAGCCGCATTCTGGACCAGTTGGAGCCTCCGAGTGCTCTTCAAGGGGAGCCCCATGTAGAGAGTGTTGCAGTAGTCTAGGCGGGAAGTGACGAGGGCATGAGTGACCATGCATAAGGAATTCCGGTCTAGGAAGGGACGCAACTGGCGTATCAGGCGAACCTGATAAAAAGCTCCCCTGGCGACAACCGTCATATGATCTTCTAAAGACAGCCGTACATCCAGGAGGATGCCTAGATTGCGAACCCTTTCCATGGGGGCCAATGCCTCGCCCCTACAGTCGCCCCTACAGTCAGCAAAGGAGTTCTCCACTCCTCTGAAAACAACAAAATACCTTATACCACCAGACTTGAAATCCTAGGCTTAGAAAACTTAGAACTCCATCGCCTTCGACAAGACCTAAGTTTTTTTTTTTTTATTCAAAAAGTTTTACAAAATTTTTTTCCCCCTTTCCCCCCCTCCTCCCCCCTCCCTTCGCAACCCCCCTCCCCCCCCCGACTTCCCGGAACGAGCACAAGGTATAGTTAAAAGTAAAACAAACATATGCTAAAAAGTTTTCGTCCCAACTTAATTATACCCCTACAATCATCAATTCTAACTTCCCCAAAAGCAATCAAAATAATACATCATAATCATTCAAAAACAGTCTGATAACTCTTAGTCTGAAATCTACGTTGAATATAGTCAATCCATTTTTCCCATTCCTTTAAGTATCTTTCTTGCGTATTGTCTTTCAAAAAGGCTGATATCTTCGCCATCTCAGCCAAATTGGCAACTTTCAATATCCATTCTTGTATTGTTGGTACTTCTTTTTTCTTCCAATATTGTCCTATTAGTAATCTTGCTGCAGTTATTAGATTTAAAATCAATTTAGTCTCAATTACTGTACAATCCGTAATAATTCCCAACAAGAAAAATTGCGGCAGGAACTTTATCTTCTTTTTCAGAACATTTTGTAAAATCCACCAAATTTTTATCCAAAAGGCCTTTATGTCCTTACAAGTCCACCAAATGTGAAAATATGTAGCGTCATCACAATTACATCTCCAACATTTTGCTTGCATTTCTGGATACATACACGATAATTTTTTAGGATCTAGATGCCATCTATAAAACATTTTATAAAAATTTTCCTCAGATTCTGTGCCTGCGTGAATTTAACATTTCTAACCCAAATTCTTTCCCACGTTTCCAATAATATTGGCTCCTGAAAATTTTGTGCCCACTTTATCATACAGTCCTTTACCAAGTCCCTTTCAGAATCTATTTCAAGTAACACATTATACAATCTCTTTATATGCTCCTGAGTCTGATTTCTAATTTGCTTTACCAAATTTTCCTCGTTCTGCTCTATACCAATTTTTTGATCTCCCTTCCATCTAGCATGTAATTGCTCATATTGAAACCAAGTATAATTTTTCCCTTCCTCTCTTAATACTTGCAGAGATTTTAACTGCAAATTACCTCTTTCAGTATACAAAAGATCTTTATATGTAATCATTTCCTGCTTCTGTTCTATGTTTATATTTTCTACTGTATGTCTAGGACATGCCCATATAGGAACCTTATAATTTAGTTTATAAGACTTATTTTTCTATTAATGCAGAAGGGCATTTCTTAGCACATGATTTTTAAAGGCCTTATCCACTTTTTTGTCATAAATTAAATATGCATGCCATCCATATAACAAATCATAACCTTCTATATTCAAAATTCTGTCCTCTGTTAAATTAAACCAATCACTTATTGCAGAGAGAGCAGCTGCTTCATAATATAATTTAAAATTAGGCATTTTAAACCTCCCTTTCCGAGATTCTTGAATTATTTTCATTTTAACCCTAGCTTTTTTACCTTCCCATATAAATTTGTTAATTCCCTTCTGCCATTCCTCAAGATTCTTATCTTTCTTAATTATTGGTATCATCTGAAAGAGGAATAAAAATCTAGGTAAAACATTCATTTTAATAGCAGCAATTCTCCCAGCAAAGATAATTGCAATTTTTCCAAACAATCAACTCCTTCTGAACTTTTGCCATAAAACCTCATAGTTATTCTTATACAATTTCACATTTGATGACGTAATATAAACCCTAAATACTTAACCTTCTTTACAATTTCAAATCCTGTTACTTCCTCTAGTTTTTCTTTCTGTTGTCTGGCCATATTTTTATTATCACTTTTGTCTTTTCTGATTTACCTTAAACCCTGAGACATTCCCATATTGATCAATTATTTCCAACAAAGATTTAGTAGAATTTATAGGGTTTGTTAAAGTAATCACCAAATCATCTGCAAAAGCTCTTAACTTATATTCATACTGTCTAACTCTAATTCCTCTATCTCCTTTACTTCTCGTATTTTATCCAATAATGGTTCTAGAGTTAAAATAAACAATAATGGTGATAAAGGACATCCCTGTCTTGTTCCTTTCGCAATCTTAAAAGGTTCTGTTAAGCTACCATTGATTATAATCTGTGCTGTTTGCTCTCCATAAATTGCCCTAATTATTCTTAAAAAACCATCTCCAAATTGCATCTTTTCTATTAATTTAAATAAAAAATCCCAATGCAATCGATCAAAAGCTTTCTCTGCATCGAGAAAATAAATGCTGCTGGAATAAAATTTTTCTTTTCTAAGTACTCCAGTAAATTAATAATCTGCCTAACATTATTCCTCATCTGTCTCCCTTTTATAAATCCAGATTGATCATTATGAATTCTTCGCTGCAGAATCAACATTAATCTATTAGCTATTATTTTAACAAAAATCTTATAATCATTATTTAAAAGTGAGATTGGCCTATAATTCCCAGGTTTAGAACAAACCTGGTCCTCTTTGGTATCAATGAAATAAAAGAGGTTCTCCATGAGGGGAATTCTCCTAGTTGTATCTGATTAAATAATTCCTTAAGTGGACCTAACATCTCATCCTGTAAATTCCTATAATAACTAACTGTAAGCCCATCCGTACCAGGAGTTTTCCCATTTTAATTGTTTAATTACCAAAATAATTTCTTCCGAGGTTATAGGCCGATTCAATTCATCCGTTTGTTCTAAAGTTAAATTTTAACCTTATATTCCTTCAAATAATTATCAATATCCCTATTCAATATATTATCTTTAAGATATAAATTTGTATAATATTCTAAAAAGCTTTTTAATTTTATCCTGTTGATATCTCTCTTTACCTTTGTATTCTATTTTTCTATAGTACGTTGTTTTGTCTTTTCCTTAAAGTGTATGCTAACCACCTACCAGGTCTATTTGCGTTACAAAAGTATTATGTTTGGCATATTGTATATTTGTTGCCACCTGATCAGCCATTATCATATTAAATTGATTCTGTAGTAACTTTATTGCATCTTTAAGTTTTTGATCATGTGGGTTATGTATTAATAATTGTTGTTTCTTATAAATTTCCTCTTCTAAATACCTACGCTGTCTTTGTTGCTTATTTCTCTGTCTATTATTAAGATATATTAATACACCTCTCATAAAAGCTTTACTGCAGTCCCAAACCATTTCTATCGATGTTTCATTATTCAAATTATAATCAAAAAATTCTTTCATCTGCTTTTTACATTGATTTACATTATCCTGATATCTAAACAAATTTTCATTTAATCTCCAAGTTCTTCTACCCTCTTTTCCATATTGCAATTCCATCCAAACAGGACTATGATCAGACAAACATCTTGGAAATATCTTAGTTTTCTTCACCCTAAAAAGCAAATCATTAGAAATTAAAATAAAATCAATACGTGAGAAGGATTGATGCCTATCAGAGAAAAAGTATAGTCTCTTTCCTCCAAATTCCAGTCTCCATACATCTCTTAACTCAAAATCTTCTATCATATCAAAAAGGATTTAGGCAGCTTTGCATGTGCAGGTATCTTCTTGGAAGAAATTCTCTTGTCCTTCGTGTATCTATTACTCCATTCCAATCTCCCAATATAATACGATTTATAATCCCATAGATCAACTTATCATATAACATTCTATAAAATTTTTCTTGTTGCTGGTTGGGTGCATATATACCAAGCAAGAGAGTCCTTTTGTTTCTATTGTAAGTTCAATAGCAATATATCTTCCATAAATATCTGCCTCTATTAACTTGGCTGGTATATCTTTTCTCAAATAAACCACTATGCCATGTTTTTCTCCAAAGCTGAAGCAACAAAATGTTTACCTAACTTTGAGTTTATTAGGTACTTTTGATCTGATAATTTAATATGCGTTTCTTGTAAGCAAATAACATCATTTTAAATTGTTTCAAATAATGAAATATTTTTCTTCTCTTCTGAGCTGAGTTCAAACCATTGACATTCCAAGTCAAGATTTTATTTGCCATTACTGGGCTGCTGAAGCCTTTGGGCAATCAACTGAAGATCGTCCTCCGTATCTTCGGCCGTGCTCCTCCACCGCTTCTGTAGCAGAATCCTGAACTTTACTTTGAGTTTGTTGCTCCTTTTCTTTACGCTTAAGGGCTCCCTCGTCAGTCTTTGTTCTTGTGGTTGTTCCTCTGATGGTAACATCACTGGAATCACCTCAGCTTCCACACCCATTTGAGTCTCTTGAATTCTTTTTCTATTATTTCTATTTCAAATTTCAGCACTGTAGAAAGAAAATCTTTGGCCTTAAGCACTGTGTCAATCGATATCTTCTTCCTGATAATACACTGTCAAGCCAACTGGAACCTCCCATCTAAATTGAATCTGGTATTTCTTAAGTTCTTGTGTAAAAATGTAAAGTCTTTTCTATCCCTTAACATCTTGGGAGGATCTCTTTCAAAACCTTCAACTCCTGTTCCCTATTTTCAAGTTTTTCTGAAAAGCAACTTGCAAAATTTGATTCCTCACTGTTCTTTTCAAAAAATAAACCACAATGTCTCTAGGAAGTTTCTTTTGCCTAGCAATCCAAGAATTAACTCTATAAATTTTGTCAATTTGATAAGCAACCTCTTGTGGATCAAGTTCAATAAATTCAGCCAGAGCTTCTGATAAAATTTTTTTTAAATCTTCCCCTTTGTCTTCATTCAAACCTCTAATTCTCAGAGCTCCTTCCATCATTCTATACTGCATCACCACCACTTGATCTTCATTTTTATCCAATTTGATTTGCATTCCCCCCATTCTATTTTCTATTTGTTGATTTGACTGAACAATTTCTTGCACCTCCTCCTCCACCACCTCCAGTCTTTTTGCCAAACCTTGAAAAGCCATCAAGATATCTTCTTATTTTTTATTATTCTCTTATTTCTTCTCTTATTTTCTCATTATTATCCATAATCTCCTTAAACCTTTCTTCAGACACTTTCCTTGCTCTTTAATCAGATCTTCTAAAGCTGGTTCAGAACCCTTCTACCCCCAGTCTTAGGTGGTTTAGTAGCCATTTCAGTTTTAAAATTCACAAAATATAAGTCTAGAAACTTCTCTTCTCCCTTTAAATATAGGAGAGCTCAGTTCACTTCATTAAAATCCACACATAACATTTCTTATCTTCTTAGTTGCACAGACTGTTTAAAATTCCATTCGTCATTTTCACTCCCGTTCAGGCGCCATCTTAGAGTCAATTAGAACAAAGGAAAAAAATTCTCTTTTTTAGAAAGTAGAAGTCAGGAAATCAAAAATACTTGCAATCCAATAATCGTCCGCTTGCACTCATTCCGTCTGCTTAAAGAGATCCATAAAGATAAGACAATTAGCAGAGATGGACACCTTCTTCTTTTCCTGCTTTTGCAGACACGCACTGAAGTCGGAGATGGCAGAAATATTTATGGGACCCATCGACCCTTCGAAGCTCTGCTTAATTAAAACAAAGCCTCTGGGGAGGTCTACCAACATTCCTGCGCTCTTATCTTTCCTCTTTCATCCAGAGAAAAAGATTAAAGCCGGCTTTTCCTGGCTTTTACGATGTTCAGTGCGGAGCCCCTTTAATTAGGGCTCAGCGAAGAGGTGGAGCCACCCGGAAGTCCAAGACCTAAGTTTAACTCATAGAATCATCTACTGTAATGTCCTTCCTGTTAAAGACTACTTCACTTTAATTGCAATAGTACAAGAGCAACCAATAGATATAAACTCAATGTTGATCGCTTTAATCTAGATTGCAGAAAATATGACTTCTGTAACAGAATCATCGGTGCTTGGAACACTTTAACTGACTCTGTGGTCTCTTCCCATAATCCCAAAAGCTTTAACCAACAGCTTTCTATTATTGACCTGACCCCATTCCTAAGAGGACCATAAGGGGCGTGCATAAGAGCACAAACGTGCCTACCGTTCCTGTCCTATTGTTTCTCTTTTTTCTTCATATATATATATATATATATATATATATATATATATATATATATATATATATATATATATATATGTAGGTTTTGGTTATTCGGGTTTTCTCCACAGAAAATTGGAAGTGTTCATGACGTTTCGACGAAGTCTCATTCGTCATCTTCAGGCTTCAGCTTTGTGCTTCTGGGAGCAATGTGTGATTGCAGCTGTTTCTTCCTTTTTAACTGCTAGTGGGGGTTTGAACTGATTGGGTGGGAGCTTGGGTGTGCTCTGATTGGATGGGTTTTTTTTGTGCTCTGATTGGCTGGGGGTGTGTCCTGTTTGGGTGGGGGCTTGGTTGTGCTCAGATTAGTCTAAATTGCAGGGGGATTTGAGCTGGTGAGCTGCATTGCTGTTGTTTGGCTTCATGTTTGTGGTTGTGCTACATCTTCATAGTGGGTGTCAGTCTGCTGCATGTATGGATTGGAGGGATTTGAAATGGCTAATGTTGCAGCTGCGGTCTGGCTTCTGGTCCTTGGTCATGCTTCTGGTCCTTGATCAGTGTGGATTTGGGTCTGCTTTCTGGGTGGATGTGTGGTGGTGACATCCTGTGTGGACCTCGTGAGTGTGGGTCTGGTGTCATTCCTCGTGTTAGGGACTCATTTGTCAATAAGGGCAGGTTTCCAAATGGCTGGTAGGCGGGAGGTATCATCTCGTTTGTTCATGCTGTGTGGGTGTTTTTCTATCTCAATGGCTTCTCTGATTATTCTGTTGTTAAAGTGTTCAGTTTTGGCGATAGTTCTGGTCTTTTTAAAGTCAATATTGTGTCCTGTGGCTTTAAGATGTTGGACCAGGGAAGAAGTTGGTTCCTCTTTTTTGATTGAGTTCTTGTGTTCTTCAATGCGTGCACTTATTCTTCTGTTGGTTTGTCCAATGTATGTGGTGGGACAGGCGGTGCATGGGATTTCATATACTCTTGATTTTCTAACTCAATTTTGTCTTTGGAGTTTCCTAGGATGGTGGATATTTTTCGGTTTGTGCAGAATGCTGATACAGTTTGTTCAAAAGAAATAGACACCATAGAAAGGAAGGGGGGAGCGTTGCCATGTTTAAAAAAACCCAATTCCTGGTAAGAAATCAAAATGAGTAAGTTTGGCAATGCTACATAGCTGTGATGGCGCACCGGTGTCACGCAGAGCCCTCTTTATAGGCATACATCGCTGTGTCCTGAGACATTGGCCCAACCCAGCCGTGGCTGATGCCAACCTCGTTAACACGAGGGCTGGCGGGGTAGGAATGGAATCCGGGAGGAGAATACAATGGAAAGGGGAACAGGCCCACAGCTGAGCAGCAAGCACGAACTGTAGCGGTGGTTACCTCCTTCTCCTCACACAACCCCCTGGCCGCCTGTGGTGGGGCCGGGAAGGTGTGCACAAGTGAGGATACTCTCCTCAAGCAAGCAGCCGGGCTTGGCCAAAGTGTATTGAAGTGTGAAGGGCCTGGCCCTGCAGTGCTTCCTCACTCAACTAGCCTTCAAACAGTAAGGCTGGCCGTGGAATAAGAATCAGCTGGGTGCAGGAGCCAATACTGTTGGTGGCCCTGGTGCATTGCTCACTTACATGTGCCGCCTTATAGTTTGAAGGCTGAATGAAGCCTTCAACTAAGCGAGGAAGCACTGCAGGGCCAGGCCCGTCACATTCATATCCAGCCCACCGGGAGTTCGCTGTGCTGGGGCAGGAATGAGAACTTGCTGCTGCTTGGGCAAGGAGGACAACAACGAAGATGAGGAGAAGAATGGTGAGGCTTTGTGCCAGCTGACATGGAGCAGGTCAGGCAGGGCTGGCTGGCTGGTTGTGGAGGGGGCAATTATGATGCTTAAGTGGCTGCTGCCACCAGCAGCTTGCATGCCCCGACTGAAGCTGAAATTTGCCATGCGGGGGGGGGAGGGGGGAGGGCCTCCTGGAACTGCTGCTGCAGTGCCTGGCTGGCAGGGCACTTACGTAAGCCTGTGTGGAGCATTGTGGGGAAGTTTCACATCTTACTTTGTACTCAACCCCACCCCCCACTTCGCTGCTCAGGTGTCACCCACGCCATTGCCAGCAGTTTGGATGCCCTGGCTGAAGTACGGATCGCTCTGTCTCCCATACATACTCACACACATGCACAATTGGATTGCTCTCTTGCTCTCTCTCCCTCTCTCTCTCTGCCTCACCCCATTTGCATTGCTTTATCCGTGGGACAAAGAACTCTCATTAAGTAGTTAAGTGGAAAGTAGCTGGGGGATGAGGGAGCAGGAGATTGGTAAACATTTTTCACACTGAGAATAATAGTTTCTGGGACCCTGACTCTCTGCAAAAGAGGATGAGTGCCTGAATCTGCATGATATTATAGCATCCAGGAGTTTACATTCTCCGCATTTCCCAGCCAATTCTCCACTCTCTTCCTCAAAGACAAAGAAACAGAGAAACAAGAGAGGAAGGTTTGCAAGGTAAGCGAGTCCTTGTGGCAGGAAGGGACGGAGAAGCATGAGGTATCTTAGTGGTTTGGGGAGGCCTTGAGGACCTGTTCTATCACTAGTCCCACCCATGGCCTTCCCCACACTGAGATATCTCATGTGCGCATTGGTATTCTTGAACTGTGAGCTTTTTAAGAAAATATCCCCTCCTTGTGCACTGCAAACAGCTATTTCCAGTGGGGAAAACAAGACAAAGCAAGTGGGAAAAATAGTTTGCTTTGCTAAATTTCCAGTCTGAATTAGACCATGGCAGGATCCCTACAGGAGAGTCCTTTTAAGGATTATGTATGAATAGAAAAGCAACTAACTTACTTCTGTTCTTAAATGCTAAAGCTGTTGCAAATAAAAAACAGAGGAGCTCTGATCGACTATCAGAGCCATCATTTTGACAGTTTTGCTGTAATGTAGTCAGTGGACATCCCCATGAAATGCAAGCATGGGATCAACTGAGCCTGATCTGTTCTCAGTCTTTTAAGTGGCCACAAACTACAAGCAAAAGTGGCATTTGATCACAAGGCGAGGAGGCATCGAGAAATGTTTCCCCTTTTGCGTTTCAGCACGCAATAAGGGACAAGAAAGACAAAGAAAAAGAAGGAATGATGGGAAGAAACGAGGAAGGAAAAAGAAGGAAAGAGGGGAAGGAAGAAGAAAGAATGAAAAGGTAAAGAGGTAAAGAAAAAGAAGAAAAGGGAAGGAAAGAAGGAGATTATAATGAGAGAGAGTGAGGGAATGAGATAAATCCTGCCTTAGCACTTGACCATCAGCAGCCCTGCTGCCTTTTGCCATCCCCTTGTCCCATCCTCCTGACCTCTCCTGGTGGTCTCCCATCCTATCACTGAGGATGCTTTGGTTACAAAGCCAGGTCTTCTCATAAGGAGAGGGAGTGGGCCTCCCTCTGACCCACATACTTTGCCCTCCCGCACACACAAACAACCTGGTCAAGGAGAGCGAGCACAGCAGCAGTGGGAGCTGGCCATGCCCACCATGGCCACGGTCACCAGTCCCACCCCCTGAAGTCAACCACAATCTGATGCCACCCTCATTGAAATTGAGTTGACACCCCTAGATTAACAGATGACCTGAGTGCTGCATGTGTTGCTCTCAAACTTACAAAGTATGAGCCAACGTTAGAAAAATTATAAGTGTGCATAAAACAGCAAAAGTCACATTAATCAAAAGCATGCCAAATGCAAACTTTTACCTTTCAGTAAAAAGTTTCTTGATTCATTGAAACCTCTTTTATTGTGGTTTTTTTTTCCAGAGAAAATATGTTTATCATGTATGAGTTGTTTTTTCTAAACTAAAACGTCATTATTCAGGTTAAATTACTGTGTTGACATTTCGTGATAAATAAATGGGTTTTGGGTTGCAGTTTGAGCACTTGGTCTCCAAAAGGTTTGCCATCACTTCTATAGAGAGTATCTGTGTTGAAATAAGTGGAAGAAAAAAAATGAAAGTAATGATTTGTGTCTACTAACAAAGATGTGGATAATGCCCACATAATGCAAAGCACATTGCAGATTTTTCAAAGAGGCAGATCGAAAATGAACATTTTGAGCAAAAGTTACATTAACGTTATGGGCTTGTAGTTTTTTACATTCAGAATCACTGAAAGTAGGGTCATGGCAATGACAAATAATATGGGCGATAGTGAGTTATCCTTCTCTTAGTGTTGACAACCCATATTTTTCATTACCTGCCAGCAATTATGTCTTCCACTACTTATTTTTTTCTATAAACATTCTAATGTTTTACTGACACCAGTTGTTTCCAAATATTTGATGATCCACCTATGTAGTAATGAATCAAATTCTTTTTTATAATCAGTCCAGACCTTATGTAAATTGGCTTTTTGGCTTTTACAATTCTCCAAAACTATTTCATCTCTCAGAACTTTGGCATGTCTGCTTTTTCTTTTCTATTCTACTGGAAAGATATTAATACAATAATCTTTTATGACACCTAGTATTATGACTGAATAATTTAAACATTATTGGCATGTAATTTAGAAACCTAGAAACATAGAAAACTGTAAAGTTGAAAGATCCAGTGGTCTGATGAGTCTGCCCTTTAATTTTTTTTTTTTGGTTTTTTAATTTATTAATTTATTACCTTATTTTGTTTTGCTTTTTTATTTGTTTTTAACTTTTATTAGATGATAGACATGTATTTATCCCAAGCATGTTTAAACTCATTTATGATTGACCCACTACTTCCACTGGAAGTTGGTTCCAAGCTTCCCCTACACTTTCTATGAAGTAATATTTTCTAAATACTTTCTAGCTTTTTTTTTTTTTTACATTTATATCCCGCCCTTCTCCGAAAACTCAGGGTGGCTTACACTATGTCAAGCAATAGTCTTCATCCATTTATATATTATATACAAAGTCAACTTATTGCCCCCAACAATCTGGGTCCTCATTTTACCAACCTTATAAAGGATGGAAGGCTGAGTCAACCTTGGGCCTGGTGGGACTTGAACCTGCAGAAATTGCAAGCAGCTGCTGTTAATAACAGACTGTCTTACCAGTCTGAGCCACCAGAGGCCCCTACCCTCCTGTGAGTTTATGTTATTGATAGTTGCTTAATATTGAAAATACTCTTTTCTAGGACCTTATTCATATTTAATATATTTAAAGGTTTCAATCATTTCTCCCCTTTCTCTTTTGTCCTCCAGGGGGTACTTATTCAATTCCTCCAATCTCTTCTGTTGTCCTTCACACCTTGCACCATCTTTGTTGCCCACTCTGGATTTGCTCAATCATATTGATAACATTTTTTAAGTGAGGTCTCCAGAACAGGACAAATGGAGTCTAACTAAAGCCTTATGTAGCAGGTTTAAAACCTCCTTTTTCCTGCTGGTGATCTCTTCTAGGGATCCACACCAGAATTTTGTTCGTCTTCAAAGTTTCCTAGCCACACAATTTACTCATTTTGCAGTCATTCTGCTATAAGCACCCCTCAATCCTTTTCTTCTGTTGTTCTTCTGACACTGTACCTTCCTCACTCCTTGCCAGAGGATTCTTTTTTCCTAAATGCATAGTTTTACATTTAGAAACTTGAGCTGCAGTTTCACAGTTTTGACCAATTTTCCAGGAAAGTGTGGTCTTATCCCTTTGATTGGATCTTTTTGAATCAGATGAATTTTTCCAGTTATTAACCATGATGTCTCCTTAAAGCAATGTTTTATTAAGGTATTTAGCTATAATTTGCTGAATCAGACATTAATCAGACGCTAATCAGACATTTAAGCCAAAAGCCATGCAATTCATTGTTTCTAAGTGACGTCCAGTTTTAAATCCTTTTCATCTGATTTTTAACAACTTCTACTGTTATTATTAATTCTTCCATTTGATTTTTTACTAAATTCATCTTTAAATTCTTTTATCCACCCAACATTTTTACCATAGATTTCCCATAGATCTTTCCAAAACTGGAGTGTTTCCTTTTTGTTTGATTTTCCATTTTTAAGAATGTTTGTGGCCACATATACTTTCATGGAATTGCCTCTGATTCAAATGGCTAAAATTGGATGACTTGTCAAGCCATTGCTGTTAGTTGTTGCTTTATGATTTCCAGAGTTTCTGCAATTTTTCTAGTGCCAAGGCATTTTTAAAAATTAGTCTTGTCTTGATCTTTACAGTCTTTAATTTTGTTCTCATCCATGTTCGTTAAATTACTCGTATCTTTATCATGGCCTCCAGCTGATCTTCCATTTTGTGATTCAGTATGATTTTGCTTGCTTCCTAATTTTAATAACAAATTATTTTGAAACTACCACTGTTATATTGTATGCAAGCTGATTGGTCTGTTCAACAGATGTTATTTTAATCCTTGCAAATGCTTTATTCACATCCTTCCTTATAGTGTGGGGAAATTACTTTCAATGCCATCAATGTTTCCTTTTCAACTAGAATTGTGCATACGCTATAATTTTCTCTTTTAATTTTATTTCTCGGGTGGAGAGGTCAGTTTTATATTTCTACTTGTTGTTATCCAGGTGCCCCCTACTATTCTACTATTATTTTGGATATTCCATTTTCACAATTTTTCTGAATATCTTGCAATTCTACATCCCTGAATATTTTATTAATGACAATGAGTCTCCTTTCATCTGCTAATCATTTTTCAGAGATATTTGAGTTTGGATAAATTATTTTCCGCAATTCAAACCTTCACTTTAAATAGCTCTGCTTTCTTGGTTTCAAATTATAATAGTAAGTCATAATGTCATGATTTTATTTTTTATATGTATGATTTTATTAAAGTTTAAAAACATGAATAAGAAATAAACAAGGAAGAATGGGAAAAATGAAAGAATAAAATGAAAAACAAGAAAAGAGATCAAAGAAGGAAAAAATAAAGGAAAAAAGAAAATAAAAAAATGACTTTTTGCTGTCCTTGGTACAGATATAGACAAAAAGCACACCCAATTTATTCTAATATTAACTATTGTCTGTATTAATTCTAAAATTCCATATAATTCTAATAATCAAATCTGAAAATCAAAATTACATTTCACTTAGTTTCTCACAAAGTCCAAAACTTTATTAGCAACATATTGCTTTCTTTTTTTCTCTGTTTTATTTATAATACTTTTCATCTCCATTGAACAGTGTGAACAATTTGTGAACTGGATACAATTCTTTAAAAACTCTTTAAATTCTTTTTTAAAAAGTTTGCATATTTGTTGTATTAGTTATAATTACATTAATAATATAACTATTTATCAATATAATTTACAATAGTACATAACATATTACTTTCTTAAAACTCAACCAGATATTTCTTCATTCAATACTTCACCCCGTTTTCTACAAACAAATCTGCTTATTAATCAACAAAGATCCTATAAAAATTAACAAAATATCTAATAACATAAATGTATATCTTCCATTTCCATTTAGTCTACTTCCCCTCAGCCTTTTCTTAACATTTAAACATTACAATCCCCCCCACCCCCGCTAAAAATATGAAACATTTCTGTCTGGGAGACTCTGGGCCATTTGCTGTCTCTCAGCCCAATCCATCTCACTGAATTGTTGATGTGGAGAAAATAAAAGGAAGAAGCATTAGATATATTTGCTGCCTTATGTTACCTATAAAGTAATAAAGATGGGATAAAAATGAAATAAATAAATTACCAAAAATAATAACTCCTTATTTGGATATCAAAAACTGATCCATTACCCCATTAGATTTTTCCAACATTATTATTATGATCTTTGGCTGCACACTCAGCCAGATATTAAGTCTGGATTTAATATTTGTATCCACCTTTCAAGTCTTTCACAATATCAGTGATAGGCAAAAGTTTGATGGTGTGAAAGGAATGCTTACAGGATGTAAGCTGTTCCAAGTAAAGCTGCCTTTTGTAATTGACTGATTGCAATAGTGGGATTCAATTTTTTTTTTACTACTGGTTCTTGGGCATGGTTTGGTCAGTGTGGCTTGATGATCCTCTGACTGGATGGGAGTAGCTTGGTGGTCATGTGACTGGGTGAACATGACTGCGTGGTTATGTGACTGGGTGGGCGTGGCTAGATGGTCATGTGACTGGGTCCCTCCCCTCCCAGCCACTCCTTGTCACGCCCAGCCTCAACATATCTATAATTCTGTAAAAATGTTGTTCATCTTTTTTCAACTTTATTATCTGCATCTACATACTATAGATGTACTTTCATGGACCACTGAAAGGAGGAAATGGCTCACATGCTTTGTCTAAGAGTGTGATAGGCAGGTCACAACACAGGCTTTTGAGGGGCTGCCACAAAGAGGGGGGACGACAATATATTTTCCAAAGAAGCAGAAGGCAAAACAAGAAGCAATAGATGGAAACTGAACAAAGAGAGAAGCAACCTAAAACTAAGGAGAAACTTCCTGACAGTGAGAACAATTAACCAGTGGAACTATTTGTCTCCAGATATTCTGGGTGCTTGATCACTTTTTAAGAAAAGGCTGGATAGCCATTTCTCCCCCAAAGTCCCCTCTAAGTGTTATTCTGTTATTCTGACACCTTTCCCAGTCCCTCCATTCAGATTTTGGCATACTCAGTTTTCCTGCCTCAGCAGGGGGTTGAACTACAAGATCTCCAAAGTCCTTTTCAACTCTGTTATTCCATTATTCCTGAGCTAAATAGCTAAGACCGTCATTCAGGCCCTATCTCTTTTGCTCCAGAGTAATGAGTTAAAGAGCTGCCTCTAGACATTCATTTTAATAAGATTTTTAGAAACCTGCAGTTGAAAGTTCTTCTTCTCTCCTTATCCTGGAGACCCAATTTCATTTGGAATTTAATCCCAAACTGATTGCCCTTTTAGCATTTCTCTTGATACTTCTCGAAAATGCACCCCTAAGAAGCCACATCTCTCTCTTTCTCCTCCCCCTCCCTCACACACTATTTAAGCATACTCCCTTGTTTTGGAGACCTTGTTTTGGAGAAGGTACCTTGGAGGTCTTATAGTTCAATCTTCTGCTCAAGGCAGAAGACCTCATACATATGCAGACATCAAGGCTTTGGCTGCAAAAATTGCAGGCAACCTTCCCCACCACACAGTTCCTCCTCCCGCCACCCAATGCGAGGTGGGAGGCCCAAGAGAAAACACCCCAGACAGCCCTCCATGATGAGGCCATTCCCAGGGATCAAAACAAGAACTTACTGATCCATCCCAAAGATGAGTTCCAAGGTTACGGCGGCAGCAGCAGTGGAAGGAGAGGTCCAGAGTGGTGGCAGTGGCGCTCTGGGAGGGTGACCCTTGGGGCCCTGGGAAAGCATTTTTTGCATCACAGCAAAATTTAGCAGCCATGAGGTGCTGCTTTCCTCTAAGTCTCATCCGGAAAGCACTGTGAAGAGAGAAACAGCCAGGTTGAATGTTGTTTCTCTCTGCCACCCGCAGCACTTTCTGGATGGGATTTACAGGACCCAAAGCGGCAATTCCCAGTTGCTATATTTTGCTGTGCTGTGCCAGATGCTTTCCCAGTGAGAGTAGTGAAGGAAAGAAACAACCACTGACCTAGAAAGCACATGAAACAGCTCCATGTGTTTTCTGGATCAGTGGCTACTTCTTTCCAATGCTGCTCTTGCTGGAAAAGCATCTGGCACACCACAGTGAGCCTCAAGCGCTCAGGGAGATGCCATGCAGTGTCAGCCTGAAGCTTGTCAGCAGGCCATTCTCCTAGCCAAGTTTGGCCATGAGTGCCACCGGCAGGCAGTGGGGTGTGTATATGTGGCCAGTGCGAAGAATAGGGCAGCAATGGCAGCAACTGGACTTCAGGCTTCTTTTTCGGCACGAGAAGCCTTCGGCTGCCAGGAGTTTTTGGCGCAAGAAGCCTGCAGCAGCCGCACTTTTTTGGTGCGAGAAACCTCCATAGGGCAGTAGTTTTTGGTTCAAGAAGCCTCCAGCAGCCAGCTGGAACTGAGCTAGCAGCAGGGTTGGGGGCTTCTTCTTGCACCGAAAACTACTGGCAGTTGGAGGCTTTTTGCAAAAAGTGACCAAGCCTCGCCATGTCCCCTCCCCACCAAGGTGGTCCTTCAGAAGGCAAGTGAGGCAGAGCGCAAGCAGGTGGCATGGAGGCCCAGGTGAAAGCCTGAGCCAGGGACTGACACATCCCCTGATCTGAGGCAGAGGGTGAGTGGCCAGTATGTGGATGCATGCCCCGGGGAAGGCAGAGGACAAGCGGGTAGCATGTGGGTGGTAGGATGCTGAGAGCCAGATCCAAAAGGTAGCCGAGCCTCACCGTGTCCACCCCGAGATGATGGCCTAGGCAGGCCCAGGAGTCAACTTGACTGGGGCTTGCTTGCAGGTTCACTCACCCAGGGAGATCAGGGCCACAGCAGAAGGCAGGCAGCAATGGTGGGCTAAGGCAGCAGCAATGGTGGGTGAATAGGCAAGATGAGGAGTGACTGAGTATGGCAGGCCGGGGCAAGCAGGTGGGCAGGGCTGGGCCAGGCGGAATTTTTTCTATCGGTTCGCCCAAACTGGCCGATCTAATACAAGACTGTGGCCCACAGGCTACTTAGCAGGGTTTCTTGTCAAATGATTGCATTGTGGAAATCAGTTGGTCTGCTTTAGCATCTCCGTTGGAGATCTTGTTGGCAGCCAACCATAAATAGACGTTTCCCAAATATGTACTCAGTTCAATATGTAACAAAAAAGTCTTGTCAAAAAAGAATCAGTAAAAACAATTTTAGAAATAATTACAAAAGTTTGCATGTAATGTAACTTGATTATTTGCAAGGAAAGGATGGAAAGGCATTTGTCATGATACTTTAAATTTGAATTCCAGCGCAGAATAAGGGCTGGACTCAAGGTTCCCATCCAACCTAAACTCCTGACCAGTAGCAACAAAAGACTGAGGATAGTGATACAGACCTAGGCCCAAAGCTTGTGATAGCTTTTATTTATGTATTAAATTTAGATTGAGGCACCAGGTCTGGCACACATCTTTTCTGGAAACGCCGTTACAAAGCCGAACAACAAAGAGCGTTGATTAATAGTTAAATCCAAAAAAGCATTTCACCCCCCTAAAAATAGTGTCTTTTATTTCATTGAGGAGAAATTGAATGTGAAACAAAGAAGCTGAAATTTAAAAAAATGAACACAAACATACTTATCAGATTATACTGTAACATCACACAATACAATGCTGCTACATTTAACAGCTTTTTAAATTTGGGATTTTACTTTTTCTTCTTATCCCTTCCACAACCAAGACTTTAAAACATTCCTCTTAGGAAAGAAAAGACTGAAGATAATAAAACTATGATGTTTAATGGACTTTTTGGCTTTTGCGTCTTAACAGGAATATTTAAATTTAAATAATCTGAAAATGACATTTTACTGAAGATTGAGAATGCTGGTTATTCTTGTAATTTTAAGTAATATCCTAATCATTTGCCTATTTTTCTATCATATCATATTGCAAGATCTAAAATGGACAGCTAACATCAAAAACAACATCAAAAAAGGACAACAAAGAACGTTCTTTCTGCGCCAACTCAGTAAGTTCAAACTGCCCAAGGAGCTGCTGATCCAGTTCTACAGAGGAATTATTGAGTCTGTCATTTGCACCTCTATAACTGTCTGTCTGCAACCCAACAAGAAAGACACAGACTTTAGAGGATAATTAGAACTGCAGAAAAAATAATTGCTACTAATAACCTGCCTTCTGTCGTGTCCCACTCCTCCGCTGACGGCCGGGTCAGGGAAATCCGAATCAGGTGTGCCTCTACAGCTCTGCCAAAGTCCTAGTAAAGTTCTCAAGGCAGGCAGGAGACCAGGAAGTGACTTCAGCAAGATAAGGTAGACTTTGCCTGACTCAGAGAATGCCAGAAAGCAGATCCTTTATATAGGCCATGGGGTGTGGCTCCATGACTCAGCACTTATCCAGGCCTGCCCCTCCCTTCCTTCTGTTGACGCTGCCTATCAATTCTCCTGAAGCGAGGGACACTCCAGTCTGCAGCTGTTGGTAATTGACCTTCCTCAGGCTCACATGCTGTGGCGGAGGGGGAGGGGTCTAGTTGCTCCGTTTGCCTGGGCATGGAGCCAGGGCTGGGGGCTGGAGGCGCTTCTTCTTCCTCGGCCTGTCTGGGCATGGAGCCAGGGCTGGGGCCGGGAGGCATGCTAGGACATTCCTCAGCGTTCAGAAGCAGATAAGACGGGCCCGGCTGCTGGGAAAGCGGACGAGGCACAACACCTTCCATTGAGGACCTATATACTGCACGAATCAAGAAGAGGGCGGTGAAAATATTTACAGATCCCTCACAGATCCCTCCTGGACATAAACTGTTTCAACTCCTACCCTCAAAACGACGCTGCACACCAAAACAACTAGACACAAAAACAGTTTTTTCCCAAAGACCATCACTCTACTAAACAAATAATTTCCTCAACACTGTCAAACTATTTACTAAATCTGCACTACTATTAATCTTCTCATCATTCCCATCACCAATCTCTTTCCACTTATGACTGTTTGACTGTAACTTTGTTGCTGGTAATCCTTATGATTTATATTGATATTGATTGTTCCTGATTGCTTATTTGTACCCTATGCTTATCATTAAGTGTTGTATCATTAAGTGTTAAATTGTACCCTATGACCATCATTTGTGTTGTAAATGTTGTACCTTGATGAAGGTATCTTTTCTTTTTATGTACACTGAGAGCATATGCACCAAGACAAATTCCTTGTATGTCCAATCACACTTGGCCAATAAAATTCTATTCTATTCTATTCTATTCTATTCTATTCTATTCTATTTTGGGCTTGTATTTGGGCCACATAGACTAATATAAATATCATTTATAAAATAAATAATGTTAATGATCAAAATATATATTTCAATGAAGTTGAAAGCATAGATACTGTGTTTAGCTGGTGTCAAGCCCTGACTGACTTGCCATGCCTGAGGGGAGGGGGGAATTGGAGAGCGCAGTGGCAGGAACAGCCACATGGCGGTATGCCAGGCAGTGGCCCAGGCGGCGACGTTGCAGCGAATGCGGTAGCGAGGGAGGCAATGATGACATTCTCGCCCGCACAGCTAACTGGCAGCCTTCCGGGACCCAGCTATCTGGCGCAGGATACAACAGCATGCAGGGCGGAAGTAGTCTATAGCCCATGGGATGGAGGCCAGGGGGGGGGTCTAAGCATCAGATGGTAGACTGCTAACACAAAACTGGATGCCAACGCTGGATGATGGTTGCATGGGTGGAACTGAGGGGAGTGGTCCCACCTATATAGAGTGCTAGGAGGCGGTAGTTCTCAGCGCTGACTTTACAACGGACTGCTATGTACTCATTTGTGCCAGGCCTCAGGCTTGAATAAACCTGTATCCAACAGTTCCAGAGCATGTTTGTTTCTGTGTTCTCAAGGCCTGGGAATTTGGACGATTGAGATTAGGATTTGATATATTTTGCTTTGAAAAATTGTGCTGTTATTACTTTATTTCACTTATTTGAAAATTTGCTCAAGACAGCAAACATACTTAATATTCCTGATTACTATTTTTCCCAGAACCACAAACCTACAAAAGGGGTTGGGCTGAGAAGGTCTGGCTGAAAGTCGCCCATATGACAGACTCAGAACTCAGAGTATCCTGGTTTGTAGGCCAGCATATTTTATTTATTTATTTATTTATTTAGTTATTGTGTCACATGTGTATTAGATAATATATATATATAAGTATCAGCATGAATTTAATAAATAAAATGAATACAATTAAAGGGAACATTAGGACAGGGACGGTAGGCACGCTGGTGCTCTTATGCACACCCCTTAGGAATGGGGTGAGGTCAACAGTAACCAGTCTAAGAATAAAATTTTGGGGGTTTTTGGATGAAACTACAGAGTCAGTGTTGTGACCCAGGTTCCCGGACTCGGACTCCTGGAGGACGATGATTCAGAAAGTGAGGAGGAACTGGTAAGGCCTGCTTCCCCTGGGCCCCCTCCCTCCCTGGCACTCACCCAGGAGGAGGAGGAGGGGCTAGTAAGGCCTGATTCCCCCGGGCCTTCTTCTGATTTGGCAACGCCCCAAGAACAATCTTGACTTGATGCAAGACTGTGCAGATGTGACCGGCGCGCGCAGCAGATGAGGCGTTGGGACAAAGTCAAAGAATGATGAGTCACAGATGAGTCACAGGGGCTATAAAGCAGGAGGCAGAACTTACTGGCTTTGTGTCTTGGAAAAGCAGTGAATTTGTGCGGGCAAATTGTTTCAATGGAGGAAAGAATATATTCGTAAGTAACTCTGGCCTTATCTATAATTTCCTAGTTATCTCCAGAGACTTGGCAGGCACGTGGGTATACGTGGCCAAACATCTTTGTGCCAGAGGAATCCAGCCTAATCCAGCCATTTATGTAAATAAATTTGAAAAGGAGGCCTTTGACAGACTCTTTGTTGGGAGTATTGGGAGAGGGAAACAGAACAGTCAGGTAGTGCATTCCAGGCATTGACCACTCTGTTTCTGAAGTCATATTTTCTGCAGTCAAGATTGGAGCGGTTCACTTTAAGTTTGTATCTATTGTGTGCTCATGTATTGTTGTGGTTGAAGCTGAAATAGTCATTGAGAGGTAGGACATTGTAGCAGATGATTTTATGAGCTATGCTTAGGTCATACCGAAGGCGCGTAGTTCTAAATTTTCTAAGCCCAAAATTTCAAGTCTGGTGGCATAAGGTATTTTGTTACGAGCAGAGCAGGGGAGGACTCTTTTTGTGAAATATTTCTGGACATGTTCAATTGTATTAATGTCTGATATACAGTGCGGGTTCCAGATAGATAAGCTGTATTTGAGAATTGGTCTGGCTTTGTATGCTCTGGTTAGTAGTGTAATATTACCAGAGAAGAGCTACAGAAGAATAGGTTTACAACCCTTAATACCTTTTTGGCGATGTTGTTACAGTGGGCTTTGGCATTTAGATCATCTGATTTGGGTACTCCAAGGTCCTTGACAGAGTGAGGGTCATCTACAAAGTCGTGTCCACTCAGCTTGTATTTTGTGTTCTGATTCTTTTTTTATTGATTCTTTACTTGTAACAAAAATACCCTTAAAAAATCACAGTAGAAAAACAGCAAAAGAACAAATTCAAATGTTCCTGAGGGAAACAAAGCAATAGCCAAACATTATTAAGCCTAGGAAAAAGATTATAAAGTTTCTAATTAATGCAAAACAAATAAGTGAGTCAACTGAGCCTTCCTGAATTTGAATTTTTAGGGACAATTTCAAAGACATGAAACCTTTTCTTTGTCATCTGTTAACTTCCATGTACCTTAAAAGTCAAAAATAATCTAGTGCCATATGCAAACAAAACACACTGTTTTTGTAAAATAATACAAAACACTCATGGTGGTCATTGCATTTTAGAAGACCCAGCTGAAAGCAGAGGAAATCAATGGATACTTAGAAATAATTTATCCACATAGTAATAGAAAGATGGCTTTATACAATTATGAGTTCCTAACATAAGGTAAGGTGGCTTAGTGGGTAAGATGCTGAGCTTGTCGATTAAAAGATTGGCAGTTCAGTAGTTCGAATCCCTAGTACCGCGTAATGGGGTGAGCGCCCATTACTTGTCCCAGCTTCTGCCAACCTAGCAGTTTGAAAGCATGTAAAAAATGCAAGTAGAAAAATAGGGACCTCCTTTGGTGGGAAGGTAACAGCATTCCATGCACCTTTCCATGCACATGACCACGGAGACGTCTTCGGACAGTGCTGGCTCTTCGGCTTTGAAACGGAGATGAGGACCGCCCCTAGAGTCGGGAACGACTAGCACATATGTGCGAGGGGAACCTTTACCTTTACGTAACATAAGGTACTCCCTTATGAATAATAATGGAGTACTTGTATCTACAGATATTCCCTTCATTTTTTCCCATTTTAACTTCAGCTAATGAGTAGTGTGTCCTGTTAATTACACCCATTTTCTATTGCATTGATTTGTCATCTGTAAGATTACTTCAGTCTTGCCTAATGCTATCAATCTGGTTGATAACAAATTTATGAGGAGACAGTCCAGAGACTAGCAAGTGGAGAATGAATGGAAAAAGAACTATTTCTAAATACATTACCCCATTGCAAGAAAGATGGGATATAAATTTAAATCACTTGCCATAAGTTAGTTAATTCTGAGGGGCAAATAACATGGGTTTTGTTATTTGTTAACTAACATACTTACTTTGTACCTTAATCTGATTTATGTTTTTTCTTTTAAAGTGATGTTCAAGATGTATTAGCTTTTAACATTCCTAAACTGATAAACAAGCTGGAGACTAGCTTCCGATAAGAAAAGTTTGTTAGTACAAATTGGGGTCTGGCTTTACGGTTTTAACTTAGAGTTTGTTCATTTGACTCAATGATGATGAGTCAAATGATCTAGTTGTAGTTATCTATCTCAAGTTATGAGAGTAATTTCTTCTTCACTATATTGAAGCATTGGGTAACTCACTGTTTCTTAGTATGGACTCAGATCTTCTGTCAATCCATAGTTCCCTCATTTATTTTAGGTATCCCCCACATTAGGTATGCTGTGATAGTAACATTCCAAGGTATCTTGTCTCTTGCATGCATGATTTGTTTCCCTGGCTCAATTATTATCAGATTGTCTTGGTTCCCCAATATCTAACATCTGACCTGGCACGTCTCTTCATTTGTGTCACTTTTATATTTGAGGTAGGCAGATTAATTATTAGGAATTCTTTGCACAAAGAGCCAGCTTGTAAATAACAGCATGGATTAAGGCAAGGTAAATTATAAAGTTATCCAGTTTACACATACACACAAACATACACACACACACACACACAATATGCATTAGATTATTGTATTAATTTTACTTACTTAATGTGATACAGGTAGTCCTCGCTTTACGACCACAATTGACCCCAAAATGTATATTGTTAAGTGAGTTTTGCCCCATTTTGTGACTTTTCTTGATACAGTTGTCAATCATTGATGTTGTTAAGTTAGTCATTTTTTCAATCAGAATAGAGCTGAAAGGGATCTTAAGTAGGGAACTGGATCTTCCAATCCAGTTCCCTACTTAAGCAGTAGACCCTATATCATTTCAGATAAATGACTGTTCAGTCTTAAAAACCTCTAGTGAAGCACTCCTGAAGGCAAGCTATTCCATGGTTAATTGTCTTCACTGTTAGGAAATTTCTCCTTAGTTCCAGGTTGCTTCTCTCCTTGATTAGTTTCCATCTATTGTTTCTTGTCCTGCCCTCTGTGCTTTGGAAAATAAATTGACCTCCTCCTGTTTGTGGCAGCCTCTCAAATACTGGAATACTGATATTATGTCCCCCCCCCCCAGACCTTCTTTTCTCTATACTAGCTAAACCCAAATCCTGCAACCGTTCTTGAAATGTTTTAGTCTCCAGGCCTTTAATCATCTTAGTTGCCCTTCTTTGCATTTTTTCCCAAAGTCTTAACATCTTTTTTGTAATGTGGTGACCAAAACTGGATGCAGTATTCCAGGTGTGGCCTTACTTAGACTTTATAAAGCCTTAGTATATGCTCAGTTGTTAAGGTTGTTAATAATAATAATAATAATTATTATTATTATCTTAATAAGGTTGTTAATGGCTACCATTAACTTTACTTTTCAGAAAGTCGCAAATGGTGATCATATGATCTCAAGACACTGCAATTGTCATAAATGTGAGTCAGTTGACAACTGTCTGAATTTTGATCATGTGACTAAGGAGATGCTTCAATCATAAATGTGAAAAATGGTCATAAGTCACTTTTTTTCAGTAATGTTCTACCTTTGAAAGGTAACTAAATGGACTGCTGTATGTTGAAGACTATCTGTACTAAATAAAATTACTGGATAAAACCCGAAGAAGGCAAAAGCACTCTTACACACAGGCATCTTTTGTTTTTTTGATAAACATTAGACTTCTAAAATATACAATATAATATGCAGGGTTAAATTTTACATGTTAAGATCTCAAAGATAATTTTTAAATAAAATTATGTATCATTGTACATGATGCCAAAGAAATTATATTGATGACTGAAATTATCTTATGGACTTTTTTGTAAAAGTGCAAAAATTAACTTGCAATTTGTGGTTTTGATGATTAGACAAGGTCGATTATAAAAAGAAGAGTTACACAATGTTTGTAAAATAACTTTAGACAAATATATTATAATTGCTGCAAAGAATATTTGAAGAGCTTTTTAAAATCTGTTTTTTCCAATTTTTTTCTCTTCTTGCACTATTGGTAAGATAGGCAGCAAATAAAATTAACAAATAAATGAAAATTATATATATATATATATATATATATATATATATATATATATATATACATACATACATACATACATACATACATACATACATACATACATACATACATACATATATATATATATATATATATATATATATATATATATATATATTCACTCTTTTAGAACACAGAAAATATAACAGGCCTAGAAGGGACCTTTTTAAGCAGGAGATATTATACTATTCCAGACAAATAGCTGTCCAGTTATTTCTTGAAAACCTCCAGTAATGGAGCACACACAACTTCTGGAGATAAGCCATTCCACTGATTAATTGTTCTTTAGTTTTCGTTTAGTTCTAGGTTGGATTTGTCTCTTATGGTCTTCCACCCATTACTTCTTATTCTGCTTTCAGGTGCTTTGGAGCATAGGTTAACTCCCTTTTCTTTGTGACAACCCCTCAAGTACTGTAGCATTACTGTCATATCACCTCTATCCTTTTCTTTATTAGACTAGACATAATTCCCTCAATCATTCATCATATGGTTTAGCCTTTAGACCTCTTGTCTGGATTCTAGGTCTCATCTTTTTTGTATGGTGTTGATCAGAATTGACATAATATTCCAAATTTGGTCTTGCAAATGCAGTACAAAGTGGTATTATCACTTCATATGACCTTGATATTATCCTCTGTTGATACAACCTAGGACTGCATTAGGTTTTTTGGCAGCTGAAGTACACTACTTATTCATATTTAAGTGGTGGTCTATTAGAACACTTAGATCCTTTTGCCATTGCTAAAGTTGAGTCAGTACCACCTACGTATTCTGTATCTATGCATTTGGTTTTTCTGCCTATACATAGGATCTTACTTTTCTCACAACTAAATTTATTTTGTTGGTTAGGGTTCAAATCTGTCAAGATCCATCTGAACCAATCAATCATCTATCTATCTATCTATCTATCTATCTATCTATCTATCTATCTATCTATCTATCTATCTATCTAAAATATAAAATACCAAAATAGAGAGAAAATAAGAAATTAAGAGCGAGAAATGGGAGTGTGAAATACAAGAGTGGGGGAGAAAGAAAAGGGGGTATTGACTTCCAATCCTTCCTAGCATAGTACAAGATAACACACTCCAGCCTCAACTTTTTGCTTTTACACATTAATATATAACTAGCCATTTCTTTAACTAGCCAAGTCTTTCTAAGCTACAAAACCAAGATCAAAGTTTAATTTTTCAAATTCCAGGAGTGATATCCAAATAAGAACATATTTTCCTTTTTAAATAAAGTAATCAATTTAACCATTTCTGCTTCCTTGCTACGGAAATAGCGTGTATTTCTATTTGCACCTAGTAATCCTTATGAACTGTCACCATTTTTATTTACAAAATTTATTTAGCCTAAAAAAAAAAGAAAAAAGGGGGTATCTTTTTTTCACTTTCACCCTCATTTTTTCTTTCAAAGTACTAATCTTTTTTAAAACAAAAAAGGCCCTTTCTTTAAAGTCAAAACTTTCTAATACATCTTATTCTTTAACTTTAACATACAAGCTTTAAATCTCAATAATGCATTTAGCTCCCTCCAGTGGTGGGATTCAAATAATTTAACAACCGGTTCTCTGCTCTAATGACTGGCTGGGTAGGCATGGCTGGATGGTCATGTGAGTGGGTGGGCGTGACCAACTCAATGTCACTCTTCATACCCAGCCCTGCCTCCCGGCCATTCACCTCAAAGGCAGAGGTGGGATTCAGCCAGTTCGGACCAGTTCGGGTTAATCCACTATTGGCTGGCACCACCCCTACCCATTTTTCAGACTGTTTTGAAGTCCAGAAATCTTAAAGTTGTCAAGGTTGGACATCCTTAAGCTAGATGTTTTGAAAGATCAATGTTTTTCAAATCTGACAACTTTTAAGATGTGTTGACTTCAACTTCCAGAATGCTGTCTGGCAATTCTGGAAGTCCACACATTTTAGGATTGCAAGTTTGAAAAACCCTGTCAAAAATGGGCAAATTAAGATCCTTTTTAGAGATCTGTGCCTTTAAAAAAAGCATATTACAGTTTATCCTGAGCAGGATATCTATGAAGGAGATATCATAATAATAGAAACATGCTTTATGCATAATAGAAACATGCTTTATGCATAAAAATATAGAAAGGCATCTAAGCATCACTAATCTCTCCACCTTCATGGACCATAATTTATGAGAAGAAATTCACATTGATCTCAACAGAAATTTTCTTCAGCTTTGCTTTGCCTGAATATACAATATCTATGCTCTGTCATTGAGCTGTGATCATTCTGACCCTGAAAATAGACACAAAGTTCTCTCAATCACAAGAATTGTCATTCTCTGTCTTTATTTATAGTATGGGACCCTAAAAATAGACACAAAGTTCTCTCAATCATAAAACTGTCCTCCTCTGCTTTATTTATATTCTGGAATAATCAGATAATGAGGAAAAGCTGAGCAGGAGAGATACATGTACAAACATTATTATTGATCTGATTTATCCTAGAACGGTTATCACTGGAAAAAAGGGACTTTTACAATGATACTTAAGAATCCTTCCCTACCCCACCCCATTACTTTGGGGGCAGGGTCTCTTGGTTTTCCTCCCTCCTTTTCCTTGATTTCTTTCCAAAGAGTTTGCTTGTTGTCCAACTAAATGTGCTAGAGACAGATGTGTGTTTTAAAATGCAACCTGTTTTGGAAAGAGATGTACCGATATGACAAAAAGGTCCAAGTGGGTGGAAGGATTTTTGACCTTCTTTCAAGCTTATTTTCTCAGAATTGGTTCTAAAACTGAATGTAAAGTTTATTAGTAAGAAATAATTGGAGCAAAGAAGAAAGCAGGGGGCTTTATGAAGACAACATTATGGCAATACAAGTTTTTGATGAAGTTTTCTTGTTTTCCTTATTTTTATATTTTGACTTTAAATCAACCCAAAGACATTACATTTGTTCAACATAATCTATATATGGGCTTTGGGAACTTATATCAACTTTTTCCACAAAGTTTTGCTATTGTCCAGGTGTTACTGTACTTAGTAATACAATTTTATACTATTTCATATGATTGTGTAATAATCCAAATTCAGAAGGGGGAATATGCTTTGGGATGAAGGCTCACTTTGTGTTTGCTAGTAAATGTTTAAAAGCAGTGGAGCAGGAAAAAGCACAATAGATATGAGGTATTGAGAGATCCGAAGTGTATGCCCGCACAAGCTGTGAATTCCTCTTCCCCTTGTTGTAGAGCTTCAAGAGAGGTAATTGAAGATTTGAAACCGTCATTTTTGGCCTATTTTTCAGCCTGTTTTGGGGCATTTTCAGGCCAGTTTTTGGACTCTTTTCCGGGGCATTTTTGGGCAGTTTTTCAGCCATTTTCAGGCCTGAAAAACAGCCCAAAACTGTCCCCAAAATGGCCTGAAAATGGCCAAAAAATGGCCCAAAAAACAGCCTGAAAAACGTGTCGTGACAGGGCCAGCCAGTGGTAGGATTAGCCAGTTTGCTAAACTGGGCAGAATTTTAACAACTGGTTCACCCAAAACCTGTCCAAACTGGCTGAAGCCAGTTCTGGCTTGCTCCCTACAAATTACCCTTATAAAATAACTAGCTGGATACTCGTGCTTTGCTATGAAATGATGTGATCAGGCTTGATAAATCAACACTTACAGCTTGAAAATTAATGAGTAACTATGATTGGCCTCTCCTCTCCCTGTCTCTCCTTCAGCCTTGCCCCACAGAACCCTATCCTATCCTATCCTATCCTATCCTATCCTATCCTATCCTATCCTACCCTATCCTATCCCCCTTTTCTCCCTCAGCCTTGCCACCCAGAAGCCTCCTCTATCTTATCCCGTTCTCTCCCTTAGCCTTGCCCCACAGAAGCCTCCCCTATCATATCCCCTTCTTTTTTTTTAATTTGCATTTATATCCCGCCCTTCTCCGAAGACTCAGGGCGGCTTACACTATGTCAGGCAATAGTCTTCATCCATTTGTATACTATACACAAAGTCAACTTATTGCCCCCCAACAATCTGGGTCCTCATTTTACCTACCTTATAAAGGATGGAAGGCTGAGTCAACCTTGGGCCTGGTGGGACTTGAACCTGCAATATTGCAAGCAGTTGCTGTTAATAACAGGCTGCATTAGCCTGTTGAGCCACCAGAGGCCCAATAATCTCTCCCTCAGCCTTGCTGCACAGAAGCCTCCTCTATTCTATCCCCTTCTCTCCCTCAGCCTTGCCCCACAGAAGCCTCCCCTATCCTATGCCCTGGTTGCTGCTGTGAAAGTAAATCTGAAAGTGAAACTCCTCTGCTCTGCTTGTGTTTTGCATTTGGAACAGATTTCTTTTCAGGAGGGGAGGGGGACTAGAACTCCTTAGTTACATTATGTTAATCATAATATAGGAAATACTAATGCTCTGATGGTCATTTAGAAAACTTCTTCCTTAGTGAGCACATAGAAGCCAAAGAGGAACATACCTGGAAGATTTCAAGTTTGTAGGCTTTACAGTTCTGGAGATTTCATGATTACGGCATGAGTGGTTTTCGCTTTTATATATATAGGTTATTCTTTGCTTCTATGAATATACTTTTTAACATACAGAGTTTTTCTTTAAACTGATACATCATTTTCTTTTATTTTCTCTTAGTACAGGTACTCTCAAGTACATTTTTAATAGCTTTTGTCTACTTTAAAAGTTACTTAAGCATTATATATATGTAATAAAAATACATTTTTAAATTTTGGGTTAAATCTTTCTTTTAGTTACACATATCAAGCAGAGAAAAATGCATCCTGATTCCAGTTAACTCCAAAAGCAATCTGTCAGTTTACAGCTGTATTGAACTGTCCTGAGGGGAAGTTCTTTGACACACTCTAACTGGGTGGGTCATAAAAACTGATGGGATATCAATCTCTTCAGTTAGCAGGAAGAAAAGCAACATTCCAGGGAGACATTATTCAGAGATCTCTCCCTGTGCGTGTGTTCAGTTAGCCATGTTCATAGGAAATCAAGATCCATCTGAATCTTGAGAATCATTTAAATTGTTAGCTATTTCCCCCAGCTTGGTGTCATCTATAAATTTGATTTCCCCTTCTCTTTCCCTATCTAATTTATAAAAATATTGATGAATACTGGTCTTAAAATACAATCTTAAGGCATTCCATTGCATGTTTCCCTCCATGTAGATATAAGTCCTTTGAGAATTACCTACTGAGTGAGTTGGTCAGCCAATTGTTAATCTATTTGTTAATGGTATGTTCTATTGCATATTTTTCTTTCTTTCCAAGAAGTAAGCTGTGGGCAACTTTGTTAAATACCTTACTGATGTCTAAGTTAACTATGTCCATAGCATTTTTCTAATCCATTAATTTAATCACTTTGTTAAAGAAAGAAATAAGATTTGCTTGGCATGATCTGTTTTTGACAAACCCATGCTGCCCTCTAATAATTGTCTTTTTCATTTCTAGGTGCTCACAAATGCGCTGCTTGATTATCTTTTCCGGTATTGATGTTGAGCTGATTGATGTTGAGTTTCCTGGATTTTTTTCTTTCCAGTCATAAAGCCAACACTTTGACACTGAAGACATAAAGTCATAATGTCTGAACTAATATAAGAACTGGCCATCCAGAATTAGCTAAATTACAAATAATGATGTTCAACAATAACAATTCATTATTATAGTCTTAGACCAGAGACCAGAACAAATAAAAGCACTCAGTATAATGATGAAAAGGGACGCGATGGCTCAGGGGCTAGGATGTTGAGCTTGTCAATCGAAAGGTCGGCAGCTCGGCGGTTCAAATCCCTAGTGCTGCCGTGTAACAGGGTGAGCTCCCGTTACTTGTCCCAGCTTCTGCCAACCTAGCAGTTTTTAAAGCACGTAAAAATGCAAGTAGAAAAATAGGGACCACCTTTGGTGGGAAGGTAACAGCGTTCTGTGTGCCTTTGGCATTGAGTCATGCCGGCCACATGACCATGGAGACATCTTTGGACAGCGCTGGCTCTTCGGCTTTGAAACAGAGATGAGCACCGCCCCCTAGAGTCAGCAACGAATAGCACGTATGTGCGAGGGGAACCTTTACCTTTTTATAATGATGAAAAATGTATGAGAACAACAGCATAAGAATTGACACAACAAAAATTAAAATGAGAAAATTGTATGTTCATTGAATCAGAAAAACTGACCATCAGCCTGGACCTTTTATTTTACTAAAATGTAGTTAATAAACGGTATTTTAATAAATTTATTTTATTTTAATAAAAGGTATTTTATTTTACTGTTACTAAAACCGCCTATTTAACTCCTCAATAAGAGATCATTGCAGATTTCAATAGAATGAATTGCTGTCCGAGAATGTGTGAGAAAACATGTATAGCATAATGCAAGGTGGAGGTTTATTTGACAGGCATTAAAACTTAAAGTTGCATTTTTATGTAAAGAAACAAAAGAAAGAAAGAAACCAGCATATATTAAACATTTCAATCTTTTCCATATATCATTTTTTTCAGATTATTTTGCACATATACACATAGTAGAGTATCTAAATTTCTGAGGAGCTCCATTTCAAAATGCAAAAGGTTTTTGTAAGTGGGAAGGAATTATTCATGTCCATTTTAACCATTTGTTCTTGTAAAACAGAGAGAAGCTTGAATATTGTAAAGTAACCAGATGGGCCTGTAGGCAAGGAGAAGGTAGATTTGGTAAGATTTTTGGATGCTATAACAAGAATGGCATTTACAAGAAAAACAATTCTGCTTTTGCAAGAATTACCAAGCCGGTCCAATTACATGGACATATATGTGTATTTCTTGAAGTAACAAGCAATCAAAATAGTGCAAATTCAGTTTATCTCTTGAATTGGGCAATATTTGGTAGTTTATCAAAATATATAGTTCCTCCAATTAAAATTCAGCATATTGTGTAAACCCAACTACTGCAGCTGATTCAAAGACCAGTTTTGAAAAATTCCCCATTTTTTTTTCAAGAGTAGTTTCCTGGAAAGAGTGCTATTTTATATGATTAAAGAATTTGTGACTGGGCTTACTTGAGTCATATACAAGACAGAGGTGGATTTCAACAGGTTCTGACTAGTTCTGGAGAACCAGTAGCGGAAATTTTGAATAGTTTGGAGAACTGGTAGTAAAAATTCTGACTGGACCCGCTCCCATCTATTCTCTGCCTCCCAAGTCCCAGCTGATCAGGAGGAAATGGGGATTTTGCAGTAACCTTCCCCTGTCACGCCCACCAAGTCATGCCACGCCCACCAAGCCATACCCACAAAACCGGTAGTAAAAATTTTTGAAACCCACCACTGATACAAGAGCATGGTACTTTTTACTCTAAAGTACTCTGAAACTGTTAATACATTCTCTGGATGTAATACATTCATAAGCACAAATCTATTTCCCTTTAGGCAAATAAATCCTCATGTAAACCAAAATGCCAAGCCAGAATGTTTTTCATAGCAATTATGTAAAGGATAATTCAGAAATAATCTGATTTTGAGAAAAGGCCAGATGGCTATATACAGGAGAGTGTGTGTGTGTGTGTGTGTGTGTGTGTGTGTGTGTGTGTGTATAGGTCTTTGGTTATTCGGGTTTTCTCCCGCGTAAAATTGGAAGTATCTTGGCGACGTTTCGATGAAGTCTCATTCGTCATCTTCAGGCTTCAGCTTCGTGCTTCTTGACCTACATACAAACACCCGCGAAAACCTCAAAAAACATACACACACACACACGTTGGTCTTTGGTTATTAGGGTTTTCTGCCGTGTAAAATTGGAAGTGTCTTGGCGATGTTTTGACGAAATCCCATTCGTCATCTTCAGGCTAGGTGTTTACAGCTTCGTGCTTCTAGGAGAAATATACATACATACATACAAATATATACAAATATACATTTGTAGGGTTTTTCTGTTTCTCAGTTTAATTTTGGTTTTTAATTGAGTTTTTAATTTGGTTTTAAAGAGAGCTGTTATATTTTAGTGATTTTTAGATTTTGTTTAATGGTTATATTATTTGAATGTTTTTAGCTATAGGAGCCAGCTAGGGTCACAAACTTGTGAAAGGCAATTATATAAATTGAATTATGAATGAATGAATAAATAATAGTACTAGATTCAACTCCCATACAAAATGATTGAATAATACTAGATTTGTCCCATATTGGTTTCTGTAGAAAAGCTATTTTAACTCTTTTTTTTGTCCATAGAAGTACTACTTCCAGCCAATGTCTTTAAAGGAAAATTGCTGTTCTGTAGAGTAAGTACTAAAGCAACACACACTAGGCCAAATGCAATTATCCTTCATGAAATGTTAAAACTATTGAAAATATCCTGCTACAGGAGATGCAACAGTGCAAAGGCTATTATATAGAGTTCTGTAACATAAATAACAGTCAAGTGAGACCTATTTCATCAGAAACCACTAGTGAGTCCAGATCAAAAGAAAGATCTTAATTGACGTTCCTTTTTTTTCTGAAAAAAAATGTCTTATTCTAGAGGAATAAGATATTTAGCAATAGCATCGTCATTCCATACCTGCCAGTTATAGAACGGAAAATAAAGGAGCTGATCTACTATTCACTATCACAGCTTGGCAAAATCCAAAAATAGAATGTTCAGTACTTTGGTATTCCTTCTCTAAGTACAGTGAACCCATGTGATGAGCTGCTAAGGATTGAAAGACAATCATCTGGTATGATGAAACCTGTTATTCTAAAAGTTCTTAGTTTCCAAAAAGCAATTGACAAACCATTTTCAGATGTAATTAAGAAGGACAGTGGGTAAATCCAGCATCTGTCTGAGCAAAATTGACTTTCCCTGAGCTCTTAGAGCTCTAAAATTCATCAAAGACCACAGTTTTATGGTTTCCTCATGGGGAGCATTTATACGGAGCATGTTTGATAAATCTCAGTTACTCCCTTTTATCCAGGAAGAAGGTTGAGGCCCCAATCCATTCACCAGTTCCTCATTCTGCCATGGTTGTTTGATCTGCAAAAAGTGAAATTATATTTCTTCCATGGAAGTCTGAGACAATCCATATTGTGGTGACTTAATGATATGAGCAGGTAGCACACAGCAGCTTTATTAAAAAAAAGGTACCAGGTAACATTTTTTCTCATTACAAAATGAGGTTGGTTCCATCCAGTTTTAGAATTGTCTGGGATATTTTCACATATGAATTTGTTCCAAATTAATCAGTTGTATTGCATTTATTATTATTTTTAAGCATACCTAGACTTATCACTGTAGGTTGCACAGAATATATTATTAAGAATTAGATGTCAGGGGCTATGTTGTTTTATTTTCTTTTCAGATGTGATTAGCCTTGTAGATTTTGGCTTTCCTGAGAATTCAGTGGGGGTGTTTATTTCAACCATCTGGTACTATTTACTCAGATTCTGACACCCTAGGATTCAGAATATATTATCCGATCTGAGAGGGAATGCTTTCATAATAAAAAATAAATAAACACTTTCATAATAAAAAATAAATAAACACATAACAGCCAGGAACCATGATAAAGAAAATATAACCAAGGAAACTGATGTGGATTAGCCAAGGATAATTCAGGACAGTCATAGATATGATTGAAATGAAACAACTATTTAAAAGGGTAGCAGTATTTGTTGAAGGCTACTGCAAGATTGTTTTGAGGGATATCATATTATATGGTGCACAGTATGAAACTACTTTTGAAATTTTGCTTCCAACAGATTATAACACTAATAAGCCATGGTGTAAAACCAATCTTAAATCATAATGAACAAGTTTTCATATTAGTACTAACTGTAATGACTTTTCCCAAGAAAACTCTTAATTGTTTTTATTGCAAAAAAGCATAAGGGAAAGTATATTTTTAGCTTAACTGCTTTGTAAATAAGGCAATTGGGTGTCTTGTAGCACTGTTTTTAAGCATTTAACGTATTTTAAATATTAAATGTTTTAGCAGCTTAGTGCATTTGCAAAATATATAGATATGTAAATTGAATAGCAAAAGATTATATTTTAGTATTTTAGAAATATTAGGCATTTGTTAAAATTCTAAAGAAATTCTAAATCTGATACAGTTGCCAATATATACAGATAATCCTTAAGATAAAGCAGGCCATTTAATGACATTTAAAAACAACTACTGATACCCCCAAATTGCATACAAATCTGTTAATGACCCAACTGGTCAAGGCAAAGCAGACTTCTACAAAGTCCCTTATTTCTCTCAACAAATGTTCCAACAAATGACCCTCCAACAACTGGTAAAGCTCCATCCTCCACACCATCCTGAAGGCATCCACCCTAAATCCCCCAAACAACAGCCCCCGTGGTACAAATAAAAGCCCACAGAGTAGGAGCACGGTCACAGGGCAAGGTCTAGGTTCCAAGTCCAGTCCACAAGGCACAAGACAAGGGCAAAGAAAAGGTCCAAGGCAAGAAGCAGTTCTAAGGGCACAGTGAAGCGAAGGCCAAGTCCACAAGAGAAAGGCTAGGTCCAAGACAAAAAATGAAAAGCAAATTTCTAAGCAAAGCCAGGCAAACAGCAACAGGCATGAGACAAAGCCAGGGGAGTGTAAGCCAAAGCAAACAATTGTTCCAGGCAAAGGCTAACTTTTCTAAGCCTTTCCTTAAATTGCTCAACTCCAGATGATCCTTGTGAGGAGGGATGGTGAACTCCTCCTGAGCAGTCTTGCAGCCTTTCTTTGGGCTTGCCTATGCTCTGCTCTTCTTGCCCTTGGATCAATTGTGGAGAAGCTGGAGAAAGATTTTCTCTCCATGCTCACTTCATTCCTTTAATCTTCAAAAGATCTGTCCCTCCCAGCTTTTGGGTTTTTTAAAAAATGTAAATAAACGTGGCCATCATCAGGTCAGGATTGGTCTGACACAGTGGAATACTGTGCCCCTGTATGGCTTAAAAGCTGCCATACTAATAAGTTAGATGCCAAACCCAACAATACCCAACATGAAGATTATATGCGGATATATTAAAAGCATTCCTACTTGCTGGCTTCCTGTTCCAAGCCATATAGCACTGCTAGCTTTACAAAGCTGGCAGAATACAAAAAAATTATGAACAATTCACTCCTAGAGGTGGATGCAGACCTTCCTCATTTAGAAGCAGGATGACTGAAATTCAGGAAGCCCCCATTCGCATTTGCTCAACATCTACCCAACAACTTTAACATCAGTTCCCAATAGAAAACCAAATGGGTCGCTGAATGCCCAGTTACAGGAAGATGGATAAATGACCCCACAAAAAAAGGTGCCAGGTTTTGAACTTTCATATCTGCAATGGACAATCCTGAATAGGATTTTGCACTTTGCATGGCAGAGCCAGAACTCTCTGTATAAACTGGGCATAGTATCCTCCCTTCAGTACAACTGCGGGGTCCCACATCAAATTGTACATCATATCATGTCTGGCTGTAAGATGATATGCGATGCCATATACTGTCCAATATCTGATTTTTTTTTTAATTTAAGCAATGCTGCACTTCAATGGTTAACCTTAGACATTGATATTTGAACAAAGATCTTTTTGACATTTATATTTTATTGGGTTCTACTAATTTAATTGAAATCTTTATTTATATTACTAATCCATATATGATATGCCATATGCGAAATAAATAAATCACTTTATAATGTCTTGGTAATATCACACTTGGATAGTGCATCCAGGTATAGTCAACCTGATATAAAAAAGATGTGAAGATATTGAAAGTTTAGAAAGAATGCAGAGAATAACAACAAAGATGATTAGTGGATTGAAGGCTAAAATGTATGAAGAACAGTTGAAAAAAATCGGGTATGTTTAGTTCTATGATGGTGAACCTATGGCACGCTTGCCAAAGGTGGCACACAGAGCCCTCTCTGTGGGCACACATAGTGTTGCCAGCTGGTCTTCTGGTTTCCGGCAGGTACATTCACACCAGCCAGCTGGTCTTCGTGCATGCTGGAATGCTAGAAACCCAAAGACCAACTGGCAGGTGCTCATACACACACCAGCCATCTGGTCTCCAGATTTCCAGTGCTCCTGCACATGTGAAGACCAGCTGGCTGGCACATGCATGTGTACCAGCCAGCTAGTCTTTGGGTTCCGGGCAGTCTGGTGGTCCAGCACATCCATGCATTCCAGTTTGGGCACTCGATGCTGAAAAGATTCGCCATCACTGATCTAGTTTAATGAGAAAAGAAGGACATGATAGCAGTGTTCCAATATCTAAAAGGTTGCCATAAAAAGGCTGTCAAACTATTCTCCAAAGCACCTGAAGGCAGAACAAGAAGCAATGTATAGAAATAATTAATCAGAGAACCAACCTAGAAGTAAGGAGAAATTTTCTGGCAGTTAGAATAATTAATCAAAGAAGAACTTGCCTTCAGAAATTGTGAGTCCTGCAACATTGGAGATTTTTAAGAAGAGATTTGACAACAATTTGTCTGAAATGGTATAGGGTTTCTTGCTTGAGTAGGAGATTGGATTGGAAGACCTCCACTATCCCTTCCTATTTTGTTACTCTTGGTTACGTCATCAGGCTTGGAGGCTCCAAGAGACCAGTGAGTTGTTAAGATGACTGTATTGTCATTAATACCTGTTGCCCTCTCTTTATCTTTTAATCACAATGTTTTAAATATTATGGATTTGTTTTACTATTTTATATTTTAATTTTACTCTGCTCACTTTTTTTTGAAAAGGACAGCCAAATAAATTTTATGAATAAATAAATAATTAAAATCTTGTGTATTTCCTTTTTGATCATTGAAAAAATTCAGGAGAACATAGCAGAATTTATCTTTGGATAAAAAGATTCTTAAATGCATGATGTCTTTGTTAATATTTTTCTTACTTACACATATGTATGCAGAACACCATGGAACGAAATTGTCACCTGCAGAATAGTAGCATTATAAAACAAAACAAGGCTCAGTAATAGAAAATGCATTCACATATATCTCCATCCAACTGATTTTCCCCCCATTAATATGAACTTTGGATTTTGGACATCAAGAATAATAACACTGAAATTATAACCCATATTAATGCAGTACAGCTCTATCCATTAGTATCTATTACAAACCACAATGATGTTCTATATGTCACAACATCATTGCAGAAAAGATGCGTAGTATGTAATTTGCCCTTTAGGTTTGTATGGATTTGTAGCTTTTGATAGCAGTTTAAGATTTTATTTATTTTTCATTTTATTTTATTTGTATTGTGAACTATTTTAATATTAATAGCCATGTAAAGATTGTCATAAAGATTTCCACAATAAGAGTATTCACAGTACTAAAAAAAAAACAGAGTAATAATAACTTAGGCCATAAATAAGTGGGATTGTATAACGTATAACAAAATAGGACCATTCCTCAGAAATATCCATTACAAAATTATACTTGGTCTTCATCCTGAACCTGAAAAGATATATATGGCTTTATGTAGTTATAACTCACATGCATAGAGACAATAAAGTATTTATGTTAAATATGTTATCACCTCCATTTTCAGAAATATAGGACTAGCATGTAATAACTTTGGCACAGAAAGTCATTTTCTGAAAAACTGGGCAACTGAAACATGATCTGGAGAAGAAGGCTGTAATCTTTTATTTTCTTAACTGAAAGTTACAATGAATTTGGTAGGCTTATGTTTGAATCAATAGCCACACTGTATTAATTTGGACTTTACTGGTATTTTTAAATTTTTATGCGCCCTATTGTTCTATTTACCTATATTAACTTTCTGAAAAAAGCTACACTCTCTAGGTGGCTCTTTGCCCAGAATTAGTATTTCTGTAAGACAAAATCACAGCAATATTACTTGAGAAGAGAAAAAAATAATGCTTCCCAAATTGAAACTCCTATGCCCTATGAAATGCCAAAAAAATTAAATGCATAAATGAATTGAATCTAGCAGCAATAACATTTCAGTCCAGGTTTCTTTTCTCCATTACTTACCCTGCTCAAAATTGAGCCTAACCTATCTTGGCTGTAAAAATCTGGATGAACATTAGATGGCAGCAAAATTGAGAACGATAGTATCTCTTTACTGCCAGATAGCAGTCATCTGCATTTTTTGCTGCTTGGAAATGGTAGTTCTGCCACAACATTGCCTCTCTGGGAATTTCTAAGCAATAAAAAAACCAGATTTCAGTCATTCAGCATTATGATCCATTATTGCCCATCATCAAAGTCTGTTTTGTTATGTTCGGGAAGTAACGAGGCTGGAGACCAGGGTAGTGACAACAGCTCTTTAATATATGGTGAACCCAGCAACCTGGCTGGGGAAAAACAACCCTTTATATACTGTTTAACCGGCGGCTTCAACCAATCAGCAACGTGCTTGTTTCCCGCCTAAATATTTAAAGATACATAACACTCCTCCCCTCCCAGAAAACACTTTACCACTCTTTACATATTATTTACATGTTATTTTTCGACGTAGTCACGCAAATAACCTGGGCGTCTCCTAATTCTTTCGGACCTGCGCGGTTCAGTCCTGGGTGGTGTTTTGAGCTGGTCGGAGGGGCTTTTTTCTCCTCCCAGCTCTTTCTCTAGGCCATCGGGCCCTGGATTACTGGCAGTCTCTTTTTCTTGGCCCTCCGGCCTTGGATTACTTTTGGAGTTTTCCCTGCTGTTTCCATCGGGAACCTGATGGCGTCGCTGGACCTCCGGGACCTCAGCTAAGTCTTGCGCCTCCCCCGGGTTATGGTCAGCTGTGGGTTCAAATAAGGAGTGGTCATGATCTGTCTCATTTAGCTCGGGTTGTTCAGCTATTCGTTTCCTTATCTGATCTATGTGGCGCCTCCATACTCGGTTGTCTTGTAACTCGACCAAGTATGACTTTGGACCGGTTGCTTTTATGATTTGCCCTGCGAGCCAACTTGGGCCGTCCCCATAGTTGCGGGCCCACACTCGCACTCCTATGCCCATTTCTCTCATTTTTTCTAGTTCCCCCTTGTAACCCTCTGGTGTGTAATGGGGATTCAAACGGTCAAGTGGGCACCGGAGCTTCCGTCCCATCAATAATTCGGCTGGGCTTCTGCCTGTAGCAGTGCTTGGGGTTCTGTGCTGAACGGCCAGAAAGAAATCTATCTTTGTTTGCCAGTCACCTGGCTTGAGCCTGGACAATGCCTCCTTAGCGCTCCGGACGGAACGCTCTGCAAGGCCATTCGACGCAGGGTGGAAAGGCGCAGAGAGGGCATGTCGGATGCCCTCCTCTGCCAAGTATTGCTCAAACTGGGCTGCCGTGAATTGCGGGCGTTGTCGGACACCAGAGTGTCAGGCAACCCGTGGGTTGCGAATAGGTGGCGAGGGCTGCGATTACTGCCTCGGCCGTAGTGGATTTCATGAGTATGATCTCCAACCATTTAGAGAATGCGTCGACAACCACTAGGAAGGTTTGGCCGTGGAAAGGGCCAGCAAAATCAATGTGGATTCTTGACCAGGGCCCTTGGGGTTTTCCCATTCCTGACTGGGGCCGTTGGGGTAGAGGTCTGGACTCTTGGCAAGCCTGGCATTTCCTACCCTCTCAGCAATCTCTGAGTCCATGAGTGGCCACCACACATAGCTTCTAGCTAGCCCCTTCATCCTTACGATCCCTGGGTGACCCTCGTGGAGGAGGTCCAATACCTTTCCCCTTAATTTATCCGGGATTACCACACGTTCGCCCCATAACAGGCACCCCCCTTGAGCCGAGAGCTCATCACGTTTTTTAACAAATTCCTTAAAACGTTCGCCCGGCGCAGCGGGCCACCCTCTTTGTACCCAACCGAGTACAGTCCTTAACATAATGTCCCGGTATGATGCCCGAGCCACTTCCTTGGATGTGACTGGGCCAGAGTCCAAAGAGTCAATAAGTAGGATGGGCATCCCCGGAGTGGGGTCTTCGATCGCCCCTGGTAGTGGGCATCTGCTTAATGCGTCCGCATGCCCCACTTCTTTTCCTGGTCGATGCTGCAGCTTGTAAGAATAAGCGGCTAAGAAAATAGTCCATCGAGTCAAACGTGGCGAAAGTGCCACAGGCGTTGGGCGGTCGCCAGCCAGTATTCCTAACAGCGGTCTGTGGTCAGTCACAATTTCAAAGTCTCGCCCAAAAACATATTCGTGAAATTTTTTCACCCCTGACACAATTGCTAGCGCTTCCTTATCTAACTGGCTATAGTTCCTCTCTGGGGAGGACATCGTTCTGGAGTAGAAGGCTATAGGGGCTTCTGTGCCGTTTGGCAGTCTGTGGCTGAGTACAGTCCCACCCGTAAGGGGAGGCATCGCAAACCAACACTAGTGGCAATGAGCTATGGTACTGGATGAGCAGGCTGTCGCTCGAGAGCAGGTTTTTTACTGCTTCGAAAGCCCTACTTTCCGACTTCCCCCAAGACCAAGCAGTATTTTTCCCTAGAAGCTTATGCAGCGGTTCAGCAACGGTCGCTTTGTTTTTTAAAAAAACCGCGTAAAAATTCACTAGCCCCAGGAATGCCTGTAGCTCTGTTTTGTTTTTGGGCGCTGGAGCCTTTCTGATTGCCTTGACCTTGCTCTCAGTGGGGTGAATTCCTTTCTTGTCTATTCGGTAGCCCAAGAATTCGACGGATTCTACCCCTATCTGGCATTTGTTCACTTTAACCTTTAGTCCGGCTGACCGGAAAATGCCCAGAACTTTTCTCAAACGCTCCCCCAATTCCTCTACGTTTTCGGCTGATATCAATACATCATCGAAGTAGGGAACTACCCCTGGGAGCCCTTGCAGAAGTCGTTCCATCAAATTTTGGAACAGCCCTGGTGCCACACTCACCCCAAATTGTAATCGGGTACACTTGAAGGCCCCCCTGTGAGTTACAATCGTTTGGGCTTCGGCTGTGTTGGCGTCTACGGGCAGTTGTTGGTAGGCTTGAGCCAAGTCTAACTTTGCAAAGACTTGCCCTTGCCCCAAAGAGTGCAGCAAGTGTTGCACCACAGGAACTGGGTAAGCGCTTTTCTGTAAGGCTTTGTTTAGCGTCGCCTTGTAGTCAGCGCAGATTCTAATTGACCCATCTGGTTTTACTGGGGTGACGATTGGCGTCTCCCACTTTGCGTGGTCGACTGGCACCAAAATCCCCTGATTTATGAGCTTATCTAGCTCCTTGTCAATTTTAGGTTTAAGGGCAAAAGGTACTCTCCTTGCCTTTAACCTAATGGGAGCTACCTGGGGGTCTAAGTTGAAGGAAATAGGGGTCCCCTTGTACTTGCCCAGGCAGTCTTTGAAGACATCTTCGAACTCGTTCATGAGTATGTCTTTCAGGTTACAGTCACTTTTGTAGATGCCAGTCACTCCCATGCCCAGTGCACGAAACCAGTCTAGTCCCAACAAACTAGGCAGGGTCCCTTCGACGATCGTGATGGGCAGGGTCTTCTTGTGTGGTCCGTACTCGACTCGGACGGAGGTGGTCCCTCGAACAGGGATGCGATTCCCTTGGTAGTCGTGGACTCGTAGCCGTTGTGTTTGCAGGTGGCGCTTCGCGACTGACGGCAGTGACTTCGCCAAAGTGTCCCAGGACATGATGGTGATCGCTGACCCGGTGTCCACTTCGAGTTGGCACCGTACTCCTTCTATTTTGGGTTTGGTGAAGATCTTCTTCTCCACTCGGGTTGAGGCGCGGCCTATGACCACAGTCGTTTGGTTCGAATCCGCGCCTTTTTTGTTTGAGCCAATCGCGGGTCGCCTTGCCGATCCCGCGCTCTGATTGGCCGATTTGAATTTTCGGCGGGAAGGTTGGGGAGCTCGACAGACTTGAGCTAGGTGCCCTTTCTTCTCGCACCGCCGACATGTTGCGTCCTTGAACTTGCAGCGTTGGCGCTGGTGTTGACCCCCGCAACTTCCGCATTCGTCCCGGTTCTCTTGGCCCCGTTTCTCAGTTCGGCAAACCCCTTCCTCATCCTCACCGCCAGATTCGGTCTGGATCTCTTCTTGGTGCACGGGGTTGACTTTGTGCTCGCCTTTGGTGTGAGGCTTTGCAGTGTCTCCGCCGCTTGGGTGGACATTTCATGCGCTCTGGCTTCGTCCAGGGCATTTGCCAGCGTCAGGTTGCTTTTCGATAGCAGCCGCCTCCGCAAACGCATGTCTCGGACCCCCCTGATGAGTTGCTCCAGCAGCACCTCGTCCAGGTCTCGGTACCCACAGTCTTTGGTGGCTTTCCGCAGGGCGGGCATGTAGTCGCCGATGGATTCGCCCTCTGGCTGTTGGCGCTCTCCCAATTCAAACGCGCACGTATTTGGACGGCGTTGGCGCGAAATGGTTTTTAAGCAGGGTTTGCAGAGTTTGCCACGATACCGATTGTATCGGCGTTGGCTCTGCCAGGGCTTCGCGATGTCGATGACCTCGGGACCGCAGTGGCTCAAGAAGTATGCCCTTTTGCGGTTGTCTGGAACTCCTTGCAGTTCGTTGGCTTCTAGAAAGCTTTCGAAACGGGTCATATACGTTCCCCATTTCTCTCTAGCCGGGTCAAACGGTGCGGGCGGAGTGTAACTGGCCATCTCCGCTTTTCTGCCCTGTGTTTGCTGGGTTCGGTTCTTTCGTGCTTCAGCTCGGTTCTGGTGCTCCTTAGCCTCGAGATCCCACCTTCGTCGCCAGTGTTATGTTCGGGAAGTAACGAGGCTGGAGACCAGGGTAGTGACAACAGCTCTTTAATATATGGTGAACCCAGCAACCTGGCTGGGGAAAAACAACCCTTTATATACTGTTTAACCGGCGGCTTCAACCAATCAGCAACGTGCTTGTTTCCCGCCTAAATATTTAAAGATACATAACATGTTTCTTGTCAAATTCAGGGTTCAGCCCTACATAATTTGAAAGCACTCCATCTACTAATACCTATGTAATACCTAATACCTACTAGGGCCGCGGTGTGGCTCAGGCTGTAAGAAGCCTGTTATTAAACACAGCTGCTTGCAATTACTGCAGGTTCAAATCCCACCAGGCCCAAGGTTGACTCAGCCTTCCATCCTTTATGAGGTAGGTAAAATGAGGACCCAGATTGTTGGGGGGGGGTTTGTTGACTAAGTTGACTTTGTATATAAATATACAAATAGAATGAGACTATTGCCTTACACAATGTAAGCTGCCCTGAGTCTTCGGAGAAGGGCGGGATATAAATGTAAATAAATAAATAAATAAATAAATAAATATGTTCACTCCACTACAGGGTATATAATCTGATCAGTTACGAATTGTGTTTTTAAAAATCCTCCCTTAGAAAATGCACATTATTCTTCAAATCCTATTTTAGAAGCTTTGTGATATTCCTGTTATTTGTCCTCTTTTTCTCCCAAGCAGGATTGAAAGGAAAGGAGGTGGCAATTAGAAAGGAAGACACCAAAGCAGCATTTCACCTGCCTGAAGCAGCTTCTTAATATACCTGTACATGGCAATTGCTAAAACAGTGTTAGTGTAGCGCACCACAGGATTACTTGGAGGCTTGGGGCTTCATCCAGCTGTGCTCTACACAAAAATAAAAGCATTTCCTCAGCAGCTAATGATGTAATATCTGTAATTCAATGACTTGCATTTTTCAAAGAATATTAATTACCTTTTTAAACACAAAGACACTGGATATTGCCATGGGATGTTTTGCACAAGCAAAATTTATGTTTGGCTTCATGACAAAATCTTAGTATTTTTATAAACAGTGGCTGTAATAAAATTAATAGGTTTTATCAATAAAAAAGAAAAGCATTTTATTTTAAGCCCACTGATTATGTGGAATATAATTCTACAGTTATATATGATGGATAAATAGACATAACATTACATTCAGTAACCTTTGCACTGGATAAATGATACTTAAAATCTGGTCCTTGGATTTATGACCATTGCATTGCTCCTGTGTTAACATTATCAAAATTTGGGTGGGTTGACTGCAGGGTGGGTTTCAACTCCCACTCTCACTTATCTCCCTTCCAATCTTTTGAGCACTGTGCTCTGATGCCCCTGCTGCCCTCAGGTAAGTTTCACCAGTTTCTTATTCCCCCTGCTAACAAAGTACTTAGCCTCGCTCTTCAGGAAGGTCTCATGTGGCCTTGGGAAGGTTTTGCAATGCCAGCAATTGCCTGGCAAAGTCAGGCCAGGTATACATCTTCAGCAATGTGAAGAAAATAGCAAAGGTCAGTGGTGATAGAGTTCAGGGCAGCTTGTGCTCCTTCTTGCATCCAACAACAGTCATTCCCAGCCTAGCTATTCTTGTGTTGGGCCACAACAATCTCTCACCTGAGCACCAGCCTACTTGCAAGCTGCCTAGGACTCACAATTTCCTCTTGGCTTTCACAGCAACTTGCTTATTGGAAGCTGGCAGGTAGTTGCAAGGAGGTCCTCACTTAATGACTGCAACTGGGATTGCCTGAATTTTCATTGTTAAGTTATGATAAATAAGATAATGGATTGGAAAACTGAACAAAATGGGAGGAATGCAGAGATAACAAATAAGACAATAAATGAGCACACAATAGATACAAACTTGTGGTAAACGGTGCTGAACTTGATTGCAGAAAATACGACTTCAGTAACAAAGTCATTAATGCCTGGAATGCACTACCTGACTCTGTGGTTTCTTCCCCTAGCCCCAAAACCTTAACCTTAGACTGTCTACTGTTGACCTTACCCCATTCCTAAGAGGTCTCTAAGAGCTCGCATAAGCGCACCAGCATGCCTACCATCCCTGTCCTAATGTTCTCTTTTATATGTATCCATTTCATGTATTCATAACTATGTTTATACTGTATATCTGTTACCTATTACATGCTTGATGAAATAAATAAATAAATAAATAAATAAATAAATAAATAAATAAATAAATAAATAAATAAATAAAGTGATGAAGTCACGTGACATCATACTTTACAATTGTATCACTTACTGAAAGAAATTCCAATTCCTATTACTTTTACTAACCAAGAGCTATCTCTAAAACCTGACAATACAAGTAGCCCTTGACATAAAACATTTCATTTAGTGACTGTTCAAAATTACATCACTGAAAAAAGTGACTTTTGACCATTTTGCACACTTAAAACTGTTGTAGCATCCTCATGGTTATGTGATTTACATTTGGATGCTTGACAACTGACTCAAATTTACAAGTCCCAGAGTCATGTGATCGCCTTTTGAGATTTCTGACAAGCAAAGTCAATGGGGAAACCAGATTCACCTAACAACCATCTTATTAATTTAACAACTGCAATGTTTCACTCAACAAATGTGGCAAGAAAAGTCGTAAATTGAAGCAAAACTCATTTAACAAATTCCTCTCTTAACAATATAAATTTTGAGCTCAATTGTGGTTGTAAATTGAGGACTACCTGTATTCTTTTTTTCCTTATCAATGAACTTTTTTTAATAGACACTGCAGAAATTTAATTTAATTCAGAAATCATGGAAACTAGTTCAAAGAGGTACCAAGAATTCTCTCCAGGAGAGAATTCATCTCTCCATATATAGTTTAGTTCTAATTTTCCTGAGAAGAGAGAAGCTTAGATAATGTTAGATACCAGGAAGTTTATTTTTAAAAAATCACTTTTTATTTGCAGCCACTTGTACCTCCCCAACTGGCTTTCTGAAGAAATTGAAAAAACTCATACTGAGCTTTTCCATTAAAATAATTATATTCATGGAAGCCCATGAACACAATTAATTTTTTTGGAGCACTTCTCCAAAAACCCCTGAATGGTTTTTAAGATGCACAGATAGTTGCAAGAGAAAAATTAATTTCTGCAAAGTTCCTTGATAATGCAGATCCTCCATTTATGTACTCAGAACCTGCCTTTATTCACTTCAATACCACTTAGTCTTGAATGTTTCTGCCAAAGTGATGTTATTTTTAGGTATATTTGTATGCCATACAGTTTGGAGAGGTATTATTTCTTAGCAAGTTCTTATTTTGTTTGTCCCATTTTCTGTCTCTTGATTTTTAAATTCTCTTTTTCTATCTAGCATTTTTTGGCAGACACAGGATCCACTTTTCAGATTAAGCAAATGTTGATCCATTGGTTATAACAGGAACTGATTTGTCACTTGAGTTTGATGTCATGGACTGAAAGAGAATGACTAACTCAAAACAATTGAACCAACTTTCATGCTACGATGGGACTAGAATCCATAGTCTCCTGGTTTCTAGACTGGTACCTTAACTATTAGATTATTTTAGCTCTTCTATTTCTGGTGACAGTTGTTTTATGTTTGTAGTTCTTCAATCACAGATGATGTCAGGATTGAAGAAATGTATGTATATCTAACTGACTTGAGTGACAATTTCGCTGACACAGAACAGAACAGAACAGAACAGAACAGAATAGAATAGAATAGAATAAGCTATGGGATAGAATAAAATAAGGAATGGACCTTGGAAATCTTCTAGTCCAGACCCCTGGTTTATTGTCCTCACTGTTAGGAAGTTTCTCCTTAACTCCAGGTTGTTTCATGTGAGTGCACTGGAATGGAATTATCTTCTACATTTCAGAAATGTCATTTGAGAAGCTACAGGGTGATAGTTAAAACAAAACAGAGACATATATAAAGCAATTGTGCACAAAAGATTTGCATTTCAACAGCATTGAGAAGATAATTATGTCCTAGCAAATGTACTCTTATTGTTGGACAACAGATCTCTTCGCTCTGTTTCCCTGTCCATGAAACTCACCAATTCATGTTCTGCCTTTTCCTGACCAGCACATTCCAGCAGGTTAAATGAAAAAAAATCAGCCAATCAAGCAAAGCAGTGGGAAAAGGTTGGTCCTGGCTACAGAATTCTATTGGCTCTAGGTTCCTTTCCCTGCTTTTCTCCTTCATCCATCCACTCATGGTACAGGTTGAAAAATTAAGATCAAATTCAAGAAACAGATCTCCCCACACCCTAGTTATCTGTACTTGCTAAATTCTTCTGTTTCGGGGGCAATGTACTCATGAGTGTTGTGTTCTTTGAATGTTATGCTATTCTCTGCTAAATCACACTAAAATATTCTTCTAAACTTTTCACTATTTCAGCCATGTATTAAACTGACAACTGCTATTGAGTTAACTGTAGGTTTTGGTGCTGTTGTATAATTCTTATAGATTCCTGATATAGAGTTGTTGCATTTAAGATTCTAGGCAGAATGGTGGCAAGTAAGGCTGACCAGAGACCAGAATGGAGAGTGTACTGTTCTGGAAAGCTGACTTCACCTCTGGTAAAATTCCTGGAAGTGTAAAAAAATTTGCCCACCCACCCTAGTGGTCCTTGGAGCTGTTAGCTTAAAGGTAAAAATAGTACTATACCATCAGCACAGCTAAGCATATGGCACTGCCAAAAGACTTAAGAGCCATTCTGAAAGTACAGATGGCCATAAGATTGAGCTAGTTCCCTGTTTCAAACACTTGTCCTTCACTCTGCTGGCAGTAGGAAAGCCCACAACGACTTCATTGCTGAAAATCCACAGAGCAATTCATCTGCCAACTTTAAAATATCTTAAGACAAGACCTGACCACCACATAACTATTCTCAAATTATTTGAAGCCAAGCCATTAACACAATTTCCCTATTGTTCCCAGATAATCTCCTTCTTCAATGGTAAAAAAGGTAAGGCTCTACATTTAGGCAAGAAAACCAAAATGCACAGGTACAGTATATGTGTATATACCTTGCTCAATAGTAGTAACTGTGAGAGGGATCTTGGAGTCCTTGTGGACAATCATTTAAATATGAGCCAGCAGTGTGCAGCAGCTGCCAAAAAAGCCAAAACAGTTCTAGGGTGCATAAACAGAGGGATAGAATCAAGATCATGTGAAATGTTAATAACCACTTTATAATGCCTTAGTAAGGTCACATAAGGGATGCGGTGGCTCAGGGGCTAGGACATTGAGCTTGTCGATCAAAAGATCGGCAGCTCAGCGGTTCGAATCCCTAGTGCTGCTGTGTAATGGGGTGAGCTCCCATTACTTGTCCCACTTCTGCCAACCTAGCAGTTTCGAAAGCACGTAAAAATGCAAGTAGAAAAAATAGGGACCACCTTTGGTGGGAAGGTAACAATGTTCCATGCACCTTTGGCATTAAGTCATGCCAGCCACATGACCACGGAGACGTCTTCGGACAGCGCTGGGTCTTCGGCTTTGAAATGGAGATGAGCACCGCTCTTTAGAGTCGGCAATGATTAGCACGTATGTGCAAGGGGAACCTTTACTTTAACCTTTAAGGCCACACTTGAAATGCTGCATTCAGTTTTGGTTGCCATGATGTAAAAAAGATGTTGAGATTCTAGAAAGATGATTATGGGACTGGAAGCTAAAACATATGAAGAACAGTTACTGGAACTGGGTATGTCTAGTTTAATGAAAAGAAGGACTAGAGGAGACATGATGGCAGTGTTCCAATATCTCAGGGACTGCCACAAAGAAGAGGGAGTGAAGCTATTCTCCAAAGCACCTGAGGGTAGAACAAGAAGCAATGGGTGGAAACTAATCAAGGAGAGAAGCAACTTAGAACTAAGGAGAAATTTCCTGACAGTTAGAACAATTAATAAGTGGAACGACTTGCCTGCAGAAGCTGTGAATGCTCCAACACTGGAAGTTTTTAAGAAGATGTTGGATAACTATTTGTCTGAAGTGGTATAGGGTTTCTTGTCTAAGCAGGGGGTTGGACTAGAAGACCTCCAAGGTCCCTTCCAACTCTGTTATTCTATTCTATTCTATTCTATTCTATTCTATTCTATTCTATTCTATTCTATTCTATTCTATTCTATTCTTATTCTTATTCTTATTCTTATTCTTATTCTTATTCTATAGTCATTGCAGTTGTTAACTTAATACCACAGTTGTTAAGTCGATCTGGCTGATTGAATAATTAGAAAGTTATTTTATGTAATGGGGAGGGGGTTGGGAGACGAAAAGCTGTGGATGTGGTTATTTGGATTGGATGGGAAAATTTTATTCTATGTTTGGTTTATGTATAACTTTACCTTGTGATTGACCAAGCCGTGGGGAGGATGTTTTGTTTTTGTTGTTGTTTTTTTTTTTTGGGAGGGAGGGGGAAAAAAGGGGGAAAATGTTTTTGTTTTTTTAAAACTCTTTCAATAAAAAAAAAAAAAAAAGATCTGGCTGATTTTGATTGTCAGAAGGTTGCAAAAGGTGATCACACGACACTGGGACACCGCAACCATCAAAAATTATAAAGCAGTTGCCAAGCATCCAAATTTTGATCAAGTGACTATGGGGATGCTACAAGTGTGAAAAAGGTCATAAGTTCCTTTTTTCAGTGCCATTGTAACTTTGAACAGTCACCAATGAACTGTTCTAAGTCAAGGATTTACAATAATATTCTCCCCTTGGCCTTAATTCATTAACTTTGAGTAATGGTTTCAATCGACATGGAAACTGACATGGCAACTAAAATCTTATCCTTCTCTCCAGGTCTTCTACTCAGCTTGGGGTACGATCAGGCTAACATGTTTATAACAGACACAGAAACAGGCCAATTACATCTAGCCAGGACCCCAAACTTTATTGCCAGTGAATCCAACAGACCACATCACATACCTAGTTAAGTTTAAAATTACCAAAACACAGATGAGCCTTCTGACATGATGTCACACTCTTCCCTGAACTAATTTTTAAGGATGATATAAGAAGATCCCCTACTTGGATAGGAAATGCCTGTGTGACTCCAAACACCAATAGATAACAAAGCAGGGCACATAGGAAATGTGTCTTGTGTCACCTCTGTCTTGCTTAAGCTCCTTTTACAACATATAATATTGTCAGTTCCTGTGTACCAATTACTCAAAATTCATCAGATAATGAATTATGCTTAGGGCTCAATTTAATGATTTAATGAGATCTAACAAGCACATGGTTTGACAAATGCTTAGCAACTCTTTGAAGTTAGGATGGACTCTCCCCAGAAGTAATTTACAACCAGTTCTGGCATTCACTTCTAGTTTTCAGCAAAACTGGCCCATAGTAAACCAAGAGTTTGCTTTACAATCATTGCCACTAACAACAGCAAAACAAGTTGTAAAATGAAGTCAGTAATTTGACATATCTGCTTTACAACCATCATGATTTATGACTGAATGTCAGATTCCACTGCAATCATAACTCAAGAACTATCTGTATCTACATATGAGTTATTTTTAGCTTTATAGATACAATATTCCAAATACTAACTTTTTATGCTTTTGTAAACCAATTTAAATAAATTTTTAAATGTTCCTAAGAGCTCTGTCTCTCTGTTTCTGTCTCTCTGTCTGTCCCTCTCTCTCACACACACACATTTATATTTTATATGTTCTAGTTTTCTATAACTTTGGGTGTTCATCTTCACTTTTCATATATATATTTGTTTTCTGAGGTTTTCGCGGGTGTTTGTATGTAGGTCTTTGGTTATTCGGGTTTTCTCCCGCGTTATTCGGGTTTTACGCGGTTATTTGGTTATTCGGGTTTTACGCAGGAGAAAACCCGAACAATATATATATATATATATATATATATATATATATATATATATATATATATATATATATATATATATATTCATTCATTCATCTTCAGGCTTTGGCTTTGTTCTTATGTGAGCAGAGTGTGGATTTTAACTGCTGTTTCTCTATACATACTGGTGGGGGGGGTGTTTTTTTGAATTGCAGGCCTAGCTGTTGCAAGCTGATTGGTTGGCTGTGTTGCTAATTGGTTAATGGGGTTGATGTTTGTGTGTTTTCGGTGTGGGCTCTATTTATTACACAGCAAAGTTATGAGACCAGGAAGATTGCTAAATACTATAGATGTGCTCCTTTAGAAGCAGTATAACCCTATCCAGAATCAAAAAATGGAATTAGGTTTAGGATGTAACCAAATTTAAGACCAAAAACAACAATTCTATTTTGTCAGGATTTAATTTGTTTTGATCCATCCAATTTTTATAGTCTCTATGTACCACTTGTATATATTCTTGTCCAGCCTGAGCTAGTGGTATACATTTAAACATTCCTGATGATAACTGCCAGTTGATCTTTTCCTCTACTTTCACTAGATGTTTAATTAGCAAGGGGGGGAGGGGAGAACTGAGTCCTGGGGTATCTCATTTTGGTGTAACAAAAGGCTCACTGACCTGCCAAAACACATTATCTAAAATTGCTTACTTGGATACAAATCAGAGCTGCCAATTTTTAACGTTCTGAGCAATCAAAAAACAAAACAAAACCCAGTAAACATAATTTATATTCCTGTGTATTGGCTATTTGAATCTATCTGGTCTATACAGACAAAAGGAATCAAATCTCTCTCTCTCTCTCTCTCCCTCCCTCCCTCCCTCCCCCCTCTCTCTATGTCTCTATACACACACACACACACACACACACACACACACACACACACACACACCCCGGTAGTTTCCTTTAGTTGCAATCATATATTTAGGCCAAATAAAAATCTCTCAGCTGGCAAGTTATTTTCTACCATTTTTGTGATACTGTATTAATTTTTTTTTTAAAAAAAAACCTCCCTATATAGTGCTTTATTCTCAAATACCTTTTCAGAAGCATCCAAACTGGAACAAATTAAAGAAAGACAATTGGCGTACTTTCTTACCTGTTATTTGTAACCATTAATCTGTAATCAAATATTTCATAAATGCTATATAAAACAAGAACTAAAATAAAGAAGGGAACAACCACTGTTATTTTTCACCCAGCAATAAAGCTGCTTTAGGCTTCTAGAAAAATAATGCTGAACTCTCTGACATGAATTGGATCAATACACTAGAACATATAGATTGTTTAATAATTAACGATCGGGGCCAGACCAAGTCATACCACTGCCTAAAGTAAACTTTACTAATAATGTTTCCACCCACTCAAGTCATATTACAGACTAGTAGGCAAGTTATTTTTGCATATGTGGCAGAAAATTCATCAAATATATTTTCCTATCCTTGTTACAAAAAAGGAGGGTGGGAGGTAGGGAGCCAATCAACCCCGTCCTAGCCTTAAAGCCTTAATTGGCTCTCCAAACTTCCACCTTATTTAACTAGTAGCAGATCAACCCTCAACCGTTGTATTCTATTCTTTAGAATACCCCTGAGCTCTAGGTGTGAGGAGAGAGTGTATTTTGTAATTAACTGTGTAATTAAACTTTCACCTTTAAAGTTACATATGGATCACACTGTTTATGTACAGTATCTGGCTATAAAGTTCCTTGGGCCTCTATTTTATAAATTGTAAGACATAATTGTCCTGTGATAAAGAAGCATATCAATATATTTCATAATTGTTTCTCCTCAAATTATCTGGAAGTTTCTTATACAATAAAACCTAGCTAACGATTAAAAAGCCACATAGTAGCTACATAGAAATATCTATCTCCCTTTTCTAGAAAACATCCATTGTTCAAGTTTTTTTTTTTTTGGTCATTTAACAGTTTTTATTAGTTTGTGTTATAACATACAAAAAAAAAATACAAAAGCAAATGGGGAAACAGGGAAAGGAAAAAAGGGCAGAAAGAAAGAAAAGGCATTGGCTTCCAACTCCCTTAGGTACAGTAAAATAAGGCATTATCATCAAACCTCAATGTCTATGGAGATTCTCAGTCAACCAGGTCATGGTTATCTCAAAGGTACTCTTCCAAGAGGCAACTGGACTTTTTGAAAGTGCCTCCTGAAAAAGCATTTTTGGGACAATTAAACTTCAAAGTTTTACTTTTACATAATAGTTTAAATTAGCCATTTCTATAATAATAAACCTATCTATCATACTTTTTGGAGTATAAGATGCGCTCTCCCTCAAAAAAAGTGGGTGGAAATGTCTGTGCATCTTATACAGCTAATTTGCTGAAGCCCCACCCATCTGCCAGCTCCCACCCTTTGGCCTCTGCCTCCCAGCAATTTACTTCCTTGCAGCAAATAACAAACATCGGGGCTGCCACCACCCCATTGCTGCTATCACCTATCACCGCCTCCGCATGCCCCATTTTTGGCCTCCGTGTGTCCCATTTTCAGCCTGTTCCAGGCAGCGGGGATAGACAGCGGTGGCAGCAATCGCCACTGCATAGAATGGGCTGAAAATGGGGCACCTGAAGGCTGAAAATGGGATGCGCAGAGGCCAAAAATGGTGCACACGGAGGCAGAGATAACTGACAGGGTCAATGGGTGGCGGCACCGGCGATGGGCAGCGGTAATCCCCACAGCCTGGAACCGCTGATAGGAGGTATTCCAGGAGGCAGATCCAACCACCAATCAGCTGCTTGTGCTAAATCAGGCTGTGCTGAAGCTGACCAGACTGTTTGCTGTTTGCTGCAAGGAGGCAAATTGCTGAGAGGCAGAGGTAGAGGCAGATTTTTTTCCCTTCCCCAAAAGCTAGGTACATCATATACTTCGGAATGTCTTATAGTCTGAAAATACTGTAATTGGTAACCCTTCCCCCCAAATTCATTTTTTCTACTTCAAGCACAAAGTCCAGAAGCGGTTTCCAGGTAGAGATAAAAGTATTTGGTGTTTTTTTCTTTGATCAAAACAGTCAATTTAGTCATATCTGCTAACTCCATCTATTTTTGCAGCTATTCATCCATTGTAGGGATAGAAATGTCCTTCCATTTCTGTATGTAGAGTCTTGCTGTCGTCAACATATATAACGTCAGAGTTCCAAATTTGTTTTTCAAGTCTTTTTCCATTAAACCCTAAAGAAAAGTTTCTCATTTTCTCTTTATATTCAGTTTAACAATTTTTTGTATTAAAGTATGAATCCTACTCCAATATTACTTAGTTTTATCATGATCCATAAATGATAAAAAGTTCCTTCTTTACATTTGCATTTCCAACATTCATTTGAAATACCTTTATAAATTCTTGACAACTTGTCTAGAATTAAATACCAATGATACATCATATAGAAATTTTCTTTTAAGTTATAATTTAATGTAAATTTTAAACCTTTCTTCCACATTTTCTCCCATTGTTCAAGCATTAGATTATATCCCCCCAGGCTTATGGTCATGGGGGATTTCAATTTGCCGTCGGTGGGCGAAACATCGGTGACAGCCCGGGAGTTCATGGCTTCCATGACAGCCTTGGACCTGACCCAGTTAACAAATGGTCCCACTCACATTGGAGGAAACACGCTGGACTTGATTTTTGTCTCCGGACAGTGGCTGAATGATCTGGAATTGGGAGATTCGGTTATTACACTCCTGTCATGGTCAGATCATTCGCTCCTTCGTCTTGACTTTCGAACTGCAAACCCACACCGCAGGGAGCCGGAGCCGGATCGATGGTTCTGTCCCAGGCGCCTGATGGATCCAGTGAGGTTCCTGATGGAGCTTGGGCTGTTTCCTGAGGATCTGGCTCACGGCTCGACTGAAGAACTTGTCGCTGCCTGGGAAACGGCGGTGACAGGGGCTTTGGATCGTGTCGTGCCTTTGCGGCCTCTGACCCGGTGCCGTTCTCGACCAGCTCCTTGGTTCTCTGAGGAGCTGAGAGAGATGAAGCGCCAAAAAAGACGCCTAGAGAGCAACTGGAGGGCCAGCCGTTCCGAATATGACCGAACACTAGTACGGTCTTATGTTCAGGCCTACTTAGTGGCGATAGGGACGGCAAAGCAGGAATACTTTTCCGCCCTTATCGCATCGGCAGATAACCGCCCAGCCGCCTTGTTTAGGGTGACCCGCTCTCTGCTTTTCCAGGGAGCTCGGGAGGACCCCTTGCAAGGACGTGCTGAGGAGTTTGGAATGTATCTGCATGATAAAATCGCTCAGATCCGGGACGGGCTGCATGCTGATTGGGTGGATTTGGGTGGGACGGCGGAGGCAGCTCTTGAGAATATTATTTGGGGGGAATTTGATTCTGTGACTCCCGAGGACATGGACAGGATACTGAGAGGGCTGAATGCTACCACATGTTTAGTGGACCCGTGTCCCTCCTGGTTGGTACTGGCCACACAGGAGGTTACACGAGGCTGGCTTCAGAGAATTGTTAACGCTTCTTTGAAGGAGGGTATCTTCCCCACAGCCTTGAAAGAGGCGGTGGTGAGACCACTCCTCAAGAAGTCTTCCCTGGATCCAGCTATTTTATCGAACTACCGTCCGGTCTCTAACCTTTGTTTTGTGGCGAAGGTTGTTGAGAGTGTTGTGGCACATCAACTCCCTCGGTACCTGGATGAAACTGTTTATCTAGACCCGTGCCAGTCTGGCTTCCAGCCTGGGTACAGCACGGAGACGGCTTTGGTCGCATTGGTTGATGATCTTTGGAGGGCCTGGGATAGGGGTTGTTCCTCTATCCTGGTCCTACTTGATCTGTCAGCAGCTTTTGATACCATCGACCATGGTATCTTGCTGCAGCGGTTGGGGGGCCTGGGAGTGGGGGGCACCGGTTTTTGGTGGTTCTCCTCCTATCTCTCCGACCGCTTGCAGACAGTGTTGGCGGGGGGGCAGAGATCGACCATGAGGCACCTCACATGTGGGTGCCACAAGGGTCGGTTCTCTCGCCCCTCCTGTTCAACATCTATATGAAACCGTTGGGGGAGATCATCCGTGGTTTTGGGGTGAGTTCCCAGCTGTATGCTGATGACACTCAACTGTACATTTTCACCCCAGATCACCCCAACGAAGCCGTCGATGTGATGTCCCGGTGCCTTGAAGCCGTTCGGGTCTGGATGGGGACGAACAGACTTTGGCTCAACCCATCCAAGACGGAGTGGCTGTGGATGCCGGCGTCTCGGTACAGTCAGCTAGTTCCGTTGCTGACTGTGGGGTCGAGTCACTGGCCCCCAGGGAGTTGGTTCGCAGCTTAGGCGTTCTCCTGGATGCATGGCTGTCGTTGGAAGAACACTTGATGGCCGTTGCCAGGGGAGCTTTTTATCAGGTTCGCCTGATCCGCCAACTGCGTCCCTTCCTGGATCGGGATTCGTTATGCATGGTCACTCATGCCCTCGTTACCTCCCGCCTGGATTACTGCAATGCTCTCTACATGGGGCTCCCCTTGAAGAGCACCGGGAGACTTCAACTGATACAGAATGCGGCTGCGCGGGGGATAGAGGGAGCGTCTCGGAGCTTCCTTCCTACGCAAGCTGCACTGGTTGCTGGTGGTCTTCCGCGTCCAATTCAAGGTGTTGGTGATCACCTTTAAAGCGCTCCATGGCATAGGACCAGGTTACTTACAGGACCGCCTACTGCCACCAATAGCCTCCCATCGACAGGGAAGGTCTCCTCGGGGTGCCGTCAGCTAAACAATGTCGGCTGGCAGCCCCCAAGGGAAGACCCTTCTCTGTGGGGGCACCTACCCTATGGAACGAACTGCCTCTGGGGCTACGCCTTCTTCCCAACCTCCGGGCCTTTAAGCGCGAGCTCAAGACTTTTTTGTTTCAACGAGCAGGGTTGGCCTAAGAGTAATTTTTAATTGAGTGGTTTTATTACTTGTTATTTTAATATTCGGCCTTATGGTTTCAGATTTTTAAATTTCAAATATTGTGTTTTAATTTTTGTATAAGTCTTTTTAACTTGGCTGTAAACCGCCCTGAGTCTTCGGAGAAGGGCGGTATAGAAATGTAAATAATAAATAAATAAATAAATAAATAAATATCCAAAGTTCCTTGGCCACTGAGTCATACAATACTTTACATGTTCACTTTCCAGATTTCAATTCAATCACATTTTATAGACCAGTATGGTCTAATTTAAAACCTTCTTTCAGTTGTAAATATGTGAACTAATGGCAGACATGCCCTTCTGATTCTAACTCCTCCTTAGACTTCACACTAGGGTCACCAAAATTGAAAGATATTATTTTACCATAAGCCAGTAGTTTGACTTCATCACTATTTCATTTCTGAAAAAAGCTTCTTGTGGGGAAACCCAAAGAGGCACCTTCATAGAAAACTTTGTTTTATATTTAATCCAAACTCTCAGAATGGCACGACATTGGCATGTCTAACAAAATGGTTGTTGAAAACAACATTTATTATATATAACCTTATCATACCATAGATAACTGTGCCATCCAAATCTTAATTCAAGATCTTCTAAGTCAAGTAGCCTCTTATTCTAAGGTTCGTCCTTCTTTTAGCCAGACCAAACAGCAAGCATCAAAATACAATTTCAAATCTGGTAAACCTAAACCCCTCTTTTCTTAGTGTCTTGCAATTATCTGTATCTACTTCTTTGTTTTTTCCCTTGCCAAATAAACTTATCCATCTTATGTATGTAGTATCCATCTACCATTGTTTAAATGGAATATAAGTTGCAAGTACTGGTAATGTCTGAAACGGGAAATGCACCTTTGGTAAGACATTCATCTTGATTACAGAAATTCTATCCAATAGTGATAAATGTAATTTATCCCATCTTTTTTTTTTTTTTTTTACATTTATATCCTGCCCTTCTCCGAAGACTCAGGGCGGCTTACAGTGTATAAGGCAATAGTCTCATTCTATTTGTATATTTACAAAGTCAACTTATTGCCCCCCCAACAATCTGGGTTCTCATTTTACCTACCTTATAAAGGATGGAAGGCTGAGTCAACCTTGAGCCGGGCTTGAACCTGCAATAATTGCAGGCTACTGTGTTCTAATAACAGGCTCCTTACAGCCTGAGCTATTCCGGCCCCCCTGAGCTATTCCGGCCCATTATCTTATTAAGTCTTTTTTAATGTCATTCCAGAATGACACATAATTGTTTTGAAACAGTTTTGTGTTTGTATCTGTCAACATAACCTCCAAATATTTCACCCTTTTATCAACACTAAAACCAGACTTTTTACTCAATATGTCACCATCCTGTGAGGTCATATTCTTAATCAGCATTGTTGTTTTCTGTTTGTTGATTTTAAAAAAAACCTAAAGATCCAAACATTATTTAATTTCCTCATCAAATATTCTATATTAGTTTTGGATCTTGCAGAAATATAACCAAATCATCAGCAAATGCCCTCAATTTATAAATGTCCTTGTTAATATTTATATCTGTTATTTTCTCAGTAATGATATCTTCCAATATCAAAATAAACAGCAAAGGAGACAGAAAACATCCTTGTCTCATACCCTAGCAACTCTATCAAATGCTTTCTCTTGGTCTACAAATGCTACAAAGAGATTCTTATTGCATTCTATTTCTATTAGTTGTGTAAGCACAAAAAAATATATATGTAGCTTCTACTGCTTCTAAACCCCATCTGTTCTTCTGCTAGTTGTGGTTCTATAATTGGGCTTAATCTCATTTCTATTATCCTGGTTTACATTTTCCCTAGACGACTCAAGAGTTAGATGCCTCAATGCTGTATGTGCATTATTGTTTGCTCTCTTTATTTTTCCACAGTGGTGGTATTATTATCTATTGCCAATCAGCAATCACCTATGTGCAGGTATTTAAGCACCTTAAGGCACTTGAAGGACAGACAAGGAATAATGGATGGAAATTGATCAAGGAGAGATTCAACCTAGAAATAAGGAGAAATTTGCTGGCAGTAAGAATGGAACATCTTGCCTTCAGAAGTTGTGGGAGCTTCATCACTGGAGATTGGACATCAAGAAGAGATTGGACTGCCATTTGTCAGAAATGGTCTAGAGACTCCTGCTTGGGCAGGGATTTGGACTAGATGACATACAAGTCTCTTCCAACTCTTTTAATCTGATCTGAATTTTATTTTGCTTTCTTGATTATCTTGTGGGTATCTCTGTGTTGTAATCTATAGCTTATAGAATTTTTTTTCCTGATTTTATCCAATGTTTGTATAACTCTTTTTTCAACTCTACTGCTTCTTTTACTTCTTCATACTGCCATGCAGTGTGCTTTGTCCCATTCTGTCTTTTTCCACTTTTCCTTCCTCTGAACACCTGCTTCTGCTTAACACTATTTAGTGTTTAGTGTTAACACTATTTAGTGTTTAGTGAGATCTGACAACCCTGATATTAACAGAAAAAGACCAAACAAAAACTTGAAATTAATTAAGATAGCAAAACTTAGACAAGAAGTAATAGTAGAACAGTTGCAACAAAAGGTGGAGACAGCATTTAGTCAATTGTCATCAGAGATCAGAAATGTGAAGATGAATGGAAGACATAATTCTTCCGTTCATCCTGGGAGTTGAAGTCCACAAGTCTTAAAGCTGCCATGTTTGAAGACCTCTGCTCTGGAATGATACTTCCTCTAGTGTAAAAATATTTATTTATTTATTTATATTTATTTATTTATTTTTGTCACAACAATATACACAAGCATCACACAAAATGATTATATAGTATATAAACATATATATGAGGAAATATAAGGAAGTATAAGTATATATATATAAGAAAAAACAATAGGACAGGAACGGTAGGCACGTTTGTGCTCTTATGCATGCTCCTTATAGTCATGAGAATTGAACTTGCAAATGGAGGAGATAGAGGGATACTTAAAGGAATTCAGCCAGGCATTCTTAGTAGAAAAGAATCATGCCAAGAACACCTCTCCTAAACATACATTCAGAAATAAGCATATTATTTTTTATGTATTTTTTAAAAATCAGGCTTACTAAATAATTGTGTAAGGTCAACATTTTCCAGACATGGATCATTGGTTACAAGCTTGTACAACTGCAAATGATACTGAAAAAAGTGAAAATAAAGCGAAACAAATTCCAAGACTACTGGAGTTGCTGCTACAGCTGCAGCTGCTTACAACACAATTTCTGGTAAATTAAAATAAAATTTGGCTTTTACATTACAAACATTGTCCTATGTGGTATGAATGAATTTCTTCATAGAGCTTTTTTTAAAAAAAAACATCCATAAATTGCCAGGGAAAACATGTTAATATGTGATATCACTGGCAGCAACATCACTTTGACAGGAAGCCTTCAGTAAGAAAACCCATGTATAGAGCCAGATTAAATATAGAAGATGATCTCCACTGACAAATAATATTGATTGCTCCAAATACTGAATTTTTATCCAATTAAAAGAAATAACAAAAATTTTGTACAATTCAACTTTTATTTTTGTACGTATGAAAATGTTAACTTTCCATTTAAAATAAACAATTTATTTTTCATTTTATTGCCAATTTTCTGTGTCAGTGGTTTGCCATGGCATGAAAAAACTGAAAACCCATGCTCTACTTAACATTACTTCCTTTTCAGGGTCCTTTTGGTTATAAGGGTGGCCTGATGTAAGCATAAACTAATATAATTCAATTTATCTACATGGCTACTCGCTCCATAGGCTGTCTTCTCTAGATGGTGCTATATCAATCTCTTTCAAGGAGAATAATACAATTTTCTGTTCCTTCAGTTTTTGGAATCTATCTTTTAAGAATTTATTTTGGCCTTAGTCTCTTTTTGCTCAATTTTTTTCAAGGTGGCAAGCTATCCATATTAGAAATTAGATATTAGAATTTTTTTCTTACAAAATATTACATTGTTCCATTTTGAACCATATTTCAGTATCTCCTGAATGAAAAGAAACATATACCTGGAACAAATAAACACCATCAGTAACCATGAGCACAACATAACCTTTAGATAGTATTACATAAAATTGGATACTCAAAGCAAATGTTGGTCTAATTAAACACATTTGCAGATCCCACATGTCTCTTTTACTTGCCTTTGGCTAACCATATGGCTTAAACCTTGAGTTAAAAGCCGATCAATATGCCTCTGGGCAAAATATCAAAAAGCTTCAAACTACATCCAAATATGTCCAGGTTTATGTAACTAAGAAAATGGCAGAAGCCCACAGTTCTATTGGCATCCTTCAGTCTCAAAAGACTATGGTATTATGCTCTGGAAACAGCATCTAGTGTGGCTAAAAAGGCCAATTTGAGAGAAACCCACAATGACTCTAGAAAAAAGACAGTGATCCCCTGGCAATACAATCACTCAGTGACTTTTATCCTGGTTCTTCCCAAAGCCTCTGAGTTTCTTCTTCTAAGTTTCCTAGGTAATATTATACTGGCAAAACACATAGTTAAGATGATTGTCGTTATATCAGTCTCAACCTGTTTTATTTCCATTACTTTATCCAAGTAATGGGTTCTGTGTTTGAAAATCATGCTCTCTGCCCCCCCTCCCTGTTTTACTCATGAAATGACATTTCCTCATGAAATGTCTGAACAATTACATAACATTCCAGGTCCCAATGTATAGTATACCAACTACAATATAGTGGAATGAAAAATTAAAATGGATAGTACTTTTCATGTTAATTCTTATGGCCAGCTGCATTTTCTTTACATTTTTTAAATATTAAAACCCATTTTCCCTGTTATTAGTTTTCTGTGTTCTATGTATCTGTGTACTAATGCCAGCGTTCCAGTAAACTCCTCCTGCAGAAAAGACTCCGAAGCCAACATCTTTCAAAGTTCTTTTACTAGCACCGGTAAACTGACACAGTTGGATGAAAACCGAAACTGGGGATTCTGGTTCCTCCCTCAGTAATACAAACCCAAAATCTCCACCCTCATGACCCCTCTGCCGGTCACATGTTCCAATCCTCAACTGTCCCATGTCGAAGCATCACTCCAGCCACTCCTTCTCCAGATGCGAACCCAGCCTGACCTTGACCGGCAGGAAAAATGTTGTTATGTCTACCACCCTCCTCCCCGGCTTTCCCACAGAGGAGAAAATGGCAGCGTGTGGAAGCCTTAGGCCTAGTATGGCTTCCAAAGCTGACAACTAGATCATATTTAATTACCCTGTTATATTTTAATTCAGGAAATCTATCTATCTAAATCACCCAGAAGGGGAAGTAGTTTATAAATAGTTAAATACCATTAAGTATAGTACTGCATGTTTTCCCCGGATTCTTCTATCTGAACACCATTGGAGAGTATCTTGTAATGTCTTGGGTAATCATCCCTTCAGGTGAGCTCTGGCCAAATTTTGACATGCTTATGTTAGGTCTTATGTGACAATACTGATATCTCATCAAATTTTGTAGTTAACTCAGTTATTGAATAATAGAGTTTAAAATATTTTATATATCTAAGCTGCCCTTTAGTGGAGTTGCAATAAGAAGAGAAAGTTGTTAGCAAGACAAATCAGAGATAGCTCTTAGTTCAGAAGGCCGTACTTAATGGCTTCCAATTAATGGGTAACGGCTTTTATTGGTTCTTCCACTTACAGTGTTTTATCCCAGATACAACAGCATTGCAACATACATTCAGGAGGATTTCTGAGTAACTCCTGTTTGTATATGTACTCACTCTCATTTTTCTGTTGCTTCTATTTCTTCTGAACAAATTGTATTGCGTAACTGGAGTATTCCAATCATTTTTTCATCAGCGGCAAGCTGGAATATGAATTTAATACGGTTCCAGCGAGATTAATGGCAGCCTTAGAAGCGGAAGCGGCATTGACGGCAATGGCGGTACTGGCGGTATTGGGACATGTGGTATTCCATCTGACCACCAAGCGGCATGAGCCCCTTCCTCAGGATGGAGTTAACCCAGGATTCCGAGGGAGAATTTTCCATCTAAGCAGTCGGCAACCGAAGAGGATATTATTGTACCATCTCTGGGGGGGAGGTCATTGGGTTTGGCTGGACCTCTGGACCCTTTGATTGTCTCCCGGATCATCTGGACTTGGGCCGGTTCTCTGGCTCCCTGGAATTCAACGGACTATGGATTGGCTTTTTAGCCTCCCTTCTCCGTCTGTCATGAGGATAGGAGTGAAGCGGACAATATGGTGGTCTATGTTCCCAAGACCCGATTTTACCATCTTCTTGCGGGTCTTGATGGACTATTAGAACACGTGTAACATCTTCGCTGGTCTGGGATGTACACTTTTGCTGTCCTAATTGATATTCTTTCATAAGATATTTGTCCACTGAGCTATGACTGTGAGGTTCCCCCACCTCGCAGGAATGGCCCTCTAGGTTATCGAGAGCCTACCTTAACGAAGGGTCTTGGGACCCAGAGAGGTGGCATGTGGCCAAGAAGAATTTTTGGGGGTTTTTAAATAGGTTTTTAAAGAGGGGTCTTTTAAGGGGGGGAGGGATACGACGGGTGGGGGGAATAACCCGTCGGGGAGGGGTCTAGCTCCCGTGCCCGTTCGTGGCACTACGCCATCTGGTCCGAAGGCAGAGGTGGAGAGGTCCGTTCCAGGAGTAGAGAGTTATTCAATCTGTACGGTAAGTGGGAGAGGCAGATATGGCGGAAGCAGGGGGCCATATCGAGTGTTGGGAGCACGAGCTCGCTGTTACAAAGCGATCACGTGCTCCGACCCCTCAGTCTTCACCCGTTCCCCGGGCGGTCATGGTCCTCAGAGCTTGGATTTCCGGTTGATGTTATGTAATGCTCGGTCTGTAGTCAGTAAGGCCCTCCTGATTTGTGATCTTATTCAGGGGGAAGCCGCGGACCTTATGGGCATTACGGAGACCTGGTTGGGTCCAGAGGGCATTACGGAGACCTGGTTGGGTTCCCCTTGTGGAAATGTGCCCTCCAGGTTTCCGAGCATTTCATCAACCGAGATCCCAAGGTAGGTGTGGGGAGGTAGCGGTTGTTATTAGGGAAAGTCTAGAGCCGAGGAAGGCCACTGTACCTCAGATTGCCGGTTGTGAATCCCTCTTTGTGAAGTGGGGCCATGGAATCAGTTGGGCTTGTTGATCCCATACCTGGCTCCTTGCTGCGTGACTATAGCCCTACCCGAGTTGTTGGAGGTGCTCACTGGGGTGGCGGTTGAGACCCCCAGACTTATAGTCATGGGGGACTTTAACCTGCCATCGTCGGGCTTGTCATTAACGATGGCTCGGGAGTTCCAGGCTTCCATGACGGCCTTGGACCTGATTCAAGTAATTGATGGCCCTACGCACATAGGGGGAGGCACACTGGACTTAATTTATATCTCTGGACAGTGGTTAAATGATCTGAAACTAGATAAGTTAGAAACAGAACCGGTGTCATGGTCAGATCATTTTCTCCTTCGCCTAGATTTTCAGACCGCTACCCACCACTGCAGGGAGACGGAACCAACGCGCTGGTTCCGTCCCAGGTGCCTGATGGACCCGGAGAGGTTCCTGACGGAGCTTGGGCCGTTTCCTGAGGACCTGGCCCAAGGCACGACTGAAGAACTAGTTGCGGCCTGGGAACAGGCCGCGGCTGGAGCTTTGGATCGTGTCGTGCCCTTGCGGCCTCTGACCCGGCGTAAATCTCGGCCGTCCCCCTGGTTCTCCGAGGGGCTGAGGGAGATGAAATGCCGGAGAAGACGCCTAGAGAGTGTCTGGAGGTCCAGCCGTTCCGAAGCTGACCGAACACTAGTTAGGTCCTATTCTAGGACCTACCTAGTGGCAATGAGGGAGGCGAAGCGTTCTTACGCTTCCACCCTCATTGCGTCAGCAGATAACCGCCCGGCCGCCCTGTTTTGGGTGACCCACTCTCTCCTGCATCAGGAGGTGCGGGATGACCCGTTACAGGGACGTGCCGAGGAGTTTAGCAGTTATCTATACGATAAAATCGTTCAGCTCCGGGATAGCTGGGACCGAAATTGGGATGATCCGGATGAGAGGGCGGAGTTGCGTCTTGTGGAGATTGTTTGGGATAAGTTTGATCCTGTGGCTCCCAAGGACGTAGACAGGTTGCTGGGGAGGCTGCATGCCATGACATGTTTACTGGACCCGTGCCCTTCCTGGCTGGTGCTGGCCTCTCAGGAAGTGACACGAGGCTGGCTCCAGGGGATTATTAATGCTTCTTTGTTGGAAGGGGCTTTCCCTGCCGACTTGAAGGAGGCGGTGGTGAGACCCCTCCTCAAGAAGCCGTCCCTGGACCCAGCTGTTTTAGGTAATTATCGTCCGGTCTCCAACCTTCGCTTAATTGCGAAGGTTGTAGAGTGTGCTGTGGCATGGCACCTACCCCAGTACCTGGATGAAGCCGTCTATCTAGACCCGTTCCAGTCCGGCTTCCAACCCGGATATAGCACGGAGACAGCTTTGGTCGTGTTGGTGGATGATCTCTGGAGGGCCAGAGACAGGGGTTATTACTCTGCTCTGGTCCTCTTAGATCTCTCGGCGGCTTTCGATACCATCGACCATGGTATCCTGCTGCGCCGGTTGGGGGGGTTTGGAGTGGGAGGCACCGTTTATCGGTGGTTCTCCTCCTACCTCTCTGACCGGTCGCAGACGGTGTTGACAGGGGGGCAGAGGTCGACCGCGAGGCACCTTACTTGTGGGGTGCCGCAGGGGTCGATTCTCTCGCCCCTCCTGTTCAACATCTATATGAAGCCGTTGGGTGAGATCATCAGTGGCTTCGGGGTGAGATATCAGCTGTACGCTGATGACACTCAGCTGTACTTTTCCACCCCGGGCCACCCCAACGAAGCTGTCGAAGTGCTGTCCCGGTGTTTGGAGGCCGTACGGGTCTGGATGGGGAGGAACAGGCTCAAGCTCAATCCCTCCAAGACGGAGTGGCTGTGGATGCCGGCACCCCAATACAGTCAGCTGCAGCCGCAGCTGGCTGTTGGGGGCGAGTTATTGGCCCCAAGGGAAAGGGTGCGCAACTTGGGTGTTCTCCTGGATGCACGGCTGTCGTTTGAAGATCATCTGACGGCCGTCTCCAGGAAAGCCTTTCACCAGGTTCGCCTGGTTCGCCAGTTGTGCCCCTTCCTTGATTGGGATGCCTTATGCATGGTCATTCATGCTCTCGTTACCTCTCGCCTGGATTATTGCAATGCTCTCTACATGGGGCTCCCCTTGAGATGCACTCGGAGGCTTCAGTTGGTCCAGAACGCAGCTGCGCGGGTGATAGAGGGAGTTCCACGTAACTCCCATGTAACACCTCTCCTGCGCAGACTGCACTGGCTATCTGTTGCCTTTCGGGGGCATTTCAAGGTTCTGGTTACCACCTTTAAAGCGCTCCATGGCTTGGGACCTGGGTACTTACGGGACCACCTGCTGTTACCTCATGCCTCCCACCGTCCCGTACGCTCTCACAGAGAGGGACTTCTCAGGGTGCTGTCCGCCAAACAATGTCGGCTGGCGGCCCCCGGGGAAGATCCTTCTCTGTGGGGGCTCCTCCTCTTTGGAATGAACTTCCCCCTGGTTTACGCCAAATACCTGACCTTCGGACCTTTCGCCGTGAATTGAAAACATATTTGTTTATTCGCGCGGGGCTAGCTTAAACTTTTAAAACTGTTTAGTTTCTAAATTTTAAATTCTATTTATATTTTAAATTGGGGTTTTTAGATTTTAATTATTTTAATTTTTCGGCCAATTGTGTAATATGTTTTTTAATTCAGTTTTTAATATTGTATATTGTGTATGTTTTTAGCCTGGCTGTACACCGCCCTGAGTCCTTCGGGAGAAGGGCGGTCTAGAAATTCAATAAATAAATAATAATAATAATAATAATAATAATAATAATAATAATAATAATAATAATAATAATAATAATAATAATAATAATAATAATAATGCAACTTATCCTCTTAATTCTCCAACACATCTTTAAAACAAATTTTCCATGGCCTTTCCCATACTCCAATGAAGCAATACAGCTCAAGATAATTCAATGTCCTATGGCCATTGAACCTGGGAATCTGCTGTCTTTTCCTGCTGTGCAGGTAAAGAGGGGGAAAGCAGGGCTTCTAAAGGCTTCAGGCGTTGCAAGTTCATGGCTTACCAATATGGTTTACTATCAGAATATGAACTTTTTAATATTCATTGTGTACTAAGCTGCCCTTCAGTTGTAGTCCTCAGCCACATAGAATTGCTTTTCACTAACCGGATATTGATGATCATACATGAATGGTGGAAATTGGAAAGGGGAAAATGGAGTCTATTGGCCCACATGGGGCTGAGGGATTTAATGTATCTACAATTCTGAATGGAGAGAAAATCAGCTTTTATCCAGCTGGGCTTTTCTTTTAAATAATATTGAAAGTTTTTTGCATTTAAGAGAAGAAAGTAAGACTCTTATCTCTATAGATGGCTTCTGAACTTATTACTGTATTACTGTCAGTTTTGGTAGTTCAAATAGCTTTGTAGACTTACTAATAATTTTGCAACAAAATGTAGCAGTACTATATTAAGTCAAGATTACAGTCATATTTCTTCTAATATATTCTTTTCTAAGCATTTACTGTTTGTACTTACAACTGATAATACAGTATTCATATTCTGTTCACAATGACCTTTGAAAAGCTTTCTGTCTTTGGAGTTCTTTTTATTTAAAATATGAAAACCTTGAGGTTCCCTGTTAACCTTTGTCTTTTACTGTTGTGAGCTACATAAAAGATAAACATTAAGATTATTCTTCTCTATTATTATTTTATCGTAATACTTATATCTTTTTATTTAATATTTGAATATTTTCTTTCCAAGCCTTAAGGATTTGCAATTCTGAGCTATACTTCCACTGATTAAGACCTCAATTGACATAGCTTTTTTTTTCTACAAAGCAATGTTACTTTGTAGTAGACTTTGACATTATAACGTGATTGAGAGATTAGCCATTGGACAGAAATCCTGAAAATGATGGATATTCATTGTTGTCGTTTTTAAAGAAGATGACTCTGAAACAGCAAACCTTCTTTCCAGATGGCATTTAGGAACAAAGAAGAGGGAGAAAAATCAAGTTATTAAATGCCTTAAACTCAATTTCAGTTGTATTCTTAATCAAAGTATTGAGCTTTTGGTGGCTATTACAGGGTCTAGCCACGTACTTTTTTTGCTAGACAGTTTGAAAAAGAATGTCCCTCTTTGGCAATAAACTGTTTGAAGAATTTTGAAAGAAAATGCTTAACTTGGACATCTTTGCCATTTCTTTTCTCTTTGTACACATCCTGTTCTTTGGCACCTTCCTTTTCCCTTTTTGCCTTTGATATATGTTTCCTTTCAGGAGTCTTCCTGTAACGAATTAAATTAGTTAGAATTAATATTTGAGCATAAAGAACACTGTGGCAAATAGGACTGGACATAGTCAGCAGAACTCATGCTTTGTACTATTAAGGACTGAAAATACTCTTGGCATAAAAATAGAGTTGCCAAATTACTTTTTTATTGCAACAATAAACTGAAAATGTTCTGGAAAAAGTTAAAACTGTGCTACACTGAAAATTCTAGATGCATTAGGTCAATTTTCCCCTTAATGTTTCAAATGACTGTCTGAAAAGGTCTAAGAATTTAGTCCTTAAGGACTTTTAATAACAAAGTGCCTAGCACAAAGGTGAATAACCTATATAGATCACAAGCACATTACAGCCCTCTAGCACATTATTTGTGACCTGCCAGAATTAGAATGCAATAGCGCTGAAATTCAGGACCAAAATGGCCATATTACAATTTCCAAACTTTTTTCTTCCCAGAATAAGGCTAGAAGGCTCAGTGATAAGCTTCCTGACTAGAAAAATTGCCCTGCTCTCTTAAAATTTCTGTAACAAGATTCTGATTATGTGAATTATGCATTTTATTAATGGTGAAATAGGAATAGTTTGATTTCCAAAGTTTTTTTTTGTCCCATTGTCACATTCAAGAACTGGGGGAAGGGAGGGGAGGGGGGAATTAGGGGAACTGATTTTTCAATGGACTTGGGGGGGGGGTCAACCCTGTCCCTTTCTGTGATGTTATTATTCTTCAAGAAAGTAAGAATAAATAGAAGTTCTTAGAGAAGAACTCCAGCGAATAGGAACATCAATGCACTTTCTAGACATGGAAAACTCAGCTCCTGACCTAGAATTTGGCTACTATTTTGTAATAAGAAAAGCTCAAAGTATCTGTCTTTTTGCTAGCCTTTCTCCAATCTGAAACATGAAGATAATATACATGACAGTTTTTAATTTCTGCATAACATAGTTAGCCTATGATTGCAAAATTCTGTGCTTTTTTAATTACTTCTGTTGTTTTTATATCATCTTATATAAAGATGATGTCCATGTCTATAATAATATCAATACCCTTAAACATTGTTTTTTGCATAGTACCTAAATCTTAGTGATGATGGTTTATACATTAGAAGTATGCTACATATTTTATATCCAGGACTAAAGACATCCTTTTTTAAAATAAATAAATAAATAATTTTTTTAATATAAATATTCCACCTTCCCTTAAACAGTATGACGTCTGGGTACAAATATCTCTGTGCAATAACCATCAAAATTTACAACAGTATTCATTACATTGATATTAATTCTCTGATCTTACAATTGTAGTATTCATCATAGTAAACCTATTCATTTTCCCCTCTTAACATATCTTCTAATAAGAATATAATAATATTAGGCATAATAATCCTAATAGTCATAATAATAATCATCATCATATTGTTTACATCTCTATCTTAACATATTTTCTACTCTTCTCCAATCTCCTTTTATTTCCAACTTCCTTTTTTATTCTCTAACCATTGATAAAATAATTCCCATATCATGTAATATTCAGTTAGTTCCTTCTCCTTAATTGCAAGTGTTAATCTGTTCATTTCTGCACATTCTAATATTTTCCTAATTACATTGTCATCAGTAGGGATCTTTTCACTTTTCCAATTTTGTGCAAATACAATTCTAGCTGCAGTTAATACATGGATAATTAAATAAGTGTTCTTTTTACTATAAGTTTCAGGTAAACTCCCCCCAAAAAATATTTCTGATTTTAAATCAAAGTGCTGCTTTATCATATTTTCCAACCATGTATGTATTTTTGTCCAATATTTTTTTGCTTCTACACATGTCCACCACATATGATACTAGGACCCAGGTATCTGGTGGCATTTCCAACGTTTGGCTGACTTATCTTTGAACATCTTTGCCAACCTTGCCAGTGCAAAGCACCATCTATAAAACATCTTATACGGATTTTCTTTATATGCATTTGATATTGTTAATTTGTAATTCCTGTCCCACAGTTTCTGCCATTTGTCTAATTCTACTGTATGACCAACATTTTTTGCCAATGCTATCATTGTCTCCTTCACTTGTTCGTCTTCCAGTTTTATGCCCAATAAGTAACTGTACAATTTCTTTATCAATCTTTTTCTATTCCTGTTAATATCTTATCTAATTCTTTATATTTCTATTAATTCTTTATAGAAACCATATAATTTAGCATCTTTCTCACATCTAGAATGTATCTGCTCTTGGGAATACTATGCCATATCGATCCCTTGATCACTCAGTTCTTGTTTAGTTTTGAGTTCCCCCTTTTCATTCAAAATATCTTTATATCTAACAATGTTAATAACATTTTGGTGAATCAGTGCTTCCATTGTTGAAAGCCAAACTGGTATCCTCAAATAATGTTGCTCTTTAATTTTCTCCCATACTAACATTAATGCATTTCTTATATAATGTCTTTGAAAGTAACCATGTATCTTATTCTTCCCATACCACAAGAAAGCATACCAACCCAGTTGCAAGCCATGTTCTTCCAGAGTCAATAATCTTGTATGTCTCAATACAATCCAGTCTTTCATCCATGTTAATACTATGGCCTGGTAGTACAATAACCCAATTTAGTAACCAAAGCCTCCTTTACTTCTTGAGTCCTGCAACATTTTTAAGCTAATTCTTGCTTTTTCCCCTTGCCAAATATATTTTAATATTATTGTGTTAAGTTCCTCAAAGTATTTTTTCCCCAGTTTTATTGGAATTGTTTGAAATAAGTACAGTAATCTCGGCAATATATTCATTTTGATTGTAGCTATTCTTCCTATCAACGATAATTGCAGTGTTTTCCATTTTTCCAAATCTTTTTTAATTTGTTGCAACAATTTATAATAATTATCTTCCTTAATCGTTACACATCTTGCTGTCACTGTATCCCTAAGTATTTTACTTACTCAGTAATCTGAATATCTATTCTCTTCATTAACTCTTTTTTCTGTTTATCTGTAAGATTTTTCACTAAGGCCTTAGTTTTGTCTTTATTTATTTTAAGACCTGCCACTTCACCATATTCTTCTATTTTTTTATTAATCTAGGCCCTGTTTCTTGTGGATTTTTCAAGCTAAAAACTAAATAAACTCCAAACGCCTGTAGTTTGTACTTTTCCTTTTTTATTTCCATGCCTTTTATCTCTGTATCTTGGTTAATATTTCTATTTAATACTTCCAATGTCAATACGAATAACAGGGGAGACAAGGGCCACTCTTGTCTTGTATCTTTCTTAATGCTAACCTTCCCAGTCTTTCTCCATTTACCATCACTTTTGCAGTTTGTTTATAATATATCACATTAATCATATTAATGAATCTCTTCCCAAAGTCCATATCTTTTAGTTGTGCTAGCATAAATTGCCAATTCACATTATCAAGTGTATCTAGGATGATCAACGCCATTTGCTTCTCTGGATGTGCTTCATAGTACTCCAATGTATTTAAAATTATTCTCATGTTGTCTTTAATTTGTCTCATAGGTTAAAAAAAACATTTTGATCTGGATTTATAAATTGATTTAAAAATCTTTTAGTCTTTCTGCAATTATTGAAGCAAATATTTTATAATCAGCATTCAGCAAAACTATGGTCTATACTTTTTTATCTGCTGTAGGTTGGTATCTCTTTTTGGTATAAGAGTATGGTATACACTTCAATCCATGAATTTGGTACTTTCACTTCTAACAAAAGTTCATTAAATACTCCCAACATTTGAATACTTAAAGTACTCTGTAAATTTTATGTATGTATTTATTTATTAGATTTTTATACTGCCCTTCTCCCGAAGGACTCAGGGCGGTGTACAGCCAATTATAAAAACAATAACAATATACAATTAAAACAAAAATTAAAAAACATATTCAATAATCGGCCAAAATTTAAAATAATTAAACTTAAAAACCCTTAAAATTCATAAAAATTACAACCCCAGTTAAAAGTAATATTTAAAAATTTAAGCCAGTCCCGCTTGAATAAATAAATGTGTTTTCAGCTCGCGGCGGAATGTCCGAAGGTCAGGCAATTGACGCAAGCCCGGGGGGAGTTCGTTCCAAAGGGTAGGAGCCCCCACAGAGAAGGATCTTCCCCTGGGGGCCACCAGCTGACATTGCTTGGTGGACAGCACCCTGAGAAGTCCCTCTCTGTGCGAGCGTACGGGTCGGTGGGAGGCATGAGGTAACAGCAGGCGGTCCCGTAAGTACCTGGGCCCTAAGCCATGGAGCGCTTTAAAGGTAGTAACCAGAAGACCACAGGTAGCCAGTGCAGTCTGCGCAGGAGCGGTGTTACATGGGAGCCACGTGTGACTCCCTCAATCACCCGCACAGCTGCATTCTGAACTAACTGAAGCGTCCGAGTGCACTTCAAGGGGAGCCCCATGTAGAAAGCATTGCAATAATCTAAGCGAGAGGTGACAAGAGCATGAGTGACTGTGCATAAGGAATCCCGGTCAAGGAAGGGGTGCAACTGGCGAATCAAGCACACCTGGTAAAAAGCTCTCCTGGAGACGGCCGTCAAATGATCTTCAAACGACAGCCATCCATCCAGGAGAACACCCAAGTTGCGCACCCATTCCATTGGGACCAATGACTTGCCCCCAACAGTCAGCTGTGGTTGCAGCTGGCTGTACCGGGGTGCCAGCATCCACAGCCACTCCGTCTTGGAGGGATTAAGCTTGAGCCTGTTTCTCCCCATCCAGACCCGTACGGCCTCCAAACACCGGGACAGCACTTTGACAGCTTCGTTGGGGTGGCCCGGGGTGGAAAAGTACAGCTGAGTGTCGTCAGCGTTCAGTTGGTATCTCACCCCAAAGCCACTGATGACCTCGCCCAGCGGCTTCATATAGATGTTGAACAGGAGAGGCGAGAGAATCGACCCCTGTGGCACCCCACAAGTGAGGCGCTTCGCGGTCGATCTCTGCCCCCCTGTCAACACCGTCTGCGACCAGTCAGAGAGATAGGAGGAGAACCACCGATAAACGGTGCCTCCCACTCCCAAACTCTCCAACTGGTGCAGCAGGATATCATGGTCGATGGTATCAAAAGCCGCTGAGAGATCTAATAGGACCAGGGCAGAGGAATAACCCCTATCCCTGGCCCTCCAGAGGTCATCCACCAACACGACCAAAGCTGTCTCTGTACCCAGACTGGAAGCCGAACTGGAACGGGTCTATATAAATCTTTATATAGTTCTGCTGGTAATCCATCCAGACCTGATGTTTCGCCATTCTTTTGCCTTTTGATTGCTTCTGTTAATTTCATCATTGATATAAGTTTATCTAAGCATTGCTTTCATTGTTTCAGGTATTTTAGGTAGTTCCGCTTTTTCTAAATATTGTTTTATTTTATCTTCTGAGATCGACTCTTGATCATATAATTTTTCATAGTAATTTTGAATCACTTTCTTTTTATCATCATTTTGATGGTGAAGAGTTCCTGGGGGCTTTCAGTGACATCACCGCTCCTGCAGGGTGTTCTAACAGGGCGCTCCCGCGTTAGAAGATCGTAAAAGTCAGTGAAACAGTATAAATCACTGTTCACTGACCTTAGCATACCCCTTGGGCAAAAGGGGGTGCACAGAGCTGTGGGAGAGTGGTAGATCTCTCCAGGGGGTTTGCTCTTAAGAGCAAATTTTTCTGGATTTGAGATCCCATCGAACCTCACTGTACTCCGACTTCAAACGCGCTCCTGTTTTTTCAGGAAAAGGGAGTAGGAGTCACTTCTGCTCAAAAGGACTTGTCAAATTGATTGATTTTCTAAGCAGACGGGGATTTCACAAGCGTTCGATCTTTGAAGTAGAAACAGCACGCAAGTATACTGACTTCCCCTTTTGAAATTTGAAACTTTTCTTTGTCTCTGCTTAATTGACTTTTAAAATGGTGTCTGAAAGCGAAAGTGAATTCTTTAGTACAACAAAGTAGCGCTATTTGTGGATTGTTATAAACTGAGCTTTCCTATACTGAAAGGAGTAAAGGAAAGTTTTTAAGTTTAAATTCTTGATTCTTTTGAAGACAGATTGACGACTAAACCTTTAAAGCCCTCTGGAAGAAGGGGATCTGAAGCAAATCTTGAGGATATCCTTAAAGAACAATTAAAACTTTCTGAAGAGAGGCAAAAAGAGATGATGGAAAAATTTAATGCAAAAATAAGAGAAGATATTATGCTGACTTTTCAAGGTTTGTGTAAAAAAGTTGAGGGATTGGAAGAAGAGATGCAACAGATCTCTCAGTCAAATAAGCACTTAGAAGACAAAATGCAAGGTTTTTCAGAAAAAAGTGGATGAAAATAAAGATCAGGTTGTGATATTGCAGTACAAACTTATGGAAGGAGCTCTTAGAATCCGCGGTCTGCAGGAACAAAGAGGAGAGGACCTAAGAAAACTTATATCGGAAGCATTGGCTGAATTTATTGAAGTGGAACCCCAAGAGGTAGCTTATCAAATTGATAAAATATATAGAGTTAATTCTTGGATCGCAAGACAGAGAAAGCTTCCTCGGGACATTGTGGTTTATTTTGTGAAAAGAACTATGAGAAATCAGATTTTGCAAGCTGCATATCAGACAACTTTGAAAATTGGAGAACAGGAGCTGAAGGTCCTGAAAGAGATTCCTTCCAAGATGTTAAGAGATAGGAAGGAATTTGTTTTTTTTACACAAGAACTTAAAAAACACCAGATTCAATTTAGATGGGAGGTGCCAGTTGGTCTGACAGTATTTTATCAAGGAAGGAGATATAGAATTGACACTGTTTTAAAGGCAAAGGATTTTCTTTCTACAGTTTTGAAAGTTGAAATAGAAGTGATAGAAAAACTTCAAGAGATCCAAGAATAAACTTAAAGAAACATATTTTTTCATTATTATTTATTTATTTATTAAACTTATATACCGCACCATCTCCCATAGGACTCAGGGCGGTTCACAGGCATATTAAAACAATATAAAACATTATAATAAATAGACTTTTAAAACCCAGATTAAAACTAAATATTATCAAGGCCTGATCACTAAAACAATAAGAACCAATAAAACCCCCATTAAAATTTGTTTAAAACATTTTTGTTCTTAGGCTAGTCCCGCACGCTGAAATAATAGAGTCTTCAGTTCACGTCTGAAGGTCCAGAGGTCAGGGAGTTGTCGTAATCCAGGAGGAAGCTCATTCCACAGGGCTGTGCTGGAAGGCCTCCCCCTGGGGGTCGCCAACCTGCATTGTTTGGTCGACGGCACCCTGAGGAGGGCCACTCTGTGGGAGCGCACAGGTCGTTGGGAGGCAATCGGTGGCAGAAGGCGGTCTCGAAACAAGATCCATCCCACCACTAAAAGAACCTAACGGCAAAGAATGTACTGACAAAACAGTTAAAGCAAACCTCTTCAACACATTCTTCGGCTCAGTCATTGTAAACAGTGATGGCTCATATCCAACATTCCCCAATTGTACCAATAATATTAACAACGACTTAACTCATATAAACTTCACAGAAGAAAACAACGACCTAACACATATAGACTTCACTGAAGATAATGTTGAAAAAGCCCTTCGCAACCTGAAACCATCTTTATCTTTTGGACCAGATGGACTCTGTGCATACTTTTTAAAAAAACTTTCAATTAATATAGCTGAATCCTTAAGCATAATCTTTAATAAAGCCTTCAAAATTAGTTCCCTTCCAAAACTCTGGTTTCTAGCCACAGTCATCCCTATCTTCAAAAAAGGAGATCCAAGCCTAGTTGAAAATTACAGACCTATCTCTCTATGCTGTGTCTCATGCAAAGTAATGGAATCTATCATAAACCAATCCATTACACTCCACCTTGAAACAAATAACCTTCTCTCTAATAAACAATTTGGTTTCAGAAAAAAATTGTCTTGTAACTTACAACTTCTTCATTGCAAAAACATATGGACTACCAACCTTGATCAAGGTAAAGCAATAGATGCAATCTACATAGACTTCTGCAAAGCTTTTGATTCAGTAGTACATGATAAACTACTCCTCAAACTAAAATCCTATGGCATTTTGGGACCTCTTCACAATTGGATAAACGCCTTCCTGTCAAACAGACAATAAGTGGTCAAAATTGGTAACGCTATATCAAATCCTGTTCCTGTCAAAAGTGGCGTTCCCCAAGGTAGTGTTCTTGGTCCAACGCTCTTCATACTATACATAAATGATCTCTGTGACCTCATCTCAAGTTATTGTGTTCTCTTTGCTGACGATGTCAAACTATTTAATACCACTAACAATACTTCTGCCCTTCAAGAAGACCTCGACTTAGTTTCCGATTGGTCTAAAACTTGGCCACTCCAAATCTCTACCAGCAAATGCTCAGTCTTACATATTGGAAAAAAGAATCCTATCAACAAGTACAAACTTGATGGTCATTACCTTACTGACGACCTTCACCCTGTCAAAGATCTTGGAGTTCTCATATCAAATGACCTAAATGCCAAAGCCCACTGCAACTACGTAGCAAAAAAGGCTCTAAAAGTAGTTAACCTAATTTTACGCAGCTTCTTTTCCAAAAACTCTACACTACTAACTAGAGCATACAAAACATTTGCCAGACCTATTCTTGAATACTGCTCATCAGTCTGGAACCCACACCACATCCATGACATAAATACAATAGAACGCGTCCAGAAATATTTTACTAGAAGAGTTCTTCACTCCTCCGAAAAAAACAAAATACCTTATGCCACCAGGCTTGAAATCCTGGGATTAGAAAACTTACAACCATGCTTCGACATGACCTGTGTTTAACACACAAAATCATCTATTGCAATATCCTTCCTGTAAATGACTACTTCAGTTTCAATCGCAATATTACAAGAGCAAAAAATAGATTCAAGCTTAATGTCAACCGCTTCAAACTTGATTGCAGAAAATATGACTTCTGCAACAGAGTTGTTAATGCTTGGAACTCATTACCTGACTCCATAGTCTCTACAAAAAATCCCAAAATCTTCAACCAAAAACTGTCTACTATTGACCTCACCCCATTCCTAAGAGGACTATAAGGGGCGTGCATAAGAGCACAAAAGTGCCTACCGTTCCTGTCCTATTGTTCTCTTTATTATATCTAATTAATATAGCTATGCATATCCTTTACACACACACACACACACACACACACACACATATATATTTATTTCATGATATGTTTTTTTTTACTATGACAATGTTTATGTATACTGTTGTGACAAAATTAAATTTTAAAAAAAGGCGTGGTGATCCAAGAGGCTTCATTACTGCCAGCATCAGAGGACCCACAAGAGCAAAGGGTGACAAGAGGAGCTCTTAAGCGTAAAGAAGAGCAACAGCTTCAAAGTAAAAGTCAGGACCCCAGTATGGAAGCTGTGGGAGGAGCTAGACGGAAGATACCGGAGGAGGATCTTCTGTTGTCTGCTTCAAAGCTTCAGGAGCCAGTAATGGCAAATAGAATTTTGTCATGGAATGTTAATGGTTTGAATTCAGCTCAGAAAAGAAGGAAAATATTTCACTACTTGAAACAATTTGAAAATGATGTGATTTGCCTGCAAGACACACATATCAAATTATCAGACCAAAAATAATTAATAAACTCAAAATTAGGTAAACATTTTGTTGCATCAGCTTTGGATAAGAAGCAAAATGGAATTGTTGTATAGATCAGGAAGGATATACCAGCTAAGTTAATTGAGGCAGATATTCAAGGAAGATTTATTGCTATTGAACTGGTGATAGATGCAAAAAAGATTTTACTGATAGGTATTTACGCACCTAATCAGCAACAAGAAAAGTTTTATAAAATGTTACACGAGAGGTTGACCCTCTGGGATTACAGTTCGTTTATTTTATTAGGAGACTTGAATGGAGTAATTGATACAAGAAATGATAAGAAAACCTCTTCTAAGAAGATACCTATACATGCAAAACCACCAAAATCCTTCTTTGAAATGATGGAAGACTTTGAGTTTAGAGATATATGGAGTTTATGGAATCCAGATGAGAGAGATTTTACTTTTTTTTCTGATAGGCATCAATCTTTTTCACGTATTGACTTTATTTTAATTTCTAATGACTTGCTTTCTAGGGTGAAGAAAATGAAGATATTTCTGAGGTGTTTAACTGACCATAGCCCAGTATGGATGGAATTATTACAAGGGAAAAAAGACGGTAGAACATGGAGGCTAAATGAAAATTTGTTTAGATATGAAGATAATGTAAATCAATGTAAGAAACAGATGAAGGAATTTTTTGATTTTAATATGCATAAGGGGACACCGATAGGAACTGTGTGGGACACGAGTAAGGCTTTTATTAGAGGTATATTGATATATCTGGATAATAGGCAGAGGAATAATAAACGAAGGCAGCGTAGGTACTTGGAAGAAGAAATTCAAAAGAAACAACAATTATTAATTCAAAATCCACAAGACCACAAACTTAAAGAGGCTATAAGGATATTACAGAGTCAATTTAATATGTTAATGGCAGACCAGGTGGCAACGAATATACAATATACTAAACATAATACCTTTTGTAATGCAAATAAACCTGGGAGGTGGCTGGCATATAACTTAAGGAAAAAACAGAAAGCACGTGTCATAGAAAAAATAGAATATAAAGATAAAGAGATATATCAACAGGATAAAATTAAAAAGGCCTTCTCAGAATTTCACACTACTTTATATGCGAAAGATAAAATACCGAATAGGGATATTTATGATTATTTGAAAGATTATAAGGTTAATACTTTAACATTAGAACAAAGGGAGGAGTTGAATCGGCCGATAGCTACTGGAGAAATAGTGGAGGCAATTAAACAATTAAAAATGGGGAAAACCCCCGGTACAGATGGTCTTACAGCAAGTTATTATAAAAAAATACAGGATGAAATATTAGGTCCACTTAAATAATTATTTAATCAGATACAATTAGGAGGGGGAATACCCCCGTCGTGGAAAACATCTTTTATTTCACTGATACCAAAAGAGGAGCAAGATTTCTCTAAACCCGGAAATTATAGGCCGATCTTACTTTTAAATAATGATTATAAGATTTTTGTTAAAATAATAGCAAATAGATTAATGTTAGTTTTACAACAAAGAATTCATACTGATCAATCTGGTTTTATAAAAGGGAGGCACATGAGAAATAATGTTAGACAGATTATTAATATATTGGAATATTTGGAAAAGAAGAACACTCCGGCAGCACTTATTTTTTTGGATGCAGAGAAGGCCTTTGATCGATTGCATTGGGATTTTTTATTTAAATTAATAGAGAAAATGCAATTTGGAGATTGTTTTGTTAGAATAATTAAAGCGATTTATGGAGAGCAAACAGCTCAGATTATAATAAATGGTAGTTTGACAGAAGTTATTAAGATTGTGAAAGGAATGAGACAGGGATGTCCTTTATCGCCACTATTGTTTGTTTTAACTCTGGAACCATTATTGGATAAAATATGAGTTAAAGAAGATAGAGGGAATTAAAATTAGACAATATGAGTATAAAGTTAGAGCTTTTGCAGATGATGTAGTGGTTACTTTAACAAATCCTATAATTTCAAGTATATCTTTGTTAGAAACAATTGATGAATATGGAAAGGTATCAGGATTTAAAATAAATCAGAATAAAACAAAAGTGATAATCAAAAATATGTCTATACAACAGAAACAAAAATTAGAGGAAATAACAGGATTTGAGGTGGTAAAAAAGGTTAAATACTTAGGGGTTTATATTAGCTCATCGAACAGGAAACTGTATAAGAATAATTATGAGTTGTTATGGCAAAAAGTTCAGAAAGGCATGAATGCTTGGAAAAAATTGCAACTATCATTATTGGGGAGGATAGCGGTTTTCAAAATGAATGTTTTAACTAGATTTCTGTTTCTGTTCCAGATGATACCAATAATCAAGAAAGATAAAAATTTGAAGGAATGGCAGATTGGGATTAATAAATTTATATGGCAAGGTAAAAAGGCGAGGGTTAAAATGAAAATAATTCAGAACTCACGGGAAAGAGGAGGCCTAAAAATGCGTAATTTTAAACTATATTATGAAGCAGTAGCCCTTTCAGTAATAAGTGACTGGTTTAATTTAACGGAAGAAAGAATTTTGAATATAGAAGTTTATGACTTATTACATGGATGGCATGCGTATTTATTTTACCAAAAAAAAGTGGATAGGGCTTTTAAGAGTCATGTGTTGAGAAGTGCTCTTTTGCGGGTCTGGAAAAAATATTCCTATAAACTAGACTATAAGATTCCTATATGGATGAGCCCCAGACATGCAATAGAGAATATAAATATAGAACAGAAACAGGAAATGATTACTTATAAAGAACTTTTGTATACTGAAGGAGGCAGCTTGCAATTAAAATCATTACAGGTATTAAATGAAGAAAGGAGGAATTATACTTGGTTTCAATATGGGCAACCAAATGCTAGATGGAAAGAAGATCAAAAAATTGGTATAATGCAAAGGGAGTAAAATTTAATAATGCAAATTAGAAATCAGACCCAGGAGCATATAAAGAGATTGTATAATGTGTTGCTTGAAATAGATTCGGAAAAGGATTTGGTAAAGGGTTGTATGATAAAATCGGCACAGAATATTCAGGAACCAATAATGCTGGAAATATGGGAGAAAATCTGGGTTAGAAATGTTAAATTTACACAAGCACAGAATTTAAGGGAAAATTTTTATAAGATGTTTTATAGATGGCACTTAGATCCCCAAAAATTATCATGTATATATCCTGATATCCAAGCGAAATGTTGGAGATGTGACTGTGATGACGCTACATATTTTCATATTTGGTGGACTTGCAAGAAAATTAAGGCCTTTTGGATAAGAATTTGGTGGATTATTCAAAATGTCCTGAAGAAGATAAAGTTCCTGCAATTTTTCCTTTTGGGAATTATAACGGATTGTACAGGGATTGAGACTAAATTGATTCTGAATTTAATAACAGCAGCAAGACTGTTGATTGGACAATATTGGAAGAAAAAGAGTTACCTACAATAGAAGAATGGATATTGAAAGTTACTAATTTGGCTGAGATGGCTAAAATCTCAGCTTTTTGAAAGACAATACGCAGGAAAGATATTTAATTGAATGGAAAAATGGATTGATTATTTACAAAACAGATATCAGATTAAGAAATATCAGATTGCCTTTGAATAATTAGGAAGTATTATTTTATAATGGGGGTTGGGAAATGAAAAGATTTGGATGAGGTTAATTGGATTAGAAGGAAAATTTTACTCTATGTTTGGTTTATGTATAACAATACTTGTGATTGACCCGGAAGCCGGGGTGGGTGAAGGAGGGGAAGGGGTTTGTGGGGAGGGGGGAAAGGGAAAAATGTGTTTTGCTTGTTAAAACTTTTAAATAAAAAGGAGTTCCTTCATCCATTAGCTGGTGTATCAATTTCTTTTCTTTCTCCTTAATTGCAAGTGTTAATCTGTTCATTTCTGCACATTCTAATATTTTCCTAATTACATTGTCATCAGTAGGGATCTTTTCACTTTTCCAATTTTGTGCAAATACAATTCTAGCTGCAGTTAATACATGGATAATTAAATAAGTGTTCTTTTTACTATAAGTTTCAGGTAAACTCCCCCCAAAAAATATTTCTGATTTTAAATCAAAGTGCTGCTTTATCATATTTTCCAACCATGTATGTATTTTTGTCCAATATTTTTTTGCTTCTACACATGTCCACCATATATGATACTAGGACCCAGGTATCTGGTGGCATTTCCAACGTTTGGCTGACTTATCTTTGAACATCTTTGCCAACCTTGCCAGTGCAAAGCACCATCTATAAAACATCTTATACGGATTTTCTTTATATGCATTTGACATTGTTAATTTGTAGTTCCTGTCCCACAATTTCTGCCATTTATCTAATTCTATTGTGTGACCAATTTTTTTGCCCATGCTATCATTGTTTCCTTCACTTGTTCATCTTCCAGTTTTATGCCAATAAGTAGCTGTACAATTTCTTTATCAGTCTTTCTTCTGTCCTTGTTAATAACTTATCTAATTCTGTTAATTTTTTATAGACACCATATAATTTAACATCTTTTTCATGTCTAGAATGTATCTGCACTTGTGAATACCATGCCATATCGATCCCTTGATCACTCAGTTCTTGTTTAGTTTTGAGTTCCCCCTTTTCATTCAAAATATCTTTATATCTAACAACATTTCCCATGTTAATAATATTTGGGTGAATCAGTGCTTCCATTGTTGAAAGCCAAACTGGTATCTTCAAATAATGTTGCTCTCTAATTTTCTCCCATATTAACATTAATGCATTTCTTATGTAATGTCTTTGAAAGTAACCATGTATCTTATTTTTCCCATACCACAAGAAAGCATGCCAACCCAGTAGCAAGTCATGTTCCTCCGAAATCAATAATCTTGCCTGCCTCAATAAAATCCATTATTTCATCCATGTTAATAATTGTTTGAAATAACTAATCTTGGCAATATATTCATTTTAATTGTACCTATTCTTCCTATCAATGATAATTGCAGAGTTTTGCATTTTTCTAGACCTATTTTAATTTGTTGCATCAATTTGTAATAATTATCTGCCTTAATTGTTACATATCTTGCTGTCAGCTGAATCCCTAAATATTTTACTTTCTTGGTAATCTGAATATCTATTCTCTTCATTAACTCTTTTTTCTGTTTATCTATAAGGTTTTTCATTAAATCTTAGTTGTCTCTTTGTTTATTTTCAGACTTGCCACTTCACCATATTCTTCATTTTTTTTATTAGTTTAAGCCCTGTTACTTGTGGTTCTTCTAAGATAAAAACTAAATTGTCTGCAAATGCCTATAGTTTGTACTTTTCTTTTTTTTATTTCCATGCCTTTTATCTCTGTATCTTGTCTAATATTTCTATTTAATATTTCCAATGTCAATACGAATAACAGGGGAGACAAGGGCCACCCTTGTCTTGTATCTTTCTTAATGCTAACCTTCCCAGTCTTTCTCCATTTACCATCACTTTTGCAGTTTGTTTATAATATATCACATTAATCATATTAATGAATCTCTTCCCAAAGTCCATATCTTTTAGTTGTGCTAGCATAAATTGCCAATTCACATTATCAAGTGCTTTCTGTGTATCTAGGATGATCAACGCCATTTGCTTCTCTGGATGTACTTCATAGTACTCCAATGTATTTAAAATTATTCTCATGTTGTCTTTAATTTGTCTCATAGGTTAAAAAAAAACATTTTGATCTGGATTTATAAATTGATTTAAAAATCTTTTAGTCTTTCTGCAATTATTGAAGCAAATATTTTATAATCAGCATTCAGCAAAACTATGGTCTATACTTTTTTATCTGCTGTAGGTTGGTATCTCTTTTTGGTATAAGAGTATGGTATACACTTCAATCCATGAATTTGGTACTTTCACTTCTAACAAAAGTTCATTAAATACTCCCAACATTTGAATACTTAAAGTACTCTGTAAATTTTATGTATGTATTTATTTATTAGATTTTTATACCGCCCTTCTCCCGAAGGACTCAGGGCGGTGTACAGCCAATTATAAAAACAATAACAATATACAATTAAAACAAAAATTAAAAAACATATTCAATAATCGGCCAAAATTTAAAATAATTAAACTTAAAAACCCTTAAAATTCATAAAAATTACAACCCCAGTTAAAAGTAATATTTAAAAATTTAAGCCAGTCCCGCTTGAATAAATAAATGTGTTTTCAGCTCACGGTGGAATGTCCGAAGGTCAGGCAATTGACGCAAGCCCGGGGGGAGTTCGTTCCAAAGAGTAGGAGCCCCCACAGAGAAGGATCTTCCCCTGGGGGCCACCAGCTGACATTGCTTGGTGGACAGCACCCTGAGAAGTCCCTCTCTGTGCGAGCGTACAGGTCGGTGGGAGGCATGAGGTAACAGCAGGCGGTCCCGTAAGTACCTGGGCCCTAAGCCATGGAGCGCTTTAAAGGTAGTAACCAGAAGACCACAGGTAGCCAGTGCAGTCTGCGCAGGAGCGGTGTTACATGGGAGCCACGTGTGACTCCCTCAATCACCCGCACAGCTGCATTCTGAACTAACTGAAGCGTCCGAGTGCACTTCAAGGGGAGCCCCATGTAGAAAGCATTGCAATAATCTAAGCGAGAGGTGACAAGAGCATGAGTGACTGTGCATAAGGAATCCCGGTCAAGGAAGGGGTGCAACTGGCGAATCAAGCGCACCTGGTAAAAAGCTCTCCTGGAGACGGCCGTCAAATGGTCTTCAAACGACAGCCATCCATCCAGGAGAACACCCAAGTTGCGCACCCATTCCATTGGGACCAATGACTTGCCCCCAACAGTCAGCTGTGGTTGCAGCTGGCTGTACCGGGGTGCCAGCATCCACAGCCACTCCGTCTTGGAGGGATTAAGCTTGAGCCTGTTTCTCCCCATCCAGACCCGTACGGCCTCCAAACACCGGGACAGCACTTTGATAGCTTCGTTGGGGTGGCCCGGGGTGGAAAAGTACAGCTGAGTGTCGCCAGCGTTCAGTTGGTATCTCACCCCAAAGCCACTGATGACCTCGCCCAGCGGCTTCATATAGATGTTGAACAGGAGAGGCGAGAGAATCGACCCCTGTGGCACCCCACAAGTGAGGCGCTTGCCCATCTCTGCCCCTGTCAAGTCTGCTCACCAGAGAGATAGGAGGAGAACCACCGATAAACGGTGCCTCCCACTCCCAAACTCTCCAACTGGTGCAGCAGGATATCATGGTCGATGGTATCAAAAGCCGCTGAGAGATCTAATAGGACCAGGGCAGAGGAATAACCCCTATCCCTGGCCCTCCAGAGGTCATCCACCAACACGACCAAAGCTGTCTCTGTACCCAGACTGGAAGCCGAACTGGAACGGGTCTATATAAATCTTTATATAGTTCTGCTGGTAATCCATCCAGACCTGATGTTTCGCCATTCTTTTGCCTTTTGATTGCTTCTGTTAATTTCATCATTGATATAAGTTTATCTAAGCATTGCTTTCATTGTTTCAGGTATTTTAGGTAGTTCCGCTTTTTCTAAATATTGTTTTATTTTATCTTCTGAGATCGACTCTTGATCATATAATTTTTCATAGTAATTTTGAATCACTTTCTTTTTATCATCATTTTGATGGTGAAGAGTTCCTGGGGGCTTTCAGTGACATCACCGCTCCTGCAGGGTGTTCTAACAGGGCGCTCCCGCGTTAGAAGATCGTAAAAGTCAGTGAAACAGTATAAATCACTGTTCACTGACCTTAGCATACCCCTTGGGCAAAAGGGGGTGCACAGAGCTGTGGGAGAGTGGTAGATCTCTCCAGGGGGTTTGCTCTTAAGAGCAAATTTTTCTGGATTTGAGATCCCATCGAACCTCACTGTACTCCAACTTCAAACGTGCTCCTGTTTTTTCAGGAAAAGGGAGTAGGAGTCACTTCTGCTCAAAAGGACTTGTCAAATTGATTGATTTTTTAAGCAGACGGGGATTTCACAAGCGTTCAATCTTTGAAGTAGAAACAGCATGCAAGTACTGACTTCCCCTTTGGAAATTTGAAACTTTTCTTTGTCTCTGCTTAATTGACTTTTAAAATGGTGTCTGAAAGTGAAAGTGAATTCTTTAGTACAACAAAGTAGCACTATTTGTGGATTGTTATAAACGGAGCTCTCCTATACTGAAAGGAGTAAAGGAAAGTTTTTAAGTTTAAATTCTTGATTCTTTTGAAGACAGAATGACGACTAAACCTTTAAAGCCCTCTGGAAGAAGGGAATCTGAAGCAAATCTTGAGGATATACTTAAAGAACAATTAAAACTTTCTGAAGAGAGGCAAAAAGAGATGATGGAAAAATTTAATGCAAAAATAAGGGAAGATATTATGCTGGCTTTTCAAGGTTTGTGTAAAAAAGTTGAGGGATTGGAAGAAGAGATGCAACAGATCTCTCAGTCAAATAAGCACTTAGAAGACAAAATGCAAGGTGTTCAGAAAAAAGTGGATGAAAATGAAGATCAGGTTGTGATATTGCAGTACAAACTTATGGAAGGAGCTCTTAGAATCCGTGGTCTGCAGAAACAAAGAGGAGAGGACCTAAGAAAACTTATATCGGAAGCATTGGCTGAATTTATTGAAGTGGAACCCCAAGAGGTAGCTTATCAAATTGATAAAATATATAGAGTTAATTCTTGGATCGCAAGACAGAGAAAGCTTTCTCAGGACATTGTGGTTTATTTTGTGAAAAGAACTATGAGAAATCAGATTTTGCAAGCTGCATATCAGACAACTTTGAAAATTGGAGAACAGGAGCTGAAGGTCCTGAAAGAGATTCCTTCCAAGATGTTAAGAAATAGGAAGGAATTTGTTTTTTTTTACACAAGAACTTAAAAAACACCAGATTCAATTTAGATGGGAGGTGCCAGTTGGTCTAACAGTATTTTATCAAGGAAGGAGATATAGAATTGACACTGTTTTAAAGGCAAAGGATTTTCTTTCTACAGTTTTGAAAGTTGAAATAGAAGTGATAGAAAAACTTCAAGAGATCCAAGAATAAACTTAAAGAAACATATTTTTTTATTATTATTTATTTATTTATTAAACTTATATACCGCACCATCTCCCATAGGACTCAGGGCGGTTCACAGGCATATTAAAACAATATAAAACATTATAATAAATAGACTTTTAAAACCCAGATTAGAACTAAATATTATCAAGGCCTGATCACTAAAACAATAAGAACCAATAAAACCCCCATTAAAATTTGTTTAAAACATTTTTGTTCTTAGGCTAGTCCCGCGCGCTGAAATAATAGAGTCTTCAGTTCACTTCTGAAGGTCCGGAGGTCAGGGAGTTGTCGTAATCCAGGAGGAAGCTCATTCCACAGGGCTGGTGCCGCCACAGAGAAGGCCCTCCCCCTGGGGGTCGCCAACCTGCATTGTTTGGTCGACGGCACCCTGAGGAGGGCCACTCTGTGGGAGCGCACAGGTCGTTGGGAGGCAATCGGTGGCAGAAGGCGGTCTCAAAACAAGATCCATCCCACCACTAAAAGAACCTAACGGCAAAGAATGTACTGACAAAACAGTTAAAGCAAACCTCTTCAACACATTCTTCGGCTCAGTCATTGTAAACAGTGATGGCTCATATCCAACATTCCCCAATTGTACCAATAATATTAACAACGACTTAACTCATATAAACTTCACAGAAGAAAACAACGACCTAACACATATAGACTTCACTGAAGATAATGTTGAAAAAGCCCTTCGCAACCTGAAACCATCTTTATCTATTGGACCAGATGGACTATGTGCATACTTTTTAAAAAAACTTTCAATTAATATAGCTGAATCCTTAAGCATAATCTTTAATAAAGCCTTCACAACTAGTTCCCTTCCAAAACTCTGGTTTCTAGCCACAGTCATCCCTATCTTCAAAAAAGGAGATCCAAGCCTAGTTGAAAATTACAGACCTATCTCTCTATGCTGTGTCTCATGCAAAGTAATGGAATCTATCATAAACCAATCCATTACACTCCACCTTGAAACAAATAACCTTCTCTCTAATAAACAATTTGGTTTCAGAAAAAAATTGTCTTGTAACTTACAACTTCTTCATTGCAAAAACATATGGACTACCAACCTTGATCAAGGTAAAGCAATAGATGCAATCTACATAGACTTCTGCAAAGCTTTTGATTCAGTAGTACATGATAAACTACTCCTCAAACTAAAATCCTATGGCATTTTGGGACCTCTTCACAATTGGATAAACGCCTTCCTGTCAAACAGACAATAAATGGTCAAAATTGGTAACGCTATATCAAATCCTGTTCCTGTCAAAAGTGGCGTTCCCCAAGGTAGTGTTCTTGGTCCAACGCTCTTCATACTATACATAAATGATCTCTGTGACCTCATCTCAAGTTATTGTGTTCTCTTTGCTGACGATGTCAAACTATTTAATACCACTAACAATACTTCTGCCCTTCAAGAAGACCTCGACTTAGTTTCCGATTGGTCTAAAACTTGGCCACTCCAAATCTCTACCAGCAAATGCTCAGTCTTACATATTGGAAAAAAGAATCCTATCAACAAGTACAAACTTGATGGTCATTACCTTACTGACGACCCTCACCCTGTCAAAGATCTTGGAGTTCTCATATCAAATGACCTAAATGCCAAAGCCCACTGCAACTACGTAGCAAAAAAGGCTCTAAAAGTAGTTAACCTAATTTTACGCAGCTTCTTTTCCAAAAACTCTACACTACTAACTAGAGCATACAAAACATTTGCCAGACCTATTCTTGAATACTGCTCATCAGTCTGGAACCCACACCACATCCATGACATAAATACAATAGAACACGTCCAGAAATATTTTACTAGAAGAGTTCTTCACTCCTCCGAAAAAAACAAAATACCTTATGCCACCAGGCTTGAAATCCTGGGATTAGAAAACTTACAACTACGCGTGACTTCATGACCTGTGTTTAACACACAAAATCATCTATTGCAATATCCTTCCTGTAAATGACTACTTCAGTTTCAATCGCAATATTACAAGAGCAAAAAATAGATTCAAGCTTAATGTCAACCGCTTCAAACTTGATGGCAGAAAATATGACTTCTGCAACAGAGTTGTTAATGCTTGGACTCATTACCTGACTCCATAGTCTCTACAAAAAATCCCAAAATCTTCAACCAAAAACTGTCTACTATTGACCTCACCCCATTCCTAAGAGGACTATATATGTGCATAAGAGCACAAAAGTGCCTACCGTTCCTGTCCTATTGTTCTCTTTATTATATCTAATTAATATAGCTATGCATATCCTTTATACACACACACACACACACACACACACACACATATATATTTCATGAAATTTTTTTTTTTACTATGACAATATTTATGTATACTGTTGTGACAAAATTAAATTTTAAAAAAAGGCGTGGTGATCCAAGAGGCTTCATTACTGCCAGCATCAGAGGACCCACAAGAGCAAAGGGTGACAAGAGGAGCTCTTAAGTGTAAAGAAGAGCAACAGCTTCAAAGTAAAAGTCAGGACCCCAGTATGGAAGCTGTGGGAGGAGCTAGACGGAAGATACCGGAGGAGGATCTTCTGTTGTCTGCTTCAAAGCTTCAGGAGCCAGTAATGGCAAATAGAATTTTGTCATGGAATGTTAATGGTTTGAATTCAGCTCAGAAAAGAAGGAAAATATTTCACTACTTGAAACAATTTGAAAATGATGTGATTTGCCTGCAAGACACACATATCAAATTATCAGACCAAAAATACTTAATAAACTCAAAATTAAGTAAACATATTGTTGCATCAGCTTTGGATAAGAAGCAAAATGGAATTGTTGTATAGATCAGGAAGGATATACCAGCTAAGTTAATTGAGGCAGATATTCAAGGAAGATTTATTGCTATTGAACTGGTGATAGATGCAAAAAAGATTTTACTGATAGGTATTTACGCACCTAATCAGCAACAAGAAAAGTTTTATAAAATGTTACACGAGAGGTTGACCCTCTGGGATTACAGTTCGTTTATTTTATTAGGAGACTTGAATGGAGTAATTGATACAAGAAATGATAAGAAAACCTCTTCTAAGAAGATACCTATACATGCAAAACCACCAAAATCCTTCTTTGAAATGATGGAAGACTTTGAGTTTAGAGATATATGGAGTTTATGGAATCCAGATGAGAGAGATTTTACTTTTTTTCCCGATAGGCATCAATCTTTTTCACGTATTGACTTTATTTTAATTTCTAATGACTTGCTTTCTAGGGTGAAGAAAATGAAGATATTTCTGAGGTGTTTAACTGACCATAGCCCAGTATGGATGGAATTATTACAAGGGAAAAAAGACGGTAGAACATGGAGGCTAAATGAAAATTTGTTTAGATATGAAGATAATGTAAATCAATGTAAGAAACAGATGAAGGAATTTTTTGATTTTAATATGCATAAGGGGACACCGATAGGAACTGTGTGGGACACGAGTAAGGCTTTTATTAGATGTATATTGATATATCTGGATAATAGGCAGAGGAATAATAAACGAAGGCAGCGTAGGTACTTGGAAGAAGAAATTCAAAAGAAACAACAATTATTAATTCAAAATCCACAAGACCACAAACTTAAAGAGGCTATAAGGATATTACAGAGTCAATTTAATATGTTAATTGCAGACCAGGTGGCAACGAATATACAATATACTAAACATAATACCTTTTGTAATGCAAATAAACCTGGGAGGTGGCTGGCATATAACTTAAGGAAAAAACAGAAAGCACGTGTCATAGAAAAAATAGAATATAAAGATAAAGAGATATATCAACAGGATAAAATTAAAAAGGCCTTCTCAGAATTTCACACTACTTTATATGCGAAAGATAAAATACCAAATAGGGATATTTATGATTATTTGAAAGATTATAAGGTTAATACTTTAACATTAGAACAAAGGGAGGAGTTGAATCGGCCGATAGCTACTGGAGAAATAGTGGAGGCAATTAAACAATTAAAAATGGGGAAAACCCCCGGTACAGATGGTCTTACAGCAAGTTATTATAAAAAAATACAGGATGAAATATTAGGTCCACTTAAATAATTATTTAATCAGATACAATTAGGAGGGGGAATACCCCCGTCGTGGAAAACATCTTTTATTTCACTGATACCAAAAGAGGAGCAAGATTTCTCTAAACCCGGAAATTATAGGCCGATCTTACTTTTAAATAATGATTATAAGATTTTTGTTAAAATAATAGCAAATAGATTAATGTTAGTTTTACAACAAAGAATTCATACTGATCAATCTGGTTTTATAAAAGGGAGGCACATGAGAAATAATGTTAGACAGATTATTAATATATTGGAATATTTGGAAAAGAAGAACACTCCGGCAGCACTTATTTTTTTGGATGCAGAGAAGGCCTTTGATCGATTGCATTGGGATTTTTTATTTAAATTAATAGAGAAAATGCAATTTGGAGATTGTTTTGTTAGAATAATTAAAGCGATTTATGGAGAGCAAACAGCTCAGATTATAATAAATGGTAGTTTGACAGAAGTTATTAAGATTGCGAAAGGAATGAGACAGGGATGTCCTTTATCAACACTATTGTTTGTTTTGACTCTGGAACCATTATTGGATAAAATATGAGTTAAAGAAATAGAGGAATTAAGATTAGACAATATGAGTATAAAGTTAGAACTTTTGCAGACAATGTAGTGGTTACTTTAACAAATCCTATAAATTCAAGTAGATCTTTGTTGGAAACAATTGATAAATATGGAAAGGTATCAGGATTTAAAATAAATCAGAATAAAACAAAAGTGATAATCAAAAATATGTCTATACAACAGAAACAAAAACTAGAGGAAATAACAGGATTTGAGGTGGTAAAAAAGGTTAAATACTTAGGGGTTTATATTAGCTCATCGAACAAGAAACTTTATAAGAATAATTATGACTTGCTATGGCAAAAGGTTCAGAATGATGAATGTCTGGAAAAATTGCAGTTATCGTTATTGGGGAGGATTGCTATTAAAATGAATGTGTTACCTAGATTTTGTTTCTGTTCCAGATGATACCAATAATTAAGAAAGATAAAATTTGGAAGATTGGCAGATTGGGATTAATAAATTTATATGGCAAGGTAAAAGGCGAGGTTAAAATGAAAATAATTCAGGACTCACGGGAAAGAGGTGGTTTAAAATGCCTAATTTTTAACTATATTATGAAGCAGTAGCCCTTTCAGTAATAAGTGACTGGTTTAATTTAACGGAGGAAAGAATTTTGAATATAGAAGGTTATGACTTGTTATATGGATGGCATGCGTATTTATTTTATGAAAAAAAGTGGATAGGGCTTTTAAGAATCATGTGTTGAGAAGTGCTCTTTATGGTCTGGAAAAATATTCCTATAAATTAGACTATAAGATTCCTATATAATGGTGAGCCCCAGACATGCAATAGAGAATATAAATATAGAACAGAAACAGGAAATGATTACTTATAAAGAACTTTTGTATGCTGAAGGAGGTAGATTGCAATTAAAATCATTACAGGTATTAAATGAAGAAGGGAGGAATTATACTTGGTTTCAATATGGGCAAATAAGTGCTAGATGGAAAGAAGATCAAAAAATTGGTATAATGCAAAGGAGGAAAATTTAATAAAGCAAATTAGAAATCAGACCCAGGAGCATATAAAGAGATTGTATAATGTGTTGCTTGAAATAGATTCGGAAAAGGATTTGGTAAAGGACTGTAGGATAAAATGGGCACAGAATATTCAGGAACCAATAATGTTGGAAACATGGGAGAAAATCTGGGTTAGAAATGTTAAGTTTACACAAGCACAGAATTTAAGGAAAATTTTATAAGATGTTTTATAGATGGCACTTAGATCCCAAAAATTATCATGTATGTATCCTGATATCCAAGCGAAATGTTGGAGATGTGACTGTGATGACGCTACATATTTTCATATTTGGTGGACTTGCAAGAAAATTAAGGCCTTTTGGATAAGAATTTGGTGGATTATTCAAAATGTACTGAAGAAGAAGATAAAGTTCCTGCAATTTTTCCTTTTGGGAATTATAACGGATTGTACAGGGATTGAGGCTAAATTGATTTTGAACTTAATAACAGCAGCAAGGCTGTTGATTGGACAATATTGGAAGAAAAAAGAGTTACCTACAATAGAAGAATGGATATTGAAAGTTACTAATTTGGCTGAGATGGCTAAAATCTCAGCTTTTTTGAAAGACAATACGCAGGAAAGATATTTAATTGAGTGGAAAAAATGGATTGATTATTTACAAAACAGATATCAGATTAAGAAATATCAGATTGCCTTTGAATAATTAGGAAGTATTATTTTATGTAATGGGGGTTAGGAAATGAAAAGATTTGGATGAGGTTAATTGGATTAGAAGGAAAATTTTATTATGTTTGGTTTATGTATAATACCTTGTGATTGACCGGGAAGTGGGGAAGGAGGGGAAGGGGTTTTGTGGGGGGGGGAAAGGGAAAAATGTTTTGTTTTAAAACTTTTTAAATAAAAAAAGGAGTTCCTTCATCATCCATTAGCTGGTGTATCAATTTCTTTTCTTTCTCCTTTTTCAATTTATATGCCAGCCATTTTCCTGTTTGTTTGCATTTTCAAAGAAATTTTGTTTAGCACTTTTAATTGTGCTAGTTCTTCTTTATCTATTAGATTATTTATTTATTTATTTATTATTTAATTGATATTCTAAGGACTCAGTTCACAGAAAAATAATACAATACAATAAATACAATTAAAATACAATTAAAAACTTATTAAATTGGCCAGGATTAAAATTTGGAGCTAAAATTAAAACCCATTAAAACACTAAAGTCCAGCAGATGAATAAGGTAAGCTCAGCAAATTGAGGTCAAGTTGAAAGTCAAGTTGCTAGATAACAGAAATTTGAGAAACTGTCAGATGAATCTGTGAGACAGGTGAATATTCAGGTAGCAGCATTTAAATATGTAAATATGTAATATAGATTCAGCTTATGTTTCATTAACTCCATTTGGTTTTTTATATTTTTTTGGGGGGGTGGAACTTTTTGTACTTCTATCTCTAGTCTCTTATATTCTTCTTCTAGTATCTTTTTATTTTTTTCTCTTCTTTTTGTTTTTCTTTCCCATATATGTTATAGTAAATCCTCTAATACATGCCTCAGCTGTGTCCCATACATTTTGTAATGACATTTCTTCTTTTCTGTTCTCTTTAAAGAAAAAGTCCAGTTCTCTTTCCATAAATTGAATAAACTTCTTTTCTTTTAGTATTGTTTGATTCAATGTCCATCTTAATTTCCTTTTTTGTCTCTTCCCTATAACTTTTATTGGATTGTGATCCACCCAATTACTTTTTTTCTATATTTATTTCTTAGATTTTAACTCTGCTGACATCCATATCATATCTATTCTTGACCAAGACATATGTCTATTTCAATAAAATGAATATTGGTTTTCCTTGGGATATATCTCTCACCATGCATCTTGTATGCCTAGTTCTTCTTCCATTTTGAAGAAAGCCTTAGGAAGTGATTTCCTGACTTTTTTATTTACCTTTCTGTTTTTGTAATTAATTCTGCATTCACAATTGCAAGTCTCCTACTTTACATATGTTTTCATACTTCAGTTCTATTATTTTCTTATGACATTTATCATAAAAATCCACTTTCACTTCTGCCTGTAGGTGGCATTGTAGCTCTGCTTCTCTCTTTTTCTTTCTCCTTTTATACAATATACTCCAGTTTAAATTTTATAGAAATAGAATAAAAAAGAAAGTTCGGTATATCCAAGTTTTGTAGTGTCCAAAAGCTTCTAAATTATTCAGTATTGTATTTGAGGTACCCAGACTGGTTTTTTAATTGCGAAGTGTTTTCATTCTTTTTCTAAAAAGTTCTATAGCTTAATTTCCTGTTTTAAAATGGCTCTTAGGCTTTCCTCGCCACTTTTCTCTGGAGGTGGAAGAAAAAAACAGTTCCACCTCCTCCTTTTGGGTCCCACTTTCACCCAGATGTTTTCCAGTAGGCTCTTCTTTCCATTAAAGTTAAAAATTCAAAGTTGGAAATATCTCACTCAGATCAATCACACTGTCATTCAATCTTCCATGCTTCCTTTCCAGTGGCTGTCACAGCTTTGGTCCGGCATGTAAAGATCGTCTTTTCCTTTCTGTCAGGTTTGAGAGCTTTCTCTGAATCAATCAGGGAGATTGTGGGCTCCTTGAGATCACAGGAGTATGCTCTCTTTATTCATCACCCCTCTGAGGTGATTTTGGTCCGTCTGCACCTCCCAGCAGTTTGGATTTTGGCATGATCCACGGAGCCCTGCAGGATGCATCAAATTGCTGCAATGTCAGCCACATCCTCTTCCCAAGTGCAGATCTAAAGATCTTTTTTAAAATCAAAATGTGGAACTTTTCAAGAAGGCATATGCTAGGAGACGACTTCCGGTGTCCAGCGGCAACGGTCGTCTGGAAGGCTTCTCCTGCCTCCAGTGCCCGAATCCGGCCGCCGCCGAGGCCCTCAGGGGCCAGGTGTTCCGAAAAGGACACCTGCCGCACGGACGGCTCGCCAGGGGTCTCCCAGCCGACATACAGGACTGTGGGGACCGATGCTGGCGCGTCCTAGGCTCGGCGGGGTCTGGAGGCCACAGGCCCGCGGCCATTACTTTGGTCGTCGCCTGGGCGCTGTGCCCGTGACACCGGGCTTTGGATTTATAACTGCAGCAGCCTGGTGGTGAACAGGAACGGAGAAGAATTGAGGAATGGAGAAGGAAGGGATATCGGTGGCGAGTGGAGTGCTCCGGTCGGGGTTTTTCTCCCCTGCGGTTGGAAGGAGCACGAGTCATTCTGGAGAGAGGAGAACTTAAAATAAGAAGATTACCGGTTTTGTGGAGCTCTGGAGAGAAGAGGTGATGGAGAAATTTAGGAGGGAGGTTTGAGGCCCCTCCTCTGGGGAACAGTGGTGGCGTCCAGCTTCCGCCTTCACTATGAGAATCTTGATGACATCACTTCCTTCGGCTTCCTGGTTGACTAACTGTACTCTGGACTCGTTGCTCCTGTGAGTGCCCCTGGTGGATCCGGAGGAAATTATAAGGATACTGTGCTTGCCTGAGGATTTTGTATTTTTTTTTCAATGGCAAAAGGTCAGAGACCAACTGCTGGAGAGATGGAGAATTTTGGAAAAGTTATCTAATATGGACAAGAAATTGGATGATTTGCAAAGAGGCCAAGAAATAGAGTAGAAATTGTGACTATCCAAAAGGATTTAAAGGATACTCAACAAGTCTCAGCAGAAAACAAGCAGAAAGTGGAAGGTCTGAGGGTGAGATGCGGCAGTGCAGAAAAGAGAGACGACAGGCAATGCTGTGCTTGGACTACAGATGGATAAAATGTCTTATTTCCTTAGGTTTCAAAATTTGGAAGAAGTGGACCAAGAAGATTTGAGAGATGTTGTGACTAAATTGTTGGGAGAATTTCTTGGGAGAGGTGTTGATTTCATGAATTGGGATGTGGATCGAGTTTATAGAGTTAATTCGCAATATGCACGCACGCATGCAGTTCCCAGAGAGGTTCATGTCAAATTTGTGAGAAGAGAGACGAGAGATGAAATTCTTAGAAAACATAGGAGTGGGGCACTGATTTACAGGGGCAGGGAGATAGCCATTCTGAGGCAGATTCCCAGACAGGTACGTGAAAAAAGAAAGAAATATTATTTTTTGTCAAGCAAATTGTACCAGAAGGGAGTGGGCTTCAGATGGCTGATGCCAGAGGGATTGATGATTTTCCGGGAGGGCATTACGAAAAAAATTAGTACAATTGCGGAGGCTACGGCCTACGTGGAGGAACACAAAGCCCTCCTGGAATCAGATGACCCAGGAATTGAAGAAGGGGAGGTTATAGACCATGGGGCGGAGGCGGGTGCCGCTGTTATGCCCTGAGTTGGGTCAGGCTGAACCCAGAGTTCTGAGATCCAAAACTAGGAAGTGATAAAGATATTTGGGATTGTGTTGGTTTTCCTTATTCTCTTTTGTACGATATTCCGTTTATTCTTGACCCTTCTTCATTACGTATTTAAGATTTGTAAACTTAGCTACTTCGTGTCACCTGCTTGCCATATGGCTGTTGTATGTGTTAAAAAATTTGAGTAAAATTCTTATTTTGGATAAGAAAAATGAAAATTTACCATACCTGATATGTATTTGTATAAACCCTTTTTGACCAATAAAAACTTTTTGAATACAAAAAAAAAAAAAAGAAGGCATATGCTAATAATTCCACTCATATTCTTTAGCTTACAAACCTGGTTTAGTTAGACACTTTGACAGTTACAAACTGTGAGTCTTTCAAAATGATTGCTGCAGTACCACTTATTAAAGGTTATTAAAATCTCTTAAATATCTTCTCTAAAAATTGGCATTGGATTCTCACTTCTTAACTAAGAAACGTGTGAAATAATAAACACATTGAGAATAGCCTATTATTCAATAATTTACATTGCTAAAAAAAGAGGAAACAAACCATTTAAAAAACAAAAAAATGAATGTGGACTTGCATAAAAAATTGCTGATGGACGATCTCAAGTTTATGCAACCTACTCTCTAATTTTCTCATCTGATTCATCAGTATTTTAAATCTAAGTTTAGTATTTCTGACATTTAAGGACTATTTAAGGACTAAAAGGGTCATATACCCTTTCTGTCAATTATAATAAAGCATTGTTTCCATAGATTTCATTCTGGTGGAATCCTAGAATAGTTTTTCTTAAGATATTTTGGGCATAGTGGCTAACCACAGTTATTTGCAGCTACAATATATCTTGAGAATACACAAGTAGAGGAGTTTATCATAGTATCTCCAAATAAAAATTGGATGAAGCAGGGTTGGAAATTATCTCAGAGTAAATAACTGAGGTGTGCAGTGCTATCTATAGTTGCAGAGACTTGCAGCTAATTATGTCTGAATTGCCACCAATTGTCACTCTTGGTTTAAATAAAATAAGACCTCTAGGGCTTCATTTGTACCTAGGCAACCTGTGTTTGTACTACAAGCATTCCTGCACAAACGGATCTGAACATGCGCCGCTTCAATATATAGGAGCCTAGTCTGCTTTCTAGTCAAACTGGAGGCTAATTACTGTGTTTCCACTTTTCAGAAGACAAATAGAAATAAAATTAGTATGCAATTGCCATGAATTAGTTCTATTCATCTGAGATGGGAGAAAATAGGCCAAGAAGAAGTAAACTAGAGAAGAAAGGACAAAAGAACTGTTTAGAGAAAACATAATGTTGGCTGAACATTATTAATATGCAATTGTGTAACTAGGGGATTCTTTTCCACTTGTATCCTTTTGCAAATACAGTATTTTATTTTTAAAAGATAGTTAACTATACACATTTTATTTATCATTTGTACAATTGTCTAAGGCTTTGTTTGAGTCATTCAAATTGTCTAAGGCTTTGTTTGAGTCATTCTTAAAGAAATCCAAAATGCAAATTGATTAAATGCCATATGAAACACAAATAACAAAACAAAAATAGGGAAACTATTTCTATTTAAGAATGTAGTAATGTTACATTTTTAAAAATCCAGTGATGCCAACAAAATATACAAGTGCATTTAATTAATAACAAGTTAGTCAAAACAAGTTCTGTAATGCATATGTATATGTTTACTAAAATGCTTATCATATTCTAAAATTCTTTAAATGATAGAAAAGTAAAATCAGAATATTACTAATATCATTAGAAGGAAACATTAAAGTAATAGAGTCAAGCAGCTATTAGCACTGGTTTCAGCCTTAACTATGTTATACAAGCCAGATAAATGTATTTTTATGCTCCTAAATTCTAAATAATTTCATAGACTTAATTGCTAACTCAACATTTTATTTTTTAAGAAGAAAGTCAATTGGTCATTTCTATTTTAGGCTAATTAGGAAGAGTTACAGAGGCTGAGTGTCAAAACTGACTCACACTTTCACCTACATTCTGCTTCTCTCACAGCTTGACAATGCAGGGTGGGGGGAATGGCATCCAAGCATCCATCAGTTCCCATGAGACATTGCTTCCATATTAAGGACACATCAAGTAGATATCTCAGCATGACTGGCAGATTTCCATAAAAAATGAGCAGAAGTAATTGGTGGACATAATGGGTTGTGGGTGGCGAATAGGCAAAGGGGGAATTAATTATGCTTGCTTTTGTGCAGGCAACCTAAAGCAGGTTTAGCTTCTTTTGTGCCAATGTGGTTTATTCAGTAAAGTTTATACTCTTGGTAAAGTAATGTTGCAAGAATTTCTTTTTCTGGATTGGCCAATTGGATAGTTGAAACTGAGCACATGATGAGGGTTTACAATATTAATATTTTCTCTTATTCTAGTCCCTCATGAAATATCCAGTTAATTCTATGGTCGATAGAATTTCTTGCAGAAAGCAAAGACTGCTGTCAGGAATTTTATTTACCTAATTTCTTGCTTAATCAGGAAGTAAAGTTCAGAAATCCTAAATCCAGAAATCAGAGGTTATAAGTGCCCTGTTAAATCATCTTGATCCGTTGCCAACTCCAAAGTAAGATGCTTAATGTTTTTTTCAAACCAAGAGAAAATAGTATTCTGTGCTCATATAGTTATTCTGTGCTCATTCTGTGCTCATATTCTAATTACTTTCCCAACACATAATATAGAGTAGGTATGGAAGGTTTTTCATATTCATGGATAAACATTAGGCTGAAATATTTTTTATAAGATCCGGATTTCCTCAGCCAAAAAGAAAATGAGATTTTTTTCAAAGTTAATGGATAGGATTAAAATTTTAATGCAGTCCATTTTGCTTTTTTAGAATACTTTATTTGGTGCCGAAATCTTGAAGGCTTAGTTCAGTCTTCCATTTAAAAACCTGAACATATTTTCTTAACACACCAAACTATTGTCAGTTATAGGAGCACTCTTCATAGCTATGTTAGGATAAGACTAGCATAGCTATCAAAGTTTCTAGTTTGTGATCATTCAAGATTTACCTCATAATAGCATTTTGTTCCAATTTACTGGCTTCAATATTTTTGTTTTATAAAACTCTTTAAGCAGCTGTAGTGGGGAGCAGTTTGCTTTTAAATAACAAACTAGGTTTGTGTCCAAAGGTAAATCACCTGATCCCTGAATATTCACAGAAGAAGGGAGGAAAACCCACTTAACAACTGTCTTGTTTAGCAATGGATATTTTGGGCTCAATTGTGGTAGTACATGAATGACTACTAGTATAATATTCTAATGCTAAATAATGTCTGAACCAGTGGTAGGTTGCTCCCAGGTAGCCCCAATAGTGGCAAACCAGTAGTGATGGCGGTGGGAGGCTCTGTCCACCCACCCAGACGTCATCAAAATCGCTCTGCGCATGCGCAGAAGTGCCACACACTCATGCTACCGATAGCGAACTGGTAGAACCAGGATTTGAAACCCACTACTGGTTTGGACCCATATTAGCCTTTGCAAAAAGTAGAATTACTAATACATGAGGATAAATATCTGTTTATATGCATCTTTTGAAGAAATGGAGGGAATATTATACTGGTGACTGCACTAAGTACAATGCCTGTGTACTTTCTTCTTCCACACCTTGAAAATACCTTTTCCATAGTTAAGAGTTGGTATATCAGCCATATCCTCCCCAACTGTATAGTTTCAGTTATATGGAGAATACAGATTTAGTATGCATAACATGCAAAAGTGAATCTGAGTAATTATAAATAGAAATGAGATGTTATAAAAATTGAAGCATCCCTCACCCCAAATTTCAAAGAGAAAAATACTGAAGTGATTTTCAGAATAACCCTTCTTAATAGCCAAGAAAAAGAGCATAAAAAAAGAATACTTTTATTGATACAGGTAATCATCAACTTATGACCAAAAGTTGAGCACACGTTTTCTGCTGCTACGAAAGAGTTTTGGTTTAACAATCATAAGTCACTATTTTCAGTGGCATTGTAACTTTGAATGGTTACTAAATGAATGGAGCTAATTGAGGTCTTCCTATATTCATGAAAAAGCAAGGACTGTATTTTATTGTAGAATATAATAAACTTGATGCCAGTTTTTCTTTTCTTTTTTATGTTTTAATGTGTTTAATTTTATAGTTTTCATATGATTACATATGTTGCTTTAACTTTTGATTGGGAACTCCTCAAAGTTCATAATAGCTGGCTACATAAATGTTTAAAATAAATAAATAAATTGTAGAATAAAAAAAGTTGAGAACTACAAAAATAATTCGCCTAATCTGAATGAAATCTTATCTCTATCCTTTCTGCTATAGTTCTATACAGAACTACAGAATTGCAAGAACCATACAGTATTTTATTTTTTTATTTTTTTATTTATTTATTTTTTTTATTTATTTATTTTGTCACAACATCATACAAAAAGATTATATAGTATATACACATATAAACATATATAGGAAGAAGAAAAGAAAAACAATAGGACAGGAACGGTAGGCACGTTTGTGCGCTTATGCACGCCCCTTAAATTTTTATTTATTTAAAATACTTGCACTTGCAAATACTAAGGCGCTCACCTTAGAATACAATTCTAGGCAACTCTCAGCAATTATATAACCTCCTCTCAAAAATAAAAGCAAATAATAACAAGGTAATAATAATTTAAATGGCAAATAATAGATAACTATGATTTGGAAGGCTGCATTCATTATAACTCTAAACATTTATTTAAGCCTTAATTAAGATATTAAATATGTATAGCTGATTTATATGTAACAGGCCATCAATGACTGGTTCATAATCAATTTAAGACAAAATAAATTTAATGGTTTTATTGCTATAATATAGCATGTTCTCTGTCATTCTGAAAGACCTGACAACACAAAAAGCAATATCACAATTTAACAATAATTTTCACAAGCAAAACATACTTGGTTTATTCTGATGAATACATTATTATTTGTCAAAGAGTTAGCAAAAGAAAAAGAAGAAAAAAATAAAATGAACATTAGTGAGAGATGTATACATTTCTGTCCTTAAAAATACCTTGTTATTTATATATATCTTGAAGATTGCTTGAAAAACGTATCAATGATTAGGTGCTGGTGTAATCAAAGGAAAAAGCTTTGATAACTCAGGACTAATGGAAGATATACTAATACACCTCACTACCAAATTGTGGAGGGATATCTAATCTGCCATTTATACATATTATATGAAAAAATATGAACAAAAACAGCTTTACTTTTCATTTAAAATTTAAAATCTTATCTCAAGGGTGTGGATAAAAAACTTGAAAATGGAAAAGGCTGTCTTGGTAGAATGCCTTCTTTGTGCCAAACATACTGAGTGAAACCAGGCCAAATTATCTCTTCTATTTGTTAATATCACCTTGGGTGATATTAATTTTCCTGAAACACCAAAGAAAGTTTCTGTATTTCCCTTAGGCTCTTAGAGTCGTAATCTCTATAAGATCTCTGGGAATAGTAAATACACACACACAATGCAGAGATGTGAGTGGTGTGTGTGTGTGTGTGTGTGTGTGTGTGTATAATGTATACACACACACATTATATAATGTGTATATAAATTATATATATATATATAATTTATTTTCATATTTATCTGGAATGTTTTATGGTATTTCTTGATATCTTATCCAGAATTTCCAAATGTTTTGGGGCACTTTGGGATGCTCAACAATGCACAATATTTCCTTGATAGCTAGTGAGGGAGAGGGTAATGAGTGGGATTTTTAAAAGTACAACTCCTTCCTACATACTTTATATAAATATAATTACACAGATAAACACAATATCTATTAAATAATTTCGAGATATCAGGTATGACATAAAATCTTAAGGTTTTATTTTTTATGGGTTAGTACAGGTCTATAGAACTGGTTGTTAAATTATTTGAAGCCCACCACTGACTTAAAAGCCTCCAAATATGAAAATGCAGACTCTGAAAAGAAGGTCTTTTGTCCTTATTAATTCATAAAGAATAATAAGCAGCAACACTGGATATTCCAGTGGGGAAGAAAGATACAAAACACAATTCACAGAAAAGATCCAGTCTTTCATGAGATTTCTGATTAACATTGTTTTATTTTAGTTTCCGGCCTGGGTACAGCACGGAGACAGCTTTGGTCACGTTGGTTGATGATCTCTGGAGGGCTCGGGACGGGGTTATTCCTCTGCCCTGGTCCTTTTGGATATCTCAGCGGCTTTTGATACCATCATTTGATACCATGGTATCCTGCTGCAATGGTTGGGGAGTTTAGGAGTGGGGGGGCACCGTTTTTCGGTGGTTCTCCTCCTATCTCTCTGACCAGTCACAGACGGTGTTGGCAGGGGGGCAGAGATTGACCGTAAGGCGCCTCATGTGTGGGGTGCCACAGGGGTCGATTCTCTCGCCTCTCCTGTTCAACATCAACCAATCCATTACTTCACACTTAGAAACTAACAACCTACTCTCCAACAAACAATTTGGTTTCAGGAAAAAGTTATCATGTAACTTACAACTTCTCCACTGCAAAAACATATGGACTTCAAATCTAGATCAAGGCAAATCAATAGATGCAATCTACATAGACTTCTGCAAAGCTTTTGACTCAGTAGTACACGATAAACTTCTCCTTAAACTAACATCCTATGGCATCTCAGGACCCCTCCACAAATGGATATCTGCTTTTCTGTCTAACAGACAACAAGTGGTCAAAATTGGCAATGCTTTATCAAATCCTGTTCCTGTCAAGAGTGGCGTTCCTCAAGGCAGCATCCTTGGACCAACACTCTTTATTCTATACATTAATGATCTTTGTGACCATATCTCAAGTAATTGTGTTCTCTTTGCTGACTATGTCAAACTATTTAACACCACAGACAACACTTCTATCATTCAAAACGACCTTGACCATCTAACCGCTTGGTCTAAAAATTGGCAGCTCCAAATTTCAACCAGCAAATGCTCAGTCTTACATATAGGAAAAAGAACCTAAAACTAAGTACATACTAGATGGACATTACCTTACAGACGACCCCATCCCGTTAAAGACCTTGGAGTTTTCATGTCAAATGATCTAAGTGCCAAAGCCCACTGCAACTACATAGCAAAAAGCTCTAAGAGTTGTAAACCTAATTTTATGTAGCTTCTTTTCCAAAACACCACACTACTAACCAGAGCATATAAAACATTTGCTAGACCAATTCTAGAATACAGCTCACCTGTTTGGAACCCTCACCACATCTCTGACATCAATACAATTGAACGTGTCCAGAAATATTTTACAAGAAGAGTTCTCCATTCCTCTGAAAACAACAAAATACCTTATCCCACCAGACTTGAAATCCTAGGCTTAGAAAACTTGGAACTCCGTCGCCTTCGACAAGACCTAAGTTTAACTCACAGAATCATCTATTGTAATGTCCTTCCTGTCAAAGACTACTTCAGCTTTAATTGCAATAATACAAGGGCAACCAATAGATTTAAACTTAATGTAAACCGCTTTAATCTAGATTGCAGAAAATATGACTTCTGCAACAGAATCATCAGTGCTTGGAATACTTTACCTGACTCTGTGGTCTCTTCCCATAATCCTAAAAGCTTTAACCAAAAACTTTCTACTATCGACCTCACCCCATTCCTAAGAGGACCATAAGGGGCGTGCATAAGCGCACAAACGTGCCTACCGTTCCTGTCCTATTGTTTTTCTTTTCTTCTTCCTATATATGTTTGTATGTGTATATACTATATAATCTTTTTGTATGATGTTGTGACAAAATAAATAAATAAAATAAAAATTAAACATCTATATGAAGCCGCTGGGTGAGATCATCCGTGGTTTTGGGGTGAGGTACCAGCTGTATGCTGATGATACCCAGCTGTACATTTCCACCCCTAACCACCCCAACAAAGCTGTCGAAGTGTTGTCCCGGTGTCTGGAGGCCGTGCGGGTCTGGATGGGGAAGAACAGGCTTAAACTCAACCCCTCCAAGACTGAGTGGCTGTGGATGCCGGCATCCCGATACAGTCAGCTGTAGCCATCTCCAGGAGAGCTTTTTATCAGGTACGCCTGATCCGCTAGTTGCGCCCCTTTCTAGATCGGGATTCCTTATGCACAGTCACTCATGCCCTCGTCAATTCTCGCCTGGACTACTGTAACGCTCTCTACATGGGGCTCTCCTTGAAGAGTACCCGGAGGCTCCAGCTGGTCCAGAATGCGGCTGCGCGGGTGATAGAGGGAGCTACTCGTGGCTCCTATATAAAACCTCTCCTGCACAGGCTGCACTTGCTGCCTGTGGTCTTCTGGGTGCAATTCAAGGTGTTGGTCACCACCTTTAAAGCACTCCATGGCTTAGGACCGGGGTATTTACGGGACCGCCTGCTGCCACCATTTGCCTCCCATCGAACTGTGCGCTCCCATTGGGAGGGCCTCCTCAGGGTGCCATCAGCCAAACAGTCGGCTGGCGACCCCCAGGGGGAGAACCTTCTCTGTGGGGGCACCTACCCTCTGGAATGAGCTTTCCCCAGGACTTCGACAGCTTCCCGACCTCTGGACCTTCCGCCGTGAGCTGAAAACGTACTTATTCTTCCATGCAGGCCTGGCATAAAATTGAAATCTACTAGTAATTTTAGTGGTTTTAATGCGTATTTCAATCAATGGGCCAAATTGAATAGGTTTTTTAAAATAGGTTTTTAATTGTATATTGTATGTTTTCATTGTGTTTTACTTGGCTGTAAACCGCCCTGAGTCCTTGGGAGAAGGGAGGTATAGAAATTAAATTATTCTATTCTATTCTATTCTATTTTTATGGGATCTACCTTGCATTCAATAATTCTGACTCCCCATATTCTTGACATTATGTAGTTTCTGTGTTTCCCTGAAAATAAGACCGGGTCTTATTTTTTTTGACCACCCCCCTCAAAAAAAAAATAGCTAGAGCTTCTTTTCAGGAGAGTCTTATTTCCTCCTCCTCATGTACTGGTATGAGGTGGGGGGCTGAACGGCCCCTTGCACCAGCTTCCCGAAGGGTTGCAGCAAGCCAGGCACCATCCACGAAACAGCTGCTTCATGGGTGCTGCTCAGGGTGCTGTCTTCAGCAAATATGGTAATCTCCCCCCCCCACCTACAGATTGCCCTTTCAAAGACGAGTTTCACCATGATGAAGAGGTGGCTGGAGGCAGTATTTCCATCGGATTGGGCTTTCTCCTGCCTGCCCTCCTTTTCTCAGTCTATGCTGCCCCTGCAGAGCCAATAACAGAGTTGCAGTGCCCGCCAGGGCCTGAAGGGTGCCGGGCTCAGCATAACTGTAAGCCTGATGCCCCAGCACTGAATAGACATCAGGCCAGTGCTCAGCAGATCCACTCACGGTGCCAGCAGCATGGGCCTGTGTGTGTGTGTGTGTGTGTGTGTGTGTGTGTGTGTGTGTGTGTGTGAGAGAGAGAGAGAGAGAGAGAGAGAGAGAGAGAGAGCGCAGAGGAATGCACATCGTCTTGGATCGGATCTCTCTCTCTCTTTCTTTCTCTCTCTCTCCCACCCCCCAGCAGCAGTGGTATAGCTTTATTTATTTTATTTATTTATTTATTTGTCACAACAGTATATATAAGTATAAGCATGAAATAACTATACGAATTGGATACAATCAAAGGGAACATTAGGACAGGAACGGTAGGCACACTGGTGCTCTTATGCACGCCCCTTACAGACCTCTTAGGAATGGGGTGAGGTCAACAGTAGATAGTCTTTGGTTAAAGATTTGGGGATTTTGGGAAGAGACCACGGAGTCAGGTAGTGCATTCCAGGCATTAACAACTCTGTTACTGAAATCATATTTTCTGCAATCAAGATTGGAGCGGTTCACATTAAGTTTAAATCTATTGTGTGCTCGTGTATTGTTGTGATTGAAGCTGAAGTAGTCTTCGACAGAAAGGACGTTGTAGCAGTTGATTCTATGAGTTAAACTCAGGTCATGTTGAAGGTGGCAGAGTTCTAAATTTTCTAACCCCAGGATTTCAAGTCTGGTGGCATAAGGTATTTTGTTGTGATCAGAAGAGTGGAGAATTCTTCTTGTAAAATATTTCTGGACAGCTTAAGTGCCTGGCTGGCGGGGAGCTTCTCACCCAACCTGCCTGCTGGCCCAGCTGCTTCTGGGACATTTCTCATCTGCTATAGGCCCAATGCTGCTGGCATTGTGGGTGGAACCATGTTGCTTAGGCTGCTTGTCTGCTGCTGCCTTTGGGCTGCTGAATGCCAATCAGTCTACTTGGTGCTGCAGGTGCTGGGCTACAGCTACACTGAGCCTGGTGCTCTTTGGGCCTTGGTGGGCACTGCAACTCTCATTCCGGCTGTGCGTGGGATGTAGGCAGGTGAGGCAGCATGGCTCCACCAGCAGCCGCTCGTGAAGGGGCCCAGGCAGGCTGGCAGTGCTCTGGTTTTCAAAGGTTTTCGATTGGGTCTTGGTAATAGGCTGGGCCAGGTGGAAGGTGAGGTGGCTGCAGAGGCACCACAAATGAGGCAGGTGCCAAAGGCAACCGGGGCAGGCCCATGCCAGCCTCACACAGCCAGTAAGAGAATTGCAGTACCTGCCAGGGTCCAAAGTGCCTTGGGCTCAGTGTAGATGTATGGAAAGCCTGGCGTCTACAGCACTGAATAGGCATGCAGGCTGGCGCTCAACAGCCCCAAAGGTGGCAGCAGGTAAGGCAGCACAGGCAACATGGTTCCACCACCAGCCGCTCCTGAAGGGGCCCAGGCAGGTTGGCAGTACTTAGGACATTTTCAATCTGGGATGATTCAACCCAGCCAGGAAAGCACAGTCCCAGTGCTGCCGAGAGCAGCATTGCCAGAAGGGTGAAGAGACATTTAAAGACTTGTGGTTTTCAACTCCCAGAATTCCCCACAGCACCCCCATCAGCTCCTTCCCCTTTCTCGGTTAGGATAACTCATGCCAACCATGTCCATTGGGGTTGGAAATTCGGTCATATCCCACGAGGGATCATCCACCCTGACGGATGGTTGTCTGCGAAAGCTGAGATGGACAGCTGGAGGAGGGAGGGGTAAGAAAGGAACAAGAAAGCACGGACCTTTCTCAGCTCAAAGCTTCATAGAAAGTAAATCAAACTGTAATGAGGGATGATTTTCCTGTGATTTTCCTGTGAATTAGCATTTCAGGAATGTTACCTGTGGAAGTCTCCTGGTGTAACACTCTGCTGCAGCTTTAGAGCATATCTCCACCTTCCCTGTGGAGGATTGCAAGGCTGGAGGCTTCGCCTTACTCCGATCAGTAGGAAAATCCCCCCTCCCATTTCACTGCTGATTTTTCTATCCTTGGAGAGCTCTCACAGACACACTTCCCAAAAATGCTCCCTCTGAAGCCTTCAGCTTTTCAATCCTGCACAGGGAAGGTGGAGGTTTGCTCCAAAGCTGCAGCACAGCGTTGCATTGGGAGGCCTCCACAGAGAAACAGAATGAAAGGCAGCTCCTGGCCCTTGCTGGCTCAGCTGATCCACAGGCTGTGATTTAGGGGCCAACCCTCCATGAGGTGATCGGGGAAAGGAAGGCCTGCCTCCTGTGCTGACCACGCCCCTTCACTAGGGTTTATTTTTGGGGTAGGGTTTATATTATACCCATCCCCAAAAATCAGGCCAGGGCTTATTTTCAAGGTAGGTCATATTTTCAGGGAAACACAGTATTACTTCTATTGACCCAGGCATACAGATTTCAGTTTACATTCGTAAAAGTGATACTGCTAAGTTTGAATTATTGAACTAAAATGAACAATAATGTTCCATGGTACTTAGGCAGGTCATCTTATAAAATCCTTATAAGATAAAATATGTTTAAACACCCAGTTTGCCATTATATCTAAGTGACATGTTAACAAGATCCCATGAGTCTGCAATCAAACAATAAACACCTATTTTCCTCAGAACAGTCCATACACAAAATACAGCGTTAAAATATAATAGAGAAAAAAGTTAATTTTTAGAGTCTTCAGTTTTGCTAGATCACTTATATGCTAACTTCTTTCAGTTGATTGCTAAAACGACATTTGTCATTACTAATCAAAAAGTATTGTGCAACTATACTCTCTTTCTTTCATTAACAGATTTGGGTAAAAAAGAATTAAAAGCATGGGAGAGTTATATCCAAAAAAGGCAGACTGGCAGGGCATCTTCTGACATACCTGATAGCAAACAGTTTAGTAGACTTGCAGTACAATCTGCTTGGATTGGGTCAAGAAAAATATTACCTATAAATGTTTCTTGATTCTTTAAGTTGTACAGGAATTTAGAGATATTTTGTAGCAATGCCTTGCTTATCTATTATGTTACTACTCAGAACTATATGACACTGATACTAACTGGTGCCTGTTAGATCAAAATGACAAATATGATGCTGGCCAGAGATAAAATGAGTTAATCAGTTATGAGTCATGTATTCATCTTTTTAAAAATAAAATTACACTTATTCTTGATTTATCACGCCCAACTTCACAGATTAGCACTGATATTTCTTTTACATATTTTATGTTGCATATTTTGTAAACTATAATATAAAACCAAACCTACCATTGAGGATTTTATTGTTCTGTACATAACTTGGTAGCTTCTCAAGCTGAATGCAGAAATATAATTACAAAATAATTATAATTATTTTATTTTATAATTATAATTATAAAATATAATATAACATATAGCTACTTTCAAAATAATGGAGCTGCTGCTGCTGCCATAGCCATTCTGCTATGGAATAAGATGAAATATGAGGAAAGCACTATACTAATCCTGACATTCTGACTCCAGAAGAAGAGAATATTCCTATTAAGATTAGCTAGTAGAATTCTGATCCACATACTTCATCTAATGACCCTTGTCTATATTTGGGAATAATGTTGAATTTCAACTGACAAATAGAGATGTCTATAACAGCAATACTATATGTTGCCATATATATATTAGAAAGTACTATCATTTTTACATTGGTTCTTCTTTTTCACATATAAGGGTAAAATCTTCTGTTTACTCAGAAGTACCTAATCCAATGAAGTAGGAGGATTATTTACAGGTAACAGATACAATTTTGCAGAATTCATCCTAAATAGCTAATGTGACTAAATTGTGATTAAACTGGCATTAAATTTGGTAAATCTGTGCTGTCACTTAAAAAAGGGAAGGTTGTTGCTAGAAGCACAAGATCCCTTTAGATGCAATGGCTAGATTCAGATATAATGCTCAATAAAACAAATCCATGGTTTGCTAAATTAGCAACTGTTTTAGTTTTTCTAATATGCTGACAAAATCACAATTAATAAACTATAAAACCCAAAATCTCTAACTGAAAACGCCACATTTTTTATTTTAGCTTTATTTGTGAATTTAGCAAGAATATTAGAAATTTTTTGAAGTAGTTTACCCCAAATCTGTGCTTAGTAATGTAAGCTTCTCTTTTATCCATTTTAAAAGTATTATACAGTCTTTTCTGCCTTACTGTTAAGTTCGGGCAATGAAGAGGCAGGAGACGATACAAGTGACAACAACTCTTTGGTTTATTGTGATCCCAGCAAAAGCCAACAGGCAAAAACCCCTCTTTAAATAGTATTTTGGCTGAGGCATCAGTCAATCAGCAACGTGCATTTTCCCGCCCAAATTTCCCTCCTAGAATTCAAATACATTACACTCCTCCCCTCCCAGAACACATTGTACCATATTTACATAGTTTTTTTTTTGCATAACATTTGCATGTTATTTTTCCACATAGTCACGCAGGTAGACAGGGCGTCTCCTAACTCTTTCTGACCTGCACAATTCATTCCCTGGGAGTGAGTCGAGCTGGTTGGAGGGACTGTTTGTTCCTCCCAGCTCCTCCTCTGGGCCATCCGGCCCTGGATTATTGGCAGAGTCATCCCTGCTGTCCTCTGGAGGAGGCGGTTGGCGTCGCTGGACTTCTTCAGACTCAGCTAAGTCCTCTGATCGCCTTGGGGTTGAGTTAGCTGTTGGTTCAAATATTGGGTAGTCAGGGTCTGGCTGTTTGGTTTCTGGATTGTTTTGTATTCTTTTTCGTAATTGATCTATGTGGCGTCTCCACACTCGGCCATCCCCCATGTCCACTATGTATGACTTTGGGCCCGTCACTCCTACAATTGTTCCCTTTAGCCACGCTGGGCCCTCACTATAGTTATGTGCCCATACCGGTTCACCTGTTGTCATTGTTCTGGTTCTTCCCTTTGTGCTTTGGTACCCATCAGGGGAGTATGTTGGGTTTAACTGATCTAGGGGGCACCGGAGTCTTCTACCCATTAATAACTCCGATGGGCTGCGGCCGGTGGTCACACAGGGAGTTCTATGTTGGACTGCCAGGAAGGTATCAATTTTGGATTGCCAATCTCCTGGGCTAATTCTAGATAGCGCTTCCTTGGCACTGCATACGAAATGTTCTGCAAGTCCGTTCATCGCCGGGTGGAAAGGCACCGAGAGGACATGTCAGATGCCCTCTTCTGCCAAGTACCCCTCAAACTGGGTGACCGTGAATTGTGGACCATTATTGGACACTAGAGTGTCGGGCAACCCGTGTGTCACAAATAGATGTCTGAATACTGTGATTACAGCTTCCGCTGTTGTGGTTTTCATGAGTAAAATTTCTAACCACTTCGAGTAGGCATCTACCACAATTAAAAAGGTCTGCCCATGGAACGGCCCGGCAAAATCTATATGGATCCTGGACCAAGGACCCTGGGGTTTCTCCCAATCCCTGATGGGGGCTGTTGGGGGTAGTGGCCTTGATGCTTGGCATTTCCCTACCCGGTCGCTAATGTCTTTATCCATTTGTGGCCACCACACGTAACTTCTCGCTAGGCTTTTCATCCTCACAATCCCCGGGTGGCCCACATGCAATAGTTCCAACACATGCCCTCGTAATTTCTCCGGAATAACCACTCTATCCCCCCATAACCCCCCATAACAACTAACACTCTATCATCCCCTTGTACCAACAGTTCCGAACGCTTTTTTGTAAATTCTTTGAAACGATCCCCCGGTGCAGTGGGCCATCCCCTCTGCACCCAACCGATCACAGTTCTTAGGACAATGTCTTTGTAAGATGCCCTAGTCACTTCCGTAGATGTGACTGGGCCAGAGTCCAAAGAGTCAATTAACAAGACGGGCGTCCCTGGGGTCAGGTCTTCAATAGTCTCTGGCAACGGGCATCTACTTAAAGCGTCCGCATGTCCCAAATCCTTGCCTGGTCGGTGAGACAGTTTATACGAATATGCCGCCAGGAAAATAGTCCAATGGGTCAGCCTGGGTGATAATGCAACCTGTGTTGGACGGTCCCCCGCCAAGAGTCCCAATAAAGGTCTGTGGTCTGTGACTATTTCAAATTGCCGCCCAAACAGGTACTCGTGGAATTTTTTAACCCCAGAAATTATAGCCAGGGCTTCCCAGTCTAGTTGACTATAGTTCCTTTCCGCTGCGGACATCGTGCGGGAAAAATATGCGATAGGGGCTTCTGAACCATTCGGTAACCTGTGGCTGAGGACAGCCCCTACCCCGTAGGGTGATGAATCACAAACTAGTACTAGTGGCAATGTCCCATTGTACTGAATTAGAAGGCTATCGCTGGACAAGAGATTCTTAACGCCTTCAAATGCCTTAGCCTCAACCCTGCCCCAAGTCCAAACAGATTTTTTCGCTAGCAATTTATGTAGCGGTTCGGCTACCGTTGCCTTGTTTTTTAAAAATACCGCATAGAAGTTTATAAGCCCCAAAAATGCTTGTAATTCTTTTGGGGTTGGAGCTCTTCTAATGGCTCGCACTTTGCTCTCAGTTGGGTGGATGCCTTCCTTATCTATCCGGTAACCCAAGAATTCTACAGATTCAACTCCTATCTGGCATTTGTTGAGTTTAACCTTAAGCCCCGCAGACCTGAAAATGCCCAAAACCTTCCGCAATTTGACCCCTAATTCTTCCAAGTTTTCTGCTGATACCAGTACATCGTCAAAATATGGAACTACTCCCGGTAGACCTTGTAGGAGTCGTTCCATTAGGTTTTGGAATAACCCGGGGGCTACACTAACTCCGAACTGAAGTCGAGTGCATTTAAAAACGCCCCGATGTGTGACAATCGTCTGTGCTTCGACCGTTTCGTCGTCAACTGGTAATTGTTGGTAGGCTTGAGCCAGATTGAGTTTGACAAAAACCTGTCCCTGTCCTAACGAGTGCAACAAATGTTGCACTATGGGAACGGGTAACCACTCTTTTGCAATACTTTGTTAAGCGTTGCCTTATAGTCAGCGCAAATCCGGACTGATCTGTCTGGTTTGACTGGGGTCACTATTGGTTTCTCCCATTTTGCATGGTCGATGGGGACTAGTATTCCCTGGCTTACTAATTTGTCTAGTTCCCTGTCAATTTTGGGTTTGAGGGCAAACGGGACCCTCCTAGCTTTTAATCTAATGGGAGCCACCTGGGGGTCCAAATTGAATGAAATGGGGGTCCCCACGTACTTGCCCAGGCAGTCTTGGAAAACGTCCTCGAATTCTCTCAACAATTTGTCCTTCAGGTTGACTCCGCTTCTGTGAACCCCGGTTACTTCCATGCCCAAGGCTCTGAACCAGTCCAGACCTAGCACACTGGGCAGGTTTCCATCTACGATGGTGATCGGCAGGGTTTTCTTGAATTGTCCATATTTCACTCTGACGGACGTGACTCCTCGAACAGGGATTCGGTTCCCCTGGTAGTCTTGCACTCTCAGCTTTTGGGGTTGCAGCTGGCGTTTTGCGACATCTGGCAGGTCCCTTGCAATTGTGTCCCAAGACATAATCGTGATTGAGCCACCTCCATTTTACACTGCACTCCTTCGATGTATGTCTTGGTGAATATTTTCTTTTCTAGCCGTGTCGATGCATGGCCCACTCTCACAGTGGTCTGATTCAACTTCACGCCTTTTTTGAACTGACCAATCCCTGGCCGCTTCGCGGATCCGGCGCCCTGTTGATTGGCCGGTTTGAATTTTGGGCGGGAAGGTTGAGAGGCTCGGCAGGCCTGAGCTATGTGTCCTTTCTTTTCACACCGCCGACAAATTGCGTCTTTGAACCTGCAATTCTGTCATTGGTGTTGGCCTCTGCAACTCACGCACTTGTCCCAGTCGCCTCTCTCTGGCCTCCCGGTGTGAAAAATCTCTTCTTCTTCTTCACCGTCTGATTTGGCCTGGATTTCTTCGCTGTGGACTGGCGTTGCTTTCGCTGCGGCATTTGGTGCGGCTTTTGTAAGGTTCGGCTTTTGTAAGGTTTCCGCCGCTTTGGTGGACATCTTGTGTGCCCTGGCCTCATACAGGGCTATCGCCAGGGTTAGGTTGCTTTTCGACAGCAGCCGCCTTTGTAGTCGGATGTTCCTAGCCCCACAAATGAGTTGTTCTAATAAAGAGTCCTCCAAGTCTCTATACTCACAGTGGTTTGCGGCTTTCCTTAATGCGGCCATGTACATGCTTATCAATTTGCCCTCTCGCTGAACTCTTTGCCTCAACTCGAACCGTTGTACAAACTTCGATGGCACCTGCGCGTAGTGTGCTCGTAGCGTCGTCTGTAGCATTTGCCATGACACCGACTGTACCGGCGTTGGTTCCGACAGCGATTTGGCGGTATCGAAGACTTCTGGCCCACAGTGGCTCAAGAAGTAAGTGCACTTCTGATTATCCGATACTCCTTGCAGTTCGTTAGCTTTGAGGAAACACTCGAAATGAGCTATGTACAACCCCCATTTCTCCTTGGCTGGGTCGAGTGGCGCTGGCGGCATATAGCTAGACATCGCTATGTATCCACCCTTGATACTGGCTGGGTTTGAAATTACGTTGCTCCTTCAGCTCTTTTCCTAGTCTCACTGCCTTCAATATCCCATCCTCGTCGCCAACGTTAAGTTCGGACAATGAAGAGGCAGGAGACAATACAAGTGACAACAGCTCTTTGGTTTATTGTGATCCCAGCAAAAGCCAACAGGCAAAACCCCCTCTTTAAATAGTATATTGGCTGAGGCATCAGCCAATCAGCAACGTGCATTTTCCCGCCCAAATTTCCCTCCTAAAATTCAAATACATTACACTTTCTTTGGCTTTTTTATTCTATATTTCTCTCTCTTACTTTCTTTTCCTCCAAAAAATAGTTTCAGCTTACAAAATAATATTTCAGCTGTCAGAAATCATTGTAATGACTTCTATCCAGCCCATTTATCATTAACATTCTACCCTCAATTGCCACTAGCAATGGCTTCTGAAGTTTAATGATAAACAATTTAATATTTATAACACTTTGACACACAAACAAGTGAATATCTAGATTTGCATAGAAAGACAAGTGCTTGTTTCAAAATGAAAGAATGGCACAGTGTCATATGTTATGATAAAAACAAACATGTCATGAAGATTTTGACTGTATCATTTGACTGCTAGACAAGACAGACACCATTGCATGGTGATCAAATTAAAAGAGCAATTCATAGAAGCTTTAAAAAATTCACATATACCTGGAAATTCTATGATGAGGGGTAATTAAAATTGCATGTCACTTCAGGGTTGTGGGGGATGTAGGGGGATGTTATAATGCTAAATGTGGCTGATGCTTATAGATTTTAAATATTCATTAAATAGGGATGTTCTCAAGAAGATCTGACAAACAAGGTCTTGAATATCACAAGTTTAGTGATAAAAAAAATTGTCTTAGATTTTGTGATGTAGAATGTTGAAGCATGGAAGACAGACATCAATTATTTGGAAATGTATAAAGCTATGCGTATCTGAGAAAAATGTAAAAAGCTAGTATCATAAAAAATAAATCCAGAAAAGTTTATATTCATATACTTAAATCTAAATTATTAAATTATTAAATACAACATTGTATAATAATTAAGCTAAAAAATTTGAAATCCTTATTCAATAATGAATGTGCTTTTTAAAAGCAAATTTATCCTTCAAGCCAATATTTCTTACAATTTAAGAAATAAGATTATTGAAAGTATGTCATAAGATCTTTGTGTGAATGAATAAATGAACGAATATGTAAGCCACCAAAAGAATATTCCATTTTTCCTTTGTTATTGTTTTTATGATAGGATTATATTATGTGTATTTTAGTATACTGTAAGCACATAATAAAAGATCCACCTATTAATTCAATAACCTAAACATTATCGAATTATATTAGCCTGCAGATATACAACTTTTGTCTTGTCCTTAGTTAAAACTTTAAAGGAGTCCCAAAAGCTGAAACATCACCTTGAAGTTTAAACTATCATCATAATTATCATCACTGGTTCCTTTCATGTGAAGTACATAGGACAGCAAGCTTTTTCCAAGAAACCTATAAAGTATATATAAGTATAAACTACAAATGTAGCTATTGCATTTTCACTATTTTATGTTACTCTCTAATATTTCAAGCACCTCTGGCAACAGTGCACAAATTTTGACTTGAATTGCCAGAGAATCAATAACCTTTAAAAATTACAGTATATTTGTGGTGTCACATAGCCCTAAAATATAACAGCAGTTACTTTTTTTTTACCCAAGAGTGTATATAACTTCAGACAAATCATTATGTAAACTTACTGACACTTTTTTGTTTGCATATGTATGTATATTACAATTGATCACTTTGTATCTTATTCTTTATCAGATTTATTATTTTTTGCTGGATTTTCTGCCCTCTGCCAGATATAATTTACAGCAAGAATTTTCTTTGTTTTAATAACTTGAATAGGATAATTTAATAATGTGGAGACATAAATTATTTTGCATTCCAATGCATATTTTACTAGGGAATCAATCTCATTAAATTTAGTGGGATTTTGAATAGAGTTACATGGGGTTGCTTTCTTTTCCTCCAAAAAATAGTTTCAGCTTACAAAATAATATTTCAGCTGTCAGAAATCATTGTAATGACTTCTATCCAGCCCATTTATCATTAACATTCTACCCTCAATTGCCACTAGCAATGGCTTCTGAAGTTTAATGATAAACAATTTAATATTTATAACACTTTGACACACAAACAAGTGAATATCTAGATTTGCATAGAAAGACAAGTGCTTGTTTCAAAATGAAAGAATGGCACAGTGTCATATGTTATGATAAACAAACATGTCATGAAGATTTTGACTGTATCATTTGACTGCTAGACAAGACAGACACCATTGCATGGTGATCAAATTAAAAGAGCAATTCATAGAAGCTTTAAAAAATTCACATATACCTGGAAATTCTATGATGAGGGGTAATTAAAATTGCATGTCACTTCAGGGTTGTGGGGGATGTAGGGGGATGTTATAATGCTAAATGTGGCTGATGCTTATAGATTTTAAATATTCATTAAATAGGGATGTTCTCAAGAAGATCTGACAAACAAGGTCTTGAATATCACAAGTTTAGTGATAAAAAAATTGTCTTAGATTTTGTGATGTAGAATGTTGAAGCATGGAAGACAGACATCAATTATTTGGAAATGTATAAAGCTATGCGTATCTGAGAAAAATGTAAAAAGCTAGTATCATAAAAAATAAATCCAGAAAAGTTTATATTCATATACTTAAATCTAAATTATTAAATTATTAAATACAGCATTGTATAATAATTAAGCTAAAAAATTTGAAATCCTTATTCAATAATGAATGTGCTTTTTAAAAGCAAATTTATCCTTCAAGCCAATATTTCTTACAATTTAAGAAATAAGATTATTGAAAGTATGTCATAAGATCTTTGTGTGAATGAATAAATGAACAAATATGTAAGCCACCAAAAGAATATTCCATTCTTCCTTTGTTATTGTTTTTATGATAGGATTATATTATGTGTATTTTAGTATACTGTAAGCACATAATAAAAGATCCACCTATTAATTCAATAACCTAAACATTATCGAATTATATTAGCCTGCAGATATACAACTTTTGTCTTGTCCTTAGTTAAAACTTTAAAATGGCTTAGGACCGGGCTATCTACGGGACCGCCTACTGCTGGCTTCTATCTCCCATCGTCCGGTACGCTCCCACAGAGAGGGACCCCTCAGGGTGCCGTCAGCCAAACAGTGTCGACTGGCGGCCCCAGAGGGCCTTCTGTGGGAGCTCCGGCCCTGTGGAACGAACTTCCCCTCGGACTTCGACAATTACCTGACCTTAGGACCTTTCACCGCGAACTTAAAACTTATTTATTTCATATGGCTGGACTAGCCTGATTTTTATTTTTATTGGATGGGTTTTTAAAATTGTGTTATTTTACAGGGGAGTATGTTTTTTAACGTTTTTGGGCATTTAAATTAGTTTTTTAAGGGTTGTTTTTAAATTATTGTGTGTATTTATATTTTATCTGCCTGTTCACCGCCCTGAGTCCTTCGGGAGAAGGGCGGTATACAAATTAAAATATTATTATTATTATTATTATTATTATTAAAGGAGTCCCAAAAGCTGAAACATCACCTTGAAGTTTAAACTATCATCATAATTATCATCACTGGTTCCTTTCATGTGAAGTACATAGGACAGCAAGCTTTTTCCAAGAAACCTATAAAGTATATATAAGTATAAACTATAAATGTAGCTATTGCATTTTCACTATTTTATGTTACTCTAATATTTCAAGCACCTCTGGCAACAGTGCACAAATTTTGACTTGAATTGCCAGAGAATCAATAACCTTTAAAAATTACAGTATATTTGTGGTGTCACATAGCCCTAAAATATAACAGCAGTTACTTTTTTTTTACCCAAGAGTGTATATAACTTCAGACAAATCATTATGTAAACTTACTGACACTTTTTGTTTGCATATGTATGTATATTACAATTGATCACTTTGTATCTTATTCTTTATCAGATTTATTATTTTTTGCTGGATTTTCTGCCCTCTGCCAGATATAATTTACAGCAAGAATTTTCTTTGTTTTAATAACTTGAATAGGATAATTTAATATTTATAACACTTTGACACACAAACAAGTGAATATCTAGATTTGCATAGAAAGACAAGTGCTTGTTTCAAAATGAAAGAATGGCACAGTGTCATATGTTATGATAAAAACAAACATGTCATGAAGATTTTGACTGTATCATTTGACTGCTAGACAAGACAGACACCATTGCATGGTGATCAAATTAAAAGAGCAATTCATAGAAGCTTTAAAAAATTCACATATACCTGGAAATTCTATGATGAGGTAATTAAAATTGCATGTCACTTCAGGGTTGTGGGGGATGTAGGGGGATGTTATAATGCTAAATGTGGCTGATGCTTATAGATTTTAAATATTCATTAAATAGGGATGTTCTCAAGAAGATCTGACAAACAAGGTCTTGAATATCACAAGTTTAGTGATAAAAAAATTGTCTTAGATTTTGTGATGTAGAATGTTGAAGCATGGAAGACAGACATCAATTATTTGGAAATGTATAAAGCTATGCGTATCTGAGAAAAATGTAAAAAGCTAGTATCATAAAAAATAAATCCAGAAAAGTTTATATTCATATACTTAAATCTAAATTATTAAATTATTAAATACAACATTGTATAATAATTAAGCTAAAAAATTTGAAATCCTTATTCAATAATGAATGTGCTTTTTAAAAGCAAATTTATCCTTCAAGCCAATATTTCTTACAATTTAAGAAATAAGATTATTGAAAGTATGTCATAAGATCTTTGTGTGAATGAATAAATGAACGAATATGTAAGCCACCAAAAGAATATTCCATTTTTCCTTTGTTATTGTTTTTATGATAGGATTATATTATGTGTATTTTAGTATACTGTAAGCACATAATAAAAGGTCCACCTATTAATTCAATAACCTAAACATTATCGAATTATATTAGCCTGCAGATATACAACTTTTGTCTTGTCCTTAGTTAAATCTTTAAAATGGCTTAGGACCGGGCTATCTATCATCATAATTATCATCACTGGTTCCTTTCATGTGAAGTACATAGGACAGCAAGCTTTTTCCAAGAAACCTATAAAGTATATATAAGTATAAACTACAAATGTAGCTATTGCATTTTCACCTCTCTGTGGGAGCTCATTTCAATGGAGCGAACTTCCCTCGGACTGACAATTACCTGACCTTAGGACCTTTCGCCGCGAACTTAAAACTTATTTATTTCATATGGCTGGACTAGCCTGATTTTTATTTTATTGGATGGGTTTTTAAAATTGTGTTATTTTACAGGGGAGTATGTTTTTTAACGTTTTTGGGCATTTAAATTAGTTTTTTAAGGGTTGTTTTTAAATTATTGTGTGTATTTATATTTTATCTGCCTGTTCACCGCCCTGAGTCCTTCGGGAGAAGGGCGGTATACAAATTAAAATATTATTATTATTATTATTATTATTATTAAAGGAGTCCCAAAAGCTGAAACATCACCTTGAAGTTTAAACTATCATCATAATTATCATCACTGGTTCCTTTCATGTGAAGTACATAGGACAGCAAGCTTTTTCCAAGAAACCTATAAAGTATATATAAGTATAAACTATAAATGTAGCTATTGCATTTTCACTATTTTATGTTACTCTCTAATATTTCAAGCACCTCTGGCAACAGTGCACAAATTTTGACTTGAATTGCCAGAGAATCAATAACCTTTAAAAATTACAGTATATTTGTGGTGTCACATAGCCCTAAAATATAACAGCAGTTACTTTTTTTTTACCCAAGAGTGTATATAACTTCAGACAAATCATTATGTAAACTTACTGACACTTTTTTGTTTGCATATGTATGTATATTACAATTGATCACTTTGTATCTTATTCTTTATCAGATTTATTATTTTTTGCTGGATTTTTCTGCCCTCTGCCAGATATAATTTACAGCAAGAATTTTCTTTGTTTTAATAACTTGAATAGGATAATTTAATAATGTGGAGACATAAATTATTTTGCATTCCAATGCATATTTTACTAGGGAATCAATCTCATTAAATTTAGTGGGATTTTGAATAGAGTTACATGGGGTTGCTTTCTTAGTTGTTGAACATTAAATAGCCAATGAAAGTTTCTAAATAATTTACATCTAAAAATATATCAATGTTTTCTATTTATGTAATTTAGCTAAATATATATAATTTATTTCTCTAATTTTTCTGTTCAGAATGAATTTGATCCAACAAGCTTGAGAAGAAATCTAAAATCATTATACATTATGACATGCATATTCTGTGTAAAATCATTTAAATATACATGTCCTTTTCCAATCTGTTAAAACTAATCCATATTCAGTTACTTAATGAGAACAAGAAGTCATAAACCAAGATACAAAGCAAGGGGAACCCTTCCAATTCACATTCCAATCTGATTCTGGTATTTCAATATTAAGATCTTTTTCCCAATTTGTCCTCATCACTCTTTGTAATTTTTCATCAGAATTTATAATCTTATAAACCCTACTAACGAGTCCCTTTAGCCCAATTTCATCTTTCATAATCCGAGATACTAAATATTCAAATTCAGTTTCACATCTATTTATTGAATAATTTTCCTTTAGTTTTTTTGTCCATTTTTCTATCTGTATTTTTTCAAACCAACTTAACCCTAATTTTTCAATAATTTCTTTATTCCTCCTTTCATTTCCCATAACTTTTATCCAATCTCTAATAATTTCTATATTTTCCTCTTTAATCACTTCATTACGTTTTATATTATTATCTATAAGGATTAAAGAGCACAATTATAAAGTTGTTTGGAAATGGTATTTGACTCCAGTAAGATTGTCACAAATGGATAAAAAAACTAGTAAAAAATGTTGGAGATGTGAGATGGAATTGGGGACTTATGAACATATGTGGTATAATTGTGATAAGGTTAAAAAGTTTTGGCAACAATTGGAGAAAATGATATTTGAAATGATGGGGAAAGTAATAACATTGAGAGTGGAAACTATATTATTGTTGGTAATTAAGGAAATAGAATTAACAAAATATGAAAAAGAATTGATTAGAATTATGATTATAATAGGTAGAATTATAATAGCTAGATATTGGAAACTAGATGTGATTTTTAGAATAGAAGAGTGGAATTCTGAAATGTGGAAATTAGCTTTAAATGATAAAATGACATGTGATATTAAAATTAGAAGTGGTGTGTATAAAGAAGATATTTTCTGGAAGACTTGGAAACCATTTGTGGACTTTGCGCTTGGAACATTGGACGCTTCAGTACCTGTACCTCGAGAACGTGGATTTTGGCAATCATGAGGATATATCCGAAGACCCAAATCTTCCTTTTATGTATAGCACAAGGGTGTAATAATGTATTTTTTTTGTTTGTTTGTTGTAAAAAAAGTAATAAAAAAAACAAAAAAAAAAAAAAACAAAGCAAGGGGAACCTAGTCAAAATAGAAATCAAGGCAGAAAAATTATAATTTTTTTGAGTAAGGCACTACAGAGCACTAGAATAATAATAAATCCTTTATTATATTTATTTTATTTGTTCAAGTTCTATGGCATCCCATTTCAATTAATGACTTATATATAACTATTGGGTTTTTTTAAAGTACAAGAACAAAATAAACAGAAAAAAGTCTGAAAGAGAAACTTTAGGGAAAAAAGTGAAAAAAAGAAGAAAAACAAAACAAAATAGAAAAAGAATGTTATTGTTTTTATGATAGGATTAAATTATGTGTATTTTAGTATACTGTAAGCACATAATAAAAGATCCACCTATTAATTCAATAACCTAAACATTATCAAATTATATTAGCCTGCAGATATATAACTTTTGTCTTGTCCTTAGTTAAAACTTTAAAGGAGTCCCAAAAGCTGAAACATCATCTTGAAGTTTAAACTATCATCATAACAAAAATGTTTCTAAACTGTACATTCTTTTTCAAAAAAATTTGCATTACTAATTTCCAGGTAGTTCATCTGATTCTGATGCCTTCCGTTTGATCTTTTTTATAGTTTTGATATCTCTGCAGTCGTTATAGAACTGTTAAAAATTTGTCTCTGGGTTTCAAAGTTTTGATAAATTTTGTTCTTTTATGATGTTACTCTGTTTTGCACAAAGAAGTATCTTGTGGTTTGTATAAATTAGAATAATAATAAGAAAAGTTTTCTGTTTGCTCACATTGCCCACTAATCCCTTAAATTTTGAATTTTTAATATCAGATTCTTTTCTCTTTGCTTTCTCAGTTTGTATGTCAACCATTTCTCAGATTTATTTATAAACTCAAAATTCTTCTGTTCACAGTTCTTCTGTTCTATTTCAATTTTGTTTCTTTCCCTTATAGATAACATAGTTAATTGTTGTTGAAAAATGTAATCCGATATATAATATATGCATGTGTCAATGACTTTTGTAAATATTTTTTTAATTGCATCCTAAACAAGCTGCATTTTTCTTGAAACTTTTTAACCTTCAATAATCATATTGCATTAAAAAAAACTCATTAAAGTTTTACTGGCATCCCACATTGCAATAGCAATAGCACTGAGACTGTATCACTTCACACTGTTTCACAGCCCTCTCTAAGCAGTTTACACAGTCAGCATATTGCCCCCCAACAATGTGGGTCCTCATTTTACCAACTTTACCAAGAATGGAAGGCTGAGTCAACTTGAGCCTGGTGAGATTCAAACTGCCAAATTGCAGGCAGCCAGCAGTCAGTAGAAATACCCTGCAGTACTGCATTCTAACCACTGAACCACCGCAGCTAAATGGTCTTTAAGTCTGTACCTTTATCTAATTTTTTGTCAAAAAAATCAGTTAGTTTCTTCCTTTAATCATCCACCACCAAGTCTTTCTGTAATAACATCTCATATAGTTTCTGTCTAAACTTCTAGATCTTTTTCATAGTACCAAGATGACAGTTGTGAGCAGAAAAAGTTTTAGATGAAACCTCTCTCAGAGATATTATTTGCAAAATTCTTAGAAATCCATATCATATTAGGCACTTCTCCAGTGAGTCCTTCCTTCTCATTAGGTAGCCAAAGTATTTCAGTTTCATCTTCAGGATCTGGCCTTCTAAAGAGCAGTCAGGGTTGATCTCCTGTAGGACTGACTTGTTTGTTCGCCTTGCAGTCCAAGGGACTAGCAGGAGTCTTTTCCAGCACCATAGTTCAAAGGCCTCAATTTATTTATTTTTATTTATTTATTTATTTATTTGTCATAACAATATAACAATATATATATACAAGCGTTGCATAAAGGGTTATATAATATATGAACATATATATGAGGAGAAACGAGGTACTAAAAACATATATATACATAGGGGAAGAAACAGTAGGACAGGAACGGTAGGCACGTTTGTGCTCTTATGCACGCCCCTTAGAGTCCTCTTAGGAAAGTGGTGAGGTCAACCGTGGACAGTTTTTGAGTAAAGCCTTTGGGGTTATGAGAAGAAACCACAGAGTCAGGTAATGCATTCCAAGTATATACAATTCTGTTACAGAAATCGTGTTTTCTGCAATCTAAACTGGAGCGGTTGACATTGAGTTTAAATCTGTTAGTAGCTCTTGTGATATTGTTATTGAAACTAAAAAAGTCATTGACAGGAAGGACATTACAACGGATGATTTTATATGCTAAACCCAGATCTTGACGAAGGCGACGAAGTTCCAAGTTTTCTAGACCCAAGATATCAAGTCTGGTGGAATAAGGTATTTTATTAGTTTCGGAGGAGTGGAGAATTCTTCTCATAAAATACCTTTGGACACGCTCAACTGTGTTGATGTCAGATATATGGTATGGGTTCCAGACAGGAGAGCAGTAATCAAGAATTGGCCTAACAAATGTTTTATATGCTCTGGTCAGTAGCGTGGTGTTTTTTGAAAAGAAGCTACGTAAAATTAAGTTAACAACTCTTAGAGCCTTCTTAGCTATATAGTTGCAGTGGGCTTTGGAACTTAAATCGTTAGATATAAAAACTCCAAGGTCTTTGACAGGGTGGGGGTCATCAGTGAGGCAATGTCCATCAAGCATGTACTTTGTGATTGGGTTCTTTCTTCCAATATGCAAGACTGAGCATTTACTGGTTGAGATTTGTAGTTGCCAAATTTTAGACCAAGCAGTTAGATGATCAAGGTCCTTTTGAATTGTGGATGTATTGTCAGTGGTGTTGAAAAGTTTGACATCATCAGCAAAGAGAACACAGTTACTTGAGATATGATTACAAAGATCATTTATGTATAATATAAAGGGAGTTGGTCCAAGAATGCTACCTTGAGGAACACCACTCTTGACAGGAACAGTAGGCACGTTTGTGCTCTTATGCACGCCTTAGAGTCCTCTTAGGAAAGTGGTGAGGTCAACCGTGGACAGTTTTGGAGTAAAGCCTTTGGGGTTATGAGAAGAAACCACAGAGTCAGATAATGCATTCCAAGTATATACAATTCTGTTACAGAAATCGTGTTTTCTGCAATCTAAACTGGAGCGTTGACATTGAGTTTAAAATCTGTTGGTAGCTCTTGTGATATTGTTATTGAAACTAAAAAAGTCATTGACAGGAAGGACATTACAACGGATGATTTTATATGCTAAACCCAGATCTTGACGAAGGCGACGAAGTTCCAAGTTTTCTAGACCCAAGATATCAAGTCTGGTGGAATAAGATATTTTATTAGTTTCGGAGGAGTGGAGAATTCTTCTCATAAAATACCTTTGGACACGCCCAAATGTGTTGATGTCAGATATATGGTATGGGTTCCAGACAGGAGAGCAGTAATCAAGAATTGGCCTAACAAATGTTTTATATGCTCTGGTCAGTAGCGTGGTGTTTTTTGAAAAGAAGCTACGTAAAATTAAGTTAACAACTCTTAGAGCCTTCTTAGCTATATAGTTGCAGTTGGGCTTTGGAACTTAAATCGTTAGATATAAAAACTCCAAGGTCTTTGACAGGGTGGGGGTCATCAGTGAGGCAATGTCCATCAAGCATGTACTTTGTGATTGGGTTCTTTCTTCCAATATGCAAGACTGAGCATTTACTGGTTGAGATTTGTAGTTGCCAAATTTTAGACCAGGCAGTTAGATGATCAAGGTCCTTTTGAATTGTGGATGTATTGTCAGTGATGTTGAAAAGTTTAACATCATTAGCAAAGAGAACACAGTTAGTTGAGATATGATCACAAAAATCATTTATGTATATTATAAAGGGAGTTGGTCCAAGAATGCTACCTTGAGGAACACCACTCTTAACAGGAACAGGATTTGATAGAGCATTACCAATTTTAACTACTTGTTGTCTGTTTGACAGAAAAGCACATATCCAGTTGTGTAAGGGTCCTGAAATGCCATAGGATTTTAATTTTAGGAGAAGTTTATCATGTACTACTGAGTCAAAAGCTTTACAGAAGTCTATGTATATTGCATCTATTGATTTACCTAGGTCAAGATTTGTAGTCCATAGGTTTTTACAGTGGAGAAGTTGTAAATTGCAAGATAATTTTTTCCTGAAGCCAAATTGTTTATTTGAGAGAAGGTTGTGTATTTCTAAGTGTAAGGTAATGGATTGGTTGATGATGGATTCCATAACCTCGCAGGCGGTGCAACATAGGGAGATTGGTCTATAATTATCAACTAAGCTGGGGTCGCCTTTTTTGAAAACTGGAATGACTGTGGCTAGTGACCAGAGACTGGGAAGGGAACTGGTAGTAAAAGCTATATTAAAGATTATACTTAGGGGTTCTGCTAGATTACTAGAGAGTTTTTTTAAAAAGTAAGCACAAAGTCCATCAGGTCCAATGGATAGAGATGGCTTCAATTTACTTAGAGCTTTACCAACATTTTCTTCTGTAAAATCAACATTAGTTAAGTTGTCATGCACATTGCTTGTACAATTAGGAAATGTGGGATGAGTGCCATCACTGTTGACAAAAACTGATGCAAAGAATTTGTTAAAGAGGTTTGCTCTAGTTACTTCATCATTGTATACATTGCCATCAGAATCTTTTAATGGTGGCATGCATCTAGAGTTTTTAAGCTTGTTGTTGACAAAATTATAGAAGGCACGACTGGAATTAGTGTGCAGAAGATCCTCTTCTTGCTTGGTGTGGTAATTTGTGCATTCAGTTTTTATTTGGTTGCATATAGTTCTGTAGCAATTTTTAAAATTAGCTACATAGCCCTTTTTGTTTCTTTTCCAAAGGGATCTTTTTTTAGATTGAAGCTTTTTTATTGATATGGGTAGTTTGCTTTTCCTGATCTTGGTGGTAGTTTGTGGTACTGCGTATAGTTCGATGACTCTGTTGATTTCAAGTAGGAAAACTCTATAGTGGTCTTCAGCAGTAATACAGGTTGAGAACAGATTTTGCCAGTCCAGAAATGAAAGATCATTGTTTATAAGGTCATAATTGGCTTTTTTGAAGTTGTAGATGGGAATGCTATTGATATGATGGTTTAAGTGACAACGTATATTAAGATGGAAGTCAATCATGCAATGATCACTGTTGGAAAAGGGTTCTCTTATTTGTAGTCCATAAATGGTATTGGTGTTGTTGCAGAAGATGAGGTCAAGGCAGTTGTTGAGTCTTGTACTGTTAGTTACAAGTTGTTCAAGACCTAGGTTTGTAACAGCGTTGTATATTGTAGTGTGGATTGGATCAGTTGTACTTTCGTTTGTTATCCAGTTGATGAGAGGTAAATTTAGATCACCCAGGAAGATGAGTGGATATGGGCAAGAGGCAGCCCATGTTAGTAATGAGGTTAAAATATTAGCATGAGTAATATCGTAGTCGGGGGCTCTGTAGCATAGAATGAATCGAAGTGCGGCATTAGATGATAGGTCGCATACAATAGTTTCAGGAAGAGAAAGTTTGTGAGCAACTTGGATGTTTTTTAGATTCAGTGACTTTTTATAGAAAATAGCAACTCCACCACCTCTTCGGTTTTCACGATCTGAACGGTGAACTTGATATTCTTTGTTTAAAATGATGGAATCAGGGATGGATGAGATTAGCCATGTTTCACAAATAAATATGATATCAAATGTACCACTGTTTAGCAGGAGGATAAATTCAGGTAATTTGTTAAGAATACTTCTTGCATTCATCAATTTACATTTAAAATCTGTAGAAAGAGGTGTTAAAGAGGTAAGGGGCGTGCATACCTAGTTTTGAATGTTAGTTGGTTGAGGGATATGTACAACTGGTGGTTGTATAGGAGGTTGGATGAGTGGATGGAAGTTATGGGTGGTGAGTGCTTGGATGTTGGGTACTTGACTGTTTGTTGATATGGTTGGTTGGATGGATGGTTGAAAGGCAGGTTGGAAGGTTGGTTGGATGGATGATCGGATGGCTGGCTGAATTTGGCATTCAGTCTTTCTCATGGTCCAACTTTCATAGCTATACTGGGAAAACCATAGCCTTGACATAAGATAATTAGAGAACTTTATTTTATCCTCATTTGGAGCATTAAAACCAACTATTATAGATTTAATCGCCTGCAATTCAACTTTAACTGTAATATATCTATCACGTTCATCTGTTAATAATAATTTCAGTTTTAATTGTGGATTGGTGTACAAAATAGCCCCATTAGTCTTTTAAAGAATATGAATTCTTTACCCTGAGTCTTAGGTATCAAATACTTCACTTCTTTTCTTATATCTGGTTTTGGGGGGGGGAAAATATAACTTGTTTCAATTTTCTCAAATAACGAAAAGGTTTTTTTCTTTTTTGAAGAGCTCAATTTATATTCCATGTTAAAATTTATAATCCATATTCAAGGCAAAAGTTTATGAAAGTCCTTAACTGTAGCTTCTAAAATTGTCTTGTTTTTCAGTATCTTTAATCACTTGCAGCGTTGTGAATAGCATAACTGAGAGATTGAGAGATTACTGAATTGAGAGATTCAATTTAGGATGACACAAGCTGCTGAGATACATAGGTATCCTATATGATACCTGAACTGAGAGCATAGATTTAGTTTATTTATTTATTTTTTATTTATTTGTCACAACATTATATATAAGCATAAGCATGAAATAACTATACGATATATAAACATATATATAATCATAAGTATGTAATAACTATATGATATTGGATACAATCAAAGGGAACATTAGGACAGGAACAGTAGGCACGTTGGTGCTCTTATGCATGCCCCTTACAGACCTCTTAGGAATGGGGTAAGGTCAATAATAGACAGTTTTTGGTTAAAGCTTTGGGGATTTTGGGAAGAGACCACAGAGTCTGGTAGTGCTTCCAGGCATTAACAACTCTATTTCTGAAGTCATATTTTCTGCAATCAAGATTGGAGCAATTCACATTAAGCTTAAATCTATTGTGTGCTCGTGTATTGTTGTGATTGAAGCTGAAGTAGTCTTCAACAGGAAGGACATCGTAATAGATAATTCTAAGCTTAGGTCGTGTTGAAGGCAGCGGAATTCTAAATTTTCTAAACCCAGGATTTCAAGTCTGGTGGCATAAGGTATTTTGTTGTGATCAGAGGAGTGGAGAACTCTTCTTGTAAAATATTTCTGGACACGCTCAATTGTATTAATGTCCAAAATGAGGTATGGGTTCCAGACAGGTGAGCTGTATTCAAGAATTGGTTTAGCAAATGTTTTATATGCTCTGGTTAGTAGTGTAGTGTTTCTGGAGAAGAAGCTACACAAGATTAAATTTACAACTCTTAAAGCTTTTTTTGCAATGTAGTTGCAGTAGGCTTTGGCACTTAGATCATTTGATATGAAAACTCCAAGGTCTTTAACAGGGTGGGGGTCATCTATAAGGTCGTGTCCATTGAGTTTGTATTTAGTGTTCAGATTCTTTTTTCCAATGTGTAAGACAGAGCATTTGTTGGTTGAGATTCGGAGTTGCCAAGTTTTTGACCATTCCAACACAAAGTCAAGGTCTTTTTGAAGAGTATCCATATTGTTGGTAGTGTTAAATAGTTTAACATCATCGGCGAAGAGAACATAATTGCTTATAATATGGTCACAGAGATCATTAATGTATAATATGAAGAGTGTTGGTCCAAGAACGCTGCCTTGGGGAACGCCACTATTGACAGGAACAGGATTTGATAGGGCACTGCCTATTTTGACCATTTGTTGTCTGTTTGACAGGAACGCTGTTATCCAATTGTGGAGGGGTCTGGAGATGCCGTAGGATTTTAGTATAAGGAGAAGTTTGTCATTAACCACTGAGTCAAAAGCTTTACAAAAGTCTATGTAAATTGCATCTATTGCTTTGCTCTAATCAAGATTTGTAGTCCATATGTTTTTGCAGTGTAGAAGTTGTAAATTACAGGATAATTTTTTTCTGAAACCAAATTGTTTATTAGAGAGTAGGTTGTTTGTTTCTAGGTGGAGAGTAATGGATTGGTTGCTGATTGATTCCATTACTTTGCAGGTGATGCAGCATAAAGAGATTGGTCTTTAATTTTTAACTAGGTGGGGTCTCCTTTTTTGAAGACAGGGATGACCGTGGCTAGTAACCAAAGTTTGGGAAGGGAGCTGGTCATGAAAGCTTTTTCAGAGATTATATGTCTGCTTAGATTCTGCTAAGTTAGTAGAAAGCTTCTTTAAGAAGTATGCACATAGACCTTCTGGTCCAATAGTTAGAGATGGTTTCAGTTTGCAAAGGGCCTTTTCAACATTATCTTCTGTGAAATCTATTTGTGTTAGGTCATTGACTCATTGTTGGTACAACTGGGGAATGATCGGTATGAGCCATTACTGTTAACAAATACTGAGCCAAAGAATGTGTTAAAGAGGTTTACTTTAACTGTTTCATCATTATATTCTTCGCCGTTAGATCCTTTTAGTAGTGGGATGGATCTCAAATCTTTAAGTTTGTTTTTCACAAAATTATAAAAAGCACGATTGGATTTTGTGCGCAGAAGGTCTTCGTCTTGTTTGGTGTGGTAATTGGTAATTGGTGCATTCAATTTTTATTTGGTTACATATATTTTTGTAGCAGTTTCTGAAGTTGGCTACATAGCCAGTTTTGTTTCTTTGCCAGAGGGATTTCTTTTTTGGATTGGAGCTTTTTTATTGATATGGGTAATTTGTTTTTTCTGATTTTGGTGGTGGTTTGTGGTACATATAGTTTAATGACTCTATTGACTACAAGTAGGAAAACTCTATAGTGGTCTTCAGCAGTGATACAGGTTGAGTATAGATTTTGCCAGTCAAGATATGAGAGGTCGGTGTTTTTAAGTTCATAGTTGGCTTTTTTGAAATTGTAGTTTGGGATACCATTATTTGAAGATTTTTGTAAGGGCGTGTATTGAGACAAAAGTCTATCATGCAGTGGTCACTGTTGGAAAAAGGTTCTTTTATTTGTAGTCCATAAATTGAGTTTGCGTTGTTGCAGAAGATGAGATCAAGGCAGTTGTTGTGTCTTGTATTGTTAGTTACTAGTTGATCAAGACCTAAATTTGTAACAGCATTGTACAGGATAGTGTTAATGGGTTCAATTGTACATTCATTTGTTATCCAGTTAATAAGAGGTAGATTGAGGTCACCCAGGACCTCAACCATCACCCACATAGTTGTCTGATGAACACTAATTGCAAAGCAGGTAAATTTTATCAGCTTGACTAAAACCCATTTTTCAGTAGCTAAAGCATTTTAATATTAATTACTGAAAGTTAGTATCAGAATTATTGTTTTTCAGTAATGCAATTTCTTCTATTTTTAATTTTTTTAAGATTAATTAAATTAGTTTTTCTCCCAGAACCAGGTGGAGGGGAAAAGAATGTTTGGCTCTATTAATTCTAATTAATCATTGTAACACAAGAACAAACTCAACCATAATATGTACAGACATATATTGTATACACAGTACACAAAACAGATTCCATTCTAATCAACAAGCTGTTGATCTAATCAATAAGCTCTAATCAACAAGTTGGCAACGTTATCATTATGTGGGTTAATATTCAGAGGATTTTGCAGTACTTGTCATGTGGACACTATTAAATAATTGTGCTTAAGTCAATTCAATTATATCAAATGACTGCATTCTTTGATTTTCAACAAAAATGTACTGTTAAAATACATGCATGTACAAACAAGCTAAGAGAAATATTCACTTGTTCAAGGTTTTTTTTCCTCCCTTCTCTTTTTAGACATGTAGTTCTCTTCCTTTCTGCCAAGGCTGACCAAGGCTATGATTGAGCATGCTGCGGCTCTTGACAATGACAAATCTTTTACCCAGCAAAGAAGCATCTTAAGTAGATACTCTAAAGAAGTTAGCAGACATTCCATTCCCTGCATTGTCAATCACAGCATAGAGAATGGGGTTGTTTTGCTATGTTTTTTAAAAAAATCATTTTTCATGGCAGCCCTGTTGGGAACTACAATGAGGATTAATTTCCTCTGCCTTCCCCTATTCTTTTTAAGCAGAATTAAAATAATTTAACCAGAATAATTGTTTTGGTTTTGTTAGAGATTATATAATCACTTTGTCATAAATAATATTATAGTATTAAACGCAGGAGGAGATTATGAATTAGAAGCCCAGGAACCCACCTATCTATAAAATCTACATACTTTCCATTTTTTATTGCATCAATTAAAAATGCTTGTACATGTTCATATTTTGTTTCAGTTCAGAAATATATAAGTTGTGAGCCACCAAGAACTTAAGATTGGCAGTGTTTTTAAATAAAATAAACTGTCTTTGGATCTCACCAAAACAATTTCTTCTTCTACCCATATTTTATATACAGGCACTCTAGATCTATTTTAGATAAACATGTAAAGACCAGAAACACCAGTGGTGCTTCACTCCAGCCTTCACCCAAAGCCCCACACCAGGAGATTGAAGCAGACCCCAATTCTGAGTTGAAATGTCTGTCTCCCTCCAACCCACACAAAAAGACCCTGAAGGGGGAGACTCTCTGCAATCTCCCAGGGCACTGGGATCCCACAGCCCAGCCCAGCCCCACTTCCCTGAAGGGGTGCCCGGCTTGAATTTACTTCGTCCTCAAAGTTGCTGCTGCTGTTTCGCTCTCCTTGGCCAGGTTGCTCACGGTGTGTGCGGGAGGGCAAGGTGTGTGGATCGAGGGAGACTTATTCCCTCACCATGCAAGGAGACCCGGCTTTGTAATCAAAGCATCCTCAGCAATAGGATGGGAGACTACCAGGATAGGTCAGGAGGAAGAGATAAGGGGATGGCAAAAGGGCAGCAGGTCTGCTGGTGACCAAGTGCTAAGGTAGGACTTCCCTCAGACCCTCCCTGCCTTTCATTATAATGTCCTTCCTTCCTTCCTTCCTTCCTTCCTTCCTTCCTTCCTTCCTTCCTTCCTTCCTTCCTTCCTTCCTTCCTTCCTTTTTCCACTTTCTTATTTTTCCTTCCCTCTTCATTCTCCTTTCTTTCTTCTTTCTTCCTCTCTTTCCTTCCTTCCTCTATTCCCATCTTTTCTTCTTTTTCTTTTTCTTTACCCTTCTCCTTTCTTGTCCCTACTTGGCTGCTAAAATGCAAAAGGGGAAACATTTCTCGATGCCTCCTTGCCTTGTGATCAAATGACACTTTGCTAGTAGTTTGTTTTGCTAGTACTCTGCCAGAGAAAACGGAGTCCAGTTTTTGCTGGAAAAGGCACTGTGGGCCAGTCCTTCACTGTTTCCAGGATGGCCCCACAGGCCAGATCTAAGCATCCCATGGACTGGATCTGGCCCACAAGCCTTGAGTTTGACACTCCTGAACTAGAGTGTTGTATTTCACTCATTAAAAAAGATGAGAGGATTGATTTTTCTCCCTTCAGTTTTGTTCCATTTCAAAGACACTGAGTAACTTACAAGTACCCACAGAGAAAAAGTGTACATAACATAAAATATAAATTGAAATATCTGTGCTTATTTCCTATTTTTTAATTTATTATTACATTTATTTGCCAATAGGACTCTTGCAAATAGGACTACTCTAGGCATCTAATAATGCAATACTACTGTAATCTGAGATCAGAAATATTTGTTCCCTATTTTCTCTCCTAGCAGATATTTGTTTACAGGCAATGAAATTAAAATCTTTATAATGGTCATTGGTTACTTTATATTCATGTTTATTGTACAATCCTCTCCCAAGTAATCTTCGGCCCAATTTACCTTCCTGAACATACCTTAGATCTTGCTGTTGCTTCATGCAATAGCTGAGTAAGGATGTGGAACTTTGTTGCTCCTTCTTAGGGAAGGATGAGTAAGAAGATTTACACCTGGTCATATGATGTATTTCCACAAAATTATTCTCCTACTAAGGTAATTCAGATTTGCCAGAATTCTGATTCTTCATGAACAGGTCTAAATATGTGAATAGAATGTGGCTTCACAATCACATTTGCGATTGCTTTTGGCTTTAGAATTGATGAGAGATAGAATGCTCTTTAATATAAACTTTATCACTTGTGGTCTCAGTCTGTTCCCTTATAAGCAATGAAATGTAAATAAAAAGAGAATCATAATGGAAATAATATATTTCATCATTTTGTTCAGCTAGCCAATGTGGTTTCACTAACATACAGGCAGTCCCTGGGTTAATAATGTTCAGCTTAAAGACAATTAGATACAAATGGAATTGCTGGCTACAAACTGGTAGATAGCTAACCTATGTTAGCCAAATGTGGCTTTTAGGAAGTACCTCAGTATGCTAAACCCCAATTACCTTGTTTTTCCCAAAATAGGACATCCCCTGATAATAAGTCTAATTGGGCTTTTGAGTACATTGCAATAAAGCCAAGCACTTGTTTCAGGGTTAAAAAAAAAAAAAAAGACAGGGTCTTATTTTCTGGGAAACACGGTATGTTACTGGGACAAGGAAGATCATTTAATTTACAATTTATTTGCAACATTTGAATTAAAAAGGATTCTCTTTTTAATTTTACAGGAGAAAGATATAATCTGGAAAATGGATTACATTTACTTTGATAGTTAACACAACAATGAAGCTTCAGTTCAGTTGATTTTATTTTATTTTTTAAATAATCTTTATTCAACCTTTTTTTTTAGTTTTAAAAACACATTTCCACTTTTACAGCTTTCAATAATCGGTAACAATTCAAATTTCATAATTCCAATTTGTGGCCTATCATTTTATACGTTATATACTCCTTTAAATACATGACATCTTTTCCTATCCTCTACATTTGTTCTTCTTTAAACATCAATTTAGTATACTCTTCATATATGTTATATATAATGTCTTTGGTTATTCGAGTTTCGGAAGCTAACAACCAACTTCCCTTCCTGGATGTCTTAGTCTACAGGAAATCCAATGGCTCCCTTGGACATACCATCACCAGAAGAAAACATACACAAACTGCTATCTGCATGCACTCTCACACCACCACCCAACACAGATCAACTCGGTAGCCAAGACACTCATATCCAGAACAAAATGCTTAGCTGACGAACAACACCTAAAAACCGAAATACACACTTTCACTAACGTACTAACATCCAATGGATTCCAAAGAAATAAGATTACCAAACTAATCCATAAAGAAACCCCCAGTAAAATCCAAGACAGAGAACAAGAAAACAGCAAAGCCCTCCTCCCATATATAGGTCACCACAGACAGAATCAGCAAGATCCTCCACAAACACAACATCAAGACAGCATTCTGCACAAACTGAAAAATATCCATCATCCTAAGAAACCCCAAAAACAAAATTGAATTAGAAAATCAAGGAGTATATGAAATTCCATGCACCACTTGCAGCACCATATACATCGGACAAACTAACAAAAGAATAAGTGCACGCATTGAAGAACATAAGAACTCAGTCAGAAAAGAGGAACCAACTTCTTCCCTGGTCCCACACCTTAAAGCCACAGGACATAAAACTGATTTAAAAAAAAACAGAACTATCGCCAAAATTGAACACTTTAACAACAGAATAATCAGAGAAACCATCGAGACAGAAAAACGCCCACACAGCATGAATAAACAAAATGATACCTCCTGCCTACTAGCCATTTGGAAACCCGACAAACGAGTCCCTAACATGAAGAATGACGCAAGACCCACACTCACGAGTGCCACACAGGATGTCATCACCACACATTCACGCAGAAAGCAGACTCAAACCCACACCGATGATGAAGCATGACCACGGACCAGAAGCCAGACCGCAGCTGCATCATTAGTCATTTCAAACCCCTCCAATCCATACATGCAGCAGACTGACACCCACCATGAAGATGTAGCATGACCACGAACGCGAAGCCAAACAACAGCAATGCAGCTCACCAACTCAAATCCCCCTGCAACCAGACTAACCTGAGCACAACCAAGCCCCCCCATCCAAACAGAACACTCCCCACCCAATCAGAACACACCTCCACCCAATCAGAACACAACCAAGCACCCAACCAATCAGTTCAAACCAGCACTAGCAGTTAAAAGGAAGAAACAGCTGCAATCACACATTGCTCCTAGAAGCACGAAGCTGTAAACACCAGCCTGAAGATGATGAATGAGACTTTGTCGAAACATCATCAAGACACTTCCAATTTTATGTGGTGGAAAACCTGAATAACCAAAGACCTACATACAAACACCCGCGAAAACCTCAGAATACACACACACACATACATATATATATACACAGATGTTTATATGTATGTTTTTACATATTCCTTTTACCCTTTACCCAAGAAGTAGTCAACCTTTTTATACCTACTGCCCACTTTTGTATCTCTGTCAGTAGTAAAATTTTCTAACTGCCCACCAGTTCCACAGTTATGCGCCGTGTATCGTCTGCGCATGCCTCTCGCACATCATGAATTGGGTTTGGGTACCAGCTACCAGCTGCCGGGTACCAGCTGTGCTTGTCTGTTACAGCTGGGTGGTGATGGGGGAAGTGCACGAGCTATTCTGGGACAAGGCTCTTTTGTTTGCGGTCGCACTATAGCGCCATTTAGTTTCACTTATGTAACGTGAACTAAACTTATGCACAGGCAATACAAATAGTATATTTTCAAAAATTTAAATTGTCACAGGGAAATTTATGAAAACCTAATGAAAATGTTTTTAAATAATGCTATGATTTTTTTTTTAAAAAGTCAATTAAATTTTTTTTTAAAAAAGGAAAGTGCTTCAGTATTGGACAAAATCCCTACCACCCTCCATGAAAGCTGGAACGCCCACTAGTGGGCGGTAGGGACCAGGCTGACTACCACTGCTTGAACCTGTTTTTTCTTAAATATATACAATTTTCAAATTAACATACTTTCTATATCATCTTTATGCATTAATTTTACACCTAGTTTCTAGACGGTTCAGTTCAGGTTAGTTCAGTTGAATTCAGAAGCTTTGGATTTGGATGACAAGGTAAAGTTTGCAAGGAAAAAACCAAGGACATCCAGTTGCCTTTTGGAATAGCAAATATACCTTTTAGCATATACCTTTTGGAACAGAGTAAATTTTGATTGGTTTAGGGAAAAAACCATTTGTTCAGTTACATCGTAAAACTAAAAGCATACAATAAGTGAGCATTTAGGAGTTAAAACAGCATTGTATTCTGAACAAAATAAAAGGAACATTTGCAAGGGAAAAACATCAGAATGAATATGGGGTAAGATATGTTCTCATTGCTTTCCTAGCTTGAACATTTGCTTTGTTCAATAGCTGAGAATGAACCTGTTTTATCTACAATGTGTCAAGTAGTTTGGCCATTCCTAGTTTCTAAAAGGGAGGAGTTTTTACATTCTTCTTCATGGTTAAGGCTTATAACAAATTATTAGCAATTTTAAAAAGACAAGAAAATCCATGTTAATTTGTCAGTGTAACAATACTACAAAATATTGCAAGTATTACAAAGTCGTAAGTGGCTCACACCTGCTACAGTATTTGAAATGATAGATAGCTGACTTGATACAGCAGTCAAAATAGTGAACTGCAGACTTGTTACAGTATTTAAAATAGCAAATGGCTGACTTGTTGCAGTATTTAAAATAAAAAATGGCTGATTTGTTAGAATATTGAAAATGCTGGATAGCTGGCACAGTATTTAAAATGGTGAATGGCTGACTTGTTTCAGTTCTAAAATGGTAGAAGGTTAACAGATATTTTGAGTTGGAGCAAGCAATGTGATCTGCTTTAAAACAGTGGATGATAAATTTCTTTCTTGAGTTGACAAACTACTGAAGTCGCACAATGCTTGATAAGAATGATGAGTAGTGTATGCATTTTTAATACAGAATACAGCCTGCTTTCAGTAGTTTGTCAAAACATTGCACAGCTTTAGCAGTTCATTGACTTGATAAAGGAAATGTTATTTGCCATTTTGAGTCAGGGGGAAAACAACTCAAGAAGCTTGGGAAATTTTGAAAAGCGAGATTATAAAAGCCCAGTCTAGCACAATACCAATGAAGAAGAAAAATAATAGATCTCAAAAGAAACCAGAATCCTTCTAAAGCTCTCTCTAAGTTTATTGAAATTAGCTCTCTTAAAGTCCAAGACTCTAGTTTGACTTTGTTCTACTATTTGTGTTTGCTTAATGTTGAATTCCAGTATTGCGTGGTCACTTGCCCCCAAGGTTCCTGTAGCTTCAACACCTTCTATCATTTCATCTCTGTTAGTGAGAATTAAGTCCAGTAAGGCTGATCCCCTTGTTGCCTTCTCTACTTTTTGGGAAACAAAGTTGTCTGCTAGGTTTGTTAGGAACCTGTTGGATCTTCCGCTTGGTGCAGAGTTTGTCTCCCAGTTGATGTCAGGGTAGTTAAAATCCCCCATTACTACTGTGATGTGTTTCCTACATACCTTAGTTAGCTGACTAGCAAAAAGTTCATCTACTTCCTCTGTTTGGTTGGGTGGCCTATAGTATAGACCTATGGCAATATCGTTTTTCACCCCTTTTATATTGACCCAAATACATTCAAGATGATTTTCATCATTGTTGTGCTCTATTTCTGTAGAGATGTAGTTATTTCTTATATATAGTGCAACTCCACCTCCTCTTTTATTTGGTCTATTTCTTTTAAATAATTTATATCCCTCTAGCTGTATGTTCCATTTGTCAGTTTCATCCCACCAAGTTTCCGTAATGGCAACAATATCATATCTGCCCTCATTTACTTGAATTTCTAATTCACCCTGTTTATTCCTCATACTCTGTGCATTGGTGTATAGACATTTGAGTCCATTTGGATTGACCTTGTGTTTACTGTCTACATAACCTGTGTTGTGCCTGACTGCCCCTACTTTCTTGCCACCTGTTGGTTTACTGCACATGGTATGGCACTCACTATTAAATGCTTGGTTTTGCTTGATAGCAGGGCTGATAGTCTTACCCACACAGACATCTATGTTACATGCACTGATAACCCTTTTAATTTTGGATTGCTGGGGACAGAAATTTTCTGTATCAATTAATTCTCTGTCCCCACTGTTCAGTTTAAATGTTTATCCAGAAAATCTGTGAATTTATTGCTAAGTAACTCAGTCCCTTTCTTTGATGGATGCAATCCATCTCTTTTGTACAGTTTTTCATTGGACCAGTTGCAGACATCGTGACTAATAAGACCAAAGCCTTCCCTTTTACACCACTCCTTTAGCCACACATTAAACTCCACTACACGCTGGCCTTTACCTTTTTGTTCCTTATGTACTGGTAAAACCTCTGAAAAGATAAGCCTACAACCTATACTATTAAGTTCATACCCCAAGCTCTGGAAATCATTCTGCACAGAAAGTACATCCTTTTGGGACAGATCATTTGTGCCAAGATGTATAATAGCATCAACATCAGAATCCTTACTGGCATTCTTGACTATTTTAAGAATACGCCTCTTGTCTCTGCTGGCAGTAGCACCAGGTAGACACCTGACCTCTTTCAAGACCTCCATATCCTTTCCTAAATTTACATCCCTTACAATTGAATCACCAATCAGAAGGTGGCTTCTCTTTTTGGATACCGTGCTCTTCTTGTGTGACCGATCTGTAATACTTGATACACACTTTTCCAAAGTAAGTTCTTCATCTCGGACCATAATCCCTTGATTGTTTGAATTATCAGTATCACAACTACCTTGATCTGTCACTTTAGTGTTCCTATTAAGGTCAGCAAGGGCACTATATCTGTTATACTGGGACACTGTAAAAGCTTTGTGTTTATGGTTCACAGCTCTCACCCTGCCAGATCCCACAGTTGTCCATGCTGCCCTTCTCCTGCAGGATCTTTGTGGTTGAGGGGGCTGATGGCACAGCAGCCGGAATGGCTGAATTGGGAACCTAATTTCTGCTTGGAGAGCATAGATTAGAGTTTCTAGATAGGTAATCTGTCCACATAGACTGCTAATTTGTTTACAAAGAGGACAGTACCCAAATTTGAAAAGAGTACTGCGAAAGACAGCTGCAAAACAAGTATTGCACTGAACTAAGCCAGTCATTTTGAAATAGAATCAAACCACAATCTCAAGTAAACTAACCCTGAATATATTATTGCTATTTTTGATTTATAGTGATTAGATTAGATTTGCGCGCCGTTAGGCGCGCGGGTTGTGAAAATGAGAAAGGAATGGAAGCAGTTTCCCATCCCCAAACTCTCCTTAAACCAGCAACTCTACTCATGTGCTTTTGTGGAGCAAATGAGAAAGGAATGGAAGCAGTTTCCCACCCCCAAACTCTCCTCAAACCAGCAACTCTACTCACGTGCTTTTGTGGAGCAAATGAGAAAGGAATGGAAGCAGTTTCCCACCCCCAAACTCTCCTCAAACCAGCAACTCTACTCACATGCTTTTGTGGAGCAAATGAGAAAGGAATGGAAGCAGTTTCCCACCCCCAAACTCTCCTCAAACCAGCAACTCTACTCACGTGCTTTTGTGGAGCAAATGAGAAAGGAATGGAAGCAGTTTCCCACCCCCAAACTCTCCTCAAACCAGCAACTCTACTCACGTGCTTTTGTGGAGCAAATGAGAAAGGAATGGAAGCAGTTTCCCACCCCCAAACTCTCCTCAAACCAGCAACTCTACTCATGTGCTTTTGTGGAGCAAATGAGAAAGGAAATGAGAAAGGAATTTTCAATGTGAAGTTCAAAATCTTCTGCTTTCTCTCCAATTACTTGTGCAAAGGCCTGTGTAAAAATCTTTTTTAAATTCTCCTGTTTACATTCTTTCAGTCCTCTAACCCTCAAGGCATACTCCATTGTTCTATATTGTAATATAACCATCTGTTCTTCTGCCTGATCCACCTTAGACTGTACTTTTTCTGTTTCACTGACTTTTACAATCTTCTAACACGGAGTGCTCTGTTAGAGCACCCAGCAGGAGCGGTGACGTCACTGGAGCCTTTTTTTAAAAGAGCTTTTAAATATTCTTTCGTATCTTCTTTCAATTTGTGTATTTGAGCTAAAGAAACTTCAACATTCTTAGCAACACTTAACTCTGTTTGCTTAGAAGCCATTTCTCCTTAACTTTATTCTACGAAGTCCAAAGAAAAGAAAAAAAGAAAAAGGAAAGGAAAGGAAAAAATCCAGTAAATCTTCCAATCCTCTCTTTAACAATATAATTGGGTTAAATAAGTCTATTTATACTCATCTTTGCTTTTACTTCTTGCTGTTAAATCAACACCAGCACCATTAGTGAAAGCTTCTTTAACTTTCACTTTCATGCCTTGTTACAAAGACGCCATTTCCTTTCTTCTTCCCCAATCATACGTTATATCCACAAACTGGGGAGTTAAAATTTTAACTTGCAACTGCCAATATTTCTGGTTTTGCTCCGTCTGCGTAGAAATCCATTTATAATCCAAAATTGAATGCAGATGTGGACGCGATGTTTGGGTCTGCACAAGGCAGAGGTGCCTCCGGATCCGGAGCTTTTTTCCAGGCTAATAAAGGAGCTCCCTCCCTTAAGCCTCCAGGATTATTCCTGGGGCTTTCCGGGGGATCAACTTCAACCTGAAAACTCACTTTCCCCTCTTCTCCCAAGGGGAAGGCATCCAAACCGCCAGACAGCTGATTTTCGCTGTCTGAGCGGCTTTACGAGATCACGGAGCTGGCGGTCTGCAAAAGACCACCAATGATCTGCGGAGCCAGCGGAAGTCAAGGATTTTTTTTTAATTCAAAAAGTTTTACAGAAAATTTCCCCCCCTTTCCCCCCACCTCCCCTCCCACCTCCCTTCACAACCCCCCTCCTCTCCCCGACTTCCCGGAATGAGCACAAGGTATAGTTAAAAATAAAACAAACATATGCTAAAAAAATTTCATCCCAACTTAATTATACCCCTACAATCATCAATTCCTAACTTCCCCCGAAAACAATCAAAAATAATACATCATAATCATTCAAAGGCAGCTTAGTCTGATATCTACTTCGAATATAGTCAATCCATTTTTTCTGAAGTCAAGGAATTTTTATATACTGTATTTTTTGGACTATAAGATGCACTTGACTATAAAACACACCTAAATTTAGAAGGGGAAAACAACAACAAAGTTTTTGGCCTCCACATACCCCATTTTGGGGGCTTTTTTTCTGCCTGTTTTTGAGGCTTTTTTGGCCCATTTTCTAGGCTTTTTATGGCTTATTTTTGAGACTTTTTTGGCCCATTTTTGTGGCTTTTTTGGCCTGTAAAATGGGCCAAAAAATAATGGGCCCAAAAAAAGGCTCAAAAATGGGCCAAAAAAGCCTCAAAAGTGGGATGAAAAAAGCCTTGAAAATGGGCTGAAAAAAGCCTCTAAAACAGGCTGAAAAAATCCCTGAAAACGGCCCCAAAAAGGCCAAAAATGGGGTGTGCAGAGGGCAAAAACTGGCTGGCAGGTGGGCGGGGCTTCAGCAATATTCAGTCTATAAGACACACAGACATTTTCACCCCATTTTGGGAGACAAAAAACTGCATCTTATAGTCCAAAAAATACAGTACCTTTTATATACCCTTCAGGTTTTATATACCTGAAGACACAAAAAGACCATCAGATTCTTTGATAGTTTATTCTGAATTTTCTCAAAATCTTCTTTAACAAACTTTAACCAACTGTTCCTGATGCTTATGCAAATAATTACTTTAATAAAACAATTAGTGAGCAGTTACTCACATCTTTGTTGAACTTTGCATCTCATTCCCCTTGGAATGGATGAAGCAGTTGCAGTATATATCCTTACCAAAAATGTTTTTCTTTGGAGATCTAATGCATTTGATTGCCTGTTGCAATGGTAAGCCATTGCATTTTCAACCTGTATATTTCAAAAAACATATTATAAAACTGCACCTGTCTGGAGTTATATAGTAAAACTGTAATTTTAATCTAAGAGCTCTTGTTCGCCTTTAGTTCTAAAAAGTAGATGAAACAAATATGAAAACTATACTTGATTCAATTAATGAAATACAGTTAGCATGATTACTTCCTGTAAATTTCCCTTAAGTCATGTTAGAAAAGACAATTCAGGAGGAAGTTTCAGAGAGGATGTGAGAATTGCTCTAAAGTTTTCCAGGAGCTACAAGTAGCCCCAGTTATTTAATGGAATACATCCAACTAGTGATCCTCTTTCACTGAAATTACAAATATAACCTTGATTTGAATACTTGCATAAAGAACCCTGTTTTTAGGTTTATTTTCATACTTGCTAATAAATGAACTAGCACAATACAACTAAAATCCCACTTTTGTAAGCCTCTTATCGTATGCTGCTCTAAACAAATATGTCGACTGTGTTTGAAACAGCAATTGCTTGTTGAATTAATTCCAGACATTGTCTGCATGCATATGATTTATTCTACAGTGTCTATTTTTCATTGTTATGTTGTTTGTTTTAAAACTCATGGTAAGAATTAGACAAATGTTTTGTTTTCCTTGAAAGAGAAGCAGAGATTATTTATGCAGTCTAGAATTGTGCTCCAAGTTTAATAATGTAAAATAGATGAATGAATGAATTAATGAATGAATGAATTAATTAATTTGTATATTGTTATTTTGGCTTAATCATACAAATGTGGAAAATTTGCAGCATATTAACTCTTAAAATCTCATGAAAAAGCATTTTGCATTATAATATGGCTTCTCTTTACAATTTTAAAATATAATTATTATTGTATTACCAGTTTTTTCAATTACATACAAATTCATCAGAGTCATACAGTAGATGCAGTTCATCAAATGGATGATATATTCATTAAGAGTTACACTAAACTATGCATTCTGCTTTTTTGGTATAAATTCCAAAAGTCCTCATAAATTCTTAATGACCACATTCTCTGGCAGGATAAAATCTAATTAAAGTTTTTAAATGCGTGAATAATTTCTTCTGCAGATTTGGGCCCAAAAGGTATATCAGACATAACCAAATAATTGTATTAGCATACTTCTTAAAAAAGCTTTCTACTAATATAGCAGAACCCCTAAGCATAATTTTTGAAAAAGTTTTCACGACCAGTTCCCTTCCCAAACTTTGGTCACTAGCCACGGTCATCCCTGTCTTCAAAAAAGGAGACCCCAGCCTAGTTGAAAATTACAGACCAATCTCTCTATGTTGCGTCACCTGCAAAGTAATGGAATCTATCATCAACCAATCCATTACCCTCCACCTAGACACAAACAACCTACTCTCTAATAAACAATTTGGTTTCAGAAAAAATTTATCCTGTAATTTACAACTTCTACACTGCAAAAACATATGGACTACAAATCTTGATTAGAGCAAAGCAATAGATGCAATTTACATAGACTTCTGTAAAGCTTTTGACTCAGTAGACATGATAAACTTCTCCTAAAACTAAAATCCTACGGCATCTCAGGACCCCTCCACAATTGGATAACAGCTTTCCTGTCAAACAGACAACAAATGGTCAAAATTGGCAATGCTCTATCAAATCCTGTTCCTGTCAAAAGTGGCGTTCCCCAAGGCAGCGTTCTTGGACCAACACTCTTCATATTATACATTAATGTTCTCTGTGACCATATTACAAGTAATTGCGTTCTCTTCGCTGACGATGTCAAACTATTTAACACCACCAATAAAGCTAGCCTTCAAAAAGACCTTGACTTTGTGTCTGAATGGTCTAAAACTTGGCAACTCCAAATCTCAACCAACAAATGCTCAGTCTTACATATTGGAAAAAAGAACTTAAACACTAAGTACAAGCTTGATGGATATTATCTTACAGATAACCCCCACCCTGTTAAAGACCTTGGAGTTTTCATATCAAATGATCTAAGTGCCAAAGCCCACTGCAATTATATCACAAAAAAGGCTTTAAGAGTTGTAAACCTAATCTTGCGTAGCTTCTTCTCCAAAAACACTATGTTGTGACCCAGGTTCCTGGACTCGGACTCCTGGACTCGGATGATTCAGAAAGTGAGGGAGAAGACCTGGCAAGGCCTGCTTCTCCTGGGCCCTCTTCCTCCCTGGTACCCACCCAAAGGGAGGAGAAGGGGCCGGCAAGGCCTGATTCTCCCGGGCCTTCTTCTGATTTGGCAATGCCCCAAGAACAGTGACCGGCGCACGCAGCACAGGAGGCGTTGGGACAAAGCCAAAGAATGATGAGTCATGCAGTGACATCTACAGACGCTATAAAAGCAGTAGGAGGAACTTCCTGGCTTTTTGTCTTGGACAAAGCAGTGAATTTGCATGGGCAAACTGTATCAATAGAGGGAAGAATATATTCGTGAGTAACTCTGGCCTTATCTATAATTTCCTAGTTATCTCCAGAGACTTGGCAGACCCGTGGGTAGACGTGGCCAGAACATTTATCTATGTAAATAAATTAGAAAAGAAGACCTTTGACTGACTCTTTGTTGGGAGTATTGGGGGAGGGAAACAGAACACACTACATTACTAACCAGAGCATATAAAACATTTGCTAGACCAATTCTTGAATACATCTTGACTGTCTGGAACCCATACCACATTTCTGACATCAATACAATTGAACGTGTCCAGAAATATTTTACAAGAAGACTTCTCCACTCCTCTGAATACAACAAAATACCTTATGCCACCAGACTTGAAATCCTGGGTTTAGAAAATTTAGAACTATGCCGCCTTCGACATGACCTGAGTTTAACTCATAGAATCATCTATTGTAATGTCCTTCCTGTTAAAGACTACTTCAGCTTTAATTGCAATAATACAAGAGCAACCAATAGATTTAAACTTAATATTAACCGCTCCAATCTTGATTGCAGAAAATATGACTTCAGTAACAGAGTTGTTAATACATGGAATACACTACCTGACTCTGTGGTCTCTTCCCAAAATCCCCAAAGCTTCAACCAAAAACTTTCTACTATTGACCTCACCCCATTCCTAAGAGGACCATAAGCGGCGTGCATAAGCACACAAACGTGCCTACCGTTCCTGTCCCATTATTTTTCTTTTCTTCTTCCTATATATATATTGATGCTTATACCTCCTAATATTTACTCATATATATGTTTATATACTATATAATCTTTTTATATGGTACTTACATATATTGTTGTGACAAAATAAAATAAATAAATAAAATAAATAAAATAAATAAATAAATTGTTCTTTACTGCCAATTGACCAGCCTTTGAGACAATCTCATTCTTATTTGTTGCAGTTGTAAATCCTTAGTTGTATATAATATATTAGATATAATATAACACCTATTGCAAACATTTTCCTCAAAGAATGAAAATGTAACTTTTTGCTAGATAATCTAGAGAGACAGAATGCCAGTTCAGAATGCTAACTTTTAAAAGTTCAAAGTTCAGCCAGGTAATCTAAGAAACTCAAAACAATAAACAATGTGGGGGAGGAGAGAAGAAAGCAATGTGGAGGAGGGGAAGGGGAAGAAAACATTGATTGCTGCAAAGAGCCAGTCAAGCCACGTTTTGATTTAGATACTATTTAGATATAGTAAATTTGATGTAGTGGAATCTGACATGGAATTACAAGAGAGAGCAGTAAATAGAAATATCAGCCTTGAATTGTTGCTATGACGAAAGCAATGCAGGATGAATCCTCCCTAATTTTTTCCCTAGCATGTATCAGATAGTTATGCAGAGTATGTTTTAGTTTAGCAAGATTTTGTCAATGGAAGAACAATGTAAAAACGTACTCTAAGCATACTGTTTTTGGCTTCCTGAGCCTGACACTTGACTATTTGCTGATTTGGAATGGGACAACTCAGTGCAGCCAGCTTGGTACAGCCAGCTCTCTGACACTCACATGTCACCACCCTGTTTCCCAAGCCATAGTGGCAGCAGCAGTGGGTAGGACGGGTGGTGGGGCGGCTGTGGCAGCCAGTTAACTCAATCACATTCTCCAATGAAGCAATTTCATTGTAGAGATCACTCCCTCCGGCCACTGTGGGTAACCACGGAGACAGCCTTGACAGAGATATAGCTGGAATGTGCTTTTGTTTTGAGTGGCATGCTGCCTCGCTGCGGCTGCATAGTTTGTTTTCCCATACCCCCTGCCTATGGCAACTTGAGAGCAGGCCATGGATAATTTGCAAGTTCCCCTCACTTTCTGAAGGCAACCTGTGCAATACAAAGACAATTTGAGTACAGGTATAGATTTTAGGGTTGCGATTCCCCCCCCACCCCCGGCTTTCTGGGTTGTCTGTGTGGAATTTAGCTATGAGGCAGTCAGCCTGGATGTTCCTACTCTTTACCCAAAACACCTCTGATAAGAGTAGCCCTTCCACTTGATTAGGTGGAAGGGCTACCCCTGAAGTGGCACAGAAGACAGTACCACTGAAGTGACTCTGAGGCCAGTAACCCACGGGGTCAGGGACTCACAGGTTAGTGGCCTCAGAGTTGATCCAACCATGGATTTTAACAGGCTGCTATGGAATACTGGGTGCATCTTCCCTAGCAGTTGGAGCAATTTTAATTGCACCATGACCAGGTTGATGATGTTCACTATGGGGAATGGCCCCATGAACTTTGGTCCCAGTTTCTTACTGGGGAGTTTCAACCTCAAGTATTTTGTAGAGAGGTAGACCTTCTCCCCAAGCTGGAATGGCTGTTGCGGGGCATGGTGTTTGTCTGCCTAGTTCTTATAGGTCTGCTAGTGCTTTATTGACATTCTCCTAGGTTGCTTTCAGTGTTGACAGCCAGTCTGTCAAGCTGCTGAGGAGGAGAGATCCCTTGGATATTCTGGCATTGGGACGAAGTTAATCCCATGTTACTGTGAACAGCATTATTGTACGCGAAAGGCAGGAAGTCTACCCAATTGGACTGCTGATAGTTCACGTAACATCTTAGGTATTGTTCTATCATGGCATTCATCCCTCTGCTCCCCCCATTGGTGCTCGGATGAAAGGCTGAGCTAAGGCCCTGGGATGGCCCAGTGGGAATTCCCTCCATTAACTGGCCCCCTCTGTCTGAAATAATTCTTCGTGGCAGTAGATGTGCTTCAGGAACAGTTTGGCTAATTGGTAGTCTAAGGGTAGTCTGCTGCAGGGTATGAAGTGTGCCTGCTTGGAGAATAAGTCCATCACAATCCAGATCACCATGTTCCCCCCACTTTTTGGCAACGCCACTATAAAGTCCATTGCAATTTTCTCCCATGGCCTTGTTGGCTCTGCCACTGGTTGAAGCAGTCTGGGGAGTTTTCCTGGTCGCTTTTTCATTGTGGCACAGATGGTGAAACTTTTCACATAACTGTCCATGTCTTTCTTTATGCTAGGCCACCAGAATTGCCTCCTTGCTAAGTGTAAAGTCTCTAGGAACCCGAAATGTCCTGCCGATTTGACTTTGTAGTTCCTCTGGAGGATTAGAGTGTGTAGGGACTCTGGGACATAGTTTCGTCCCATTCCACACTAGGTCATCCCTTTTTGTCAAGATATGTTGGTTGTCATGGAACCAGGGGTCTGTTAGCAGTTCGGTTTTGAGTGTCATGAGTTCAGTTAGACTGTTTGTCTGCCCTCATTCCAGCTGGTGGCGCTAGGTTAGCAGTATCCATCTTACTGCAAAAACCTTTTTTTCCCATGCAGCCCATTGCCTCTCTGTGTCTGTGAATTTGCAGGAGGTGTAGGTGCAGGGCTGTATTTTTACTTGGCTATTTCCTTGGAATAGCACTGCTCCCACTGCCACATCACTGGTGTCTGCTTGGATAATGAAGGGTTGTTCAGGGTCAGGATGCTTCAGCAAAAAGTTCCTTTGCAAAAAGTTCTTTTAGTGTTTTCAATGTCTTTCGGCATGTTAGGGGTTAGGTTGTAGGGGTTGTCCTGTAGGAGGGGCTTCATCCCTAGGCCCCCTGTTTTTAGGAGGTTTGTCATGGGTTTGGCAATCTTCACGAAGGAGATGAATTGCCCAAAGAAATTTGTGAATCCTAGGAAGCTTTGTAGCTGTCTGCAGGTGGGAGGGGGCTGCCAGCCTAGGATGGCTTGTATTTTAACTGGGTCCATCTCTATATCCTCATTTGACACTCGGTAGCCCAGGTAATCTAGCCGTGCATGGTGAAATTTGCATTTTGACAGCTTGATGTACAGGTTGTCTGCTATAAGTTTTTTTCAGTACCTGGTGGATTAGGAGTATGTGGTCATTCATGGTCTCAGTGTAGATGAAGATGTTGTTCAGGCAGACAAGGACCCCCTTGTTCGTGTTCATGTACCACCTCATTTATTTATTAACTGCATGAACAGCATTATTGTACGCGAAAGGCAGGAAGTCTACCCAATTGGACTGCTGATAGTTCACGTAACATCTTAGGTATTGTTCTATCATGGCATTCATCCCTCTGCTCCCCCCATTGGTGCTCGGATGAAAGGCTGAGCTAAGGCCCTGGGATGGCCCAGTGGGAACTCCCTCCATTAACTGGCCCCCTCTGTCTGAAATAATTCTTCGTGGCAGTAGATGTGCTTCAGGAACAGTTTGGCTAATTGGTAGTCTAAGGGTAGTCTGCTGCAGGGTATGAAGTGTGCCTGCTTGGAGAATAAGTCCATCACAATCCAGATCACCATGTTCCCCCCACTTTTTGGCAACTCCACTATAAAGTCCATTGCAATTTTCTCCCATGGCCTTGTTGGCTCTGCCACTGGTTGAAGCAGTCTGGGGAGTTTTCCTGGTCGCTTTTTCATTGTGGCACAGATGGTGAAATTCACATTTGTAATGGAGCATGCAGGAGAGGGTGTCGGCTAGAGGGTTCCTCCCCCTGGGATGTGCTTTAGCATGACGTTGAACCGGTTAAAGTATTGAGCCCAGCAGACTTGTTTGGGCAATAGTTTTGACAAGATCCTAATGGCCTCCAGATTTTTATGGTCAGTCCAGACTTCAAACAGTCTCTGCCCTCATTCCAGCTGGTGGCGCTAGGTTAGCAGTATCCATCTTACTGCAAAAACCTTTTTTTCCCATGCAGCCCATTGCCTCTCTGTGTCTGTGAGTTTGCAGGAGGTGTAGGTGCAGGGCTGTATTTTTACTTGGCTATTTCCTTGGAATAGCACTGCTCCCACTGCCACATCACTGGTGTCTGCTTGGATAATGAAGGGTTGTTCAGGGTCAGGATGCTTCAGCACCGGTTCCTTTGCAAAAAGTTCTTTTAGTGTTTTCAATGCCTTTCGGCATGTTAGGGGTTAGGTTGTAGGGGTTGTCCTGTAGGAGGGGCTTCATCCCTAGGCCCCCTGTTTTTAGGAGGTTTGTCATGGGTTTGGCAATCTTCACGAAGGAGATGAATTGCCCAAAGAAATTTGTGAATCCTAGGAAGCTTTGTAGCTGTCTGCAGGTGGGAGGGGGCTGCCAGCCAAGGATGGCTTGTATTTTAACTGGGTCCATCTCTATATCCTCATTTGACACTCGGTAGCCCAGGTAATCTAGCCGTGCATGGTGAAATTTGCATTTTGACAGCTTGATGTACAGGTTGTCTGCTATAAGTTTTTTTCAGTACCTGGTGGATTAGGAGTATGTGGTCATTCATGGTCTCAGTGTAGATGAAGATGTTGTTCAGGCAGACAAGGACCCCCTTGTTCGTGTTCATGTACCACCTCATTTATTTATTAACTGCATGAACACCACTGGGGTCCCTGAAGTCTGAAAGGCATTAATTTGAATTGGAAGCTCCCTAGGGGGCAGTTGAATGCTGTTTTCTATTCATCTCCCTCCCTCATGCAGACTCGGTAGTATGCTTCTCTGAGGTCTGATTTGGTAAAGACTTTTCCCTTGGCTAGGTGAGATAGCATGTTTTTCATGTGAGGGAGGAGTATATGTTGTGTACAAATACGCAGTTTATACCTCTAAAGTCAATACGTAATCTCATAGTTCCATCTTTTTTTTCTTTGAACAGGACTAGAGCTGCAACCCAAGGCTTTTTTTTTTTTTGTTTACATTTATACCCCGCCCTTCTCCGAAGACTCAGGGCGGCTTACAGTGTATAAGGCAATAGTCTCATTCTATTTATATATTTTTACAAAGTCAACTTATTGCCCCCCCAACAATCTGGGTCCTCATTTTACCTACCTTATAAAGGATGGAAGGCTTGACTGGTTCGATGAACCCCCTTGCTAGTTTTTGTCTATGTATTTGTGCATTTCTTGCATTTCCCGGGGTATCATGGCATACAGTTTGGGTTTGGGTAGTTTTTCCTCAGGGATGATTTTGATGGCGCAATCTGTCTCGCAGTGTGTGTGGGGGGTAAGATGTCACATTCGGCCTCATTGAAAACTTCCATGAGGTCCTGATATTCTCTGGGGATCTGTTCAGCCTCCGAGTTTTTGTCAGAGATGGCTGCCAGTAGTTTTGGTGGGCCCTTTGGGAGGGTTCCCTGTATGAGCGATGCTTCTATTCCCTTTATGAGTGATGCTTCTATTTCCCTGTATGAGCGATGCTTCTATGGTGTGGAGGTGGTTGGGGCCCCCTTGCTATCCTCAGCCTTCGGTTGCCTCCTTGCCATCAGATGGTCGGGCCCCACTTGTCTCACCAGGAAAGCCCCAGTATGACTGTGTCTGTCATTTTGGGGTCTATTACGAATCAAATTTGTCCCAGTGATTTGCTAGCTCTAGTTTCATTCGTTAGGTCAGGTGGATAGCATAGGCTCCCTCCAATAGGGACCCATCAACCTTTTCAAACCTGATCAAGACTTTTCTTTTCTCTTTCTCTGATTGAGGTCAGTCATTTCTCTCTAATCCCCAGTTTCTGGACCATGGTTAGGTTGATCAAGCATCTAGTGCAGCCTGAGTCTATTAGGGCTTGAAAAGTCTCCTGGGTTCCTGTTTAGGGGGCTGTGAGGTATATTGGAAAGATGAAAGGGTGGATTGGTTTACTCACCATTGGATTATTTTCGCCTTCATCCTCGCTGACATAGGAATTCTGTGACTGTCGTCTTTGGCTGGAGTTTTGCCCTCTTCAGCTAGTTGGGGAGGATCTCTATGGACTGGCTGGCTTTTTGGGACATGTTAGTGGCATGCCTGGGGCCTTGTTCCGGTCATGCCGTGGGTGATGGCTCTGGCTTTGGTTTCAGGACTGGGGTTGCACATGCTGATTCATGTGGCCTATCCCTCTGCATCTATAGCATTTCAGCTGGCTTTGTGGGAGAGCTGGTTTTGGGGCCGGCTGTGGTGCTGCTGCCTCCCATCAGCCAGGTGGTCTCTGGTATGGTTGTCCTCTCTCCTTGGTGTCTGGTTGCTTTCTCATGTT